>NC_141160.1:40097537-42497537 GCF_053477565.2 Lygodium microphyllum | reverse complement strand
ATGAAACCCTAATTTGGGAGGGTCCATCCATATCTATAAATAGTCATGTTGCCCCCATTTAGTCTTCATCCTTTTGTGTAGGTTTCTCACTCTATTATGTAGATTTTAGCTATCATCCACCCACCATCTACTATGGCATGTAGAGAGAGTTATGAAAGCTCAAAGTAATGTAGGTCCTTTTGGCTATGGCTGCAAAATAGTGAGTATAAGATTCAAATGAAGAAATGTGATCATGAGATGGGACTAAGCTGACCAGATTTGGAGAGAGACTGGAGAAGCAGAGAGAGAGATAAGCCATGCTCAACTGAGCTCTGATATCATGTCAAAAACATGGATCTAGAGCACGGCAACTATGGAGGTTGGAAGATAAAGACTAGATTCATAGTGTCATGGAGCAACTTGTTGCACAAGTGAATTAGGTTCCAAGATGGAAGCTTGGACTCATAAACACAATCTTGTGTAAGAGACTGACAATGATAGTGATACTAATTGAAAGTACAAAGAATCATGATATTGCATTGCTCATTGAAAGTGATAGTCAAGTAAACGCTTTATAGTAGTTGGATAGTAACATTCTGCCTCACTATGCATATGGGATTCAAGAAATCTCTTCATAGAGCATACATCATTTGTCATATCTTTCAACATAATGATGCATGAGTTGCTCACGATTTTCCTATTGTTTGTTTGTTGTAAGGCTTTGAGTCTGTATGTGCCAACACTAAGCCATGGCTGAGAATATGTTCCTTCTTGACCTGGTTCTTGACAATCAAGCTCTCATACCACAATTCCTTTCCTTGCTTTGATATTGACGCTTCTTTTCTACCCAATAGCTATGGATATAGGCTTGATTAGAGAGAGGTTCAAGGATGAAATAAAGGGCAACAATTTCCATGGTAGTCACTATTGATGTAGGTTACACTAAGTAGACAAAGGTAGAGGGGCATGAGATTCCATGCTACAAAGAGAGAGAGAGAGAGAGAGAGAGAGAGAGAGAGAGAGAGAGAGAGAGAGAGAGAGAGAGAGAGAGAGAGAGAGAGAGAGAGAGAGAGAGAGAGAGAGAGAGAGAGAGAGAGAGAGAGCTATGGTGTGTAACAACTACAAAGATTGAGAGAAACAAGTCAAGTGTTGCAACTCCTCTCACCCTCTACCCACATCAATAAGGTCCAACCCTTCTGTTATGAAACATTTCAAAAAAAGCCACATTTCCAACTATTATGTGATTTTTTTTCTCTCTATTTTACCTTTACACCCTCTTTAAAAAATAGTTAATTTTACACACACAAACCACCAATACAATATGGTGTCAAGGACAGTCATTTTTGTACCACCAAGCTTTGTTTTTAGCCTTCATGAAATATACCTAAGAATACCTAGAAAGGTCATCAATAAAGCTAACATAGTATGTATATTCACTTATTGAAGATGTATGGGTTGACTCACACATACATTTTCATGAATGAGATCAAGGACTCTTTGATTTATGTGTATTTCTTGACAAATCTAGTTCTTGGTTACTTTCCAATGCAACATAATTTACAAACTTTGCTAATTCTTTGTAGTGATTGTATGCCCAAAATCCGACCTTAAGATTTCAACATACACAAGCTTTTGAAACTCAAGTGTCCAGAGCTTTCATACAATAGTTCGGTAGGAGAAAGAGAGGTTTTATATTGTGTAGCTACTATGTATGATGAAGTTGATCCATCAAGTTAAGTAAAAATTTCAAAGTGTCTATTCTAGCCTTATGTTTAGCTGGATATGTATCTCTCCATGTAATAGTGTTTTGAATAGTATCCATAACATAGAGATTACCATCAATGTGGATTCAAAACAAGAGAAATATTCAACATAGAAAATCACATGATAGCTTGCCCCACTATCAATCCACCATGCTTTTTCTTTGATTCCAAGGTCTAAACTATTGGCTTGTATAGTCTACTCACAAAAAGCAAAGAGTTGTCTTAAGATAAGCATAGAGAGCTTCCTTCACTTCTAACAAATTTGGCTAAATTTTCCTTCCAAATGGCTTGCTTCTTTTTGTAATCTTTCTCAAAATACCTATACTTTAAACAAAAATAGCTCTACATCTACCTCTAGAGGAATGGTCTCCTCTTTTATATAAAAAATGGTTACCTTCATTTAATGTGCCAATCAAACCCCCCCTTGATGTCATGATTTGGTAGCCCATCATCAAGAGACATACTTATGCAATTCCATTTAGAACTCCCTTTGAATATCATGGACTTTGTTGTTTAGGATTGATTGAGTCTACTTCACACGAGACGGTCTACCCAATTTCCACAAGGATCTATTTGAACATAAGGTTTCTAAATAATACTACGATGACCTAATGGTTTATCTAACATCTATTGGGTAACATTAGGGGAGTCTTAGGGTCTTGAAAATGCCTTTTAGGAGATAAAGATAGAGTGCTCTAGACCAATAGGAGCAGAGCTTTCATAACATAAGTTCTATTTAAAAAAATACATAAAATCATTTTACAAAAAAAATATATGTAATAATATTACAACTTTGTATTATTAACACCTATTTTTAGCCTCTTATATTCGTGATTATGACATTCTTTGCATTAATGCTATATAGTCTCGGTCACTTTTATTTAATGATATGTTCAAATTAGTAAAGAGCTTGGCACTTATTTTTTTCCCTCCTTTCTTTTATCCCTCTCATGTTTTTCCCTCTTTTGTGGTACCTCTCTCTCTCTCTCTCTCTCTCTCTCTGTCTCTCTCTCTCTCTCATACAAAAATTCGACCTTCAACAAGGGGTCCAATCTCCCAAATCACAATCATATTAGTGTTTAACTCATTCTAAAAAGAACACACAAAAAATGTGGGAAAAGGAAAATATATGAGAGCTCATTTATCTTTCCTTGGAAGGATAGAATCTGAGATTTCAAGCTTGGAGTAAATAAAAATAGCATAAAAGAAGTATTGGTGCAACATGTGTTTATGTATAGAGAGTTATATTTGGAACTTGGAACTTCAAATCTTCCAATGCATAGACCAAATTGTAAGAATTTGATTCTTAAAGTCTTTCTTTTCTTGAACTTTGTTTAAGGTTTTCCATTATAACATTTGTTCATTTGTCTTGTAGATATCTATCCCTCTAATGTTGAGGAATGGCAACTGGTCGAGAGTCTATTGTTGATGTTATTGATGTGATGCATGGCTCAATTGGAGAAGAGATGTACAAAGGTAGAAAGAAGACAGAGCTTGCAAAGAATGGAATATTCTTCTATGACCATTCTTATATTGTCCCCATACAGCATAGCCAATGGGGATCAATATCCCCCCTTCCTTTGCCAAAAATTTCAAGCTTTGAGTGGCCTTTGCAAGTCCAACTAGTGAGGGCTATAGATGGAAAATATTGTCTAAGACACAAAGAGCATTAAAACCTAATATCTCAAGTAGGCTAAGCAAAGTTACTTTGTTCATTCCTATTAATATGTTTGTTGACTTCTTTTCTAATATTGAGATAAGAATATCAAAGACCATGCTTTCAGTGAAGAGACTAACATAGATCATGTCATACAATTTCTTGAAGAGGGATGGGACACTAGGACAGAAGGATAAATTATATGTAAGATAGATCAAGACTCTATAGCTTGTAATATATGATTGCTACTCAAAATTTCATCCTTAGCATTTATTATAGTAGATGGCATTATATTGGTGATAGTGTGGTTGCTTTAGACCAAAATCTTAATAATTTTAGCAAAGATCCTATAGTGAATCTTGATGTTTGGTTCAATGAGAACATTATTGCAATCCTAAAGGTTAGATCATCATGTACACTACATCATGTGAGGATGGATTTATAGAATGAAGATATTGAACTACCATGCTCATTTGTGTTCCAACTTAATAACAAACGAGTAAGTTTTTATATCATATTATATCCACCTAGATGTATATGTGATTTCACTTATTTATTAATAAACATTTGTAATATGTTTTTTTTTCAAATACCAATGAGGAGAGAAGAAAATACAATGCAAGGATACTAAAGAGAATATGTCTTTACTATCAATAAAAAATCATGTACAAATTTTGTGTCAATTTTTTTATCAGCCATCTCCATTACTTATACACACAAGGGCTTACAAGCAATGATGCAAAGCTACTTCTTTCACATTGATGAACTAAAAATATTTTCACATTGATGAAATTTTAGTTCACATTGATAATAATATAGTCAATTTTGCAATAAACCTCTATCTTAAAGTTTAGTATCTTTCACATTATCTTTATGATTTTATCATCATTGAGATAAATAAACTTAACCAATCTTTTAGCATTTGCAATTACTCTCCAGCCACAAGAGTGACTATCATCCTGATGAGGACATTGCAATCAATGATATAAAGTAAAACTATGAAATTTACTTATGGTAGTTTATAGAATAAGATTTTCTTATTACACTTCAACCACATTAATCAAGACCTTACTACAACTTGTCTATATTGCATTGTTGCAAAAAGTAGATCAGAAGGCATGGGAGGCTTTTTCTCTAGCACTTCAATCAATCTTTTTACAGCTTTGTACCAAAAAGGTAATTAAAAATAGACTAATTGCATAAAATGATCAATATACTTAGAGTACTTGCAAAAAAAGATCAAAATATCAAGGAGACTCTAGATTATATAACTTACAACTTGGCATTTTCATGGCTTGCTTTCATAGAATTGATGAGGAGACATTGCCTCTCCACACAGTCTATTCTAGTTAGGCTCCAATGAGAACTGAAAGTAATTATATTTCAATAATCCAGCAAAACAAAATATCTTAAAATCTAATAAACTATCAAATTACTTACTTTTCATTGTATGGAATTAGAAAAACCTCCAAAGTTTCAAAGTTAATTGGATTGAACCAATGATCAAATGCACTTGCATCAAGCTCACTCCTCATATAGTATAAAATAGATGGATCAAGAACCTCAAATTTTTGTTGTATATCAAAGAGGAGCTCATGCATTACACACCTAGCAAAGGAATGGAGATAGTAAGCATCAACATGAAAGTCTATTGCTAGAAAAATATAGTGAGTAAAAACAAATTTTGGTATATATACCTCATCCCTGCAAGAAGAATAGAGTCGTTTACTTCTCTCATTTTATTCTTGAGAATTTGAACATAGTCAGAGTCAAAAAATACCATATTAGATCTTTTTTTAATATCATCACGTAAAAAGTAATAGACATTGAAGCCCTTAGGGTTAGTCGTTTCAAGAATCGTAGATAGCTCTTCTTCCAAAGATGGGAGTTTCTCTACTTCCTTTTCTTCTTCTTTCTTTCTTTTATACCCCCTTCATTTATATGTCTGCTCTTTTGTGCCATTTTCCTCTTTGCCATATAGCCTTGTGCCCTTTTTATAGGTAACATCTTAAACCTTAGAACCTGGATCACCTTTCTTTTTTCTATATGAAAAAACATTTAAAATATTGAAAGCCTTCACATAAAAAAGGGGGGTTGGCTCAAGGACCTTTGAAAACCTGTATCTCGAACTCTTGAGAATTATCTTGTCTTTATCCATAAGTGTAAGCCTATGTGCATGAGCAACATAGATATAAGAATCTTGGAAAAACTAAATAAAAAAATCTTATGCAGCCTCCTCAATATAATTGAGAGTTACGCTAGTCCATCTAAAACTATCAATACTATGCTTATCACAAATTTATCTGACAAGCCTTTGAAAGACAATTTTGGAATTGCATTATCCAGAGACTTCATTGCACTTCTTATCTCCTTTAGACATCTAACATGTTGTGAAAACCTTCTTCTTGGCTTTGATTTCCTTTTAAGTTTGGAAGGCTTGGAGGATTGATGAATCTTTGAAGAATTACCTCTAGGATCAACTTTCTGCTTCTTTACAGTGGCCTTAGTTCTAGCTATTTGAAATATCCAAAAAAGTAAACAATACCTCAAAATTAGAACAAATCTCCAAATCTCTGATATAATGACATTTACAATCACTTAGTAGTAAACAAACACTACTCACATAGTCTCAGTCCTAACAGGCTATTTTATCAAACAATAAAACCAAGTTTCAATGATTCATTAGAGTTTTGCTACCATTCTACCTCAAATTTCAATCAAACAATGTAGGCCCAAGATGTATGAAACACAAACTGGGCCTTCTAGACAAGAGAAACCTATGCCTTCTTATGTTTCACACTACTTTTTTTTAATACATATTTAATCAAAGCCCATTTATATCATAAATTTTTACAAGTCTTACAATAGAACAATGGTCATCTAGTAAATCTCAAATATTATTCTCAATGAGTTCAACCCTTGAGAGAAGATCTATTTGAATGTTCACATCAATAATATTTAAATCTTAGACACAATGAAATCAAACCTTGTGAGACTTTCAATTTGAATGCCAACATCAATATCTAAACCCCAAAATGAATAATCCCATTACTAATATAGTTGATGCACTCATAATTATTATCAATATCAACAGTGAAAGCAAAATTATCCTTTTGTGTGATCTAGCTCTATTGATCCATGCTTCTTTTTCAAAAAACTTGGATTCCTCCCAATATATGAAATGCAAGATGACTACTATCCATGGGAAGAGTCATGACTAATCGTATTTCATACATCAAACTCTTTTGGAAAACATTTGGCAAGATTTTTTACACTGATACAAAGCTAACTTAGATTTATAAAAAAAACTTACATTTTTGAGGCCTTGGCACATATACTACATGATGAAACCTTCCCAAAGTCGCCTTATGCTGTGAAATAATTTTGAGTTGTGACCAAGGTAGCCTTATGTTGGTGTTATTGAGCAAAGAAAGAGATTTGTCTTTGAAAAAACTCTTTTGTGGTTCAAAAATTGGGCTGAAAATTATGTTTGTTTACATTTGTGGCTGCTTTAATGCGCAGTTAACTTGACACATATGATGGGTAGACCATTTTTGCCTCAAAACTTGTGACACGTGTCATTGATGCTTTTGGTATGATGGCACTTTTATGGCTCACTTTTTGAGAGTAAAAGATAATTTTTAGCCTCTTATTTTTCATTTTAAACAAAACTCTTCCAAATGAGTACATAATACTTCTCGAACAAACGCACGGTGACCGTTGGCATATATATACAACAACTCAAGGTTGGGTTTATGTTACTTTTTCTTCCATGCATTTTGTTATCTCTTCCAAAAACCATTTATCTCGTGTGCATCACAAGCCAAAACTATGTGTATTCCTACAAAAACCCATTTATTCTCAGTAGAGAGAATACAATTCTCAAGTAATACCAAACTTTTGTTTTGTCACTTTTTCTCTGCAATCCTTTAAAAAAGAGTTAAATGAGCTATTTAGAGACATTAAAGATGATCAAATTTGTTAGTTTTTGTGTGAAATGATTGACTGACATATGAAACATGATTTTATCATTTGCAAAGGGTTTTGGAATATTGTTGTCGTGTTTCATGAGTCCTGAATGTAAAATAAAAATTGATCAATGAAACATGAAATTTCATGCCCCCTCTGTTGCTCAAATAGTCAACTTGCTTTTTATAAGGCACTACTATTGTATTTTGACCAATTTAACATGTGTGATATCTTAGGGATTTGGACATGCAAGATGAATGAAATAAGGTGCCATTGTTGGATATTGTTCTATGTTTGTTGGTTTAAGAGGAAAAAGATACATCAAGAAGTTAGAAATTCTATGAAGGGTTTGACTAAATTTTTCTATCAATCTTGCCTTTATATTGTACATATGTTAAATGATGTGGTTTTGATGTTCTAGATCCATTATCTTAGATAAATTTTTTGGATGTATAAAATAAAATTTCATCAAATTTTTTGGATTAATTGATGCATGAAATGTGATTTTATCAACTACAAAGTGTTTTGGATCATTGTTGTTGCATTTCATGAGACTTGAATATAAAACAAAACTTGATTAATGAGATGCAAAATTGCATGCTTTCTCTGTTGCGGCTCAAAGGGCTAATTTGTTTTTTATAAGGCACTATTATTGTATTTTGACCAATTTAACATGTGTGATATCTTAGGGATTTAGACTTGCAAGATGAATGAAGTAAAGTGTCATTGTTGCACATTCTTCTAGTTTAAGAGGAGGAATATAATATTGTTCTGTGTTTGTTGTTTAAGAGGAGGAAGATAACATTGAACCCTTGCTCAGAATTTGTTAGTGAGCATGTCATATATCAAGAGGGTAAACTTTAAAGCCAAGAGTGAGTTCTTGACAAAATATCAAGCAGTCAAAAATTCTATGAAGGATTTGACTAAATTTTGCTAGCAATCTTGCTTTAATCTTCTAGATGTGAGTAAATGTGGATTGGTATATTGTGTCCCTAAATTTACTTTGTTGTTTTCAAGATTTGGTTTTGTGAGAAATCAGGATGACTAAAAGGAAGTTTTCTCTAGAGGGAATGGAGGAAGAGGATCTAGGGGGTACCTGTGATGAAAAGCTCTTTGATTTTTTTCATGCAATTGGAAATTCATCTAGATTTTTTTACATCAGAGATATACTCAATGTTCCCTTTGACTTGCAAGAGCTCTTAAGGGATCCGAAAGACAAACTGAAAGATTTTTGGGTGTTTTATGATAGACATGTGGAAGGCCTAGAGATTGAGGGATGTAATGGAAGCTACCAATGCTATGAGAACAACTTTTCAAACAAGGCTTAGCCTTATTGATGAGGAATTCAAGAAATGGGAAGCAGATTACCCTTTTCATGGAAATCAACATCAATGTCTTCTTATATAGAAGGATGTTGGATTTCTTGTATATCTTCAATATATGGATAGTTATTCTTTGGAAATAATACAAGAGAAGAAGATAGAGGATACTGCAAGCAAAAGATAAAGAGGTATAAAGAGGTTGAAGAGAAGGGGGAAATGTTTCAGGAGGATATTCAGAACCAGTTAGCGCAAGGATTTGATGTTGCTTTATTCAAAAGTGAGAACATCACAAAAGTGGAAGAAAAGGAGACATAATTGAGTGCAGAGATTGAAACATGTCCTCTTAAATGTGTCCCAACATTTCCTAGTTATCTCATCAACTAAAAGAGATATGTATTGCTAAGTTATATTCAATGCATTTTTTTATCTTAGAGAAGATTATTGCCTGGCAATCCTTGTAGCATGGGGTCAAATGATAAGAATTTTATAGGTTATGAATATAATTTGCTAGCAAGTCTTGATATTGGGGGAGAATTTTCAAGATAGCTATGTAGCCTTGCATTCATGTGTCAATCATATTCTAGAATATGAAAAGGGGAGGTTACCTATAGAGGAAGAGTTCTTACAAATTTAGCAGAGACTTGGTATTGATAACATGGGGTATGAAGAGAAATTGAAGTCTCCATTAGAGGAGAAACCAAAAAGTTCAATAAATCTTTATGATGATAGTCTTCTTAAAGAAGATGAAAACCATAAGGTATGAAAGATAATTCTAAGATATTTGTTGTGGTTTATATTAGAGTATGTTATGCATTATAGACAAATATTATTGGATATTTATCTATTGACATCTTACACTATTGTGGTTTATTGTGTAGATAGAAATTGAAGATGGAGAAACTTTCTTAGAAGAGCCAAGGACTCAAAGCCATTGAAGCAAGGCCTTGGTCATTATATTGGAAGCTTAAATAATCAAATAGTTGCAATTTATCATAGCAAGTGGCTCTCCAAGCTTGCCAATGATGGCTTTGAAAGCTATCTCCAAAATGATTGGATCCCAAGTTTTCAATAGAGGTTAAGACAAGATAATTTTGGTGGAGAAGGAAGTTGTAAGAGTTTTTGGCTTCATGCTTGGATACAGTGGATCTAGGGTAGTATACTTTGGAGTTCTTGGCTATTATTTGCTCTCCCATGTAGGAGATGCCAGGAATTTGAGCCTGCTTCTAGGCTATAGGAAACAAGAGTTCCTAAAATGTAGAGGTCTCATTGAGTGGGATGAAACAAAAGATTCCTCTAGAGGACTAAGTGAATTGCTTGAAACTAAAGACTTTTTTGCAACAGAGTCAAGTTAAAAGATGTTAAGGCTTTCTTGAAACCAATCTTTTTCCATCTCTTTGTCTAGTTTGTAACCATTCTGAAAATCTTTGCTTTGCACAAGAGTTCAAATATCCCTCTTTTCTTATTTGGGTAATGGTGGATATAGTCCTTACCAAAGATGATATGTTACATGATGTGATTGTGTCTTTGAGCTTGAATTTATGCCAAATTTGTCTATAGAACCATTGAAATACCTCTAATAAACTATTTGCTTTGCATTTTCCATCTGTAAAATATTACACGGTGCAGCGAACAAAATCTGAGATAGAGATAGAGAGTACACAACAGATAAGAGGAGAATCAGTAAATTCTTTAGCTCCAAACAACTGATACAAAGAAGGCTCTGTCCACCCGTGCGCTTCCACTGTGTGAAGCTTAGATGGCAATCTAGACAGAAGATAGGTGAAGAGCTTAAGGCTAGTTGGAACAACAATTGTGACTAGGTGAAAGATGAGTGATCGATGGCTGTGAAGAGGTTTAGCTTTTATAGCCTGCGAAGGCCGTGAGATTGGCCTAACCAACCTACGATATAAGCCTCCACTAGTCGGCCATGGAATATTCCAAGGAATATTCCCTTTGGTGAAGATATCTGCTCTATTCTCCTCTGTTGGACAGTAGACCAGTTCCACTATCCCATCCTCCATCAAATCACGCACATAGTGATACTGGATCTCTATATGTTTGGTGCGTGCATGAAACATTGGATTTTTGGCAATGGCGATGCAACTCTGATTGTCACATCTCAGCACAGTTGGTTCTTCATCCTGCACTCCCATATGCCATAGAATCCTTCTCAACCATACTGCTTCACATGCAGCAACTCTGCTTCGGTAGAAGACAATGCCACTATTGGGTGCTTCTTACTAATCCAAGAGAAAATTCATGAACCCAAAGAGAAAAAATAACTAGAAACTGACTTCCTGGAATCATTGTCTCCTACCCAATCTGAGTCATAGTTCCCCACAAGAGAAGTTCCGAAACTGCATGTGATACCATAGTCAAGAGTTTTCTTCAAGTATCTGAGCACCCACATCCCAGCCTTCCAATGGCTCTCATGAGGTTTGTTTGAGAACCTGCTCAAAACACCAATAGCAAAACTGATATCTGGTCTGGTGTTACACAAGTAGATCAGACTGCCGACCAACCTCCTATACCTCCCAATGTCTGCTAGTGCTGATGTATCCTCGACGGATAACTTTGCATTCACCTCCAAAGGTGTAGCTATCTCCTTGCACTCGGTCATGCCAAATGCCTTCAAGATCTCCCATGCATACTTCTTCTGAGAGATGAAGATCTTTCCTGGCTCTTGCCAGACTTCAATCCCCAAACAATAGTGCAGCAAGCCCAAGTCTGTCATTTCAAACTCAGAACTTAAAGCCTTTCGAGTTTGGTTGATCATATCTTCATAGTCACCTGTAATAAGAAGGTCGTCCACATATAGGACAATCACTACAGACTTTTTACCATCCTTGTAAAGATACAAGTTAGCATCTGAGGCACATCTTTTGAAGTTTAGGTTTAAAAAGAACTTATCTATCCGCTGATACCATGCTCTGGGGGCTTGTTTCAGCCCATATAATGCCTTCTTCAGCTTACACACTTTGTTCTCAGAATGGGGGGCCTCAGACCCTGGTGGCTGAGCCACATACACCTCCTCCTTGAGGTCACCATTTAAGAATGCTAACTTAACATCCATTTGGTACACTGGCCACTTCTTGTGGGCAGCCACTGCAAGTACCGTGTGAATAGTGGTCATTCTGGCAGTTGGGGCAAATGACTCTTGAAAATCAAACCCTTCAACTTGTGAAAATCCTTGGGCAACCAGTCTAGCTTTGTACTTTTCTAAGGTACCATTAGCCTTGTACTTTACCTTCCAGATCCACTTGGTGCCAATAACTTTCCGCTTTGCTAGTCGATCCATTAGCTCCCAAGTGTCATTCTTCATTATGCTTTCATACTCCGCCTGCATAGCAGCCTTCAATGATGGATCTGCAAGTGCTTCTTCTAAGTCAGTTGGCTCCTTTACTTCTCTCATAATCTCAACCATCAAGGCCATATTGACTATGTGAGCAGAAGCCCTCCTTTGCTCCTCTATTCTCTGAGACCTCCTTGGTCCATCTGCCTTCTCCTCAACAGATGCAGGCATAGGATCATTGTGGTCATAGAGCTTCTTCACCCAGCGCGGCAATGGCTTTTCTGGTGGGGTGATGTCACGTTGGTGAACTTTTTCCTCATCATCTAGAGATGATGTTTCCTCCTCCTTAAGGATAGGGATAGCTCTCAGGATAGGTTCATAGTGGACTACTTCTTCGCTTGATGATAAAGTGGAAGAACTTGTCTTCTCCTCCTCCACTGTATGCGGCTCCTCCTTGAACACCACATCATGGCTCGCGATGATCTTCTTTGCCTCTTGGTCATATAATTTGTAAGCCTTCTGCTCATCACTATAGCCCAAGAAGATACATTTTTTGCTTTTTGGTTTTAACTTGTTTCTCTTCTCATCTGGAACATGTGCATAACATTCACATCCAAAAATTTTGAAATGTGAGACAGATGGTTTCTTACTAGTGTAAGCCTCATGAGGTGTTTTTTCCTTGAGAGCCTTTGTGTAGCTCTGATTTAGAATGTAGACTACAGTATTAACAGCTTCAGCCAAAAAATGGTTAGGCAATCCCTTGCCCTTTAGCATGCATCTTGCCATCTCCACAATGGTGAGATTGTTGCGTTCCACAACACCGTTTTGCTGAGGTGTGTGAGGCGTCGTCAATTGACGCTTGATCCCTTTACTCTTGCAAAAGCCTTCAAACTCCTTTCAGTTGAACTCACCACCACCATCTGTTCTAAATTTCTTCACACTTTTCCCTGTTTCATTCTCAACAAGTTTTAGCCATTCTTTAAACTTACCAAAAGCTTGAGCCTTATCACGAAGGAAGTACACCCACATCTTCCTACTGTAGTCATCGACAATCAACATAAAATAAGAAGATCCCCCTAAGGCCTGTGTAGGCATCTTACCACACAAGTCAGCATGCACCAACTCTAGAGGAGCCTGTGCTTTATTCTTGCTTTCTTGTGGAAATGCCTTTCTCTGTTGCTTGCCCATCATACAAGCTTCACATGGTTCCTTCAATTCTTTTCATCTGCCTTCTTGACACGACAATCTGCAATTGCATGTCCTTTCTTCTTGCAATAGAAGCACTCTCCTTGAAACTTCTTCTTTCCGCCCTTCTTCTTTTTGTCACCATCATTTTTGGTGGAGGAACCACCTTTGCCTTTTGCATTGGCTGAGAATGCAGAATCTCCATTGTTGCTTCCTTCTCGGGCTTTCAGCCTCAACTCCTCCTCCATCAATAATGCACAAAACTCCTCAAAATTCAAAGCTTGAGGTCTTACATGAGTATTAAGGGCAGTTACTAGTCCATCAAACTTTTGTGGACAAATCCGAAGACACCTCCGAGCTAGCTCCGAGCTAGTCTTTTGTATCCCAGCGCCAGCCATTTGATCGCGTAGATTCTTAATTCGAGTGATGAATGCTTCAACTGTCTCTCCTTCAATAAACTTCTCCGCTGCTAGTTGATTCTCTAAGTTTTGAAACCTTGTTTGGTTTTGTCTTTCATACTGACTCCTTAGTACATTCCAAGCCTCTGACGCTTTGGTTGTATGCTGAATCAAAGTCAGAACACTGTCAGAACAGCTTGTAACTAAGGCACACAATGCATCTGCATTCCTTCATTTCCAAGCTTGTAGAAGATCTGCATTCGGAGAAATCATCACACTAGAATTTGATGGGTCGAGGGTAGGCTGTGGTTCTGCGTCAGTCCCCAGCACAGTCTCCAGAAGCTCATAAGAATCAAGGATAGTTGTAATTTTGAACTTCCACAAGGTGTAGTTTGTACCATCTAACTTGCCTTCGCTGAAGGTTGGTGGATGAATCCTCAGTGTTTGAATAGCCTGTACAGCAACACCACCTCTTGCACCGCTTCCTGATGCACCAGAACCGCTTCCGAAAGTCGACATAGTTTCTCTTTGCTGTTGAAGCCTTTGCCTCTTGCACACTCTCCGATCTCTAGAGCCCCCTGGGCTCTGATACCATGTAAAATATTACACGGCACAACGAACAAAATTTGAAATAGAGATAGAGAGTACACAATAGATAAGAGGAGAATCAGTAAATTCTTTAGCTCCAAACAACTGATACAAAGATGGCTCTGTCCATCCATGCGCTTCCACTGTGTGAAGCTTAGATGGCGATCTAGACAGAAGATAGGTGAAGAGCTTAAGGCTAGCTGGAACAACAAGTCTGACTGGGTGAAAGATGAGTGATCGATGGCTGTGAAGGGGTTTAGCTTTTATAGCCTGCAAAGGCTGTGAGGTTGGCCTGACCGATCTACCATATAAGCCTCCACTAGTCGGCCAAGGAATATTCTAGGGAATATTACCTTTACCATCGACCCACAATGGTCACCTTTTTGCCATCCGGTCACATAGACCTCATCTGATATACAAGTCAGGACTCAACCAATGTCCGGGCTCACTTTTGGCTTCTCCTCATAATGGGGGCCTTACAACTTTGAGCACCATGGATCATTGGTAGCACCTAATGAGGGTGGGGCATTGATCGTATCTAACACCATCTCCATGTCTTGTGTGTCTAAAGTATTTTGTTCTTGCTTGATAATGTGATTTTTCCATACCTTGGGTTGACTAGAGAGATAGAGATCCATATTTGTTGATAAAATATGGAGCATGATTGTATAAAATATGCTACATAGTTAGCAAATAAAGAAAGTCAATTAAAAAACCTTACATGAATCAGACAATAAAGAGACATACATATGCAAACTTCTTACTATATAGTAAGTGAAGTGTTAATTACCCCAAGCTTCTATCATTGCCTTTTTAAAAAGGTTGAATTGGTTATTGAAGCCTTTGAGATCATCATCATTCCACTCAGTTTTATCATAATAAAAGAATACTTTGTCTAGTGTTTCCCAAACATTGGCTTTTCTATTCCAAGCTTGTCCATTATCAATATGATCCTTAACTGCATTATGTAGGGACTTCCACTGATTGTATCTAATAGTTGAGTCACAATTCCTAGAGTTTATCTTACCAAGTCTCCCATGAAAGCCTAGGAATTTTCTAGCCTTAACTCCACCAACATATGGCTTTTTGGAGATACAATTGCCATCCTTAGACTTTTGAAGATTTAATTTAATAACAACATTACCACCATGTAGACTAATTGCAAGTAAGACTTTTTCAATCTTTGTTATAGCATCTATTCTAGCTGATAATGGCTTCAACTTCCATGCAAATCCTATATAAAGATGAAGAAGCTTTTCAATTATCGTGCAAAGCACATGAAGCATACAAATATGGGCATTCATTAAAGAAATATCTAGGACTGGCTTAAAATGTGGATCCTTGTTATGCCTAGAGGGAGCTCTATTCCAATTGCTTGAGTTCAATTCTATGGCTGGGGACATGCAATGTAGGCAAGGAGATCTGGAGTTAGCTCCCTTTAATACATTGTAGATGCATTTAAGTGTCTTTAAGTCACCAACTATGTGCCACTCAATCTTATAGTTCCCAAATCCTTCAACAAATAACTCTTCTCCTGCTTGTTATCTCTTAATAACATCAAGTATTGGTGTTCGATGAAAAACCCAATACAATATATCAAGATCCTCTATATCTACTTCGAATGCTCTTAGCCACCAGATATTGTGTTTCGACTAGTTTTGTGCATTTTAGAATCTCACTTTCATCCGGTTTAACCAAAATCTAGCTACTCCTTGTGCCTCTTCTAGTGACAAGTCATAGAATCTAATCATAAAAAATTGTAGGGTGGGTAAGTCAAGGAAAATATTATTAAATTCATTGAATATAACTTCCTTTTTCTTACTCTTGAAGCTAGCCTTGATATGGAAAGGCTAACCCAAAATCTCCATCACTTCCTTGGAAGTATGCAATTGTGTAATTGTTCTTACTTCATATTTGATTGTAAAAGCTGGAAACATTGTATATAAGCATCTCGTGTTGACTGATACCAATATTATCTAGTGTCTCCTGTACTAACTCAGTATCCAAAGAATAATCCTTTATAAATGACTCCAAGCATTATTTCTTTGCCTTTTTAAATTTCTACTTCTCCAAAATATCTTTTGAAACTATTGAAGGAAGATGATGATAATAAAATTGAGATGCTTTTAGAGAATCTCTTTCACTTGCATTTGGCTGAAGAAGAGACCTAAAATCAACATCACAAATCAATATAATTAATTATAAACAAAGTTATATTTAATATTTTTAAAGTGAAAAAAAAACCATGTTTCTTGGATTCTTTACAACCACCTCCTCCTCGTCTGAGACTCTCAATATTTTTAAGATCCTTTTGTCGATTTCGAAGTCCTATAATAGTTTTCTTTCATTGATAATATTTGATGCATTTTTCCAATGAATGAATCCTCTATTGATAGCCCTCTAGCTTCTTTGCAGCAACAACTTGTTGTTATGTTTTGATCAAAGATGGTTCTCCAATCTAAGGATATCCTTTTCTACAAAACCAAATTAAGTGTATACCCTAGAAATCCATTATAACCATCACCAATGAATCTCAACAATGAAGAGCTATTATAGAAAGGTGGAGTGCTATTTTTTCTAGGATCTTTGGGATATAGCCTACCATCTAAAGTTTCTTCTCTTCTTAAAACCTGAGTATATGTTTCATAGACTCTGTAATAATAATGGGTTTTGTTCTCTTCCTTATTGGTTTATACTCACTATCCAATTCAATATGAAGATGATAGAGAGGTCTTTTATTAGAGCTACAGAGATCATTGGATGACTAATCCATAGCTAAGGATGTGATTAGAAGTTTGGATTGAAAAACTATGCAAATTAGAAATAAGAAGAAAAACAAAGAATAAACTAGTTTAAACGATGGGAAAGAAAGAAGAGAGTGATAATGGAGGGAAGTAATCAAACGTTAAACAAAATTTAAATTGAATATTCGTTTTCGCTTTAATGAGGATGATTAAGATCTTCATTATGATAATCTTTGCCACCTTTATGGTGGCCTAGATTTCTAGGTTTGATGTGACCACCACAAGAATATCACGACAATGACTTATTAACAATTTTTGATATATTTACTTGTCAAAATATAAAAGAATTTAAAAATATAAAAATAATTTTATTTTCTAAAATATTTTCTCTCTCTAGGATCACTTACAAGGCATTTTCGAGACCTCAAAACTCCCCTAATGCTACTTTTTCCAATCAAGCAAACCAAAGTAGACCTATGTCGCACTTGGTTCAAAGAGGGCGAGAAATGAGGGGGAGCTAATACATTGACCTCTTTGGCCATGAGACAAACTCTCACCCTAGCCCTCTAAAATAACACAAGGTTGGGATCTATAGTATTTCCTAGGACAATCATTATCCAATCCTTTCCTTAAACATCCTAAATCTAACACTTTTGAAGAAAACTCTCAGCTCATGGAGGAAAGCTAGCCATAGGATGGATTCATAATCGACATCCACTTTCCTTTATAATAGAATTTCTTAGTTGTTTAATTATCTACATGTCTAATTCAACATATAAAAATAGCTTCTTTTATTAACCTATTAAGACAATGTTTATTCACACAAAGACAAGATTAAACAATAGTTAATAAATTGTGGCAATTTGTATTCACCTGCATCGTCTGCAAGATGCAACACCAATCTAGTGTTTATGTCCCTTACATCAAGACTCGTATCCAAAGCACCTAGATACATGTGTCCAATTCTCATAGACATAATCCATTATCCACACTTTATCTAGAATAAGGCCTTTTAATATTCAAAGATGTTAGGCCACATAGTTTTTTCATCTCCATCTTAGGCCTAGGGTAGGGTGTCCAAGGCCTTCATGAGCCACATGCTATTATAGGAGAAAACTTGCCTTCCATGATGGCTTCCTCACCACTCGACTTCAGCTAGTGTATCAAGCAGTACCCATATAGATCTCTTGCCTTGAGCAACATCCTTTCCTCTATGGTGCAATCATGGAGGTGATCCACTTGTGCATAAAACCATTTTCTAGACAAAACGTCGAAATGACTATAACTCTCCCCTTTATGAGATTTTTGAAGATTCAACCAAAAACAAGGAAAGCATCCTATCTTCAAACTAGGAAATCATCTCTTTTCCAAAGCAATTAACATAGCTTCTTAACACTTCAAAACATGTCCTTTCTTATTTTCCCAATTCCGATAACAAAAGCAGATGTTTTCATTTAAATTTGCAACCTTGCATGTTACATCCTTTAGGGAGATATTACAATCAATCACTAATGGATTATTCATTCCAAATTTTGAAGGAGGTTGTATATCTTAATCTCCTTCTAAGTGCAAAATAACTTAAGAATAATCAAGTAGCTTGAGTGCATGGGTAGATGTGAATATTAATTCTTGTTGTCACATGAGTAGTGATCAAGGATAATCCTCTCACGCAACCCAAAGGCACGAGAGAAAAAGAGTGCTGGTATAGGTTAGTGGCTTGATGCTAGTCTCTAAGAATCTAAAAATCAAGCTTCTTCATTCCAAGTAGCTATCTCCAAAATGCAAGAGAGCTCAACAATTGGAAAGCCTTCTCCTAACACCACCACCTAGTCACCCAACACAAACACTTACTTCTTTATCCTTGCAACACTAGGAAAACCTTATCTCAAGGTTCCATAGGTACAATACAGTTGTCCAAAAGAGAATATGAATTCAAGTAGCTCCATATATAAATGGCATATTAGTAGAACATGATCTTCATCTCATCATCTGCATAAAAGTGAGTTTAGTACAATCACTAACAATCTCTCTTTCCATAACACGTTCAACAAAAATAAGAAACAAAGATTGTATGTTAAAGCAGTAAGGCTCTTAACCTCATGATAATCTCTACCTAAGCTTCCATAGAAAAGCGGAAAACATAGCACCCAACAAAGTCGTGTTTGCCTGAAAAAAGGTTCTCTAGCACCCATGCTATTTCCCAGCCTCTTTGCTAATTGTCGACCAAATACATCTCCACATCTTATTATAACAACTGTGTGTTGTTAATTGACAATAGGCTACCAAAGTACATTCAATATACAAAACTATAGCAAATCCAATTGGTAGTAATACTAGGTTGCAAGGTGTTGACAACAAACCACCTTCCACAGAACGTTGTAAAATTGCTTGGGCGTGCCCATGGGGTTGTTGCACTCCTCAAGACGCTAATGATATTCATATTATAAATGGTGTTATTGTAGTTGAAAATGAGAATAGCCATGAGCTTCCAAGATCAAGGTCACCATGAAGTACTCCATTGACATGTTATTGAAACACTTCACCCAATTTCTGAACTACATTATGACCATTAATATCAAAATATGCTGGTCAAACTGGCACTATAGGTTGAATATAATTCATTGTGTTGATTTTTGTGATATTGTTGTTGCAAAATATGTTGAGCTTGGGGTGTCTATTATAGTTCCTCATAAGTCACGCTCCCCAAAATTATGTGAAGAGCCCCTCTCGAAAACATGGAGCACTATCTTTAAATCACTTGTAGATGCAAGCATGATCCCTGTCCTAATCACGACATTCTTTCAATTTCCGCCACGCTCCCTACTATATGAATTCTATAGTCCCAAAATCTCCCACACAAAAGAAAACATATAGGACCACCAGTCCATAAAAAACACAGCTCCAAAATCATGATGGCTTCTCCGCACACATGATCATAGTTTGCAAGAAATTTTCCTTTTTGCTCACATCGACTGTGACCATACATCCACCTAAAAAGGCCATTGAAGCCACTTACATAAATACCCAAAGCATCTTCCATTTCCTCCTATGAATGGTGCCATCCTTCTTTTTAAGGCTTCCATAGACAGCTTTTAAAGTTGGCGTTTTTCTTTAATATGCTTGTACTTTTGTTCCCTATTTTAAACAACCGTGTGTGTGTGTGTGTGCATGCACGCATGTGCACGTGTGTGTGTGCATGTGTGTGTGTGTGTGTGCATGCACGTGCATGTGTGTGCATGAGTGCGTGTGTGTGTGTGTGTTTTTTTTTTCCCCCCTATACTATTATGTCTCAAGGTCTATTCTTACATCATCCCATCACAAAGACTTTAGAATATATGTTTGTCAAGGTCTTCACTTATTGAAAATTTTTATGTCTCACTTGATGCAGGTAGGTTCATTATTTTTCTCTACATTTTAGAGGTTGTCCATGCTTCCTTTGCTCAATGAAGAAAATTCTTCAATTTTATATAAGGTAAATAGTGCTAGCCAAAAAACATGTGACATATTTAGGCCTCCCCCTAGTCCACAAACATTCATGCGTAATGGTCCACCTGGATCAAAAATGAAAATAATCCCACTCTCATCATTCTCACCTTCAACAAACATCTCATGAGTACCAAGACCAAATACAAAGATAATTATACTCTCATTAAACTTTCCTATAAAGTATACTTCATGTACTCCTAGATCAAATACATAGATGATATCCTCATCATCCCATTCTAGACATTTTTGTAGGCAAACATATGGACTCTTTGTTGAGTCTAACCTTACTTCACACTAATCACCCATCCTTTGACCTTTTGTTCCATATAACATTGTGCTCATCTCTTCGTATCCCATGCCCTCATGTAGGCTATCCCTTGAACCCTTAATCTTATCAATGTCTTAGCATGTCAACTCATTGCCTGGTATCAATATTATAGTCCTTATTTGCATGTCCACTTAGGACCCTAGTCCTAATTATACATGTGTAAGCATGCACACACAAACACACACACACACAAATGAAATTATGTACTAATTCCTATAGGAAGCCAACATGACCTATGAAAATGAATAAGATAGCAAAATAGATCAAAATCCAAATATCAACAATAGAAAAACCTAGCTATTAGTGTGTTAAAAGTATCGATGTGGACCTAAGAGAGATATAAAGATATATATCATCTTAAGAAATAGCTCATTGATCATTAGCTCATCATATTAGTCTCATTCCATTTAAAGAACTTGGGTGACATGTCCCTAGCTTGAGAAATGAGTTGCTCTATCCTCCTCTTGATGTGTCATCAATATATTTTGTCTCACTCTAAGACTTCTAGATCAACTAAACTAAATTTCTTGATGAGTCATTGTTGTTGATTAGATATAGGTTGAGGGTGTGTGAGGGACTCCTCAAGATTACTCTTAAATGTGTATTAAGTATGGTTTGATATTGCTTAGGTTCTCCTCATGAAGAAATCTATGAGCTATAAAAGACTGAGGTATCTTTGTAGTCCATGAATCTCAACAATGGCTCAAACCCATCCCTAAATAGACGTTGGAAGAATTTCTAGGTCTCATAGTATGCCAAGCAATGATATATGTGATTCTCCCTTGTCTTTGAATTCTGCTAGTAAACCCACCATATTCATTGATATCAAAGTATGGATCTATACTTACTACTCTCAATCTCTAGCTAGTGTGAAGGGGTTTGAATCTAAGAAATAATATATCAAATACCATGTCATTAGGTAAGTTATTCATGTACCTAAAGCATATAATAAATCTTTCCTCAGTGATGTAGATAAATGGTCTCAACAAAAAGTGATGTTTGTCCCATCTCATATACTGGTGTTAACCATGTCCTTTAAAGGGGTGTCACTCTTAAATATGTAAGTCTATCATGTGGGTTCAACAAAAGGGAAATTTAAAAGTGTTTTAAAAACCTTTTTTACATAAAGAAGGGTATCATCTAATTAGGGTAGTCATATATTGGATAGAAAAAAGAAATGTTTTATTTATGATAAGTTTATGGATAAAGAATTTGTTAATTGGTCCTTGAATATATAATCTAATTGTGTTAATCATAGATTGAACAAGAAAGTGATATGTTTTATTCATAATAAGTTCATAGATAAGAGATCTTTTAGTTAGGCCTTGAATGCATGTGATGGTAAGTTTAGATATAGCAAACCCCTTGAATGTTGCTAGATCCTCAAGTCTCTAGAGTAGAATAAGATCCTACTTAGAAAATCTTGCTAATATCTAAATCACTGAGATTGAGATATAAAGCATAAAGGGAGTATTGAATGTGTGTGTGTGTGTGTGTGTGTGTGTGTGTGTGTGTGTGTGTGTGTGTGTGTGTGTGTGTGTGTGTGTGTGTGTGTGTGTGTGTGTGTGTGAATAAATATAAATATAAATAAATTTTATATATATATATATATATATATATATAGAGAGAGAGAGAGAGAGAGATTTAGGGGCCTAAATGAGTGCTACATGCCATCACTCACCAAAATGTAAGATGTATAAGAATCCAATTCATGGGAGGGATATTAATGAAACTCTTATACAAAAGGATTATGAACTAAAATTTAGTAGGCCATAGATTCTTGGCTTGAATCTTGCGCAAAAATGGTTATTAGCTTAGTTCATTGGACCAAAGAGTTAATAACCTCACTTAATTCTTGGAAGGGATAGTGAGAAAACTCTTATGTGGAAATATTTAAGAACTAAAGTTCACTACATCATAGATTTTTGGCTTGACTCTTGTGCAAAAACACTTATGAACTTAGCTCATCAAACAAATTAATTAAGAACCAATATCATCAGCTCAATAGAAAAATCCTGGCAAAAATAGGATATTACTTATGCTACTATTGATAAAGAGATGAATAGAAACCATGACTTGATCATTAAGGGTGTAAAGGAAGGCCTAGAGGATCCAACTAGGTAGGTGGAAAGTTTATTCATAGGGGGAATTGATTAATGAAGGTTACTAAAAGAAACCTTTTAACACTAATGTTCCAAAGCAAGAATAAGTAGGTCCTTTTGCTACAAAATATTTATATTATATGCTGCTATCACCCCCATCTAAGTAATTATTATATAATAAGCTTGATGGACTACTTAAGAATCTATGATTGAGCTAGTTAGTTATTTGGATTAAGAGGTATTTCAACACATAGTGATAAGCTATGGGGGGGCCTATAATAGGGGATTGATAAAAAGGTAGATCACAATAAATGAATAAATAAGTGATGAACTAATGTTTGCTATTTTCTAGTTCACATGTTGTTAGATTAGTGGGATGAAATTGTTTGTGCATAGACTCTAATTGATAAATATACTAGTTTTTATATAAGAGAAGGAGACCACATTTAGACAAGAAGGAACTTGCTACTTGCATTTTATGTAAACCTCACAACCACTTTTCTTCAAAAGATTTGTCAATGGGCAGTTTATTTAGGAAGGTTTTGGTCTTAGTGAAGGTTGAAGGGTGGAACCTAAGTTGTAGGTGCTATTTGTTTAGTCCAGTTGGATAGCTAGCTACTTAATCATTGGGAAGCTTGAGGAGTACCAAAGTCCCATTTTGACTTTTCTTGGTAGCCATCCAAGGTCATCCTTGTTCAAGGACCTCCTCCTAGCAATATTTTTTCTCTTCTTCAATAAGATATCTAGCATCCTTGTTCAAGGATCTCCTCCTAGAAATATTATTTCTCTTCTCCAATAAGATATCTAGGCATGGTGGAGGGTGTAAATTGCACATGTTATTAGAGACATTTTTGTTAGACTAGACCAATTATTAAATCTTGCAACGACATTGGGGTTCTAAAAGCCTACATTAGAATGAGAAACAAATATAAATTTTAATGATGAGACAACACATATGAGTCCAAGGGAGATATAATATTTAAGGGCCTAATTCAAAACTTGATGCATCCTTCAATTTTTACAACACCCTATAAGTCATGGGCTGATTTCTCATTATAAAATTATCCTTATAGGGTTGCCAAATAACTTAAGCCTTTCGAGTTCGCATAAACTCACATGAAGTTCATTTCAAATTTATTGGGCCATGATGTAATCCTTAGAGTTTCATCTTTTTGGAAATGAGGCTTGATCTTCATGGGTTTAAAAAGCTTTAAATGTAATCATGTAGACCTTAATCAATGATTTGTGACAAATCATAAAGATCCTTCTAGAAAAATACTTACAAGTGTGCGACCATGTGGATTAATTAGTTAGGGCTATATTATGATCAATCCTTTGGGAACCTAGAGAGTAGAATGTGAGCATTTTCTCACCTTAATTCTCCTTTACAACTTCAACCACATTGTACTCTTTGGGATCAACAAGCTATAATACATATGTTAGTTAGAGATATCTGTTGAGGAAGTGTGATATTTCTATTAGAACATTAAGAAGTGGCACATAGTCAATGTGACTAAGTACAATCTCAAGACAAAATATATTGCCAAAGAAAAGAAGTTGGGAGCTTATTGACCAAACTATGGCCTTCATAAGCATGGACATATAGACTTTTTTGTGTTGTGTCTATATACAAACTAGCTTTTAGATGCCTCTTTTTCTCTACTATTTATGATTTCATGTTAGGAAGGGACATTCATGCATATTTTACATAGTACTAATATGTATGGGGTTAGAGGTTGTGCTACAAGCACATGACAAAGTATTGTATCCCATAAGCAAAGTGAGGGAAGTTTGTGTTGAGATATCGAGCTCCACTCGTGATACGCCAGGGTGACCGTTGTGTATTTATGTCACCGACTTGTCAGTTGCAGACGCGGTTGGTACACCGCCCATGAATAATAGCTACATGATAGCTATCCTTATCTACTCTAGTTCGTGGCTCACTTAGTATGCCACCTTAGTTAGTTGAGTTTGGTTTGAGACCCATATATAGGGTTCTTCTATTTCTTTGTACTAGAGTTCTTTTGGCTTTCACAACTAAGAAGAGAAAAACTGTTTTCAGCCTCCACCCTTGTGTGTATTCCCCCATTGTGCAAGCAAGAAAGCTTCAAGTGAGACTCCTTCCTTCTCTCCCACAATCTTGACATGGTATCAGAGCCTTGTTCGTGGTAAGGAGCTCAAGAAAGCAAACTAAGCTCGCGGTGTTCTGGTAAGAGGAGCAGTGTTGCTTTCATTTTCTGTTTTGGGAGCAGATCTCTGCAGGTAGCACAGCCGGAAATTGCAGGAGTGCATTGTCTCAGGTTGAGACGCCCTTCGCGGTGAAATAAGAGGGCATTTCGGGGCCTGTTTTGGAGGCGGAAGTTTTCTGCACGCACTCAAGAAAAGGCCCAGTTTTATGCTGTGCAGCCACTGTTCTACAAGTCGGTGAATAGTTACTGTAAAAATTGCATTGTATGCTTGTGCGCAGAGACATTGGGAGTTACAGAATCATCCCTGTTGCCTGTTGATGCAAAATCGTCACTAGGAAGTGACTGTGTGGTCAAATACCACTTTCGCCAGTTTTGCAGATTTTCCCTTGTGAGGGTGAAGCTGTGGTTTTTGCAGTGACAGAATTTTTTGCAGTCTTCTGTAATGGCATCTGATTCTCTTTCACAGATTGTCACTGAAAAGCTTGACAAGAATAACTTCCAGGCATGGAAGTTTAGAATGATGAATTTCCTTATGGGAAAAGGATATTGGGAATTTGTT
Source organism: Lygodium microphyllum (assembly GCF_053477565.2). Classification (NCBI taxonomy): domain Eukaryota; kingdom Viridiplantae; phylum Streptophyta; class Polypodiopsida; order Schizaeales; family Lygodiaceae; genus Lygodium; species Lygodium microphyllum. Next base: position 42,471,976 of record NC_141160.1, on the reverse strand, counting down.
GCAGGAAATGAAGAAGAACCAGTTCTTCCTGATGTTCCCAATCAACAGCAAATGCAGGCATTTAAAGCATGGCATGAGAGAGCCAGGAAAGTTATGTACTGGCTGTCTATCAGCATTTCAGACTCTATGATTGTGCATATTCAGGATGCAAGTACGCCAAAGGAGGCATGGGATACTTTGTCAAAAATGTATAGCACAAATACGCAAGCCAGGAAAATGCAGCTCAAGCAAGAGTTGCATAATGTGCAAAGAGAAAGTATGAGCATCAACGACTACCACATGAAGGTGAAGAAGATTGCAGATGCACTTGCTTCCATTGGGTCGCCAGTGGAAGATGATGATTTAGTTTCCGTGACCTTGAATGGTCTAGAAAAGGATTATGCACAGTTTCGAACATCCATTTCCGTCCGTGAAAGATTTCCTGATTTTGAGGAGTTGATTGCTCTTCTAATTTCTGAGGAGCAGAGAAATGGTGGTGCATCTTCTTCAGGAGGAACTTCAAAAGAAGCTGTCTTCTACTCAAATGCTGGAAGAGGTAGAGACAGAAGTAGAGGAGGCCGATTTGGAGGCCGTGGCAAAAATCAGAATATGCAGCAAACTCAAGAAAACCAGTCCTATGGAGGAGGACGTGGTAACTCTAGAGGCGGGGGGAGCCAAAGAGGTCGTGGTGGATGGCAAAGAGGCCAAAATGCAAACAGTAATGTTGAATGCTAATACTGTGGTAAAATGGGTCATATGGCTAAAGACTGCTATAAAAAGCAGAATGACATCATGAATGGAAAACCGCAACAAGGGAATTATGCATCTTCTAGCAGACAGGGTGATGACAGAAATGAGCATTTGCTCATGGTGCAGCACATGAATAATTCTGTGACAAGTGCAGAAGAAAGCAATGATGTATGGTATGTTGACTCAGGTGCATCAAACCACATGACAGGTCATGCAGAATGGATGGAGGATGCAAGGAAAATGGAAAAACCAAGATTTGTGGAGACTGGTGATGATACTGCACATCCTATTGTGCAGATTGGAAAAATTCCCTTGTCTATGCAGGATGGGAAAAAGAAATACCTGTTCGATGTATTTCATGTCCCGAATATCACCAAGAATCTGGTTTCTGTCGGTCAAATGGTTGAACAGGGCTTGCAGGTCAGATTTAATCCTCATGGATGCTTTGTTGAGGATATGAAAAATAAAGGTCGCTTGATAGCAAAAGGAAAGAAGAAGGGCAAAATGTTTACATTGGATGCAGACATGTCTGAATTGAGTGCAGCAATGTTTGCACATGGGATTGGTGTAGTTGCAGATATTGATATCTGGCATAAACGCATTGGTCATGTTAATGTACAGCGACTTAAATCAATGCAGGCCCAAAATATTGTTGCAGGATTGCCAAAATTCAAGGTTGCAGAAATGCATAAGGTATGTGAAGCCTGTCAGTTTGGAAAATAGGCAAGGAAACCATTTCCTAGACATGTTCAAGAGAGTGAGAAGCCATTGGAATTAATCCACTCTGATGTGTGGACAACTAAAGCTGCATCTCTTGGAGGCTGTCATTATTTTGTCAGTTTTATTGATGACTATAGCAGAAAAGTTTGGGTGTATTTTATGAAAAAGAAAAGTGAAGTTTTTGGGCATTTCAAAACTCTTAAAGTGATGGTTGAAAAAGAAACAGGCCTGCAGATAAAATGCCTAAGGTCAGATGGAGGGGGAGAGTACCTCTCAAATGAGTTTGCAAGGTTCCTGCAGGAGCATGGCATAAAGCAGCAATATTCATGTAGTCATACCCCACAACAAAATGGAATTGCAGAAAGAAAAAACAGGCATATTGGAGAGGTATCTCGTGCCATGCTCAATGAAAAAGACTTGCCAGATTTTTATTGGGCTGAAGCAGTTGCTACAGCAGTCTACATAATGAACAGGACTCCCACTGTAGCAATACATGGAATGACTCCAGAGGAGAGGTATACTGGTAGGAAACCAGATATTTCTCATTTGAAAATTTTTTGTTGCATTGCCTATGTACATGTACCAGATGAGCTGAGATCCAAGTTGGATCCAAAAGCTGAGAAGTGCATCTTTATTGGTTATTCTCTGCAGCAAAAAGGGTATAGATGCTATAACCCTTCTACTCGTAAGTTTACAGTGAGCAGAGATGTTGTTTTTGATGAGATGAGTAGCTGGTATAAATCAGTAAATGTGATTGATGATGTAGATGCACAAAATGGTAATGCTGCACAAAATTCACAGCAGCAGTCACAAAATATTAGTGGACCTGGAGCGTCCTCTAGTAGTGGTTCACATTCTTCGCCATGGACAAGCAGATTGAGATCAGGAGAATCTTCTCAAAGTAATGCAGATAGTGGTATGCAGGTATCACGAAAAGGAAAAGAGAAGGTTGATCAGCCCATGTTTGATGTGAATGCAGGTCACTCTTATGTGGATGGTGAATCCAGTGGCTCAGAACAGAGCATTGATGATGAGTTGGGTATTCCTTCTATTGTTACACCTGGAGTAAGGAAGACCAGGGATGTTTTGAGAGCACTTGGGAGTGAACCTACTTTGCGCAGGTCTACGAGAGCTAGGTATCCTGTGGATAGACTGAAATATGATGGATTTACAGCCATTCACTATGCATATATGGTTAAAGTGATACAGGAACCAGAACCCACTTCTTTTGAGGAAGCCATGGGAAAAGAAAAATGGGAGAAAGCCATGGATGAAGAAATGGATGCCTTGGAAGCAAATGCTACATGGGAATTGGTACCTTTGCCTAAAGGTAAAAATGCAATTGGCTGTAAGTGGGTTTATAAGGTGAAGCACAATGCAGATGGTTCTGTGAACAGATACAAGGCAAGATTAGTAGTCAAGGGGTATGCACAAACATATGGCATTGACTATGAAGAAACATTCAGTTCGGTTGCAAGGATGGCAACCGTAAGAGCAGTCATTGCTATGGCTGCATCAAAGGGATGGTCTTTACATCAGATGGATGTAAAGAATGCCTTCTTGCATGGTGATTTGCAAGAAGAGGTATATATGGAGCAGCCACCAGGTTATGTGCATGTTGTTCATCCTGAGTTTGTTTGCAGGTTGAAGAAAGCCTTGTATGGCTTGAAGCAAGCACCTAGAGCATGGTCTGACAAGATTGGACAGTATCTTGTCACTATTGGCTTTCAGATTTCCAAGGCAGATTTCTCACTTTATGTGAGGAAAACAGAGAAAGGTATTATGCTACTTGTCATTTATGTTGATGATTTGATTATGACAGGTGACAGTGATGAAGATATCCTTCATGTGAAAATGCTATTGAAGCAGAAGTTTGAGATGAAGGATTTGGGAGAGCTGCGTTATTTCTTGGGCATTGAGGTGATTAGATCACCAAGTGGGATACAGCTCTTGCAGAGGCAGTATGGATTGGACATGCTGTCCAAATATGGGATGACAGGCTGTAAGCCTATTTCAGTTCCTTTGGAGCAGAATGTGAAGTTGAGCACAGATGCAGGTGAGCTTCTAGAAGACCCTACTATGTACAGACGCATAGTAGGAAGTTTGATTTATATGACTATTACCAGGCCAGATTTGAGCTATGTTGTTGGATTGGTAAGTCAGTTTATGCAGGCTCCAAGGAAACCACATTTGGATGCAGCTAGACGCATACTCAGGTATGTGAAGTCCACATTGCAGTATGGACTATTTTATGAGACTGGGGTTCAGATACAGTTGCATGGATACACTGATGCTGATTGGGCTGGTAGTATTTCTGATAGACGATCTACCAGTGGATATGTGTTCTCTTTTGGGAGTGCTGCAGCCACTTGGAGCAGCAAGAAACAGCCTACAGTTGCCTTGTCGAGCACAGAGGCTGAGTACAGGGGTGCAGCAATGGCTGCATGTGAGGTAGCTTGGTTGCATAAGCTACTTTATGATATGCATCAGTCTATAGATAGGCCAGTTGTCATTTATTGTGACAACATGAGTAGTATACACTTGGCAAATAACCCAGTCTATCATGCTAGAACAAAGCACATTGAGGTGCATTATCACTATGTGCGAGAGAGGGTTTTACTAGGTCTTATTGATCTAGTTTATGTCAGCACAGAGGATCAGGTAGCTGACATATTCACGAAGGCATTGGGCGCAGAGAAGCTGCGCAAGTTCAGAGACCTGCTTGGTGTGCAGGAATTGGGATTGAGCTCGAGGGGGAGTGTTGAGATATCGAGCTCCACTCGTGATACGCCAGGGTGACCGTTGTGTATTTATGTCACCGACTTGTCAGTTGCAGACGCGGTTGGTACACCGCCCATGAATAATAGCTACATGATAGCTATCCTTATCTACTCTAGTTCGTGGCTCAGTTAGTATGCCACCTTAGTTAGTTGAGTTTGGTTTGAGACCCATATATAGGGTTCTTCTATTTCTTTGTACTAGAGTTCTTTTGGCTTTCACAACTAAGAAGAGAAAAACTGTTTTCAGCCTCCACCCTTGTGTGTATTCCCCCATTGTGCAAGCAAGAAAGCTTCAAGTGAGACTCCTTCCTTCTCTCCCACAATCTTGACAGTTTGTCCAAGTGAGAAAGCTATAAAACAATGTACTTGCAACTATGAAAAGTATCAAGTCATTTTCATGTCACTATGGTTTGATTCTTGTTGTTCTACTCTCCCCCATAATCTAATATTGTCTTCTTGCTCTACCATGTTTTGCAACATGGTATCGGACCCAAAGAGTTCACCTTATAAAATAGGTAACATACCACCTGAGTTTAAAGGAAAGTGTATTTTTATTTAGTAAAATTTATAGGATTATATCTAAAAAGGGGGATTTAAAATTATAATTTTTAAAAAATACATAAGTTTAGTAAAGTAAAAGGGGTCATTTTATGGTGGTATACCATGTAAAGAAAGGGTATTTCTTAATACCCTTTGAATGCATGTTATATAGATGATTTTTCATGAGTGCACCCCTCGAGGTATCAGAGCCTCCTTCCTAAGGTTGTGAGATTGTGGAAGCTTCCATACTTGAAATTTAAGGTTTGGGAGTCCAAGTAGTGGTGGTGCTATTGTCCAAGAAGCTCAAATCTTGGAGATTGAAGGCTCTCAAGAGTATGAAGAACATTGAAGTGTGGAAGAGATTTTAGCCAAGAAAGGGCTTGCTTCCAACAAGCTAGGAGATAGCTTCTATGTGTGAGACAAAGAGGTGAAGAGAAAGAGAAGAGAGAGGATTTTTGTTTTGTTGATTTGGAGCTTCATAGTCAAGTGATTGTTTCTTAGGGACATGCTAAATCAAAATGGCTATTGCTATGAAGATATCTCAAAGGCCTAGCACAATCACATGGCTCTAGAAATAGCAACCCCTATGATTGCTTCTTAGAGAGGTGCTGCATTGAAACTGTTGTTATTGTGAAGATCTCTTGAAGGCTTGGTGAAATCACATGGCTTCAAAAATAGATGCCCCTACTTTTGAACCTCTTATGTTTCTTATGTTCTTTAAATCTTAGGCTTAAAATATTAGCCCAAAAAAGGCTATTTCCAAAATATATCTTTTCACACTATTGAAGGGGAAGTAGATTATTCCAACCCATATTCAAACTAGTTAAACTAACCCTATTCAAGTTTAAGCCTTATGCAAACTATAGTTGTATTATATCAATTTTGTTTATAAACAGTTATTCATGCTCTTCCAAAGTCAAATCCAAATATTGCATTAAAGCATAAAATCTTATTCTATATGAGATTTTCATTTTTGATCAAAACTGTTTTAAATTCCCAAAAATTTCCTCTTGTAAGGAGTTAGACATTGTTGTGAGAGTCACTAGTAAGATCTCTCTATTTTTGTAAAGAAGCTAATTCCCACAAGAAACAATTAAACTAGAGATACAAAGAAATAATCTAATTTTCCAAGAAACCATAGCCAAGGTGGCTAGGTTGAAATGATATTACCATTAATGGCTAAGAATCAATTGATGAGAAGCTACAGCATGGTATGCATCCCAAGCTATGGTGGTCAAGAGTATGCACCCTCTTAGATGGTAGGAGGATGAGACCTCAAATATGAAAGGTTAAATATGGAAAAAGGAGCATTGGCAAGTTACAATTTAGCCTCATATACTTAACCCTAGTGGCTAAATATTGGCTAAGGCATTAAGGCATTTTTACTCTATTACAAGCTATCCTGGTCTAGAAGAGCTTTATCCTCAAAGCTGAATTTGGGACAAGATACAAGGATGAGTACAATAATAGCTTGAAATAGACAAAATCATGCTGAAATAAAACTCCACGCTGAAGAATATCAAATAAGTCGATGAAGAAGAACCATGTAAGTGGAACAAACGACTGTAGGCTATCCAAAACATGCCGAAGTACAAATTTGGTCATATCTTAAAGTAGAAGTGTCCAATTTCCATGTGCAAGCTATAAAAATGCAAAGGAAAATATATAGTATCTAAACATAACATCAAAATAAAATTTTAATGAAGATAAATTAATTAATTTCAAAATAGAAATTTATTACAACAAGCTTGTTACTGTTCATTCAGTGTGTGAATTATCCTCTTGAAAAAGCCATGTAAATTGTTTGAAATACAAAGCATGCTTCCAAGAAGACGCTTCCGTAGGCAAACCCTTCCACTTTATAAGATAATCCACAAGAAGTCGATTCCTTAGAACCTTCTCCCTCTTATCAACAATCTTTTTAGGTTTATAAATTATCAAACAATCTTCATCAAGGGGAGGAATTTCTTTAAGTACTTGGATTTCAGGGCCAACATACTTCTTGAGCTAAAATTCATGAAAAACATTGTGGATACATGTAGTTGAAGGTAAATCAAGTTGATAGGAAATATCCTCAACCCGCTTAATTATTTTGTATGGACCATAATACCTATGAGTAAGTTTATTATGTCCTCCCTTAAGAGAAGCATAATGGGATTTTGGAACCTTCAAGAAAACTCATTCACCTTTGTCAAACTCCACATGTCTTCTTTTCTCATCCGCATTGGCTTTCATTGTCTCTTGAGCTTTTCTAATGTTATCCTTATATTTCTTCATAAGAGCCTTCGACTTCTCTTCACGAGCCTCAGTCCACTTCCCATGTGGAATAGGTAGTGGCTAAAGCAAATCACCGCGTAGAAGCATGGAATCCTTATTTTATTGACACGGAAGATAACTCATGACATATTCTTTAGCATCCCTCCAAATACTCTTCCAATAAAAGCTCTTTTGGATATTATGAAATGTTTTGAACAAATCATGATATCTGTTAAAGGTTAAGAGTACATCTCTCACAAAATGGAGTCTTTGAAAGATGATTGAGGAGTCAAAAAATACCATTGTGCATTTATAATTTGGATACTCTTCTTCTTTGCATTGTTGCAATTCCTTCATCATTTTATGCTTTCTCATCAAGCAAATACTCTTCTTGAATATCACGGATCTGATCCTTACGCACAATTGAAATGGTAGAAATGAAACATGCCCACATTCTTGATAAGGCATCTGCTATACCGCATTATCTTTTCCAGCCATATAGGATATCTCAAAGTCATATCCTTGAAGAGTAGCTAACCATCTTCATTACTTACGAGACAAATTTGGTTGTGAAAGGAATTATTTCAGCACACACAATGATCAATTTTGACTTTGAAATGGTTGTTATAGATATAATGATGACACTTTTTAATAGCATACAATATTGTCAATATCTCTTGCTCATAAACATGTAACTGACACTCCTTGTCATCAAGCCTTTTGCTTTCATAAGCTATGACTCCATGATCTTGACATAAAAAAACCCAAATTCCTCTTTTACTGGTGGCATTTGCACAAATGATAAACTCCTTAGAGAAATTTGGGTATACAAGGATAGGTGCTGAAATTAAAAGAGATTTTAGCTCATTGAAACTTTTATCCACAATGGAGTAAAAAAAAAGCCTCTTCTTTAAGCCTATCTATCAATGGAGCCACCACATAAGAATAATTCTTGATGAACCTCCTATAGAAGGATGATAACCTAAGGAATCCTCTCAAAGAGGTTGCATTCGTAGAGGAGTAGACCATTATTTAACACATTTCACCTTATTGGGATCCACTATAATGCCTTTCTCTCCCACGATATGACCTAAGTATTCTACTTCATCTTCCATGAATGAATGCTTTGTCATCTTGGCAAAGAGTGTGTGTCTTTGTAATGTGTCAAAAACCTCTCCTACATGCGTCAAATGCTCATCCTTGGATTTACTATAGATAAGGATATCATCAAAGAAAACAAGGATTGTTTTGAATAAGAATAGTTGCAACTCACATTCTCTTGGAGGGGTATACTCTCTCTCTCCCTCTCTCTTGCAGCCTTTTGGGGTCTCCTTATGCTCTCTTGTACCTCCCCATGCCTCCTATTTATAATGAATTAGAGAGGAGGGGATAAGTCTGAGAACAAGAGTGGAGGGGCTCTTAGAAGACTCAGTGATCTGATGCTCAGATCATAAATTTGATGGTTACATTGGCTCCAAAAGGGGGGTAAAACCTGAAGACACTTGATTAGAAAGCTCTTACTTCACTCCTTCTTCTTTTCTCTATTCGAAGTGCTGTCTATTGCCTGTAGACTACAATCGCAGCACGCGTAATTTTGCCAGTCACTTTTCTTTATTTCTCTTTTTATAAAATCTCCAAAACTAACTAAAACATCACTTGTCTTTTCTTTTAAATGACTTTTAGTTCTATCTTTTTAGAATAATATCTAAAATATAATAGTTTTTTTTCCCAAGAATCTAATATTTTTGGACCATTCAAACTATACACATTAATACTAGTAATTAATATGGCTCATAAGTCCCGTTCACATTGTACTTTTAGTGAAGGGTGGATACGGTCCTTATCAATCCAAGAAAAATGTCAGATTTATGACTCTCAATTTTTTAAATATATTTTTAATTGAATGAAAATTATTAGCTATTAATGCTAGTTAGTTTTTACCTTAGCTAGTCTTTAGTTAGTAATCTTACTAACTTATTAATTGACTAACTAACTTTCGAACTAACCAACTAACTTTTATTGCGTAGAAATATTACAATGAATGTGATGAACAAAATTTTCCTAGTACGCTCATTATCTTGAAACATGCTCAATTAAGTTGCGATAATTAATGTAAACATTCTTTTCTCCCAATTTATTTTTCCTCATACAATGGGGTGCACTTGATTCATAAGAGATGTGTTTTCCGTAGTTGTGGTCCCTTGGTTTGTGTTCCCTTTGGTTGTGGTGGGAGTTTCAGCATTTGGAGAGATCTTTCGCTTGGGGGCCATCATCCGCAAGTGGATTTGAGATGGGAGAGCGTAAGGGAAGATGTCTTAGTCAAAGACCGAGATAGGGGGAGTTGAGCTAACTCTCTCCCTCATAGCCTCTCGGGGTAACTCTCTCTCTCTCTCTCTCTCTCTCTCTCTCTCTCTCTCTCAAGCTTCTTCTCGCAATCTCTTGGAGAGATATCCTTCTACCTCCCTCTCTCTACCTCTCTCTCGTAGCCTCTTAGGGTCTCCTTGTGCTTTTCTAACTGCTCCCCATGCCTCATATTTATAGCTAAACAAGAGAAGAAGGGCTATGGCTGAGAAGAAGAGCTCTTTATGGAGGGGATCTTGGAAAAAGCAGCAATATGATGCTCAAATCACAATTTTGATAGTTCTATTGGCTCTGAAAGGGGGGTAAAATCTGAAGACACTTGGTAAGAAATCATCTAGATCACTTCTCTCTGTTTGAAGTGATCGCGATGCATGCGATTTCGTCAATCCTTCTTTTTTTATATTAAATCTCCAAAACAAGCTGAAAAAAACCACTTGCTTTTTTTACATGATATCTTGTTCTAGAAATCTCCATAGCTTTTTAGGATATTTACAGTAAGTAATATCTAAAATATGCTAGTTTTGCCCAAAAATCTAATATTTTTGGACCACCCATACTATACACATTAACACTAGTGATTAATATGGCTCATAACTCTCATTCACATTGTAACTTTCATGAAGGGTGGCTATAGTCCTTGTCAATCCGAGAAAAATATCAGATTACGACTCTTGATTTTTTTATATTTTTAATTAAATAAAAATAGTTAGTTAATAATGTTATTTAGTTTTTACTTTAGTTAGTCTTTAGTTAGTAACTTTACCAACTTATTAATTGACTAATTAAGTTTCAAACTAACCAACTAATTTTTAATTGCATGGAAGTATTACATTTAGAGGCCTTTTTAGAAGACTCATATGTAGGGTACTAGTTGAAAATTAGGCAATACCTTGGCACACTATTAAAGAAGAAGAGTGATCTAAAGAAAAGTACAACAAGATTAAAAGAAAGACATATGGGTTTTTTTAAAAAGATGGGTATCTTTGGAAGCATAAAAAGAAGAAGAAAGGGATTCCACTGTGGGCCCTTAGTGATAAAGCTATATAGTACAAATGATGCATGAGTTTCATTAGAGTATGGGCTCACCATAGAGGTGTTCGGAACACCATAGAGAAGATTCAGGTAAGATATTGGTGGCAAGGGATGTATCACAATATTGCATGCTTAATTGAAACATGTACTACCTATCAAATGTATTTGGTGTAGTGAAACATAGAGATAGGTTGCAACAAACTTATCCCTTGTCTATTCACTATAAGTGGGTTGAGGATTTGGTAACTAAGGAAAATTGGATGCAAATTTGGCTCGTGAATTCTTTGTTGGGTTGGGAATTGAACTTTCAAAAATTTCAACTAATAATGTGGAGAGTAATGGAAAGAGTGACTGGGGGCATCCACCTATCATTAAAGCACTAGCAAAGTCATGTAGAGGAAGGATGGAGTGGCCTCGATTGTTACCCTATGCCTTATGGGCAGACAAGATGATACATAGTGTAGTGACTTGATACATGCTTGTTGCATTTAATATATGGATAGTGGTTCATCATGGCTATTGAAGAGGTGGCTACTACTTGGAGCGTGTTGGCTTGGGAGAAGGGGATGAATAGAAAGGAACTCCTAGCTTTATGCATTAGGCAAATAGATAGGAGATTGGAAAAAATTGAAGTAGGAGTGCTAAGATTGTGGGTCGTAAGGCTAGAAAGGCTTGATAAGAAGCACAGAACCTAGGAAAGGGCAATACAAGGTAATTAGGTGTGAATTTATGATAGCATCTTAGAAAATCATCATAACATTATTTGAAAGATCTCTAAATGATGGTTTGATCTGTATCTAGTGAGACATATACATGACAATGCTACCTATTAACTCAATGAATTAGATGGGATAGCCTTGAGGATTTCTATTGACACATCCAAGAGGATGTGCAAGTTTAGAGGGGATGGATGTCATGGGAATCTTAGTCTAAGATCTAAAAGTGGATGGCCACCCCTACATTGTAGAGTCTTATGCTTTACCTACATGACATGAGAAGATAGGCTTATGGGAGAGTTCATTTAGTGCATTGGATTAGCTTCTAGGAAGTCTTAAGTATTGGAAGTCAACTAAGTGGCTAAGTTAGGAGGAGAACTTGGTAAGTCATGGTTTGCATGTGGCCTAGTGTATGGCTAAAGGGGTGAAATTAGGAAGCTAAGTGGTAGAGGAAGAAAGGAAGATCAACTGTGAGGAAAGAAAAGGGGGGGGGGGGGGGGGGGGCAAGTGGATTTTTTGGTGCACGTTGGTGGGCTTGAACTCCGACTACATAAGTTGTGCCTGCAAAGGAGGGATCACAGCATGCACACTCAGGGAAAAAGGAAGGAAAAAGAAAGCTCCATCATCAAGGAGAATAAGTGCAACCTATTGGCAAGAGAGGGGAGAGTTCTTCTTCTTCATTTTGGTTGAAATGGACAAGGTAAAATAGGGTAAGAAATAGCACAATTTTCTCTCCACAAATATTTAGCCTCCTTCTATTGGTTCTAGGGTCATCTTTTCAAAGGATCTCAACACTATAGGGTGATGCTTTGTGCTTGTGAGAGACAGTTTTGAGAGATTTTGGAGCAACTTATGAGCATTTTAGTGCTATTCTAATACACAATAAAAATAAGGATGAAGTACAAAAATAAGGCCCATACAAGATTTTCCACATCTATCCATTTCTATCAATTGAAATTACTTTTGAGTGGATGAGGGAAGGCTTTGTGCTTGGGAAAGGACATAGTTTTGAGAGACTTTGGAGTAGCTTATGAGCCTTTTAGTGTTATTAAAATACACATTAAAAGTAGGATTAAAGTATAAAAATAAGGCCAATATAGGGTTTTCTTCATCTTTATCCATTTCTATCAATTGACATTGCTTCTTAGTGATGGGACAAATCTTCTCCCTTCAAGATTCATGCAAATGTATAGAGATTTGATACTTCTGTCTATCACATAGGCCTATGTATAGCAAGGATTTGATACTTTCAATCCAAATCAATGGACCTTATATCAAGGCTAGGATTGGACACTTACTTGTTTCTTTGTTTATGCTAACCATATGATCGGTCTAGGAATTAGTTTATGAGGCTACATTGGGCTGAAAACTTCATTTAGTCCATCTCTTCATGTTTCATAGAAGTCATGAAAACCCCATGGAAGGCGAGACAATGACCTTAAGCCAATGGGTTTATTTTGTTGTGTCACTAGGATTATTGATCAAGTCAAGTAATTGTAGTTGACTAATCTAGTGACAATAATTATGAGACTGAGGAATTTCACAATCTACCTAACAAATATCTAGGACTAGATATTTTGAAGGAGACTCTTACTTATTCCACCATAACTCTATCCAAGGTCCATAATTGAGGTTATGTAACTACCCAAAACACCCTCTAAAATAGAAAAAAAGAAACAATTAAAGAGATATGGAAATCTTATACAAACTCCCTTATGTAGAACTTTTGGGCCTTTTATGAAATAGCTTATGTAAAATTTTTACAACCTTTGGCACAAGAATATAATGAAGATATAACTCTCCTTTTTGGTATGGATCTTGCTAATTTTGGAAATGTGCTATCACTTTTGGATCCAATGCTATCAATATAAACGTAAGTGATAAAATTTTTAAATCCTAGGATGATACAGAAATACTTTGAGTATACAATCTTGCTAGAGTGATAATATGATTTCCTTTTCTAAATGATAACTTGACAAATCATGTTGAATAATTTATGTGTTTCTAAGTATGAGAAAATCTAAGGATTGTATTGGTCTAAGTAAAAGATTAAATTGTCTTTCAAATTCCCTTGATTAGTATATCTTCAACTCCTACTACTATATGATGTGATTGAAGAAAAGGAGAATGCTCAAATACATCATTATTTTCCTTCATCAAATATACCCATAGTTTTCTTGAACAATGATCAACAAACATCTAAAGTGAGCATACGGGCAACTCTGCTTCCTTTTGCAACCAACCTACACTTATCATTAAATTCTTCTATAAAACAAAATTTTGCATTAAATTGAGCCTCGAACCCTTACTCTACTATTTGGCCAATATACACTAAATTCTTTGTGATTGACAGGATATGTAATACGTCTTATAGACTCTTTGTTTGGCCATCTGCATGCAAGGATAAGGAAACCTTTCCAATGTGTGAAATTGGGTGCCTTGAATCATCACCCATCTACACATAACTTGGATTTTGCAAATCTTGCATCTCTCTAAACCATTCAATATGACTGGTCATGTGATTAGATACACTTGAATGGACATACCATACAACATCATGTGTCTCCTTTTCTGTAACAGTATTCAACATATGCTGCATAACAAACAGATGCTTATTTTTATCTTCATTCTATCATGAAGATGATGCATAGTTTTCTTGCTGTAATTTACTAGTGTGAATATCATCCTTCTTAGCATAACAAGGAGTGGCAATATCACATGTTGTATCACAATAATGAGAAATAATACCAAAATTGCTAAAACATCTGTTTTTCCATTCACCTTTTCCTCGAGAGCTCCCCTTGCCTCTAAACTTTCCACGGCCTCCTCAAATCTGCATTTCATCGAATTGTTGATTTAACATGTTTTTCTAGTTATCACCAACACGTCCCATACCATGGCCTCTCAAAGAGGATTTTCCATGTTCCCATCTTAAACTTGAGTAAAATGTTTGGACTTGTTCACCACTTCTTTCAGATGATTCACACTACATATTGATCTCTTTGATGTGATCATAAGAGAGACCAACTTATCAAAATTTGAAAATGGCTTTTGTACATATACATAAGTGACAAATGATAAGCATGCTTTGCATATTGATCTCTTCAATGAGAGAGATCAAATTATCACATATACATAAGTGACAAATGATAATCATGCTCTACAACAAGTACATTTGAATGTTGCCCATCTTCTTGGCATGATGCATAGAAAGTTTGGTATATCCATAAGAAATAATATATCCCTCATTTACACATGGCAAGCCATAAAAGCCATCATAATCATCATTGTAATGCTAGTGAAAAGAGTCACCATGCTATCCATGATAATCAACATATTGAGATATGTGAAGTCCATGTTATATTGTGGACTTTTTAATGAGATAGGTAAGGATACACAGATGCAGATTGGGTTGGTAGTATGTCTAATAGAAGATCTACCACTAGATTTATGTGGATCAACAAAAAGTAACCTATAATTAATTTATCGAGTACATAGACTGAGTATAGAGGTGCTACTATGGCCAAGAGATATGTTCTATGTAGGCCCCAAAACATTTGTATGCACAACATCAAGCATATTTCTATTCACATCTCTATCATGCGAAAAATCTTGCATTGCCTACTTACAAAACTCACATACTTCACACACTTTATGAAATTTTGCAACTCTAAAATAAAACAAGCTTGTAACTAATCCTTTAGACTAAATTAATTTCAGCCTTTGCACATTTGCATGTCCAATAATTTTATGCCATATTTCAATGTATATAACCACTCCTTTTCCTTTCACATACATAGTAGCATTCATAGCAGAAATTTCAGCATCTAAAGTGAACATATGGCCAACTCTACTTCCTTTTGCGAGTAACCTACACTTATAATTAAAGTCTTCTACAAAACAACCTTTTATATTAAATCAAACTGCAACCCTTTCTCTCCAATTTGGCCAACAGACATAAATACTTTGTGATTGATGGCACATGTAATACATCTAAGACTCTTTGTCTAGCCATCATACAAGGATAAGGAAACCTTTCTAATGTGTGAAAGTCAGTGATATAAATCATCACATCTCTACATTTAACCTAGATTTTGTAAATCTTGCATCTCTCCAAACCATTCAACATGATTGGTTGTATGCTTAGATGAATGTGAATCAACATACCATACATCATTATGTGTCACTTTCATGTAAGAACACTCATCATATGCTACATAACAAACAGATGATCATTTTTGTCTTTATTCTGTCCTAAAGATGATGCATAGTTTCGTTGTTTTAATTTATCACTAATGGATATCATTCTTCTTAGCTCCTATATGACCTGTTTTTGCAATAATGACAAACAATACCATAATTTCTAGAACCTCTATTCTACCATCTACCTCTTTTTGTAGAGCTTCCCCTACCTCGAGCTTCCCCTATCTCTAAGTTTTCCACAGCCCCCTGAAATATATATTTCATCGAATTGCTGATTTAATCTATTTTGCTGGTTATCACTAGCATGTTGGTCGATGAATTGGGTAGTCGGCCTCTAACAACCCCCAAGAAAACACCACAAGATAAAGACTGAGGATCTCACCTCAACAAAACCCACAAGACAGCACCACTAAATGCATGATCCAAAATTCATGATCACTCACTCCTCACAGAGACTTCAACTCAACAACTTAAACAGTTCAAACCTTCCAGATCAGAATTATCATTTTTAGAGAGATTCTAATGCTCAAAACAACCATGGCATAGACTTTGATAAGCAAGCTTTCAGATTCACAAAACTCCTACCCCACACAACAAACTACCCCACAAAGCATAGTTGCATCAATCAGTGTAAAACCAGTTGTAGATCCTTTCTATTCTTCTTTCTTCTCAGAGCACACATAAATACAATCCAAATACACAGGTAACCAAAGCTTTATACGGCAAATTTTTATGCCAATTCAACAGCTACAAGCATTTCACTTTTGTAGACATTCCATTATTGCATCAAAACAAAGCTTGCACTGATATAGCAATGGAAATCATGATGACTTTCATGGAAAACTGAGTTGGTGACATAGATGCCACTAAATTCACATGTTTCCTCATAGAGCACAAAAATTTGTAATCTATGACTCTTTTTCTAATCTATGAAAGTTGTAGCTCTCTTTCTAATCTATGACTCGTCAGAACAACTCAAAGTCAAATTCCTTGATCTGCTGCCCTGAAACAGCTCTGCACAGTCTGCAGTCCTAAATTTCTACATGCTCTATACAGCAAACACAATTACTCTGTTCCAAAAGCACAAACTCGCAAATGGGAAGACACATTCTTTGACTTCAGATTGTCATTTCAGCATACTAGTAGACACATCTTAGCATATATTGCATTGAAGATGAAGAGTTACAGGAGCTTCAAACTTTATGAACTCAGATCCATTATTTTCTTGAGTGCAAATCCTTTCATATTTCCACTAATTCGAGTCTGTGCATTCAACACCTACCCATAATACATATTTCCTGCTACATACCTAGTTTCAGATGTAGAGACCCTCCACTTCCATTCTCCTCTGTTGACGGGAAGCCTCACTCAACAACTAACAAACATAATTCTCAACATGATGAAGAACATTCCTTTTATGTCTTTCACTCATATCCATACATCAAAACTGATCTGCAAACTCTCTGCCCCATAAAGTAGTAGAAGAAAAATAGGAAAAAGGAAGACTCTTATTACCATCATCTGAAAACTGAGAACTTGCATCATCCCATTGACTTCAGCATCCTTGCCATCTTGCTCCACAGCTTCAATATCTTCAGCTTTATGGTCTATTTCTTTTGACAATTTGTTCTTCTTTTGAGCTTTCGATTTCTCCCTTCTTTAGCATGCAAGATTCTTCTTCTCCCTCCCTCTCCCTCTCTCTCTCTCTCTCTCTCTCTCTCTCTCTCTCTCTCTCTCTCTCTCTCTCTCTCTCTCTCTCTCTCTCTCTCTCTCTCTCTCTCTCTCTCTCTCTCTCTCTCTCTCTTGTTGATTGTCTTGTGTCGAACACTTCTCTTCTCTTTTTCCAAAAAAACTGCTCACGTTTTTGCTTTTTCCCTTAATTTTTCAAGTTGCCCCTTGCTTCCCCTTAATTGCTAGATGGCAAACATGCCCCTTGCCACGTAAAATTCCACTCAGGGACTCAAAATCAGAAATGAGAACACATTTTCTTCTCTTCTTGCATGAAGCGTGTGTCTCAAACCTGAAATATCACAACCACATGTCAAACATGCATGGTATCACTTGGGAATTTCCATTTATCAACTCGACTCCTGCTACGAGTAAGTGTTAGAAAGCCAAAAAAATGATATTTGCATGTGTTATCCCACTTGACTTCATGAAATATCATGTCCCCGGTTGCTCATTTAACCTCACCATGATTAGCCACCCCCTTGGTTTGGAACACAAAGTGTGAACATACCTTTATTAAAAGCTTCAAAAACATCTGACCAAGACAAACACCTTTTTTTGAAAATCTGCTCCATAGAGCATATCACAAAACAACTCATAACTTTCTAACCACGTCTCAAATTGCCAAGCTTCAAAAAGGAAATTTGTAGCTCTCTTTCCAATCTAAAACTTTCTAGAAAAATTTAGGGTCAAATTTTTTGATCCGGTGCCTTGAAACAGCTTTGCACAGTCTTAGTCCTAAATTCCTGCATGCAGTCTACTTCAGACATCGACATTCTAGAGACCATAACTCTCACATTCTTGCTCCGATCAACACCAAACTTGACAAAGACCTTTAATAGGTGTCAGAGCACACTTTGAATATGATATCCATCATTTATAAGCACCTGATCAATACCAGATTTCAAAAAACTGAATCTGCCCCAAATAGTAAACTAGAAGCAACCTACTTTATAGATAGTATGTACATTACCTACATCCTCTTTAGACAGAACCCATTGATTCTACTATTGTGAATAGTCCCATCTAAATCTTGTAGCAAGTAAGTGCCATTTTCAAACTTCTACTTGATGAGGAAAGGTCCTTCCCATCTAACTCAAAAGTTGGTTTGAAAAGTAGAGTCCAAGCTACTGTCATATCTCATAACCATCATTCCCATTGCAAGATTCTTCTTCTTCAACTGTGTATTAAACCATTCCCTTCTCTTCACAATCTATTTTTCATAACAATACATTGCTTGTTGCCTATCCAACTGTAGGGTATGCAAGTTTAGTCCTCTGTCAATTCCCAATTCTGTTTGATCTAACTGATGCTTTCTTACAAACTCCATTGTAGGGAACATGACATTCATAGGTAATAAAGCATCTTGACCATGTACTAACTGAAAAGGGGTGAATCCTGTACTTGTCTTTTGTATTGTTCTACAAGCTCACAAAGCTTGATGTAGATAATTGTCCCAATATTTAGGATGATCTTCTACTAGCTTAAAGAGAATCTTTTGTAACGTTCCATTAAATGCTTCCACTAGTCCATTACACTTAGGGTAATAAGGAGTAGCAAATCTGTGTTTCAAGTCTAGTTTCCATGTTAATTCTCTCAATAGCTTATTTTTGAAGCTAGGACTTTGATCTATCACTATTTCTTGTTGTATTCCAAATCTACAGCATATGTCCTCCATGAGGAATTGAGCTACATCCTCTTTCTTGCAATTCCTTGTAGCCTTAGCTTCAGACCATTTGGTCATATAATCAACTCTAGTAATGATGTAAGACTTTCCTATTTTTGTATCAGACAAAGGTCCACCCCACTTCTCAAACGGTCTATAGGCAACAATGGCTTTAGCAAGTTCTAGAATTAGTACCCTTTTTGCATATAACTAGCAAGCATGACAACTTTTGTCAAGAATCGTGTGGTGGGGGGACTTGCTCAAGATGCTGCACCGAACACACACAGAATGCACAAGGAGAGCTCACTCAAGAGACAAGAAGAGAGATGGAGGCCAAAACATTTTCTTGCTGGTTTCTTCTTCTTCTTCCACACTCTTTACAATGTACACAAAGTATAGATAAGATACAATGTAAAGGAAAGTAGCCTACTAAGTTAAACAATACATAAACGACTACACTAGTCGACTGGCGCTATAACTATGCTAGCTGGAAATAGGTGTAAAAACCTTAATATAATAAGTAATGAGTCAATGGCCATGTGAGAGTCATAATGACCACTGACGTGCTAAGTGTAGACGTGTGGACCCATCTAACCAGGCGGTCCATCATCAATGTCCGTATGTGTTGAGCTTGTCATCTCAACAATCCCCCTCAAGCTCAACTGCATCTCTGCAACTCCAAGTAAGCTTCAAAAATTTTGAAGCTTCTCTGTATCCAATGCCTTCATGAAGATGTCAGCTATCTGATCATGTGTGCTCACATACACCAAGTCAATCTCACCTGCTAGTACCTTCTCTCTCACAAAGTGGTAGTGTACCTCAATATGTTTTGTCCTGGCATGGAACACAGGATTCCTAGCCAACTGTATACTGCTCATGTTGTCACAATAAATGACAACTGGACCTTCCATCTGCACATCTAAATCAGCCAATAATTTTGTAGCCATACTACCTCACATACTACAACAACAGCACCTCTATACTTAGCCTCTGTACTCGACAAAGCAACTGTAGATTGCTTTTTGCTGCTCCAAGCAACTGCTGCACTACCAAGAGAGAACATGTATCTGCTGGTAGATCTTCTATCAGACATACTATGAGACCAATCTACATCTGTGTATCCAAACACCTGTACATCTGTACCTGCCTCATAGAAAAGTCCATAATGTAATGTGGACTTCACATATCTCAATATGCATGTGACTACATCCAAATGTGGCTTTCTAGATACTTGCATAAACTGACTCAGAAGACCAATAGTGTAGCTCAAGTCTGGCCTTGTAATGGTCATGTAGATCAAACTCCCCACTATCCTCCTGAACATAGTAGGGTCTTCTATCTCATCCCCAACATCAGCACTCAGCTTTACATTCTGCTCCAACGGGACTGAAAGTGGTTTGCATGCTATCATACCATACTTGGACAACATATCCAAGCCATATTGTCTTTGGGATAGCCATATACCATCATCACATCTGATCACCTCAATGCCAAGGAAGTACCTTAGCTCACCTAGATCCTTCATCTCAAACTTCTTCTTCAAAAAGTCCTTGACTTCAGCAATCCCACTATCACTATCACCTGTAATAATCAAGTCATCCACATAGATGACTATGATGACCAAACCTGCATCTCCCTTTCTCACATAAAGTGAGTGATCAACATCAGAAACATAAAAGCCAATATTGACAAGATACTCTTTGATCTTGTTAGACCATGCTCTAGGTGCTTGCTTGAGCCCATAGAGCGCCTTCGTCAACTTGCACACATACGTGGGATGCTCTAAATCTTCATAACCTGCTGGTTGATCCATATACACTTCTTCCTGCAAATCACCATGCAAGAAGGCATTCTTCACATCCATTTGCTGCAACCTCCAACCTTTGGCTGCTGTCAAAGCAATCACACATCTGACAGTTGCCATCCTAGCAACTGGACTGAAGGTTTCTTCATAATCTATACCATATGTCTGTGCATAGCCTTTTGCAACCAGCCTAGCTTTGTACCTACTAATAGAACCATCTGCATTGTGCTTAATCTTATAAACCCACTTACATCCAATAGCTTTCTTGCCCTTTGAAAATGATACTAGATCCCAAGTCTTATTGGCCTTTAATGTAGCCATCTCCTCATCCGTTGCTACATCCCAACGAGTATGACCAACAGTATTCTCAAAACAAGTGGGCTCAACATCCTCAACTAGTTTCACCATATAAGCATAATGGTGATCTGCATAACTATCAAAACCAAATCTTTTAATAGGGTATCTGACCCTGCTAGATCTGCGTACCATCGGATCACTCAATGGAGCCTCTACATTACTATGAGCTCTCTGTACATCTGGTGTCCTGACAGAAGGAATGCCAAGCTCATCATCCAAGCTCTCTGAGCCACTGGAGTCTCCATCGAGTACTGCATCAATGCCATCTGACACTTTATTCTTTCCTTTGTCTTTACCTGTAGTGCTACTAGATGCACCTGAAGATATAGAGCTACTCCTTAGTCTCCCAGACCAAGGACTACCATATGAAATCTCTGGTCCACTAAGAGTCCGTGATTCTTACTTTTCAGCCTGCACATGAGTATCATGATCATCATCATCATCCAATGCATCACCACTAGATGCATACCAATTGCTCATTTCATCAAAGGTGACATCCCTGCTCACTTTGAACTTACATGTGACAGGAATATAACAGTGATACCCTTTCTGCTCTAAAGAGTATCCAATAAAGACACACTTTTCAGCCTTTGGATCTAGTTTCTTTCGCAACTCATCTGGCACATGAACATACGCAATGCAGCCAAACACTTTCAAGTGTGAGACATCAGGCTTCTTACCTGTAAAACATTCTTCGAGGGTCATACCATGAACTGCAGCTCTGGGAGTTTTTTTCATAATATAAACAGCAATATGAACAGCCTCAGACCAAAAATGCTTAGGCATATTCTTTTCAGCCCCATCAAGGCACGTGCAACTTCTGCAATATGCATGTTTTTCCTTTTTGCAACCCCATTTTGCTGTGGGGTATACCTGCATGTGAACTGTCTCTTTATCCCATGAGACCTGAGAAAATCACTGAACTCATTTGAGAGGTACTCTCCCCCTCCATCTGACCTCAAGCACTTTATTTTTCAAGCATGTTTCTCTTTCAACTGCAGCCTTGAAAGTTCTAAAGTGCTTAAATGCTTCACTCTTTTCCTTCATAAAATATACCCACAACTTTCTAGAACAATCATCAATGAATGTGACAAAGTATGAACTGCCTCCAAGAGATACATTTTGTGTAGGCCCCCAAATGTCTGTATGCACAACATCAAGGATATTTCTACTTACATCTCTGTCATGTGAAAAGGTTTGTCTTGCCTGCTTACCAAACTAACATGCTTCGCATACCTTATGAAATTCTGCAACTCTAAATGTAGGCAAACCTGTAACCGACCCTTTGGATTGCATTAATTTCAACCTTTGTTCATTTGCATGTCCAATGCATTTGTGTCAAATTTCAATATATGTAACAACACCTTTTTCTTTAGCATACATAGCAGCATTCATGGTAGGAATTCCAGCATCTAGAGTAAACATACGTCCAACTCTACTTTCCTTTGCTACCAACCTGCACTTGTCACTGAAGTCTTCTACAAAGCAGCCCTTTGCATTAAATCTGACTTGCAGCCCTTGCTCTACCTACCATTTGACTGACTGACACCAAGTTCTTTGTAATAGATGGCACATACAATACATCTGAAAGAATCTTTGTCTTACCATCATGCAAGGACAAGGAAACTTTTCCAATGTGTGAAATTGGGTGGCATGAATCATCACCCGTCTGCACATAACCTGCATTTTGCAAATCTTGCATCTCTCCAAACCATTCTGCATGGCTGGTCATATGATTAGATGCACCTGAATCAACATACTAAACATCATCATGTGTTCTCTTTCCTGTAACATCATTCATCATATGATGCATAACAAACAGACGTTCATTTTTATCTTCATTCTGTCGTGAAGACGATGCATAGTTTCCTTGCTGCAACTTACCACTGCGAATATCATCTTTCTTAGCATAACATTGGGCTGCAATATGACCTGTTTTGCCACAGTAGTGACACACAATACCAGAGTTGTTAGAGCCTTTGTTTTGCCATCCACCTCTTCCTCTAAATCTCCCCCTGCCTCTAAAGTTACCACGACCCTGAACCTGCATATCGCCAAATTGCTGATTCAATCTGTTTTGCTGGTTGTCACTACCATGTCCTGTACCACGGCCTCTTGAAGAGAACCTGTTACGTCCCCTTCCTGAACTGGAGTAGAAATCTTGGACCTGTTCACCACTTCTTTCAGATGTCTCACTCTGCATGTTGATCTCTTCAATGATCATAAGGGAGACCAACTCATGAAAATCTGGAAATGGATTTCTGACATATACGGAAGTTACAAAAGACTTCCAAGCCTTTTCATTGTTAAGTCCATCCAAGGTAGATGATACCAAATCATCATCATTGGGCATTGCATCAATCGCTGCCAATGCATCTTCAATGCTCCTTACCTTTAGTGCATACTCATTGATAGACATCTTCCCTTTCTTCAATGTATTCAACTCTTGCTTGAGTTGAATCTTTCGTGCCTTTGTATTTACGGAAAACGTATTTTCAAGTATGGTCCAAGCTGTATATGAATTCTTTGCATTTCTAATATGTCCCAGTATATTATTGTCAATTACTGCAGACAGCCAATACATGACCTTTTGGTCTTTTGCATTCCATTCCTTCCGTGCCTTTGTCTCTTCTGCAGTTGGAGGATCACTCACCTCTGGCTCCTTTTCTTCACCTGAAACAACCTCGTAGAGGCCTTTTCCAATAAGGAAGTTCTGCAACTGTTTGCAGATAAACCTTATGTTTGCTTCTTGCAAACACCTCAAGAATTAGAGATTTGCAATCTATAACTTGTGCACACACTTTCAGTCAAAACAGTCGAAATCACAGTGTACCCTAAAACTGCAGTCCGCAACCTTGCGGCTCTAAAACAAGGCCTGAAACGGCCTCAGATGCCCAAAATAACTGCGGATAAGCCTTAAAGAGCTTATCAGCAGAATACATAGTGCTCTTCGTGCACACCAAATCTCACTACAATCTGAGATTTTTGCTCTGCCCTGCTTCCGGTGCCTCCACAGGCACTATCCAAGAGAAAGAGTGGAAGGATGGGAGAGCTTCTTACTCGTGGCTTGCTTGCTTGAACCTTGCTTCTTCTCCTTCACTTCAGCCTTCGAAATTAGCCTCTCTTAGTGGCGTGACTTTGATACCATGTCAAGAATCACGTGATGGGAGGACTTGCTCAAGATGCTGCACTAAACACACACAGAATGCACTGGGAGAAGCTCACTCAAGAGACAAGAAGAGAGATGGAGGCCAAAACGTTTTCTTGTTGGTTTCTTCTTCTTCTTCCACACTTTTTACAATGTACACAAAGTATAGATAAGATATAACATAAAGGAAAGTTGCCTATTAAGTCAAACAATACATAACCAACTACACTAGTTGACTAGCGCTATAACTATGCCAGCTGTAAATAGGTGTAACAACCTGAATATAATAAGTAATGAGTTAGTGGCCATGTGAGAGTCATAATGACCATCGACGTGCTAAGTGTAGATGTGTGGACCCATCTAACTAGATGTTCCATCATCAATGTCCGCATGTGTTGAGATTGTCATCTCAACAACTTTTACTTCAATGAGCACCATCACCACTTAAACTAGGCCAAGTAAGTCCTGCTAGCAGAATTTTCCTTTTGGTAAGCTCAAAACCAAAATGACCACCACATGCTTCCTCATGATAGGAAGATAAACAAGCAAGAATCTCAAAACTATCTAGCACCCTTCTTAGTACATTATCAATCCCCTTCATGTATAACTTATCATTTATAAGCACATATGCCCTGGCCTTTCTGATAATGGCATACCTTTTGTATTTATCAGCCAATGATCTTAACTCCCTAGTTTTTAGAAACTCTTCAATCAAGTGAAGTCTCTGCCTGCCCTTGTATCTAGGATTATCCACCCTCATTGCTACAACATACTGGGAAAGAGCATTTTCAATCAATTCATGAGCTCCATGGTTGTTCTCCCTACCAATATGCCAAATTTCAAAATTTTGCAGTTGCCTCATGGGGCCTTTTATCTTAAACAGCCAATCCTTAAAATATCTTTCTTGGCTTTCCAAACATTTTGAACCTGTCTAACCACCAATATAGCATCTCCTTTCGCAACTATCCTCCTGTATCCCAGTTGAATACACTATTTTTAGACCAGCATGTAAACTTGCATATTTAGCTTCATTGTTACTTTGTATCTCTTTACTTTCTTGACTTCCAAAAAAGACTTCTCGATTTTTAGCATCCATAGTGACAAAACCCAATCCTCCCTTTTTCAGCACTCTTCTATAAACTACCATAAAAAACAAGGTCGCATCTTTATCCTTCATTTCCTCATGAATTTGTGGATGCGAAATCAACTTTCATATTATAGTAGCTGCACTTTCAACAGGTTCTTTATAAGTCAAGATATCAAGTAAGCTAGCTCTTCCAGTATTCTCCTTCAAACATGTAAATTCAAATTCTTGCAAAGCTAGCAACCACTTAGTAACTCTCGGAGCATTTTCGGCAGATCGAAAAACCTGTGGAAGAAATTGGGAACCAATAAGTACTACAAATGGTTTTTGAATCAAGTATGATTTCCATCTTTTAACTGCATATACTAGCCCCCATACCAAAAATTCTTCTTCCATCCAAGCTTTTTCAATCGCTCCAATGGATCTGCTTATATAAAACATTGGCCTCATATAAGACATCCCTTTTCCCTTCTGCATTAAAATGGCTCCCACTACATTTTTCCTAACACTGATACTAATGAAGAAAGATTCATCCCAATTTGGAGACATAAGAACTCACAAAGTGCTTAACTTTTCTTTAATATGCAAGAATGCATCCTCTTCAACTTGCGTCCAAACTAAAGGATCCCTTTGAGTTGCTTTTTGTAAAGGATATACATATTCAACCAGCATATGGAATGACCTTGATAGATACCTCAACTTTTGAACAAATCTCATAAGTTCTTTTACAGTTTTTGGAGAATCCATAAGAAGTAAAGCCTCCACTTTACTAGGCTTAGGTGAAATACCATTAGCAGACACTTCATGACCCAAGAGTATCACTCTAGTTCTTGTTATTTTACATTTATCAAGGTTTAACTAACCACCATCCTCATCAAGTCTGCAAAAAACTTCATCAAGTTTTTTAGAGTGTAATGCCCTTGAGTTGTACACACAAAAGTCATCCATAAATACCCACAAAGATTTCCCAATGAAAGGGGCAAATACCCAACTAACCCATCTTGAAAAACTGGCATATGCATTCATCAGACTAAAAGGCATCACTCTATAACAGAAGCAACCCCATGGGGTAATGAACATTGTTTTCTTCTAATCTTCTTTGGCTATTATGATTTGGAAATATCCAGAGTATCCATCACACACACTGTAAAATTCATGACCAACCACTTGATCCAAGATCTCATCCTAAAACGGAAGAGGATAGTAGTCCCTCTTAGTAACTGCATTAAGAGGCTTGTAATCAATACATACTCTCCACTTTCCATTCTTCTTTGGTATGATTACAACATGAAACACCCACTTTACATCATCAACAAGATAGATAAATTCAACATCAAGCAACTTTTGAATTTCAGCTTTAAGTACATATTCTTGAATTGTACCAAGTCTTCTAAGTTTTTGAGCCACTAGTTTATACCCTTCTTTCAATTTGATATGGTGCATAATGCCATTAATACCCCTTAGTTGGTGATATTTTGTAGCAAACAATTTTGGGTATTTCTGAAAATGGTTGAATATTCATCTCTTTCATCATTAGTCGTCATTTCCCAGCATATTCATAAGCTTAAGCAGTCCAACATTCATTTCAGGTTGCTAATCACAAGTTTCTTGCATGAAAACTGTACTTTTTGTAGCAATATTTACAACTTTTTCCTCTCTTTTTGAATCCTAAATTGACAACGCAAAGAGGTCAACATCCCTAGAGAGTAGGCTAGCTTCCCATTCTCTATCTTCCTCATCAAGGCTAGAATTTTCTGAATTACTACTTTCATCACCTCCAACATCACTTTCATGTCCATTTTGAATGATGGACCCTATTTTCATGTCAAAGATCACCCTCTTATGAATTGGCTTCTCTAGATAAAGTTCCAATTAACCTCTATACCAATCTTGTCTAGATCTCATACCAATCAACCACGGTCATCCCAAAATGAGAGGATATGCCCCAAGTTTTGCAGGCATAACATGGAAATCCAAACATGCTCCCAAACATTTTACTTTTGAGCTATTTGCCATTTTAACCTTAAACAGTGACTTCCCTGTCATTTAAAGATGCGTTTTCAACTTTGCTTCTTGAGTGATTACACAAACTTGCACACCACCATCAACATAAACTTGATCAATTTTCCTTCCATGTATCCATGCGTCCATGACATGTGTAATGTCTTTCACATCTGATAGGTATACCACTCCAACATGCCCAATTTGGGTTTTTCCTTTCCTAATGCTAACCAAACCATGCCATTGCCTCCTCAAAGATGAGTTCATCTGTAGTAGTATTATAGCTGACCATATGTAACATCAGCCTTTTTATCTTTTAAGTCTTCAAGCAGGTTGTAAGGAACTTGATTGACTCCCAAAGAAAAGTCCCCCATTTGAATCTTCCTTCCTGGTCTAGCTTTCATGCTCGTTTGCAGCCTGTTTTCCCTTTTTAATCCTTGCTACCCTTCGAGTTTCAATTTCAATATTCCTCTCTCTAACTCTCTTGTTAGCAAAAACATTTGCATTTTCCCCATCATTAGATATGCTGGTTTCGATCAAATTCATACTCGATGTGCCTTCATTAGGTCTTCTTTCCAACAGTTGCCTAGCTAGTTCAAGTGGCCTTTGTTCCTGTTGAGGTCTAATATCTTTCCTAGCATTCCCTTGTGGCATGGATACATATCCCCTCCTGTTCTTCTTGGATAAGGGAAATCAGGAGTAATATGACCTCTCTCCCTGCAATTAAAACATTCAAAGTTTTCCCATCTATTTCTTCGAGGTCCTCTAAATCTAGGTTGCATTTGAGGTTGCCTTGCCTACAATAGGCTCATATTCAAATTCAGATTTTCCAATTGTTCCTGCAGTTTATTAATCACATCATCATCAGGTTTCCTATGACCCTGTTGGGTTCCATTCTTTGCTCTTTCAAATGCCCCATGAAGATTCACAACTTCTTGTCGTGCATTTCTTGCAACATTGTCAACTTGATTAGGCCTAATAATGCATGCACAACAATACCTCTTGATTGATCCAACCTTAATTGTATTTTCCTTTTCTTTTCCTTGGCTATTTGGACTACATCTTCATATGTATTAGGGTCTTTGATCAGAATCTTTTCTCTAATTTCAAGTTTGAGCAATGAAACAAACTTGTCCTTTTTCAAGAACATCATGGGAGGTTGCTCCATACTCTGTGCAATTTCTATCCATTTTGCTTCAAATCTTGCTACAAATTTAGACACTTCCTCATTTTCTCCTTGAAACATCCTTTCCAAAGATTTCCATAAACTCTCAGGAGTTTTCTTAGTTGCAAACCTTGTAAGGAACTCATTTTTGACTTCATTCCAATTTGCCCTTGTCCCCTTCATTCAACAAGTTCCACCATAATCTTGCAGAACCTTCAAGCAACATGCTGATCATTCAAAGCTTATCTGCATCAGCGTCCCTTCAATCTTGGTAAGCCATCCACTCCAATCTCTTGATAAACTGATTAGCATCCTCATTTTCAGTACCAAATAAGGGTTCATATCCAAAAGCTGTCAAGAATCGCGTGATGGAGGGACTTGCCCAAGATGCTGCGCCGAACACACACAGAATGCACAAGGAAAAGCTCACTCAAGAGACAAGAAGAGAGAGGCAGGCCAAACAGTTTTCTTGCTGGTTTCTTCTTCTTCTTCCACTCTTTACAATGTACACAAAGTATAGATAAGATACAACGTAAAGGAAAGTGGCCTACTAAGTCAAACAATGCATAACCAACTACACTAGTCGACTGGCACTATAACTATGCCAGCTACTATAAATAGATGTAATAATCTAAATATAATAAGTAATGAGTTAGTGGCTATGTGAGAAGCGTGAAGTGGGGGGAGGGGCTAGGGGTGAACCCTAGATGTGGTGAGCAAAGTGAGTCTTCGTGCCCTTTTTTTTTAAACGATTGCATACAAAGAAGGCGTTTCAGCTAATGCCTATCACCTTCAACCGAAGCGCGGGGTGGTCACAGGCATTGGGATAGAAAGGCGCGGCTTTGTAGGTATTCTTTAATAGCAGCCCGGGCCTTCAAAGGTGTGGATGACAAGAAGGGATGATTACACCTCGTGAAGTGGATATCATTCATATTCTCTAAGATTTCTAGGCAAAAGGAGGGAAGCAGGGTTGCCCTCATCATTAATCTAGTCATAGCCCTACTATCTATTCCTAGGTTGATGTCAAAAAAGAGGGGAGGGAAGGCAGGCTTCCTCGGCTATAGGCCTCTGTATTAATAGGAATTTGATGAGCCTAAGATAATTGCAGGTGGTTAGGAAGGCTAGATCCGGGCAAAAAGAAAAATCCGGGCAGGAAGCGGTTGATGGATGGAAGGAGATCCTCTACTCTAAAAACTAGGCATTCCTCGGGATTTCGGGCATTTACATTACATATTCTAGAAAAGTCAAAATCCCCATGAATAGTGCGGTCATAATCAACTCCATGCCTACGAGGGTAGGGCATGTAGATGGGATCATTACATTCTTCGGGAAGTGAGCTGCAGAAGGCGGTCTAGGCGTCAAAATTGGCATCCCAAATCCTCCTCCGCCACTTTGGCTATGCCTCATAGCCTTGGACGAATTTGGGAACCCGGTTCACCTTGTCTTGCTAGTAATTTGCAGGCTCTTGCCTCCACCTGGTTATTATAAGGCTCCTCTCTTCTATCCATATGTTTGCTAGGTCATTGGCCAGGTCCTTGAACTTGGATAGGATGCCGAAAGGCAACACACGGTCCAGCAAGCGTGGATAGGCAAATGAAAGCTCAAATGGTCTCGTCTAGAACTCCTGGTCACGCCATATGATCAATTCTTGAAGCCAATCGATAGGGTTGGGATCCCCTTGTAGTGACACTGGCTCGTCAAGGAATTGTCTCAGTAGTGACCGTGCTCTGCGTTGTGCGTCCTCTGCCAGTTCGTGCCTTCTTCTTCTGGCTGTCACAATGCGCTCAGGCATGTGGGCATCTTTGAGCTCTTCAGGCAGGAGGTCTGGTAGAGGCGAACTGGGTGTTCTTCGTTGGTCTTCTTCAGCATCCTGCTCCAAGTTTGGGCCCTCTTCGGCATTTTGCCACGCCACTGCTGGGGCCACTTGTGGTGCTGGTGCAGGCTGCTCCTGTTCTTCGAACCCTAGTTCCTTGAGCTCAACGGTGGAGAGGTTGGCACAACGCGCAAGTAGTGGCACAAAGGCCAAGTATAAGGCACTCGAATGTTTCCAAGCACCATAGGCAAATGGTCGATGCCAACAAAAAAAGACAATGTCTCCAAGATGCCTCATAGAAAGAAAGCTTCCTCTTCTTTGAGGAATCATTAACAAAATCTTCCTCCTTGAGCAAAACATGCAAAGGCAAAGCAAGGAATGATCCCACAGTTTCCATTGGTAATCGCATGGGTGATGCAATAGTCCTACCTCTCTCTTTACCACCTGCATTGGAACAAAAATCACAATATAAGTATGTGGAACAAAAGATTATACTAAAACAGTTCATAATTGAGACAAAGACCAAGCACCATAAAAAGAATTTCCATAAGACACCTAGTCAAAATGAAGCCACAAAGGCCAAGTATAAGGTACCCGAGTGTTTCCAAGCACCATAGGCAAATGGCCAATGCCAACAAAAAAAGACAATGTCTCTAAGATGCCTAATAGAAAGAAAGCTTCCTCTTCTTTGAGGAATCATTAACAAAATCTTCCTCCTTACATGCAAAGGCAAAGCAAGGAATGATCCCAAAATTTCTATTGGTAATTGCATGGGCGATGCAATAGTCCTACTTCTCTCTTTACCACCTGCATTGGAATAAAAATCACAATATAAGTAC
The DNA here is from genome assembly GCF_053477565.2 of Lygodium microphyllum. NCBI lineage: Eukaryota > Viridiplantae > Streptophyta > Polypodiopsida > Schizaeales > Lygodiaceae > Lygodium > Lygodium microphyllum. Next base: position 42,441,034 of record NC_141160.1, on the reverse strand, counting down.
GTGGAACAACTAACAAATATCATTTCATCCCAACAATAATAATACCTAGTTGAACATTTGTGAACCATTTTATAAGTACTGACAAATGTTGATGCAACGTCATAAAACAACCCAAATCCTTGAACCCATACTTTAACCAATGCCTTGGTATCTTATCAGTATGAGAGAGTTGAAATCTCTTCTTATGGTCAACCTCATACATATGCACCCGAAAACATTGTGTGTATCCACAATGTACAACTTCAATAAAAACTGGAAGCTTGATGTCAATATTAACATCATTATATAAACACCCAATGACCCTTGCAAGCGTCCTTATTATATCATCACTCATTACTATGTGCAATGTGCAATGTAGCTCCTTTTGATAGTAAGAAGCTGGATAATAGTGCCACTCTAGGATAGGTATCTACAAAAGTTAAATAAATAATGAAATATGAAAAATAGTTTACTTCCAAGAGAGTATATGCCAACCAAACAGGGCACAGAGAGTAATTAACATATATGCAAAACCAGTGCCCCTACATGGTCGTCAATAACTACAGTGTCACAAAGAAAGCAATGCACATTACTGCACCTTTCGAAGAACATCCTTGTAATATATAATGTTTTTGGTCATATCCCCATCCTTTTCACCCAATAGGACTTTCACATGTTAACCCTTAAACGAACGAAGGTGGAAAATCCGGAAAAGCTAAAGCAGAAGACAAAGACCAAGGCAAAGTGAAATGGAAGACAAAGACACACAAGGAGAAATGTCCTAAATAAGGGAGAAAGGCGTGCAAGAAAAAGTGCAAGTCAATACTTTTGTAAAAGAGCGCAAGCGCATCATGGTTTAATTCAAGGAGCGTTGGGCGGGCTCTCCCCCGTGCAATTTGTAAATGTAGACGGGTGGTGGAAAGGAAGCTAGGAAGATAGAAGGACAATGGGAAAAAGGGCCTAGGCCACGACCGGCCATGTAAAAAAGGGGATAAGTGGATGACTGCCCAAAAGGGATTTAGGGTTTTGTATATAAAGTTGAAAAGTGAATGAGAAGCTCATTCTTGTGTGTGGCCAAAAGTGGCTCTCCTCTTCTTCTTCTTGTTCTTGTTCTTGCTTGCTTGAGCTTGTGCTTGAGAGAGAGTGTGTGAGAGTGTGAGAGTGTGAGGGAGTGAGTGTGTGAGGGTGAGGGAATAGGGAGGAGAAGCTCTCCATCTTCTCCTCTCTTCTTCTCTTCTCTTCTCTTCTCTTCTCTTGCTCGCGGCGATGAGGCTTGGAGCATGGAGCTTGAGGATGGAGCTTGCTTGAAGCTTGCACTTGGATCGTGGAGCTACCGGAGTGTGCGGGAGAGGAGGTAACTCGATTGGCGTGGAGGTAAGCTCACTATATCCGTAGATATGGATGGCGCATCGGCTATGTGAGAGATAGCCATTAGTGCTCGGCTTGGAATGCTTGAAACAATACTCTCCCCTAACCTTGGCAAATCAACCCAAGGAAGGGTGATGTAGCAAGATGACTACTCATCCTCTTGAAAATTAGACTTGTACTTAGAACTCGCCAACCTGTTCTAAGGAGTGGTAATACTATTTTTATTTAGGCACAAAACCATACGACGTTGCAACTTGTTGCATGAGATAAGTGTCGCATCAACTTGTGGGATTATTTCTCCCATCACACGGTATTCCTTGGTCAAGAATACCTTTGGTCAAGATGTAGGGCTTGGGAGTCCTCTAGACCCAACCCAACCCTAACCCCACTAGACCGATAACGCTTTGGCCCTAGGGTTCCTAAATTCATATGGAGGTCAAGAATACCTTTGGTCAAGATGTAGGGCTTGGGAGTCCTCTAGACCTAACCCCACTAGGCCAATAACGCTTTGGCCCTAGGGTTCCTAAATTCATATGGAGGTCTAGTATTTGATCAATTGATCCTTAGGGTGATAACCCTATATCGTTCTTGCATGGGCATTTAGCTAACCCTAACATTCGGTGAATGTGGGTAGGATCTTTAGGATAAAAAATATTAGGTCGGCAACCCAAGTGCGATACTAGGCAAAATTTTAACATAACTTAACCCTACCTAGCACTTTGAGGTGATCGTCATATGCAATCTAATCGTACCTTTACGATTTTCATGTGAGCTACTCAACTATACACAAATTACTTAGTTGATTTAATTAACCAGTGATTAGAGACGATCATCCTTTTTAAAGATGCAATTGCTTCCTTCTAAATTAGCAAGTACCTTTCCCTAGAGGATGCAAATAACTGCAAGATATAACATTCCATGCAAATATGCGATTTCAAGACCATAGACTTTTTCCTTCTATGCAGCTATAAGATCTACAATGATCGTTACTTTTCCTTGCCTAAACTATAATGATTGACAATTCAGAGCTAACTCTTATAACCTTATGTTGATGCAATGAAATCAAAGCTTTAATACTTTTAATGAAGATACATTCAAACTTTGATAAAAGAACTCCATGCACGAGCGAATACCATGAGTCCATCATTATTTTAATCCCTCTTTTAGCACTTAACCCGACCCAAAATGAACTATCATCGCATGCAATTTACAAGGTACTTAAATCCTTTCCATGCATAGCAACTATTCGGACATTATTTAATGTATGTCTATGATTACCTTAATCGCAAGACACAACCAAGAATCTAATTTCATAGATGCGTTATGAGTTATATGTCCTATCCCTTGCGAGATGCCACAAGGATGCCTTTGCACAATTTCGTCATATAACTTATGCATCATGCATTGAAATTTGCAACTACTCTTGACTACGGAGGTGCAGGCAAATACAAGTGCTCGACATGCCACTAAGCTTTGTAAATCGGCTGAGTAAATGCATTTAATTTTCCCTGAAAATCAACATGCTTAGTGCATCCCTTTCATGCGAGAATACAATCGGAACCTGGGCATTAAGATTTAGGGCATTGTCCACTCGCGTACTCAGGGTGGAAGCTCCCGCGTGTGCGCCTCGCGACTTTTGCTTGGGAGCATCTCAACTCAGCAAATTCTCCTTGCCCTTTATTTGATTTCTGAACTCCCTACTGCCCACGAACTTGCTTCCCTTCGTAGGAATAGGCCCTTGCAAACCCGATTTTAAAAACCCAAAAAGCACGGGTGAATAAGGCTTATGGAAGCCTTATTGGAAGCTTCCAATTAGAAGCTTCCAAGATTCTGTTACCAGAATGACATGGAGAGAGAAAAAGGATGATTGGGAAAATGATGAGGATGATGACGAAGGAGGTGGAGGATGATGATTATGATGATGATGATGGCGATGGTGATGACGATGATGGTGCAGCCTGGTGGCGGCAGCCTGCGGCAGCAGAGTGCGATGATGGCGGGCAGCACGACAGCCTGGCGATCCTTCCTCTCTCCCCTCCCTCAAGCTTGGGGAGGGGGTGTTCTTATAGTGTGGAAGGGGGGGTATAGCCAGACATGTGGCTAGTTGCATGCCTCCTCCCTCCCCCCATGCTCTCCTACTCCACACCCACTCCTCTCACACTCCCTCTCCCCTGCCATGCAACGGCTGAAGGGGAGGGTTATTATAAAAAGATTTGCCAAAAATTTATCCATTATCTCTTTTCCCCCCTTGAAGGGGTGTTCCCGCGTAGGCGTACGGTGGCTCGCGGTTTTCAAGCCATAGCTTCTACACACGATGCGGGGTGGAGTTTGCTAGTGCACATGAAGGGAGTACTTAGCCCAAAATTTTCTTGTTGCGAGAGATTACTTTGGGTTGCTTTTTGTGCGAGACTTGAATATTTCGTAGCGGAAATATTATATTCTCTCTCCCTTAGAGGAATCGAGATGTCCTCATCTCGAGAAGAACTGGGGATATTGTTGATTGAGAGTACTTTCATCCATCCAGGTGGCATCCTCTTCGGGATAATCTTTCCACTGGATGAGGTATTCTCTCAAGGTCCTAGATCTCAAATGCCTCTCCCTAACATCTAAGATCCTGTCAGGCCGTAGCTCAAGGACTCCTTGGCTAGGCATTACAACTTGTTGATCGTCAAGCACGTGACTAGGGTTAGGCACATACTTTTTCAATAGGCTGATATGGAATACATTATGAACTTTTAGGTTTTCGGGGAGTTGCAGTCTGTAAGCATTAGGCCCTAGGCACTTGAGAATCTTGTAGGGCCCACAATACCTTGGACTTAGCTTTTTGCATTCACCCAAGGGTAGGGAACTCTTCTTTGGGCATACGCGAATGAAGACCATATCACTTTCATCAAAGGATCTATCTTGACATTTCAGGTTTGCATAAGCCTTCTATCTGTTCTTGGCGGCTTGGATGTCCTGTCTTATTGACTTGATTTGGTCATCCATGTCTTCCAGCATCTACTTTGAATCTTCAACCCTCAAGGTTGGATTTGAAAAGCTCAAAGAACTACGACAATCGTGCCCATACAATGCTTGAAAAGGGGTCATCTGAATGCTTTGTTGGTAAGAAGCATTGTAGGCAAACTCAACCAGTGGGAAATATTGAATCCACTTTTTGGGTTCGCGACAACAGTGTGCCCTAAGTATGTCTTCAATGACTTGGTTAACTCGTTCCATTTGACCATCGGTTTGGGGATGGTAACTTGTACTGCAATAGAATTGAGTCCCAACGGCCTTGAAAATAGCCCTCCAGAAGTGTGAGGTGAAGAGAGAGTCACGATCACTAATGATTCTTCTGGGTAACTCATGTAGTTTGAATATTTCCTTAATGAATAACCTTGCAATGTCTGAGGCTTTATAGTTTGTCTTAACATGGATAAGATGTGCAACCTTGGTGAGCATATCTACTACAACCATAATGGAGTTGTATCCTCCCTGAACTTGGGGTAGGCCAATGACAAAGTACATGCTAATGAATTTCCATTTCATTTGGGGAATGTCAAGTGGTTGCAATTTCCTTGGCATTTTGACATGTTCGGCCTTAATGCGTTGACAAGACAAACATTCCGTGACATATTTGAGAACGTCACTTTTGAGCCTCTCCCAATAATAGCTTTTCTTGACTACGTTAAGGTTCTTGGCATAGCCAGGATGCCTTGAGAAAGGGGAGTCATGGGCTTCCCAAAGTATCTTCTACTTGAGTGATTGGCTTACTGGTATACATAATCTCGTTCTATAGTAGACAAGTCCACTATTGATAGAGATTCTTGATACTTCGTTTGTAGCTTCGGGTCTTGATCCTTGATGGGGATCTCCCTTAGCAATTTCTGATAGGTTGGGTCATGGTATGCCTCTTCTCTAGCTAGCTCAAGAATTGGGTTGTTTGGCATGGATACCTTTATTGCTAGAGATCTTGCTGTTGATGGATCTTGCAAAATCAGAGAATTTAGAAATGCCTTGCAACTGAGTGCATCGGCAACTACATTCTCCTTTCCAGGCCGGTATTTGATTTCAAAATCATACTCTTCCAATACCTCAATCCATCGACGCTGCCTCATATTAAGCTCATTCTGGGTAAAAATCCATTTAAGACTCTTGTGGTCTGTTACTAAGGTACATTTATTATCCAGCAAGTAGTGTCTCCAAAGTTTGAGAGCATGGATGACAGCCAATAGTTCCAGATCATGTGTAGCATAGTTTCTTTCATGGCTCTTCAGTTTCCTTGAAGAGTATGCTACAGGATGACCTTCTTGCATAAGCACACATTCTCAGGCAAGTGTGATAGCATCAGTTATCACTTCAAACTTCTTATTAAGATTCGAAAGTTTCAGGATAGGTGCTGATACCAAGCTTTACTTTAGTTTGTCAAAGCTGGACTGTTCAGTGGGTGACGATACAATTAATACTTGCTTCTTTAGTAGATCAGTCATCAGAGGTGCTGCAATCAAGGCATAGTTTTTGATAAAGAACTTGTACCATCCTGTCAATCCAAGAAAACTATGTATTTCTTTGACAGAAGTTGGTGTTGGCCACTCCAGAACGTCTCTGACCTTAGCCGAATCTACTGAAATTCCTTCTGCTGATACAATGAATCCCAGATATTCAATCTGTTGCTTGAAAAATGCACACTTCTTCTTCTTGGCATAAAGCTTGTGTGCCCTCATTGTCTCAAGAACAATGCGAAGCTGGGATTCATGATCTTCTTCCTGTTTGGAGTAGACTAGGGTATCGTCAAAGAAGACGAGTACGAAGTCATCAAGATAGGGCCTAAAGATATCTTGCATTAGCCTGTTGAAGGTAGCAGGAGCATTGGTCAGCCCGAATGACATGACCAGGAATTCAAAGTGTCCATACCTTGTGCTGAATGCCTTCTTTGGGATATCTTATTCCTTGATCCTTATCTGGTAATATCCAGACCTGAGATCAATCTTAGAGAAGATCTTCGCACCTTGAAGACGGTCAAGGAGTTCATCTATTCTTGGAATGGGGTATTTGTTCTTAATGGTTGATTAATTCAACTCTCTGTAGTCAATGCATAGCCGAAGCATTCCATCTTTCTTTTTTTGGAACATCACTGGAGCTCCCCATGGCAAACTGCTAGGATGGATGTAGCCTTGGTCTAACAGTTACTTGAGTTGCTCCTTCAGCTCAATCGCTTCCAGGATAGACATCCTATATGGTCTCTTTGCGATTGATGTAGCTCCTGGCGCTAGCTTGATTTCGTGATTGACTTCCCTTTGAGGAGGAAGTTCAGTCAGCTCTTCAGGAAATACATCTGCGTATTCCTGTAACCATGAAGGTTCTTCCCTAGATTCCTGATTCTGATCTAGCTTATTTAGCTTAATCAAATAGATAGGTAGCCCCTTTTTGAATCCTTTTATTATCTGTGTTGCTTTGGCCAATTGAATGACTTCCCAGCCTCTCCTTGAGTTGTGACTAGTTCCCCTTCAGAATTTCAAAAGGAAACTTGGCCCTTTCCACAGTGAATGTGGGCATCATTGGGTATTAGCCAATCCATATCGAGCAAACATTCATGGACACCTAGATTCATTACCCTGAATCTGACTGAAGTCAACTTTCCTCCCAATAGGAATTTCACCTTAGTAGTTTGCTTTGTACAAGTGACCTCACGACCATTTGCTAATTCCACAAGTAAGGTAGGTGCATCTATTGTGGCTATTCCTAATCTTCTTGCACAGACTGGTGAAATGAAGGAATGATTACTGCCACAATCAATCAAGGTTTTGAAGCTTTTACCTTGGTAATCCGAAGGGGTTTGAATCACCGAGAATTGGTGATTCGGGCCTTTCTTGTGAAGAGCTGCATGAACTATTGCCCTCTCAAAGTCATCTTCCATGGTTGGGTCTTCATCATCACCCAACTCCTTGTTGGCAACACTGGAGGTTTTCCCTTTGGCCCTGACGGTGGCTCCTTGTCCATGGGTGGCTCCTTGGAATGGCCCTTGACGTTGTCCTCTGCTAAGCTTGGGGCATTTTCTTTTAAAGTGACCAGGCTTGTTGCAATGGAAGCAACGGAGATTGCAGCCATTACCTTGTGCAGGAACGAAGTTGTTAGCAGTGTTCGCCCTAGCTTTCTTCCTTTGTTCCTGGTTTTGGCCCTGCGCTCTCTTGGTCTGAGACCTATACACTCCCTTGTTTTGATCCTTGTAAGACCAAGTCCTATTATTTCTTGGCTTGGTCTGCACCTCTTGTACTATCGGTGCAGCTCGAATGAGCGCGTCTTGAAGGTCTATTGGGCGCATTGATTCTAGGCAGGTGTTTATGGGTGGGTTTAATCTGGCACAAAAATTTGACACCTATTGTGTCTTATCCATTTGTGGTGCGTACTTTAAGAGAGAGACGAATTTTGAGTAGTAAGCATCAAGAGATAGACCAAGCTGCTTCAGTTCATAGAATTCATTCATCTTCTGCGTGCGATAGGCAAGTGGTAGATATCTCCCTCGCACAGCTCTTTTAAGCTTCTCCCAAGTAATTGACCCTTCTGAGATCTCTTGGTCTCTGCACCATTGCTTCCACCAAAGTCTTGCTTTGTTAGTAAGCTTCAGTTTGGCGAGCATAGCTTGGTTAGCAGGTGCAGTACCTGCTGCTTCGAAATAATCCTCCATGGATTCGATCCAGACTTCGGCGTCAGCTTGGACGGTCCTTCCCTTACCATCGAGTTCTAGTGGCTTGATTTGTTTGAGAATAAACTTCTTCTTCTGAATTACAGCTGTACTTGGTGTAGGGGTCGGACTAGGAATCTGCACTTAAGATTGTGCCTAGGCAATAAGATTCTTTACGTTAAAAACTTGCTAACTTTTCACATTACATTAACATGCGCAGTTCAGCTTTTAGCCAAGTGACCTAATCACTTAACTCCATTACCAACACTAACAGCCATGACAGACAGTGATAAAAATCTTATTCATTCATGTGGGCATAGCCCTTTCAAGTACATTTATTTGTGAAGATAGAACAAGCTGATACATTAATTTGGGGAGAATAAGATTGTGTTACATTCAGCTACGAGAACTGAGTAATAATATGGATTGGGGTTATGGATTTTCAAGAATTGATAGGTCATAGGAAGCTTAGGGTATCCCTTCCTTTGATACCCATTCTTCTCATAACATCCCAACACCTTGATTCTGTCGGCAGGGATTATTCGAGTCACTTCCTCGTACACATACTTATTCTACTTGACCTTTTGACCGCCCACATGTAGGGTTGCGTTTGCGTGAGCCTCAACAAAGATAAACAGCTTCACGATCTTTAAGTCCTCCATCCACTTGATTCTCTTCAAGTTGGTCCGAAGGTACACAAGTCGGTAGGTAGCTATATAGTAAATTCTTGAATCACCCGTTCATCTCCATTCCACGTACAGAGGTGAAGGATTGTAGATGCGGTCTCGGATTTTCATCATACCTAGCCTTCGTCGATAATCCAAAGCACGCATTGCAGTCATAAACATAACCTAGAACACCAAGAATTTGTTCCATGCTTCGCGACTCTGCAGGCCAGCATCGATAAGTAAGTAAGGAAATGTTCTTAACAGCAACATTTGCTCTACTTCTCCTCATTAAGTTTTCTTGTAGGTATTAAATCTTGTTGGTTCGCTTTGATACCAACTGTAACATGTCCCCCTGTCCACTTGTAGGACACGTCTTAGCAGCCCATCGGGAAGAGAGTCTAGAAAGCACTACCGGCACTCCCAAGGAATGCCACGGGGTTTGCGATCTAGGTCCTCCCGAGTCTACCACAAAGAGGAAGCATTTCAGTCGTTCCCACTTAGGATCGACTTGAATCAGGGTTTTCCTAATGGTCAAGTTCCTAGAAGGTATCTAGTATCGAGCCCCATACGAACTACTTGTGCAGAAACATCAGGGATTCATACTACACTTGGTTCATGGAGAATGGGAAACGAGAGGGATGTGAAGCTCGACCTCTCTGCCAGTAAGGCATAGTCCCATTCCGTTCCCCTAAAACATTATAAATCGGAACTCTAGCTCTCTAAATTCTAGGTCATTGTTACCTTGCTGTCAATTCCTTTGAGAAAAATTTTCAGCCAACTGGGACCACCCTTCCATAAGACGGACCCAGGGTCACATCCGCTGCACGTTCCTCGGGTTGTTTTAGTTATCTAACTACCTACCACATTTAGTTTGACAAGCAAAAACATCTTCCTTAATTAACGAATTAATCACTAATTCCTTCACGTAACTTAGGCACTGACATAGAAAAACAATGTCAAGCAAGTTCCTTTTCAACATTTGATCTTTATTTATTAGTCTTTGGAATACATCATATAATCCACCCGAAGGCTATTCCATAATCTGCCCGAAGGCAATTCTAGCAATCCTCAGGGATCGCTATTCCAAGTTTCCGCCCGTTAACTAGTATGCGGGCATCGAGATCCCAACTCGAGTCACGTCGGCCTCTTGTGCAGGACCCGAAGGCAAGAGGTTTATGGCCAGAAACCCCCCTGGCACCCAAGCGTCCTCCTGCTCCAAGTAGCACCCATGGAGAGACCTCTCGCAGCGGGTTCAGTCCACGTACCCGGCACAGCTAACAACCCCCTTGGATAGGGTCAGGCAGACAGTCGGGGGTAACTAATACTGCCTCTCCCTCCAGGCTTTCAACCTGAAGTATTAGTTATATTCCGGCATTAGATCCTTGAGCAAAGAAGTACAAACAATGCTCCTAAGTATACAATCACAATCATTCTGGTGGTCATTTGTACGGCCAATTGCCAAGGTGTGAATCCTTCTCTCCGAATACATCCAGCATTCGATCCGGGATCGATTGCGACTTGGCAAGATCCCAAGGGTTTTGTAAGCTAAGCTGCTTGTTTACCCTTTTATCCTTGGGGTAGGGTTTATACCCTGTTAATCCAAATTGTCAATACCTTAGGTTTCCTTAGATTAAGGTCAATACATCCTGGGCAACCTCGTCGCCCTAACTTAGTTTGTCAACTGCTTTCTTGGCAAATTCGTAACTCCCCTAACCTTGGCAAATCAACCCAAGGAAGGGTGATGTAACAGGATGACTAGTCATCCTCTAGAAAATTAGACTTGTACTTAGAACTCGCCAACCTGTTTTAAGGAGTGGCAATACTATTTTGATTTAGGCACAAAACCATGCGACGTTGCAACTTGTTGCACGAGATAAGTGTCGCATCAACTTGTGGGATTATTTCTTCCATCACATGGTATTCCTTGGTCAAGAATGCCTTTGATCAAAATGTAGGGCTTGGGAGTCCTCTAGACCCAACCCAACCCTAACCCCACTAGGCCGATAACGCTTTGGCCCTAGGGTTTCTAAATGTTGAGATGACAAGCTCAACCCATGCAGACATTAATGATGGACCACCTAAATAGATGGGTTCACACGTCTACACTTAGCACGTCAATGGTCATTATGACTCTCACATGGCCACTGACTCATTATTTATTATATTCAGGTTGTTACACCTATTTACAGTTGGCATAGTTATAGCGCCAATCATCTAGTGTAGTCGGTTATGCATTGTTTGACTTAGTAGGCCATTTTCATTTATGTTGTATCTTATCTATACTTTGTGTACATTGTAAAGAGTGTGGAAGAAGAAGAAGAAACCAACAAGAAAACGTTTTGGCCTTCATCTCTCTTCTTATCTCTTGAGTGAGCTTCTCCTTGTGCATTCTGTGTGTGTTCGGTGCAACATCTTGAGCAAGTCCCCCCACCACGTGATTCTTGAGCTTCTCCTTGTGCATTCTATGTGTGTTCGGTGCAACATCTTGAGCTTCTCCTTGTGCATTCTGTGTGTGTTCGGTGCAACATCTTGAGCAAGTCCCCCCACCACGCGATTCTTGACATGGTATCAGAGTCGTGCCACTGAGAGAGGCTGATTTCAAAGGCTGAAGTGAAGGAGAAGAAGCAAGGTTCAAGCAAGCAAGCCACGGGTAAGAAGCTCACCCATTCTTCCACTCTTTCTCTTGGACAGTGCGTGTGGAGGCACCAAAAGCAGGGCAGAGAAAAAATCTCAGATTGCAATGAGTTTTGGTGTGCGCGAAGAGCATTGTGTATTCTACAGATGAGCTCTTTAGGGCAATCTCGCTGCTATTTTGGCCATCCGAGGTCATTTCAGGCCCCGTTTTAGAGCCGCAAGGTTGCGAAAAGCAGTTCAAGATACCCTGCAATTTCAGTTGTGTCTGCTGTATACAGGTGCACAGATTACAGATTTCAGATTTGTAAGTTCAAAGGTGTTTACCAGCGAATAAACACAAGGTTTATGTGTAAACTGCTTGCAGATTGCATGTATTGTTGAGTAGACAGTGAAAAAGGCTATCTGGTGTATTGCTGTGTAGTACTATAGGTCGAGGGTTGCAGAAGATTTGCTTGTTGTGTGGTATTAGTTTTGTGATAATGGTAGAGAACAGTGGAAACCCCATCATTGAGAAGCTCGACAAGAACAACTACCCTTCATGGAAGTTTCGTATCACGAACTTCCTTATTGGAAAAGGCCTCTATGAGTTTGTTTCAGGTGAAGAAAAGGAGCCGGAGGTGAGTGATCCTCCAACTGCAGAAGAGACAAAGGCACGAAAGAAATGGAATGCAAAAGGCAAAAAGGTCATGTATTGGCTGTCTACAGTAATTGACAATAATATGCTGGGACATATTAGAAATGCAGAGAATTCATATGCAGCTTGGACCATACTTGAAAGTATGTTTTTCATAAATACAAAGGCATGAAAGATTCAACTCAAGCAAGAGTTGAATACATTGAAGAAAGGGAAGATATGCACTGAAGGTAAGGAGCATTGCAGATGCTTTGGTAGTGATTGATGCAATGCCCGATGATGATGATTTGGTGTCGTCTACCTTGGGTGGACTTAACAATGAAAAGGCTTGGAAGTCTTTTGTAACTTTCGTATATGTCAGAAAGTCATTTCCAGATTTCGATGAGTTGATCTCCCTTATGATCTGAAGAGATTAACATGTAGAGTGAGACATCTGAAAGAAGTGGTGAACAGGTCCAAGCTTTCTACTCCAGTTCAAGAAGGGGACGTGCAGGTTCTCTTCAAGAGGCCGTGGTACAGGATGTGGTAGTGACAACCAGCAAAATAGATTGAATCAGCAATTTGGCGATATGCAGGTTTCAGGAGGTCGTGGTAACTTTAGAGGCAGGGGGAGCTTTAGAGGAAGAGGTGGATGGCCGAACAGAGATTCTAACAACTCTGGTATTGTGTGTAGCTATTGTGGCAAAACAGGTCATATTGCAACCCAATGTTATGCTAAGAAAGATGATATTCGCAATGGTAAGTTGCAGCAAGGAAACTATGCATCGTCTTCACGACAGAATGAAGACAAAAATGAATGTATGTTTGTTATACAGCATATGCTGAATGCTGTTACAGGAAAGGGAACACATGATAATGTTTGGTATGTTGATTCAGGTGCATCCAATCATATGACCAGCCATGCAGAATGGTTTGGAGAGATGCATGATTTGCAAAATGCAGGTTATGTGCATACGGGTGATTATTCATGCCACCCAATTTTACACATTGGAAAAGTTCCCTTGTCCTTGCATGATGGTAAGACAAAGAGTCTTTCAGATATATTACATGTGCCATCTATTACAAAGAACTTGGTGTCAGTCGGTCAGATGGTAGAGCAAGGGCTGCAAGTCAGATTTAATGCAAAGGGCTATTTTGTAGAAGACTTCAATGACAAGTGCAGGTTGGTTGCAAAGGGAAGTAGAGTTGGACGTATGTTTACTCTGGATACTGGAATTTCTACTATGAATGCTGCTATGTATGCTAAAGGAAAAGGAGTTGTTGCAGATATTGAAATTTGGCACAAACGCATTGGACATGCAAATCAAAGGCTGAAATTAATGCAGTCCAAAGGGTTGGTTACAGGTTTGCCTACATTTAGAGTTGTAGAATTTCATAAGGTATGCAAAGCATGTCAGTTTGGTAAGCAGGCAAGACAACCCTTTTCACATGATAGAGATGTAAGCAGAAATATCCTTGATGTTGTGCATACAGATATTTGGGGGCCTACACAAAATGTATCTCTTGGAGGTAGTTCATACTTTGTCACATTCATTAATGATTGTTCTAGAAAGCTGTGGGTGGGTATATTTTATGAAGGAAAAGAGTGAAGCGTTTGAGCATTTTAGAACTTTCAATTAGCTAACCCTAACATTCCATGAATGTGGGTAGGATCTTTGGGATCAGAAATATTAGGTCGGCAACCCAAGTGCGATACTAGGCAGAATTTTAACGTAACTTAACCCTACCTAGCACTTTGAGGTGATCTTCATATGCAATCTAATCGTACCTTTATGATTTTCATGTGAGCTACTCAACTATACGTGAATTACTTAGTTGATTTAATTAACCCGCGATTAGAGATGATCATCATTTTTAAAGATCCAATTGCTTCCTTCTAAATTAGCAAGTGCCTTTCCCTAGAAGATGCAAATAACTGCAAGATATAACATTCCATGCAAATACACGATTTCAAGACCATAGACTTTTTCCTTCTATGCAGCTATAAGATCTACAATGATCATTACTTTTCCTTGCCTAAACTATAATGATTGACAATTTGGAGCTAATTCTTATAACCCTACGTTGATGCAATGAAATCAAAGCTTTAATATTTTTAATGAAGTTGCATTCAAACTTTGATACAAGAACTCCATGCATGAGAAAATACCATGAGTCCATCATTGATTTAATCCGTCTTTTAGCACTTAACCCGACCCAAAATGAACTATCATCACATGCAATTTACAAGGTACTTAAATCCTTTCCATGCATAGCAACTATTCAAACATTATTTAATGTATGTCTATGATTACCTTAATTGCGAGACACAACCAAGAATTTAATTTCATATGTGCGTATATGTTGAGTCGATGCATCATACATTGAAGCTCCCCTAGCAAATTTAGTAATAAATCATGCATAACCCCTAGCCTATTAAGCAACTCATGCTCCGTATCATAAACATATAGCCATGCAAATATTGGACTTTCTTGACGTTGCACATCAGGAAGCAAAGTACCGATACGGTGATAAAGAGAGTCATGCACGCTAAAGGTGTAACCATTCCCGATAATAGGTAGCTCGTCAACATTAGCTCCACGTGATACAAATACAAGAGCACTATTGTATGCTTATATGTTATTTTTAAGTATCCTATTTTGAGGGTGCATACCATGCAACAAATGATGCAATGGCTGTGGTGGACGTTGCAATGGTGGCAACATTACTTTTCCATTTTGACAGTAGTGCCTTCCAAACAAAATCAACCCTTGCACCCAAGTCTCGCATCTCCGCAACTTAGCTAAACACCTCTCACACATTTTAGAAAGACTTCCCATGGAATGCACATTTGGCTCTTGAAATAGCAGTAGTACCGCTATTGCTGGGTGAACGTCCATTGCAGGCAAAGCATGTAAAATGGAGCACAATCCACCATTTTGGGGATCAAAAACAACAATATTATGAACACGTGACTCATTAATTATGGAATTTTCCAGATTGTGGTGATTCCCAAAATCACAACCATCTCTTGATGTAAAAATATCAGGCACAACACAATCGACAAGCATCATTGCCAAGTCTATACCAACATGCAATTCAACTGGCTCATTATCCCCATTTACAATTTCAACATGGCAAGGCACACTCTCACAGACCACTTCATTAAGATTTTTCCCATTCTAGCACTTAGAAATTGAAACATTATTAACGTCTGACTCAATAATCACATGATTAAGACCATTGCAACCACCCATCGATGGTAAAGAATTCGTCAAATCCACACCAAACTATCACCGGACTTGAAATACCCTAATGGTTCTATCGCTGATGGAAAAACATTAGCCAAGTCTATACCAAGTCTATACCAAATTTTCATCGGACTTGAAATCCCCTAATGGTTCTATCCACTAATGGCAAAACATTGCAACCACCCACCAATGGCAAAGCAATCATCAAATCCACACCAAAATGTCATCGACTTGAAATCTCCTAATGGTTCTATCCACTGATGGCAAAACATTAGCCAAGTCTATACCAAAGTGTGGTTGGTCTAGTTCATGATGACCACTTAGAATCTCCTGATGAAGAGGCAGGTTTTCAATATCCCTATGAATGGGTCTACCATGATCTAAAATCCCTTTTTGAGCCCTGATCATAGCAATCTACCCTCGCTCATACCTTATGAATGTAAGCACATCCCTACGAATACGCAACACATAGTCTCTGCCAGTTGCTCGATGCAAACACCCCATATTGATTGGATGGCCACAACATATGTTATCAACTAATTCCATCGTAGGCATGGATAAGTATATATGTACAGACACATTTAATATTTAAATATATAAATATTTAAATATTAAGATTAAATATCAAGACACACAATACCAAGTCAATGTTTTGAGTCAATGCGTGCAACTCTATCAATGTATCTATCTACAAAGATGTTGTGCCTGCCCATGAGAGAGAGAGAGAGAGAGAGAGAGAGAGAGAGAGAGAGAGAGAGAGAGAGAGAGAGAGAGAGAGAGAGAGAGAGAGAGACCTTTTTGATAAGATAGAGAATCTAGATATAAACACATGCATAATTGATCCATTTCAATTAACTAACAAAATAAAGTAAACATGCAACCACAGAAACGGTTATCAACACACTTTATCAAAGGCATGGTTTGATTTCAAAACTAAATGTATTGTGTACATTCGATGTATGCGATACATCGAATGTAAATATACTAACCATCACTGGATTATCAAAACTGCTCCTTGTAAACCTCAATAAAGAGACATCATGTTATACACACTCAATACATTTTACTCAAATACTCTTTGTTATATCAAAAGTGTTAAACATCTTAGCACATTCCACATAGGCTTTACAAAAAGGAAGCATATATTATCACAAAAAATGCTAGCCCAAGCACTTTAAAATATGCAAGACAATTTGAACCTATAAGTTCCACCTTAAGCAATTATTTCTCCTTAGATGTGACCGTTCATCTGACGGCTCAATTGTTGCAGCAAAGCATTAAACCTACTAACATTCATTTGAAACTGCAAGAATGGCAAACGACAACCCCTCTGGCAAGTCATAGGTTCATGGTCATCTCCAAGCCCCTAGACCAAAGCCCACATATCAATCACCAATAGATTCATTAATCTACTTGTCTCAGAAATAATTGTCAAAAGTGCCCTTACTTCACCACCCAAATCAATCGTGGAGAACACCCTATGTGTGCTTTGTCTCACACACAACACCATACAGACCTTTAGCTTGTTCATGTAACTCCATTGAGTACATGGCAAGTGCATGATCAACAGGCACACATAAACCCATCTGCATTTCCATCAACTCATTCATCTTGGCCTCAAGATTTTTAAAGTCGGAAGCACTTGAAGTAGCCCTCGTGTTTAAATCTTTGTAGCTCTTGTACATTTAGCAACATGCGTCTCTTGTCCCCTTGCCACCTCTTTCATTTTTTGCACATTCATTCTATTAGAGCCATACGTTGGCTGCAATGAAATATATAAACAATCATCTCCAAAAATATATATAGAAGCACTTTAATGCAAGCACAATTAAACCAACTATCTTCCATTCCATGCGAATGGCTCCAGGCTGGCAAGTTTCAAAGAGATGATGTCGTTGTCATTTTGTTTAATTCAACTAAATCCACTACATTCAATGGAGTCAAAAGAACTACGTTGAGAATATCTCCCATGGCTACACCAAACTTTAAAGAGAACATAAGAGTCACACAACAAATAAATCTCAAAGCTATTCAAGACATAAGTGATAGACACATTCATAACTACAAACCCTAAATGCATGAAAGGATGTATGTATGCTATTCATGAGTGCCATCATGCACACATGGCACTCACCAAGCACCAGCCATGCATTGCCTAAAGGCCCTATCAATGGATGTTCATTCATGTACATCTACACAATCTTGAGAGAAAAGAACATGTCGGACACAGGAAGGTGTCTTGAGTCTCGAAATACTTATTGGTGCCAATCCCATAGGACTATATTTTGAGATGGCTTACAATAACTTACCAAATCACAACAACAAAGAGAGAGGCATATGTACCATGATTGCAAAACCAAACTATACAAAGCATCCCAACATGACAAAGAAGAGGAGGATGAAAAACACGAAGAAGAATGAGAGGAGAGAGTGTATGTGTATGCGTGTGAGAGAAGAATGAGAGAGAGAGTGAGACACAGTGAGGGAGCCACACATAAGCCACCAAAATATGAGAGAGAGAGAGAGAGAGAGAGAGATAGATAGAGAGAGAGAGAGAGAGAGAGAGAGAGAGAGAGAGAGAGAGAGGCATATATACCCTAATTGCAAAACCAAACTATACAAAACATCCCAACATATCAAAGCTTCAATCATTTTATATATCTAATCCAATCTAAGTTACAAAAGCACATTAGCAAAATTGTATAGTAATCGAGAGAGAAACAAAGAGAAAGAGGGACTATTAAAATGGTTTAAAAGTAGTTTTATCATTTGCAAGACACAGACAATGTGTTTCAAAATGGAGATTTTCATCAAACAATTCATTAAGAAGTCTTGTAGGGATTACATATACCAAGCAAACCACAGCAAAGAAGCATTGGTTAACATTTCCAAAAACCTATTGTAAACCACTCTTCAAAGAAGCAATGTTCTCTAGTGCATATCAAGGGCAATGTTCTTCAGTGTTGCCAGAAGATGAGCCTGCACAGCGATTCATCTGCGTTAACATTGCTGAAAATATATTAAGATAAACTTTCAAAGAAGTAAATTGCACATCAAGAGCAATGTTCTCCAGTGCAACCAAGCTCTTGTTCTTGTGACCAATCAACTCACGTACTCCATCCATAAATGCCACCTATATAACCCCTGATCTCTTCTAACTCGCCCTGTATCATTACTCCATCAGCAAGGTGCCCTTCATATTTATCTTCCAACATTATCTCAATCCTCTATAGACGGTCACCAATGTTCTCACAAACACAAATCGAAGCTTTTTGATGCCAAAATAGTGTCTTTACTTGCTTTTCAATCCCATCCTAGCAATGAATAAGCCTCAAGTAACCAATGGAACTATCATGCCCTCCAACATACTTAAGTGCACGACAAACTGCATCCTTCCTTGTGACCTCCTTTATTTTGTGTACATTCATTTTTACTTTAGGAGTGCACTGTATAATATCTTCTATGGAAACATTCTTATTTGCTACAAAAGCCTCCATACTGAGCAAAAAGCATGCGTTAACCTTGAGGGATATATAAAATATTCTCAAATTTTAGAAACAACGAAAGCTCTCGTATCTAATACTGCCAAAGTTCAACTATCCCTCTCTCTCTGCTTCTCCCTCTCCCTCTCTCTAAACCTAACCAACCAACCAATGCACTAACTAACCAATGTAGCCAACACAACCAACCTAATCTCTCTCTCTCTCTCTCTCTCTCTCTCTCTCTCTCTCTCTCTCTCTCTCTCTCTCTCTCTCTCTCCACCTAACTAAATAATGAAGCATAGCCCTCATCATGTGTAAGTTAGTGTGGCAATAGACTAGCCACTCTAATTGTCGTGTGCTAAGCTAATTGCGAATCTTTGTGTGAATGAGAGAATAGGCACTCAAGTTTCTCTCGCATGCACCCGAAGAGCAATCCTAGGCAAGGACCTTCATGGCTAAGGGCTAAAGGGTCTCCAATGCGTATCCAAAGTTTTGCCACCAAAATAAAGGCTTCACAAGTGACTCTCTCCTCCAACAAGTGGGAGAAGCAAAAGCCACATGCCCTCTCTGATCTACATAGCATCCTAGCTCCTCCGGCACTGCATTGTGGTCATCCACAAGGACCACACGAGTCAAATAAGCAAGCTAGTCTGAATGGAACTCTCTATCATCCATGACTGCCGATGACTTGTAGGACGGATGTACCAATGCGGCAAAACCATGGATGGGCTTATGCTAAGTGAGACACAGTGAGGGAGAGAGTGTATGTGTATGCGTGTGAGAGAAGAATGAGAGAGAGTGTGAGACACAGTGAGGGAGCCACACATAAGCCATCAAAATATGAGAGAGAGAGAGAGAGAGAGAGAGAGAGAGAGAGAGGCATATATACTCTAATTGCAAAACCAAACTATACAAAACATCCCAACATATCAAAGCTTCAATCATTTTATGTATCTAATCCAATCTAAGTTACAAAAGCACATTAGCAAAATTGTATAGTAATCGAGAGAGAAACAGAGAGAAAGAGGGACTATTAAAATGGTTTAAAGGTAGTTTTATCATTTGCAAGACACAGACAATGTGTTTCAAAATGGAGATTTTCATCAAACAATTCATTAAGAAGTCTTGTAGGGATTATATATACCAAGAAAACCACAGCAAAGAAGCATTGGTTAACATTTCCAAAAACCTATTGTAAGCCACTCTTCAAAGAAGCAATGTTCTCTAGTGCATATCAAGGGCAATGTTCTCCAGTGCCAGAAGATGAGCCTGCACAGTGATTCATCTGTGTTAACATTGATGAAAATCTATTAAGATAAACTTTCAAAGAAGTAAATTGCACATCAAGAGTCCCTTTTGTTGGATGGTACTTGGGAAATGACAGGCTTAGGCTTCCCACGGAGGCTTCTTGCCATCATGCAGACTGGTATGGAGAGTGCCTTGTTGGGCTTGCCGATCATTTTGATGGCTTGCTCATACACCTCCTGATCTAAGAATGGCAGGTCGATTGTAGCGAGGACATGCATCCAATCCCGCTCATCCTTTGGGCATGGGATATACTTGGTCAAGGGCCCATAAGACTTTTTGACTTGAGTGTTACCTTTGAGCACAGCAGAGATGGTGTCTAGGTCGACTGGTGAGGTCTTCCAAGTGTCCATCTCTATTCTTACGGTGTCCGTTCTATTGCCAAGGAAGATCAAGCCGTTACCCCAATCTTCGATGACTCTAGCATTGCACATCTAGGGTCGTCCTAATAGGACATTGTAGTCCACTCCCTTCATGACTATAAAGTCAATAGAGAATTGGACACCTGCGATCTTCACTGGCCAATTCTTCAGTACCCCAAATGGCTTCACTCTCATACTGTTTGCTAACGTGACATTAAACCTAGCAGTTTCGACAGGCAGGTTTCCCCAAGTCTGGAGCACTACGTGGCTAAGCACACTAACCCCAGCTCCTGTGTCTACGATTCCCTTTCTTGTTGTGTCACCTAAGGCTAGGACCGGTAAGACCGCGTGCATCTCAGAGCCTTTCCAAAAGGTGTTGACATGCAAGGATTTAGGCACAGAGTGCAGCGTCAAACTTGGCAATTGCGTTTCTGCATCATGGTCTTGAGGGTTTGCCGTGACCTACTCTTATGATCCTTCGATCCACTGCTTAAGATCTTGCCATAGGGTAGGATGCTGCTTGAGCAGATCTCCCAAGCTAAGTGTTACAGGGGTGGTCACTAGTGTGGTCAGGAGATCGTTAGATACTCTCCTTCCCCTAACCTAGATTTTCCAGGCCAATGGCCGCGGCTAATCTGTGGCTCTCTCGCATCGAGGCTTGGTCTTAGCGGCACTGCTTGAGGCGCAGTTGCTTCTGCCGACTTAGGTTGAGGCGGTGATATTGGCATGCTTATGCTGGAGAGATCATCGATCTCGTCATCTATGATGGGCTCAGCGTCTTTGAGATGCTCTTGAGCCTCCTTCACCCATTCCTTCACCTTTTCTATGTCCTCTGATTGTCGCTTCGGATGTGGGTATTCCCCTACCCTAGTGCTTCCCTTTTCAGTCATTTTAGGGGCTGAAGTCTCTGCCTCTGCATCTGAAACCTTCTTTCCAGCAGGTAGAGTCATAGCGCTCTCGGTTTTTAGTGCGACTTTAGCTTCCGATCTCTTCTTTTTCTGCGTGCGGCTTTTCTTCCCTATCGAGGCTACATCAATGTTGCTAGGTCCTGGCAGAGAGATGACGGCCTACTTCATTTGGGCTCAGGTCATGACCCGCAATGGGATAGGTGTGGCCTCCCCATCGAGGTTTTTGACACCAAATAGCCCCAATGGGACAGATGGCATGTTGGCTAAGCTAGAGGATGGCTTTCTCCTTGGGCAATCTACAAAAAGATGGGTGATCCCACACTCTGCGCATCTTTGGTCAGCCTTGTCTCTGTTTTGCTGTTCTCTTTCAGGGCAGCGTGATGAGACATGACCGGGGTGACCACAAGTCCAACAAGTGACTAGATCCTGCCGGCTGCCCTCCTAGGCCTCTACCTCGTCCTTGTCCTAACGCCATCACCGACACGGGTCGATAATCCATGAGGACCGCGTTGCCCTCGTCGTCGTGCGAGACGTAAGGGTATATGTAGGTCTCTTCATCATTCGGCTCCTCCATGCAGTGTAGTGGAGCGTCGCTCGGTGGGTGGGTCACGTAAGGACCAGGTGGTCTAGGAATGCATGTAGGGTTTATGTCCCATTCTAGGGGCGGCTGGTTTCATATCGTTAGGCATGGGAAGAGCCAATGGGGCTCCCCTTCTGAAGAATGGCTACGGCCTGTTTGCTAGATAAGGTTGGCCATAGGGTTGCGAGTATGGAAGTCTTCTTGGTAATCTACAATGCGCGACATTATGGCCGAAGAACCTACCGCAATTAGCACAAGGTCTTGACCTAGGGTCTTGACACTTGGCCGGCAGGTGGTTTCCGCCACAGTACACGCATTGGACATGCGGGCGTATTGGTCGTCTCAACATGTCTTGTAACTTGGCTAATTTCATTTTGACCTCAGCCAAACCTTGGTCTGCTGTCTCGGTGGCCTTCCCCTTATCTTGGGATGATGGGATTGACCGCTCACTAGAGGTTGACGTTCTCTCTGAGCTTCGCGAGTTGGTCTCCTCTAGATTTGAGCTCATGGAGCTTCGCTCTTTTAGCTAATCATCGACTCTGATGGCTTCCTCAAATACTCTAGCCACTGCATTCCGTTGCAAGCTTGATTTGCCTGCCAAAGCCTTATATAACTCCTCATCTCAAATTCCACTGATGAATACAGTAGAAAATGCTCTTTCAATCGGTCACTCACCTAGAGGGATTCTCTTAAAGAGACTCCTCACATGGGTCACGTAGTCGCAGATGTCAAGATGTTCATTAAGCGTACTAGCAGGTTATCGGAGTATCCGGGCTCGGCAAATCTCTTAACGAAGAGATCCTTGAGGTTATTGAAATTGGCTCGCTCGGCAGCATCTAGGCTCGTATACCACATCCTATCCTTGTCGCCTAGGCAAAGCCCGAATGCTTGCGAGCATTGAGTTTGGTCGTTGAGGCCATTGGCTTCGCAGACTTGCTCAAACTGCTCAACAAAGCTATATGGGTTATCTTATCGAGTTGCTTGGCAATAATCGGTATTTTGGCCTGGCTTTTTGAGCCTTGGTTCACCCCTAATCCTATGAGTAGTGACGTTGCTAGTGCGGTGGCACTCTGCTCTGCTGCGGTGTTATCGAGCAGCCGTTTCATGAGGAGCTCGCTCAACATCAAGTCTTCCTCCAGTGCTCTCTCATGGTCTGTTCGGTTTCGACCAGCCAAGTTCAGCACTCGCTGCACCTCATGCAGCTCCATGCTTTGCTTTTGGATCCTAGCCTGCTGATCCCTATTGTACTCAGCTATTCGCTGCAATGTCTTGCGGGCTAGCCTTCTCTCCTCTTCTAGATCTGCAATGATTGCGTCTGCTGTCCTATCGCAGTGCTCATACCGAGTGTGCACGTCGTAACTGCTCACCAGCTCTGCTGAATAGCATCTGGGAATATGTTCAAATCGAGCTCTTCACTAGACCGATGGTCAGAGCTCTCTTCCATCATGGTCGAGTTCTAGCGCTCCACTACGTTGTCGATTAGGTTGAATAGACTTGGCAGATCCTAGTCATTGGCACTCCTTGCTTGGTCCTACTCTGCGCTTCGATGGTTTGTCTATGTCTTGGGTTCTCTCCTATTGGTGGGTTCCTTGAGTGGTTTATCTGAGTGAGTTCCTTTGGTTATTGAATACAAACCTCAATTTATGGTCACTCGGTGAGTGTGTCGTTTCTCGTTCACTTGTGCCCAATCAGGCTTTCAGCTTTCTTAAGTGTACTTCAAGTGCGGAAATTCACTGTGAGTGTAGCAAGCAATTCCTCAGTGTCTTACACACTCTCGCTTGTTTCGAGTCTTATAGGCTTATAGATCCATTTTCTGGCCGTTTTGTCAGGGTTTAGGGTTTCCTTGTATGTTGCCTTGTTCGTTTTCGGTCAATCAGGTTTTACAGCTCAGCGGCTCGTGTCTAAGTCCTTGGGTCTTGCAACTGTCTTCTAGCCGCTAAGCGGCTGCGCACTACAATTTCTCTTATCATGTGTGCCAGAATCAAGTTCTGAGCACCCGAAGGGTTTCGACAGTTTGCGCTGCTGCGTATTGGTTGGGTTAGGTCAAATTTTTGAAAATTTTGACAAAAAGTGGACCAACTGGTCCGAATTGCAGGGTCCGAGTAGGTCACTCGAACGGGCCGAGGCACAGAGTCGAGGGCCGAATTTTTGGGTTTGACTCAGATGATTTGATTCGAACGGGCCGAATGGCAAATTCGGACAAGGTGATTCGGACAAGTCGAACGCCACTTGGGCCGAGGGCCGAATTTGAGACTCGGATGGGCCGATTGGCGAATGTGCCATGTGGCAAAAAAATTTGATTCGGATGGTCGAATGGGTTGACTTGAACAGTTGCCTCAAACGTCAATCCGAGGGCCGTGTGGGCTGAGTGACAAGGGCCAAGGGCCGATTCTGGGACTCGGCCCAGGAAAGGCTACTCGGACAGGACGAATGCAGTGCGCGTAACCCCCGCGAATGCAATTTCGATCGATTCACCAAATGTAGGCCAGCACCATGGTCATGCACTTCCAGATCCTATCTAGGGAAGTAAAGGGAGAGATTTGTATACCTGAATAGGCCGGTTAAGTGTGTCGGTGATGCGATCGAATCGATACGGGCTGGAGCTCTCTCTATCTCTCTCTCTCTCTCTCTCACTGAAATGGCACAAATGAGCTCTCCCTTGGCCTCCTGGCTCTTATATGCCTTCCCAAGCGTGGCGTTGATGCCCCCAATCACTCACTTGCCGATCTTAGGCATCACTAGCGAGCATTTTACCCATTTTGCACGATTTTTTCCATGTTTTGCCCTGTTCTGGAACAGTAAACCCTACCCTTCTCCGATTCGATTTCCTAACTCTAGCCTACACTAAATGCGACAAAAATCGAAGGCAAAAAACTGAAATAGATTCTCCATGCTTTCCAATCATCAAAAAACTAAAATATCCCAAAATACTTACTTGTTTTGAAGATCAAAAACACCCAAACTTCCTACCTATCTCGAGCTCCGTTTCGGGGATGAATCCCCTACTTCGATGCTCGATATGAGGCGCGCAAGTGCTCAAGCTTGAATCCGTTGGTCCCGACAACGGAACCAAAATGTGGGAGCTTTCACTCAACCGCCAAGACCCACGGACCGCTTATTGTTTCAAGCGTTCCAAGCGAGCTCTCATGGCTATCTCTCACCTAGCCAACGCGCCATCGATCCTACGAGTGTAGTGAGCTTACCTTGATGCTTGATCGACTACCCTCCTCTCTCTTGCACTCTGGTAGCTCCACGATTCTTGATGCTAGCTCAAGCATCCTCAAGCCTCCTCCATCTCCAAGCTCCATCCTCCATAGCCGCGCGTACAAGAGAAGAGAAGAGAAGAGAAGATAAGAGAAGACGAGAAGAGGAGATGGTGAAGAGCTTCACCCTCTTGATCCCTCACTCCCACACACACTCACTCCCTCACACTCTCACACTCCCTCTCTCAAGAGCACACACAAGCAAGAAGAAAAGAAGAAGAGAGGAAGAAGAAAACTCTTTTTGCCACACACCAAAGGAATGAGCTTCTCATTCACTTTTCAACTTTATATACAAAACCCTAAATCCCTTTTGGGCGGTCATCCCCTTTTTCCCTTTTTTACATGGCCGGCCATAGCCTAGGCCCTTTTTCCCATTTCCCACCACTCTAATTTCATCATATTCCCAACTAATGCATACAATTTGCACAGGAGTGAGTCTGGCGCTCTTTTACAAGGATTCGGGAGCGCTTTCCTATTTAATGGTGTACCTTTTACTCTTTTGTTGCCTCGAGGCGACACTGGGACTTTCTGAGGGTCGTGCCCGAACATTTAAATTTTTCAGGGTCTGGTTACCGGTCAAGGCACCTTTTTCTGCTTTTATCCTATGCCTTTTTTGCTATTTTCTTTTTCACGTTTTTCGCTCATCTGTGCTGCGGGAAACATGGTAACAATCACCCTCCTCCCCTCATCATTCATGATGATGGATCTTGACCTATCATCTACAAGGTAGGCATAGATATACCCCTCTGGGGTATGCCTAAGATGGATCTTCTCCCACCTGCGACCACACTTCCGGGCATATCCAAGAGACCCCTGTACATCTGGTGTATCGACCAAGGTAGTATCTATCGGAGTAGCACCCATAGGTGCCACCTAACAGACGGCTTAGCAATAGCCGGAGTGACTGGAGTAGACGTCTCCATAGGTGTGACAAATCCTGGAGGTGACGCAACTCCAGCAGAATGATGAGACGGAGACACCGCGTCCGTGCCTCCACAGCAACCACTTGAGCCACGCTCTTTGGAACTGCCATGAGAGCGAGGAGTAGCACCTATATCCCAAGCCGACTCCAAGCTCATTGCATCGGGATCTCTGCAGCATCCCCCTGACCCTAAAGCACTCCCTCCGTCTAGCCCAAGTCTGGAGCGTCGATCTCATCTACTCGAAACTGAAGCATCTAATCGCGCCGAAGTAGATCTAATAGAGTGGCCTGTCCGAGACAGCTCCTGGTCCGCCATGTCTCTGAATCTCGCCATCTGATCTGGAGACATGCGCATGAAGATATCCTACAACTCCTCATCGCTCATCCCTCGACTCATCCTGATGATCTAAGTATCCACAAAGGTCACCTACATAGACAAAAAATGATGTTAGCATAATCAATTTAAATCATACAAAGTACGATAATATAAATCTTTAAAAAATGATCTTACTTAAAATGCATATCTTATGTACCCTTATAAGCAATTAGTCAACAAATTGAGTAAGTGGATGCTCCAAGTATGAAGTATCCTATCTATACTTTGAGAAAAAAATTGGATGGGATCAACTTTTGTTTAACTTTCTTTGAAAGTGGTCAACATTCATTGTGTAAGCATGAATTGTGCACGTGTCCTAACTCCTAATGCAAAGTTAATCATTTTTTATCCCCTGATACAATACGTCATAGTAAACCCTCTAAAATGCAATATGATTGTGGAAAATTATCAAGTTGATTGCTAGTTTTTCAAAATCTATAGCATTATTAAACATTGCAATCTTTTGTCTGCCCCAGAGCACTTGCCAATATCAAAATGTGCTTGCTCACAAACACATAGAACAAACAGAATAGGGAGGGAGGTATTTATTGTAAGCTTGATGGATTGGCTAGCGCTAGAGGCTAGATGGGAAACCCATAAGTGCTATTAGAGTTGGAGCAGAATTTCACCACCGTGCTTAGAAACGTATTCGGTCTTTGTATGTGAGTGCAATGGGCATTCTCAAGGGAAGTTGTGGCAAGCTTGGAGAGGCCAGGATGGCGATTAGATTGGGAGAAGAATTCATAGCCTAAAAATGATAATAATTTGCATATACCATGATCAAGACATGCCCTCTCTTTTGTATGGGAGCAAGGAATATGATTCCCAGTTTATGTATTTAGGGGGCTCTTTCTCAATCATTTGTCTATGACTTTGTGCATATTTGGACCTTTGAGAGAAATGGCATGGTTCATTATGTAAAATGCAGTATTGTTTCTGTAAAATGGTCTTCAAATAATCAAAGCCTATAGCATCATCTATGAAATAGAGTGAGAGCGTGAGGGGAGGGAGGGAGGCATAATCACTTGATTTCTCCCTCATTGCAGGGCAAGAAGATTCTTATGGCAAGAGAAGTTGAACACTCGTTTAAAATATCCAAGAGTGTTCAAATAGCTAGACATGCTAGACCCTTAAGAGGTATCTGTAGAAAAATATACTAGGCAGATGAAAGAGCCCTTAAGCTATGGTATAGTTACTTGGGCCTTAAAACAAAGATTAGCATTACTCCCGCTCTAGAGTTGGATGAGAGTGCTAGTGAAGACTTGAGTGTTTTATGGCTCAAGACTCAATCCATGAATGGAAAAATGTCACATCCACATCTAGGTTCTATCCCACCCTTCAAGTTCAAAAAGGGCATGGGGTTTGGAAATCCTGGCTTTTTTAAAGGCAGACCAAAACCATTGAATAGTTTGATGGAAGGCCCTAGATTGAGCTGGTGCTTGGATATGATCGTGACCACACTCGAGGCTGCTCTACCCTTTCAAATCAGTATGATGCATTGGGCAACTCATTTCAGGTCAAACTGTTGCATACCATATTTCACCACTGAAAGAATTATATCCGCAAGGTTTAACAGTTCTTTCCTTATTCTCGGGCCTTGCTAGGGCAAAAGTGGCATTGCAAAAATTGGGTATAATTTTGAAGGCCGTTGTTATTGTGGAGATCAATGATAAATGTAAAAACATAATAGCCAGTTGGTGGAACAAAACTGGCCAAACATGCCAATTTCAAATGGAGGATGATGTTAGAGATCTTACTGATGATAAGTTGGCTGAGATTGTGGATGAGATTTTCTTTAACAAAACATATATCTCTCTCTACTACAACAACAACAACAACAACTGCTACTGCTACTGCTACTGCTACTGCTACTGTTACTATAACAACAACAACAAATAAGAAAACCACTACTACTACTACAACCACGACTGCGACGACTATGACCACGACCACGACCACGACCACGACTACCACTACCACTACCACTACCACTACCACTACCACTACCACTACCACTACCACTACCACTACCACTACCACTACCACTACCACTACCACTACCACTACCACTACTACTACTACCATAATAAACAAGAAAATAAGAAAAAACTACTACTACTACAACTACTACAACAACAACAACAAATAAGAAAACTAGACAACATTAAACAAGAAAGTAAAAAAAAATATTACTATAACAACAACAACAACAACAACAACAATAACAAAGAAGAAAACCACCACTACTACTACAACCAGACTATGACGACTACGACTACGACCACAACTATGACTACAACTACGACTACGACTACGACTACGACTACGACCGCACGACCATGACCACGACCACGACTACCACTACCACTACCACTATAATAAACAAGAAAAGAAGAAAAAATAACAACAACAACAACTACTACTACCATTTCTACTACAATAACAATAAACAAGAAAAGAAGAAAAAACTACTACTACTAAAACAACAACAAATAAGAAAACAACCTCTCCCTCCTTCTCTCTCTCCCTCCCTCTCCCTCTCCCTCTCCCTCTCCCTCTCTTTCTCTCTTTCCCTATTATGTTTAATGTTTTTTCTCTCTCCTCTCCCTCTCTCATTTTGTTTTCTCTCTTCCTCTTCCTCTCCCTCTCCCTCTCCTTCTCCCTCTCTTTCTCTCTTTCCCTATTATGTTTAATGTTTTTTCCCTCTCCCTCTCTTCCTCTCCCTCTCTCATTTCCTCTCCCTCCATCACCCTCTCCCTCTCTCATTTCCTTTTCTCTCTTCCTCTCCCTCTCTCATTTCCTCTCCCTCCCTCTCCCTCTCCCTCTCTTTCTCTCTTTCCCTATTATTTTTAATGTTTTTTCCCTCTCTCTCTCTCGTTCCTTCTTTTGTTTTCTCTCTTTGTCTCCCTCTCTCATTTCCTCTCCCTCCCTCACCCTTACCCTCTCTTTCTCTTCCTCTCCCTCTCTCTTTCCCTATTGTGTTTAATGTTTCCCTCTCTTTCCTCTCCCTCTCTCTCCTCTCCCTCCCTCTCCCTATTATGTTTAATGTTTTTTCTCTCTTCCTCTCCCTCTCTCTTTCTCTATTATGTTAAATGTTTCCCTCTCTCTCCTCTCCCTCTCTTTCCTCTCCCTCCCTCTCCCTCTCTCATTCCCTCTCCCTCTCCCTCTCCCTCTCCCTCTCTTTCTCTTTCTCTCTTTTCCTAAACCGGTTTAATGTTTTTTCTCTCTTCTCTCCCTCTCTTATTTCTTTTTCTCTCTTCCTCTCCCTCTCTCATTTCCTCTCCCTCCCTCTCCCTCTCCCTCTCTTTCTCTATTTCCCTATTATGTTTAATGTTTTTTCTCTCTCCCTCTCCCTCTCTTTCTCTCTTTCCCTATTATGTTTAATGTTTTTTCTCTCTCCTCTCCCTCTCTAATTTCCTTTTCTCTCTTCGTGTCCCTCTCTCATTTCCTCTCCCTCCCTCTCCCTCTCCCTCTCTTTCTCTCTTTCCCTATTATGTTTAATGTTTTTTCCCTCTCTCTCTCATTCCTTCTTTCCTTTTCTCTCTTCCTCTCCCTCTCTCATTTCCTCTCCCTCTCCCTCTCCCTCTCCCTCACCCCTCCCTCTCCCTTTCCCTATTATGTTTAATGTTTTTTCCTTCTCTCTCTTGTTTCTTCTTTCCTTTGCTCTCTTCATCTCCCTCTCTTTCTCTCTTTCCCTATTATGTTTAATGTTTTCCTCTCTTTCCTCTCCCTCTCCCTCCCTCTCCCTCTCCCTCTCTTTCTCTCTCATTTCCTCTCCCTCCCTCTCCCTCTTTCTCTCCCTCTCTCATTTCCTCTCCCTCCCTCTCCCTCTCCCTCTCTTTCTCTCTCATTTCCTCTCCCTCTCTCAATACACATGAATTTTAACAAAAACAAGTAAAAGAGAAAGAGAAAACACAAAAACAAATCAAGAAGAAACAATGCACTCACCGTAAAGGCTCGAAGATGGATTCGGCGGCTCCTCTTTGCCCTCCGTACACTTCCTCCTCTTCTTAGATGTTCGCTCTCTCTTTCGCTCTCCCTTTCGTGTATGTGCGTAAAATAATGTGCTTGGGTTTCGGCCCACGTTTTTTTCATCTGAGCATCGTCGTTATTCGCGTCGCAAATGCGATGCTAATAGCGACGCAAATAGCAACGCTGCTATTTTACGTCGGAAACCGCCATCACTATACCTCCATATCCTTATAGTGTTAGATCATCCTGATTGAATTAAGTATTGGAACATATATAAATTGAGGAGCCCTATACCTCCCCCAAGGATAGGTATTGAATCCCCATACCAAGAGGGGATGTTTTTACCACTACGGAAGCATGGACCGACTCTGATGGCGAGAGGTCTCCCAGGAGGGATTGTATTGAGTAGGAGGTGGTTCAGGTGCCAGGGGGGCTCTAGTTAGTAAATCCTTTACTCATCTAGGAACTACTTGGTCCCCTGTATGGCCCAAGTTCTACTTGGGACACCTAAAAATGCTAGCTATAGGTGGATTTGATCTTGGTGATGTGCATATTTTCTGGATGAGACAGCACGTGAAATTATAATTTTTCTCTTGTATGGGCGGAAGAACACACATTATGAAACATAATTAAAGATTTTATTTTATTGTGATTGTATGTCTGTGAGTAAATTACACAAACAAACAATTGTGCATAAAAGAAAAAATTTAAATTAATGAAGCTATTTTTATATGTTTCACGTAATGTGGTAGGTAATTAGATAACTAAGAACTTCCATAGAGAGAAGCGGGTGGATGGATTCCCGACAAATCCAGTCCTATGGTAGGGTGGTCTCGGTTAGCCAAGAGGTTTCCCAAAAAATAAACTCTAGGAAGGGCCGATTCACTAATTTACCTAGGGTTTGGTCTTGAAACTTGAATTGTAAATTATCTTAGGGGAAAGGTACGGTGACTGTGCTGCTAGAGCACTGTGAGGGATTTCATAAATCCTTAGTCTACTACTAGAAAAAAACATTGTACTCCATGAACCAAGGGTAATGATAGTCACTCCTTCCGCACAAGACGCCTCTCAAAGGACACCTTTGTATGTAATATATTTTTTTACAGGTGACTGTTAGGTCAATTAGGAACCTTCAGGTCGGTCCTTTGTGGGTAATTGCAAGATGCTTCCCGTGTGGGCTAGACCTAGGGTTAACTAGCCAGACAAAATCTGATATTTTTGGTTAGAGTACGAATGGTGACGGTTGGAAGGTAGACTCTGGGCGACTACTAAAATGTCATTCGTCGTGTAATCAAGGCGTGTACTTTACAGGACAAGAATGCCAAACCTTGCTAAGCTTTTCTAACCCTACCCTAAAAGTAGAAGCTTCCAAGAAGATATTGAAAGAGATGTATGAACAAGTTAAAGCCATACAAGATATCCAAGCCACCAAGGATTAACAAAAAGCATATGCTGATCTAAGAAGACAAGAATGGATCTTCAAGGAAGAAGACATGGTTTTTGTTCATGTCTGTGGTGCTAAGAAGTGTTTCTTATCCTTAGGGAAATTCAAGAAGCTAAGCCCAAGATATTGTGGACTACAAAAAAATCTCAAATATCTAGGACTCAATGCTTACAAGTTATAACTTCTTGAGAACACTTGAAAGTTCATAATGTATTTCATGTTAGCATTCTAAAAGGTTTTGTACCCAATCTTAATCATGCTCTTGATGATCAACAAGTTGTAATGGCATGGCAAGGAGTCCTTGAGTTTCAACCTGACAGCATACTTGATGTAAAGGAACGTATCCTCTAAAGTTGAGCCATCAGAGAATATCTCATCCAATGGAATGACTATCCTAAAGAGGATGCCACTTGGATGGAGGAGGATACTCTATGTAAATAACATTCCCAATTTCTTTCATAATTAATAAAGAACTGGTACCTAACAAAAATCTTAGAAAGATCTTCCTTAAATGTAATAAACCCTACACTTCAAATAAGAGGTACTTTATAATGGCTATTCTATCTTTCCCTTATAACATTAGACTTTTAATGTCCCACCACAAAAGCATGAGGAGTCCTATTCCACAAGTCTTACAATCAAGCTTATCTCCAAACTTTGAGATGAGGACACCTCCATCTCTCTAAGGGGGAAATGATGTAATGTTCCTGGCCTTTTGAGAAGACTCGCATGTGAAGGGGGGGTCATACTCTTAAGGTTTGTAACCTTAAGGAAATTCTCATTATAAAAAGGGAATTGAAATTCACCTGATTGATGCCCCAAAAATCCATGTATGCACAACGGATAGGCAGAAATGAGATCAAAGAACACCATGTCACCATGAAATCAAATGAGAAGAATGAGATTTGACAAGTAGTGATGAAGAAGATTATAGCCATCACAATGGCTATTGATAAAAATGAGGGTAACTTAAGTCTAAGGCTTGAGCCAGTGCTCTTTTTCCTTTCACCCCCACCAGTTGCACAAAGAGAGAGAGAGAGAGAGAGAGAGAGAGAGAGAGAGAGAGAGAGAGAGAGAGAGAGAAAGTTATATTAACGTCTTCTAAAGGCCAAAACTGGCCTATGAGACAAACTGTGATACAAGTGATGAGGTCCAGCTATCCAAAATAAAAGTGCTGAATGAAAAGCTAAAAACTGGAAACTGAAAATACGGTGCTGTGAGTGTGATAAGTGTCGTGTATGTGTATGTGCGTATGTAGCTCTGGTACTCCAGATAATGGCTACAAAAGAGAGAGAGAGAGAGAGAGAGAGAGAGAGAGAGAGAGAGAGAGAGAGAGAGAGAGAGAGAGAGAGAGAGAAGAAGAAGAAGAAGAGAAGAGAAGGAGAATAGAGGAGAATAAAATAGGTGGAGAAGTAGGAAAGAGAAGGAGGAAAAGAAGAAAAAGAGGAGAAGAGGAAAAAAAAAGAGAAGAGAAGAAGAGAGGTAGAGGTAGACAAAGAGAAGAGGAGGTTAGAGAGGAAGATACTGAAAGAGGAAGATAGAGGAGGAGAAGGGAAGAAGAGAGAGTAAAAGAAGGAGAGAGAGAGAGAGAGAAGAAGAAGAAGAAAAAGAGCAAGAGCAAGTCATTATCAACCACCACAAGATGCACTCCTTCGACTTATGATAATTCCACCCTATTACATTCATCAAATTTCCAACTCGCGAGGAATCCCCTAGTTGTTTGAGACTCCCGATTAAGACCATCAAAGTCCAAAGCTAGCCCAAGTGGACTCCTTACTCTCGATGGTCCTAAAGATATGGTATTCTAGAGTGAGGAGCACAGGAGTTACGAATACAGTCACGAATGTGGTAAACACACCATCGCATGCAGCAAAAAATGAGGTTCTTCTATATATTAATTATCATTTATTAATACATGAATAAGAATTAAAGTGAAAGAGTTTTATTAGTCAATGAATAATTTATAGCATAATGGAAATTCAACAAGAAGAAAATTCAAGTAGGGATTATTAATTGAGAGTTTTAAATTTCAAAAGGTATGATAAATTGCAAGGCATTGCAATGCATTTAATACATTATCTCTAGGTGCTTATAAACAAAGTACATCCAGGAAATCACTTTTTTATTCAAGAAGGATTATTAGAAAAATCCACAAGAAATTTTAGTAATAACTAGCAAGTAAGTAATTCCATATTTGTTTCCCTTTATAAATTATGTAAATGTAGAGCAAAGTGAAAACTACATCAAGAATATTTCTTTTAGCATTTTATAAGTTATATAAATGTAGACCAAAGCAAAAATTACATCAAGGATATTTCTTTTAGTATTTACACAAATTTTATAAATATCTAGAATTATTTATTTAGTATTTATGAATAATATAATCAATAAAAATATTTTTTAATATTTATAATTTATTTAAAGTAAAGTAAGATAATTAAAGTAGGTGACTAAAATTGATGATTAGAAGTATCCTCTTTAGAGAAAATTCCACCATTAAAAATTAAATCAAAATTATTTAACTGTATACAAAGTTCATTAGATTTTATTGAATCGAGTACATATAACTATCAGAACCTAGGATATGCAAACCAATTCACTTTGCCAATATGACAAAGTGGAATACAAATCCTAGGTCATGAAATAACTAGAAGGATGATATAAATCTCCTTTGAGAAAATTAAGAAATCTAAAGTTCCTAGGAAAAATATTCAACTTGTTGACTTACTAGTTTCCAAGGAAAAATTGTGATTCTAGGTTCCAACTTAATTCCACAAATTAGGACAAATTTTAACAATTTTCCAACCAATAGAAGTCTAGAAAAAATGTTAAGACTCGTGATAAGGTCAAGCGACCAACCTTTAACAAGGGTTATGAGGAAGATTGTGAACAACGACTGATGATAACAAAGAAAGATCCAATGAAGGAAGACTAATTGGTATTTAGATCTCAAAAAGGGGACTTAGAAAAAAAAAAGGGAAATTAGGAGAAATATAAGAAGCTAGAAAGAAGACCAAGTTGGAAAAAATTGCCACTAAGTTAAGATCTGGCTATGGTTGCCTCCCTATTTGTATAGAAATATTGATTGAGAAAGAGTTTCATGTGCTTGTAACAGTGCATACAAGTTTAACTCAATCCACTTAGGAAGTTGATTGAATTGAATCAAAATCCTAATGTACAAAGTTTACAATAGGATAAAAAAGAAAAGTGTGCTAGACCTTCCCCAAGACTAGCTGTGAGTCCCTTTTGCAAGGGAGATTAGCTTTGCCACCTCAAAGAGTTTGGACCAACCCCAATGGTTAGAGGTTGCTCCATAAGGAGATCCTTGGGCAAGAGGAGTTAAGGGTGCGAAGGGGACTCTAGCCAATAAACTATTAGACTCCTAGGAATCATCCAAACCCTACGTGACTCAAGATGGACCGTAAATAGATACTAAATAAACCCTACTAAATAAATACTAAATTTAGCATTTAATTTAGCTTTCAATCCCTTCTTTCGTATGGACTGTAAGAAGAGAGAGAGATAAGGCAACAAGGAGCAGCATACTCCCACATTCTCCTTATTTCATATATCTCACACACATACATTAAAAATGACTAAAAATATCTAGGTCTTAGTGACTTGATGACTACTCACACCGACTAACCCTTCTATAGTTAAGTGTACCCAACTTATTTACTACGACTCATATGCTAGAGACAGCTGGACACTAGCTGTTAAGTAGGTGTATATATGTTGAGCTTGAAGTCTCAACACTCCTCCTCAAGCTTAGACTAGTTGTTGTACTCCAAGTAGCTCTGTGAAACAAACAAATTTCTCTTTATTGAGTGATTTGGTAAAGATATTTGCTACCTGGTCTTTTATCTTCACATGCAATAGATCAATCTATCCTACAGATACCATTTCCCTAATGAAATGCTAATGAACCTCTATGTGTTTGGATCTAGCATGATAGATAGGGTTGCTAGCGAGCATCACACTATTGAGATTGTCACAATGCAATGTGACCTTGCCATCCAACTGGATATCCAAATCATATAGCAGTTTCACAAGACAAACTGTTTTGCACGCCGCTAAGGCTGCACCAACTGTATTCTGCTTCTATACTAGATAAAACAATGGAGGGTTGCTTCTTACTACTCCGGCTGATCATACTGCTGCTCAAATTGAAAGCATAACCACTGGTTGATCTCCT
Source organism: Lygodium microphyllum (assembly GCF_053477565.2). Taxonomy (NCBI): domain Eukaryota; kingdom Viridiplantae; phylum Streptophyta; class Polypodiopsida; order Schizaeales; family Lygodiaceae; genus Lygodium; species Lygodium microphyllum. The sequence goes on along the minus strand of NC_141160.1, from coordinate 42,405,048 downwards.
GTCATATACACAACCAACCCAATCAGCATCCATATAACCTGTCAAATCAAATGATTTGCCATGTTCATAAAACAACCCATAATTAGTAGTAGCCTTCCTCTTGACTGCATCTAAGTGTGGCTTACGAGCTTTTTGTATAAATTGGCTAATCATCCCCCAGTGCATAACTCAAGTCAGGATGGGTAATAGTAAGGTAAATCATGCTGCCCACAATCTGTCTGTACATAGTGACATTCTCGATCTCAGTCCCAACATCAACCGCAAGTTTTTCATTCTGATCCAATGGTGTTTCCATTGCTTTACACTCCATCATGCCATGTTTCAGCAATATATCATGAGCATACTATTTTGGCAACAACCATATACCTTGAGGTGTAGACACAACCTCAATCTCGAGAAAGTACTTTAGCTAATCAATATCCTTGACTTTGAATTCATTCTATAACATTCCTTTAATTTTAGTAATCATGTGATCATCATCTCCAGTGATGATCAAATCATTGACATAAACAACTAGAAAAACATAACCATGCTTTGTCTTCTTTGTAAACAGATTGTGATCTACATGACCTATCTGAAAACCAAGTTGTTGCAAATAAGTGCTTATGCAAGCATTCCATGCTCATGGTGCCTGTTTCAGCCCATACAAGGCCTTTTTCAGCTTACACACATATGTCGGAGAGTTAGGGTGTAAATAACCCTCAGACTGCTCTATATACACCTCTTCAAGAAAGTCACCATTCAAGAATGCATTTTTAACATCCATCTGCCATAATTTCTAGCCCTTAGAAGCCACTAATGCAATGATTGTTCCCACTGTTGCCATCTTGGCAACCAAGCTAAAAGTCTCCTCATAATGTAGGCCGTACTATTGTGCATATCCCTTTGCAACCAGTGGGGCTTTATATCTTTCCAACAAACCATCTGACTTGCATTTCACTTTATAAACCCATTTGCATCAAATGGATACTTTACATTCAGGCAAATAGACCAATTCCCATGTCTCATTTTCATCCAATGCTATGTATTCCTCATCCATGGCAACACACCAATTCTCATCTGTAACTACCTAGTTGAACTTCATAGGCTCTCTGTAGCCTGACACTTTATTCATATATGCATAATGTCTAGCTGAATACCCACTGTAAGTCAGCCTATCGATTGGTTTTTTGACCCTTTCAAACCTCCTCAACTACAGTGCACTTTGGGCTTGCCTCTCATGAGGCAACATATACCTGCTTTACCTTGCACCAAGTGTCAAAACTGATGGTATGCCCAATTCACTACCAAGATTGTCATTGCCAAGTGACTCATATCTAGTTGCAAGCAAAACAGCAAAAGCTGCAGGACCTCCCTAAACGCTTCACAAAATTCAAAAAAGGGGATAGGGTAGTAGTTCTGCTAGGTGCCAAATGTCAAGGCTAGACGAGCGAACCAATCGAGGAACCAGCCAAAGTCAAGGAGGTAGACTTAGCCCAGGAAGGGGAAACACCCCGACCAGTGTTCATTGCCGACGACTTGATGGGCAAAGAAGAAACGAGCCTTGTCGCTCTCTTGCGAGAGTATATAGACGTGTTTGCCTGGTCCTTAGAGGAGCTACAGGGGGTAGATCTGAGTGTTGTGACTCACAACATACCCATGATGTCAGACGCCACGCCGGTCAAGCAGTGACCATACCCTATGAATCCAAAACACGCTCATGCTGTCAAAGAGGAAATTGACAAGTTGATGAGAGCTGGATTCATTTACGAAATTGAGCACACATACTGGGTATCACCCATAGTCATTGTGATGAAGAAGAACGGAAAAATTCGAGTATGTGTCAATTACAAGAAAGTGAACGCTGCTACAAAGAGAGACAACTATCCATTGCCGTACACCGAGCACATGCTTAAGAGGGTGGCAAGCAAGGAAGCCTACAGTTTTTTGGATGGCTTCTCAGGATACAACCAGGTGCAAGTGCATCCTGCAGACAGGCACAAGACTGCCTTTGCCACTGAGTGGGGTGTCTTTGCATACATAGTCACGCCCTTCGGGTTGACCAATGCCCCCGCCACTTTCCAACGTCTCATGTGCACTATCTTTAAGGACATGCTTCTCAAGGAGTTAGAAGTCTTTGTCGATGACCTGTGTGTCCATCCGACCTGGATCGAACACTTAGACAACCTCCGTGCAGTCTTTGAACGATGTCGCTTATATCGTCTCTCCTTGAACCCCTTGAAGTGTCACTTTTGGGTAAAGCACGGATGCATCTTAGGACACATGGTGTCGAAGAACGGCATTGCCACTGACTTCTCGAAGGTCAGGGTTATTGTTGACCTCCACCCCCAATTAATTACAAGGGAGTTTAATGCTTCCTAGGCCATACAGGATACTATCGGCGGTTTGTACTGAACTACGCGCTGATCGCTAGACCATTATACAAGCTGCTGATTGTCTTCGAGTGGACCGAGGCATGCCAACGAGCGTACGAAGAATTGAAAAAGGCTCTAACAACAGCTCCAATTCTACGAGCCCCAGATTGGACCATCACCTTCCACGTGCACATCGATGCTTCTAAGTTTGTCGTGGGGGCAGTGTTTTGCCAACCTGGTGAGCACAACTTAGATTATCCAGTGAGCTTTGCTGGCAGACAACTCAGTGAGAAGGAGACGAACTACTCGACAATAGAAAGGGAGGGATTAGCCATGGTGTTAGCTGTGAAGAAATTCCGGCATTATCTATTGGCCACACCCTTCATCTTTTTTGTGGACCATCAAGCCCTGCTCTATTTAGTAAACAAGCCTTGTGCTACAGGGCGCATAGCTCGATGGCTCCTCCTGCTTCTAGAGTTCGACTTCTCCGTGGTAGTACGAAAGGGAAAACATCATTACATGGCTGATCACATGTCACGCATCCCCATAGGAGAAGCCACTGAACAAGGCATCGTTGACGAGTTACCCGATGCCCACCTATTCCACCTGTCCAGTGAGAGAGACTTATTTAAGGCTGATCTAACGCCATATTGGACGGACGACATAGTCCAAGTGCTCAAGCACGGACTACCTGAGCGACCAATAGAAAAAGCCCGACTCAGGCGCTTGATCCTGAAAATCCAGCCCTACCAGCTGATTGCAAGCCAACTCTATAGGCTGGAGCAAGATGGATTACTACGTAGATGCATGTGTGAGCATGAGATACACGATGTGCTCTCAGACGAGCACAACGGCATCGCGAGAGGACACTTTAGTGGAGACATGACAGCATGGAAGGTGCTGCAGTCTCAACTATGGTGGCCCACACTTTTCCGCGATGCCAAGCGATTTGTCAAGCATTGTGACGAGTGCCAATGGACAAAAGTCTCGATTCGTAAAGATCAAATGGAGTTGACCCCAATTATTTCTTGCCAACCCTTCGAGAAATGGGGAATCGACTTCATAGGGCCTATTAGCCCTGTGGCGCAGTACCCACAAGCCAAGTACATCATTGTGGCCACGGATTACCTCACAAAATGGGCAGAGGCAAGAGCCACACAAAAAAACGATGCTAGGACGACTTCCAAGTTCTTATGGGAGCAAGTGATCTCGTGCTTCGGCTGCCCCATCGAACTGGTTAGCGACCAAGGCACCCACTTCATCAATGAAGTGATAACACATCTCCTATCCACCTTTCTCATTATCCATCGCAAATCCTCACCATACTACCCTCAGGCAAATGGCTAGGCAGAATCAACTAATAAGATTCTTATCAATGTCCTGAGTAAAGTAGTCTCAGCCTCACGCAGCGACTGGGACAACAAGCTGATGGTAGCCTTATGGGCCTACCACACAACTTATAAAACAGCTGTTGGCCAAACCCCCTTTAGGCTGACCTATGGGACTGAGGCGATTCTACCATTAGAATTCTTCGTTCCTAGCCTGAGAATAGCACTTCAAGAATGATGGGAAGGGAAGGAGGCATGGACGCAACGCCTGGTCGAGCTTGAACACCTATCAGAGACTCGTCTTCTAGCCACCCACGTGCTTATCTGTGAGAAAGCCCGACGTAAGAGCTGGTTTGACAAGCATGTCAAGCAGCGCGAGTTTGAACAAGGTGACTTAGTGCTCCTTTACTCAGTTAAGGGGCATAAGCAAAAAATGAAATTCAGAGGTCTCGGACCCTTCAAGGTTCATGCAATCAGCCGAATCGGAAATATCGAGCTTGATACACTAGATGGTGAGGGAATAGGCTTCTTCAATGGCAGTCGTGTCAAGAAATACTTCCCTCCCACGCATCCTTTGCATGAGCCACCATTATTAGAACTGCCGATCAAAATATGAGTAGCTATAATCACTGAAATCAACGAAGATGATGAGGAAGCCGTAGAACCCGCTTACCTCTGTATCACGGTCACTGCCAAGCAAACATGTGCTTTCAACACCTTGATCGTCGACGAGGGAGCAGACTTCAATGTCTTAACCCACAATCATTGGATCCAACTTGGCAAACCACTACTTCAACCCACAACTGCCAAATTAAACCCATATGGGGCTAAATCATACGCACTTCTCGGCAAGTGCAGAGTCGCCGTTTCTATCGAGTCTGAGACTATTCCAATGCTTTTTTACGTATTGCCAAGTGCTACAAATGTAGGCACGGAGTCACTGCTGGGGCGAACCTTCAAAAAGTAGACTCACTGCAATGTTTATTATGAGTCGCAGCGCATCCACCTAGCAATACGCAATGTGTGCATTGTCACAGCTTTCAGCAAGGGCTGCGCGACACCATCACCGTCCGCAAAGCCACCGGTAGAAACATCCATAGGCAAGACTAAGGAGGGGGAGGTGCACAGCTGCCACTTCCCGACTTCCATAAACCGTAGTCCGCAGCAACGAAAGCAAAGGCCCAACCGCCTTACTTCCAGTGGGTGCCTAAACAGTCGCAACAACCGCCTAGGAGTTGACGCGCCTACCCTCATAAGACCCAGAACTCTAAACCTAGGAGGCCAAGACGCAATCACAGGAAATGCCATGTGATCAAGCAAAGATGGGTCCCTAAAGCCCTCTTGCATGTGCAAGGCTACTACGAGGGAAATACCTCGCTGTGGATCCCAAATGTCCCCACAGCCAAAGGCACTATTCATACGCCACCCTCAAACTTGATCAGCCCACATCTCCCAACGCCTCAAAACCATAGGCCGCAGTGCTCTCTAGAGCCCCAGCCATCCTACTCATCTACGCTTCGGCCCAAGAGAGTCGCACAAACCTATCGGCCCACCAAGCAACAGCCACCATCACAGGCGGCATCACCCGACCAAGTCAATTCGACTCCCCACAGCAAAGCTGACTGCAGCAACCCATCTATTGTGGCTGACCCTGATCCACCCATGTTCCAAACAGCCCAACTGCAGGCTCAAGGAAACTCCCAACCGCAACTATGTATTGTCAAGGCCTCTAATTCTAGCAAACCTCGACCGCCCGTGTAATATCTCCGCACAATAAAAGTTAGTTGGTTAGTTCAAAAGTTAGTTAGTCAATTAATAAGTTAGTAAGATTACAAACTAAAGACTAACTAAGGTAAAAACTAACTAATATTAATTATTAATAACTTTTATTTAATTTAAAATATTTTTATTTAGAAAAATCGAGAGTCATAAATCCGATATTTTTCTCGGATTGAAAAGAACCGTAGTCACCCTTCACGTAAATTACAACGTGAACGAGACTTATGAGTTATATTAATCACTAGGATAATGTGTATAGTTTGGATGGTCTAAAAATATTAGATTTTGGGCAAAACTAGTATATTTTAGATATTATAGATATTATCCTTTAAAAAAAGATATGGATATTTTTAGAACTGGATGTCATTTAAAAGAAAAGACAAGTGATAATTAGTTAGTTTGGAGATTTTGTAAAAAGAAAAAAATAAAGAGAGGATTTACAGAATCGCGCACGCCGCGATCGCAGTCTATAGACAGTAGTAGACAGCACTTCGAACATAGAAAAGAAGAAGGAGTGAACTGAGAGCTTTCTAATCAAGTGTCTTGGGGTTTTACCCCCCTTTCGGAGCCAATGGAACCATCAGATTTATGATCTGAGCACCAGATCACTGATCTTTCCAAGATCCCCCTCCACAAAGAGCTCTACTTCTCAACCACAAGCCCTCTTCTCTAATTCACTATAAATATGAGGCATGGGAGAGGCATAAGAAGCATAAGGAGACCCCGAGAGGCTGCGAGAGAGAGGTAGAGAGAAAGATACCCCTCCAAGAGATTGTGAGGAAGAGCTTGAAAGAGAGCTTGAGAGAGAGAGAGAGAAGAGTCACCTCGAGAGGCTGCAAGGGAGAGAATTAGCTCAATACCCTCTATCTTGATCCTCGACTTAACCATCTTCTCTTATGATCTCCCATCTTGAATCTATTCCACCTTCTTATCACTTGAATCTACTTGCGGACGATGGCCTCCAAGCGAAGAATGCCGCGTGCGGATGACAATCCTGCAACCAGCAACAAGGCTTCAGGCAAAGGCATCACTGTCAATCCAACTGCGGTTCCGATTGTAAGTAATGTATTTTCAAATTGATAGATGCTTGTTTTGACTCTCGTATGAGATACGTTAGGCCCCATACTATGATGGACGGGTATAGGCCATCGGAAAGGATAAATTTCATCTCACCTACTCGAAAGATGGAGTTTGTGAAGTGCATATATCAAGGGAAGATAATTGCACCTAGTTACATATGACTTATTTGCTAGTAAAGCAATCACAAGGAAGAATTAGTCAAGCGTTATGAATGGCATAGTCATCAAAAGAACGACATTAAAAGATTGGGCATAAAAGTGCTAGATTAAAGTATAGTCAAGCGTTATAAATAGCATAATTGCTAAAAGAATATGACATTAAGAATCATGAATAGAGAAGTACTAGTTTAAAGTTTAGATACTTCAAAAGTACTTAGCCTAAGAGCCCAAATATTAAGAAAAACTAGATTCTAGCTCAATGCGAGGCCTGTTGGAGTCTAATTACTTGAGATCATTCCACACTTATCTTATCAAGTATTTTTGCATTATGCCTATAACATGTTTGATATATGAGGATAATTTTCTAGTTGCCTCATGACTTGACTAAGAGCTAGAACAAGTAATTAATCATAAGGGCTAAAACTAAGATATCTTGAGATCCGCCGGATAACAATGACTTTTGCCAATCCAAATTCAGGGTTGGGTTATCAATCAAGGTAAGTGACCTATAGAACTTACATCATGAATAGTGTTTGAACCCTTAACATATGCCCTAGCCGAAGGAAGGAAGTGTTAAGAATATTTTTGCATAATATTGCTCTTAGATCCCAAGGGGGAGAGCAAATATGCAATGGAGAATATTATATCATCTACTCTTGCATTGTTTTGGAAAGAATGCAATTGGTTTTGTTGGTTGATCGAACAATATCCTAAATGCTTTTACATTCAACTGGTTGTTAGTTGTTGTTTGGATGATTATTCCAAGTGCTTGTGATTTATGGTAAATGCATGGCAAGGGTCTGTGATGACAAGTCGCCATGGGAATAAAGGAATGTTTTCTTGGAAAATGATATTAGGGCTAAATGCCTTGTTTGTGCTTGATTCTTAAAGGATTTAATTAAGGAAGGATATATTGCACGGGTGGATCACCTCCATGATCGCACCGCGTATTAACCCGAGAGGGCACTGCTCGATTCATGGGCCGAAGGTCGAGTGGTGAAAAGGCCAACCACGGGAATGATGTTTTACTCCTAGACAGCTTGCGGGTCAGTTGGAGCTCTGGACACCCCTTGCTAGGTCTAGAATGGAGTTGAAGACCTCCGTGGCTCCCAACATCTGGGCATGTTGGGAGATCCTATTCTAGATAAAGGATTGAGTTTTTGGTGCCATGTGAATTGGACCAGTTACTTCTGCATGGCATAAGGGATACTTCTGTTGGACAGAAGCGATACATAATTTTTCCTGTATGGGCGAGAGACAAAGATTAACTTGAAGATAAGTTAAGGAACTTATTTGAACTTGTTTGTCAATAGATTGCTTTGCTCTATTTTTGTGTATGTGCTATAAGTTATGTGAACGAACCCTGTTCCCTAAAAGGCTTAATTAATGAAGCTGATTTTAAGTGTTACACATAAATGTGGTAGGACCTAATTAGAAAACTAAAGCTATTAAGGGAAGCGGGTGGGTGGGACCCCCTGACATGTCCGTCCTATGGCAGGGTGGTCCCAAAGAACTGGGAGGCTTCTCATAAGTTTTTATCGTCATTCGACCCTTAGGTATTGCTAGCTTAGAACCCAATTCATGCCGTTTTAGGGGACCGGAATGGGACTATGCCCTATGGGCAGAGAGATTGAGCAGTGCATCCCTCTTGTTTCCCATTGTCTTTGAACCAAGTGTAGCATGGGTCTGCTTCGGATTGGGTATCTCTGTGTAAAGTAGGATGTCCAAAATCCGACGCTAGAATGCTAACAGGAGACCTTGACAACTAGGAACCCGAATTTTAGGTCGATCCTAGTGGGTTTGGTCGTGAACGTTCCGTTGCGAGGCGGATTCAGGAAACCCTAGGCGACAAAACTCGAAACATTCCCTGGGAGTGCCGGGTAGTGTCGCTTAGATTTGTTTCTCGATAGACCGCTAAAAGAATGCCTGGAAAGCCGATGGGCAGGCACCTTACAGCCAATTGGCCTTAAGCTCTCCTATGAATGAAAATCCTTTCTAGCGCCTGACCTTGATGCTGAGGACACCGGGGATGATGTGGTGGAGTGCATTAAATGAATCGATGCCACCTTTGTGTCGCTAGCCCTCAGCTATGGCCGCTTGGACTTAGGTCTAATGGAAGAACCCTTCGCAACGGAAGTGCGCAATATGCCTTGCTCTTGGGAGACCTTCGAGTTTGCATTTGCAAAAGCTTCTTGCTCCGCTGTGCTGAGTTGATTCACAGCGAGATCTCCAAGGAACAAGCCATCAAACAGTGCCTTATCACATCATACGATCCACGAACCACTTCTGCTATCACTGACCAAGAAATCGCGGAGTTATCACACCCCGCTGATACTGGATCGCCTTTCTTGAGGCAGTGGTACGCTCTTAGGTTGCAATGGGAAGTTGAAGGATGTCACATAATGACCAATGCCGAGCAACACCGTGCCATCAAAATAGTAGAGTATGATCCCACTTACGTCGCGCACATAAAGGGGTATCCCTACCTTGACCGCCTCTTAACAAAGGAAGAACTCCACATTGCGAGTCAGGTTGACTCTGGTGACTTCCTCACAGATGTTCTCACATACATCACGCACGTAGGAATTCAACCCTTTGATTTGGACCATGCAGCTCAACTGGAATACAATCCCAATTTCTATACTTGGCTCCTTCACAAGTAACTCCCATCCCAACATGCCAAAAGCCCGTAACCTTTTGACCCTCAATCCTAGGAAGGATTCTTTTCAAGATGGAAGGGGAGGGGGTAAGGTGAAATGAATCAGATGAGAAATGAATCAAAGGGGATAAGCATAAACAGGTAGCATGAAAAAACGGACGGGGTAGGAAAATGGATAGGAAAACTTTGAAGTAAAAGGCAAAAAGTCCAAGTCTAAAAAGGAAAATCTACATGGCTCCCTAATGATTTCTTTCAAAAAGTGTAGAGTTTTTCTTTTCCAACAATCAGCAAATTGATAGGTGGAAAATACTAATGAAAGTTACGATTTATGGCAGGAGCATAAAATGTCGCAGCAAGACCGTGCCCATCGACTCCCATTCACAGATGAGGAGAGGGAGCAATACCGCATCCATCTAGAGAATTGCGCCTTCAACCAGCTTAAATTCCGAACCATCCACAACATAGAAGTCGTGGTGGCCAAGGAGGAAGCAGCCACGAGGGTGGTTGAACAATGCAACCTCACAAAGTATCTTGAAAAGTTCTCGTAGGAGCCAGACCACCTAAAGTGTGTGGAGTTCCTTAGAACATACAACCCAGACCTAGAATGTGGTATTGTAACAATGGGTAGAGGAGAAGGTGCAAAGCAGGTACAGGTCTGGTTAGATCCAGCCTTGGTGGAGAAGGCTTTGGGATTGGTAGCAAAGATGGGGAGGAAACAAAAAAGGGATGTTTATGCCATGCTGAAAATGAAGAAGGAAGAGGTGCTCACAAATGATGGCATAAGCATCCAGGACATCCCTGACACAGAAGCCAGGATGCAGGCCAAGCTGATACATGTGCTTTTCTCCATCCAACGTTACAATTCATTGATGCATCGAATTAGCATACCGGTGCTGGAGAATGTAGCAACCCATACCCTAGACGAAGTGGATTGGAATGGATATGTGCGAAAAACGATTGATCAGGTGGCCAAAGCATTGGCCTTAGGAAGTGCACCAACAGGAGGAGAATCTCCGGCTTCTAAAGTTACGGAGAGAAAGAAAGCCTCCTCCAAAGCCTCCTTCATTGGGTATGGAGGTGTCTTGACTACACTCATCCAGGAGGCAGTGAAGGAAGTAGAGGAGGCGGAAGAAGGAGAAGGAGAAACGCCAGAGAGGTTGCCTCCTCACCTGGACAAGGATAGGTCCACCAATAGAACTGAGACAGAAGAAGAAGTAGAGGGACAGACTAGCAAAAAGTCAACCAGGAAACCCAAGAAGAAGACGACCCAGAGAAAGAAGAAGGATGACAAAGGCAGAAAGAAGGAGAGGGAAGACTTGGAAAGGGCAAAGAAAGAGTCCCTAAAAGAAGCCAAGGAGAGAGAGAGGACGAAGAGGCAGGAGAAGGATAAGGAAAAAGAAGAATTGCAGAAATCAAAGAAGGTGTTGAAACAAGAAGCAGAGGAGAAGAAAAGGAAGGAAAAAGAAGAAAAAGGGAAAAAGAAGGAAGAGCAGAGAAAAGTGGAGGAGGAAAGAAAGAGAAAGGCGGATGAAGAAGAGGAAGAGCTACGAAGGAAGGAGGAAGAGGACCTGGCGAAAGCCACACGCCAGTTCATCGAGCAACAGAGCCAAACAGATGAACTGGGAAACCTGAGCCCACATAGAGAAGAAGGGCCAGGGTCTAGCACACAGGTGCCAGAGTTTGTGCCGCCTCCAGTCCCTAAGGGCAAGGGCAAGGCCTCGATTCATCCAATTCCTACCCTCCTAGTGCCTTCTGCCGAACCCACCACCATCATCCCTAGCATCCCGACCAGTGCCGACGTGTCAAACTTCGTGGCGTGCATACATTACTTCATCAACAAAGAGATGGGCCAAGGACAGAGCACAAAAACCACGGCCATAGGACAAAAGAGGCCAGCTACGAATGCGAAATCCAGGCAGGAGCCCAAAAGTCTGCCTCAACGTTGCCCATCCACACAACGATGACGCCATCGGCTAATTATGACGAATACGTCGCCGAGCTACTCTCCCAATTGGAGAAAGCTAGGGAGGAACACAAGATAGCCGTGGCTGAGTTGGCAGAGCCAAGAAGGAATCGGTGGCCACCTTCCAGCTGGATAAAATGAGAATGATAGCCATGCAGCAGAGGGAGATCGCAAATCTCAAACAAGAAATGAAGGCTAAGGATGAGAGGGAGGAGCACTGGAGACAACAGGTCAAAGACGAGATATAGGAACTAGTGAAAATGCAAAGAGAGCACAAGCTCTTAATAGTGCAATATCAGGAGCTCGCTATGAAATCTGCTCAGGTTGATGCGCTTGTGGCTGAGCTAAATGCCAGGGACAAGGAAAGAAAACAAGGCATGAAGGAGCAACAAGAGGAGATCGAGCGCTTGACAGATCAACTAACCTCTGGAAAAGAAGAGCAAGAAAGGCTGGTTAGGGAGTTGAAAGACTATGAGCAGAAACTCATGATACTAACCCTAAAGCAAGGAGAGAGCTTGGAAGTGATGAACAAAAGAGCAGAGGAGTGGGCTGCGCATAATGAAAAGAGGGTAAAGACACTGGAGCGACGCCTTGCTCTGGCAGAGAAGGAGAAAATCATCGCAGAGAGCAAGGCAGAAGCAGCCCAAGTGGCCTTTAGCACTCAACAGAAGGCCTTCCTTGACACCATCCTGGGCGCCACCCACACAGTGCAAGGAGAGTCATTGGAGGTGATGCAGAGAAAGCTCGGCATGGCATGGAGAGCCTTACACACTGGATTGTAGATGCCACCCTTACCTGCGGAGGTTAGGCTGAGCTTGGATGAGCAACAAAAATACCTATTGCTGGCCGGCCTAACCCCCCAGGAAATTGACGCCCTCGGATTTGAGGAGGAAGCAGCACAGGGAGAACGGCAGGGGAAGGAATCAGAACTAGAAATCGACCTGAACCGATTCAGGGAGGATGTAGTTCCACAACCTCCCTCGCCATAGTCTCAAGAGCCACCACAAGAGGACCCATCTGCGGAAAGAAAATCCGCCTCTAGGGAAAGACGCAGGAAGCTAGTGGAGGAAGCCAGGAAACAGCTGAGAGCCAAACCAGTCGTGCTACCGTCCGCACCTCTCCCACTATGCCCTGATGATCTCCCCGCAGGATTCCACGCAGAACTAGTGTTGTGGGAGATACAGGAACAAGTAAAGGATCCATTCACCTTTCGTTTCCTCCTACCCAACAGTCTGCATAGGGTTCTGCCACTCAAGGTGATGGACGAGGTAATCGCGGTCGGTGGCCAACTGGGGCAAAGATGGCTAGAAGAGTGAGAAAAGACCCCGACCTCTTGGGGCACAGAAGCGGCTGACTACTGACAGAATAAATTTTTTGAAGTCCCACACACTATACAGGGCTACAAAAGCCAACCCTTGTGGAGGAGGTGAGTATGCGACATCAGCATGCTTGCCTAGATGGCATTTTGTAACACCCTGCCATTCGAGCAGAACAACCCTACCTACATGGCATACCCTCGAAGGATAGGGGTGGATTTTGATGCCACCCTCCACGGGCGGTACGACTTCCCTATTATTTATAAATCCACTATAGTATCCTTCGAGCATGCCCTTCTCTTTACCGCCGAAAGCCTCAATGAGTCTATGACATGCTTTCTTGCAGATTTCTCCTCATGTCCTGACCCCGCTTTTGTATCAACCTGTAATTATCTTAGATTACTTAGGCTACTCCTTAAGCAGGACCTGACTCCACAAGAGTGCAGCCTACCTCCCCTATTCTTTGACCCTAACGCTATAGACAACTGCGCCATGGCTCGTCTTATGATGAGGGCTAGTCTCCTTCCTTCTTTTTGCCTAGCCCTCCTAGAAGATATGAATGACAGCCAATTCACTAGGTGCAATCATCCTTTCCTCTCCACCACTTCTCTTCATGTCCGCATGAATCTAAAAGATTACATGCAAACTCACCAGTTTTTGAGCAAATCTATCCAACCCCCTTCCCCTCCTCATTCCGATGAAGACAATTAGGCCTGGTTATCATTTCAAAAAAAAAAAGGTGCACCACAATCACTGCACCTAGGGTTTTCCCTAGCCCCCTCCCCACTTCACACTTAGGGCACATCAAGGGCAAGACTTTCAGACCTGCCACCCTAAGACTTACACCGCACCTCCAACGACACACAAACTGGGTCCTCAAGTGTGGGACATTACCAAGGGCTTAGACCCATCTCCCAGTTCCACTGCCACGAGCACCACACACTACACGGAGAGGCAAACACTTCCCTTAGGGAGTGCACGACTTTTCTTGCAGGTTATGTTCGAGTTTCAAGAAATGGCTACTCTGCTGAAGAGGATCACCCACGGCATCCTTTAATGACCAAAACTTTTTCCATGTGCCGGTGTCCAACCATCTGCCTCTGCTGATGGCTACCATGATTGAACCAAGTCAAGATAGATCTACCATTGGCATAGATCTTGGAACCTCATCTTCCAAAGATACATGCCCAACGCCTCAATATCTACGGATCGCTTATTGATTCCACAAGCCTGAAGAATTTCAATGTAGAGTTGAAGATCTTCAACGCAGTACTGAAGACCTTCAACTCAAAGACAAAGATTTTCAAACCAAAGACACAGATTTTCAATGCAAAGACAAACCATATCTTTGTCAAGACAGAGTTCGGGGGGGGGGGGGGCTTCTTCAGAATAAATCCCTCCAATACCATCCTCCTAAGGGATTGCTTATTGCTTCAAGTGTTCTTGATGCTCAAGGGACGACTGGCTACATAACGGACACCACAACAGTGTGAAAGATGCCGAGCATCTTCATGGAGCCTAAAGCACGCCGGAACCTCTCCTGGTCATCATCGTTAAACTCCATAAACTCTCATTCACATAACCACCTTGGAAGCGGTGTCATCCACCCACCAGTTCCACCTAGCAGCAGACCTACCTAGCCACTACTTCCCACCGCAGTGCCATGGGACTAGCACTTGGCTAGGAGGGGGGTAATGTTACCGTGTTTCCCATAGCACAGAGGAGCGAAAAATGAAAAAAAGGAAATAGCGAAAAAGGCGCAGAATAAAAGCTGAAAAAGGCGCCTTGATCAGTAACCAGACCCTGAAAAATTTAAATGTTCGGGCACGACCCTCAGAAAGTCCTAGTGTCGCCCCGAGGTAACAAAAGAGTAAAAGGCGCACCATTAAATAGGGAAGCGCTCCTGAATCCTTGTAAAAGAGTTCCAGGCTCGCTCCTGTGCAAATTGTACGCATTAGTTGGGAATAGGATGAAATTAGAGTAGTGGGAAATGGGAAAAAGGGCCCAGGCTACGGCCGGCCATGTAAAAAAGGGAAAAAGGGGATGACTGCCCAAAAGGGATTTAAGGTTTTGTATATAAAGTTGAAAAGTGAATGAGAAGCTCATTCCTTTGGTGTGTGGCAAAAAGAGTCTTCTTCTTCCTCTTTTCTTCTCTCCTTCTTACTTGTGTGTGCTCTTGAGAGAGGGAGTGTGAGAGTGTGAGGGAGTGAGTGTGTGTGGGTGTAAGAAAGCAATCAACCATGGAATGAAATCTAACTGAAATTGAAAATTAACTAAGCTACAACAAAGAATTAACAAATCTATTGCACCAAGACATCCTCATCATGTATTAATGGTTGGGGATTCAAGAATACATGACGGCCATGGCTGAGTGCTTCATAGGCTAAGAAGAAGCTAACTCCAAGAAAATGGTAAAGCCAAGATTATTGAATGATCAAAAGATGTCTTGCCTTTGGCCTCTAGACCCTTTTATTCTAACCCTCTTTCCAAACTTAAGGGCTGTTCACACATGTACACATAGGCTAGGGCTGAATTTACAAAGGCTGGAATTAATCCAAGGTGCAAATATTAATGTTGTATTTTCCCTCATGACAAACCATCCCGTCCTGAAGATGGTTTTGTCCTCAAAACCAAGAAGTAATGGACTAAATCCAAGTCAAGGATGATAGTAATCATGCCCATTCATCTTCCAAGTGATAAGAAAGCACTGTCCATGAAAAGAAGACCTTTTTGCATGCCAAACTGTGAGAAAATTGGCTGCTGTCCAAACAGGGCTGATTCACTAAAATTGCCATAACTTTTGATATATTGGTCCAAATGAGGCGTATGAGATGTAGAAACGAAGTATACACTCCCAAGCATCACCCCATAACATCAAAATCAAAATTTGATGAAGTCAGGATAGTTTTATTGTCTGCAGAAATTTCATACAGCAAGCTGTCTCTGCACAGTCACTGCATACTGCACCATATATCATCCTGTAATAACCAAGGAAAGTTACTGACATAAGTGGATGGTTGCCAAGAAGACTCTTCAATGGGCAAATTCTTCCACTTAATGAGATACTCAATGAGAGTACGATTTTTGAGAACTTTCTCTCTCTTTCTGATAATGCTTTCAGGTTCATATATGATCAGTCCTGTCTCATCCAATGGTGGTAACTCTTCCAATACTTGTACATCGGGCCCAACATACTTCTTCAGCTGTGAAACATGGAATACATCATGTATTCTAGTAGAAGATGGTAGCTGAAGTTTATAAGCAAGCTCTCCAATTTTGTCCAAGATCAAGTATGGCCCATAAAACCTATGAGCAAGCTTATTGTTCCCACCCTTTAATGAAGCATAATGCGTCTTGGGCACTTTGAGAAATACCCAATCTCCAACCTTGAAGTCTAAATGTCTTCTTTTCTCATCTGCATAGACCTTCATTACCTCTTGTGCTTTCCTTATGCTGCCCTTGCATTGCCTCATAAGCAACTCCATTCTTTCCAACTCTTCCTTTGCTTGTGGGTTGATGTCTTCATGGAATAAAACTGATGGAAGTTGGACTTTATACCCATAAAGAGCTTCAAACGGAGACATCCCAATGCTCATGTGGTGCATGTTATTATAGCAAAATTCAGCAAGGTGGATCCAACGATCCCATGAAACTTGTGTGTCATGACAATAATGCCTAAGGTACACTTCCACCCAATGATTGACTCTCTCCGTTTGCCCATCAGTCTGAGGGTGATAGGCTGTGCTAGGAGTGAGGAAAGTACCCATAGATGAGAATAGACTTTTCCAGAAGTTGCCCATAAACTTTGAATCACGGTCTGATACTATTCTCATAGCATACCATGTAGTTTGAACACACCTTCCATAAATTGCTCGGTGACTTGCCTTGCTCAATATTGGACTTTAGTTGGGATAAAGTGGGCTGATTTGGTCAATCTATCAACTACCACATAGATACTGTTCCATCCATGACTGGTAGTAGGCAATCCCGTTATGAAATCCATGGAAATATCTGTCCATTTGCCCGTAGGTATGGGTAAAGGCTGAAGTAAGCCGGCTGGTAATAGAGTGGAATCCTTATTTTGCTGACACTCCAAGCACTGAGATACATACTCTTTAACATCTTTCCATAGACCTTTCCAATAGAAGCTTTGATGAACTCTATCAAACGTCTTGAAAAGGCCCAAGTGACCAGCCATTGGTGATGAATGCATCTCTTGAAGCACCTTCAGCTTGAATTTACTGCTGGGAATCAAGTACACTTTACCCTTAAACCATAAGAGGCCATTATGCACTTTAAAATTAGGAAATTCAGCATCACACCCTTGCTGTAATTTATGTAAAATATGGGCAGCATGCTCATCAAGCACATATTCCTCTTGAATGTCTTCAATCCAATCCTTATAGATGGTAGACACAGTAGATAGACTGCATGCCCACATTCTTGATAATGCATCAGCCACCACATTATCCTTGCCAGCCATGTATGATATTTCAAAATCATATGATTACAAAGTGGCCAACCATCTCTTTTTCTTGGGAGAAAGATTGGGCTGCGAGAGAAAATATCTCAAGACCCTATGATCGCTTTTGACTTTGAAGTGTGTCCCATAGAGGTAGTGGTGCCATTTCTTGATTGCATGTAAGATAGCAAGCATCTCCTGCTCATAAACATGCATCTCTCTCTCTTTGTCATCAAATTTTCTGCTCTCAAATGCAATGACACCATGCTCCTGTACTAAAACTGCCCCCAAACCTCTACCACTGG
This sequence comes from Lygodium microphyllum, assembly GCF_053477565.2. Lineage (NCBI taxonomy): Eukaryota > Viridiplantae > Streptophyta > Polypodiopsida > Schizaeales > Lygodiaceae > Lygodium > Lygodium microphyllum. The sequence goes on along the minus strand of NC_141160.1, from coordinate 42,387,644 downwards.
CATCTGCATAAATGGTAAAAGTCTTAGAGAAGTCAGGGCAAACTAGTATGGGTGTTGAAATAAGCAATTGCTTCAGCTCATTAAAGCTCTTGTCAGCGATCTCATCCCAGAAGAAGGCCTCCTTTTTCAGCCGATCGGTAAGAGGAGCTGCAACATGAGCATAGTTCTTCATAAACCGTCGGTAAAAGGATGACAAACCAAGGAATCCTCTTAATGAAGTGGCATTGGTTGGCGTAGGCCATTCTTTGACGCACTGAACCTTCTTAGGATCCACTTTGATTCCATCTTCTCCCACTATATGACCCAAGTACTCAACTTCCTTTGTCATAAAAGAGCATTTAGTGGCCTTGGCAAACAGTTTGTGTATCCTCAATATGTCAAAGACCTCTTTTACATGCTGCAAATGGTCTTCTTTATTCTTGCTATAGATCAAAATGTCATCAAAGAATACCAAAACTGTTTTAAAGAGCAATGGCTGAAGTATCTTATTCATGAGAGACTGAAATGTGGCTGGAGCATTTGATAACCCAAAAGGCATAACCATAAACTGGTAAAGACCCCTCTCCGTCCTGAAGGCTGTTTTAAATTCATCCCCTTCCTTCATGCGTATTTGATGATATCCCGATCTCAAGTCAATTTTGGAGAACACCTTGGCATCCTTCAATTCATCTAAGAGATCATCTATTCTAGGTATTGGATACCTATTCTTGATAGTGACCTTGTTGAGATCACGGTAATCAATGCACATTCGAAAGGAGCCATCTTTCTTCTTCACAAGAAGGATTGGAGAAGCAAAAGGTGATTGGCTTGCCTTAATGAGACCCATTTCCAAAAGCTCTTTGAATTGGCGTTCTACCTCTTCTCTTTCCACTTTGGAAAGGCGATATGGTGGTTTGTTGATGGGCTTTGTATTGGGCAGCAAGTCAATGGGATGATCCACTTGTCTTTTGGGAGGAAGAGAGGTAGGTGGTTGAAAAATATCATCATATTCTTTCAGCAATTTACAAAGACATGGGTCCATATTATTGGTAGGAGAAGAGGGCTGATCCTCTTCAATCTTGGAAAGAAGAATGGTGAACATACATGCCTTTGCATTTATCTCTTTCTTAACCTTCTTGGGGCTGATCATCTCCATTCTTTTCTTTTCAACTCCATGTAGTGTTACTTGTTGTCCACACCATTTAAACTCCATTTCCATGTTGTTGAGATCCATGGTAAATGTGCCCAAAGATTTCAGCCAGTTGCAGCCAAGTATTATATCAATAATACCCATTTCTAATGCAATTAGGCTCACTGATTTAGTGCACAATGGGGAAAGGGTGATAGGTACATTTGGACAGCATTGATTGCTCTTCTCAAAATTTCCATTTGCCACTTGGATTTTGAGTGATGTAGGCATTTCATGCGTATCCAATTTCAGCCCATTGAGTGACTTAGCATTAATGAAGCTATGTGTACTTCCCGTATCAATGAGTATATGAGCAGTCCTTCCCTTGATTTGACCTTTAAGGCATAGGGTATTATCCCCTCTTGAACCACTCCATGCATCACTTGATATGGCACATAGCGATGGATGTAAATCAGTTCATGAATCATCCAAATAATGACCGCCCGGGTCGAAAGGAAACCCATCCATCGGATCATAGAACTCATCATGGACATTCTCTTCATTTTCATGCGCCTCTTCTTGAGTTATTGTGACATCAAGCTGAGCCAAGCTTCCTTCAATAGATTGAACATCAGAATCATCCTCGATGATCATGCTAATCTTCATATTTTTGGCCTTGCATTTGGACTTATGATCAGGTGACCATTTCTCTCCACATTTGTAGCATAGTCCTTTAGCATACATATCTTTGAGCTTGTCATTTGATACATGTTTGCCTTGAGTAGGGGCTGAAGTTTTGGCACTTATATCAGTCCTCTTTCCATCAAATCTATTTTCAGCATTAGGTCTGAAATTACTACTTTGTTTTGACCCAAAAACATAGGAAAAGTGGGTATCTTGCTATAGGTATTGCTGAAAGTATTTGATGGCTTCCCCATATGCTGAAAATCAGTTTTAGCATGCCCATAATGGCCTGATGTCCTTGGGACCTGCGTAGGCTAAAAAGAATGCCCTGTTTTTGGCTGAAAATCCTTGTATTTCTGCCCATAACGTTCAGCTAATTGAATGGCAGCTTGTAGGGATGTAGGATTCATGGCTCCAACGTCGGAAGAAAGAGAAGGTTCCAAACCAAATATGTATTTATTCAACTTGGCACTATCGGAGACCCCATGAGCATACATCGAAAGGTTCAAAAACTGATTTGAGTACTCTCTAACCGAGAGACCACGTTGCTCAAGTGCATACCACTTCTTCTCTAACCGCTCTTTTTCAATAGGGGAAACAAAGACTTCAATCATAGCATTTTTCAATGCATCCCAAGACAAGAAGTCATATCCCATCCTCGCCATATATCTCCACCAAGTGTGAGCATAGCCTTCTAGATGAAGGGCTGCAAATTTTACTTTGGCATTCTCGGGCCTTGGGTAAAGGGAAAAATACATCTCTAACTTGTCAAACCACTCCTCCAACTCCGTGGGTAAAGGGTTCTCTCCCTTGAAGTTTGAGATAATTATTTTCTCCTTGTACTCTCTCTCGTATTGAGGAGGTTGTCCATTATGGTGCTGCTGCCCACTATGGTGTTGTGGCCCAAAAGAATTGCCAAAAGGTCCTTGCCTAGGATATTCATTATTTCCATGCCCTTGTGCATAAGGAGTTTGCTGTCCATAATGCATACCATGACTTTGTGGCTGGAAATAATGTCCTTGAGGCTGAAAGTATGTGTTGCTCACATTGGGATGTTGTCCATGGTTCCCTTGAGGTTGTCCATGCATAGATGAGTTGAAAGGTGGTTGCTGCCCATTATTTTGCTGATTCCAACCATGATTTGACATGGGACTTGGCCTATTGGGCTGCACTTGAGTAGAGAAATTATGTTGTGGTTGTCCAAAAGCATTTGGGGCTAAATTCACATGTCCATGTGGCTGCCCATAAGAGTTTGGGGCTGAATTAACATGCCCTTGCTCATAGCCACCAACATTTGGTTGAGGGTAAAATTGCTTGTAAAAAGAGTTGCACCCATGGATGTCTTCATCATGCTTTGAGTTTGTTTGTACTCTCTCTTGAGAATCCTACCCATGTGGCTAAAAGTGACCCTTTTGTTGATGGAATTGTGGCTGAAGTGAAGTGGGCTGAACAAAATCCTTAGCTTTAGATGACTCTCCAACTTCAAATTGACCTACCACCTTAGGAGTAGGTGGTTTAGGTGGTTCTTCAGTCCTATGAGGATGTGGGACATTAAGACCAGCTGTAGGCAACATTTTCTCACCAAGAAGTGCTACAAGCTTGTCAATACCCAACCTCATACCCTCGAAACCTGATTTCATATCCTTTATGTCATTTGACAATTGTTGAAAGCTGTTTGAATTCATTGAGATATGAGACATCTCTATGGATTGATTGGTAGGGGAGTGGGTGGAACTTGCATCGACCTCTTCGTTCTCATAATGCATTCGGTAAATGGCATCTTGAGAAGTGTCATGTTCACCCCTTTCCTATTGATGTTCACTCATTTCCTATTGATATTCCTTCAATTCTTTGTTGATAGTATCCAAAACAGGGTCTCTCTTCTTATTCCTAGCCATGGGTTGATTTCTGTCCTGAATTTCCTGCAGTAGAAAAACTTGATTATCTTCACTTCTAGAGCTCCAAATTATGAGGTCTTTGGCTCTGTTCAAAGCTTGAAGAGCCCTCTATTCAACGAGCTATCAAGTGCAGAAAATGGATGAGTACAAAAATTTCTGTAAGGGATTTTCTGTTGCTGTCTGAAAATTCCTGCAAGCAGTGAATACCCTGTTCTAGTCAATTAATGGCTTGTACCATCAATACCAAGCATGTACCAACTTCATAACCCTATAGGAGAGTCTCATACATTTGCCCATACTAAAAATGACCTCTGTAATCAGTAAAATGGCTGTCTAACTCACTGTAGACTGCAATCTTTAATGAGGGTATGCATACATACTCTGTCCCAAACTTTAATGTTGAACCATAGTGTCTTTACCATAGGATGCATACATTTTACTGTAGCCATATGTCTTCATACATTTGCCATACATTCATGAGTACCATACATTTGCCAATATCTCAAGAACTCACTGCCCATAAACTCATGCTGTAGGCTGATTTCAAGTGCCTTTGAGATTTGTACCTGCACCTAAACTTGAAAATGCGTGGGATCCGAGACCCGAGGGGTTTGCAAAGTTCCCTCTCGGGCTGGGTTGCGCTCCCCTTCAGGGTCCTCGTTGGTAGGGGAGGGTCACCTCTCTTTTTTCCTACCAACTCGCCCGGCATCCACTTTTCCTCGTGGGCATGTACATGGCAAGTGAATTCTAGCTCTAAAAATCAGTATGATATGCATGGAATAGGAAGGAAATACAATTGCCTTTCATTTTCCCTTTCATGGTATGCAAGATTGGAATTGAAAAGGCTGAAATGTAAATGAGAAATGGAGAGGTATTTACCTCAGCAGTGACTCACTGCTTACCAAGCTTTTCTCACTTACCAATTGGGTAATGATTTTCTTATGATCAAGAGGCAAAATAGGCAATCAATTTCATGTAAGGGTTAGGCAATAAAGATTGAGTAATGAAGCTCAAGTAATTACTGATTTCAGTGAATGAAAGTAGATGGGTAATGCTCATTCATTATGGAAGAGTTTGAGACATTTAGAGATGGCCATTTCAGTAAATTGAAGAGGTTTAGTAAAGACAATGACTGACATAACCTATAGGCTTCATGTAATGCATTAAGCTATGAATGAAAGCTTCATTAATCCTCTTATTTCTCTTCAACAATTGGAAATGAGATCAGCAATTGGATGTAAAGAGAAATTAAGAGTGATTAGAGTACCTCATTTAATTGATTGGAGAAGAGCATTGTTGATGGAATGACCTTCAATCCATAATGCTTGACATAGGTGAGTTGAGCTTGATAATCCTTCTAAAATCAGTCCAAGAGATCTTCAATCCTCAAGAATAATCCCTTCCTTGATAAGCTTCAGCTTCATTAATCCCATGAAAGCTCCATGACTCCATGAATGCTCCAAATGAGGGTTGATGAAGACCGATTACCTTCTCTACTTGAAGTAGGTTGCAATAGGTAATAGAGAGGGCTTCAATGTGTCCCAGAGATCCTGAAATTTGAGAGGGAATGCCAAAATTTAATGGCATAAAAGCTTCATACTGTCCATTGAATACCTAGACCTCCATTGGCTTCAATCTCCTTCAATGTCAGTCCAATGTTGATGGATTCTTGAGGGAAAATGGTTGAGGAAGCTTCAGAGATGCTTTGCCCACAAAAGCCCCATGATTTGCTTCAAAAATTTCAGGAATCTTTGATGCTGTCCCAAACTGCCATAGCTAGGGTTTTGAAGAAGAGGGAAAACTCCAAAATGGTAAGAATCTTGAAGAAGCTTGTGAGAGACCTCTTGCCCAGGGTTAGTAGGATCATTAGCAATACTCAAAGGACACCATATCTCTGAAATTTTCCACGCAGTAGGGGAGTGTGTGCAGGTGGTGCAAACAACGTGAGTACATACTCATGTACAAAAAGTCCAAGATAATGCTAAGTAGCTATATTAGCTACTCCAATTGAAGCTCTTGAAGCAGGGAAGAAGGTCATGTAATCCATTCTCATGATAGGAGTGAGAAAGAGAAGATCTGATCTTGTCTTGGCCATGGATTCTTGTAGACAGCTTGAAGGAAAAGAGAAGAAACCCTTGTTTCATGAAAAGTAACTCTAACTTTTCCTTCCTCTAAGTCCTGTAACCATTAGTTTGTCCACTTACCCAAATTTTTGGCTCAAATCTTGATCACGTCCTGCTATTTTGGCTGGAGCCCACCATTTCTTCCATTAGTAATGCCAAGAATCACCATCTTCATCCCTGTTTGTAGCAGACCTTCACATGTAACTCTGGTTTGAAGCCTTCATGGCTAGTCAAGTCCTGTCACTCAAATTCCTAACTATGGTTTGCTTTCCCTAGCCTAGGAAACTGAATCTAGTACTTGAAAATGACTTCTGCAAGGATCTAAGCTACTGCTCTGATACCAATGTAAGAAAGCAATCAACCATGGAATGAAATCTAACTGAAATTGAAAATTAACTAAGCTACAACAAAGAATTAACAAATCGATTGCACCAAGACATCCTCATCATGTATTAATAGTTGGGAATTCAAGAATACATGACGGCCATGGCTGAGTGCTTCATAGGCTAAGAAGAAGCTAACTCCAAGAAAATGGTAAAGCCAAGATTATTGAATGATCAAAAGATGTATTGCCTTTGGCCTCTAGTCCCTTTTATTCTAACCCTCTTTCCAAACTTAAGGGCTGTTCACACATGTACACATAGGCTAGGGCTGAATTTACAAAGGCTGGAATTAATCCAAGGTGCAAATATCAATGTTGTATTTTCCTTCATGACAGTGGGAGTGAGGGATCAAGAGGGTGAAGCTCTTCACCATCTCGTCTTCTCTTCTCCTCTTCTCTTCTCTTGCGCACACGGCTATGGAGGATGGAGCTTGGAGATGGAGGAGGCTTGAGGATGCTTGAGCTAGCATCAAGAATCATGGAGCTACCAGAGTGCAAGAGAGAGGGGGGTACTCGATCAAACATCAAGGTAAGCTCACTACACTCGTAGGATCGATGGCGCGTTGGCTAGGTGAGAGATAGCCATGAGAGCTCGCTTGGAACGCTTGAAATAATAAGCGGTCTGTGGGTCTTGGCAGTTGAGTGAAAGCTCCCATAGTGATGGCTCGCATGAGAGAGTTGTGCCAACAAGTTTTTCGGCACAACATCTTGGATCATTGGAAAAACATACCAAAGGGGAGCAAGAACTACATAGTAGCATCCTTGCATGAGGAGTTTCCGGTACCAGTCGCAACAGATAGGTTTTCTACGGGCTGAATGATGGAGTGCATGCGTGCATATATGTCACACAGACGATCGGACGCACGCAAGGCACTCAAGAGTGGGGCTGAAAAGCCCGAGTGGCTAGACGCGGACGACTGGCATCATTATCAGCATTGCTATTTGCGTCGGTATCAGTGACGCTAATACCGACGCAAATATAACGATGCTAATACCGACTGTTCTATGGCATCGCCAATAACAACGCTTTTTGCAATGACGGGGGCAAATTTCTTTATTTTTGTCGCTTTTAACGTCGGTATAAGGCCTATATCTTATAGTGTAATCTAGAAAATCACAAACAAGATTGATGTCTTCATGTAGTTATGACTTCAATCAATCATGCAACTTTCAAGTGATGATTAATCTAGTAGCAATTGATACTTGAATTTCACATAATGAACTCTTCCCCTTTGGAATTTAACTAAGGGTATCTAGATTTTGGGGTCTCTAACTTCTATGTTTAAGTTTATTCTTGTAACCAAGTTTCTTGGCCTTAAGTCAGTTTCTTTAACTTAGAGATATTTTCGGTCTTAAAATCTTCTATCAAAGCTTCTAGATTAAACTATATCCTTGACTAATTTATTTGGGTTTCATTCTTAATAAATCCTTCTTGAAAATTTCCTCATGATTTCTCTTGAGTTCTAGAATTTTGTAGCTTCCCTAACTGTTTCTAGCCTATAAGATGTTCTAATAATTTACCAAGTGAATACTCTAAGATCGCATTATTTCTTAAGAGACTTATCTTAATTCTATTGAATTTGGATAGAAATTTTTAGAAAAAAAACATGTGGTATCGAAATTGGTAAAGGATTATTATCCACGCCCATGACTCCATTAATGACTCCCGTGCTTACAACTCCAATTGTTGCTTTTACGTTAGTAGGGTCATTCACAATTTTCGCTTTTGAATTCTTTTTCTTCGGGGCCATGATGAAAATATGATTTGTAGAAGAAGAAGAACACAACAGTAATATCGGTTGGTCTGGATGATGATGATGGTTATTGTGGGATTCAATGATGTAGGCCTCGTGGATTGTTCTTCTTGCCTCATGGAGAGCAATACTTCTCTCTCTCTAGTAGATGGAATAGGGACGAGAGTAGAGGTATGACTTCTAATCGGATTGATAGAATATGATAAAGTTGTCCAGTGTCTTCTCTTCTCGGATTTGAGTAGAAGAGGATGAGAGACCTTCAGTGTATCCCCTTCCTTGGGTTGAATGGAGTGATGTATCTTCGTCTCATGGGATAGAGTCTCCTCCTTCTCAATCGACGTCTCGTCCTCGTCAACATTTCTCTTGCCCCCCCTTCCTGGTCATCCCCAAGCCCTCAATTTATAGTTTTGCAAAGAGGGGGGGGGAGGGTAAAAGAGAGGATGCTTGCTTTTTAGTATTTTTTTATGACATCATCAATGATAAAGAGAGAACACTTTTTTTAGTGATTACGATGACATCATTGATGATGTCAAAGAGGAAGCTCCATTTTTGTAGTGTGAAGATAAAAATTTATGAATATATGGGTGAGCATTGCATGGTGCATCGTTGGGCGGCTGTTACTCCAAGGCAAGACCTTGGTATCATTGGCCTTGGAATACTTGGCAACGGGCTACAAAGGCTTCATTGTTGGTGCCATTGGCTTCCTAGGAGAAGCTCCCACTAGCTTGTAGGAAAATCTTCTCGAGAGGTCACCCATCCTGGTAGTGTCGTCATCCAAGTGCACTTAACTACCAAGTGACTATCCACTAGGCTAGTTCTTTTTGTTGTTCTGTACTACAAACATAGTTTTAATAAGCTAGTCTTGGGAGGGTCTCCCAAGTCTTTCTTCCATGAATTGGCATATAATACCTCCTTCATAATGAAAATTAGTTTCATAATTAGAGCTAGTTTTTTAAATTAAATGTGCAACATAAATCAATTTTCTTTGGAATGTATACGCACATTAAAATAAACTAAGTAATGGAGACATTACATGTCCATACAAAGCTTGGAATGGGGTCATTTGGATGCTTTGATAATAGGATTTTTCGTAAGTAAATTCCACCAAATATAGGTATTGTATTCATCACTTAAGTTCCTTGCATTAGTAAGCTCTAAGTATCCCTTTGGTGACATGGTTGACTTGTTCAGTTTGCCCATCAGTTTGAGGATGATAGGTGATACTGAAACAATATTGGGTACCAATGACCTAAAATAAACTCTTCCAAAAATTGGAAGAGAGAATCATAATCACCATGATCTTTTTGGGCAATTCATGCAGTCTAAAGATCTCCTTCACAAAGCTCCTTGCAATATCTGAAGCCTTGTAGTTGGTTTTAACTAGCATAAGGTGAGCAACCTTGGTTAGCATATCCACAATGACTAAGATTAAATTACATCCCCCTTAAACACTTGGTAAACCAACTATAAAATCCATGCTTACAAATTTCCACTTCATTTAGGAGATATCAAGTGGTTGGAGCTTTTCGAGCATCTTAACGTGCTCAACCTTTACCTGTAGCCTTCACCCATTGGCAGCTTAGGCATTTAGTGATACACTTAAGTGCATATCTTTTGAGCTTTTCCCAATGAAAGCTTATTCTTTCAGTGTTGAGAGTCTTTGCATAGCTCATATGTCCTGAGAAAGGAGAATCATGAGCTTTGAAAAGTATCTTCTTTTCAAGATCTTGACTTCTTGGGATGCATAACCTTGTCTTGAAGTAGACAAGTACTCCTTCTCTAGAGAAGTTCAAATACTTTAACTTGAACTTAGGGTTTATCTCCTTGGATAGGACTACTTTCATGATACCTTGGGTCCTTACTTGCTTCCTCCTTAGCCATTCCTATGATTTGATTATCAAGCATTAACATCATTGATGTGTTAGAGATCTTACCTTGGATTGTTCTTATGGGATAAGGGCATTGAGAAATGCTTTGCAGATCATGGCATTTGCAATGTCATTTTTCTTACCTAGCATGTACTTGATCTCAAAGTCATACGCTTGCAAGACTTCAATCCATTGTCATTGCCTCATGTTTAGGTCTGATTGAGTAAAGATCCATTTGAGACTCTTATGATTAGTGACTAAGGTATAGTTTGTGTCAATAAAATATTTCTCCATAAATTGAGAGCATGAATTTATAGCAAGTATCTCCAGATCATGGGGTAGCATAGTTCTTCTCACAAATCTTTGGCTTCCTAGAAGAATAGTGTAATGGATTGCCTTCTTGCATGAACACATAACCTAATGCAAGAAAGCTTGCATCAATAATGACTTCAAATTATTGGTTCAAGTCATGTAGCTCTAGAATAGGAGTTGTGATCAAGCTTTTTAAAGCTAGACTATTCAATAGGAGTCCATACAATGGCAGTTTGCTTCTTGAGTAAATCAGTTAAGGGTGTGGTAATCAAGGCACAGTCCTTGATAAAAAGATTGTATCATCCTATTAAGCCTAGAAAACTTTGCACTTCCTTAACTGTCATTGGGGGTGCCCATTTTTGTATATTTTTAACCTTGGCAGCATGGTCTACTATAGTCCATTTATCAAAGACTATAAATGCAAGGTACTCAATCTGCCTCTTAAAGAACGCACATTTCTTATTATTCGCATAAAGCTTGTGTGTTCTCATTATTTCAAGGAGAACTCAAAGTTTTGATTCATGATCTTCATCCCTCCTTGAGTAGGTTAGGATGTTATTGAAAAAGACAAAAACAAATTCATCAAGATAGGGTCAAAAAATCTAAAAGACATCACAATGAATTCGTAATGGCCGTATCTTATGTTAAATATAACTTTTTAAATTTCTTCTTCTTTGACCCTTATTTGATAATATCTTGATTGTAGATTAATCTTTGAGAATATATTTGCACCTTAAAGACAGTCAAGTAATTTTTCTATCCTTGGAATTGGATATTGTTTCTTGATTGTCACCTAGTTTAACCCATGGTAGTCAATGCAGAGAGATAGAGTGTTCCATCCTTCTTCTTTTGGAACATCACCAAGGCTCCCCAAGGTGAATTACTTGGTCTGATATATCCTTGGTCTAAAAGTTACTTGATATGTTCTTTCAAGTCAATGGCCTCTACAATGGACATATGATAGGTTTGCTTTGCTATTGGCGTATCTCCTAGTGTTAGCTTAATCTTTTGATCAACTTCTCTTGGTGGAGGAAGTTCTATTAGCTCTTTAGGAAACACATCAACATATTACCTTAATCAAATTATTCTTCATCATCTTCCTTTCCTTGCTCAATCTTATTCATTTTAATTTAATAGATAGGCAATTCTTTTCTTAGTCCCTTCATGATCTGAGAAACTTTTGCTAGTTGGATTCTAGGGTTTCTTGCTTCACCTTGAGTGGTTATTAACTCTCATTTTTTGTCCAGGAACATCATTTGACACTTGTCACAATGAATGTCAGTGTCATTGGGAATTACTCGATCCATACCTAGCAAACACTTGTAAGCTCCTAAATTCATAACTCTAAACCCCATGTTGGAAAGATTGGCTCTCCTAAGTTAAATTCCACTCTTCTAGTCTATTGAGAAAAAAATACCTCTTTTCCATTTGCCAATTCTATTGATAACTTAGAAGCAAGTTCAATGTTTATTCCTAGCCTTTTTGCATATTTTGGTGAGATAAATGAGTGGATGCTTCCATAATGAATCAAAATTTTAAACATTTTTCCTTGACATGTAGCTGGGGTTTGGATTATTGAGAAGTGGTGATTGGGGCCCTTTTTGTTGAGAGCAACATGTACCATTTCTCTTTCCATGTTTTCTTCTAAAGTTGGATCTTCACCTTCGTCTATTCCCTTGTTCCTTCCTTTGAAGGTTACTCCAGCAACTTTTCCTTTTGTGGTTGAAACTACTCAATTTTGGCCATGAAATTGTCCTTGTTGGATTGATTGACATATCTTTGGGCATTATCTTTTGAAGTGGCCAAGTTTGTTACAATGGAAATGTCTTGGTACCTCCTTGTTGCCGATTACCAATATGAAGCTTCCAACTACACTTTTCTTTGCCTTCGTTCTTTGACCAATTTGATATTGTCCTTGGATCTACTTGACATATCCTCGTGGTACTTTGTATGGATAACTTTGTCCCCAAAATCTATCACTCTTGAATGTTGATTGAAGTTCCTATATAATGGGCCTTGCTCAAACTAATACATCTCGTAAGTTGGATGGGTGCATTTCTTCGAGATAAGTATCCAATGGAGGGTTTTGCATGTGACAAAAATTTGATACTTGTTGGGTGATGTCCATGGATGGGCCATACATCATAAGGGACACAAATCTAGAATAGTAGGCTTCCAAACTTAATCACGATTGTTTCAAGCTAAAGAATTCCCTTATTTTTAGTGGGTGGCATGCCGATGGGAGGTATCACCCACATATAGTTTCCTTCAATTTTTACCAAGTACTGCTTGCTTCCAGAACCCCTTGGTCCTTGCACCATTTCTTCCATCAAAGTTGAGCTTCATCCATCCACTTTAGCTTAGCTATCATTGCCTAATTTGGAGGGGCAATGTCTGTTGCAACAAAGTAATCCTCTATAGATTTGATCCAAATTTTTACTTCAGATTCGACATCTTTTCCTTTGCCATTAAGCTTGAGTACTTTGATTTGCTTGAGAAGAAATTTATTATCTTGCACTTTAGCCTGGGTAAGTATAGGTATGGAAGGAGTAATTTCCTGGTTTTGTTAACATTTGCAAGATTACTTTCACTTCTTATATACTTACAATATTTGTCTCTCTTTGAGGCTTTCAATTCTTAAATCCACGAATTCTAAATTGATAGTATAAGGTTAGTACAAAGTACACAATATTGTAAAAATTTGAGACTCTTTTATTAATCACAGCTCCCAATAGGGCTAATCAGATTTCTTTATTACAACAAGTGGATAATTGGAATCAAGGTAGGGAGATTTTTGGGTTATGATAGTTTTAATTGTCAAATTTAGATACATCAATATTTTTGTAGGTTGGAGGTTCATCAAATATATTTAGGACTTTGTATTTGTAAAAAGACTTAGAAAACCACTTTACAATCATTGTGGTGATGTGAGCACCCTAAAATAGCAATGCAATCAACTAAGAGAATACTGAGCACTTGATCATAAAGATAACAGTTGTGGTGAATTTGTTCTCTGCCTATGTTGAGTATTGGATTTAGATGTGACTCTTCAAATATGAATAGCTTTTGACCAACTTAAGGTCTTCCATCCACTTAATTCCTTTAAGGTTGTTTTAAAGGTGGATAAGTTGATTGACATTGATGAAGCAATAGACTCTGCTTCGTATCCACATTGACGCTCTCAATATAGTGGTGAAGGATTGTACATATACTCTAGTATCCTTATGAAGTGGTCCCGCCAATCAAAATCAAGGCAATGCATTGTTGGGGTAAACATTGCTCAAAATACCAAGAATTTTTGTGAATCTTCATTACTTTGAAAGAGATTCAACCAATAGTTAGAGGGTGAATCAATTTTTTATCAAGCATTTCCTTAAACAAGGCTACAAACAAATCTTCATTTACATTAGTTTCATTTTTCTTTGATACCACATATTGCATGCCCCCTTGAGACATCCTCACTGGCACGATTTAGTGATTTGTCAATATGATTTTTTAGGTGATGCCACTGGGTACTCTTTTGAATAACATGAGGTATGTTCCCTAGACTCTCTCAAGTCCACTTCACAACAATGGAAGGTCTTGGCCATTCCCACAAGAATCGATGGATTTTAAGTAAACTAAGGTCACTTATCTAGGTTCATTATGTCAATCTTTGAGCAATTGCTTAAGCTAGATTGCCCAAACCAAAGTCAACTCCTATTGCACTTGGTTCAAGGAGAGCGAGAAATGAGAGGGAGTATGAGTACATCACCCCCTCTACTTGTAAAGCATAGTCTCACTATGTTCCCTTAAAATGATATGGAGTCAAGGTTCTAATTGATTATATGGGTTAATATTTTTTTAACTATAATGTATTGAATTTGTAAAAAAGCTCCGAGATTACTGAGACCATCCTACCTTAGGGTGGATTCATTAAGAGTCACACCCTCCGACTTTTCTCAATTGGGTAGTTTTAATTGTCTACTTACCTATCATATTTAAGTTATACATATAAAATCAACTTCCTTAATCAATCCTTTTAGTCACAATGTTTGTTCACGTAATTTGAATCACAACACAAACGATGAGAATAATTCTTTGGAATGCAGCTTTTTTATTTAATAGAGATTCTTATACAAGTGTTCACCTTCTATCCATATGGAATAATGGCATGAAGTCCTTTATTTTTCTATCCATCCCTAACTAGTACTAGGTCTCAGAAAGTCCATCTTGAGTTATGTAGGGGTTTTGACAATTTCTAGTAGCCTAAGAGTTTAGTGGCCAAAGTCCCCCCCTAGCATCCTTAACTTCTCCCGCCCAAGGATCCTCCTACAAAGTGACCTCTTGACATCAAGGTCAATCCGAACTCTTTGAAGTAGCAAAGCTAATCCCCCTTGGAAAAGGGACCCACAGCTAGCCTTGGGGGAGGCCTAACTTGCTCTCCTTTTTTATTCTATTCCAAAGTTTGTACATTAGGATTTTGATTCCATTCAATCAACGTCCTAAGTGCATCAAGTTAAACTTGTATGTACCATTACAAGTACAAACAATTCTTCCTCAAGCAATATTTCTATACAAATAGGGTGGCAATCAGTGCAAGATCGTAACTTAGTGATAATTCTTTTCAACTTCGTCCTCTTCCTAGCTTCTTGGATTTTTCTTACTTTCCCTTGAGATTTTTCTTTTCTAAGTTCCCTTTTCAAGATCTAAGTTCCAATTATTCTTCCTTCATTGGATCTTTTCTTGCTAATCATTAGTCTTTGTTTGAAATCTTGCTCGTAACCCTTGTTAAAGATTGGTCACTTAACCTTATTATAAGTCTTGACTATTTTTCTCGACTTCTATATGTTGGGAAGTAGTTAAAATTTATCCTAATTTGTGAAGTTGGAGCCTGGAATTAGATTTTTCCTTGAAAACTATGTGAGTCAACAAGGTGAGTATTTTTCCTAGGAACTTTAGATTTTCTATTTTTCACGTTGTCATGTTGGCAAAGTGAATTGGTTCACATATCCTAGGTTTTAATAGTTATGTATTCAATTTAATAATTTCTAATGAACTATGCATACAAATTAATACTTTTGGCTTAATTATAATGGTGGGGTTTTGTCTAAAGAGGTTACTTCTAATCATCAATTATTATTATTCACTTTAAATGAATTATAAATACAAAAAACTATTTTTCTATGTTTATATGATTTGTAAATACTAAGAAAATCATTCTTGATATTTATGTAATTCATAAATACTAAAAGAAATATCCTTGATGCAATTTTCACTTTGTCCTATATTTACAAAACTCATAAAATGCTTTAAAAATATTCTTAATGTAATTTTCACATTTCTCTATATTTATTTAATTTATAAATGCTTTAAAATATTCTTAATGCAATTAATTACTTCTTAGTTATTTTAAAATTTATTATGGATTTTTTAATGATCCTTTATAAATAAAAATTTGATTTCTTTGATGTACTTTGTTTATAAGCAACTAGAGATAATTTATTTAATGCATTGCAATGTTATGCAATTTATCATACCTTTCAAAATTTAAAACTTTAATTTAATAACCCCTACTTATTCTAACATTTTCTTTCTATTGATTCGTATTAAGCTATAACTTTTTCATCGAATATAATAAACCTCTTTAACTTTGATTCCTATTCATGTTGTATTAAATAATCATTAATCTATAGAAGAACTTGGTTTTATGTTGTGTATGATGGTGCGGTGACCATGTTCCTGACTGTATTCCTAACTCGCGCACTCCCTGCTCCAGAATACCATCTCTCTTAGGGGCCATCGTGACTAGTAAGGAGTTCACATGTGCTAGATCCAAGTGTCTTGAACATGGCTAGGGGACTCCTCGCAAGTTGGGAATTCAACAATAATGTAATGGGATGGAATTATTGTAAGTCAAAGGAGTGCGTCTTGCGGTGGTTGATGATGACTTTCTCTTGCTCTTCTTCTTCTTACTCTCTCTCTCTCTCTCTCTCTCTCTCTTTCCTTCTTTTCGTCTCTCTTCTTTCCTTCTCCTCCTCCTCTATCTTCTTTCACTCTCTTTCTCTCTATTTTCCTCTTCTCTTTGTGTACTTCTACCTCCCTTCTTCTCTTCTCTTCCCCTATCCTCTTATTTGTTTTTCTTCCTCTTGTCCTCTTCTCTCCTTTTCCTCCTTCTCTTCCATGCTTCTCTACCTCTTTTCTTCTCCTCTTCTCCTCTCTCCTCCTCTTCTCTTCTTGTCCACCTCTTCTCTTCTCCTCTTCTTCTCTTGTGTGTGTGTGTGTGTGTGTGTGCAACTGGCAGGTGAAATGTAAAAGAGCATTAGCTCAAGCCTTAGGCTTGAGCTAAGGCTTTATAGCCTTGAAAATATTAACCTTATCAGTTTGATAAGGCAATAATAAGCCTTTGTTAAAAACTTTCTTGTTTTAATTACTGGCCGTTATAAAGGCTAAAATTGTCTTCATCACTACTCATCAAATATTGTTCTTCCTGTCTAATTGTATGGTGGTATGGTGTTCTTCAATATCATCATTGCATCTCCTATTGTACATATGTATGCCCTTGTCGGGACCTAAAATGGACCCAACACTAGCTCTAAGGCACTAGCTGCGGGTCTCTACCACTCACCTAAAACCACTCCACATTTGTAAGAAGTTGGAAATAGTTAAAATGTTGATAATATGCCATGTCACACTGACATTGGTATATAAGGAGAGAAGTTGTAAATTTTCATATATTTTTTTGACATATCAATACAATTACAATCTTTCTCTCCCTTCTTTCTCACAGCTTCTATGGCTTCTTCATATTTCCTATCTTTCTCTCTCTAAATCTAGTCTTTCTCTCTCCTCATCACTCTTATTCTCTCTCTTCCTGCAGTCTTTCTCTCTCCTCTGCAGTTTTTCTCTCTCCTCTTTCTCTCTCCCTGGTTCTCTCTCTGACAAGTGGTATCAGAGCCTTGGTTCTTGGTTCCAGTTAGTCCCTCATTTTCACCTAGTTACAACTTTCTAGTTACATGGAATTTTGAGTCACAGGTACACAAGTACGGGAGCAGTAGGGGAGTTTCCAAAGCATCTCTGAACCACAAGGACTGCATGTAGAAGCATTAATGGCAGCTTTCTTGGGAGTTTACACCTCTGGACCACAAGGACTGCATGCAGGAGCATTAATGGCAGCTTTCTTGGAGTCTTAAATGGAGTTTGGACCAAAAATGAAGGCAAACAGACAAAGATGACTTCCATTGCTGTGAGAACTTGGCCAACAATATCCCAAACAGCAGATTAGGGAGGGTTTCATCCCACGTCTCCTGGTGGAAGCCCCGAACCTTTCTGGCAAAAGCTTTGTGCTGCTTGGGGTCCCTGGTGCTCATGATCCTCTCCGCCATCCTCTCGTCCTGGAACAGCAGAGCCTTCTGATGCATGATGGCCTGCTCCGGATGGCAGTACATGACGCCATCGTATCGGAAAGGAGAAAGCGTCTAGTTGCACAGGAATCCGGGAGGCCTCTAGAAGAAAACTCCCCAGTCGTTCTCAAGAGTCTCGGGGTAGTTCTTCTCTGGCAAGGGTTTAGACTCATGGTAGTTCTTCTCTGTCAAGGTTTTCGCTGTTCTGTTGGACAAAGGAGGAGAAGAAGAAGCTAAATTAGCCGAGTAGTATGCAGCTTTCCCTGATGATGATGAAGGAGCATCATCGGGCATCTCATGGCAGACGTTCTTCTCCGGCAAGGGTTTCTCCGTCGTGCTGGGAGAAGCAATGGTCATGAGAGAGAGCTGCTCTTTCTCTAGACTATCTACGGAGAGCTTGAGTTCGGTCACCTGTTCTTTAAGACCTTCAACCTGAGATGCAGGGACCATAGGAACAATGGGGGTTGCAAGTGTATTGGAAGGGGCGAGACTTGCACTGGTCATAGGACAAGCTTTTGGTGCCCTATTTCCAGTAGTTAAAGCCATTGATCCAGCTATTTCTACACATCTTGGTCCAGTCGTAGCTGTTCTTGATGTAACTGCAGACTTGCTCGCAGCCTGGACTGCTGCAGAAGACTTTTTGTTGATCTCCTTCCCTCCTTTGCAAGCTTCTCTCCTCTCTATTGGATTGTAACTGCTGTTCATGAATTCTCCGTTAATCGAATCACAATATCTCTTCATCCATTGCATAAACTCCAAGTTATCCAGAGGCCTGCCTTTCATGAGTTTGTTCACTTCTATGTGCTTCTCAATTTTGAGTTTATTGAAAACATCTTGCAGGACCTTGTAGTTCTGTATCATCTCGTACTCGTTCTTGATCAAGGAGCTGTCCTGCTGGTCTTCTGAGCTGTCCTACTGGTCTTCTGATCTGTCCTACTGGTCTTCTGATTTGCCGCTCTTTCTTCTCCCGCGGCCCCTTTTCCTTACGCTCGTTAATCACAACGCTGCCGTCCAGAGAATTCTCAGCTTCCGTTGCCTGTTCCTGATCCTCTTCGCTGCCACCGTTTGGTGTCAGAAGTGGGATGAAACTGCAGCATGCACCAGTGCCGATTTTTGGAGCAGGGGTGGAGATAGAGTCATTGCATGACCACCATTCTTTTCAGTTAATTCCAGTGCCCCAGCAATTATTGTGGTTTCATCATGTGGTATGTGATAGGGAAGCATACAACAAGGATACGGACAACAGGTGTCATAGTCGCACCAATTGCTAGCCCATATCTAGTGCAGACAGCTTGAGGGAGGATCTCTCCAAACATGAGAATCAATGTCACCGATATTATTACTATAGCCCATGTAGAAACCAGAGAATCCAGAAATATTGGAAGGGCTTCCATAGCCAAGGAGTTGCACACAAGGAGTGTGCACAGAAGAAGATGCTGGTTTTTGACAATAGCTGAACCATTTGAGTGGATAGAAGCAAGCCTGAAAACTTCTGAAGCTAACGGCAAGCTCAGAGCCTCGAGTTCTTTCTGAAGCTTCTAGTTCAGCTTGCAAGTCTTGTAATTCTTGAGGACTCGGGATTTGAAACTGGTCCTGCAAGGCAAGATAGATCTTCTGCTGTTCAGGATTAAGCTTCAGAAGGAGCGCCAAGGACGCTAAAGTTGCATTCGAAGCCCTGGATATTGCAGCTACTAAGAGGCGTGCAGGATTCTGTGCTTCTTCTCACGAGTTTTAAGAGCAGGCTCTAGGGTTGATTTCAACAAACCAGTCGAGCTTATTGACGAGGTCCACATATTTGGCATTTTAGGGCATGCCTTACCTGATCATCCTGCCTAACTGTGATTCTGCCATAGCTCGGAGCTCCACACTTGATTAACAATTCAGACAGATTATCTGCAGTGACCTTGTCTCCTGACTTAGAGACAGTAAGAACATCAGTGGGACAATGATGCAAAGTTTTTGATAGCCTCAGTATCGCCTCATTGGCTTTAGTCTCCACTGCAAAAGCAGCACACAGTTCAGCTTTGGTTTTTGCAAGCTCACTGGTCAAAGATACAACTGTTGCATTCGCATTGGTCTCTCTTTCTCTTAGCTCTTCCAGTTCCTTCCTCATGGTGTCTAACTCAGCATGAAAGGATGCAAAAGCTTAAAGGAACTGTTCGTATGTCCAAACTACTGGAGGGGTGAAATTCTTTTCCAAGACTGATTATGGCGAACCTTATAGCATTCCAAAGCTTGTTGCACCATTGCCGGTAGCTGGAAAGGCAATCAAAATCAGGAGGAACTCTACCAGAGCAATGCAAACAAAGTAATCAGCCTCAGAGAGCCCAAAGACTTGAGTCACTTCTTTCTTGACTTGCAATTTCTGAAAATGCTTATTCCGTCATGTCATGGAGCTTGACAGCTAAAGGCCCTTGTTCATTGATACTTGACAACAAAAATTTTTGAAGCTGGCTCACAGACTCCTCTGACTTGCTTTCCAGAAAGTTAATCCAACTTTCACAGTTATGGAGATGAGAATGTATGACCCTTGAGATAGTTGGGAAGCACAGAGAACTATGTGCTGAGGGCTAAAACAGGTGCAGTCCAAACAAGGACAGATTTGGAAAAGTTGCTACAGAAATCAGTAGCATTATTCTAACAACAAAGAAACAACTGGAACTCATACTAGATATCATAAGCTTCGAGTGGAGCCATCAAACGTCTCTTTTGGACACATATTTCTCGAGCTAGAGCCTATTTGGTACCGGCAGTTCACTAACAATTTACTGTGGACAGTTCTGGAAATCCTTAAACAGAGAGGGGTATTGCTACTCCTAAATTCAAACCAGGATTTCTACTTGATACTAGACATCCTAACCTTAAAGTCAAGCTATCATACACCTTTTTTGGACTTCTATTTTTCAAGGAACAACATATCTCTTCAACTTGACTGCAATGGCAGCTGAGAACAATAGCTCCAGCTCTAGTGAACAAGATTGGCTTCAAACACAAGCTAATATTGACAAACTTGTAGTTTCGACTGAACAGTGTATTGCTCTTATAAAGGCATATATGGAAAACATAGCAAGACCTGAATCAAATGCTTATGCTCATGGCCAGCATCAATATGCTGATGGTACACCTGAATCAAATGCTTATGCTTATGGACAACATGTATATGCTAATGGTACACACTATGATTTACATGCATCTTATGAATATGAACAGCAACAACATGCAAATGAATATGAGCAGTATGCAAGTACATCTGGACAGCATGTTAATGCTTATAAATATGATGTACCATATCATAATGCAGAGTATCATTCCATTAAACCTTGGCAGCAGAATGGTTACTATGGTCAACATGCTTATGCTTATGAGCATCCATCTCTTCAGCAAAATAGTTATGATTATACTTGTGAAGCTCTCTTGGTTGACCAGCCCAGTTCTTATGGATGTAACAGAAATGGTTATGCTTATCAGTGCACTTCTAGCTTTGATCAACAGCAAGCAAGTGATTATGACCAATACAGTGGGATCAATGATCAAAGGCAACATGCTTATGTATATGAGCAGCAAACATCAGTGGAAGCAAATGCATATGCTCAACCAAACTGTTCCTCTGATGTGCAGCAGGGCTATTATCACCATATACAGTATGGACAGCATGAGCAATATGGTTATGAGTATGGATAGCCATCTGTTGTACATGATGAGCATGGACAGCCATCTGTTATGCATGAGCAGCAAGATGACTATGAGCAGCATGTCAAAACTATCATAGAGCTGATCAATGGTGATGAACAGGTGTGTAAATTGCTATCTAAAGCTAAACGTGTTAGACACCTTACTAGTGATACAATACGGGAATTGCATGCTGCGGGCTTATGCTATCGTTGTGCTAAGCCACTATCTTGTAATCACCAAGCCACATGTAGGGCAAAGTCTGCCAAAATAATCTTGCTATTTGAATATTATGATGTAAATGATGGAGAACATCTTGTTGAAGACCATTTTGGTATGAGTCCACAACAAGAAGTTCAACAACAAGAAGTTCAGTTCAAGAAGGCAAATTATGGACAGCATGTGGATTTGGAGGACCATCATGCAATGGAGACTTCGTTAGTGAGTACCATCATGATGGTTGTGCTTCCAGCAGTATTTGATTTTGATCTTATGAAAGTTGATCCAATGCATGGCAAAGATACAACTTTTCCTTTTGATCCGGGAGGCTATAGGCTGATTTTGACCTCTTGTATAGATTAGTACTACTATTGAGTATTAGGTAATCTTTTCCTTTACCCCTTGTAATGCTGTACAGAGTAGTACTCTGTTCTATCCATCTCCTCTCTAGCTTATTTCTAGGTTTGTTTTTTAGGACAAAAACTTTTGGGAAGGGATGGATTGTAAGAAGTTGGAAATAGTTAAAATGTTGATAATATGCCATGTCACACTGACATTGGTATATAAGGAGAGAAGTTGTAAATTTTCATATTTTTTTTGACATATCAATACAATTACAATCTTTCTCTCCCTTCTTTCTCACAGCTTCTATGGCTTCTTCATCTTTCCTGTCTTTCTCTCTCTAAATCTAGTATTTCTCTCTCCTCGTCACTCTTATTCTCTCTCTTCCTGCAGTCTTTCTCTCTCCTTTGCAGTATTTCTCTCTCCTCTTTCTCTCTCCCTAGTTCTCTCTCTGACAACATTGTCTCATGGCTACGAGCGTCTAAGAACTTTGCATTTGTTCGATTTTGTAGTCCAACAAATAATTATTTTTTCACTCCTCAAAAGAAGTCCCTAAACATGGTAGTGTTATACACCACGTAGCACACACACAGGGAGCACCCCTTGGTTGATCACCATGGCTCCACTACGGCTCTCCTACACCTTGAGGATTGGCCCCAAGATACGTTGTGAACATGAAACACATTTGAAACAAAGTCCACTCTTTCAATTAAACAATCCAGGAGATGATAGATAAACCACACCAAATAACTCCCAAAGAACCAAATATCTAGTCCTATGGTTGGGATACCTCACACTCTTAGCGTCGGTGTTCATCACTCATACAAACATATGCTATGCATCCAGGATATAATACTGTTGTATTGATGCGGTGCATCAATACAAGTATGAATATGACCATCGTGCTCAAATAAATGTTCATTGTAAATCAATAATGTGGAAGTGCGAAGACAATTCTTTTCATGATTTTCCTTTTCTACGCGAGCGCTTCGTTGCTTATGGCTAGCACTGAGCTTCCTCGTGCTACTAGTCCCTTTTAATTTTTAATAACCAAGAACTCTATATGATATGCACCATAAAATATTAGAATTTAGCATACTTCAACCACTCAACAACCCCCTACTCCCTACTATTTAAAATTTTGCATGCATTGATAAGTGTAAGGCATAGTTTTTAATGTATTTTTCTTTATTAAAAGTGATTAAAAATCACTCTAACAGAGAGATGGGGCTGAACTAAGGCTAAATCTCATGCTTCAGCTCCATCATATGTCCACACACATAAATATTATTTTTTCTTTTTTTGTGATGTGAAAAACCTAATTTTTCTCATTATTATTATTTTTCCTATTTATTGATAGAAAATTACATACAATTACTTATTTTCTTGTGTAGATTAACTACTCGTGTAGAAAATGATTTTTTAAGCATGTTTCATTCCATACGATTGGGAAATGCAAACCAAAAACCCAAAAAGTGCATATTTTTCCTTAAATCGTCTAGTCTCAGGTTTTGTGTATTTTGTATACAATTATTATACAATTGATTTTTAATGATTCTTTCTACATGACTGATCAAACATAGTATGGGCAATCAAATCCAAGCATTGCCAACCATTTCAAACAACAATTGATCATAAAACGATAAAATCTACATTTTTCTCATAAAACTACTCATTATGATGTGTGTTTTTTGAACTTGGAGGCCCACTGTTGATCTTTCATGGTCGTTGATGATCCATCCAACCTCGATTCATGTCTCTTTCCACTCCCGCATCATTGTAGGACCAAAAATGTCCATCTCAGCCCATCCCCCTCTCTTTTACATTGATCCATGAGAACAAACCACAAGAGGAGAGAGGAGAGAGAAATACTGAAATTAGATCTTTTGATTCGATGCGTCATTTTTTATGATTTTTAGAGAGATGATGGGTGAAGAATTGATGGAGCCTGGTGCCAAGAGCCTTCCTCACATGATTGCATGTCAAAAAAATGATACAAATTTGAGAATTTGGGGGTGCTGAAAAAAATGGCAAACCCCACCCACCCCCACGTTTTGATTAGTTATGTCTTTACATTCTAAAAGCTTAAACAAGCTTTAACTTTGTTTTATAAAAAACTAGTTCACTTTTTCTTGTTTACACTCTAGCCCAAGTGGTTTTTTTGATTTTGGAGGGGCAAACGAGCTCGGATTTGAGATCCGTCTGGTCGGATGGCTTCCTGACATCAAAATCTATAAAGTTGGTCACCATGATGCACTTCTTGACTCTCGAATCATATAGTTGCTTCATAATGCAAAACCTTGCGGGGATTAAATGGGGGGTCAAATGGACTTCGAAGAAGGCATTGCATCAATCACAATTTCTTGTCCAACCTCACAATGGCCAACCACAACCTCCTATCCAATCTCACCACCACTCATACAACCACCCCTGCCCTCAAAAAACCATCAACCATGACCTTCAAGGCCTTAAACTATGTGATTTTATAAAGACTTATTTTGCCAATCAAAGCTTACATTTCGTAACAATGTTTTTTGTATAGGATTTTAACATACAAACAAACTTCCATTTTGATGTAAAGAAATTCAAAGTCACTGCCATTCAAGATTTTGCATTTCCAATTAAGAGAGAGAAAAGGAGGCACCATACCAAAGAATCCCAATTAAGGATTGTACGAGAGTAGGTTCAAGTCATGTGGCAAGCAAACGTTGTGAAATGGTTGCAATCCAAGGTGGCATTAGAGAACGAGCACAAGTAGCAGAGGGAGTTGCAAGCTTGACATCACTTGTGTGATTCCACCACCTGGGCTAGTGTTTTACCTTGATGAAGCTCTCTATGAGTTTATGCACTAGCACTAGTGTCATCAATAGACACTTATGGCCAAATGAATGACCTATGCCAACAACTGGAACCAAATACCACAAAGTACCTCTGCAACATAACTTATATCAACTTTTGCCTTTGACATCCCGTGATTTCCTTAGGTCTCATGCTTGTAAAGTTACTCTAATCCTAATTACACCTCACATGTGCAAACTAATCTTGCATGAACTAGAGTGTGCATTAGTTGCCTCGTTAGGTGTGGAAAATGATATTACGATATGGGTGATGGGAAGGGACAAGGGAATGCTACCCTAATGTGTAAAAGGAGTGGTTAAGTGACAAGCATGTGTGCATTGGCCAACTAATGTGCATATGTTGTGAAACTTGGTGTGTCTTTTTTAATGCCAAGCTGGTGTGGTGGGGCAAGAGGCCTATGTGACTTGCTGACAAGCACATGGCTTAAACCAATGATGATGATGGGCATGAGAGGAAAAGTATCATGACCGAATTCCTTGTGTGGTCAAACACCAAACATGATGAGAGCCAAGAGTAGGCTATCTAAAAGGCTCAATTGGGTCGAGACACCACAACAACGTCTAGGCGAGGTGAGGGAATCATATCTAAGCAGTCAACCAAATCTGAGGTTGACTGCTACTATCCAAGTTGCCTTCTAGGCCGAGGTGACAGATTATTGGCGGGGCTAAGGATAAATGTACTCATGGGTCCCCCAAATTTTGCCATGTCGACTGAGGGACCCATGAGAGCATGTCAGAGGCTGGAGTAGCCAGTCGGAGAGCCCTTCTTGCCAAAAACCCTTTTGTCCTTTGCTAGCTCACTCTAGTCCCGCCCTACTAGCTAGCACCTGCTACAAGCTCAAACGGCCCCAAGTCCCCGCACCTCCCACATGAACAATCCAAGGCCCCCCATACCTACCATGAAATATTAGCACATTATTATTACTATCATATCAATTTCCTAAATTAAACTAAACTAAGGACACATAGGTCCATATTATTATAGTTTAGTAAGACCTAGGCATATGATTAATATTACTACTCATATTAATTTTTTATATTAAACTAAACTATGGACACATAGGTGTCACTAAACTATATTGGCTATAGCACATCAAAGACAAGGAGGCCCCGCAAGTAGCACAACTAGTTCTAACACATTATGGTCTAGTGATAGCCAATATAACCAATTCTTTATATAGAACTAAACTATAAACACATAGGTCTCACATATGATTAAGAGCCAATTTTTTATATTAAACAAAATTATAGACACATAGGCCTCACTAAACATATGGTTAATATTACTATCGATATTAATTTTTTATATTAATAGATACATAATACTATATAGGTCAGCTAAGAGCTATAGGCAATAGGTATATATAGTAGAAGATGACATTTGGGTTTTGACTTGAGCTTATTGGCACATGCAATAGGGTAGCTCCTTACTAGATACGCAAACCGCAAAGCTAGGGCAAGTCCTACTTTGCTGCAAAAGTAGTGTGCACATACAATTGGAAAAGTTATAGACTACCCTAGGACTCATTCAAAACTCTCATGCACTTGCGATTTCAAGGTTTCTAGTACACACATCCAAGATAAGTTATGACTAACAAGCACCATTGGCAGCCTAGATGTTTTCACTCTAGGGTACTTAGGACAAGATATACACTTAGACAGGGAATTGAGACCCCTAACACATCACAAGGGCATACAACCTTTTACACAAGTAGGCCTATGCCCCTTTCAATTGTACTTCTACGAACTCTGCTTCCTTGCAAAATCATCATATTAATTCCCTTTGTTGGCAATCCTTCCCATCCAAACAAAGAGAATTATCAGCCAGTTATGCACACTTTTGAAAGGGGAGAACAATCTAGAGTGAGGGGCAACCATCATCCTTCACAAACCCATGGCATTCATACCCGAAGGCCTCAGTTTAGCAGTCCAAAAGATAATCATAGACATGAAGAGGAACAAGACAACACTCAATGGGATAATGATTATCATGGATGTGACCCCTTCTACAAGACTTTCTATCATGAACCCTCAAAGGTACAAATAGTAAATGTAGTCAACAATCAAGTTCATGAAGGTGGAAGGTATGATGAGCAAATATCAGCCCATGACATCCCAAACCAAGAGCATGTTTCAAATGGTCAACCCTCATCTCATGGTTTTGGGCCACCTACTTTTAGGCAAACCTCATGGAACAAAGATTCATGGAGGCAACATTCTTATGGGCAGCCATCTTACAATGAGAAAGAATATAAGGAAAATATAAATATCACTAATTTCAAAGGGGATAATGCGTCACCTTTGGAATGGGAGGAGTGGATTAATAAGCTTGAATTGTACTTCACCCTTTATCCTAGAAGTGAAGAAGCCAATATTTATTTTGTGGCTCTTTATCTCAAAGGTTACACCCATACTTGGTGGTGTTACATGCACAAGATTGGGCAAAACTGTCACTTGCGAGGAGTCCAAGCAAGCAATGATTAATGTCTTTTTTTCTCTTTGAAAAAAGAAAGGATCCAAAGAAGATGGAATGCATGTGCTCAAAGGGGAATGCTCATTAGAGACTATTCCAACACCTACTTGAATTTCTCCATGTATGTTGAAGGCATTTCAAATTTTGCTAAGCTGATTAAATACATTTTTTGTCATGATCCTACCCTATCATCGAAGTTAGGAGCTCAACAACCAAAAACATTACATGAGGCCAGACAATTGGTTGAAAGATACTCCTTGAAGTACAAGAGAGATGCAAGAAAATTCCAGCAAATGAGTATGGGCAATAATACTTCCAATCAACCTACAAAATATGGGCAAGTTTTTGGCCAATCAAGAGAGTCTTTTAAGCAAGAAAAATGGGGTTATAATAATCAAAACAGTTATAACAGCAAAGTGCTAACTTTTCCACCGTTTATGTCTCTAAACAGGATGGAAATCATGCACAGAAATAGGGGTAAACTTTCAGAAATGTGGCTAAGACAAGAGGCACTTTTTCAAGAGTAGAAAATGCTTCTAAACTATCCCAAAAGAGTTCTAACAACAACTTCCTTCCTCATGATAAGCTTAGAGAAATGCATGCAAAACGATTATGTTTTAAATGTGGGGAGAAGGGGTCATAAGATCATAAGCTAAAGTATAAAGCTAAGAACTCAAAAATCAATATGGTGATCACTCAAGATGTGGAAGTTGAAGAAGAAGAAGATCAAGAGGGAAATTTACTACATGTTGATGCATACCCAATTGATGGGACCTAAAAGGGGCCGGCACTGGCTATGGCACTAGTCGGACCTCATGCTCATAACACACAAACACCCTCACGGCCTTGCGGACCAAGAGCATCAATCTAATGCTAAAGGACAAACTGCCCTAAAGCTTAATCTATGCATTTATAGTTTATAGTCCAATGATTCCCTTAAACTCCTCAAAGGGAGAACCCTTACACATTGGCAATGCCACGATCACACACATATGGAGGCAACCTCACGGTGGAAACACCGTGGCCCCACTACAGCTCTCCTACATCGCAGGGATTGGGCCCTTGATGCGCTACTAGACATATAGAACATTTTCGCACATACTCCTCTCAAGGTACCAATATTTTACGTTCCAGGATGTACCATTCCTCACTACACTTTCCCCTTAGGACCCAACGGCTAACCTATAGCTTAGGACATCCCCTCACGCTCATCGTTGGTCACAATCTAAGGAAAACAGGTACCATGCATCCAGGAGGTTTTTTTCGATACCTTTTAATTATTATGCTTAATGCGAATTGTGTATGACTATGTGCTCAGACAAAAGAAAGATCATCATCGTGAATAGTGCATAAAGCATTCTTTCCATGAATTTTACTAGCGCGTGTTGCATTGAAAGGAGGCACCGAGCCATATGCTCATGCTACCATCCTCTTTATTCAAACCGTTTCCTATATGCCAAGTGCAATGCATATAAAAAAACTCTTCTTTATCTTTTAGCGTTTCAGCCCCTCTTCATCCAACTCTTAGCATTTTGCATCATTGATCGGTTAGATAGGATTTCTATGCATTTTTTCCCTTTTAAAAGAACGATAAATATGCACAAAACATAGAAACGGGGGACAAACTGAGGCCAACCTCGTGCTTTGCCATCATTATACATTGCACAAACATAGATATAATTTTCCATATTTTTTTCTCAGTCCATTTTCTATTTTTTTCTAATTTTAAACCCATTTTTCCCATTTTTTGGCATTTTTTCCTATTTTTCTTTAATAAATAATGACTAAAAATGAAATTTGATTGTGGGCTGTGGCCCTTAGGTTCATTAACAGCAAAAACTCAAATTTAGTTGGTGTGACATATCATATTTCTCATTTATATAGCAAAACCCCAATTTTACCCTTAAAATGCGTGTTTTCCATGTATTTTGACACTAATTCTGGCCATATATTTCATAAAGCAAATAGCATTAAAAAAAAAAATTCTTTGAAAAAATAGCAATACTGCTTATTTTCGGGTTTCGGTCTTTTGTTCTTGGTTACGGGACTGATTTTCAGCAAGCAATTTGTGCTCATGACGACCCACATCAATCTTCATCCCTCCTTAACCACGGAGCAATCCAATCTTCATCGGACAAGCATCCATCATTGGTTCTTCTTCTTCTTTCTTCGCTCGTGTATCCACCCTTAGATAAGAGAGAGGGAGGAGAGAGAAAGACTAATTCTCTCTCTCTCTCTCTCTCTCTCTACAGTCAGCCATTTGAGGAGTGAAGGGCGGCGATACGGAGCAAAAAGATTGTGGATCAGCCCTGTATTATCATTGCCATGGCTTTCTTTCAAGCCACAATCCTCATCGTGGGGGGGGGGGGGGTCATTTTGATCAGCGCGACTTCATCTAGAATAGCCCGCGGGCTGTTTTTGAAAAAAATGGGGGTGGGGGGGGGGGGGGGGGGGGGGGGGGGTCCCAAGAGGCACCCCTCTTGACCCCCTTCATGTCCACCTTTTCATTTATGGTCTTTTTTCCGACCTTTCCTGCGTCCGGTGTCCGAATTGCATTCTGAAAAATTTTGGGCGTCTGACTCGACATCCTGGACTGGCCGACAGCTTCCCTGACTCACATAGGCACATGAAAAAAATTACTAAAAATCTGAAAGTGTCGCACGAGCGCCTTCCCAGCACTTGACGCTTAAAATCATCCTCGGTCGAGGCGCCGCCTTCGTGATTGAACTTTTTTCTGCTAAATTCCACAATTTTTAGGCCCATTTGCTACCCTAAAATCTAGCTTTCATTGGCGACCACGGGATAGGGCGACTCAGCCCGTCGAATCCCACAATAGATCTGCACAAAACAACCAAAGGAAGCATCAAGCTGATACAAAATAGATATATACTAAACATAGCACAGTGCTCACCCTACCCCCTGACAAAACCAAGGCATGACATCCACAAGGAGTAGGCCTAGCATAATCTAATAGAAGGTCCGAAGCTAGTCACTAACCAACTGCTCCAACATGACCAAACTGAAAAGAACTATCAAAGAGGTTGCCCTAAGTGGTGGTCTCAACTACCTACCTAACTAAGGATAACACAACCAGGAGCTCCTACTAGGCGAGGACTCCTATAGCTTGATTAACAAGTATTTTCTTTTAGCACATTTCTTCTTTTAGGGTTTTATGTTTCCATACTCGGGCATGTAAAAAGGAGGGAGCTGAGCGTAGTGACCCAAGGAGAACAGGGCATCGGCCTCAGGTCCTATCTTGGTACCCAAGAACCTACCAAGCCCTTGCAAGGCGACACTTAATCCTTTTCTGATGCTCACTTTTATTTTTGCTCCAACCTTCCTTCATTTCTTCTTTTCCAGCAAGGTGCTACCCCTAGGAAGACAAG
This sequence comes from Lygodium microphyllum, assembly GCF_053477565.2. Lineage (NCBI taxonomy): Eukaryota > Viridiplantae > Streptophyta > Polypodiopsida > Schizaeales > Lygodiaceae > Lygodium > Lygodium microphyllum. The sequence continues at coordinate 42,357,186 of NC_141160.1, read as the reverse complement.
GCATCAGCCCCGGGTCTAACTCGTCCCCAGGAACCTACCAGGCCTTCGCAAGGTGATGAACAACTGCTTATAAATTTTCATTTCTCTTCTTTTCTATTTTTATAGGGGGTTAGAACCCCTTTTTACAAACCTTTGTATATATTTAGTTCTTTTAAGATATTCAAGGTTTCTTTTCATCATCATTATTTTTCTTCAGGCAGGCTTCTCTAACTGCCTCACAACTAACAAGAACTCCTAGAACGGCTGCCTAGCAGGCTAGCAGAACAGGGTCACTAGGAGTACCTTCTGAAACATGTCTTTCAATGCCTGACAATGTCTTTACAGGAGGCAACGACTACTCAGACCTCCCTCAAACATCCTGAACCTAAACCTGGGACTTCATGCCTTGGACTCCAGTCCCCAACAAGAAAAGAAAAATCCCCCAATAAGTACATAGACACATATAGAATAAAATGCGGTACTCATAAAGGAAACATATCACCTGGATAGGGCCACGAGAAGCTTCCGCGTAACGAAAGGCTCCTTCCAAGCTCTTCTTCCAAACCTGTCTAGCATAAAACTAAAACAAGAAACCATTAACTGCACCTGTACTAAACAGACAACTGGCCCCCTTAGCCTAATGGAATAAAGTACTTCACTATAAAACTTGATCGGTACTCTTGGCCTAATGGAATAAAACATTCAAAACCTCGCAAAACTAGCCCTCTTGGCCTAACGAGATAAAACAGAACAGCACCTACACCTCCTTCCCAAGAATAGTACAGATATACAATAATAAGCTCCTTTCCAAGGAGGAAACCACAGGGCTCGCAGCCCTATACTAAATGCATAAGGTTATGACCCATCCCTCCTGCATATATAGCAAGAGGCGTATGCATAACATGTTGTCTAATCAGCCTATGGGTCCAGGATAATAACGGTAGATTGGTCTCGGCTACTCTTTGCATCACCCATATCAACCATCGCCTGCCATATATTGCATGCTCTGATAACATTCCCCACAAGCGACCGGGTCCTATTTCACCATTAATAACAATATCCAAACTAGGACCACAGTTGAAGAAAATGTCTTCTTCATAAGCAAGATTTGCAAGTGAATCCGCAAATTGATTCCAGTAACGTGGAATTAGTTGAAGAGACACTCTCTCAAACTCCTCAAGTAGGGTCATCACAGTCTGATGATACATACAAAGAATGGGATTCCGCACTGTGTATGTCCCATCTAGCTGATTCAAGATCAACTAGAAATCCCCTTTTACTAACAACTGACAAATACCACCTTGTTTGGCAATATACAGTCCCATAATCAAGGCTTTATACTCCGCCATATTGTTAGTGAATCCTACCCCGAGATAAGCAGCTAACTTCATCGTAACTCTACGTCGGGGATCTCGGATTATTACTCCAACACTCCCTTTTTTATAAGGGCCCCTGGACGCTCCGTTGAAATATAATGTATACGTCCACAATGGGTTTACACAGCCTGCCATCACGAACTCCTCTATTCGTAGTCATGGTAATCAAAGTTTAGCATGTTGAGAGGATGAACTGACGGCTCCATCCCACCTTCTTCATTGAACTCAACAGGGATACTTGTCAACAGTCATAAGCAGTGATGGCACAAGACTTTGATCTCCCACACAAAGGTTCTGTCTTCTTGCTCAATCACTTTGTATCCTTTGCTCCACCAGATAAGTTTTTCTTGATGGTATCTCTGCTCCAGATATGGGTGCTCCAAATAAGGAATTAGCCGACCCATCAACCAGCTTTTAAGCTTTTTTGCAGGTCTCAAATCATCCCCAGTAGGGACCTGCAATGCATTTCTTTTTTATTAGCATACTTAGAAATAATAAGGTTTAATCTTATTAAGATTAATCTTATTTTTAAACTCTACTCCTTGTAGATCAGCTAGTAGAACTATAGACCTATTCTTCCCCATCCTAACAATCTTGTAGGGACCATCCCATTTAGGTTCCAGCTTCCCTGAAAACAGCTCCCTACACGCATTATAATATAGAACTAATTGCCGTTTTTTAAAGGTATACTTCTTTGCTCCAAGGTCATGCAACTGCTTCATCCAATGTTTAGCCACCTCCTAGTATAATAAACTCTGCAACTTCAGCTCATCCAAGTGGGCTATGGTCATGAAACGTTCAAAAAAGGAATCCTCATCTCCCAAAGAGTGGTTAATTGCAAACCCTATGGTTGGCAACTCAATCTCGAGGGGTAACACACACTCTTCTCCATAAACTAATTTAAATGGAGTATGGCCGATAGCTTGCTTGAACGTTGTATTATACGCCCATACTGCCACATATAACTTCATGTCCCAGTCTCGTTTATTCTCAGAGACTATTTTAGACAAGATTCCCACAAGCTGCTTATTAGTACTTTCAACTTGCCCATTTACTTGCGAATTATAAGGGGTCGTTTTATTATGCTTGATTTTCCAAGCTTCTGTCAAGCTTTTGATCACTTTGTTCAAAAAATGGGTTCCACGGTCCGACACTAGTTCTTTTGGTGGACCGAAACGGCAGATAATCTGCTCTAAAAGGAAACTTGCACTCTCTTTTGCATTGTCCTACCTCATCGCCCGCGCTTTTGACCATTTTGTGAAATAATCAATTGCTGCTATAATGTATCTCTTCTGGGTAGTAGACGACGGGGTAATAGGACCCACACAGTCGATGCCCCACTTCTCAAATGGAAGGATAGCCATGATAGGCGTAAGTGGGCGTTTCCTATTCTCTCTACTATCATGCCTTTGACAAGTATCACATCTTTTCACATACTTAAAGGAATCTTGGAAGATGGACGGCCACCAATATCCAGCTCGTAATGCTTTCTGCGCCGTCAACCGTCCAGTGAAGTGCCCTCCACATGCAGAGTCATAGCACTCTTCCAAGATGAAAGGAACCTCGTCAGGCATCACACATCAGCAATAGATATCATCAACACCCTGCCGATATAGTATTCTTGCGATCAAGGAAAACTTCAAAGCCTTTTGTTTGATTTTCCTCTTTTCAGACTTTGACAAACCAGCTCCAATCTCTCCTGTTGATAGATAATGCGTAATAGCAGCATACCAAGATGGGATAGAAGCTGTATCGATTTTAAACATTTCTTCAATATCACTTCATTTAGCCAAAGTCTCTTTCGGCTCCTTGAAATCCACAAGGCATTCCACAATACCCTGCAACCTCGGTGGTTTACTCTTAATCTCATAATCGAACTCCTGCAAAGTGATTAACCACTTTGCCAAACGGTCAGGCGGTTGTAGCTTGTTCATAAGCAATCTAAGCCCTTCCGCCTTCATATAAAACACTACCTTTTCATAGAGGATGTAATGCCTGAATTTCTTAGTCCCAAAGACCATCGCAAGACACAACTTCTCCATGTAGGTATAATTGATCTCTGAAATACCCAATTTTTGACTAGCAAAAGCTATCGGATGATACCACTTTTCCTCCCATATTTGGGCTAAACAACTGATACTATGCATGGTGGCTACTGAAAATATATAGAACACCTCGCCTCTTTTAGGTGCTTTTAAAACGGGTGCTTTTACTAACTCCTGTTTCACGTCCTCGAAAGCTACCTTACAAGGGTCGCTCCATTCAAATAGACAACTAAAGGATAATAAGTTCATTAATGGAAACGTCCTTTCTGCCAAGGCATTTATAAACCTCCGATAGTACCCTATCGATGAACAGAAAGCTATGAACCTCTTTCGGAGTGCGTGGTGGACTCATAGCAACTATGACCTTGATCTTTTTAGGGTCAGTTGCGATTCCTACTGAACTGACCACATGACCTAGCAATAGCCCATAAGGCACTCCAAAGACACACTTCCGTGGGTTAAGAGTGATACAAAATTGTCTGCAGCGCTCAAAACACTTTCTTAAAATAACCAACATCCTTCCCCTTACAGTGGCTGCCCCCAGTCATCAATAAATACTTTCAACTCATCTGGGGAGATGTCACCAAAGGTCTTGTCTGCTATTCGTTGCCATGATCCAGGTGCATTGCACAAACCAAAGGCCATCACATGGTACGCAAAAGTACCAAAGACAGTAATGAAAGTCGTTTTCAACTTGTCCTCTTCTGCAATTGCCATCTGGTTATATCTTGCAAAGCAATCCATGAATGAATATATTTCCCTACCCACTAATTGATCCAAAATCTGGTCAATAAACGGCAACGGGTAGTAATCCTTAACCGTCTGCTTATTCAACTCTCTAAAATCTATACATAATCGGATCTAGCTGTTTTTCTTCTTCATGATAACAACTGGTGAACACCATTCTGTATGTTGTACAGGGAAGATTAAACCAGCTTTTCGTAACTTCTGTAACTCCTCAAACAGCCCATCCCTCAATTCAAAAGGCATGCACCTTACCTTCTGACGCACAAGGCGACTGCCTTCTTTTACAGGAATAGTATGAACAGCCAGGCTGGGAGGAATGCCTCTCAGCTCATCATAACTCCAAGCAAAGATGTCGCAGAATTCTTGAATCAAGGACACATAGTCCTCCCTTTCTGCTGAATTGAGCATGGATCCTAATTTAATTGGCCGCGAATCATTCAGCGTGCCAAGGTCCAACTCAATCACATCCGCGTCTCTTATCCTATCCTGTGGCTCTATCAGCTCATTTAGAGTTATCTGATAGATATCCTCTGTAGTGGACCCCTCTTTAGATTCATCACTGGATGATGTCTCACTACCAGATGGATCGTCTGCTGTTTCTAATTCAGTAGAAGATAAAGGAGCTCTCTCACTCTGAGGAGACTTAGGGTAAGCATTGACTATTACTCGATTAGCACCTCTACCTAGAACCACTCGACCGGCGGGTATATTGACTTGTCAGTCTGTTCGTAAGATCCAAGGCCTACCTAGCAAGACTCGATAGCTAGGACATCCTGCAAATCTTATCACCCTAAAGTCCAAGAAACATTCTACACTCGCAACTGTAACATGGACTCTAGTAATGCAACCTTCTGGTTGTCTTAGACTATCATCAGCCATTCTAAGAAGGGTGGAGCTATCTTTTTGGATGCCTAGACCCAACCTCTCCATCAACTCCGAACTCATGATATTGACGGAGGATCCAGTGTCTACAGTAGCATGCTCCACCAATATTCCATCCACATAAGCTGGAACCCTAGGGCAATTCTTTTCAGCATGATCAAACCAATCTTCCCCTACTCGTGCTATGCCCAAAGGTTCTACAATATACCCAATACGCAGGATCTTCTTAAATTCCGTGCGTACTCTTGGAGATAATTTGATCAACTGTAGAAGATTTACGTCTGGTTTAACTTCACAAAGAGAACTTGCTAAATCAAAGTCATGATAGGTAGCCAAATCTGTCTTTTCTCGCCAAACCATCCTCTCTTTTGGTCTCTGGACCTGTTTTAGTGCTTCTTTCTTACCTCTTGCCTTCTTTCTTGGCACTTTCTCATCCTTTTTAGGGTCGACTTTCTTGTCAACGGGCCTTAGAGGTCCACCTTCCATGCTAGGACTCTGGACTTGTGTCCCCTTATCCCCTTGCTTAGGGTTTCCCTCAACCGGTTTTTCCTTATCTTTGTCAACCTCTTTAGCCTTTTGGCCTGTTGTCATGGCTCTTAGGTTAGAGGTTTCAGCGTCATTGACTCGTACAGCCTCAATAAGGCTGACTCCATTGCCTTGTGGCAACTTTTCTATAGTGGTCTTTCCCCTCTGCAATATTTGTCTTGGTGCATCATTCTGCTGCAAGTTATTTCCTTGCGCTCTATGATTGACAGGGCCTGGCTGTTTACTCCCTTGTTGGAGGGAACTAATTTTTCTCCAACAAGTAGCAGCTAAATGGCCCGACTTCCCACAAATGTCACATTTAACATTTGGACAGTTTCTTGGGAAATGCTGTCCACCACAGCACTTACAACTGAATCTTGAGGGTCCACCCTCTTCAAGGCATCGACTCCCTATTAGATTCTGCTACTTCTTCAAGAAATTAACATCGACAGCTATTTGCCGATATTGTTTGGAAATCATGTCGGTATAATGCTTCATCATATCCTTAACTTCGCCAAGGACATTAGATGCACTCGACTCATAGCCTCGATCGTCGACCCATCGTTCCATTGGCCTAACAATCTGATTTGGCATTGGTTGTTGACCCACAGGAACAACATTAGAATTCGCAACTTGGCCTCCAACATTTCATGGAGCCAACTGACTTGGCATAGGCATAGTCACACTGGGAGGAGCTGGCAACAAAGGTACATTCTGAACCACACTCCCTCTCCCATTAGGGTTAGTCATAAGCATCCCTTGACTTCCATTCGTCAATGGTAGATTGCCTCCAGGTACTAAATCCACATTAACATTCATTCGAGAGGAGTAGGCTGTTTGTAATCGTGCTTCTACTCCCTCTGCCCGCGTAATAGCAGTGTCTATATCTGCCAAGGCCACACTGCTCAATTGTACTTGAATATTAAAATCCAACCCATGCAAGAAGTATTGCAATTGGGCAACCGGCGGAATGGGAATGTAAGTTTGTAACTTACGAAACACTTCCTTAAGCTTCTTGGCATAAGCTTTCACATTCTCATGAGGGTATTGGCGTGTTACATTCAAGACATGCAATCAATATTGGCCACCTCTTTCAGGGGCATATTCTCCTCGAAAAGCTGCATAAAATTGATCAATTGTGGTTATGGTTCTAGACTCTATGCTATGATACCATACCGCAACCCTTCCTTTTAACTTCATATTAAAGAACATCATGAGATGTCCCTCATCTTGAATGCGATAATTGAACATCAATCTTTGGAACTCACAAATGTGAAATTCCACATTCTCTTCAGCTAACCCATTAAAAATGGGCAGGGGAACTCCTAAAGCTGGCAAATCTGGCATCCCTGCAGAAATTGCAATGGGTTGTGCCATGGCGACAATCAGATTAGCAATGGGCATTTGAACTGACGGAATCACACCCCCACTTGAAGTGGGTAGACTTGGTGGAAGAGAGGAAGAACTTGAGCTTCCTCCTGCTCCTAACGGACTATGTGGAGCAGTTGGGTTACTAAGACCACTGCCTCTTATGCGTATCGGGCTACTCCTTTGAGGAGAATAACTACTTACGATTTCTAACCGCCGTCTAGCCCTCTAAGCACGTTCTGCTTTTTGTATTTCGGCTTGACAGTCCTTGTCAGAGGACATAAACCAACTTTCTTTTGGTCCCTAGAAACCCTAGATTCAAGAACAACCACTTATTGGTAGCTCCCGACAGACGCACCACTGTTGGAACCTAAAAGGGGCCGGCACTGGCTATGGCACTAGCCGGACCTCATGCTCATAACACACAAATACCCTCATAGCCTCGCAGACCAGGAGCGTCAATCTAATGCTAAAGGACAAACTGCCCTAAAGCTTAATCTATGTGTTTATAGTTTATAGTCCAATGATTCCCTTAAACTCCTCAAAGGGAGAACCCTTACACATTGGCAATGCCACAATCACACACATATGGAGGCAACCTCATGGTGGAAACACTGCGGCCCCACTACAGCTCTCCTACATCACAGGGATTGGGCCCTTGATGCGCTACTAGACATATAGAACATTTTCGCACATACTCCTCTCAAGGTACCAATATTTTACGTTCTAGGATGTACCATTCCTCACTACACTTTCCCCTTAGGACCCAACGACTAACCTGCAGCTTAGGACATCCCCTCACGCTCATCGTTGGTCACAACCTAAGGAAAACAGGTGCCATGCATCTAGGAGGTTTTTTCCGATACCTTTTAATTATTATGCTTAATGTGAATCATGTATGACTATGTGCTCAGACAAAAGAAAGATCAGCATCGTGAATAGTGCATAAAGCATTCTTTCCATGAATTTTACTAGCGTGTGCTGCGTTGAAAGGAGGTATCAAGCCATATGCTCATGCTACCATCCTCTTTATTCAAACCGTTTCCTATATGCCAAGTGCAATGCATAAATCAAATCTTTTCTTTATCTTTTAGTGTTTCAGTCCCTCTTCATCCAACTCTTAGCATTTTGCATCATTAATCGGTTAGATAGGGTTTCTATGCATTTTTTCCCCTTTTAAAAGAACAATAAATACGCACAAAACATAGAAACGGGGGACAAACCGAGGCCAAACTCGTGCTTTGCCATCATTATACATTGCACAAACATAGATGTAATTTTCCATACTTTTTTCTCAGCGCGTTTTCTATTTTTCCCTAATTTTAAACCTATTTTTTCCATTTTTGGGCCATTTTTTCTATTTTTCTTTACTAAATAATGATTGAAAATGAAAGTTGATTGTGGGCTGTGGCCCTTAGGTTCATTAACATCAAAATCTCAAATTTAGTTGGTGTGACATGTCATATTTCTCATTTATATAGCAAAATCCAAATTTTACCCTTAAAACGCGTGTTTTCCATATATTTTGACACTAATTCCAGCCATATAACCTTATATTTTTTTATTTTCAGGTTGCAAACAGTTGAAACTCATGGAAAACAATATCATAATAAACTTTCATCCCATATGAACAAGGTTTCATAAAGCAAATAGCATTAAAAAACATTTTTCTTTGAAAAAATAGCATTACCGCTTATTTTCGGGTTTCGATTTTTTGTTCTTGGTTACAGGACTTATTTCCAACAAGCAATTTGTGCTCATGATGACCCACAATCAGCAATCTTCATCCCTTCTTAACCACGGAGCAATCCGATCTTCGTCAGACAAGCATCTGCCATCAGCTCTTCTTCTTCTTTCTTCGCGCATGTATCCACCCTTAGAGAAGACAGAGGGAGGAGAGAGAAAGACTGATTTTCTCTCTCTCTCTACAGTCAACCATTTGAGAAGTGAAGGGTGGCGATACAGAGCAAAAAGATTGTGGATCAGCCCTGTATTATCATTGACATGGCTTGCTTTCAAGCCACAATCCTCATCGTAGGGGGGGGGGGGGTCGTTTTGATCAGCGCGACTTCATCCAGAACAGCCCGCGGGCTGTTTTCAAAAAAAATGGGAGTGGGGGGGTCCCAAGAGGCACCCCTCTTGACGCCTACATGTCCACCTTTTCATTTCTGGTCTTTTTTCCGGCCTTTCCTGCATCCGGTGTCCGAATTGCATTCCGGAAAATTCTGGGCCTCCAACTCGGCATCTGGACTGGCCGACAGCTTCCCTGACTCGCACAGGCGCACGAAAAAATTACTAAAAATCCAGAAATGTCGCACGGGCACCTTCCTAGCACTTGACGCTTAAAATCGTCCTAGGTCGAGGCGCCGCCTTCGTGATTGAACATTTTTCTGCTAAATTCCACATTTTTCCACAATTTTTAGGCCCATTTTCCGCCCTAAAATCTAGCTTTCACCAATGGTTGAAGAGATTCAAGAAGAAGAGCATTCCACTAATGAAGGATTCTATGATTCCATTTGATCCAAGTGGCACTCATGATTCTCATGCTTCTTTGTGTACCATCTCACATGATGCATGGACCAGTTGCAAAGGGAAAAATACACTTAGACTCAAAGGTTTCATTAATGGCAAGGCTGCACATATTTTAGTGGATACATGCAGCACTTATAGCTTCATCAACACCAAATCTTTGAGCGGGGACTAAAGTTGCTACCCATTATTATGGATTCTTCCTTGTGGATACAAGTTGCCAATGGTGCATATGAGTCTAGTAAAGAAAAGTTTCCATGTACTTCCATTGAGCTATCGCCCTCTTGCACAATAGAAGTAGACTTGATCACTTTGGATATGGGGCCTATTGACATTGTTATTGGAAGTAATTAGTTGAAGGCACTTGGCAAGTTCACTCTAGACTTAGAGCAAATGCAAATGGGATTTAATTGGCAAGGACAACACATAGGATTGAAAGACATAGACCACAAAAAAATAGAACTCATCTCCATCAAGAAATTACGAAAAGAAATCAATGCCAAGTCATGCATCTTCACTCTTTTGCTTGCAAAAGTAGATGAAGGGCGATCATCAAATCAGCCATCTTCTTCTTCAAAGAAAAGGGATCCAAGATTGGAAGAGCTATTCCTCCGTCATTATGCATCTTCACTCTTTTTCTTGCAAAAGTAGATGAAGGGCAATCATCAAATCAACCATCTTCTTCTTCAAAGAAAAGGGATCCAAGATTGGAAGAGATATTGGAGGAATACAAGGATTTATTTCAGCCACCATCATCTTTACCTCCAAAGGAGAGGTTGACCATCCTATTGATTTTTTGCCTAACACAGAGCCCATCAACAAACCTCCCTATCACTTGTCCAAGTTTGAAAGGGAAAAAATGGAGTGACAAGTCAAATAATTGCTACAAATGGGTTTAATTTAGCAAAGTCAAGAATAAGACAATGTGGTGGTTGACTTTGCTAAATTAAACCCATTTTCTAAATTAAACCCAATTTAGCAAATTAAATTATCCAAGTGCTCTTAGTCAAGAAGAAGGATGGATCATTTTGCATGTGTATTCATTATCGGGATTTGAACAAGTCAACGATCAAGAATATGCATCCTATTCCCTGAATTGATGATTTTCTGGATGAGCTTAAAGATGCAAAGGTCTTCACCAAAATAGATCTTCTATCCTGTTATCATCAAATTTGAATGAAGGAAGGAGATGAGTTCAAAACAGCTTTTAGAACTAAAAGAGGGTTATACCACTTCTTGGTTATGCCATTTGGACTTTCCAATGCACTTGCTACTTTTCAAGCCCTCATAATCAATAAAATATTGCACCCCTTCTTGTTCAAAATAGTCCTTGGTTTCTTTGATGATATCCTAATCTATAGCAAATCCAAGGATGAGCATTTGAAGCATATACAAGAGGTCTTTGACACATTATGAAGACACACACTCTTTGCCAAGATGACAAAGTGTTCTTTCATGGAAGATAAAGTTGAATACTTGGTTCATGTTGTGGGGGAGCAAGGCATTATAGTGGATCCCAATAAGGTAAATTGTGTTAAAGAATGGCCTACTCCTATGAATGCAACCTCTTTGAGAGGATTCCTTAGGTTATCGTCCTTCTATAGGGGGCTCATCAAGAATTATGCTCATGTGGTGGCTCCATTGATGAATAGACTCAAAAAAGAGTCTTTCTTTTGGGACTCCATCATAGTTTCAATGAGCTCAAATCTCTCTTAATTTCAACACCTATCCTTGTTTGCCCGGATTTCTCTGAGTTTATCATATGTGCGGATGCTGGTGGAAGAGTAATTGGGGTTGTTTTATGTCAAGACCATGGAGTCATAGCTTATGAGAGCTGAAATCTTGATGACAAGGGGCGCCAATTATATGTTTATGAGCAAGAGATGTTAGCAATATTGCATGCTATTAAAAAGTAGCATCATCACATCTATGGCAGTCATTTCAAGGTCAAAAGCGATCATCATGTGTTGAAATACTTCCTTTCACAACTAAATTTGTCTCCCAAACAGTGAAGATGGTTAGCTACTCTTCAAGGATATGAATTTAGGATATCTTATATGGTTGGAAAAGACAATGTAGTGGTGGATGTCTTATCAAGAATGTGGACATGTTCCATCTCTACAATTTCAAATGTGCATAAGGATTGGATACATGATATCCAAGAAGAGTATTTGCTTAATGAGCAAGCATCAAATATGATGAAGGAATTTCGGCAAGGCAAAGGAGAAGAGTATCCCAATTTCAAATGGCACAACGGTCTTTTGTGGTATTATGGTAGAATCTACTTGACACCACAATCTTCTTTCAAAGACTGTATCTTACATGAGATGCAATCTTCACCTTTAGCGGGACACCATGGTTGTTAAAAACATTTGATAATATCCATAAGAGTTTCTATTGGAAGGGAATTTGGAGGGATATCAAGGATTATGTTATGCAATGTCTTTCGTGTCAGTTAAATAAGGACTCCTCTCTTCTACCCGACGACTTACTTCAGCCACTCCCTATTCATCAAGGCAACTAGACTGATATTATGATGGATTTTATTGTGGGATTATCTACAACAAAGCATGGGTGGAATAGCATTTATGTGGTGGTAGACCGGCTGACTAAATCAACTCATTTCATCCCTACCAAGGCTCAATTTAGAGCAAATTAAGTGGTTGAACAATTCATGAAATGTATTTTTAAGATTCATGGTATGCCATTGAAGATTGTATCCAATCATGATACTAAGTTCATGGGAAGGAGTTTGTTCACTTCTGTGTGGGAATAATTTTGACTCCTAGCACGGCATATCATCCCCAAATGGATGGCCAAACGGAGCATGTCAATAAATGGTTGGAAGTCTATCTTCGACATTTTTGCCATGAAACTTAAGCTTTGTGGGATCATTGGCTACAACTTGCTAAATTTTGTTATAATAACAATCATCATATGAGCATTGATGTGTCGCCATTTGAAGAGCTTTATGGATAAAAAGTGCGAATACCTTCATCTCTCATTCATGAAGATGTGAATCCACAAGCCAAAGCTGAAGTTGAGAAAATGGAAGCCCTTTTACATCAATGCAAAGAAAACATTAGAAAGGCACAATATGTTATGAAGGCTTATGTTGATGAAAAGAGGAGGCCTTTGGAGTTTGAAGAAGGAGATTGGGCATTTCTTAAAGTGCCTAAATCTAGCTATGCTTCTCTCAAAGGCAGTCATAATAAGTTGGCTCATTGTTACTATGGGCCTTAGCAAATCCTCAAACGAGTTGGCGATCTTGCATACAAGCTTTATTTGCCTTCTTCAACAAGGATTCATTCTACCTTCCATGTTTCCCAACCTAAGAAATATGTGGGTCCAACCATAAAGGTTTTAGAGGAGTTACCTCCCATAGATGAATATGGTCTCATCATTTATCAGCCCAAAAAGATTATTGGCAAAAGAGAAAAGGTTTTAAGGAACCATTCATTACTGGAATACCTTATTAAATGGTGAGCTTTTCCCATGGAGGAGTCTACTTGGAAACCATCATCATACCTTGATTCTTTCCCACGGCTTTTGCAAGAAATAGAGTAAAATCTGAACAAGACAACTTGGTGTATAAAAATGTTGTCATAAAAATAATTGCCCTACTATCATCAAAATTGGATTTTTATGGCATGGCTGGATACTAGGGATTGTTCTCTACATTTCTATAGCTCATACATGGTGATTGGACATTTCTTCTTCAAGTTATGGCCATTCTTGTATAGCAACCTATTTTGGACAGTCTCCAGTAGTATACTCAGATATTATACTTGTAATTCATTATCATATGAGATATTCTTCAACTTGGAGTTTCATTTTAGCATGGATCCATTACTTACAAAGCTATCCTTGTAATGTTTCCTTGTAAATTGTCCCAATTGTAGCTTTGAATACAAAGCTCTTTTAGATTGGGATGGCTTGTAATAAATCATAAATACCTTAGTCTAGGGTAGGCTAGGGTTAAGTATAAAAGGTGGAGATGTAACATGTGAAGTATCTTTTTTCCATTTTACAACATTACATGTTTGAGGTCTCAACCTCCCACTATCTAAGAGGGTGAATACTCTTGGCCACCATAGCTTGGGATGCATACCATGCTGCAACCACTCATCATTTGATTCTCAGCCAACATTGGTAATATCGTTTCATGCCTAGCTACCTTGGCTATGGCTTCTTGGCATTTTAGTCTATTTCTTGTATTTTGAGTTTAATGTCTTCCTGTGAGAATTAGCTTCTTTACAGACATACATCCCATAATCATATACAACACTAACAAACTACTAATAGAGGTAAGTAATAATGTCCAGAGCATACAAAATCAATCAGAAAACAAAGGTAACTACATCCAATAGCATACAAGAGATCATATACATGAACCAAGAGTCCCATTGTCTCAAAGAACCAAGCTTTGCCAAGTATAATCGTCTTCCAATGGAATCAAATCCAGAATGAAAAGTGAGTAAGCAAAGCTCAAGATATATACATCAAAGCATCCAAGAAGACCAAGCACATCACAAATATATTCGAGAGTATAAGTGTCAAATGAAGCTTCAATATCCATGAGTAAGCAAGCATGAAAGCTCCAAGCAACTATCCAAAGCCTAAGTACATCAATGTAGCTCAAATCCAAGTATCAAAGTATGTCAAAACCATATCTAAGCTCATATATCAATGCTAGACATCACCATAGACATGTAGCATACTCGAAATACTATGCAAACACAATATACATTCAAAGCATGAAGCTTCGAACATCCTTGAAGCATCAAACATGCATTATGTAAGTTCTTGTTTACTGTCCAAACCAAAATTGTTTAGTTTTGTGTGAAATAGATAATAGAAAAATACACAAAATCAACTCCATGAATACCTAGATTTGTAGCTCTCATCTTGCTCTTTGTTAGTAGCTAAAGAATGCCTGAATCCAATATCATATGTAAAAGTTATGATCAAAATACGACATGTTGTTAAGTTGCCATAGCTAGCTATAGCATGATATTCTCCTCATGCTATGGAGGGGCATGGAATCCACCCCAATACCATGGTGGCCAAAGAGTATGCCCCCTCAATGGATGGTGGGAGATGGAAACCCCAAATAAGAAATGTTTACAATTGGAAAAAGATGTTTGGCAAGTTACAATTTAGCCCTTTTATATCTAACCCTAGACTAAGACTAAATATTAGCTAAGGTATTAATTTGCTTTATTATAAATCATCTTGGCATGAAAGAGCTTTTATCTCAAAGCTCAAATTGGAACAAGATACAATGAAGATTACAAGGATAGCTGGAAACATATGGATCCATGAATGCTGAAATAAAAGTCGAGCTCAATAAGTACCCAACAAGGCTCAGCCAAGCCATGCAAATCTTCTCAACAAGCTAAAATTAAGTAGAACAAGTCAAGAGAAGGAAAGACTCAATGCGTACCTCAGGAGGAAGAAACAATAGCTGCCATGAAACCTTGAGTTGAAGCTTTTAATTTGAGCCAAAGCAAAGGATGAAGAAGCTCCTCAAATGGTTAGCTCTGATACCATTTGAAAGGTAGAGCCCAATTGAAAGCAGACAAGCAAAAGTAAGAGCAAAGCAAGGGCTATGGAAATCCCAACATTCTCAATGTGTGACCAGCCTTTTCTTATTTAATAATCATTAAAAGAATCAATAATAAAGTGATAGTGATGGGTGCCTACCACTTGCAGTATATAGGTGTGCAGTCATAGTGTGTGAAGTAAATACAGGGCAATATAGGCACACGCACCTTTACCCCTAACATTTTGTACAAGAAACTCCACAACATGAATACCCATAAGATGTAGCACCATATGACTATTATCCCAAAAAAATTTGTTCATGAGGATGATAAGCATGTAAATGACCATCATAATCACATTGCTAGTGGTCATAATGAAGCTAATGATTATGTTGATGTCCTTTCCCATACCTTCTAGGAACAAATTGTGTCCTACTCATGAAATCATCTGTAAATTTTGCTTTTACTTGATCACACCTAGACCACATTCCTTTCAATAGTATAGGGAATTTGGACCATGCATAAGATTACACATGATCCCCATATGCACATTGTTGCCCATAAGAGTAAGCATGGCTATCATATGCATGTTTTTGTAAGCATGGACATCATATGAAGCATATCCAAGGAAATATGCATCACTATCATATGCATGTTGCTGCTCATACCAATGGTTGTCATACCCATTATCATAGTGTAGCTATTCATAATGCCCATGCCAACCTTGTCAAAAACCAAATGGCTAAAAACATGGTGACTCAAAATAAAGTTCTATACCTTGTTTGTGATCTAACAAAGTCCACCTAATCCATATTTGGCATAAATTCTTGAAGAAACTAGGATCAAGACACTATAAAAACATCCTTGTAAAATGCATAATCCCAATTCACTTCATGTCTTTCTCTCCTAGCTAAGGTCACATTCTGTACTAACTAAAGCCAAGTAAGAATCTAATGTTGGAAATGCCATACCCTACCAGAAAACACATTGAATTCTTGTGGACATTGGAGATGAAATTGCTCTTGCTTGAGATCACATAGCATCAATCATAGTTCAATGGTGACTAATGTGTATACTGAATGAGTTGCTATATTGAATCCTAAAGTAAATCTTGTGAAATTTCCCTGTCTTTCCTCCTTTGACTAATAATGACTTTGATACAAGACATTATTATGTTTCTCAGGAAATAATCTATAAACAGAATCTTTGTCCATATTGATATGCCTTTCACGAGCCTTCCTTGATTTGGAGCTACATTTCATAACGAGACCAACAACAATTTGCGATTGGGTATGAATCTTTTTGTGGTATTGAAGATGATGATGCAAATAATTTTATCAAGAAATTAGAATGGATGGCCTACAAGGATTGCAAATGCACTAATACTAAAAAGCTTCAAATGATTGACATGTTTCTTGAAGATTCTACAAGATTAGGTGGGATTCATTGAATGAGGAAACAAAGGTGAATCGGAATCAAGTTAGAATTGGGTTTATTACCAAGTTTGCAATAATCAGGTAAACTCTAAAGAGCTTATGAAAATCTTTAGAAATAATTTTTTAGGAAGAGAATGAGAGTATCTAAATTTGTTGCAAGGTTTGAAGAAAGATGGATAGAAGTTACACAAGTATGGAGGAAACTCGAGTCATGTTTTTGAAAAAGGATAAATTTATTTCTTTACTTAGACTTGAAATGATAGAAAATGTATTGATAAAAGACCCTACCTCATTTGAGGATGAAATTTAAATTGCTAAGAAAAAGTAGAAGAAGTTGCAAATAAGGTTGGAACAATTAAGAAGTATTCATACAACTACAATTTCAAATGCCCCCTCCTATAGATCCAATGTTTTTGCAATCATAGTGCTGGCTTCAAATGTCTCTATGCAATTATTCCTAATAACTGTCTAGTTGTTGCCTGAGAACACTAAGATTGTTCTTCTTGGTCTTTTCCTAGTTGTAAATCTCTTCATTTTAAGTGGAAAAACAATGCAGCTATTTATTACTTTGATTACTTCTATATTGTCCTTAAGCAATAATAATGCACTTGGGACAATTACAATTGTAGATTAAATAAATATGACTCAATACAATGAAAAAATTAACAAAAACAAGTGACATGTCTACCTACTCAGATTTTGGATATACTAGCTTCACATCCTAACCAGGGTGATATTGCAATCTTTTGGTAGTCAATGAGCATATACAACCTCCAAAGCTGGTAGCAGCAAGTGAATTTCAAAAGCTTTCCTAGCCTTATATACCTGATTACAATCATGGAGTTAAGCTAAAGAAAATACTCTTTGCTAAAGTGGCATGGAGTGCCCTAAGATGTAAGGTAGTCTTTAGGATCAAATTTTTATCATATTCTAGCTTTATAGGGGAAAATCAGCACTTTTAGCAATGCATTAATAGAATTGCATCCCTTAGTCTTATTTTGTATCCAGATGTCATGGTACATTTTCCTTTAGTGAATGCACATAATACTTGTGCAAATTTTGTAAAGTTGATTGAGAAGCCAGTTTAGCCTATTGGAAGATGTGGCTCTTCTTGGCATTGAAGATGAAATCAAGATTCTTGCCTATACAAGAGAATACTCAAGGTGAGTTCCTACTATTAATCAACTTTACTTGAAGATGGGACTCTCAATACACTTCTATTTTGTCATCAATCATGTGGTGGGGAGACTTGCTTGAGCTATTGTACCAAACACATACACTACACACAAGGGGAAGCTCACTTGAGAACACAACTAGAAAGATGGAGACCAAAACGTTTTCTTGCTTATTTTTATTCCTTCTTCTTTTTCACACAATACAATGTACACAAAGTATAGATAAGATACAATATAAAGAAAAGTGATCTACTAAGTCAAATAGTATATAACTAACTATACTAAGTCGATTGGCACTATAATTATACTAGCTGTATAAGTAGGTGTAACTATCCAAATATGATAAGTGGTAAGTTAGTGGTTATGTGAGGATTATAATGATCACCAACGTGATAAGTATAGACATGCGGACCCATCTAACTAGGTGGTCTATCATCAATGTCCGCACCTGTTGAGCTTGCCATCTCAATACTCCCCCTTAAGCTCAACTATATCTTTGCAACTCCAAGCTTTTTTGCACCTAATGCCTTTGTGAAATTGTCATCTATCTAATCATTTCTACTAACATATACCAAGTTTATCTCTCCTAAGTACATCCTCTCTCAAAAAGTGATAATCTACCTCAATGTGTCTTATTCTAGCATGGAACACTGGGGTTTTTAGCTAATTGTATATTGCTCAGGTTGTCACAAATAATGATAATTGCACCATCTCCATGCACATCCAATTCACCCAATAACTTTTGCAACCATACTATCGCACATGTTGCCATAGCAGCACCTTTGTACTCTGCCTCTATACTCGATAAAGCAACTATAGGTTGCTTTTTACTGCTCCACGTAATTGTTGCACTACCAAGGGAAAACATGAATCTAATGGTGGATCTTTTATCAGATATACTACTAGCACAATCTACATTTGTGTATCCAAACACTTGCATATCCTTAGCTGTCTCATAAAAAATTCCATAATACAAAGTAGACTTCACATATCTCAATGTATGTCTATCCAAATGAGGCTTCCTAGGTACCTACATAGACTAACTCACAAGTCCAACATCATAATTCAAGTCTAACCTTGTGATAGTCATATAAATCAAACTTTGTATTATCTTTCTAAACATAGTAGGTCTTCTATCTCATCCCCAACATTAGTAGGTCTCTCTAAACACATTCTCCAACTATGTGACTTAGGTTCATGAATTCTTCTTGTTGAAATGTTGAGCTCTACATGAGCTAGCATCATCCACTATGTGCCTTGGTGATGTGAAACAACATTATTTACTAGCATTTTAGGTAACCAACATGAGGATACGCCACTAATTCTATAATTGGACTACACCCACGTAGTCCATCCTGGGTTACGGCCACATTCATTATGCCATCTCTTCTTTCCTTAGTGGGCTTACGCCTAGTAACCACGTGTACATATGTTATGGTACTCTCATATTAGTCTTTTATCATATTGTAGACTCTTTTTCACTCACTGCACAACACTAATTGCAATCTGTAATTTTTATATAAGTACCTTTTGCTTTTGCAATCCAACAAATGCTTGAAGCCTTACATATTCAAAATCTGTAACCTATGCACTTTCTAAATTGTGGACATAGGTGAAACTATAATATAACCAAGAACTACTATCGAGACCACTTGCAGGTCTAGATCGGAGGCCAAAATGACCTCAGATGGAAAAATTCACAATAGATACACCCTATAAGGCATGTTTGTAATATATATACTATTCATCCTACTCACCAAGTTTCATTGCAATCGCAGACTACATCCCTTCCAACCTCAGGAGCCTCATGCAGCTATAACCTAAGGAAAATCGAGAAAGCTAGAAGAGCTTATTATGCATTGCTTGCTTTCATGCTCCAATGCCTTTACCTCAGCCTTTAATCAAGCTCTGTGCAATTGTAGGATGACTCTGATACCATAAAAACAGACAAGAGGAGAGAGAGGTGAAGAGACTAAGAGTACACACACAAGCACACAAAAAAGTAATTGTGTGTTTAGTTATAGTGCACCTAGTATCAACTAGCTTACAAATTGCAGGTTTTTACAAGGTTTTCTATTTTTATCAAAATCAACCAAATTGTTGGTGGAAAGCTTAATAAGAATAATTATCAAGCATGAAATTTCAAGATGGTAAATTTCTTGAAGGGCAAAGGTGTTTTGAATTACATTCAAGGAAACATAGTAGTAGCACTTGAAGTTCATGCACAAAATACTATTAATACCATATTAGAGAATTATGGAATCTCCCAAGTTCCACTTTCAAATAAGGAGTAAAGATTTGACCAAGTGGCTAAATCTTAACCCTATATTTGAGAGTGGGACTTGGGGGGGGTTGCTTATATAGTATCTAGGGAAAATTTCACCTTCAAGTAAGGGGACAATATTTGACCATGTGTCCAAATATTAATCACATTAGGAATTTCCAAATGTTATGAAAATTCCCAAATTTCTAAATATATGGTTTATTGTAAAACAGTTAAAGGCTAAGAAAGATTGGAAGCAAACATAGAGTAAAGTCATGTATTGGATGTCTATCATTAGTGTCATAGATAACATAATGAGCTATTTGAAAGAATTACATGGAAAAATTTGGCAAGGCTATCTGAGGTAAATACAAAGATCAAAAAGCTATAGCTCAAGTTAGAGTAGAACCAAGTGAAAAGAGGAAACATGTCAATTACTAATTATGTCATATTCTATGGTACAAGTGTATCATTGAACTTGCATAGTTACATAGATGCAAATTGGGCTAGTAATATTTTAGATAGGAGATCTAAAAATGTTTTTACATTTTCCTTTGGAAGTGCTATTGTTACTTGGAGCAACAAGAAATAGATAACATTTTCCTGGTCTAGTATAGAGGCAAAGTACAAAGGTATTGTAATTGCAACATGTGAGGTAGATTGGCTACACAAGCTACTTGGTAATTTGGGGATGTAGATGGATAAGAAGATTATCATCTACTATGATAACCTTAGCAATATTCAATTGGCTAGGAACCCACTGTTTCATGCATGAACCAAACACATAGAGGTTTATTACCATTTCATTTCAAGAGCGAGTTCTAGCAGGTGATATTGACTTGGTGCACAAAGAACATTCTATTGACATTTTCACCAAGGCCTTGGGAGCTGAGAAGCTTCCATGCTTTAGAACTATGCTTAGAGTTCATAAGCTCATGCGTTGAGCTCAAGGAGGAGGAGTGTTGAGATGTCCAACTCTACATAAGTTGGTATCCAAAGTTGGTATCCACTATGTGCCTTAGTGATGTGGAACAATATTAAGTGTGTTAGTAGGTGACCAATATAAGGATACGCCAGTGATTCTATAGCTTGACTACTATACCCATGTAGTCCATCCTTGGATGTGGCACATTCATTGTGCCACCTCTTCTTTCCTTATCAAGTTCACACTTAGTGACTACGTATATATATGTTGTGATACTTTCATATATTAGTATCTTATCATGTTGCAAACTTAGTTCTTTTGTGTGGAAAAAGAAGAAGAAGATTTCAGCCTTATCTCTCTGTGTGCTTAAACCTCCATTGCTTTTGAGTATGTGTGCTCTTGGTCTCTTAAACTCTCTCCCCTCTTGTCAGTTTTCACTTCTCTCATCCTCTCTTCAAAGCCTTCACACTTGAACTTGGTAAGGAAATCTTGCTTCAGATCATTCAATGTATTGAAAGTTCTTATTGCTTGTATTTCATATCATTAAAATGTCACACCCTTAAAAGTGGTGACGAATGTTGCCAACCAATGCTCTAGGATCCCAGCATTATTGATCACATATACTACCATGAACTCTACTACATGAAGATTGGAGTCTTCATTATACTCTACCTTAAAAATTGGCAATGTGACTATATTCATAGGACAATCATTAATATTTCTAGGGGGTCTTTGACTAGGAAGGGGACCTTAGTTTGGTTGAGCCATTGGAACTTACGTAAAGAGTATCACAAGCATACCAAAGGACTCTTCTCCTACTTGTCTACTTCTGGATTTGGCCTTCTATAGAGGCAATCGACCGCCAAGGCTCATGGACTGCTTATTGTTTCAAGAGTTCCAAGCCGAGAACTAATGGCTACCTCTCACATAGCCGATGCACTATCCATCTCTAGGGGAGTAGTGAGCTTATCTCCATGCCCGATCAAGTTACCTCCTCTCCTGAGCACTCCGGTAGCTCCATGATCCCAGTGCAAGCTTCAAGCGGGCTCCATCCTCAAGCTCCATGCTCCAAGCTCCATTTCTGCGAGCAAGAGAAGAGAAGAGAAGAAGAGAGGAGAAGACGGAGGTCTTCTCCACCCCGGTCCCTCATCCTCACACACTCACTCCCTCACACTCTCACACTCCCTCTCTCAAGCACAAGCTCAAGTAAGCAAGAAGAAGAAGAAGAAGAGGAGAGCCACTTTTGGCCACATACAAGAATGAGCTTCTCATTCACTTTTCAACTTTATATACAAAACCCTAAATACCTTTTTGGATAGTCATCCTCTTATCCCCTTTTTTACATGGTCGACCGTGGCCTTAGGCATTTTTTCCCATTGTCCTCATATCTTCCTAGCTTCCTTTGAGAGCGGAATTTTGGTGCCGAGAAGTACTTAAAAATAGCCAAAAATTATGAATATCAAGGGAAAAATATTCAACGTGGAAGGCAGCGGCTCTATCTAGGACGATTTTAAGCGCCAAAGTACTTTAAAGGCACCTGAGTGACACTTGTTGATTTTTCATAATTTTTTAGACAGTCATGCAGGTTGACACGAGTTAACGGCCAATGCGGGATGCCAAGCCGGATGTCCGGGATTTTTAAGAGCTCAATTCGGAGTCCGGACGGGAAAATGGCCAAGAAACCGGTTAAGATGCGAAGAGGTGGACATTAGAGTGGCCAAATGGGCAAGTGCCTCTTGGGAGCCCAACATGTTATGCCATTTGACAAGAGGGCACGAAAAAAAAATCGTGAGATGAAGGAGAAGAAGGCGCCATCAACAGGCGCCGAAAAATGCGCTATGGAGAGGAGGAGGCAATCTTCAGCCTCAATACAACCCACATCAATGACCATGGGGCTTCAATCCCCCCTGGATGCTGACTCTATCGCCACCTCTCACCTGAGAAATGGTGGTCTCTGTGAAGAATTCTGATTTCAGTATTTCTCTCTCCTCTCTCTCTCCCCTAAAGGCAGATTCATGTGGTGAAGAAGAAGAAGAAGAAGAAGAATGGATGATGGATGCTTGTCCAATGAAGACCGGATTGCTCCGTGGTGTAAGAGGAAGGAAGATTGCTGATTGTGGACTGTCATGAGCATTAATGGTGGTTGGAAATCAGTCCCGAGATATGGCAAATAAAACCCCGCAACCCGCAAAGAACGGTAATCTCATTTTTACAAAGGAAATTGATGTTTTATGCAAGTTGCTTCATGAATTCTTGTTCCCATGGGATGATTATGCATTATAATGTTGTTTGCAATGTCTTCCAACTATTTGAGATCAGAAAATTAGAAAATCATAAGTGTTGTGGATGAAATTAATAGTGTAAAACCCGTAAACACGTGAAATGTGGAAAAATTGGGTGTTTTTGAGATATCAATGAAAAATATAGCAAGACACACCAACTAAACTTGTGTTCTTTCTGCAAATGAACCTAAGGGCCACAGCCCATAACTTATTTTGAATTTTCAATCATTTAATATTGCAAAAATACAAGAAAAATAGGAAAAATGGGAGAAAAATAGGAAAAAAAATGAATTTTGAGTGCCGAAAATTAAGGAAAAATAAGATTCATATTTGTGGATGTATGGGGGATCTAAAGTATGAGGTTTAGCCTCAGTTCAGGCCTACCTTTATGTTTTAGTGAGCTTTTATGGCTTTTTATATAATGAAAACATGAAAAATGAACCCTAAACCTATGCAACGATGCACAACCTAAACGGGTAAGGGGGTAGAGTGTATGAAAGTGTTTAAATACTGAAGGAAATGATGAAAATCTTGCTGGTTTTTATGCATACCATTTAGGTTGGTCGATAATTAAAGATTAAGAATCTAGTAGCACGAGGGTTTCTCGGTGCTAGGTTCATGCAACGACGCATACGAGCAATAGTCAAAATCATTGAAGGAAATGTTTTCCACATATGCACCAATGCTAATTTTCTTAATTGTTTGAGTACCTGGACATTCACAATTTGCATGAAGCATAAAATGATAAAATGTATCAGACAATACCTCCTGGATGCATGGCAATTGCTTTCTAGAGACATGACCAACGTTGAGTGAGTAAGGTTGCCCAAGCTGTAGGCTAAGCATTGGGTCTAAGGGGAAAGTAAAGTGAGGAATGGTACATTCCTGGATATGAGCAATTGGTACCTTCAATGGAAATGTGTGCGATATTGTGTTATATATGTTTAGCAACGCATCGAGGGGCCAATCCCCAAGGTGTAGGAGAGTCGCAGTGAGGTAGCGATAGTCAACCGTGGGAGGACCTCCTATGTTTGTACTTCGTGCTATTTAGCAATGTGCTGAGACTCCCTCTGAGGAGTGTTAATTGGGTTAGAGTTGGACTAGGAGACGTGATACAAATGCAAGATGTTTAGGAAGATGATGTATGTGTCATCCACGCTTCTGGCCGCGAGGTCGTGGGGTTGTTGAGCGCATGATAGAGATTCGGCTAGTGCATGAGCCACTGCCGGGCCGTTTCAGTGGTGCGTCTGCCGGGAGCCGCTTAGAAGTGGCGGTCCTCGAATCCTGGTTGTCTAGGGACCAATTAGCAGTTTATGCCAAAGGATACTGAGATTGACCCGTTATTCATCGATAAGCATTGTCTAGCCGAAATCCAAAAGCAAGAGAGAGACGAAAGAGCTAGGCGACATGCTGAAATTTTTAGGAGGTATTCCCCTAAGCATAGCAATGCTGAACCTTTACGAGGGTGTGTATCTAGTGGTCTTGGTGCCACAAGCAGTAAGTTAGGAGAAGGTGGAAGCTCTAGTGCTCCCCTTTCTTCCATAAGCCAGTCTACATCAAGTGTGAGAGGTGTAACCTCACCGTTCCCTATTCCTAGTGCAAATCCAATTTCCGTCATGGCGCAGCCTATTGCAATTCCTGCAGGAACGACGGATTTGCCGGCTCTAGGTTACCCGCTACCCATTTTTAGTGGGTTAGTTGAGGAAGATGCGGAGCTCCATATCAGGGAGTTTCAAAAGCTGATGTTCAACTGTCGCATCCAAGAAGAAGGACATTTAATGATGTTCTTCAACATGACTCTCAAAGGAAGAGCTACCATATGGTATCATGGTTTAGAAGCCGGAACCATATTAAATATTGATTCATTTTATGAAGCTTTTCGAAGGGAGTTTGCCCCTGAAAGGGGTGGGCAATATTGGTTGCGTGTACTCAACGTGACCCGCCAAGAACCTCACGAGGATATTCGTGCTTATGCGAAGAAACTAAAAGAGGTTTTCCGTAAGTTGGACACCTCCATTCCTATCCCCACAACTGCCCAATTGTAATATTTTCTGCATGGCTTGGACTTTAATATTCAATTGCAGTTGAGTGGTGTCCCTTTGGGGGATATAGATACTTCTATTACACGAGCACAAGAAGTGGAATCCCGACTTCAAGCAGCCTATGCCTCTCGAGGCAATTCGAATATGGGTCTAGCATTGGAAAATAATATGGCGACGGCCAATGGCAGTGGTAGCCAAGGGATAGCGATGGCTAATCCTAATGGGAGAGGGAACATGTTGCAGAATTTGCCTTTATTACCAGCTCCCCCTAGCATGTCGATGCCTACGAGTAGTCAAATGGCTCCAAATGGTGGAAGCCAAGCAATTAATCCTAATATCATGCATGTGGTTCAACAACCAGTGCCTAATCGAATTGTTAGGCCGATGGAATGCTAGGGTAATGATCAAGGCTACGAGTCGAGTGCTTCCTATGTCCTTGGCAAGATTAAGGACATGATGAAGCATTATACCGACATGATTACGGAGCAGTATCGACAAATAGCCGTTGATGTCAACTTTCTTAAAAAATGACAAAATTTGATAGGAAGTAGATACCCAGATGAGGGTGCACCTTCGAGGTTTAGCTGCAAATGGTGTGGTGGGCAACATTATCCACAAAATTGCCCAAAGGTCAAGTGCGACATCTGTGGAAAATCCGGCCATTTAGCAACCACTTGTTGCTGGAGTAAGATTAGTTCCCTCTAGCGAGGTAGTCGGCAACCAGGGCCTATTAATCATCGTGCTCAAGGAAATGATTCCCAGTGAGAATACAGGCCTAAGAAAATACTCCAACGACCAAAGACTACAGTGGAGGAGCTGCCTAGTGGTAGTGGGGTTAGTTTGATTGAGGCTGTGCGCGTTAATGACACTGAAACCTCTAATCTGCGAGCTGTTCTTACAAGAGGTCAAAAGGGTAGAGAGACCGACAAGGATAAGCCTATCGACGGAAATCCTAAACAAGGTAACAAAGGAACGCAAGTTCTGGATCCTGCCATGGAAGGGGGACCTCTGAAGCCCGTGGAGAGCAAAGTCAATGTTAAGAAGGATAAGGAACCACCGAGGAAGAAGGTGAAAGTTAAAAAAGAGGCAATAAAGCCGGTTCAGCGACCTAAAGAGCGGATGGTTTGGTGTGAAAAGCGAACTCTGCCGAACTATCATGAATTCGATTTGGCGAGTTCTCCTTGTGAAGTCAAGCCGGATGTGAATCTTTTACATCTTATTAAGCTTTCCCCAGGAGTACGCAAGGAATTTAGAAAGATCCTGCGTACCAGGTATATCGTGGAACCTTTGGGTATTGCGCGAGTTGGTGATGACTGATTCGAGCATGGGAGAAGCATTGCCCAAGGGTTGCAGCCTATGTCGATAGGATATTAGTAGATTATGCCATTGTCGACACGGGATCATCTGTTAACATTATGAGTTCTGAACTAATGGAAATGTTGGGTCTTGCGATCCAGAAAGATACCTCCACAATTCTCAGAATGGTGGATGATAGTTTGAGATAGCCGGAAGGCTGCATTACTAAGGTCCATGTCATTGTTGCAAATGTAGAATGCCTGTTGGACTTTAGGATAATTCATTTTGCAGGGCGTCCAAGTTACCAAGTATTACTTGGACAACCTTGGATCTTGCAAGCGGACTGTCAAGTGGATATACCCGCCAGTCAACTGATATTCGGTAGAGGTGCTCAGCACGTGGTGATTGATGCCTATCCTGAGTCCCCACAGAGTGAGAGAGCTCCTCTATCTTCTACAGAATTGGAGACATTAGAGGATTTATCTACCAATGAGACATCATCGAGTGATGAGTCCAAAGAGGGATCCACCATGGAAGACATCTATCAGATCACTTTGAACGAGCCGATAGAGGCCCAAGATTGTATAAGAGATGCAAATATTATCGAGCTAGACCTTGGCACGCCAAATGTTTCGCTGCCAATTAAGTTAGGTTCTATGCTCAGCTCAGCAGAAAGGGAGGATTATGTGTCCCTAGTTCAAGAATTCCGCGATATCTTTGCCTAGAGTTATGATGAGCCGAGGGGCATTCCTCCTAGTATTGCTGTCCATACAATTCCGTTGAAGGAAGGAAGCCATCTTGTGCGTCAGAAAGTAAGGCATATGCCTTTCGAACTCAGGGACGGGCTGTTTGAGGAGTTGCAGAAGTTAAGGAAAAGCTGGGTTAATCTTTCCTGTACAACACACAGAATGGTGTTCACCCATTGTTATCAGGAAGAAGAAAAATAATCAAATCCGATTATGTGTAGATTTTAGAGAGCTGAATAAGCAAACGGTTAAGGACTATTACCCATTGCCATTCATTGACCAGATTTTGGATCAATTAGCGGGTAGGGAGATATATTTATTTATGGATTGCTTTGCAGGATACAACCAGATGGCAATTGCAGAAGAGGACAAGTTGAAAACAACTTTTATTACTGACTTTGGTACTTTTGCGTACCATGTGATGGCCTTTGGTTTATGCAATGCGCCTGGTTCGTGGCAACGAACAGCAGATAAGACATTCGTTGACATATCCCCTAAAGAGTTGAAGGTGTTTATTGATGACTTAGGGGCCGCCACCGTGAGAGAAAGGCAGTTGATCATTTTAAGAAAATGCTTTGAGCACTGCAGACAATTTTGTATCGCTCTTAACCCACAGAAGTGCGTTTTTGGTGTACCTTATGGGCTCTTGCTGGGCCATGTGGTCAGTTCGGTAGGTATTGCGACAGATTCCGAGAAGGTCAAAGTCATAGTTACCATGGGTTCACCACGCACTCCGAAAGAAGTTCATAGCTTTCTGTCTTTGGTTGGTTATTACCATAGATTCATAAACGCCTTGGTAGAAAGAATGTTGCCGCTTACAAATCTATTGTCCTTTAGCTGTTTGTTTGTATAGAGTGATCTCATGTTTAACCATCCATCAACCTAGAGGGCATGAAACAAGCATGTTGGAAACTAGGGTAGTTATGGCATCAACAAGTTATCATGCTAAAGCCATGATGCCATGGGAAAGTGCTGATATACTATGGAATATGCTTGTGGTTGAAACATCTCGTGTAATGGGCCACCATGACGACATAGTAGGCATCACAAGGATGTTAGAAGCCCTAGCTGTCAAGGGAAAACTGTTGCTTAAAAGGCAGGATTCCCAAGTTTTAAGAAGTGGTAATGATAAATCTGCTTTAGATAAGGACCAAAAGATCTTATATAAAACCATTATGGACTTTCCTTTGAAAGGGAAAGGTATGGAAGACCCTCTAAGAGGGGATCAAAATGACATGTTGAAACTTATAGGACTCCCTAGACCACTCAGTGAGTTGGCAGAAAGGGATGTCAATGAGGGTAATAACCTCCCTACACCGAAAAGGGTGGGGATGGAAGAGGTTAAAGATCCTAAGAGGCTGGACCTAGATCATGGTGAATATGAAGATTTTAATGACCCGGTGTTGATCCCAAAAGGAAGGACTAAATGTCCTCCTCTTTATAGGAATCTCCCAGTGTTTTATGGGTTGCCAGATGAGGATCCAATAATTCATTTAAGAGAATATGACCTAACTTGCATTGCAAGTGGGTTCGACGATATACATCGGATGCTCGTATTCCCAAGTACCCTAAAGAGAGAGGCAAGGAAATGGTACTGGAGCCTCCCAAGAGGGTCGATCAAATCATTTGAGGAGTCTTGTGATAGATTTCTAGATGAGTATGAAAAGAAGCTCCCTATGATTCACGTCTTAGGGCAGCTTATGCAGTTTAGACAGGAGTCTTATCCTTCTGTTAAAGAGTATGCTAGAGCCTTTCATAGTACTCTTAGGCTTTGGCCAAGAAGAGCCAGTGCACTACCAAATGATGTGCTATGTGAGATCTTTTTGAATGGCTTAGAGATTAATACGCAAATCCAAGTGAGACTACGGAATCCTAAGTCGTTAAGGGAAGAAAAAATGCATGCCATTGATTATGAGGGTCATATTCAGAAATGTTGGGAAAACTTTTGGAGTTTTCCCCACTCAGTACAAGTGCATCCTAGCTTCCAATCATTTTTGCAAGAAGACAGCTCACTTGCTGATACCAAGGCAGCCTATGAGGGGAACCTTGGTGGCCAAAATCTCAAAGCAGAAAATGGCCATCCTATGCGTAGTAATGACATGCCTATCAGTGAAAAGGTTCCAAGTCATGTAAGTCCCATTAGGGCTTGCAACACTTCCACGAGAGGTAGTTGTGATGGCAACATGGATAGAACCAATGGGCCTATGAGTGTTGATAAGCATTCTGAGTGTGGTTCTAATGTTGTTGCTAGTAAGGCTCTTGAGAGACCTTTGGTGTCGGAATCCTACTTCCGGGTGGATGTTGTTTCCTTCAGTGAAAGCATGGTTCTTATGGAAGAAAATTTGCAGTATGGACGTAAACAAGTAAAGACATCTTTTGTAAAGAGGATGAAACATGCTAAAAGTCCACCTGTGCTTCACAAAGTTCATAAGGATGTGAGGCCATTTGGCCATAGGGATAAGTTTGTATTGAGTTCGTTAGACTAGTGCAGCAAATTGAGGGAGTGCAAGAATATTAAGGGAAATGTGAGATGGGTTTGGAGACCCAAAATCTCCAAAAGTATGGCAGGAGTGTCGGATGCAAGGCCAAGGATCCCATCTAGATATATTTGTTCGAACCCCCAAAGAGGGTAAGATTGGATATACATCTGACCATATACACTGCCTTGGGATACACCCATGTGATGTGCTTAGGCTTGAAGTTCTACCTAGTTTGGGTCGCAGCATTGATTTATGTGAAAACCCAAATAGGGGAGGTTCGAATGAGTACAAAGCTATGATTCTTTCTCCCAAAGGAGCCACCCAGCCACTTGAATGACCAGTTTATTCAGATTACAATAAATGTGAGACATGCGAGTCCACTAAGGTTGTTCATTCAGCTCATAGTGCCCAAGAAGGGATCGGTCTTATTGATGAGTTATTTGTGGAAAGGCTTGGACTTGTAGCTATATAGAAAGAAAACCCTAAGATTTTTTAAAAAAAGAAAAAAAATACAAGATCAAGCTTTTAGCTAACTTGCATGAGTAGCATGGGGTTAGTCGACCTATGATATGCTATCCTTGGCACCCTGGGTAGTCTGAGAGGGTGTGATGTATATGCCAAGGACATCAGTATTACGTGGACTAAAATGACTTATCTAGTTTCAAGCTAGGAAGGCTAGCTGCCTTGGATATTACGTCCAGATTTCGTTAGGCCAAGCGGGCCGCTCAGTTTCTTTAGAAAAAGTGATTTATTTCATTAGGCCAAGAGGGCCAGTTGTCTGTTTAGTGCAGGTACGGTTAATGGTTTCTTGTTTGAGTTTTGTGCTAGACAGGTTCGGAAGAAGAGCTTGGAAGGAGCCTTTTGTTGCACGGAAGCTTCTCGTGGCCCTATCCAGGTGATATCCCTCCTTTATAAGTACTGTGGTTTTTATGATATAGGTGGTTGTGTACTTGTTAAAGGGGTTTTTCATTTCTTGTTGGGGGATCGGCGTTCAAGGCATGAAGTCCCGATGTTTAGGTTCAGTATATTTAAGGGAGGTCTGAGTAGTCGTTGCCTCCTGTAAAGACATTGTCAGGCATTGAAAGACCTGTTTTGGAAGGGAGTTCTAGTGACCCTGTTCTGCGAGCCTGCTAGGTAGCCGTTCTAGGAGTTCTTATTAATTGTGAGGCAGTTAGGGAAGCCTACAAAAGGAAAATAAAGATGATATGAGGAAAAAAACCCTGAATATCTTAAAGACAATAAGTATATACAAAGGTGTGTAAAAAGGGGTTCTAACCCCTATCAAAAAAGAAAAGAAAAGAAAGGAAAATTTATAAGTAGTTGATCATTGCCTTGCGAAGGCCTGGTAGGTTCCTGGGGACGAGTCAGACCTGGGGCCGATACCTTGTCTTCCTAGGGGTGGGTTCTTGCTGGAAAATAAGAAATAAGGAAGGTTGGAGCGAAAATAAAATTGAGTGTCAAAAAAGGATTAAGTGTCGCCTTGCGAGGGCTTGGTAGGTTCTTGGGTACCGAGACAGGTCCTGAGGCCGATGCCTTGTTCTCCTTGGGTCACTACGCTTAGCTCCCTCCTTTTTACATGCCCGAGTATGTCAATAAAATAAAATCCTAAAAGAAGAAATGTGCTAAAAGAAAATACTTCTTGATTAGGCTATAGGAGTCCTCGCTTAGTAGGAATTCCTAGTTGTGTTGTCCTTAGTTAGGTAGGTAGTTCAGACCACCACTTAGGGCAACCTCTTTGACAGTTCTTTTTAGTCTGGCCGTGTTGGAGCAGTTGGTTAGTGACTAGCTTCGGATCTTCTATCAGATTATGCTAGGCCTACTCCTTGAGGATGTCATGTCTTGGTTTTGTCAGGGGGTAGGGTGAGCATTGTGCTGTGTTTAGTATGTATTTATTTTGTATCAGCTTGATGCTTCCTTTGGTTGTTTTGTGCAGATCTAGTGTGGGATTCGACGGGCTGAGTCGCCCTATCCCGTGGTCGCCAATGAGAGCGGAATTTTGGTGCTGAGAAGTGCTTAAAAATAGATAAAAATTAGGAATATCAAGGGAAAAATACTCAACGTCGAAGGCGACGGCTCGATATAGGACGATTTTAAGCGCCAAAGTGCTTTAAAGGCGCCCGAGCGATACTTGTTGATTTTTCATAATTTTTCAGATCTTATCGTGCAGGTTGACAAGAGTTACCGGCCAATGCGGGATGCCGAGCTAGACACCCAGGATTTTTCAGAGCTCAATTCGGAGTCTGGACGGGAAAATGGCCACAAAATGGTCAAGATATGAAAAGGTGGACACTTGGGAGGCCAAAATTGAGCATGCCTTTTGAGTTTGGAACCCCCCCCCCCCCCCCCCCCCCCCCACCCCCCAAATATTTTATACACCTTATGAAGCAAAAAACGTGGAGAGAGAATGAGGGATGAAAAAACGTGGAGGAAGATGGCGCCCGAAATTTGCGCTTCATGACATGGAGAGGTGATGGCTGGCTGTGAATAACCCCCCCAATCGATTATCGGGCTTGAATCCCTCCTGGATGCTGACTCTATCGCCGTGCTTTGCTCCTCCAATGGCGGTCTCTATGAAGAATTCTGATTTCAATCTTTCTCTCTCCTCCCCCTCTCTCCCCTAAGGGTAGATTCATGTGGTGAAGAAGAAGAAAAAGAATGGATGACGGATGCTTGTCCAATGAAGACCGGATTGCTCCATGGTTCAAGAGGAAGGAATATTGCTCATTGTGGACTGTCATGAGCATTAATGGTGGCTGGAAATCAGTCCCGAAATATGACAAATAAAAATCCGCAACCTGCAAAGAACGGTAATCTCATTTTTACAAAGGAAATTGATGTTTTTTGCAATTTGCTTCATGAATATTTGTTCCCATGGGATGATTATACATTATAATGTTGTTTGCAATGTCTTTCAACTGTTTATGATCAGAAAATCAGAAAATCATAAGTGTTGTGGATGAAATTAATAGTGAAAAACCCGTAAAATACACAAAATATGGGAAAATTGGGTGTTTTTGAGATATAAATGGAAAATATAATAAGACACACCAACTAAATTTATGGTTTTGCTGCAAATGAACCTAAGGGCCACAGCCCACAATTCATTTTGATTTTTCAGTCATCTAATATTGCAAAAAATACAAGAAAAATAGGAAAAATGGAAAAAAATAAGGAAAAATGGATTTTGAGTACCGAAAATTAAGGAAAAATAAGAACCATGTTTGTGGATGTATGGGGGGTCTGAAGTATGAGGTTTAGCCTCAGTTCAGCCCTACCTTTATGTTTAAGTGAGTTTTTATTGCTTTTCATATAATAAAAATGTGGAAAATGAACCCTGAACCTATGCACCATGCACAACCTAAATGGGTGAGGGGGTAGAGTGTATAAAAGGTGTTTAAATGCTGAATGAAATGATGAAAAGCTTGTTGGTTTTTATGTATACCATTTAGGTCGGTCGATAATTAAAAATTAAGGACCTAGTAGTACGAGAGTTTCTCGGTGCTAGGTTCATTCAACGCCGTATACGAGCGATAGTCGAAATCATTGAAAGAAATATTTTTCACATATGCACAAATGCTGATTTTCTTGATTGTTTGAGCACGCGAACAGTTACAATTTGCATAAATCATAAAGAAATTTAAAAGGTATTAGACAATACCTCCGGGATGCATGGCAATTACTTTCTAGAGGAACGTGACCAACGTTGAGTGAATAAGGTTGTCCAAGCTGTAGGCTAGGTGTTGGGTCTAAGGGGGAAGTAAAGTGAGGTATGGTACATCCCTAGATACAATCAATTGGTACCTTCAGTGGAAATGTGTGCGATATTGTGTTATATATGTTTAGCGACGCATCGAGGGGCCAATCCCCAAGGTGTAGGAGAGTCGCAATGAGGTAGCGGTAGTCAGCCATGGGAGGACCTCCTATGTTTGTGCTTCATGCTATTTGGCAATGTGCTGGGACTCCCTCTAAGGAGTGTTGATTGGATTAGAGTTGGACTACGAGATGTGACACAAATGCAAGATGTTTAGGAAGATGATATATGTGTCATCCACGCTCCTGGCTGCGAGGCCGTGGGGTTATTGAGCGCATGATAGAGGTCCAACTAGTGCATGAGCCAGTGCCGGCCCGTTTTAGGTCCCATTATCTGCCCTTGATGTGCCGCGAACGATTGTGGGGGACATGTAAAGGGCTAGGGGACTAGGAATGGAGCCAGCCGACCAAGGTCACTGGACGCACCTAATTGGAGGACCCCTAGGTATTGTACTGTGATTATGAGTGCTTTTTTCTTTCTTTCTTTATGTTTTGTTTCTTTCTTTCTTTTCTTTTCTCTTCTTTTCTTTTCTTTTTCTTCTTCTTTTTCACTTTTTTAAAAAAATAATGGAAATATAATATGAATACAACCATTGCAATATGTTGATGCTATCAGTCTTTCCTTTGGATTAAGAAATGTCGATATTCAAGGCTATGAAGATGGATACTACACCCATGCTTGTGTTACTAGCCTCATTGCGAGGGGGACAGTTGTTGAGATGAGGAAATACACATGAGATTTTCTAAGACCTCTTTATCATGCGATGTCGGTACAATTAAGGTTTTAACTGGTGTGAGTTGGTGGGTGTAAAGTTTAACTTAGGAGGAGAGAGTGGCCAATGACCATGCTTTGGGCCATGCGACGTGGGCGATCGGCAAGGGTGTTTTCGCTTCTGACAGCGAGGCTTCTGTCATGGCTCTTTGTGAGGTTGGTGGTACTGCGGTGACTTGGACATTGAACACTTTCATACGAAGACTTGTGTCATCCTGCATCCACTTGACACTTCCTGAGAGTATATGCAAGTCACATGCGTCATTTATAATGAATAGATGCAATGAAAAAGGATATTAATTTATCTAAATCCTATGGTATTGACTACAATGCATATCACTGGTGCTTGTTAAAGACGTGACATGTATTAGTAGTAGGCAAGGGAAGTTTGTACAGTTGGGAAGCTTGCCCCTTTAACCATTTAAGGACAAAAATTTATGGCAAGATGGAATTTGGCATGTAGCTTATACACATAGCGGCTATTCTATTTGTATGAGGCGAGGTGAGTTCAGGTGATTAGGTGACGGTGGTGGGCTCCTGTTAGACTGGGCAAGGAAGACGCTCATTGGGACCCAAATGATGTAGTCCCTAGCTACCTCGATCTCAAGAATGCTTCGAAATAATTCATCAACTTCATTCTTGATTCAAGCTTCCTTCTCCTCCTTTGAACACCTAGTGCCTGAGTGTCTGGGAAGGGCCTGCACGGCAGGTGTCACTATATGCTAGGTGCTCCCTTGAGCCCTCATCCTCCTGGCTTGGGGGGTTTTGGGCCTGCGTCCTAGGAGGTGCCACTTTGGGCCCCTTTTCGATGCATACCTCTTTAGGGTAGGCACGTAGCATTCTGGTGGAGGCGCTTGTGCCTTATGCTCCCTCCTACGGAGGAGAGCTTCCTTGCGGGCCACAGCTACATTGTGAGCTCCATGACAGGGTGCTATGGAGAAACCTACAAAATGTAAACCAGGGGTTAGGCATGATAAAGTTCACATGAAAGGGATCAAACTGTGGGTTATCAAGCGCTTATGACAAGGAGGGGTGGGGCGAGGCATACATGTAGTATTCACTGTAGAGGGATGGTTCCTATGATGATATTCGTCATGTTTCAAATGTGGCATCTTGGCTTATGCCAAGTTGCATGGATTGGTTGTGATGGAGTGGGGCAGGGCTCGTCCCCGGAAGCATAGACCGAAAAGGTGAAAGGCATATAGAAGGGGATGGCACCCCATCTACGCCCTCACAGGTGTTGGTCAGGGCTTCCTATGGTGGTAATGAGGGTTGCATGCCCTCCACCTGGAGGCGGGAACGGTCACACAATCTTGGAATGATCAGCCTGTCAAACCCAAACTTTTCTCCTTGTGTTTGACTATCATTGCTTGTGTGTCTTGGTACTATCTATGCGCAATCTCAAAACTCATCGTTTTATTTA
The DNA here is from genome assembly GCF_053477565.2 of Lygodium microphyllum. Taxonomy (NCBI): domain Eukaryota; kingdom Viridiplantae; phylum Streptophyta; class Polypodiopsida; order Schizaeales; family Lygodiaceae; genus Lygodium; species Lygodium microphyllum. The sequence goes on along the minus strand of NC_141160.1, from coordinate 42,321,539 downwards.
TGTACACATTTATGAATCCATGTCACTTTGTGAGGATAAAAACCAGTTGTAGAATTCAAGATTGTACTGTAGTGTGGCACACGCATCCAGTAATCGTGGCAGCCTACTCAATAACAACATATATTTTGGAACATCAAGTAGCATGGTACCTTATCCAAGTCTACTGGCAACATGTAGTTTCTCCTCAATGAGAACCTTATCAACCAAAGAGTTATCTTGGCTAGTTCGGGCTAAGTCCATACCCCAAATAGTAGTCAGTACTCGGAAGGAAGTTGGCACCACATAGGTTGGATCTCTTTGAGACTGCCATTTGTCCAATCGCTCCTCTGAGACCGCCGTTATAATTTGGACTCCTAGTTCAGCCATTGTAATGCAGTTTTCAAACCAACGTTTTTCAAATTGACTTCGATCCTTTGATTGTTGCTTAAGTTGCTCTATCTCTAAGAGATTTGGTTGGCAAAGGGCTTCGTTGAATGTCAAAGTTAAGCAAAGTTTGTTGGCCTCCTTGTCAGAGATGAGTTGCATGCCCTTATGTAGGAGTGTGTCATAGTGCTCGTTAAGACATTATTGCTCTTCCCAGGATAGAGGACATGGCAAGTATTCCTCAAGCTACTCCTTAGGGAATGTGCCCATGTCTGCAAGAACGTAGATGCATGCAAATAATTTGAGTTTCATGTCCAACTCGGTCAAGTACTCTGTGACACTTCTATGTTCTATGAAGGCTTGCTCGGTAGCCATCTCCTACAAGGTTTTAAGAGTGTCTCTAGGCTTTAACATAGCTGGGGGGTTGGGTCTAGATGAGCAAGTTTGGTCAATGCTAGGATTTCTTATATCCTTGAGGTTTTTGTGTTTCTCCTGAGGCTTTGTTGCTATTGTGTCATGGTTTCCCTTGGATGTGACTAGTGGAGTTCTGTCAATCTCTTGTGATAGTGTTATATCCACTCTTGACTGGTCAATGTAAGCTTTGTTGTCGATAGATTGAGTGTTACAAGCAACCATTGATGGTAATGGTTGCTTTGACATATTAGAATACACGGATGTGTCTGAGGTTTCATTGCTATTAGGAGAGATGGCCATGGGCTTCTTAGTGAGTGGACTTGATACTTTATTCCCAAGCCCTTCCGTGCTCTTGGTCTCTGTCTTCTTAATATCCCCAACCACTTGTAACTGTCTTTTTTTTTTGCTATTTTCTCCTCTTTTTCTTGGTCAATGAAGGTGTATCCCTTAAATTCTTAGGACCTTGAACTAGGTCAACCGTGGATATGCTTGGTTGGGCCTCAACTTTCTCTTTCTCTGGTGTATCCTCATGGGACGTAGCTGCGACTTGTTGGATAACCTTGCTAGGTTGATTGGTCAGATGCGCCATCTCCTTGGCCACATCTTTGAGAGGTTTCTCCTCAAGTTTAGGCTTGAGATGCTTTGACAATGCTAGAGGTATCAAGGGTGTTGATTGCGACACCTCTTCCATGGGTGAATTGCTAAGGACACGTTCTACAAGAGGCATCATCACGGCCAGAGACTGTGACTGTTGTGATTCCTAATTGGAAGTAGTAGCGGCTAGCTCAATGGAATGGCCACTATTGGTAGACTATGGTGTCAAGTGCTTAACCAAATCGGAAGTGGCCATGTCTTTCACTTATGCAGATCGATGAGCTAGTCACAATGAATTGCACACAGTTATATCCTTAGGCTGAGAGCTAAGGGTGGTGTCATGTCCCACCTTAGACATTTGGAAGCTTAGATGGTGTTAGAGATTGGGATTGAGCAGTTGCACTTGACGACTGTTGTTATGCTTCCTGTGTCCATTTAGGAAAAGAGAGTGTAGGAGACTTGGGACTCCTAGGTGGACTTGGCACTCGTTGGGAGATTTGCTCATGGCTGTTAGATGATTCTGCCAGTTGTTTTACAAAGAAATCAACCTTGCCATGAGCAACGTTGTACCTAAGATGCTCATTATCCTCTTGGGAAATCAAAGGCTCCTTGGGTACTAGTGACTTTTGTGTATACTTGATGGATACACATGATATGTGCTTCTTAATCACGCTAGGCTAAGAATCTACCATTTGAATAGTCTCGTTTGGTTTCTTAATTTCACTCGTGAGGGGCTTGGTCACTTCAATATTTTTGACTTGAGAGTTGTTTTTTCGTTTAGATTTTCACTTGCACTTCTTTGCTCTTGATAAGTCTTGGCCTTTAGCTAACAGAGGTGGTTTAGTAGGGAGTTTTGGTACCCAAATCCATCGGTTACCTGCGTAATACCCTTGAGCATGTAGTAACGCTTTGGATATCCATCGCGGCATGGTGTTGGCTCTCCATCGATACCTTCATATATAAGGTTTGGGCTTCTTTTGTGGTCTTCTACGATATTTGTAAGTCCAAAGCCTCTGTCCTTGGCATTGTCTCCTAACCTTCTTGTTTCAAGCCTGCTTACCTCGCTCACTGGTTCTCTCCATTTGACATACACTTCTATCAACTCTTTCAACAAGTCCTTGCTCTCATAACTAGGCTTTCCTGGTATGTCAAAATGTTCCTTGTCCCTCCCTTGAGGTTTGATGAGGTCACCCTTACTAAAGGTTGTGCTTCTCTGCACACTTGATAGTGTCAAGTGTATCCTCTGTGCTACATAATTAGCCTCACACTTCGTCACCCTTTTGAAGGGTCGTCTTAGGAGGGTTTCCTTTCCACGATTAGCACTATTTGGAGGAACATGGAATAGGATAGGCAAGCTTTTAGTTTCAATAGTTACAAGGATTTTGCACTTTCCTATGAGTGCTTGTGGGTGTCCCCCGTAAGGACTAAGAATTACATTAGTCGGTGTGAGCTCTCTTGGCCTAGCCAGAGTCCATGCTTTGTAGGTCAAGATATTAAAATATGCTCCTTCATCGATGAGAGTATTGACACTATGCTCTCTTTTTGTGGTGAGTTTGACCCTAAGCTAAGCAGGCAATACTATGTTTTCATCTGCCGGTTCTTGGCTTGTAAATTTAAGCCTTTTGATGCATACCCTTGAGTCCCCAACTACACAACTAGATTTGGATTCTCTATTGATATCTTGGGTCATCTGCGCAATGTTTTTCAAGGTGCATCTATCGTCAGGACTGCCACGTCTAGCCATCCTCGCAGTAGCTTGATGTTGTTGCATTTTGTTTTGACTAGATGCAATCTGGACGCAATCTACACATGTTTTTGTGGTATGGCCTTTTTCCCCTTGTTGGCTAGATTGGCCCATAGAGGTTCCAGGGTCTCTTTCGCTATTCACTTGGCCCTATGTTGGGCTCCAATTGCCCGTCTATGTCTTGGGATCTTCTCCTATTGGTGGGTTCCTTCAAGTTCTTTTATTTGAGTGAGTTCCTTAATCATTGCATGCAATCCTCAAATTACCTCCACTTAGCATGTGTGTGTGTGTTCTTTTCCGTACACTTGTGCTCAATCAGGCTTTCGGCTGTTCTTAGGTGTGCTTCAAGTGCTGGAAATCAAGGTGACTGTGAAGAAGAAGTGTCTAAGCGGCTTACGCACTCTCATTTCATCTTAGGCGTGATAGGATTGTTCGTTGGCCGTATTGATAGTTTTAGGGTTTCTTGTTGGGTCGTCTTACTCGTTTTAAATTCGTTTTAGGGTCTATGACTCCACTAGCTGTTGTTAAGGTATTGACTCTCTCAACAACCCATTCAAGACGCTAAGTAGCTAGGTCTTGCGAATTTGCATATTCCTTGTGCTAGAATCGAGTTCTGGGTATCGGGATAGCTCACAAGGTTTGCGTTGTTGAAATCTGGCTAGCTCTGATGCAATTTTCCAAAACATTTGCGAAAATCTGACTCAACACAACTCGTCCAAATTGCAGGGGCCGAATGTTCAAGATTCGGCCCGTCCGAATGGTTGGGGGCCGAATGAGAAAGGGTTGAATGCAACTGGTCCAAATGTCAAATTCAACTAGTCTGAATGTGGTTGTCCAAGGGCCAAATGGCTGAACAATGGTGGGCCGAATCGATCAGGCTAAGGGCTAAGTGGTTTGTCCGAATAGGTTTGGGCCCAACGACTGACGTGGGTCAAGTTATGTGGGTCGAAAAGTTGGTCCGAATGGTGGATTCAGCCGGGCCGAATGTTAGCTTGTCCGAGTGGGGTTGGGCCGAGTCGGCAGGGCTGAAGGCTGAATATCAAGTTGGTTCGAATGGTCGATTTGGACGGGCCAAGCAGTGGGCATCCGAGTGGTAGTGGGCCGAGGGCCTATTTTGGGACTTGGCCTAGAATCACAGTCACTTGGATGGGATGAATGCGACACAAATTTGGCCGATGCAACAATAAATCACTCAAATCACATCATTTAGGTCGCAGCCTATTGCACACACATCCAGATCAAAGCTATGGATGGAGGGGAAGAGTAGTATATACCTGGAATAGCAAATAAACTCCAAAATGAAAATTGGAAAACGAATCAAACCCTCATGTCCTATTATGATAGTAGAAACCTATTGCTTATTTTCCTTTGTTTTTTGTGGTTTTTTTCCTACCCTAATGCATCCAAATCACAAAAAAAATACCTACACTACTCCAACATGCTTTTCCAAATCCAAAAAACGAAAACCTACTTGCTAAGGAGATCGAATACCTCTTCAAACTCCCTTGCTTCCTACCTATCTACCTCAAGCATCGGTTTAGGAAAACCCTACTTTAATGCTTGATTCGAAGCATGCAAGAGCTCAAGGCTTGAATCTGTTGGTCCTAACAATGGAACCAAACTGTAGAGGCAATCAACTGCCAAGATGCATGGATTGCTTATTGTTTCAAGCATTCCAAGCCGAGCACTAATGGCTACCTCTCACATAGCCGATGTGCTATCCATATCTACAAGTGTAGTGAGCTTACCTCCATGCCTAATTGAGTTATCTCCTCTCCTGAGCACTTCGGTAACTCCATGATCCAAGTGCAAGCTTCAAGCAAACTCCATCCTCACGCTCCACGCTCCAAGATCCATTGCCGTGAGAAAGACAAGAGAAGAGAAGAGAAGAGAAGAAGAGAGGAGAAGGCAGAGAGCTTCTCTACCCTAGTCCCTCACCCTCACACTCTCACACTCCCTCTCTCAAGCACAAGCTCAAGCAAGCAAGAATAAGAAGAAGAAAAAGAAGAGGAGAGCCACTTTTGGTCACACAAAAGAATGAGGTTCTCATTCACTTTTAAACTTTATATACAAAACCCTAAATCCATTTTTGGGTGGTCATCCCCTTATCCCCTTTTTTACATGACCGACTGTGGCCTAGGCCCTTTTTCCCATTGTCCTCCTATCTTCCTATCTTCCTTCATACTGTCCATCTACCTTTACAAATTGCATGGGTGAGAGCTCGACACTCTTAAAATAAATCATGGTGCGCCTTGCACTTTTTTACAAACGTATAGACTCATACTTTTTCTCGTGCGCCTTTTTCCTTGATTTAGGACTTTTTTGCACTTCTTGTGTTTCCAAATTCTTCTTGGCGCGCCTTCGTCTTCTGTTTCACTTTTGCCTTGGCCTTGTCTTCCGCTTTAGATTTTCCTACTTTTCCACCTTGTTCATTTGAGGGTTAACACCTTCACTTTCCTTCTTCTCACGTATCTCCGGAAATGCTCCAATGCTTGACTCTTTATTGACTCATTCATCAAATAATTGAAACAACAAAACTTGTCACCAGCTCTCCATAGAAGGAAATAGAGGGCTTCTCATTGTCCTTATTGTCTAAAGGACTCTCTAACCAACATTTCCTCAACTTTTTCTTTCTCATTATCTCTAAATTCATCTTTCATACCACTACAAAGGAAAATTAAATTGGCTCTAAAGTTGTCAAAGTGCATTTGCCTTAAGATAGCCAGTGTACCATCATTGTGGTAATACCAACTTTTAAGGGTTTCAATAGTGTAGGTTGTGGAGAAAATTTGATCTAGCACTTTGAGTGAATTCCTAATTGGATGAACAAAAGGTTATAAGTGCACCATGCATCCCACATATCTTGCTATTAAGCATCCAGCAGAAGATTCTAGCTCTTCTCTTCCTTGTTTTTATGAGCTTTCATTAAACACAACTCCTAAAGTTTCTTCATAATCTCCCACTTGATATTGTCTAAAAAATACTCAATGAATTCCAAAACTACCATTTCCAACCATTCTCCTCGTTTTTTTCCTTTCAACTTCTCTCCAACAAATTGGCTACAATGGTGTAAATTTTTGTAGCTTCAATAGACAATGGGAAAAATCCATCATATAAGGCTTATATCAAGATAGCATTGTGCTTTCTCCATTGGGGAATGAATTTCAGCGGGAACAAAACTTCATGTATCATCATATAATATGTCTCCCATGGTAATGGATTCAAGATAGCACATCATACTCTTCATTTCAACAAATAAGAAAGAAGAAAAATCCATCCACATGATTATATGAATGTAAATAATCACATAGTATTCAAATCATATCTTCAATAATATATCCATAGTCTTTTTCTCTCATAATCTCTCATAGACACAATGTATTGATCATCAAAATGAGTCTCTCTCAATCTCTCTCACATACTCTTACACAAATATATAATGAAGTAATGATCCATGATCCTCCCTTGGTTGCAGAGCTATCCTCGAAAGGATATGTCCAATCCAAAGAGACATTAGGAACACTATAGTGTCCCTTCACAATTAATTTAGCTCCAAATAATCAACAAAAGAACCCAAAAATCCAATCATATGAGTACTTAACAAATTAGGCCAAATTAAATGGAAACTCTAGTCAACAATTAGATCCTAGCTCATTCAAAAGTATTGGTTGAATCTCTTTTACCTCCATCTAGTGCTCTCGACACTCTAAAAATACCCTTGCAAGCAAGTTGCTCAAGCTTTCTACCTTTAAATCCTTGGTTCCTAATTTCCAATTGAGACAATCTTTGTGCTTATTCATGTGTCTAAGTGTGTGGGCTTCCTTTTCAGATATTTGAATCAACTTTGACACATGGTTCCTTGGGAGATGTATTTGGCAATCTATGTTTCTTAGTAGTTCCATGACTCAAATGAATGGTACACCATGCATTGTGAGATTCTCCAGCTACCCTTAAATGTGACCTTTGGGGTGAGGTATTTGGTCTAGGGGTAGTTCAAGTGCCTAAAGTTAATAGGAATGGTGGCAAGCACCCTTCTTCCTAGGGTTGGAACGGTGCAAGTTTTCAACTCCTGATATAGACTTGTAGAGCTGCCTCACACTCTAGAAGTCAAGATAATGGTTCAAATTCGGGTGATTGTGCGTTCAAAGTTGATTGGCTTAAGGTAAGAGTGGTCTATCCTAGAAGATATTGAACACTTCCTACATTTGTCAAGGTTGCTTCATGCTCCCAAGGCCCTTTGATGTAGCTTAAGAGTTACTCCCTCTCATGTAGGTGATGAAGGTGGGTCCTCCTAGGTATTTGTCTCAAATGCAGTTAGAGTTGAGGTGGTTCTCAGATAGATAGCTTTGGGGATACTTACACACCCATCTTGAGGTGATAATTGGCCTCTATAAAGGAGGTGAAGGGATTCATGGTTGGTAGAAAATCTATTTGCAATTAAGAAGTCCTGGTTTGTAAATATGGGTTTGAGAGTATGGGTCCATGTCAATTTAGTTCAAATTTCAAAACTTCCATCTCATGCCAAGAAATATCTAACATAGTATTCATGAGAGCCAAGGTTTAGAGTACTTATGGCCACTCTCATTGCGCTAGTTCCTACCATGTTCTCATGGTGTTGTTCCTCTCTTGGGTGAGGTTCTTACTTCTAGGAAATTATATCCAAATGATTCATGTGACAATGATCCACCCCTCTATGTCATGTGCAAGAACTAGAACAACTCACAACATTCTGAGCAAGCTCTTGTTGCTAGTAGCGAATTATCAAGATAGCTCCAAGGTTTCTCTAGGTAATTCCCTAAGCACTTTGATTCACACATCAAGCTAAGGATTGGCAATTTAGGATGCTTGAGTGTATCATGTTGTGTGCAACTGCAACATCGAATGTTGCTATACATGTGTTACAATACAAGCTATTGGATCAATTTCTAACCTAGAGCTACAAACCTATACCTTTGTGCCCCAGGGAACCCAAGGTGTCATTAAAAGGGGAGCAACTTACAGATCACAACAGGTGTTGGAATATAAAATATAAGATGTGATTTGTCGAATTGTATCATAGTGAACGACTATCTGCGAGAGAGAGAGAGAGAGAGAGAGAGAGAGAGAGAGAGAGAGAGAGAGAGAGAGAGAGAGAGAGAGAGAGAGAGAGAGAGAGAGAGAGAGAGAGAGAGAGAGAGAGAGAGAGAGAAGGGACTTTTAGAGCTTAAGGTTTTTAGGCCCATTTGTTTAAGCAAATGATTGAAAGGCATAAATAAAGGCCTTTAGGCCTTGAGTGGTGCAAAAGGGACATTAAGGCTTAACTTCAATTATAATGTTTTGGAACTCAATTATCTTGACCTAAAACCATGAGCATGGTTAGGCCATGTGAGTAAATTCAGCTATGGAGAGAGGCCCACCAAACCTTCAAATAAGGCGTAAGCATTGGCAAGTGACCTATATTGAAGTAGACATTTGTGCATCCTTAGTGAAACATTTGATTAAGTAATAATTCCATTAGAATTGGCATGGTCTCATTGATTGATAAAGGATTCATCATGAGCCCTTGGAGAAGCTCTACATCATTGATGGTTGTGGCCACACCATTGGGAAAGTGTAATGCAATATTTCTGTGATGGCCTAAATGTTGGCCACCGTCAAATTGGGAAAAAAAAAGGGAAGAATATGCCCATTAATTAAAAGGCCACATAGGCATTGTGAAGGAATGAACAATTGAAAAGGCCTAGCACTATCAAAAATGGCTAATAGATTAACAAAGTCCTAAAGTCCTTAGCAAATGTTTAAAAAGGAAAATAGAATGGAGGAATAGTTGTTCACTATGAATTGTATCAAATGTTTAAAAAGGAAAATAGAATGGGCCAACAGAAAGTGTGAGGGAAAAATGGCCTAATGCAATGGGTGATGGCTAGTGGCCATTGCATTAGGCTATTTTTCCCTCACACTTTCTGTTGGCCCATCACTACGGACATTAGGGTAGACCCATGATTGTGATGTCCAAGTTTTAATGGGCCGTCAGTAGGTCGTGACCACTAAGTCAAAAGGCCACTTGGCCTTAATGTGCACCATTGTCCACTTGCGGCCATGACACATTATCACAAGGCCTTTGGGACCATACCCTCATGCTTTGCTTGAATTGGCCTTTAAAGTTGAGCATTTGGCCAAATAGGCCTAACCTTTGTGATTCAGCTGGAAAAAAATTAAGTCATTGATCTTTCATGCCACCTTCCATGTCACAATGATCCTTGACCTATAGATTTTTCCTCCCCTCCCCCCCAATAGTTTAGTATCTAATAGCTCTTAGATTTGTTGAGCTCTTATCATTAGACAACCTACATCAAAAAGGCCTTAATGGCACATAATAGGCAATGGCGACCCAAGAATTGGCCAAAACAACATGTAATAGACCAAAATGGCATGTATAGGCCAAACCAACTACAATTGGACCAACATGGCATTACATTGAGCCAAGGTGGACATAGTACAAGGCCTTAAGGCCTTAGGTGTAGCAAAATAGTTGCAAGGTCTTCCATAGCTACAAGGTTGGCAACTCAACCATCATGGTTTTGATCAAGGCCACCAAATTAGCCTTAAATCTATCTAATTATACTATTAAGGCTCTCTATTGAGACCTTGGGTCTCACTCTTGACCATTCAACCTGGTATTTTGGGTGAGACCATCAAGTTAGACCTTCTTTTTTATTGGCCTGGATCATTATGATTAGCTAAGTAGGCCTTGGATTTAGCCTAAACCCATGAAACAGTTGTATGGGGACCATAAGCATCTCAACCACCACCTTGGCCATAATGGGTTTAACCATAACACTCATGTGAACACCTTGGAGTGATAAGGATAGTTAGAACCTTCATGACATTGGCCATGAACACAAGCATTGTCACTCAACCTTGACTCCTCATACTTGGACTTTGAGAGGCACACCCACTGTTTTAACTTGGTACTCACAAGATAATTAGATAACACTAAGCTAGAGCACTTGTCCATCCCTATCACAAGTGGCTCTTAGGACTTGAGTTCATCAAGTATCAACTAGACTTCCTTTGGCATCAATTTGCTCATATCATCTTTTTATTGAAAAGTGCACCAAGTACATGTCTTTATAGCTTTCCAACTTCTTCACTCTCCTCATTATGCTTACGGGATACAAGTCTCCTCATCCTGCAGCATACATCATTTGACCTATTTTCCAACACCCCTACTCAAATGATGAATTCCTACACTTGTTGGCTTTTGCCCCCCCTACATGATGACATAGCCCGAGAGACTAGCTCATGGGCAGCCTAGTCAAGTCAAGCTTGAAATTTTACATTTTCAGCAAGGGTTCTTTTCAATACAAATCCACTAAGGGAAAGAAAACATTCACTATGGGAAAAACATGATCCACTATGGGACAGATACAATGAAAATTTCTTTAGAATAATCTGTTAGAGTTTTTGATGGTGGCGGAAGCCAATCCTTCTTCTTCTTCATTCATAAACTCAACTTGATGGTGATCATCTTGCACTTGTTGTGCTCTCTTCTTGTGGAAACATTCACTGGCTACATGGCTAGTCTTGCCACAGTAATGAAAAATAATTCGATCCTTATTGCTGTTGGTGGTGAATCCTCGACCACGTCCTTTTGCTACATAAGTACCCTTGGTGTCCAAGAGATTATCCCATGAGCTGGTTTCTTTTACATCATTGCTTTTAAATTTGCTTTCTCCATCAAGCAGTGAGTGCTCAATGTCTTGGAGTGAGAGACTAGGAACATTACTTAGTGTTGAAACGAGGTTCTCATATGGTTTGTGAGATTAACACTAGCAAGTAGCACTAGTATTGCCTCATCCTCATCAATGTTCTTTTTAAAAGTTGCTAGTTGAGTTTTAAGGCTCTTGAACTTATTGATGTGTACAGTCATAGATGAATTGTCTTTAACATCCAACTTATAAAACTACATGAGTAATTTTACCTTTGAGTTCTTTGCTTGGGTGCCAAAGATCCTATCAAGCTCTTCCCATGCCTTCTTTGCATCCATGATGCCAAAAATATGATATAATACATCATCTGATAGACCCCAGGAAATAATACCTAGAGCTTTGTTGTTCATCTTCTTCCATGCCTTTGTTTTAGGTTGGTCTTTTGCAACATCTTTCTCTTTAGCATCTTCTTTCTTTTCATCTACATCGTCTTCCTCAAAGAGATCCCAGAGGTCTTTCCTCATGAGATGGTACATGGTTTTCTCCTTCCAAGTGTGAAAGACTTCACCATTAAACTTTGTTATCTGCTCCAATTCAGTCATCTTAGAAGGAGGTCTTACCAAGAATACTTGGGCAATGTCTCCCTTTACAAAGAAATTGAGACTTACAAATGGATTTGATTCAATAGGGCTTTAAATCATTACAAGTGCTGAGAATGAGATTTTGAGCAGTTGAGGTAAAATCAGTGAATAGCTTATTCATGAATGAGATAAATACACAAGTGCGAAGAGACACTGATTGAGTATCAATAGATGCAATGTCTTGAAGATCTTGATATTGGGCTTGATGTTTCTAGGTAATTTTTGAGCTTCCTTGGGTACTTCCAGATCTGCAATAGACTTTAGGGGCAATGTCATAGTGATCAAAATCACAATTGATGGCAGTAAGAAAAAGAACAAGGATGCCAAGCTTTCAAGTTTCTAGCTATGGCTTCTAGCACAGTTCACAGTTAGGGTTTGTGTAATATCTCTCTGTAGAGTCAAAATTTTGTCAAGCTACATTAGCTAGAGATAGCTCATATGTAGAGCTATCAAAGCCCTATGGAAGTTGTTGAGATTGTGTTGGGTGCTGTGCATGGAGTGCACGAACTACTGCTAGCAAAATCTGTTCCAGATTTGGGTGTTTTCACAATGCCAAGTCTTGTAGGGCGCAATGTTGACCTTTGATGCTATAGGGAGAAGTGCCTCGAGCTAGAGAACAACTCTCTTGAAGGAAGCAAGAGCTAAGATGGCACGTTTTGCTCACATTGACTCCTCCAAGGTCAGTAGGTATGGAAAACATCCATGGCAATTCAAAGGTAGAGTGTAGATTGAGTAAAGAAGAGTGAGAGATTGAAGACTTTCTATGACTATGAACTGGGGTGAAAATCAAGAGAGTTGAAGGAGCACTAAATAGGACTAAGCCATGCAAACCATGGCTTTGATACCATGTTGAAGGACATGGATCTCGAATATGGCTGTAGCTATGGAGGTTGGAATGTAGTAACTAGAACCATGACAACATAGGCAAATGAGACTAACTGTTACTCGGTTGAATTAGGTTCCAAGATAGAAAGCTTGGACTCATAAACACAATCCCGAGTAGAACATGATAGGGACTCATAGTGAAGTACAAAGTACAATAACATTTTTATTGAAAAGTGAACCCAGTACATGTCTTTATAGCTTTCCAGCTTCTACACTCTCCTCACTGTGCTTATGGGATACAAGTCTCCTCATCATGCAATATACATCATTTGACCTATTTTCCAACAAAGTGGAAGTTGTTGAGCCATTTTGGATTGCTTTTTTTTCTTCTTTAAAGGAGATAAAGGGTTCAAACTCAAAGATTTCTCTGTTGTTTTCCATTGTAGAAGTTTGCAACAAGATGGCACTACCAAGCCCTAAATGTTGTAACCTTTCAGCCACTTGATGAGGAGTACTAGTTTGACGTTGAGAGAGAGGTGTAGTCTTCCTCTTTATCCATGGAACTAGAATGAGAATGGTACACGTAGGGTACTCCTCCAAAGGTACCCACATCTTGGTAATCCTCTATGTAATTTGTATATCTTTAGGGTTACAAATTATCTTGCTTCTCCTTGTTCATTTTACATCGATTGCTGCTATTACTGTCCTGCTAATAATTCTCTAAACTCTGTAGATTTGATTCTTATCAAAATGATATTGGATGGGTGAGAGTAATTGTCTAACATATAAGCAGAAAGGTAAAATTAGCCTCTTAACATGCACCATCCTATTGAATAGAGTATATCACCACTTCAAGATTTGCAAGAATTTCAAGTTCTACCATTAAATAGTCTAGTTTCTTCTTGAAATTTGAACTAGAGATATAGAACATCATAGGTAACATCGCTAAAGTGTTACAACCCTAACCCTAATATAGAAGATAAGGAAGGTGCATTGCTGCTATAGGCATTACATTGTACTATAGGATTGCATCAAGAACTATAGACAAAAGACATAAACACTGTTGTAGAACCATGTAAAGAGAGAAAACAATGAGAATAATTATAGAGAATAGAGAAGAAACAAAGAATCAACATAATAAATTAGGGTGCAAATATCCATGATCATTATGCCATCAATACCTCACTCAATACTCTTATCTCTCATACAAGCATAATCAAGAATCAAGATTGTTGCCTCCATTGCAAGCCATGCCTATTACAATGCAAAACTAACCCATCACATGAAAGATAAAGTTGTTTTACATATATCTAAGTCTATGACTAAAGAAGACTAAGACTAAGGTGTATTAAAATGTGACAATAGTAAATGTCATGTTAAAGTCAAGGCCTAATGCTCATCATATCACTTCTATCAATCAACTTATAAATGGAAAACATCGATGGTTGATACATGAGATTGTAAAAGTTGCAAAGAACTATCAAGAGCATGTATGTGCTCTACATTAAGTTGCACTATACCATAAAAATGAGTGTATCAAAGATATCTTGAGTAATGCATTTTGCTATCTTATATGAAAGAAATATATTTTCAACAAAGACCATATCCCTATTACCAATCACATTCATTATCATAGGATGCGAATAAGTATACCCTGAATTTCCCATAAATATGCACTTCTTTATCTTAATTTTTTTTCTCTTGAGGCAAGAGCATAAGCCAAGTATTCAAAATATGAAAATGTGTGATGCAAGGCTTCATTTCATGCTTAAAACACTACTTGGCCACCTTTTTAGTATGTTATTAGCTCACAAAATCATAAAGCAAAAATTTCACCTTAACATCATGCCATCTCCATAAAAGCTCTATGGTTCCTTTCACCCACTCATTTTTCCTATATGTAAGGCATTGTACATTAATGCTTCATGTCATTTTCAAACACCATAAATGCATGAAACTCCTTGGACATGTACTTCTCCCTAAATTCTATGTGCATTGTACAAAGAGTACAACTTTTCTCATTCTTAATGGTAGACAAAAACTACTTAAGCACGAATACCTCTAGCTTTAAACACAATTTTAGTGAATTTGGAAATCTTTCAAGTCCCACTCTTCATTATCTAGAATATTGGGACTCCAAAAAGACATATTTAAGTTTCCCAAAGCTAGTATGTGACACATCCTTGGAAACCTTATGAAAAATGGAATTTATTGAGCTATTGAACAGTATGTTTAGAGCAATGGTGTGAGAGTTATAGCAAAGAGAAAGTTTTGACAGTGAGTCCTAAACTTGTGGAAAATTTCTAAATTCACTAATAGTGTGTTTTTAGGTTTAGAGGGTAAGTAGTGCTCACAATGCCATAAATAGCCTTTTGTACCATTTATAGAATTTGCCAACATGTCTTCTACAAGATGCAAAAAGGATCCATAATCCATGCTAGTTTTAATTATCCTATCCACTAGGGGCAACTAGATGCTCTACACCTAGATTCTCCTAGCACTTTACACCGATGTTCTCATCTGAAGCAGTGGTGTCAATAACAATAAGAGCACTTTGCATCCTAAGGTATGTTTCACATAGAGAGAGAGAGAGAGAGAGAGAGAGAGAGAGAGAGAGAGAGAGAGAGAGAGAGTGTGTGTGTGTGTGTGTGTGTGTGTGTGTGTGTGTGCGTGCGTGTGATTATATAGGAGAAAAAACACAACTTTAAACTTTCACTCTTGTCACCAATGCTTTATAGATAGCATCTTCAATAAACTCTATACGCACATGAAAATTATCCACATATTATACTTTTATCAAATGAAAATTTTTGTAACAATATCACTACCCTACCTTCTCTCATGAATGAGTGTTAAACATTTATGTAGTATCAACAAACATATGTCTTCTATATATATCAACTCTCATTCGAGTTTTTGCAATACTTTGGAAGCACGACCATCCAATTTAACTTCAATTGCTTGTATGTCACCGACATGAGTGTAACCTCTTACATGCTCGCAATGCTACCCATTGTGAATATAAGAGACTTGATCGAGTGCTTCTCTAGCCATTGCATATGCTCATAATCTTCTTTTCACATCAGATTCTCTCCAACTAAATATTAGAAATTATTACTTATATTCACAAATCATATTTAGAACAACATGTTGTCATATTCACTTTGACATCTAAGTCAAAGCTTACTAAATAACACATTCATGTTGTGAAGGATGCAAAAGGGACAATCCTTTTGACATCCAAAAGGGGAAATAGACCCCTTTCAAGTGCTTCATGAACAATAATATAGTGTGTCCTAACCCACATTGCTAGGTCTAAGATGCACATTAAACCCAATAATTTGTTTTGCCATACTGTAAGAAAAAATCATATGAACTCAAATCTACACATTTATTAACATAAGACATATGGCATATGCTTGTGTGGTGTGGATGTGGATGTGTTGGAAAGTGATGATGAATATGTGCATGTCTACATGTGTGTGTGTGTGTGTGTAGGAGAGAAAACGACTTTGAACTTAATCATCATCACTCATAGAGAGAGAGTGTGTGTGTGTTTTTCGTGAACACTACAATAGCTTCACCTTTGAGTAATGAACCCAAGTAGCTGGTCAAGAATTGATAGAGCACACACATGTTGATTCTTTGTGGCACTTTATGAGTGTGACCAAAAAATCTTTTATATTCTCAACTCACATAGCAAGATCATACCCATGTTTTACAAACCTCTTCAATAGTGTTAATGTGTGCAATTTACGAGTAGTGTGTTTTCTTCAAAATTGGCAATAATTATTGCTACTATGTAATCTTCAAAGGTGAGATTTGTGTTTTTCAAAAATGTGTGCTACCTTGACATGTATGAAGCAAGCTCAAATGTTGAAAAAATATTAAATAATGGGCATGTGCTACATTTCTCTTCAATTGCCCCATGTATATAAGGATACTTGAAGAATCCCACTTACGCATTATGAAACTTTCCACACACACACACACACACACACACACACACACACACACACACTGGGTGAGAGATATTATGTCATTCAACACAATTAAGCACATATACATGCACATTTTGTATGTAAATCTCTACCTAAAACAAGAAGTCAATAATCATAACCTAAACGCCAAAATCGATTTAAGTTTATATGCATTTTTCTAGATGTATCTATGTGTGTACTCACATATAAATACCTAGACAATAAAACACATGCTCCACATCTGTGTCCAAACAATAAAATCACATTCCCACACACCAAGAAACCCACATACAAACATATGCTTAATCAAACATTTGAATTAAATCCATGTACTTGTTATTTGGTTTTATACTACTTTTTAACACATCAATATATTTACTCCTGCATGGACATATGTGCACGTGCATATGGGCGTGTGTGCATGCATTTGATATGTTGCATTGTAGCAAGTATTCTTCGCTTTCAACTTTTAATACACATGCGTGCATGCATTTGATATATTGCATTGAAGTAAGTATCCTTGGCTTTCAACTTTTAATATTGCACTATATGCTCACTAGGTCTTCAAATTTGAGTCATTACTAATTCTCCCTCTCTCTGTTTCTCTCTCTCTCCCTCTCTCAAAATATATAATGTGCTTCAACATCTATCACATAAAGATATGTTTTGGCATAGAGAGTGCACAAGTTTAATCACATCGATAAAAGGTCACCTTGCAAGTGTATGACACGTAAACATCTCTCACATTTAAATGTGTTTCGACATAGAGAGCACATAGGGTTAATCTCATCTCTAAAATGTCACCTTACAAGTGCATGACACGTACTAATCCTACTACAAAGCACCATGAGAATCTAGGCGCACAACACATAATATTGATTATTCACACCTATAATAGATGGCATAAGATGAGTCTTGTCTCTCCAAACTAGGAAAATATACCATTCTTTTTTCACATGTTGCAAAGCCCACTTTGACAATACAAATGTAGTGATTAAGAAAGGAGTGACATGATAACTTCAAATTAGAGATTGTTCATGGAGATGGAAATGTAGTTAAGAAAGAAGTGAGCCATCACTACTTTTACAAGCTAATATATTTTTCATCCACCATTGGTAGGGAGCAGTAGTTTAGCATGAGTGATTTCCACAACTTGTGTAAAAAAGGATGCACAAGACTGGGATGGTATTTAACTATCAAACAAAGACTCTTATAACAATGCTTATTCATCTTTTTAATAAGATGACTACTTGAGCTTTGATGGAAATATGCCATCATTGACAAATAGAATCACACTAGAGAGTGCGGTGGGTGCTAAAGGGCACCAACTTCTTGTTTGATATGGTGAATTTGGAGCTTACGCATCTCTTCTATGGCATTGAGTTTTCCGGACATAAAACAACCTTCATTTACCAATGAATGTATGCTTAGGCAATTTGAAGCATTTGCATGATCTAGCCTAAGGCAATGGTCTCATAAGGGAGGGACTATTCCCTCTTAGCCACTGGGAACCCCACTCTTGACTACAAGCACTCCAATTGGGTTCTTAATGAGGCCACACATTGAACATCATTTTTTAGAAGTCAATTGGAAAGATGGATAGGATCCCTATCACAATAGACGGTACAAAAGGAATACATATCTAACGACATCTTTCAAGTTTTGAACATATTTTCTAACATCTGAAGGTGGATTGATAATACCTAACATTCAATAATGTTTCTAACTTGGACTTATCCAAGATGCTTAAAAGTTTACCCTCAACTCTCCATGTATGTAGATTTTTTGATTTATTGCATTGCTTGCATATCTATTCACGAAAGAGAAATAAGCAAACCTCCCACATGTACACAAAAGCACAAACACACATTTCTGTGTGGAATGACAAGATTACAGTGCGCCAATGTGCAAACAAGGTGATGATCAATGTAAATAGTATAATATCAAATGCTCAATGTGAATAGCATAATATCAGAAAGATAAGAAAGAGAGTATTGACCCTAATCAATATCATGAAGTCTATAGTGATACAAAGGATCACTGCAAAAAACTCCTATAAATGTAAAAACTTTAATGGAGTCAACACCAAAGGCATAGTTGAGAATCTAATCCAAGAAAGGAATGAAAAGAACTCAAAATAGAAGGCAAGATCTCGAGAGCATCTAGAACTTGTTTTTGCATTAGTGGAAAGGAGAACGATCCACTGCATGCACACACATGCATGCAAAAGGACCTCCTTTCATCTCAGAGATTTGATCCCTCAGTAGTGTCTATAGTTTCCATGCCCATAATAATGAGACAGAGTTTCCGCTACATTAAATAATGGAAGTGGCACCAGCAACTTGGATGAACATCAAGCCGCATGACTGTAAATTGATAGGAGTGTGGCACTCGCTCTAGAATGATGGCCAAGACTTGCAATAAGTAGCCGTGCAAGGCACTCTCCCTTTCCTGCTATGTGGGACAGAAGCTGCATCTACTAAACAAGGAAGATTTGAACCTGGGTGAAAGCTGAGCCCATAGTTCTTACAGTTGTATTTATATCGGTTGCAGGTTATTCTTTGGTGTTTGCTCCATAAACTTAGCTTCCATGATATGACTTAGCGTTCCATATCCTGTCAACTAACTCTCATTAACTACAGAACTCTTGGTACCAATGTGGCCCTTCCCTTCATAGACATTATACATTGGAAGATTATATTTCTGTGATTTGACCAGCATTGCATGAGATCTCCATTTGCCTAGTACTCTGCAGAGCCTTGGTTGAGGCTATGGAAGGAAATTTCACTGTTCAGGACCACCTGCTTGATTAAGAACAGAATCCAAATACTAAATCTCCACATTTCCAGTTCCTGCTTTGTTGCAACATGAAGTCCATCATTCAAGTCGAATGCACCTTGCTTTCAGAGTACAAAGGCATTTTCTGCAAGATCAATTGCCCGACCAAGGGCAGCTGCTTTATTGACACACTCATTGTACTCATCCTCCGGGTTACTGTCAGCCACCACCCCTGCACCTGCTTGCAGATGCACGACCCATTCTCGCCGGTTGTTTTGCACTCCATACGAGTACATTGTATCAAAATGAGAAGTTGGAATAACCATTGTTCTCAGAGCTAAAGCAACGTCCAAATCACCAGTAAAAGAGATGCCCCCAATACCACCACTGTAAGGACCACGCCGTGTCTTTTCAAGTTTATCTATGAGCTCCATTGCCCTAACCTGACACTCAAAGAAATAGAACACACAAAACTGTATGCCATGAGACAGAGACTTCTTAATTGTTTAGTCAAACAGATTGTTAGCTAAAATATGGTGAAATGAATAAGTACACAAAGCAACAGCCGACTTCCTTGTATAAACAAAGAAATCATCAATGACATATGAGCAACTGATAGGCAACTTAATAGGATGATCTGGAACTTAACAAATGTACATACCTTAGGTGCCCCACTGACCGTCCCCACAGGCAAAGCTGCACGAAGCACATCCCAGCATGTGAGCCCATCTTGTATCTCTCCTATTACCTATACCAATACCAATGATAATGAGGTGCTAAACCTATCAAAACGCATATTGCATGAATATACCTTAGGAAAGACAAGTTAGCAGCTTACAGTAGAACTGATGTGCATAACATGAGAGTACCGCTCTATTTCCATAAGTTTTTCAACTTTAACTGAACCAGCCTTTGCCACCTGACCAATCAAATGTATATGAAGTTTAGTCCTAATACCTGTGCAGTGGTAGAACATTAGGCACCCTAATCTAGACGTTTGATCCACGACTCAACATGCATGGCATATTGAAGAAAATATTCATAATAGTAATGCTGCACTCAAACCAAGAAGAGGCGAAGTATCTACAATTCCAATTTAAAAATCAGCAACAGACAATCAATGCTATGGGGCCGTAATGCATGCAAGTCGCTTTCACAGTCAGTAGCTAATCTGTATAGAAACAGTCGACTCATAATCACACAAACTAGCACATAAGGTAAAAAGTGGAAGCAATCTGGTTGAATGTAGCCCGCTTTGGACACTTGGCATGTACCAAGGACCCACAAGTAGCATACAAGTGCACGGTTTGGGAACATTAGCTAGACAGAAGTTGCAGGCATCCCTCTTGAGATCCCCAGACCAAGAAAACTTGGAGGCTCTTGCTGATTTCACATCAGTGTAAGTCAAACCAGATGTTTTCATCCTGTAAGAGAGAGAGAGAGAGAGAGAGAGAGAGCTAAAAAAGGAAAGAAGAAAAGTATATGAACGTCAGGCCAAAAGGCCCATCAGACCTGAGCATACAACTACAGCGATGTCTCAGGAAAGAGTACAATCAAAGGATGTCTAACAAGTTGAGGAAATGTAAAGATCTATGGCTATGGTAAAAGCTAAGTACTGAACAAAATAAATCGAACAAACTCAAGATGATGTGGTCACCATTCTCATCTTGGGGTATCCCTCATACGATGCAGCAGCAGCTGCTCTAGCAGAGGGGGGCCAAAGTATCTTGCTGGGTGTTCCTATAGTGGGCAACGATGGCTCAAACCTCCCTTGACATAGGGATGCAGCTCACTCAAGGGTGATCCTTTGGTGAAGATGAACTCCTTGCAACCAAGGAGTTGGTCGTCAGTGGGGAAGGAGCCCTGGCAATCACCAGTGTAAAGAATCTGTGAGCACCCTCTGTCTAGGTGGGTCTAGATGTACTGCTCTCTTGTCTCTCAAGAGGGTTTCATTGTGACATCGGAGCTCGAGCAAGAACAATCTTAGGCACCTCTAGTCCTCGTATTTCATGACTTTTGTGTAATGGCCCAAAACCCTCTCGAGAGAGCCAGTGGTATCTCCCTTTGATTTCATAGTACACACTGCACTGACATAAAATGCTCCTCTGACTCTCCTCTATCCCTCATAACCCACAGATATGTCTTTTGGCATGATATCCTCATATCCCCTTGTCTTCCTCAGCTGATGTGATGAAGTACGAACCTGTCCAATAGTGCATCAAAGACAGAGAGGCGTGTCATGCATGTTGGGTGTGCGACTAATCCGTCCTAACAGAGGTGCAAGATGTGTGACTAACCATGTAGCCTCCTCATGAGCTTGGCTTGTGGAAATACGTCGAAGGCTTTGCAAAAGTCTATGATTTTGATAACATGGTAACCATGAAAACTGTTTCAACATGAGTGAAATGCAAAAAGACATTTCACTGATGAATTGTTTCAGTATGCAATATCCTGTTTCTTCATTTAGCACCAAGAGAAAAAAACTATAAAGTTGCTGAATATATACATTCTAGATAAGTTAATTTGCCATTTCATGTAGCACGTACCTAGATCCCAGGGCGAAACACAACATTTCAGGGGGAAAACGTTTTGCAGTTATCTACAGTAATATATCCTCCTCCCATGTGCACGTCCCTCCTCTACGACCCCGTATTGGGTATTGTCCCCTTCTGAAACGAGCTTGCTCTGTAGCTCTGTTCATGTGTCTCTGCACAACTGCTCAGCTCGTGCTAAAAGGATGAAGCCATAGATCTTGGCTACATAGTGACTGATCATTATGGTTTGATAGTTGCTAGAGAATTTGGGGTCTCTACTCTGTGATCTTTCTAGTTATAGAGAAATCCCTAACATAGAGTCCTATTAAACACATGCATCAAGAGTGGGGCCAATGTATCATAGGCATGAGAGAAGTGTTCAATTACCAATCCATCATGGTGATAAGCTCTCCCTGCCTGCGATCATTCAATGGCATATGTGACCCTTTTGAGTGTGAAAAGAGTGCTACTCGTCAAACTCCATGACACTCAGAACTTTTTCCATCTTCAACAATCAAAGTTCCCTTCATTCACCACAATTGATAAACCCAATGGATCTATCTATGACTAGTCTATGTAAGAAGATGCACACACTTATTATCTACACCATAACTTATATACAAATTGGGTCCTCGAGTATTGGACAACAGTTCTAGCTTGCTAGGAGTTTGAGCCAACTCCCAATCCAACATATATCCGATGCACAAAAATAAGAGACTAGCACTCCCCTTAGGAAGTGACTACACATGCGATTTTCATTGAATGTATAGAATTTCATGGAAAATCTTAATCCATCACCTCTACTTTACCAATAATCTCCACCTTCTACATCTGAGAATCCAGTTCCTATACCTACCTAAGTTCCACACAAAAAGGAGAGTGCAATATCACCGGGTGTGGGAATTGTGGATGTCCCAATACATCATAAAAGCTCTAGCATAGTCATGCCATGCCTCAGGTGATGTGATCAGGTTGGGTAGTCCTCTCTCCTAGAACATCTTCCAAGCTCTCTTGCTATTTTCTTCCAACAATGACTCATAAATTTCTACCCAAGTCTAGCCAAATAGTCAATAATACTTCTTGCACACTAGGTGTTGGAGAAGGGTTATTGCATGTCTGTGTGCAAATTCTCAATGAGACCTTCTGATCTAATATGCTTCATGTATCTTAAGACTCCTCATACAAACTATTCCAAGGAACAATACCACACAAGGATCTGCACTATGAGATCTTATTGTGTGAGAATGCACGTGTTGCAAAAGTATGCAGCATATTTACCAGATCATTTTGCTAGAAGATAGGCATAGGAACCCACCATAAGCAAGGGTGTATAAGGGCAGATGGGTGTGAATAGCTTGAAGGACAAGGGAAACCCTAACCCTAGCCAAGCAAAGGCTATATAAACAGCCTATGGGTCACTATCAAAGTGTGAGAGAGTGTACCCAAGTTGTACTTGTAAGCAACTAAGTAAACAAGATTTTGTTCTTGTACTTTGAGCTATCTTCTCCCTCTTGTGCACACATTCCAATGCTTGCCTCTCTGATATTTTCACATGGTATCAGAGCTATCTCTTATCTACTCAGCTTCCCACAGCTCTATCTTAGTTAAGTGCACAAGAAGAACTCCATTTTTCATCCTATCTTCTTCACCTCCATAGCCTATTTTGGACCCCCTCACCTTGGTGGACTTGCTGCATGCATAGGAGGGCATTTCAGCTCTTGCTATCTTCTAGAAACCTTCTCTCCACCTCACAGCGCAGTTGCGTGGTATGTCAGAGCTCGACATTGGGCAGCCAGGAGCACGGCATTGCGGGTTTTCTTAAAACGGCACAGTTTTGAATAGTCTGGCAGTTCATACGGCGGCACGGCCTGCAATAGGCGCAACAATGGCGGCAACCATGGGGCTTTGATAGCCCCCGAAGTGGGCTATCTCCAACCAAGAGGGTTTCCTGAAACTCTTCTTCTGCTGCTCCCACAAAGTCAAACCCTAACTGTGAGTTTCATGGCAGCCATAGCCACAAGCTTGAAAGCTTGACCTTCTTGTTTTTTTCATCTTTTGCTATCACTAACAGTGATTTTAATCACTGAGTTATCTCTTCCAGAGTCAGTTACTAATCTGGGAACTCCAATTCAGAGGTTCTTTCACTTGGTAGGGCATCACCAAGCTCATCAAGACCGACATCTACCATCTCTAGTAGCATAAACTAGAGATGAGTGCTTGTAAGCACTAAAGCACATTGCTCAATCATTTTGTTGCTGGTATTTACTCAATCTAAGTTTTTCATCAAAGAATTAAAACCATTAAGCGCTCTACTTCATTTTGTAAGGCTATGTATACAACTACAAACACATAGACCATCCTATCCTAAACTTGTGTTGCTTGCTGCATATCATGTGTGGTTTCTTTCAAATATCTTAGTCAATGAAATCAAAGAGATGAGTATCATTGTACTCTCCTCGGAGTCATCAGCAAGAAGCGTTGAAATCATAGACTGTCCTTGTCCAACAAAAGGTTCATCTACTAAACCATACCACAAGGAGGAGCCAGAAGTCAGTCTAGGTTCACATCATTGAAGCCTAAAAAGACCATTAAACTTTGGAAGAAGATTGCATATAAAAAAGGACCACCAAAGTCATATTTTGAAGTACTACATATGTATGATTTTTAGCCTTTCTCTTGATTGCAATTTTGAATATCAATTGTTTGTAAGGGTGTTCTTGATTTGCTTCTGCATTCATTGGCAAAGTTTGTAAGGGACTAGACACTACCCTTGTCTTGGCAAGTGGTAAGACCTTCCCAATGGCCACAACATATACTGATGTCCGCCCTCAAATTCATAAATTTGATGGCAAAGATTTCTACCCATGGCAGGTACTTATCAAGTACAAGATGATGGAGAGAGGATATTAGCCTCTCATTCAAGGCATTAGAGCTGTAAACTTTGCAAATTTGGTTGATGTAGAGGATGACCAACGTGCCCAAGCAATCATCATGTTGCACTTAGATGAGTCATTGATTCATCATATTAATCAACTAAATACTCCTAAAGAAAAATGGGATGAGCTTGAAAAGCTCTATGGAGCCACTAGTAAAAATACTAAAATCTTCCTTAAAATTGAATTCTTTAGCTTGGAATATAAATTAGGACAAGACTTGGGAAAATTCATTTCTCACATGAAGGTCTCATGGCTCAACTTGCCTTAGTACAAGCTTCAATCCATGAAGAGGATGGCATTGCTATTCTCCTAAAGCTGTGAAAAAGGTGTTTCCTACCCTTGTAACCACTCTTACCAACATTCCAAATCCTACCTTGGCAATTACCATCCAATCGTGTTTGGATGAAGAAAAGAGGAACCACAAAATAGGCAGCACCAGTCAGGCATCTTTAACTTTCCGTGATCAAGTTTTGGTACATATAGTTCTTACTAAATGTTCTTTTCGTAGGAAAAAAGAGTATATTGTAAACAATTGTTGGAAGAAGTATCCCAAAAAAATGAAATGTAACAAATGCAAGAGGACAGGGCATATCACTAGTAAATGCCGCAACAATCTTAAAGTGCCCAAAGAATCAGTGGCCAACTATGTCTCCAATCCATTTGATGATCGACTTTTTTGAGCCTCTAAACCATCTACCTATAAACACTCTTGTAGCCTGATCTATAAAAGTATCCCATTTGTTTGAGGGGGGGACATCTTACATGCTTTGTAATCCAATGCCACCCTGGCATTGAGGGGGGGTGTTAAAAGATAGGCATAGAAACCCACCATAAGCAAGGATGTATGAGGGCAGATGGGTGTGAATAGCCTAAAAGACAGAGGAAACCCTAACCCTAGCCAAGCATAGCTATATAAACAACCTATGGGTCACTATCAAAGTGTGAGAGAGTGTACCCAAGTTGCACTTGTAAGCAACTTAGTAAATAAGATTTTGTTCTTGTACTTTAAGCTCTGTTCTCCTTCTTGTGCACACATTCCAATGCTTGCCTTTGATATTTTCACACATTTTAAGCTCTCATAAAGAGTTATAGAGATCCATGGACCATGTTTCATAATCTCTCATATAATACACCACTATATATATATCTCTGCATCTCATATAAAGTGGTATCTTGGATATTTGGGATTCTGGGGGTAGGGTGGGTATGATCCATCTCTCATGTATCCACATGCCACAAAGAATGAGAACCATGCATGGCCTACTCCTATTCCAATTAGTCTACCAAAGATGGTCAAGTTTTGTAAATAAAGGCCAGTGATCAAATCAAGTAATCTGCTTTGCTACTACCCTATTTTTTGTCCCAACATGTGAATACATCCAACCCGCCAATGAGACAAACTATTATATATGACAAGTCCATGAGCAGTGTCCAAAGCAAGGAAATGTTTCCCATACTCTTATCACTTCACCATTGCTCAAGGCTGACTTCTCCATCCCAATGTCCTTAGCTCACAACTCATAATAAGTGGGTTTTTCTATATCATAGAAAGTTGTTTATTCACTACGTTTGCTTGCATTGAAGTAATAGACAACTACCATACTGGCAAACCTCATGATATTCTCATATAATCACATGTATGGTGAATCTTTTTATGACGCATATCTAAAGTACAGCAATGAGAAATAAAATATCGTAACATACACATCTTTAGGCCTACCTATACTCATGCTGATCCACATAGAGTATACATTTGCATCTCTATACACCACATGATTCATGTTTTCTGTAGATCCTCCTTGCAACATTGCCACATCCCCAAATCCTCCACTTCCATCAGACATGCATAGTTGAGAGCAATATACTAATTCCTTTCTATGACCGAGCACTTTAGCAGCACAATACCAAGTCTCTACGCAATGATATGCCTTAGTGTACATTGCGACGTCTCTTCCTTTGAATGTGTCCTCAAAGCAACTTGCATCTAACTATAGAGATCCATTATAGTCTATTATCTTCACGGTCTCATAGGCTAGACACTATCATGGGGACGTGAAATTTTGAGATGCTTTAATCTTGCCAATAACATTTGATTAAGTTATTAATCAAATGTATAAGATTTTCTAGCACATGTGTTGCACATGGCAATTATTTCATGGTAACAGGCCAAGAACACCGATGATGCAATGGGTATCAAAGACAAAAGTTGTACTAAGTTATGTCTAACAAGTACTAGGTGGTACCGGATGTCAGGTCTAGGCCTAGACCAATTTATTGGCCACTAACATTAGTCGTGACATTATACACTAGGTATTAATTAATTAATTAATGCCAATGTAAGAATCAATGACTACTTAAGCATACTTGGAAGATAAATTGACCTAGCCAATTTAATAATTGGTTGATGAAGTTAATTTTTTGTGCGCTAGAATAATTATTAAATTAATTTTCAGAACTAATATTCTAAAAATTAATTTAATAAGCTGAATAATGCTGAAAAATGGGATTAGAAGGCTGCTATTTGGCAAAACTTACCCACGCAAGTGGGAAAAAAGTTTTTTGGGGCTAGTGGAAGTCTATTCCAACCATTGTGAGAGAGGAAACTGTCAGAGAGCAAGGAGAGATTACTGATGTGATTTGCAGCCACTAGGGATTAATCCTACAACATGTGACAGCAGTTTGGAGCTCTCCAAGAGCATATGACAGCAGCCCAAGGTTCTTCTGGTATAGATGAAAAACTATAAGAGGGGGTAGCAGTTTTTTTAGTGGTCCTAAGCGTAGGTGACAGCTTCCATGGTTGTTTGAGCTAGGCAGCAATAATTTTTCAGCATTTCTCGCGATGAAACTTGAAAATTTCTCTCTACAGTATTCTCCCTCGTAGCCCAACTATCTCTCAAGTTATCTCATCATTTTCTAGCAGTTTGAGTCATCAGAGGAAGAGATTTCAGTCAATCTCTGCTGTAAACCCTAATTTACAGCAAAAATTAGGGTTTTGATAGCCACCTCGGGATGCATGCTTAGAATTGAGGACCTAAGACTTGAATTCGAGCTGCTGAAATTGAGAAATTTCAAGGAGATCCAAGAGGCTAGCTAGTCAATATCAGATTTGGGGCTGAATTTGTCTTTCAAGGAGCAAGGTGAAAGCCGATCCCCAAGCAAACCAAGAGGCAAACTAGTTTGGAGACTTGCTGGTTAGTTTTGATAGCAAGAGGCACTTGGATTAGCGAAGCAGGTCAAAGGATCTTACTTGTACTTCATCCATTTGCAATAAAAGTTAAAGAAATATAGTAAGGGGCGCCAATTTTGGGGCCAACAGGCTCTCCAATGTCCAAGATTGTATGGTAAAGTATGCATTTCAGTTCCATGAATTTGTTAGTTGCTGTAATTAGTGCTTAATCAAGTTATTTACCACCCTATCTGAGGAGGAAGGCTAGTTACAGACAAGGTCATATGCAAACAAATTAGTGCTTAATCAAGTTATTTACCACCCTATTTGAGGAGGAAGGCTAGTTACAGATAGGGTCTTGTGCGAACACATGTTTAGTATCGATCACCTTCCCATCTCTCTACATTGCTCATTCTCCCCCCTATTGTGCCTCAAGCACTCATGGTATGTGCTCTTTTCTATATGCCATATGTGCAAACGTCAAATCTTCATCAATGTAAATTTTCTCCCCTTTAGGGGTTTTTCTTCTCTCTTTTCGAAGTCTGAAAATTTCAAGATGAAAGCAAGACTTTAGTATCACCTTTACCCACTCTCCATGCATGTATAATAGAAATCTCAAGTGCTTCCATTGTTGTAGCAAATGCTTTGGCATCCCACCAACGGGTTTCTTTTTTCTTCTAGCCCATGACTTACATTTGCAAAACTATAGCCTTATTTTGGCTTCCTCCTCCAAAGTTGCATTCATCACCTCTATCATGCTTGCCACCTCATTCTTTTTGACACTACATAAATCCACTTAGCATTCTCTTCTACTTCCATTTGTCCTTTTTGTTGCTTCAATAAAGAATTTCATTTCATTTTCAACATGCATCTTTAGTTGCTTGCTTTCATTTTGCAAGTGTGATAGATGCATTTTGTTCTTTGTTTTGTTTCTCAAGACGTTCAAGTTTCTCCTGAACTGTATCTTAATTTCCTCAATTAGTTTGTCCTTCTCTACAAGTTCATCCAAATCTTTTTGCGATTTTTCTTTTAGTTTGGCATGCCATTTGATATCTGCTGGTTCCATTTCAGCTCATACTCGCACCTATATTTCATTTTTAGCATCATGTACATCTCAATCCCATTGTTCTTCCATCACTAGCATAATCTCATGCATAATCTCTTCTCCTATCAGGTGCATTTCAGTTTGTACCATTTTGTGTATCTCTTAAAACATTGCTTCATTTGTCAATTTGGGCACTTTATTGCGCTTCTGGATTTTGGGGGAGTAGCCCAATCTAGAGACTTCCATGCATCTTGGGGTCTTTGATCGATATTTGAAATGATGCATTTGCTGCTATATTGGATGTGGTTGTGTCCCTTATAATTTATTATAATCAGTATGGAAGTACTCTCTGTTTCATTGTCATGCATCTCTGAACTTTTATCACAGTGGTTGTTTTGTTTATTTTTGTTTATTCTTCAATGCTCCAACCACAGTTCACTCACTGCCTTACTGCATCAAATGTCATTCTGACAGTAACCACGCTAAGTGTTCACTGATGGCTTCACTGTCCACATTTGCCTTAAACCATTCACTATTGCATTGAAGCAGTGTTCACGACTGCAATCACTGTTATGACAGCTTTCGATCTGACTGTATAAAAGTGCATTCTCTATTGCAGCAGAATTTACTCTGACTGTTCACAATTGCATTTGTTGCATTCAAGCAGTATTCAGGACTGCAATCACTGTTACGACAGTTTTTTCTCTGACTGCATAAAACTGCATTCTCTATTACAGCAGCATTTACACTGAGTGTTACAATTGCATTCATTGCTAGCTACATTATTACAGCGGATTCATTTGCTGTTATACTGTTATAGCAGATTTCACTTAGTATGTCTGGCTACATTCCAGGTCTGCTCCATGTTTATGACCATGTCCCAGCATTTGACATTGCCAGTTCAAAAGCCTAAGCAATCATGACAGCATCCACACCTGAGCCACAACCATGTGCCACAACAGCATCACCACCACGGCGGCGCCATCCATGTCCAAGAGCATTCATCCCACGTCAGGAGAGAGAGAGAGAGAGAGAGAGAGAGAGAGAGAGAGTATATTAATGTCTCTAAAAGGCCAATGTGGCCTATGAGACCAAAGCAGTACATACAATGATGGTGTGTTTCTCATCTGGAACGAGAAAAAAGATGAAAAACATGCCTATAAGACTGAAAAGGAAATGAAATAGTGTCCTATAAAAGGGAAACATGTCAGTGATCTGAAAGTGAGAGTAGAGAAAGGAAAACTCTCCATCAATGATATGTCTGTTCTCTAGGGAGGTGTATCTCTGCATGGCTGAGGCGTCTCGGCATCTGTCTCCTGTGGCTCTCAATGATGGCTTTAATTTGTCTGTGGTGTGGATGTCTAGGCCTTCGTCCGGGTGGACGTGGGCGCCTAGACCGGCTAAGTGCCACTGCTCTATCCAAAGGGACACCTACAGAAGATGAGGTCCAATGATGATGTACTCCTGTAGGCTGTGTGGCAATAGTAGAGGTATCTGCCATACTCTGTCGTGTATCAGTGAAAAAGTCAGTGACTGCTCTCTGTCTATGTGAGCTGAGCTGTGGGGGCCTCCTACTCCGTAGAATTGTTGCTCTGCGCCTCTGGAGCTCCAAGAGGAAAAATCCCTAGCATCTCTGATCCTCAAACTGCATGATCCGTCTCAGGGGTCCAAAACCCTCTCGAAACAGACAGTGGTATCTACCTCGTATGTCATAATATACAGTGCATCGGCAGATGTAGTGTTCCTCTGTCTCTGGCTCTCTGTCGCATAGTGGGCATATGCGTTCTTCTGTCTGTATACCCTCCTATCTGCCTGTCTCAATCCTCAGGTGGTGGGATGAGGTGCGGATCTGACCAATAACTGTGCGTAGTCCATGAGGTAGCTGTGTGTCCATGTAATTGGGTCGGGTGATGAAACCATCCTCAGATACCTGGAGGAAGTGGGTCAGGTAGTGTGCCATCCTCGTGCCATGGGGCGAGGGGGGTCGGATCCAGGTCTTCTCCGTATCTAACTTCAGTATGTCTGCTCTGATCACATGGTTTAGCTCTGATCGGCTTAGGTCAAGTGTAGGACAATCCAGGCTATAGTCAAAGGGCGGTAGTCTGTCAATCTGCAGACCATGTAGACGCATCCATGTACTCATCTGAGCATACCAACAGTGTCTGTCAACGTCTGCTGCTAGTTGTCTAGAAGAGGCCAGGGCTAGCCGTGGGTATCTATCTTAGGGGAGCTCCCATAGTCTATGTATGAAAGTCACTGCCTGAACCAAGGCCTCAGCCACCATGGGTGATGCCCCCAACTCAGCTCTGATAATCTCATGTGGGGTCAAGCTCTTCGCTCGTATCATACGTGAGATCATCATGACCAATGGTCTTTCCATATGCTCCCATCCATCATAGTATTCCTTCTCTGGTCCATCCTGGTCTCCCAAAGGCTGTCTCCTCGTGTGAAACAGACTCGGACCCCAAATAGCTGCCCCGTATAGGAGTGTGGGTGTAACCAAGGTGTCAAAAAGCCACAGTTTGGTGCGCGGCTCATGAAATTGTATGTGAGCACATTGCCTCTCCAATGCACCTAAGGCTACATATGCTTTTGCCAAACGAACCTCTGATGTCTCTCTCCAAGAGAACTGTGGTTCCTTCAATGTGACCCCCAAATAAACATACTGCCTAACCATCTCCACTGGCTCTCCGTCAAAAGTAAACTGGTGCTCAGCTCTTGTCACCCAAGCAGTTGAAGTGTTAAATACCATAGCTTTAGTGTTCCCAAGGTTCACCTTAAGATCTCTATCTCTGCAAAAAGCTGATAATGCATCCAAGTGTCTATTTAGTCCCTTAGGTGAGTCAGATATAAGTACAATATCATCGGCATAAAGCAGTAATGGTATCAGCACTCCAGCTAGGCTGGCTCCGGCCCCACCCGTCCTATCCACATATTCTGAAATTTCATCTATATACAGCCCAAAAAGTGTCGGTGAAAGTGGACAGCCTTGTTTCACCCCAATGGTGCTATTGACTGTATCTGAGATGCCCTCAGGTGTTCGTACCCTGCCTGTCACTGTCTCATACAGGGCATAGATACTCCACTGTATCTCTACGGGCACATCAATGTTTTGCATTCTTTTCATGAGTCTAGCACGTGGCACTGTGTCAAAGGCCTTGCGAAAGTCCACAAAACAGCAATAGATCTTTTTCTTGAATGCCTTGCCTTCTTCAATGATTGCCCTCAACGTAAAGATATGGTCTAGAGTTGTATATCCCCTCTTGAAGCCAGCCTGACCTTTTGACCTCAGGCCATGCATCTCGGCCCATTCACTCAACGCTTGTTCCACGATAGAGCCATATATCTTGGCCAGCATGTGTCCAATCATGATAGTTCGGTAGTTACTAGGTAGCGCGGGGTCTCCACTCTCAAAGAGCGGCACAATAATATGGTCTGACCAACAGGTTGGAAATCCCTCACAAACTGCCCTATTAAAGATGTGAGCCAGCGTTGGTGCCAGAATATCACAGGTTCGGCGGGAATGGAGGCAAGAAGCCGGCCAGGGGGGGGGTCGTATATCGCCAACTGGGGCTGCCTACCTGCATCACGAAGAACAAACCCTGGCCGCCCCAAGTATACATGAGGTGACCACGGAGCTCCTGACGAGCCTTGGACTCGCCCTGTACCTGATCCCATTGGCCCCGGAGGGAGTGGATGATTGAGATCCAGAGCTCTGCTAAGGTTGCATGTGTTCAAAGTCTCTCTCCGCTGAAAGCCACATGACACTGCGCCTTCCATATATGCCATCCAGTAAGACTCCCTATGATCTCCCATACCTCCGAGTGGTCTGTTGTGGACTCCAATACTTGGCGGATGGGTAGAGCCTCCAAACCGACCACTACGCACAACCCTGCCTCGATCATGAATATCGTGTCTTGCATCCCGGCCTCATACAAACGGTGACGGCCCTGGCTGACTGCCTACCAACAGAAAGCTCCCCATGAGATACACCCAAGGCTGGATGCTATACGGTGAAGGATGCGGCATGCTCCACTCCACACAAGCTGTGCCTCCTCACATGACCAAAGGCAGTGCTTTGGGGTTTCCAAAGGCTGCTGTGTGTAGCGCTTACAACCTCCCTCCTTCTGCATCTAGGCAAGCCAACTTCCCACCGCCAAGCCTCCATGTGCCACCAGCCATAAAAAGTACGTCACCCTCCTTGGCCTCTAGCTATCCCATAGGCGGCGCCAGAAGGTCCGTCGCTCGGAAGGGCTCCGTGATGCTGTGCTCCGCCCGGTGCCTGTTGCATAATGGCGCCCACTCCATATCCTCCTACATCAGTACATGTCTACCAATCCTGGCAGTGTACTCTAGAAACCTCGATGGCTTCTTGGTGACCATAGAGGCCGGCCATAGCCACTCTCCTGGATCCCACTCCAGCTCATCAAGTGGTCTGTCCTCCCAGATCCAAAGGCACCACTCCCTGAGCTCCTTCTAGAAAACATAGGGGTCCAATCGCCATGTCTTCCCCTGAAGGCCCACCACCCAAACAGACAGACAAGTTTAATAGGATTGACCACAAAAATATTTGCAGCTAGACAAGTTTAATGGGATGGCTAGGTTGGGGTTGAAGACAGTCAGTGATGGTGTTATTCCTGGGCAGCCCCGTCTTTATTCCTTTAGGCGTATTCGTCAGTACTTTAGGGTGCCTCATGGATACAGGGACATTTGGTCGTCTATACAGGACAGTCTTCAGAGGTTCTTTCCTTCCCCTATGTTACATCCATTGGATCCTTGGCGTGACTAGATGTTTGTGCTTGTTGATGATTTTGAGAAAATGTCAACTAATCAAATATATCATCAGATGGTGGAATCCAAGAGATGGGTCACACGGAAAGTGAATAAGTTATGGCATCTTAGGGACAGCAGAAAGAAGTTGTGGGAAATATTATCCAGCTTTGGAAGTCTAAGGTCCCGTATCAAGGAAAAGTGTTCATGTGGAGGCTGCTCATTGGGGGTCTTCCAACGGGAGAAGTGCTCCGTGCCCAAAAGATCTCTGTAGGGCGTTGTGTTTTCTACACTACATGTGATGAGATATTGCTTCACCTCTTTATCTCTTGCCATGTTGTGCAACAAATCTGGAATTTCATTTCTCGTGTGTGGTCCTCACTGACTCAGCACCGTCTATCAGTTCGTTTGTGGATTATGGGAAATATGTCCTCTATGCCCTCTTTGAGTTCAGATTGTTCTTGCCTATTCCATTTCCTTAGATAGACAGCCCTATGGCATATATGGCGTACTCGCAATGCCTTTAATTTTTTATTCGGCATGCGTGGGCATGTGGCCCGTGTGTGTGGAATAGTGTTATGGCAAATCTCTTCTATGATGTTAATGGGCTTGGTTCTTCCGAATATTGCTGCTCCCTAGCTAGCGATTATTTGCTCTACTCCAGTTGTTCCTTCTGTTTGATCTATTAGTACTGTTCATGTAATAGGTTGTTTTGAGAGCCTACAGGCCTCATGTAAATATTAGTTACAAAGAGAGTGAGAGAGACAAAGTATGCTAACCTGATGGTCTGATGTAATAGAAAGTAAGAGATACAGAGAGAATGTTGAACTGATGGTCTGATGTAAATATTCACTACCTAATTCAATTATCTTCACAAAAAGAGAGCGAGAGAGAGAGAGAGAGAGAGAGAGAGAGAGAGTGGGTGTGTGTGTGTGTGTGTATGTGTTAATACAATTACCTTTTACACACACACACACACACACACACACACACACACACACACACACACACAGAGTGTGTGTGTGTGTGTGTGTGTGTGTGCGTGTGTGTGTTTATGCCTCTTTGTCATGAGGACGTGAAATTTTGGCCAAGAACCCTGAGATGTCAATCAGTGTCAAAGGCAAAAGTTGAAGTAACTTATATTAGTAAGGTACTAGGTGGTAACTAGTAACAGATTTTTACCAAGGTAATTCTATTGGCCATTAATGTCAGTGGCAACATTAGGAACTATGCATTAATAAATTAATTAATGACGGTTCAAGGGCTAATAAATGCTCAAGTCTGCTTGGATGATAAATTGCCCTAGTCAATTTAACTTTTCGCTGTAAAATTATTTTCCAAAGCAAGAATTAATCATTCAATTAATCTTTTAAAAATTTAATTGGGCTGTAAATTACCGAAAAATGCATTTGAAAGGCTTCCACTTGGCAAATCTTACCCATGCAAGTGGGGGAAATGCTATTAGAGGTTGGTGGAGCCTCATTCGAGTCAAGTGGTGGAGGTTGGGAGAGGAGGAGAGAGAGCTATTGCTGCTATTTTCTAGCCATTGGTGATAGGGCCAGCCATTGGAGGCTGTCAAAGAGCTGCCCCAACCAATCATAAGGCCATTGGAGGCAAGTGACAACCCCTATAGGCTGTCTACAACCAAGTGATAGCGCCACAACATTCAATTTCAGCCAATTTTGGCAATGGAACTAAAAAATTTCTCTCTCCAACTTCCTCTCTATTCTCTTAGCCAATTCAGAGTTTCCCTTGAGTTATCTCAGCCTCCCAAGAGGGTGTAATTGAAGAATTTCTATTGCTAAACACTAATTTACAGTAGGAATTAGGATTTGACAACCACCCTAGGAAGAGTGCTCAAAATCGAGGCCTAATACTTGAAATTCAGCAACTGAAATTTGGGGATTTTAGAGAATTCTAAGGGGCCAACCGGCTAACATTATATTTGGGATCCCCAAGTAAACCACAAGCCAATTTGGTTTGAAGGCTTACTCCTTGATATGGACAGCAAGATATATTGAAGATTGAAGGAGTTCCATCTCGATCTCAATGTACTTCAACCTTTAGTAATATAAGTTAAAGAAATACCACAAGGGGCACCAGTTTTGAGGCCAACCAGATGTCCAATGTCCAAGATTGAGTAGTTACATTTGCACTTTCAATTTATGTGAATTTTATTGCTTGTTGTAACTAGTGTTAAATCAGGTCACTACCACCATCCGAGAACGAAGGCTGGTTGCACGTGCGCGCACGCGTGCACACACATACACACACACACAGAGGATTACTCTTATGGTAGATCTCTTCTATGGTTTCGGCACACTTGGTCCTCCATGATGTGGCTGCTTCTTGGCTACATATAGTTCGCTCCACTCTCATTGTGCCATCTACTTTATATTTGTGTATTGCATTTTGGTGGTCTTTTGGCTTCATTTTTAATGTGTTTTGGTAGCCTTTGGCTTCACTTGTGATTGCTGGGATTAGGCTGGCCAAAAGGCCTAATGTAAATACTTTTATTAACTTTAGAAAATCAACATAAATCTCTCTAGGAGCAGCTCAAGCCTTCTCACATTTGTACATCATTTCTTTGATAGATTGCATCAAAAACATGAAAAAGAAATATTATGCGTATAATTTCTTAGCTAGACTGCACA
This sequence comes from Lygodium microphyllum, assembly GCF_053477565.2. Lineage (NCBI taxonomy): Eukaryota > Viridiplantae > Streptophyta > Polypodiopsida > Schizaeales > Lygodiaceae > Lygodium > Lygodium microphyllum. Next base: position 42,285,404 of record NC_141160.1, on the reverse strand, counting down.
TGATTCTCAACATGTCCATGAACTATTAGTCATGTCCTTTGGCGTGAGAAGAGATTGTTTTAGGCCGCTACTCTAAATGTTGTTATTTATATGGGGAATCTAAATACTCCCCTCACTATCATGTATCAACTAGTCTTGAAGACTACTATTATATCTTCTTACTGGAATCTAGCCTTCATTTGTTTGCTACAAAGAGCAAGTATCATTGAATTTAGAGCGTTGGATACCAATATTTCTAATGGGTTAATTGTAAAAACTCATTATGTCACCAAAATGAGAAATGAACTTAATGATTTAATTAAACTTAATGAATATTTTAAATTAAAATTAACTTTAATCATTGTATCCCTACCTCTTGGCATGGTGCCCATTACATTGGATGTGAAGGATTTGACATTAAGCACATAGTTAACAAGTGTATAGACTATGTGGTAGAAGGGCAAGGCAAAAGTAACAAGGTGTAGTGTGAAACTTTCAATTGAAAGTTTGTACATTAGAATTAAGTTACATTGAAAGTTTTGGCCAATAAGCAGCTCACTTAGAGCACTTGAGTTATAAAGCAAACATTGAGCTTAAGTTTGGTCCAATGAGCAGCTAATTTATGATTAATGACTAAGTCATTTATTATCCCTTAAAGCAAGATTTGATTAAGGAGCTGTTGATTACTGATTTGGAAAGCTTTTCTTGGCTACTTAAGGCTCCTTCTCTTTCATTTTGCAATAGCCCAAGTTTAGAGACAAACATTCTTCTATTCTTTGCTACAAAAATTGCAAGTTTCAACTAAGAAATATGAGATGATAGCATGTATGGAGTGCGGATAGTAACCAATCTTCTCCTCTTGGCATGGGGAATCCATTTGGGCAACTTGGGCAACTTGGTAACTCCATTTACAACAAGATATGCTACTATCTTTGAACTAGATATCAAAAAAACAAGTTATTAAAACACTATAGGCTGAGATTCTTTCTTCTCCTCTAAGATCTCAAGCCTAGTGCCCTTTTTGAATAACTCTATCACAAAGAAAGCGATATTTTCACAGTTTCATCACAAATGATATCTTTGTTTGTGAGAGTGACAGTGTGGGATTGCATGGGAACTATGCAAAACAATTATCTAAGCAAATGTGCCACAAATAAAATGGTTGTAAGCTAAAGTGTTCATTTGCATTTTTGAACACTCTACAATTGGTTGAAGGCAAACATTGAAGGTGACAAGGTCATTGTGTACCCATGGATCAGTTGTGTCACAAGAAATCCCCAAAATACAGCCATTTGTAGGCAATTTTGAGCATACATCGGAAGTCTAAATAAATACCAAAAGAGGCACCAAGCTTTGGGGCCAACAAGTGTCATATGTGGTGTAGGAGTACTCTAGCTCTAATTGTGTGTGGATTTTTCTTGCTGAATTTACTTTTAAGTTGAATTGAGTGTCTACTAAAATGTGGCCTATTATCCTTTGGGCTTTCAAAGGCCAGTTTCAGGTTACTACAGTTTTGGAAAATAAGTTATTTTAGTATTGATTTACTCATGATAATATAGCTTTAGTTAAGGGTCCCAATATTATGCATAATATCCTTGATGTGCAATTGGGATTCATCATGCACAATCATCTAGACAGGAAGTGGTCATGGTCGACCCAAAATAGAGAAAGCTGATGATTATGCCAATTGATGTTTCTTACAAAAACTAATGTTTGCTTTGCCTTTTGGCCCTTATATGATCAATGCCATAAGCACACATCAAGAGGATGGTGTTGCAAGAAATGTGCTTATTGGGTAGGTGTTTAAAGATACTCTTTCTTGATGTTTGGGGCAAGGTTTCCCTCATAGCCCTTTATTGTTTTCTTTAACGACTCAGCTAATGTTGAGTCTAATGAATACGCTTGGTTGTGTTATAGATCTAACCCTTTCTACAATGCGAAGATGATTTCCTTTCTTTTAAAAACTAACGGCTGTTGTGGGTTTTGGCCCTCTTGTGACTAGGGTCATAAAAACTAATATTTAGGGTGGGCCCTAGTGTTGTATGAATTGTGCTTAATGGATGGGTGTTTGGAAATTTCTCTTTCTTGTTGTTTGGGTCAAGGTTGTCTTCTAAACCCTTTATCATTTGCTTTAGTGGCTCGTTCCATGTGGAGTCTATTGGATGAGCTTAGATATATTTTAGTCTCACCCTTTGTAGTGGTGGGAAGATGATTGCATAGTTGTCACATATGAAATGTACCATATGGCACGGTATGATAAAATACAGTACTAAATGGTACCTTAAGATTTTATAAGGTACGGTACAATATTAGTATGGAAAAAAAAGTAACTTGATTATTTTGGACTAAAGATAAGGGAATAGACGTTTCAAGTCTAAATAGCAATGCTATTAGAGTATATAAGATGAATACTTGAGGGTAACATGCCAAAACATGATGCCGCATATACAATATGTACTATTGCTAGCTACAACTTACAACTACATAGATGGGAGTGAATACATCATACATGAATGATCATACAAATAAGAGAAGTGTGGGCTTGAGAGAGAGGGAAAGGCTTGGGATAGAGAGAAATAAGAAAGAAAGGAGAAAAAAAAAGAAAAAAGAAAAAAAGAAAGTTGTAGGCTTGAAGGAAAGTGGCCAAAAGGTGTCTATTTTTTTGGTACTAAATTGTACGAATACGTACCATACGGATCAGTTTGTACTACGTACGGAGACACTCCTAGATGATTGGCCAATCATCAACTCTTTACTATTTGTTTGAAATAAGAAAAATTACATGGGAAGAGAGATGGCTGATTAGCCTTGTTTGCATTGACACCAAGATTGCATTTTAACATACATGGTATGGTTCTTCCTACAGGGATGACTACTAGACATCTAGTTTATCCAATGGCAGATTTGCCACCTAGGAATATGTTGGACTAGTGTCTAGTTATATACACGTTATATTTGTATACTTGAAATCTCAAGGATAGCTGTTGCACATTCATCTCAAAGTGGCCCAAAGTGTGATGCCTTTTATGCTTTCCTTATTCTTACCAATTTTACATTGGACTCGTCAATATTGACTAATTAGTGCAGCCTATTCATTTATGCTATGGAAGAAACACAGAAACCATTCCAGTCAATGGGTGTCTACTCCAAGGCGTATGAGTGGGGCTACTCTTTCAAATGTCCAAAAACACATGGTGGCTTTTCAATTACCTCTACTGTAGGACACATTCAGAGAACCACCCTTGATGTGAAAGCCATTATAGAGGAGGTAAGGATTTCTCATGGCAGTATGCATGCCTCTTGCTAGCATGTTCTAAATTCTACTCAAAGAAATCAATGTCCTAAATCAAATTTTGGCAAAACTATACCTTTTACTTGTTGGCATCTAATTCCATAGTCCAGCAAAACTGCCAATTCTTTTGAAGAGATGGTGTTGGCTATTTCTAGATTTGCTATTGTGGCCTAATAAATCCTTGTCTAAAAAGAAACTAACTAATATGGTAAGGTTAGATCTAAACAAAGTTGGAGATTATCCTATTTTCCCTTACTAAACTTTATTCACTTCATTAGTACTTTGTTATACCCAGAATTCACAAGCTGAAGTGGTCTAAGATGGAGGAGAAAATTGAGTAGCATATTTTGCTTTCACTCAACAACATGGTGCCATGCCGTTACACAAACAGAGTGTGAAAAACCTTGGAGTGCATCCTAATCCGGCTTTCTTATTGATCTAGAGAGTCAATGCCATATTAGTCATTAGTGTCAATGTCCATAGTATGGATGGTTAAAAAATATGAGATTTTTGGACAAATTTTAGTCTATTTTTAATATTTTGGATATTACTTCTTGTAAATATCCTAAAAAAGGTGTAGAAAACTTCTAAAATAGGGTGACATGCAAAAAGCAAGTTGCTTTTCACCCAATTTGGGAGATCTCATGCAAAAAGAAGGGCTTCTGAATTCGCGCGGTGCACGATCGCAGTTTACAGGCAACAAACAACACTCTAAATTGGAAAGAAGAAGAAAGAGCAATCCGAGAGAATTCTAACCGAGCCTCTTAGAGTTTTATCCCCCTTTTAGAGCCAACGAAACTATCAGATTTGCGATCTGAGCACTCTAAATTGGGAAAAAGAAGAAAGAGCGATCCGGGACAATTTTGACCGGCCGTCCTAGGGTTTTACACCCCTTTCGGAGCTAACGGAACCATCGGATTTGCAGTCTGAGCAACAGAGAAGAAGCTAATGTTTAGTGCACGTTTTTTGTCTACTAGGGAGCTTCAGTAGATTTAATGCTTAGAGATTGCTTCCGAGTAGTCCCAGATAAGGATTTTGTTTACCGTCTCAGGTTCTATCAATACATAGTGCTTTGATTCATTGAGCTTTGTCTTTATCTTTTGTCCCTCTTGTCTATTATTTTTCTTCTCTTCTATCTCCTATTCTCTACTTCCTTCTCTCTGATCCCTGGTGGATATGACCTTTTGACTAAAATCCCTTCGACATTGGTGAACCTAACGTGAAAGGTGGTCGGAAGGAAAGACAAGATGGGAGAACCTTCAAGCACAATTTCTAGTGATGTTTTGTAACAATTAGTGCAGAATATGAACATGCTTATACAGATACAACAACAACAACAACAAGTGATGCAGCCTTCTACTTAAACAGAAACTGTTGTGATAAATGCTCTACAAGCAGTAGAGCGTGAGATGAAGTTCTTTAATGGCAGGAATGTATCTGCATATTTGCATGCCTATGCTCAAAAAGATGGAGTTCTTTGGGGGGATGGCTCAACTTGTATGGAGCCAATATTTTGTACAAGTCATTATACATGAATTAAAAGCCCGAGTTACTAAATTGTACATGCAGGATGTTGACTGGGTAGCTTTTAAGAAGACATTAAAGGAAGAATTTAACATTGAAGATACCAATTTGATTACCCGCAATACTTTCTAGGAGTGGGTTTTGCAATCCAATAAAGGGCTTATAGCAATAAAGTTATTAAGAGAATTTGAAAGTTTGTTTGAGCAATTAGATCTTGCAGAACAACAAGCTCTTGCAAGTCAAAAAATTGAATTATTTCTACAAACAATAGATCCTAAGCTTCAAGAGAAGCTTGATAATTTGTTAGAGGATCTGACTATAGAGACAGAGCTTAAAACAGAGTGAAGGCATGTCAAGAAAGCTATTCTACACTGGTGAAAAAGCATAGAAGAAAAGAAGAATTGTATATATCTAGCTTGCCCATTGTTACTGGCAAAATAGTTTATGTATCCAGTAAGCCACCCACTTCTGTGGCTAACCCTATGGCTACACCTGCTATTCCCACTATTAGGGAAGATGTATTAGATAAATTTATTAAAGGCATGTGAGATCTTCAGTTGAAGGTTGCAAAATTGGATAAGAAAGGACAAGAGGAAAGGGGACAAGTAATAGCCCCTAAGCCAGGGAAAAGATGTGTGTGATGTGATAGTTTACAGCATGAAAGGAAGGATTGTGCTGCTTATTAGGAGGCCTTGGCACGACAACTCATCTTTTGAAAAGATGGCAAGATCCATGCACAAGAAACAGGACTGCCTCTTGCTTTGAATTTTGGAAAGGGAGGTATGTAAAAGTCGTTGCATAGTTACCTCCGTACGATGTACGGTATTGTTCGTACCGTACGATCCGTATGGTACCGTACAATACGTATCCGTATGTTATTTTGGGCCCATTTGGACCACCTCACCTGCGCGTCCTACGTCCCGTGTTCCTTGCGCTTCCACCTTTACTCTTACACGTTCCGCCTGCCTATGTGGCACTTTTTGGGGGGATGGGAATCCTTGGATACCTCATCCCACACCCTTTTCCAGCCATGCACTGTCCCCCCAGCCCTCTTTGGATTCCTTCCAATTGGCAGCCCTCTCTTTGACCATTGAACCCTCTTTGATTGTTTGAACTTTGACCCTTCTCTCATCTACAAAAGGTGCTCCTTTCCTCCATGCTTCCACACCAATTCAATAAGCACTTACCATTCTCATATTCCTCTCTTGGATCTTGAATGGACTTTGTGATTTGTCATTCTCGAATCTCATCTCCCATCCCCTCTTTCCCACACCCTATCGAAGCATTTGCCATTCTCGAATCTCATCTCCCATCCCCTCTATCGTGCACCCTATCAAGGTATTTGCCATTGTCATCTCCCATCCCCTCTCTCTCACTCTTGCTCTTTCAACTTTACCCCAACCCTCGGGCCTCTCAAGTCTCCCTCCCTTTCAACTTTCAAGACTCAAGTTTCAAGAGTCAAGACTCAAGCATCTCTCTCTCTTTCTCTCTCTCTCTCTCTCTCTCTCTCTCTCTCTCTCTCTCTCTCTCTCTCATCGGCACCATGACTCGTGAGAAGCACGAGGCCTTCCATTTGCACGTGATCCATGTGGAGAGGGACACAAAGAAGTCCAACTCCCACCATTGGACATGCAAGTATTGTGGGAAGCGCTATACAAGTGGTGCAACTTGACTTCTCAAATATCTTTCCAAGACAAGGGGGCAAGTTGCTCCATGCAAGGAGATCCCTCAAAACATTGCAGAGGAGATTCTCACTAAGATGAGAGGGGGATCCACAAGAGGAGGAGGAAATGGCTTATCGGCACCGACTCCTATGCCTTCTAACGAGGAAGCATCCAATGTGGGCATATCTTCAACCGATGCAAGAGAGGCCTCTACCATTGGTGGTGGGGGCTCCACAACCACATCCGGCTCCGCCGATAAAAGACAAAGAGTGGAGGCTCATGCGGTGCCAGAGAGAATCGTATCTCTCTCATATGTGTGGATCGATTGCCTTCCTTAGAGAAAGGCAACGACTTGTGGACATTGAAATTGCACGCATGTTTATTGAGTGCAATCTTGTATTCAATGTCCCAAAGCAAGAGCAATGAAAGAATATGGTAAAAGCCATTGCCAATGTGGGTCCGTGTGAAGGATGGACCAGTGTCACATACAACGGCATGAGAACGAGAAAGATTGATGAAGAGAAGGAGAGGATTGATACAGCCCTTGATTCTATTCGGGCCGCATGGATAAAATATGGTTGCTCCATTCTCACCGACAGATGGAGTGATCGTAAGAAACGGGGCATCATCAACATACTTGTCTCATGTCCACTCGGCACTTACTTTTTGCGGGCCATAGATACCGGCAAGAGGGGGAGGAAAACGACGGCCGCATTCATCTACCACCACATTCGACAAGCTATCATTGAGGTATACATTGCCTTTTATGTGTTTTACTTTCTTTCATTATGATAATTGATTTATGCATAACTATCTAGCTTCGTATTCTAATTTCTCTCTAGTATCTATCTCGATTCTCTCTTTCCCCTCGGGCTGCAAGGCCTGCAACCCCCATCTCTCTTCATTCTTGAATCTTGAAAGTTGAAACTTGAAACTTGAAAGGCTCAATTCTCTATTTCTCTCTCTAACTCCAAGTATTGTTAGTATACTTGTAATTTGTAAATTGCGGTTGTAGGTGGGACTCTCAAATGTGATGCAAGTTGTTACCGACAATGCATCGAATTGTTGGCACATGGACCATTTGCTTGAGGCCGAGTTTTCCACAATTGTGTGGACTCCATGTGCAAGTCATTGTTTAGACTTGCTCATGGAAAACATTGGGAAGCTTAAGTGGGTGAACAGGGTGGTCCACAAAGCTACATCAATTGTCATATTCTTCATGGTAAAGGTAAAGGCTTGCAATGTATCATGAGCATAGCACACTGGAGTTAAAAAAGCCTTCTTCAACTTGCTTTGCTTACATGTGGTTATTACTAGAGTGTTTTTATGAGGTGCAGTCCCCGCCTTGCGCGCCAAACAGTGGTGTCCACTCTATGGAATGAGTGGGATAAGCATGAGATAGAGGAGGCCAAAGCCATGCAACGCTTGTGCCTTAATGAGTAGTTTTGGCAAAAAGTCTATGCCGTTGTCATTGTCGTGACTCCCTTTTATAGGGTGTTACGTATGAGTGATTGCGAGGGGTCCACCATGGGCCTTCTCATTCACTTCTTTAGAGCGGTATTGGTGGAGGCATGTGCTTGTACAGTGATCACACAGACACAACGTGCACATGTTTCAGAGATAGCAAAGAGGAGATGGGCATGGATGCATAAGCCAATCCATGGTTTTGCCGCATTGGTACATCCGGCCTACAAGTCGCTGACAGTCATGGATGATAGAGAGTTCCGTTCAAACTAGCTTGCTTATTTGACTCATGTGATCCCTATGGATGACCACAATGCAGTGCTGCTGGAGAAGCTAGGATGCTATGCAGATCAGAGAGGGCATGTGGCTTTTCCTTCTTCCACTTGTTGGAGAAGAGAGTCACTTACAAAGCCTTTATTTTGGTGGCAAACTTTGGATACGCATTGGAGACCGTTCAGCCCTTAGCCATGAGGGTCCTTGCCTAGGATTGTGTTGGGCATTTTACTCATGCCTCACTTACGCCTATGCTCACATAGGAGTGTCGGTGTGATCAATACGACACTGGGGCACTTTTTACTCTCGGTAGAAGAGGTTTTTTACCCCAAACTTATGGTATTATTTCGTATGTGCTTATGACACACACTTACGGACACTTATCATATTCGGGTGTGAACATCCCCTACAACCCTAAGGTTTAAGGGTTGTACCTTGTACTTTGAGTTTACACTCTTTTAGAGTATTGCATTGGGTGTCGTGCTTCACTCTCACACTGTCTACTGTTTTCTATGCTGAGCTTCGATCTTGCCTTCTCTCAAATTTGGTATCAGAGTATTGGCTCTGTTTAGCTCAACTCAGGTTTTGCTCAGCTTAGCTTAGCCTCCGTGAGCTTCTTGCTCAGTCCAACTCTGCATTGGCTCTGTTCAATCTCTACGGCAGCTCCTGCCCTTACCCTGCTCGCCAAATCCACTATTGCTCGTCTCATGCAACTCCCCGCCCAACGCTACTGTCATGCCTGCCCTTTGGCCATCATACATGTGCCTCACCAGTGCCCCGCCACCAATCTTGCTGTGACACCCCCAGCCCTGTCAGCGCAACTCCTGTTTGCATCCTCCCGCCTGGACTTTGCCGCTCGTCAGCCACACTGCCTGCACCTGAGAACGGCCGCCCGTGAAACTGCCTCGCCACGTCAGTCGCAGCCTCTTGCACTAGCCCGTCATTCTTCAACCGCCCCATCAGCCCGTCTGAAGAACTGTCTATACCCGCCTGTTGTCAACAACAGCCCGTCCCAAGCACTGACTTTACTCGCCTGTGACGAATCTGCGCCAATCAACTCGTGATTTCTGTGGTAAACTTTTTTTTTAGATTTTTTAATTTTAGCATAAATTTCTCGAAGCAATGGTTCCTACACAGCAAGCACAACATTCAGAAGCGTGTCTGGGACACATTGGATGCAAATCTTTTCGCACATTCATAAAATTTTTTAGGGCTTTTATGTTTTCTAAGGACATTGGCATACGTACTGCAGATACAATCACATAAAGACTATTTTGACCAAATTTCAAGCAAGAAATTTTGGGGATTTTGATGGTACAGTGTTATTGAACACCAATTGCACCTTGGATTGCGGGCATTAAAGACAATTTTGACAGAGTGCAACCCTGCACACTAATTGCAGAAAGTTATTTCTTGCAATTTCTGAAAATTTTCATATTTCGAGTTTGGTCCCGCTTCGACACTGCTCTTTTGCCTCTTTTGGTAATTGATTATCATGGCAAATCAGGGAGGAGATGTTTTCACCTATGTATCCAAGGAGGAAAGATTGGATGGAAATAACTATTCACTTTGGTCCTTCATGATGAAGAATGTACTTGTGGTCAAAAATCTTTGGGATTATGTCAATGGAGAAGAAGCTAAACCTGGAGTAGTGGCTCCAGATACTCCTCCTCCAGGAGGACGTGCACAACGGGCACCTCAGCCTGCTCCACTTTAACCACTTCCCCAAAGATTAGCAACTCAAAAGCATGGGATACACGGGATGCACAAGCTTTGTCGCTGATTGCACTGGCAGTTCAGCGGCGAATCATCCCCCACATTCGTTCAACAGCTTCTTTACGAGAAGCTTGGCTAACTTTGGGAAGCAGATGTTTGCAGGCAAGAAATGAGACTCGTATCTCTTTCTTAAAGAAAGAGCTAGAGACATTGAAAATGGATGAAGGTGATTCTATTCAGGATCACTTGAACAAAATTCAAGACTTGCGAGAGCAACTCATGAATGTTGATGAGTACTATTCGAATGCACAGCTGATATCTACCACTTTGAACTCATTACCTCCTTCGTACTTAGCTTTTCATACGGCCTTAAACCTCACTATGAGGATTGCCACGCAACCAATCACTTTTCTTCAGCTAGTCAATTTGCTTCTAGAGAAGGAGCAAACAAAAAGAAATAGTGGTATAGATGCCATAGCCTCTGGGCAAGCTTTTATGGCTAAACAGAAAGGTAAAAGCAACCAAGTGAAAAATGCTCCGCAGAATTCTCAAAATTCTGACACATCACAGACAAATAAAAAACAAGGGGGCACGCAAGCCAAAAAGGGTAAATGCCACTATTGCAAGAAGCCAGGCCACTACATCACTGAGTGCAGAAAGCGCATTACTAAGAAGGAGTCAGGAATGTCTGTTTCCGATGCTCCTTCCACTACTACTTAGTCTGCATCCTTTGTTGCAGACATGGACTATTGTTTTTACGCATGCAATTATGACACCTCTTGGGCAGATCAAGCATTTAGCTCTACTGAGAATGCACGCACTTGGTTTTTTGACATTGGTGCTTCTAGGCATATTACATCTTGCAGAGATTTATTTGCATCTATTAATGCAGCTCAGTTAGCAAGTGTGTACAGTGTGCCAACAATGCATCATACCCTGTTCGAGGTATTGGGGAGATTGTACTCACAACCATTGATGGCTCTATTCTCCGCCTACATGATGCTTTGTTTGTGCCAAGCATAAAGAAGAATTTGCTCTCTATTTCTTCTTTGGCACGTTGTTGATTGCAGGTCACATTTGATGATAACAAATGCATGTTGAGAGACAAAGAACACATGACTTTGGTCTTGGCACGCACTTTATGTCATGGGTTATATGAGTTGGAAGCTCTTTTAGTTGATCAGACAATGTACTTGGCATCCACTCTTACTCCTACTATAATACAGGCAGAGTTATAGCATGCTAGGATAGGGCAGGTGAATTTTGGCAGCTTGATGCTCTTACAGTGGTGTACGCAAATGCTAGATGGATAACCTATAGTGGAGAGACCTCCTGAGCACTTGTGCGAAGGATGTATTTTGGGGAAAATGTATCGTTTTTCGTTTCCCCGTGATGTTGCTTTCAGAGCAACAGCCAGGTTGCAATTAGTGCATTCAGATGTATGTGAGCCTATGCAGACAAAATCGTTGGAAAAATGTTACTATTTTGTGACTTTTATTGATGACTTCACTCGATTTTGTTGGGTCTACTCTTTGGTCAAAAAGTCAGAAGTGTATGATGTTGTTTTGTCTTTTATTGCACTTGTTGAAAACTAGCCTGGTTGTAAAGTTAAAACTCTCCATTCGGACTAAGGGGGGGAATACATGTCCTCTATGCTGAATTCTTTTTTGAAGCAAAAGGGCATTGTCCATTAGTACACTACTGCTTATACTCCACAACAAAATGGGGTTGCAGAGAGGAAGAATCGGTGGGGTGGTGCTTATGATTCACATAACTCTACTAGTGGAAATTGTTTCTTTCTTGGCTCATTTTGCATATCTTGGCTTAGCAAGAAACGGTCCATTGTTGCAACATCGTCATGTGAAGCTGAATACAAGGCAGATTTCACTACCACAGTTGAATGCATATGGATTAGACACTTGCTAGCTGATTTGGATATATCTATTACGGAGCCTACTCCTTTGTTCACTGACAGTGAGAGTGCCATTGCAGTGGCACAGAACGCAGTGTTTCATGCATGCACGAAACACATTGAGACACATTATCACTTTGTCAAAGAGAGGCTACATGTAGGTGATATCAGCCTTGCCTATTGTCTTACCACCAGTAATGTGGCAGACATCTTCACCAAAGCTCTTGCTCATGACAAATTTGAAGCATTTCGTAATGCTTCAAATTTGATCTTCTTTGGTGTCGAACAATCCTTGTACTCTTGAGCACTCTCCACTCCAGGGGGGTCTATTGGGTATTTTACTCACGCCTCACTTACGCCTACGCTCACATAGGAGTGTCGGTGATCAATAGGACACTCGAGCACTTTTTACTCTCGGTAGGAGGGGTTTTTTCCCCCAGACTTATGGTATAGTTTCGTATGTGCTTATGACACACACTTACGGACACTTATCGTGTTCGGGTGTGAACACCCCCTACAAACCTAAGGTTTAAGGGTTGTACCTTGTACTTTGAGTTTACACTCTTTCAGATTATTACATTGGGTGTCGTGCTTCACTCTCACACTATCTACTCTTTTCTATACTAAGCTTCGATCCTGCCTTCTTTCACAGATTGCTCTTCAGGTACATGTGAGAGAAATTGGAGTGTCTATTCTTTCACTCACACAAAGATTCGCAATCGGCTTAGCACACGACAGTTAGAGCGGCTAGTCGATTGCCGCACTAACTTACGTATGATGAGGGCTATGATGGGCATGGGTAGTCCGAAGCAGGTAGAGTTTAAAAACTTAACCATAACATTTAAAATTTCTTGTTTTAAACTTTGAACTTTGAAGTTTATACTTTACAATTTAGACTTTAGCATTTACAATGATCAATCTTATGTGCATCACTGCATTGTGTAGGTGAATGGTGATACATTCAAGTTGACGGGCAATACTCTTCCGAGTATACATCAGGAGGTGGACGAGGAGGAGGAGATGATTTTTGCAGAGCTCTATAGAGAGCTTTTAGCACTAGATACTCGTGACACTCCCAGTCAGCGTGCTCGTGGGTGAGGAGTTCGAGTAGGTGGTAGTAGGGGCATGATCATTCGACGCCCTCCATCATCGAGGAGGAGTGGTTCGAGTGGCTTGCAGACATATGTAAGGCCGGGCTCTAGTAACTCACATCCTGTGCCTCATGATGACATCGCCCCCTTGCCTACATAGCCGCGACCTGATAGTGATGTCTCATCATAGATTCATAGGTTTCTCTCTTTTTGTATTAGATATACTAGATTGTAGTTGTATCGCATGTTTTGTGCAGCCCATGCGACCACGATGGTCACCCTCATGTATTCATCTTATTCTGTAATAAAATGGCTATTTCCACTTTAAGTATGTATTCTATGATCTATCATTTAATGATTTTTTATTTTTGTTATTTCAGAATATTATTTTTTTATTTTTTATTTCAGAATGAAGATAGAATGATGGATAAGGAGGAAGAAGATGATTTTCTTGCAACTGAAAATGATGTTTTTATTGGTAAAACTGAATTGGTAGCTATTGTAACTATAGGTACAGCTCTCATGAATACAAGGATAACATTAAATGCAATAAATACATCAACTAGTTTATCAAGTACAAGTGCTGTAAGAGTGAAATTAGCAATGCAAGACGTTGCTACAGCACTAACAAAAGCTTGGACAGCAAAGAGAAGACACTTTAGATATTATGTATCTTGTGTAGAAGTATTTCTAGAAGACAAATATACAGGAGAGTGGCTGAGAATCGGTCAATACCTCAACACATTAACAATGAGAGACGAGTGGTCGGATGAGGAGTTTAAGAAGATCAAAAGGAAAGCCTATGGGTTTTCCTTAAAAGATGGGTACTTGTGGAAACATGCTAAGAAGAAACAGGGTATGCCATTGCGAGTTTTGGGTGACACAACTTCACAAATAGACATTATGCAAGAATTTCATGAAAGCTTATGGACTGGCCATAGAGGTGTTTGGGGTACTTTTGCAAAGATCAAAGAAAGATATCGATGGCACAGCATGTATAAGGATGTTGCTCACTTTGTGAAAACATGTACCGTACCACGTACAAAAGGTTTGATAATATACCATACTTTAGGTACCATACCTTATGTACTAGTACCATAAGGTACCAACTTAATGGATACAGATTTTCCATTCAAACTGCAATTTGGGACGAGCTAAATGCTCCTTATATTAATATGATTCTCCCACGAGATTAGGTTATTTGAGATTCAAACAATTTCTCTCAACCTTCTCTCTCTCAAGCCCACACTTCTCTTATTTATATGATCATGCATGTATGACGTATCCACTCCCATCTATGTAGTTATAATTTGTAGGTAGCAGTAGCGTATATTGCGCATGTAGCATTAGGTTTTGACATGTTATCCTCAAGTACTCATCTTATATACTCTATAGCATTGCTATTTAGACTTGAAATATCTATTCTATTATCTTTAGTCCAAAATAATCAAGTTATTTTTTTTGTACTGATACCATACCGTACCTTATAAAATCTTAAGGTACCATTTAGTACCATATTTTATCGTACCATACCATATCATACCTTTCGTACCTGACAACTACGCATGTACGATATGTCAAATGTATTCATCTATGAGACATTAAGATGGATTGCAGCCTACATATCCCTTGTCTCTTCATTTTAAGTGGATGGCGGATTTAGTCATGATGCCTACTACAGGTCTTTGGCAAATGAGATATCTTGTACTTGCCTGGCCGTGAAGTCCTGACTAATCAAGTGGAAGGAGAGCTCTATGGACCAAGACAACAAATGCAGTGTGTACTTTTTTCTTAGAAGAGATCTCTTATTGGTATGGCTGTGAGGGAAAAATTACAATAAATAGGGGTGAACTAGACATAAATGAAGCCCATGATTTCTTTACATGGTTTGGAATAAAGCTTGATTTAACTTCAACTTATAACCCTGAAGAAAATGGAATAAGTGAAAGAGGTCACCCACCTATTGTGAAGACATTGGCAAAAGCATGTGGAGAGAAGATAAAAGAGTGGGCCACGATTACACGCTTATGCTTTGTGGGCTAATAGAACAGCTCATAGTGCTATTATAGGATATATGCTTGCTGAATTGATGTACGATCAAAAACCTATCATGCCGATAAGAAGAGGAGCTGAATCGAGAGAAGTTGTTGGCCTTACGTATTAGACAATTGGAAAGGAAGTCAGAAGACATAGAGACATCAATTACAAAGTTAAGGGCAGCAAGGATACAGAAGAAGAAATAGTTTGACAAAAGATATAGATTGAGGCCCAAAACCATACAAGATGGGAAATGGGTGTTGGTTTATGACAACAGTTTGGACAACTAGCATAGTGCTATGCATGAAGTCTCCAAACAATAGTTCGGATCCTATATGGTAAGACAGGTGTTTGATAATGCTGCTTATGTATTAAATGAGCTCGATGGAACAGCCATAAAGTTTCCGATAGCAAGGAAAAGAATCAAATTATTTAAGAGGCGAGAATCAACTGCCTATAAGTTGCCAGAACTAGATGAAAATAGTGACCATGATACAAGGGCTAGCTAGGAAGATATGGAAGAGGAAGAAGCAAAGGACATGGTTGCAGAGAATGAGGACTCAGAATCTAGTGACAACTAGGACTTTGGTACATACTGGAGGATGTGCAAGTTCAAAGGGGGTGGATGTCATGCCGTTATGCGAACACAGTGTAAAAAACCTTGTAGTGTATCATCATCCCTCTTTCTTATTGATCTAGAGAGTCAATGCCATATTAGTCATTAGTGTCAGTAGTGTCTATAGTATATGGATAGTTTTAAAATACGAGATTTTTTAATAAAGTTTAACCTAAGTTAATATTTCGATATTATTTCTTGTAAATATCCTAAAAGGGTGTAGAAATTTCTAGAATAGGATGATATGCAAAAAGCAAGTTGCTTTTCAGTCAGTATGGGAAATCTCATGCAAAAATAACTTATGAATTTGTGTGGTGTGTGATCATAGTTTACAGATAGCAAATAGCACTCTAAATTGGAAAGAAAAAGAAAGAGCGATCCGGAAGAATTTTGACTGGGTGTCTTG
Source organism: Lygodium microphyllum (assembly GCF_053477565.2). NCBI lineage: Eukaryota > Viridiplantae > Streptophyta > Polypodiopsida > Schizaeales > Lygodiaceae > Lygodium > Lygodium microphyllum. Next base: position 42,269,430 of record NC_141160.1, on the reverse strand, counting down.
AGGTTTTATCCCCCTTTCAGAGCCAACAGAACCATTGGATTTGCCGTCTGAGCAACAGAGAAGAAACTAATGCTTGGTGCACGTTTTTTGTCTACCAAGCAGCTCCAGGAGATCTAATACTTGGAGATTTCTTACAAGTAGTCCTAGACAAGGATTTTGTTTATCTTCTCAGGTCCTATCAATACATAAGGCTTTGATTCATTGAGCTTTGTTTTTATCTTTTGTATCGCTTGTCTATTCTTTTTCTTCTCTTCTATCTCCTATTCTCTACTTCCTTCTCTCTTTGATCCCCGGTGGATACAACCTTTCGACTAAAACCCCTCCGACAACAAGTTTCACCATTCCTTTTCTTTTCGTTTGTGCAGCTTTCAGCAATTAAATTATTTAATGTCTTGGGCTAGGGTTTGTGAAGGGATGGCAAGTTTCAAACACTTTTAGGTTCATAGAGCTTAGGAACTTAAATTTGACACTGGACCTAGGGTAGGGCCAATTATTTTCCATTTTTTGAATTAAATATTGGCTGGAAATTTAGTGCTGGCTGCTGGGATTGAAATGGATAGGTCCACTAAGTGTCAGGGGCTGACCTGCAATGTGGCAATCAGGCCTCTACAGGGCAACATGTCATTTACTTCAAGATTGGGTCTTCACAATAGGAAGTAATCTAATACATCTCTGTGAACAAAGCATGAAGTAGGGTAATGTCGGAATGAAAATTGTTTAAGCATCTACAGAACATACTCTCAAACCAAGTTTCTCATTAAATGTTTTGTATGTCAATAGAGCTATTCAGAAAGGTACAAATTTCAGAAGTAATAGTCTAAAAGCAGTCAAGTTCAATCAATTCAGTGACTTTAAAAATGTTCAGTTATGCACACAGTATATCCTGAAATTATGATTAACATATAGAATATAACAGAGGCCTCTGCAGTAGACAACAACTCTCAGAGCAAGGCTGGGAAAGGCTGATGTGAGCAGTTGGAAGAGCGTGACATCAGCTGACAGACTATCTCGAGCAGGTGACAGCTGCTGATCACTTTTCAGGAGCTGGCAACTACTTGGCACACCTGTCTGGGCAGGTGACTACTGCTGGACACCTCCTCAGGGAAGACAACGGTTGTGGGGTACAATTCAGCTGCTGGAAAATCTGAATTTTCTCTCCTACCGCTCCTTTCTCTTCCCATGCCTGTTTGGAGCCTCATCATTGAGCCTGAAGTGCTACTGATGGGATTTTGCTGATCCCAGGTCTGTAATCAGCAAGGACTAGAGGCTGCATGGCTGCCTTGGGATGTGTGCATGCATGTTTCAATCGTACATGGAATGCTGCTGTAAATCAGTCAATTAATAGTACTGGACTGAATTGCATAAAGGAGAAGATAATTCAATTTGGCTTCCCTGGGTTCTCTAATCAAGGGGTAAATTGAGGATAAAGGTTGCCGATTATAGTAGACAGTAAGTTGTTCCAGATTTTTCAGAAATTCGGCATTGATTTGCTGGAATTGAAGAAGATTTCAGTCAATGGATCTTGGGGGGACTTCAAGATCTCAGCCTGTTACTCCTACTTTCAAAGTTTGTTGTAAATCCTCAAATACTAGTATAAAGCATAAAGAATACCGCAGCAAACGCTTGAGGTTTGGGGCCAATCAGTGTTGGAGTGTCTCCCACTTTTGCTAATGTGCTGAATTTTATGTCTTTATGTAAAATTTGCTTGCTGCTCTCAATTGGAAATAAAAGGATTTACCACCCTTCACTGCAAGGAAGGCTGGTATCAAGTGACGTGGTGTGGTGTCAAAACCACCCTTCGCAAGATGAGCCTTCTGTGAAGATATGCTAGGGTTTGCACTGAGGAAACACAAAATGTATGATTACTATGACCGAAACACAAAGATTCGGACAATGACGAGCAAAAAAATTCAAAACCTAAACACAAAACACAAAACTCAAAACACAAAAACACAAAAACACAAACACAGACAGAGAGAGGAGAGAACTTTGAAATGAATGAATCAATGCAGTAAAAGAATATAAGAGTACAGAAGGCTCAAGGGCAGAGCAGTGAGTGTCGAATTGTGACATCCATCAGAGATGGATTCAGAGTGCTGAAACCACCAGTCAGACATGTTAGAGAGTGGGAAGGAGCAAAATGCTAATCAACAAAGCAGTATGCAGCCAGGCGGCAGTGGGAGGTGTCAGATGATGAAGGGAGCAGCAAATCTGCAAAATGCAGTAGCTGGTGGAGTATTGGATGACGTGTTGGGGCCTGCACTGTCAAATGCAGCATATCTGATGCCAAACAGATGATTGGACAGCAGGGCAGCCTCCTCGATCAGCAAACACAGCAGTCTAGAGGGGCTGAATGGTGTCACGAGCAGCTGGAATGATGGACAGCAGCAGTGGACAAGTCGCCACCGAAGGATACAATGTGGCAGCAGTCTAGAGGGGCTGGATAGCCACTGGAAGAAGGGTGGTGGCTGAAATTTGCATGTAAATGCGAGAAACCTACACAAAAGGATAGGGTTGAATGGTGGGCAGACTGTCTACTTATAGACATGGAAGGATCCTCCCAAATCAGGGTTTTGCATGTGGGACATAGAAACTCTCTAGAACCGCTCCCCATTTAATGGTACTTTTGGTAGTTTGCATGCCTTGGGGCTGTTTTAAAGAGCTCATCAAAATGGAATGAATTTTTAGTTCAACGCCTTCTTCTCTGATTTAGTAGAAATGAGATATTCACACAGAATGTCTGACTGAAACATTATCATATATCACAATGAGGCTTTTTCTCATCTTGTGAAGAATATGCACATGTTATTTCAAGTTTAGTGAAATAGGCCCCGAGTTAAATAAGTGGGTCCCAGCCACTTTTGCAGCAAATTACAAGACTAAAGTTAAGGGAACTGAATGGTCGAAGGTAGTCTTACTCTGCTTAGAACATTGGCTTATGTATGATACATAAACATATTGATAGGAAGCTTGCTTCCTAGCTGTTAATGCAAGAGATGAGATTATTGGTTCATCACACAACAAATGGCAATCATAATCACTATCAAAATGTTTCTTCCTCATGTGAGAACATGGGTACACCTGATTTTGCAGAATATGACGATGTGATGTAGATTCTAGGAGTTTCATAAAATTCTCCTGTCCCTTTGCCCTATAAGTCCAATGGAAAGATTTGATACTGGTTATATCAACTAGCTGCCAGTTACACAACACCCTCTACCCATGCTTCAGAGGCTAGATATGCATTGAAATATGGCCCGATAGTCATGTATGTTTGACACAAATTTTCATATATGAAGATGAATTCCTGACCTTACAAGCCAAACATCTAAACTGTAAAATTATGCCTATTAGGTACAAGTTGGTTGAGGCATTAATCCCCCGGCACAAGAGCATTCTATTCTCCACAGGCACAATATATCCAAGTACACGAGACTCACAAAATGACATCCAGCAATCCCAACTATGGCCATAAAAATACAACATGGAAATCTTGCATGCATTATCAACCTATCTAGAGACTGGAATGTACATTTCAGTTTCATGAAATTCAAATAGCCGTAAGGGGAACTCATGGCACTAGAAGCAACCAGGCCTTCACTATAATTTACAGCTAAATGGATCAAACTACAAAGTTGTGAATTGCTTCATTTTGACATCAGAAAATACCTTGCCAACATCATTGCGGCCCAGATCCACTAGCATAACATGCTCTGCACACTCTTTCTCATCCTGCAGAAGCTCTTTTTCCATACGCACATCTTCATCCAAATTCTGACCTCTCCTTCTCGTACCAGCAAGAGGCCGATTGGTTATCTTTCCCTGACATATCAAAGAATAGCATCAAATATGGGAACTTTAAAGTATCAAGTTATCAAACAATTTGCAGAAATAAAAATTTCAGTCAGATAATGTAGTAAACGCTCTTCAGTCTTTTTTATGATAAAGAAACCAGTGAGCAATCGACATAATTGCTGCCTAGACTGAATGATATATGTATCTGCTGCCTTTTATAAGGCTTCAAGCACAAAGTCTGGTCATGACTTCAAAAGATGAGCTGGTTTTTTGTGGCTGATCCTATGTAGATCTAGCACTGCCTGCAACTTGCAGTTACTGTTTCACAAAGGCTATAAAGGGTACCTTGAGGAACTGTTTGAGCAAGGCAAAGAGAAATGTGTTTCTGCCCACACTAACCCTAACCTAAATGGATCTGGATAATACAGATTGGGTCAATGAGTATTGGACATGGTGGACAATCTGAGATTTTCGTAGGATACAATGTAATTCAAGGATAATTTTGAAATTACAGAGCTGCGGGAATCTTAAAATGTGCCAGAAAAGGTCCTTGGGTTGTTTGCATGTGTCGGGCATGTCCAATGAAAACCTAATGAGTGCAAATTCTCCTATATCCATGATTTATTGTCAACCTTCTTTTGAGATTAAGTATAAAAGAATCCATAAAAAAGAAAGCATAATTTTTTTTTCTTAATCTGACATTTTCAATAAAATTGCCACGCTGGCATTTGCAGGTGCTTGCACTGTCATCTAGTACTTCACACTGCTATCTGGAGGTTTCACATTGACATATGGAGGCTGCCCACTGTCATCTGATGATTGCACCAGTGCCAAGACAGATCAGACTGCTGCTTGGTGATAGTAGAAAAGCAGGACAGCGTGACTGCTGCAGGATGGATGCTGGTCGTTTGTGAGAGAAAAGATTGGGCAGTTTGAAGCTGGAACAGGAAAAGTTTTCCAGAAATAGAAACTTGGAGCAAGAGATCTTCATGCCCATATAAATGGAATATGGCCTTGCCAAGTACTTTGCATATCTATTTCCAAGATTTTTAATAATTATTTAATAAGCAAGCCAAATTTGTCCCAGTAAATGAAAACTTCTCTGAGCCACCACAAGACCATTTCTGACATTAATGAAAGAACCTAGCTCATGCCATTTCCTGTGACAACAAATCTCTACACTTCTTGTGCAATAACCAAATCTCAAACTCCATTCAAACTTTCACCAATCACAATTATGCTCTACTACGTGATGATTAGCAATTGGCCCATGTGGTGCCGTAGCAAGGATTTTGAACTCTCAAGAAATGCCTTTGTCCTATAGACTGTCACTTTGTTTCATGTCTAAAAGACACATGTTGTACTTGCTATTTGAGAATGTTGAGTCCATTAAGAGGATTATACCCTAGATTACTGCCATAAATTGGGTGCCCACATTATATTGAATTGATGGATTTCCATCGTCCTAGATGTAAATTGGCTTCAAGATGGGTCTCGTGCCCAATCGCCATCTCTTTCCCCAGAAAACATGATCTTGTGGCTGCTTTCTTTAACACGTCCACATCTTATAGGTAACCTTATATTCTTCTCGCTCTTTGAAAGGCCAACAGGTGTACCTCAACACTCTCTAATATAAGTAGCTTTTCAAGAATAACACATGCACCTCTCTGGTACAGCCACTCTTACTTATGGTTCTACCTATTCAATCAATCCAACGCTCCCGGTATGTTGAAGAGGAGAAAGTGCGCAATGGAGTGCGAGATAGAGGTGCAAGCAGGGGAGTTGAGAGTTAGAGAGAGAGTGAACGCAGAGATAGGTGTACCAGATTGTGATGGTACACAAAGAATGAAAGAATGCATTTATTTGTTAGGATACAATAAGGCTGTATTCACACCCGTATGACTATATACACGAAGACGAAGGGACTTTACACCCAACAACCTCCCACTTAAAGGCTCGAAGTGGTACCTTTAAGTTAACCAACTCCCACTAAACAAATGCAATGCTCATGCTAGCCTTTGCAAGACACTTAGTGAGAACATCTGCAAGGTTATCTGGGTTTTGACCTTAGTCAATGTGACAAGACCATCATCCAAGAACTCTCGAATGAAGTGGTACCGAACATCTATGTGTTTGGTACGAACATGGCATTCTTAGCCAGACATACTACACTCTGGCTATCACAACCAAGCACTGGAGTATTGAAGAAAGACCAAAATCCTTGACCAGACGGCCAAGCCAAATAGCTTCCTTAGAAGCTTCTGTGGCTGAAATATATTCAGCTTTTGTAATACTCAGTGCCACAATATTCTACAATCTTGAACACCAAGAGATAGCCCCACCAGCCAAAGTAAAAACATACCCATTGGTAGATTTCCTAGTGTCAAGATCTCCTGCCATGTCTAAATCACAAAATCCTTGCAACTCTAGTGTACCCTTTTCATAGCATATACACTTTTCTTGTGTCCCTTTCAAGTATCTGAGGATAAAATTCACTGCTTCCCAATGTGGCTTGCCAAGGTTAGACATGGATCTACTAACAACTCCCACTGCATGAGCAATGTCGCGGTGAGTTGCAACCATGGCATACATCAAAGATCCACAAGCTCATGCATAAGGTATACCCTTCATGGTACTAGCAACTGCATCATCCTTAAGCCAATCAACTTTGTAAAGCTTTATATGTGGCGGTAAAGGCACACCAAGAGGCTTAGCATCAGCCATATTAAACCTATTAAGTACTTTGCTTATGTACTTGTCCTGTGAGAGAAACAACAAACGCTGTCCTTTGTCTCTTTTAATGCGCATGCCCAAAATGTATTCAGCTGCCCCCAAATCTTTCATGGAGAAGGGTGAACTCAGCTGCCTTTTAAGAGCATTCAAAGTACTCTTATGTTGTCCTACAATCAACATGTCATCCACATATAGAACCAGCACAATAAGGCTTCCATCATCAACCTTTTTAGTGTATAAGCAGTGATCTGCATGACCGCGTTTAAATCCATGGCTGACCATAAAGGTATCAAATTTTTTGTACCATTGTCTAGGAACTTGTTTCAACCCATATAAGTTGTGTTTCAGCTCACAAACCAAATGCTCTTTTCCTAGAATAGCAAATCCTTCTAGCTTCATGTACAACTCTTCATTCAAGTCACCATGAAGAAAAAAAGTCTTCACATCCATCTGATCCAACTCTAAATTCAACGATGCAAAAAGAGCAAACAAAACACGGCGCGTAGTCACCTTCACCATTGGTGAAAAGACCTCTTGGAAGTCTATGCCTTCCTTCTATGCATAGCCCTTAGCAACCAGTCGTGCCTTGTACTTGGGCTTCCCATCAATACATTTCACTTTGTAAACCCATTTATTAGGAGTAGCTTTCCTATCCTAATAAATGGGTTTACAAACCAAATGCTCTTTTCCTAGAATAGCAAATCCTTCTGGCTGCTTGATGTACAACTCTTCATCCAAGTCACCATGAACAAAAAAAGTCTTCACATCCATCTGATCCAACTCTAAATTCAAGGATGGAGTGAGAGCAAACAAAACACGGAGCGCAGTCACCTTTACCATTGGTGAAAAGACCTCTTGGAAGTTTGTGCCTTCCTTCTGTATATAGCCCTTAGCAATCAGTCGTGCCTTATACTTGGGCTTCCCATCAATACATTTCACTTTGTAAACCCATTTATTAGGAGTAGCTTTCCTATCCTTGGGCAAAGGTACAAGCTCCCATGTGTTATTTGCATATAGAGACTTCATCTCTTCCTGCATAGCAATCTCCCACTTTCTCTTGTTTTCACATGACTGTGCCTCTTTAAATGTCAGAGGCTCACTCTCATCAGTCAATAAAATGCAATCCAAAGATGGCTGAAACCTCTGTGGCTACCTTCAGACACATGTAAACCTTCTTACCCAATAATCTGTAATATCAAGCAATGGGCCTACATCCTGAGGAATGTGCACACCATCACCAGGTGACTGATTTTCAGCATTTTCTTGCTGCTGCAATCTGTTTTCAGCATGTTCTTCTTGCTGTCCTATTTCATCCTGTGCAACTACTTGCTATCCATGATCTTCTGGCTGTAGCACAATAGGTGTTGGGTATCTCACACGCCTTACTTACGCCTACGCTCATATGGGAGTGTGCGGGTGATCACTAGGACACTGGGGCACTTTTTACTCTCGGTAGGAGAGGTTTTTTCCCCCAGATTATGTGTACTATTTTGTATGTGCTTGTGGTGCACACTTACGGGCACTTACTGTGTTCGGGTGTGAACAGCCCCTTATAACTCTAAGGTATAAGGGTTATCATTTGTACTTTCAGTCAACACTCTATTCAGTACTATTGCATTGGGTATCGTGCTCAACTCTGTCTCTCACTCTCACACTGTCTACTGCACTTCAGCTGCACCTCGATCCTCTCCCATCTGACATTTGGTATCAGAGCTCGGCTCAGAGCAGTCTTCAGTCTGCAGTCTGCAGCCACCGCCAATTCTGCCCCAGCCGCCTGTTCCTGCCCAGTCCTGCCTGCGCCTGTCAGTCCGTCAGCGCGCAGCACCAGACGACTCCTCTGCCCAGCGTGCAGCTCCAACAATCAGAGCGCCACCTGTACCTGCGTGCTGCCACCTCTGCCCAGCGCGCGCCTCCTGTACCTGCGTGCTGCCACCCCTGCCCAGCGAGTCCTCTGCCCTATGTCTGCCCAGAGTGCCCCTTCGCCTGTCAGTCTGCCTGCGCAGCCTCCCTGCGCTTAGCTAGCCTGTGCCGTCAGCTCCAGCTGCCAGCGCGCCACCTGTCTCCACCAGCCAGTCCTGGGTGCCGCCTCCTCAGCCCAGCGCGCGCCCAGTCCTGCCTGCGCGTGTCACTGGACCTGCACGCCTGTACCTGTGCGTCAGTCCGACTGTACCCAGCAGTCATTACCTCGGGAATCGTGCCCGTCGTCAACACGCAGAGGTAACATTCTGCACTTTTCTTTTACACAGGAGTTCGTGCAACAGGTTCAGGTTCAGCATTGGGAAACGTGCTGAACAGCAGGTTCAGTTTTCAGCATTGGGAAACGTGCTGTGTCTGTCTGTGACACATTGAATGCACATTTTGGGGCTTTTGTAACAGACATTTGTGACAGAAATTTTGGGCAGAAAATTTTGGGGCTTTTGATGTTTTAGTGCTGCTGAGCACTAATTGCACCTTGGGAAGCGTGCATCAGTGACAGTTTTTTTTTTTTTGACAGAGTACCCTTTGCACATTAATTGCAGACTTGTGTTTGCTGCAATTTCTGGAAATTTGCAGATTTCCAGCCCGTACTGCATTGACATTGCTCTATTACCTTTTGGGAAATAATGGCAAATCAGGGAGGAGATGTATTCACCTATGTGTCCAAGGAAGACCGATTGGATGGGAACAATTATTCCCTTTGGTCTTTCATGATGAAGAATGTATTAGTGGCCAAAAATTTGTGGGATTATGTCAGTGGAGAGGAAGCACGACCGGGAGTTGTGGCTCCCGCTACTCCTCCTCCAGGAGGACGTGCAAGAGGGCAACCTCAGCCCCCTCCACCTCACCCCGCTCAGCCACTTCCCCCAAGAACTGCAGCTCAGAAAACTTGGGATACACGGGATGCACAGGCTATGTCGCTGATTGCATTGGCAGTTCAGCGTTCTATCATTCCTCATATTCGTTCAGCAGCTTCTTCACAAGAAGCTTGGTTGATATTGGAGCAGATGTTTGCAGGAAAGAATGAGACTCGCATCTCTTTCTTGAAGAAAGAGCTAGAGACTCTAAAGATGAATGAGGGTGATTCTATGCAGGATCATCTCAACAAAATTCAGGACTTGCGGGAGCAACTCATGAATGTGGATGAGTACTACTCAGATGCGCAGCTGATTTCTACGACATTGAATTCACTGCCTCCCTCTTACTTGGCTTTTCATACTGCCTTGAACCTCACTATGAGGATTTCGAAAGAGCCCATCACTTTCATTCAGCTTGTCAGTTTGCTTCTAGAGGAGGAACAAACTAGACGGAACAGTGGTGTGGATGGTATAGCCTCTGAGCAGGCTTTTATGTCAAGGCAGAAGGGTAAAAACAGCCAAGGGAAAAATGCTTCGCAGAGTTCTGGTAGTAGTAACACTTCACAGACAAGTCAGAAACAGGGGGGCACGCAAGCCAAGAAAGGAAAATGCCATTACTGCAAGAAGCCTGGCCACTACATCACTGAGTGCAGGAAGCGCATCGCCAAAGAGAAGAAAAAGGAGTCAGGGATGTCTGTTTCTGCAGCTCCTTCCACTGCTAGTGAGTCCGCGTCCTTTGTTGCAGACAGGGACTATTGTTTTTACACTTGCAGTTATGATGTCTCTTGGGCTGATAGAGCATTTAGCTCTACAGAAGATGCTGACACTTGGTTCTTTGACAGTGGTGCTTCACGGCATATCACATCTCGTAGAGATTTGTTTGCTTCTCTTGGTGCACCTCCCGTTGGGAAGTCTGTTCAGTGTGCTAACAATGCATCATACCCTGTTCGTGGTATTGGGGAGATTCAGCTTACAGCCATTGATGGCTCTATTCTCCGCCTACAGGATGCTTTGTATGTGCCTGGCATTAAGAAGAATCTGCTTTCCATTTCTTCTATGGCACGTTGTGGTTTGCAGGTCACCTTTGATGATGACCGTTGCATGGTCCGTGACAAGGAACACATGACATTGGTCTTGACAGGTTCTCTGTGTCATGGGTTATATGAGTTGGATGCTCTTTCGGTAGATCAGTCTGCATATTTGACATCCACTCTTACTCCTGCTATGTTAGATGCAGAGTTATGGCATGCTCGTTTGGGGCATGTAAACTATGGCAGCTTGATGCTATTACAGCATACTCAGATGTTGGATGGATTACCTCTCTTGGAGAGACCTCCTGAGCATTTATGCGAGGGTTGCATTTTGGGGAAAATGCATCGTTTCTCTTTTCCCCGTGATGTTGCTTTTAGAGCAACAGCCAGATTGCAGCTTGTGCATTCGGATGTTTGTGGGCCCATGCAGACACAGTCATTGGGTGGTTGTTACTATTTTGTAACATTTATTGATGACTTTACACGTTTTTGCTGGGTCTACTGCTTGAAAAAGAAGTCAGAAGTGTATGATGCATTTTTGGCTTTCAGTGCACTTGTGGAAACTCAGTCTGGTTGCAAGATTAAGACTCTCCGTTCGGACCGAGGGGGGGAATACATGTCCTCTATGCTGAATTCTTATTTGCAGCAGAAGGGCATTATCCATCAGTACACTACTGCATATACTCCACAGCAGAACGGGGTAGCAGAGAGGAAAAATCGGTCACTCATGGAGATGGCCAGATGTATGCTGAAGGCAAAGAGTTTGCCTCATAGTTTTTGGATGGAAGGCGTCATGTGCGCTTGCCACATTTTGAACAGATGCCCTACCAAGGCCTTGAAAACCGTCACACCTTTTGAGGCTTGGCACAGCCGCAAACCTTCTGTTGGCCACTTCCGTACTTTTGGGTGTCTTGCATATGCCCATATTCCACAGGTACTTCGAAAGAAGTTGGACAACAAGGCTGTAAAATGCATCTTTATGGGATATAGCAGCGAAAGCAAAGGCTACAGACTCTATGATCCCGTGACCAAGAAGGTTTTTGTCAGCAGGGATGTTGTATTTGATGAAAAATCAGAATTATCCTTGGCTGGTTTTGATACATATCAGGCTGCCCGTGATGTCTTTGAAGGGCTGCTGCCCATCACATTTGGTGATTCAGCTGGTACTTCAGAAAATGAACCTAATGTTCAGCCAGCTGCTCCTATGGAACATGCAGTAAATCAGCACATTGCTGAAACTGAAATTCAGCAGGAACTTGTACACAGTCAGGAAGCAAGACAGGTGCCTAGATGGTACACGCAGACTATGAGAGATAGTCATTTGGAAACACCCTTGGCTGGTCGTACTCGAAGGCAAACTCGACTGCATGATTCAGCACATTCCATGGAGTTTGTTATGGCAGCATGTACTCATGATAATGAGGAGCCTGAATGTTTTGAGGATGCACGACATAGTGTGCATTGGATGGCAGCCATGCAAGCTGAATTGGATTCTATTCATAAGAATCATACTTGGGATTTGGTGTCTTTGCCAGTTGGCAAGCGTGCCATTGGTACGAAATGGGTCTACAAATTGAAAAGGAATGCAGATGGATCCATAGATAAGTACAAGGCACGGCTGGTAGCTAAAGGCTACGCACAGAAAAAGGGCATTGACTATGAGGAGACCTTTGCTCCTACCTCCCGTATGACGACCATTCGATCTATGATTGCCTTGGCTGCACATTTTGGTTGGAAAGTGCATCAGCTGGATATAAAGACTGCATTCTTACATGGGGAACTTCAGGAAGAAGTGTATGTACAGCAGCCCATTGGTTTTGCAGTTGAAGGCTCAGAAAATTTAGTATGCAAGCTGAAAAAAGCTCTATATGGTTTGAAACAAGCTCCACGAGCTTGGTACGCAAAGATAGATGCTTTCTTGCTTAGTCAGGGGTTTGTAAACAGCCCATCTGAGTCTACCCTTTATGTACATAAAGAGGGGGGATCCATGCTGATTTTGTGTCTATATGTAGACGACCTTTTGCTCACTGGAACACGTGCTGATCAGATTTCAGCATTCAAAAATAATTTACAGCAAACTTTTGACATGTCTGACTTGGGTATTTTGCACTATTACTTGGGCATCCAGTTTGTACATGATGCTAGAGGCATTGGATTATGTCAGTCAAGGTACATTGGGCAACTTCTTGAGAAGTTTGGCTTACAGGATTGCAAGCGAGTTTGTACACCCATGGAACCTGGGCTCAAACTGTCATTACATGATGACAGTGATTTGTTTGATATCCATACTTATGCTCCAGCAGTGGGATGTCTCATCTATCTATGCCACACTCGGCCAGACATACAGTTTGCCGTTTCAGTTTTGAGCAGGTACATGCATCAGCCTCGTATGTCGCATTGGCAAGCTGTGAAGCGTGTGTTTCGTTACTTGCAGGGTACTAGAGCTCTTGGATTGCTTTATGCCAAGGGGGGACCACTGCAGTTACATGCTTACAGTGACTCTGATTGGGCTGGTGATTTTGATACTCGTCACTCCACTAGTGGCAATTGTTTCTTTCTTGGCTCGTCATGCATTTCTTGGCTTAGCAAGAAACAATCCACTGTTGCCACGTCGTCATGTGAAGCTGAGTACAAGGCAGCCTTCACTACTGCAGTTGAGTGCGTATGGCTTAGACGTTTACTTGCTGATTTGGATGTATCTGTTACGGAGCCTACTCCTTTATATACTGACAGTCAGAGTGCCATTGCAGTGGCACGGAACCCTGTGTTTCATGCTCGCACGAAACACATAGAGATTCACTACCACTTTGTCAGAGAGAGGCTACATGCAGGTGATATCAGCCTTGTCTACTGTCCTACCACCAGCAATGTGGCAGACATCTTCACCAAAGCTCTTCCACGAGACAAATTTGAAGCATTTCGCGATGCTTTGAATTTGACGCCCTTTGGTGGCGGATGATCCTTGTACACTTGATCACTCTTCACTCCAGGGGGGTTTGTTGGGTATCTCACACGCCTTACTTACGCCTACGCTCATATGGGAGTGTGCGGGTGATCACTAGGACACTGGGGCACTTTTTACTCTCGGTAGGAGAGGTTTTTTCCCCCAGATTATGTGTACTATTTTGTATGTGCTTGTGGTGCACACTTACGGGCACTTACTGTGTTCGGGTGTGAACAGCCCCTTATAACTCTAAGGTATAAGGGTTATCATTTGTACTTTCAGTCAACACTCTATTCAGTACTATTGCATTGGGTATCGTGCTCAACTCTGTCTCTCACTCTCACACTGTCTACTGCACTTCAGCTGCACCTCGATCCTCTCCCATCTGACAATAGGTTGTTGCTCATTTTCAGCATCAAAAGGGACAGAACTTTCAACTAATGGCTGATGAATGGCTGGCTGGTCATGCTAAAATTTGACCTTCTTTTTGTCAAGATCATGATGTGTAACATTCGTCAGCAACTTTGCCTCATGAAATACTGCGTGTGACATCTATAACCCATCTGGTGGCAATCGAGACGATGTGTACATCTAGTGATGTACATATCATCTCGTGCTGCCATAGCATTTACATTAGTGCATGAGGCTGCAACAAGTACCCCTTCAGTGTCAAGAAGCTCTTCAATAACCACACTAGATGCAACATTTTCCTTTGCAACTTCTTTTGAGGAAGAGTTGTCATCATCTTTCTTATCATCCTTCTTTTTCTTACCCTGTTGTTTCTTTCTTTCTTGCTCTTTCTTGAAGTACCGGCAATCGGGCTTTTTATGCCCTTTACACCCACACTTATAGCATGTGACATCCTACTATTTGCCCTTCCTTTTGCTTTTCCTTTTGCCTTTACTAGCTACATTACCCCTCTTTTCAAACCTGCCTCTTACATGTTAAGCTAAGCCATTGCTTTCACCACTAGACTTTCTTCTAATTTCTTCATTAAGGATTGAACCTCTAGCACCATCAAAAGTCAAAGCGAGGTTGTTGCTAAGTGACACAACAAAAGATTCCCAACTATCAGGCAAAGACATCAATAAGAAAATAGCTTTCAATTTATCATCGAAAACCGCCAAAAAAGAGTCTTACAACAACAAACTCAAAACCCTCTGAAAGCACTCAAATGCTCAGATGCTGGCTTAGACTCATCCAACTCCATGTTCACAAGTTTACGCATAAGTTGCACTTGATTCACAGAATTGTGTTTTCATAAGTGTCCTTAAGCTTTTTCCATATAGGTATCAAGACGCTTGATGTGTATAAGTACATCATCAGACACTACCATCTTAATTTTTATTTTTTTTGCAAATAAAGTGTGGCTAATTATATTACTTCAATAAAAACCCTAGAATACAAGGAAGTGCTCATGCTCAACAGGCTGGCTGGAGCTGATGTAGAGTCACAGATATATCAAGTGTACAAGCCTCTCAGGGTGGTCTAGGGGAGATGGGGGCAAGAAGCCATGAAGGGGGGGTGTATCGCCATCTGAGGCTGCCTATCTGCATCGCAAAAAACAGGTCCTGGCTGCCCCAAGTGCACATGAAATGAAAATGGAGCTCCTGACGAGCTCGAGACTCGCCCTGCACCTAATCCCATTGGCCGCGGAGGGAGTGGATGATGGAGTTCCAAAGCTCTGCTAAAGTCGCCTGTACTAAAAGTCTCTCTCCGCCAAAAACCTCCTGACACCGCACCTTCCAAATATGACATCCTGTAAGACTCCCTATGATCTCCCATATCTGAGAGCGGTATGTTGTGGACTCTAGTACCTAGCGGATAGATAGAGTCTCCAAACCGACCACTGCGCACGACCCTGCCTTAAAAATGAATATCGTGTCTTGCATCCCAGCCTCATACGAAAGGTGACGGCCCTGGCTGACTGCCTGCCAGCCGAAAGCTCCCCACGAGATACATCCAAGGCTGGGTGCTATACAGCGGAGGATACGACATGCTCCTCTCCACACAAACTACGCCGCCTCAAATGACCAAAGGCACTACTTTGGAGTTTCCAAAGACTGCTGTGTGCAGCGTTTACAACCATCCTCTGGGGTTTATATAATTAGCCACAAGTATAAATACCTTACGGGCCCTGAGGTAGCCACACTCTATAGCCAAATTCACCCTCATCACCATAGCCCATGAAAATACCTTTGGTGGATTTCGGGTCAAGTTTATTCCTCAGCTCATTTCTAACATGCACAAAAGCATCACAGCCAAATATTCGTAAATGGTCATATGAGGCCGGTTTGCCAAACCAAACCTCCTCAGGGATGCCATTATTTAGGAACCTGTTTGGAGAGCGGTTGCAAATGTGAACCGCGGTTTTAAGTGCCTCTCCCCAAAATTCATGAGGGAGATTAGCAGTGGACAGCATGCACCGCACTCTCTCAAATATAGTCCTATTGTATCTTTCAGCCACACCATTTGAAGAAGGGTTGTAAGGGGCTGTAAGCTCCCTCTTGATCCCATGCAAGTCACAAAAGGACTTATTCATTAGACGTGAACTCACCCCCATTATTAGTTCTCAAGCATTTCAACTTTCTACCTGTTTGAGTGGTCACGAATGCATGAAAAGTTTTAAAAACAGCAAACACTTCACTTTTCTTTTTCAACAAATAAACCCAAATCTTCCTGGAACAATCATCAATAAAAGAGGCAAAGTATGCAGCACCACCCAACGATTTCAAAGGCATGCTACATACATCAGAATGCACTAAGTCCAAGACATTTGACTTACGGGAGACACCAGAGTAAAATGAATTTTTCATTTGCTTTCCAAGCTGACAGTCATTACAAAAATCAAGTTTAGAGCCTTTTCCATCAACCCTCTTCAAAGAGGTAAGAACATCAAGTCCTTTCTGGCTCATATGGCCTAATCTCTTATGCCATAACTCCAAATGACAACCAATTTCAGCAACTACAAGAAACTTGCCATTCAAAGCTTTACAATGCAGACAATACAAAGTGCCCTTTTTGGTTCCTTTAGAAATCAACATGGAACCCCTTTTTAATTTCCACAAACCACCACCAAACAGTGTGGTGTAACCATGCAAGTCAAGCTGTCCAACAAATAGTAAACTCTTCTTGATGCCAGGCACATATCTGACATCTTTCAACACAAGTTCTTGCCCATTATCCAAAGACAAGTGTATGGTGTCAATCCCATCAATGCTGCAAGCATGATTATTTTCAAGGTAAACCTTGCCATAACAGCCTACATCAAAAGTAGCAAAACACTCCAAGCATGGAGTCACATGGAAAGAGGCACCAGAGTCTACAATCCAAGTCTGAGTGACACAATCATCAACTGACAAAAGTGCATCAATCACATCAGCCTTGGTGATCAGCATATCCTGCATGTGACATACAAGGGCATCATAATCCACTGTACATAATACATCAGCCTCTGCATTTGAGAGCTCCTCTATGACAACACTAGAGGTCACATTGGCCTTTTCCTTGCCTTTACCTGCCTCAGATGCATCTGTCTTTTCCTCTTTTTTCTTTTTGTCTCCTGCATTCTTCTTTCTCTCTTGTTCCTTCTTGTGATACCTGCAATCAGGCTTCTTGTGGCCCTTCCGACCACACTGATAGCATGTAACATCACTCTTTTCTTTTCCTTTGCTCTTGCTCCTGCTTCTCTGTCCAGTATTTGCATTTTTCTTTTCAGCCCTGCCTCTAACATTATAAGCTGAGTTGTTGCCTTCTCCACTAGACTTACGTCTAATTTCTTCATTCAAGATCGAACCCCTCACACCATCATATGTGAGATTGGGGTTATTACTGAGAGAAACAACCAAAGTCTTCCAAGAGTCAGGCAATGTCATGATAAAAAAGATCGCCCTCAACTTATCATCAAAATCCAAACTTGCATCCTTGAGCTGATTTAAAATGCCAGTAAATGCACTCAAGTGCTCAGCTACAAGCTTGGACTCATCCAGCCGCATATTCACCAACTTGCGCATTAAATGCACCTGATTAACAGGTGTGGTGATCTCATAGGTAGTTTTCAACTTCTCCCATATTGCATGACCAGTGTCTAAACCCTTAATGTTTGTCAAAATGTCATCAGTGACACCCATCTTTATATAAGCCACAGCCCTTTTATTGACTTTGGCCCAATCCGCCTCAGACATTTGTGCGGGTTTATCCATTTGCAAAGCATCCTCACAATCCTTTAAGAACAGTATGCCCTGCATACGATCTTTCCAAAGATCAAAACCCTGACCGTCAAATCGCTTGATTTCCATCAAACTTTTAATGTCAGAACTGAAAGAAGTTGCAGCCATTTTATCACAAGTACAAGTGTAAAAGCACTGAACTACAAGAGCACAAGCTAAATCAGCAAATACACCGCTGTTCTTGCATAACCAGCAATAATCCTCTGCTGTTTTGACATAAACCAGTCACTGCACAGGCAAATAATGCAGAAATTTATCAAATTCTGCACAAAATTCCAAATTTCCAGGTCCAAATGTGCGCAAATGTCAGCCAATCTGACTCAGTTGAGCAAAATTACATCAATACATGAAAAGCCCCAATTTTTCTTGGTCCAATGCCAAGAAATTTTACTCGGATGAGCAAAATTCCAACAAATTTTGAAAAATCCCCAAATTAATTGAGGTCAAGACGCACAATGTCTGCAATTTCTGACACAAATGTCACTGTCAAGCATAAACAGCATCAGATCTGGGAAAAGCACCAAATTTCCAGGTTCAAATTTGACCAAATCTGAGAACTGTGCTAACGCGCGCGAACTCCCATCAGTGTGGCAAAGGGGTTGCTTGCAGTAAACCTTAGAAAATTTTAAAAATTTATGGAAGAAAAATGTGTCGAATCACCCCGTCACCAGCCGTTGACTGTCGCGTGTCCTGCGTCTGATGTCGCCTGCTCAAAAAACATGACGAAACTACATTGCGTGACCTATGCAGCCTGCGCCTGGCTGCTCGTGACCTGTTTGACTGCCTGCCTGGTCAAAATTGACCTGTCGCCTGTCTATCAGGCTGTCACTTGCACAAAACGTGACCTGCAACACTGTCGCCTGACTGTCCAGCACATACACGTGCCTGGAAACAGTGACGACCTGACCTGTATGAGTGACGACTTACTGATTTCTCGCGAGCGAGGGGCTGGTGATGTCTCACGCGGACTTCGAGGAGCGCGAGCACCTTAACCTCAGCTCTGATACCAGTTGTTGGAGCGCGCGGGTAGCGGAAGCGTGAAGATTTGCAACAAAGGAAGTGAACAGGTGAGTGAGTGAGAGTAAGAGTGACGAACAGATTTTAGGTGTACCAACAATGTGTTGGTACACAAAGAATAAAATGTATTTATACTTAGGGCCCGTAAGGGTGCATTCACATGTACAACATAACAATACACGTGTAAAATACACGGAGGTGAATAAAGGACCTTACATCCCAACAATCTGGGCTAACCAACTTCCCATCGCCAAGCTTCCATATGCCACTAACCATAAGAAATACGATACCCTCCTTGGCGTCTAGATAACCCATAGGCGACACCAAAAGGTCCATCGGAAAGCCTTCGTGATGTGCTCCGCCCAATGCCTGCTGCGCGACGGTACCCAATCCAAGTCCTCCTGCATCAGTACGTGTCTGCCAATTCTAGCTATGTACTCCAGGAACCTTAGTGGCTTCTTGGCGACCGTAGTGGCCCGCCATAGCCACTCTCCCCAATCCCACACCAACTTATCCAATGGCTTGCCCTTCCAAATCCAGAGGCACCACTCCCTGAGCTCCTCCCAGAAGACATAGGGATCCAGCCGCCATGTCTTTCCCTAAAGTGCCATCTTAATGTATGCAATGGCCTTCTTGTTAAGTCTAGCCCAATCCACATCTGTCATAGTTGCAGGCTTAGTTTCCAAGAGAGCATCTTCATAGTCCTTGAGAAACAAAATGCCTTGCATCTTGTCCTTCCACAAATCAAAGCCAGTGCCATCAAACCTCTTGATTTCAAAGAGGGATTTAGTGTCACTGCTGCTAGATACATTTGCAGCCATTTTTCAGCAATACACCAGAAATTCAATGCTGCAATTTATGACAGCAAAAATGAGCTGAATATTCAACTAATTTCAGCCCAAATTTTCAGCAAATAATAGCAAGATTCAGTCCAAGTACATGTACAGTAGTAGAACGAATGACTTTCAGCAGTATGACTGCAATTTCAACATACATTGAATGCATGCATCACTGCCACGTAACTCCCACTTCAGCAATATCACCAAAAATACATCTGCAACAATCCTAGATCTGCAAATGATCACTAAGACTGCTGCAACATGAATAATCAGCAATACATCAACTCAGTGGGAGCTGCCCAACATGTGTACTACATACATATGTGCTCATATCAACTTCTAATACACAAAACACCAAGAAATATCTGCAATTTCTCTAAAATCGCACAAGCGGGAGATAAAAATGCTCAAATCACTCTACTTATGACAAGATTGCTTCAGCAATATTCTCAAAGTGCATTTCATGCATCAACTTTGCCAAAATCCACAGATTTCAGCAAAAGCCCCAAAATTTCACTATCAAATCTGCCCCAATTGCATTAATACATGTTCTTGAGAGCATAAAATGGGCAAATTTAGCAAAATTTCACAAAATTTTGCAAAAGCCCCAAAATTTACAAGTCCAAGTGTGCACAAATGTCAGCCAATCTGACTCAGCTGAACAAAATTTCACCAATACAGCAAAAGCCCCAAATTTTATGGGTGTTGAGAAATTTTACTCAAATGAGCAAAGTTTCAATAAATTTGGCGAAATCCCCAATTTAAACGCACACAATGTCTGCAATTTCTGACGCAGATGCCTCAATTATGCATGAACAGCACTAAATCTGGAAAAGCCCCAAATTTCTGGGCATAAATCTGCACAAATCTGAGCTCAATGCTTGCGCGTGTGAACCCCGATCAGTGAGCAAGGGGCCTGCTTGCAAAAAGTAATGAAAATTTGATGAAAATTGCTGAAAACGTGGCAAATCACCAGCCGTTGACCAGCCCACTGCCCTGCGTGCCTATTGCCTGACGAATCTACCTGCGCCTATCCTTGTGAGCAAGGATGATTTGCATGCAAGCAGAAAATACTCAATTTGGCATCCCTGAGCACTCGAATCATGGGAAAATTTGAGGATTAGCGTTCTTGATTGCTGTAGACAGCAAATGGTTCCATAATTGTCAAAGATTGTGCCTTGATTTGCTGGAATTGGGAGAATTTTAGTTCAAGGAACTTGGAGGGATGTCAAGTTATTAGCCTGGTCTCCTAATTTTCAAAGCCTCCGTCTCTCTATTATACCCAACAATTTTTTAAATAAATATCAAAGAAATACCACAAGGGGGCACCATGGTTTGGGGCCAAATCAGTGTCCGATTGTCCCTTTTGTTTGGTAAATTACTGAGTTTTATTTATTCATGTAAAATCTGTTAGTTGTAATCTTTTGTAAGTTGGGAAGTTGCCACCCTTCTCTGAAAGGAAGGCTGGTTACAAAACCTGTCTTGGTTCTTGACCAATACGACTAAGTGATTCCTTTGAATTGTTAAGTCCCATATTGTTTGTCAAATAAAAGAATGGCCTGGAGGCAAAGGATACATGGGAGTCAATATGCTTACTCAAGAGTTTCTTTTTTTACTTCATCCTGCAGGATATTATCACGGACAGCACTTAGTCATAAGGGTGCAAGCATTACATTCTTGGACATCAGAGATGGGTGCCCACAGCATTGGCCACGAGGTACTAGGTGTGAATGCACCCTAAAAGTTAGGATAGTCATAAGCATCCTATAGTGTGATGTGAACATGCTTAGGGACTTTAGGGATAGCTGGAGAGTGAGCAATTCAGGGCTCATCTGCACACATTGTTGTGTGATGCACTCATAGACTCATGACCCTAGATGGCTCTACCTACACGCCAGCATCGGTGTGGGCTGCTGGTATGGGATGCCAGCTCTTGAGTCTTGTGGTAGACGCTTGGCCCTTTACTTTTGGTTCCAAGGCTCAACAATGATGGCTGGAGGGCGAGCACAATGTTCATTTTCTTATGCTTGCTTAACTGCTAGTATGGTTTGTGTCATGTCATGTGTGAAGGATGGATCCTCGCTAGCATTACAATATTGTATGTCTTTGGATAATGCAAACACTCAATATGATGAGAACCACTTGCAGAAACTATCAGATCTTCTGTCTGATACATTTCCACAAGATTGATTTTGTAAATATTTCTGCTTCTTTGGAGGATATCGCACTCAATGAAGCAATTCAATTATTTTGTTCAATTGCAATATGGTCTTCCAATCCACGTGGATTGACAAGTACCTATATATATAGTATTATATCAATCCCTTCATGATTGCCCTAGGCGGATGACAATGATTGAAGCCAAGTCCATTGATTTCCCTCACTTTCCCATTGTAGATCTGAATGAAGACCTTCACATTGAAGGCTTCTGTAGAATCAGTGGTTTCTTTTGTGTCATTAATGTATACACACAGGCACATATGTGCCATGTAGCCTACCTCTAAATGATGTGAGCCCTTATAAATCTGTAAGTATACATTGCTTTTGCTAGAGCATTTTTAGAACTCATGGTTGGCAAACCAGTGATCCACCCCTCTCTATCTTCTTTCCAGTACACGACTCAAGAATCAAAATACAGAATAGCATTACCAAATGGGAAGAAAACTAGATTAATCAAGCTGCTTCAAGCACAAACAAACCATAGTTGGCACATTGTCACCTGTGGTCATTGGAACTGACATAGTTTTCATGTGATAATACTGAAGGAAGGTCTTAAGAAAGAAAAAAATGGTATTGTCACTTATGTTAAGGGGAAAAACAATACCTTCTTAATCCGAGTCAGTATCTCTGGACTAGAGGCCACCAAAATAGATCCACGAGCCTGAAAGAAAGTATAATGGGTCACCATGTGACTAGGTAGCTATAGACAACCTGCCTCACAAAACTGTATTCATAGTAGAGACCAAAAACCTGTAAATAAATCATGTAGGGGCTTGGATTGACAACACGTAGCGCTCTATAGATTTCAAACGGGTCAGCAAACGTCCGTCGCTCAAACCTTTGACTAAGAACAATCTGGAATATATCACCAGCTAAAATATGTTCTTTAGCCTTGTGAATAGCAGCAGTATATTCACCCTTCGTCATGTTTGCCCGATTCACTGCTAAACCATGCTGACTGATAGACAAGTCCACTGATCCTGATGACAGTTTTGGCCTGCACAAGCATAAGAAAATTACTGAAGTGGTAAAAAAGGGAGAACAAAAAAAGTTTCAAACTTAGAGGGTATCCTTACGGGTCAATATCTTGTAACCGTGATGTAAGCCTTTCAAGATGCTTCATCCCATCTAGGTATGCCTCTTCTAAAGTACCGAACTTCTCTGTGCTAACCCAATGCAGTACGTATGCAATCTGCACAAGAGAATGAATGTTTCTATACACCTAGTCTGACCATCCAAATAAAAATCACAAAACTATTAATAGAAATATTTTTTTGTTTTCCTTGCATAAGGAGTGACAACAAGCACTGACAGATCTGTAGCATTTCCTTGCAACTGATTGTGACAACAAGTGCCGAGATGTAATGCTCTATGCTCAAGCAATGAATCAGGTAACTTTAGAGCAGCTGTATCTTGTATAAGGACAGATTACATAAGATGCAGTCACAGATACACACAATAGAATGCTGTAAAAGGCAATAAAAATCAAAACAATATATAAAGTTATCTCATGTTATCTGTCGTTTATCTTGTATAAGGAAAGAGAATTTTTTATGCGAGGACAGAATCACAGAACATAGAATACTGTAAGCTGCAATAAAAGGCAGAAGAATATATAGAATCACCTTTGAAACATGATCAAACACCACCACATCCTTATAGAGACCCAAGTGAATGTCAGGAAGGTGTCTGTCATCTTCAGGTGCATTTTCAACTGGCAGCTTTTTCCTCTCAACATATCTTACAGTATCGTAAGAAAAGTAGCCTACCCAACCACCTGCAGATAGAAAAAAACTCTGAGTGGAAATAATGCAATCCCTATCAAGTCTTTTACAGTACAATTTATTACCATTCTTGGTATGTTTAGCAGAGCATTCCACACATCAAAATCACTACAAAGTGGGTGAGAGAGAGAGAGAGAGAGAGAGAATCAATGGCGGATCTGACTCCCCCTGACCTGCTAACGTGCTTATCTGCCCTGTGCGATGCCTGAGATCTCCCCTCAGACCAGCACAGAGTCCGTTCTGCCCTCCCGTAACATCGAACCCTGCCCTTGCCTACCTGTGAATACCCTGCCGACCTGCCATGCTTACTGGCATGCAACCTTCCTTCCTGCATCGCCCTGCTCTGTGTGTGTGTGTGTGTGTGTGTGTGTGTGTGTGTGTGTGTGTGTGTGAGAGAGAGAGAGAGAGAGAGAGAGAGAGAGAAGACCAGCAGACTGAACCTGTTTCAGGGACAGCCTGCTTGACTGACAAACTGATGAATTGCAGACTCACAACCTGCGCAAAGGGTTTGAAGGCATATTGTGAGGTTTGTTGCACAAGTGCAGTCCAGCACAGCCTGACTGCATAACAGGTGCAGTATACACACAGGGCCTGAAGACAGAGACAGATTCTGTTCAGATTTGAGACAGCCAGTCAGGGTTGAGAACAGAGCTTGTAACCAGCATAAAGAGAGAGAGAGAGAGAGAGACAGTTTCAGATTGAGTCCAGTAAGAGAGAGAGAGAGAGAGAGAGAGAGAGAGAGATTTTTCTGTGATGGTGAATCTGCAGGTGTCAAATGGTATTGATGTGGCCTTTCTCGATCAGCATACAGGGCATGGGGATGATAAAGATATGGCAGAAGTTGATGGATGGGGATGAGATGGGCAAACGTTGTAAGATGTCAGTTGATGAACTCATTTTATGTGCCCCAAATTTGCCTCAGCAAGATGTTCATGCTTCATGCTCACAGACTGATGGGTCTCTTCAGTTTATGCTTGCCACTGCCAACAATCTTATGTTGGATTATGTTCATGCCAATGAGGGTTAAGCGAGCTCTTTATCAAAAGGGGATCATGTGGTTGCTATCATGGGAACTGACCTGGTTTTACAACAGATTGCTGCTTTCAATGAGAGGGCAGCCATCTTTTACTTTACGGGAAGGACTCCTTTGATTACTAGGATTTGTGCCTAGCTGCAGTCCATGCTTGTAAGTGTTGAGGTGTGTCAAGATGATGCTTCAGGGCAAGTGCAGGCCTCTCTCATTGAATAGATTTATGATGGACCGAGGGGGTTTTTTGAGGTCCTTTTTCGTTCCCCGGAAGTGTGTACTCACATTATGCAACGAATTCCTTTGTTCATGGACGGTCAACTAGTACATATGGTCCCATGGAGGCCTATGGCTAAGTTTCAGGAGGTACTTAGGCAAGCATGCCCAATTTGGGTGGAGGTGGTTGATTTTCCTACACATCTTTGGCAACTTCTTCCTTTGGTTTTGAGAACCCTTAGTGAGGTGTTGGTGGAGCCCCACTTGACCTCCCACAATAGGAACAGGGCTTGTATGCTTTGGGATACAGGGAAACCTCACTCAACCAAAAGTGGTTTTAAGGTTCCTGGGTTGCAAACGTTGGTTTATGAGCTTAAATGGAGAACATTTGTTAGACATTGTTTTAGATGTGGCCAATTGGGCCATTTTATTTCAGAATGTGATAGAAACCCTAAGGTATTATAGCATTCTTTGGATCCTAACATGGATATGCAAGAGCATCATCCCTTGCAGACGGTTCAGCAACCAGAAGTTGATCCTGTGCCTCTTGTCCTGCATGGACATGATGATGAAAAGAAGGATGTTTCCCAAGATAGTATTGAGCGTGCATTGCTTTCAGTTGGACGGAATTTGCCTCCTTAGGATGATTCTTGGGTCACTATGGTTAGACGTAATGCTACACAGGAATCTCCTTCGACTCCTGCTCACCCATCTCCACATCCTATTACAGACTTTTCAACGCAGAGATAAGGGGTTTTATATGAAACCTCAATCTTCGCGTATTCCTACAATTGGTGTGGATGATAAAAGGGCTTCTGATTCTACTTTGGGCTTTGACGCGCACGGGAGGCTTGTACCTCCTTGGGATGCTTTCCGTTCTCAGCAACAACAAATTCCTTCTCGTGCTTCGTTTGCTAGTTTGCAGAGGGCAGATCTAGCAGATGTGATCCGTAGTGAGATGGAGAGATTTCACACAACTAAAGCTATTGATGTTAAAGAGAAAGGGAAAGTGGTGATTCAGTAGTTTTCTTGTCTGTGATTTATCATGAGACTTGCTATATGGAACGTTAAAGGTATTTCTTCATGCAGTAAGTAGTATCGGTTGTGGAAAGTTGTGTTAGCTGGAAATTGGGATGTTTTTTGTGCCATGGAGCACAAAAACAACATGCTTTGGTAGAATCTTCTTATGTATATAAGGGTTATACAGCTTTTCTTAGTGGTCGGGTTCTACATAAATTTGGAGTTACGTTGGCCACTAGATCTTCCCTGCAACCATCCTTGGTTTCTCAAGATCCTCGCGGCAAATTTTTGATACTAGAAATCCTATATGAGGGAGAGGTTTTGTGGCTCGTGGGCATGTATGCTCCCTCTACTGCTCTCTGGAACGTTGTTATCTTTGGGATGACTTACACTGCCTTGTTGTGGCTCATCAAGGCTTTGTTATGGGTGATTTTAATGCATGTGTATCTGTTGATCAAGAAACTTCACCGCAATCGGTCATGAATGGCCCTAAGCGACAGGCTTGGGATGTCTGGCTGTTGTGTCGTTGAAACACGACATGTGATCTTGGATGCATCCTTTACAGTCTGGATATACTTACCATTCTCTTCAACATTCAAACACCTAGGTCAAACTTGATAGGATCTACATTTGTCAGAGTGATTCTTTTCCTCTTGCAATCATTGATATGTGGGTGGAGCAATAGCATGTTTTGTCAGATCACTATTGAAAGCTTTCTCCACAAATCTTCAAGAGCATCATCTCCACCATATTGGACAAGAAATGCATTCTTGAGGGCCTCCCATGTAGCTTTAGTTTCCGTTTCAACAAATTTTTTCTGCTGCAAAATCAGTTTTTGGAACGTATTTAGTAATCAATTGCTTCTTTAAGCTCGATGGTCCTATATGGAGGGATGGAAGCATGGGCTATTTTAAGGGATAATGCACGAGCGTTGTCCCGACAGTATGGTATTCAGCATGCTTCCTCTTTACGAACTAAATTGCAGCATGCACAATCCTTGTTGGCCCACTCATTGTCTTTGTATCAATTAGGGGATACCATTGATGACTTGCTTACATGCATTGAATGGTTGAAATGTAGAGTTCAATCTCTTCAAGAAGGGGAATATGGTAAATACAAATTGTTGGCCAGAGCGGAAGCTTTACATGATAATAATTGTCAATCTCATCAGTTTTTCACTCGTTTACACCAAAAATACGCCTGGGAAAATATTGTGTTTGATGGATAAGCAAGGTGTTATGGTGACTGATCTTGCTTCCATCATTCAAATGTGCATTGACTTTTATAAATCTTTGTTGAGTCCATACAAGATTCTTTCTAATGCTGTTCACTCTCCTTGTCGATACATTCACAATTTGGTTAGTAACCAAGTTAAGCCAAAATGGGTTGATTTGATGGAGGCTAATGTTTCAAAGGATGAAGTGGAAGATGTGTTGTACCATTTGCCTCGAAGGAAAAGCCCTAGCTGGGATGGGCTTCCTAATGACTTGTTTTCAGCCCATGTTAAGCAACTTAAGGACCCATTAACTCGCCTGTGTCAGCAAGTATGGAATTCTAGTATCATGACTTCAGACTATTTGTGTTGCTGAACTCTAGGGAAGTGGTTGAGCTAGAACAGGTTGAGTAGGTTGAGGGGGCCTTTGACCATGTCCTCCTAGAGGAGGTGTAGTAGGAGCCACAACTCCAAGACAAACTTCTTCACCACTGACATAATCCCAAAGATTCTTTGCAATCAGCACATTTTTCATCATAAAAGACCATAGAGAATAGTTGTTGCTATCCAACCTATCCTCCTTGGACACATCTATAAATACATCACCTTGTCCCTGGTTGGCTGTGATAGATATCACTGATCAAAGAGCACAAGAGCAACACTTCAAGCTGGCCTAACCTGGAAACCTGAGAATTTCTAGAAATTACAACAAGTACCCTGCTATAATTAGTAAATCTGATCGTACTCTGTCAAAAACTATCTAATGTGCAAGCTATCCAATGCACAAATAGTGCTCAGCAACACAAAAAATGCAAAAGCCCCAAAATTTGTTGTCCCAAAAATGCACAAATTCAGCCTATTACAGATTGACACAGATGTACACTTGCCAATGACTGAGCTGACTTCAAAAGCCCCAAATTTCTGACCCTAAATTCACAAAATCTCTGCAACAAATGTGTCCCAGACACATGCAGGAACAGAGATATGCTGCCCGGCACAAGCCCCTTCCAGTAGGTCAAATCTGAATTAAAAAAATGATAAATTTTGCCTTTTTACCTCCGATACAGTCGGTGAAGAGCTGAACCAGGCAAGGGAACCTGACGGACCTGGTGGTGGCGCTGGGGGCTCAACTGGCAATATCAAGTCCAGGGCGTTCGTGGCAGCAGCTGACTACTGGAGGAGGCGGCTTGAGCTTTGCTGTGGTGGCAGACAGGACCTCAGAGGCATAGACCAGGGCTAGAGAGCAAAGGCGAGTTGCGGGCTTGTAGATGGTCGTGCGCTGTTGCGGGCGCAAGCAGGCTGGAGCTCAGCGTTCGGTGGCACACAGGACTGGAGCTCCCACAGGGAGGACAAGGCGCTGCTCTGGTGGCGGCGCAGGCGAGTTGCGGGCTTGTAGATGGTCGTGTGCTGTTGCGGGCGCAAGCAGGCTGGAGCTCGGCGTTCGGCGGGGCACAGGACTGGAGCTCCCGCAGGGAGGACAAGGCACTGCTCTGGTGGCGGCGCAGGCCTGCAGATAGTGGCGGAGCAGGCAAATGGGCGGGAGTTGGGCTGGCAGGCGCCTGCAGGACCAAGCGCACGAAGCAGCAGCTGCACTGATGGTGCCACGTAGCTGGCGGCTACTGGATCTAACTCTGGTGGAGATGAGAACAACTGCTGGCGATGGAGCTGCTGACACTGGTGGTGGCGGCTCAGCTGGTGATGCTGAAATCTGCTTTGATACCAAATGTGAAAGGAGAGAGGATGCACAGAGATCAAAGCTCAACTGAGTAGTATTGACAATGAAGAGAGTGTGTGAGAGTGAAGACACGACTCCCAATGCAATAATCAAAGAGAGCAATGTGCAAGTACAAAGTACAACCCTTAAACCTTAGGGTTACTAATGTGAGTTCACACCTGAAAGCTGTAAAATATGATAAGTGCCCAAACTGTGTAACATAGGCACATAAAAAAAAGGAGAATAAAGCTGGGGGAAAACTCTCATAAGGAGAATAAAAAGTGCCCCAGTGTCCTACCGAGGATCACCGACACTCCTCTCTTAGCATAGGCATGAGTCAAACCCAACACATCTCACAAGGAAAATGAATTGTGGCCAGCAAGTTCCTCAAATAGATGGCCTCAATGGTAGCATCAAAGAGAGTCGAATACTCAACCTCAGTCGTGGAAGCACCACCGTCTCGTGCTTACGGCTAGCCCAAGAGATGGGTGTCATGTCCAAGATATAGAGGTAGCCACCATGGGAATGCCGGTTGTCAAGATCTCCCACCCAATCAAAATCAGTATATCCCTGTTAGCATAAACCATGACCATAAGTTAGTCCATAATTATAGATACATCTTAAATATCTTAACACACCAAGACAAGCAATCCAATGAGACATTCTAGGTGCATTAAAATACTAAGCAAACTAAGTATGCAAAATCTGACCTAGTATATATCAACAAAAGCAGTTTCCTTACAACAGAGCGATAGGTCTGAGCATCAAAAGGCTAACCCAAGGTATCCTTATGCAGATGGACAGTGGGATCAAGGGGCATAGCTCCACGCCATGTCTAATTAGTGCAATGTTGTTCCACCAGTTGTAGGGCATACTTTTGCTGTGATAGAAAGATACTTCCCTCGAATCGAACAATCTCCATCCCCAAGAAATAAGACAACAAATCTAAGTGAGTCATCTCAAATGTAGCGCAAAGCTTTGTCTTGATTTTTACTATGGCTGCAGAATCTGAGCCAGTGAGAAGTATGTCATCGATGTACAACAAGATATAGCTGACCCCTGCACTTGTGGTACACACATATAAATTTGAATCATAGGGGATAGAATGGCATCCATGAGTCTCTAAGAACTTGTCCTTCCTGTGGTACCAAGACCTCAGTGCTTGCTTTTGCCTATAAAGAGCTTTCCACAAAGCGAAATACCTTATTGTTCCGATCAACAGAAGAAAAGCCAAGAGGCAGCTCCACATAGACTTCCTCCTTCAAATAACTATTCAAAAGAGCACTTTTGACGTCCATCTGACAAATTGACCAACCGTCGTGAACAGTGAGTGCAACGAACAAACGAAATAATATCAACCGAGTAGCACCTGCGAAGGCTTCTTTATAGTGAATGCCATGCTTTTGCCTGAAACCTTACACTACAAAGCCACCCTCGTATTGTCTAAAGTATTGTCAGCCTTTAGCTTGATCCTAAAAATCCACTTTGTCAAAAACCAACTTGTGATGAGGACAATCCACCAAGCTCCAAGTCCCATTTCGGTCGATACTATCCACTTTCTTCTCCATGGCCTCACACCACAAAGGATCCTAGAGAGCCCACTACCAATTGTCCGACTTAGAGTGTGCAATGTAATCAGCTGTAAACGATGCATATGAAACCTGAGGAGCGAGCCGAGCAAACCTTCTAGGGCCCTCCACAGTGGAATCCCGTGGAAGGATCCCCGAATCCCGCATGGTCTGTTGATACAATGAGGTAACGAGTCTCGAGAAAAAGACCTAGAAGCTAAAGTGACTACAGGAAGGTCAGGAGTGGGAAGTATACCTGGCTCAAAAGACACAATCTCATATGACGTGAGCGGAGGTGAGGACGTAGAGTCCAGTTCAAAAGACTGCACAATGTCTCTCTTACCAAAGACGACATCCCTCCTAACAATCACCTTGTTTGTCCGAGGATCAAACAAACGATAGGCTTTTGCTTGAAAAGAATTGTCCACAAATATCAAGAGATCAGTTCGAGGTGTGAGCTTTCCTATCTTGTCATCCGGAGTATGCATACAAGCATGACTACCAAAGATTCTAAAGTGAGAAACAACAAGCTAAGAACCAAAAAATGCCTCATATGGAGTCTTTTTAGTGACTGCTATAGTTGAGCATTGGTTAAGGATGCACACCAAAGTGTTAACAGCCTCAACCCAAAGGCACTCAAGAAGGTCTCCCGTGAATAGCATAGAATGTGCCATATTCGTGACTATCTGATTCCTACGCTCTACAACTCCATTCTGTGCAAGGGAGTTGGTAGAGATGAGCTGGCATACAATGCCCTGCTCCTATAGAAACTCAAAGAACTCGTGGGAGGTAAACCACCAAAATCACTCCTTATAGTATCCACATGACCATAAGTCTGGTTATGAACCAACAGCAACCAAGCATTGAAATAAATAAAGGCATCTAGCTTGTGCTTGAGAAATACCTAACTAGCATGGTTTACAGACCTCTGGAGATAGTTTGAGGCATGGAAGACCCTGAACCATCCCCTGAAATGACAACTCATAAAGAGAGTCGTAGCCAAGATGTCCTAAGCAAAAATGCCAAACACGCTCAGAGTCCGTGGGCTTCTGTGTGGTAGCCAAGGCCTGGAAGCAATGGAACTTCAAATCATCCCAACAATCGGCTCGGTAAGAAAATGGGTCATATAGTAAAGGCCATTAGGCTATGCCTTGCCGCGAGCAATCACTAAACCAGTCTGAGAGTCTAGAACCTCAACTGTGGTCGCTATGAGAAAATTGCTCGCCCCAACTAGTAAAATTGGGGAACAGACAACAAGTTCATCCCAAGTTGGGGGACATGATAGACATCATCCACTGAAGCTAGATTCAGACCCTAGTCACTGGAAAAAGTGACACAACCCTGGGTGTGAATCTTGACTGAGGAGTTATTTCCTACACGAACTCTCCTGTCTACAGAGGCTTAGAACATGAAAATGCCCTCTATAGGAGTCATGCGATGAGTGGCTCCATTCTCCACAAGCCAAACGAATGCTAATATGCTCAACACTGACAAGTGGACCTCCGCAGTCACCTCATCAAGAGACAACTCGTAGATGTGAACGAGACTCACATCTAATGTCTCTAAGGAGACCATGAGGACCTCTACAGACCAATCAAACAAACCCTCTAAAGTTGAGTAGTTCATCGACTGTGATGGGTGACCGTTGGCAGTGTTAATCTGGCCTCGCCACCACTACCCCTGCGAGGGGTTGCCACCACCCTACTTCCCCTACTCTGGGTTACCCAACTGGGGTATGGGAGTCTCATTCTTGGATTTTGGCTATGTGCCTCTTGCCTTAGATCGACACTCATCAACATAATAGCCAACCTTTTGACAAAGTTGACAATACCTATTCTTTTTAGATGCCATCCAAGTTTGAGAGTGGATTATGAGGTTCCTTGAGATTCAGTGTAATGTTTGGAGGTCTCCATCTATTGCGACATCATAGCACTTGATTAGCCTGCATATTCAACATCTCGTGCCAAGCCACAGGCTGCTGCCATCTCTCCCACCAGGCGACTGCTACAATACCTGTGTTTTTGCTATTCAATAGGCTGCCTACATCAACATAGACCTCTCCTACTGTCGCCTGATAATTCTCTGCCTCGAGTGACTAATTTACAGCCTTCTCTGGTGGTAGACTACTGTATTTACCAGATTTCAGCCTCCCATTGTTATGTTTTGGTGACCAGCCTACTACCCTTAATTTTTCAGTACTCTCTCATCTCCGACTCGTGCTTACAGCACTCCAGATCCCTCTCCATGGTGGATGTCACTCTCCGACACTCCATTGCTCTACCCTTGGGCATTCTATACACACTTACATTCATTTACAGCATTCATTCACTTCACAAATTCTTCTCTTTCTGTTCCTCTATCTGTTTGAGTTTTATGTTTTGGGTTTTGTGTTTTGCGTAGGGTTTGAGTTTTGCATGTCTCTATCTAAGTCTTTGTGCTTCAATCTTGGTCGTACATGCCGTCTTTCGTCAGTCTAAACCCTAACTTTCAAATCATTCTTATCTATGATTTTAAAATTTTGGAGCTCATGATCCAAATTGATACGATAGGTCCTATCCCGAGCTGCATAGCAGTCAATCAAATGTGCCCAATACTTAGATGCTAAGTCGAAATGCTAAAGCTGAGAGTGAAACTCAGGCAATAAACCCTATATAAGCTCGACAATAGCGGAGGCATTACAAGCCTTCCATGAGCGAATGACCTCATATGGAACAAGTACGGGATCAAGTTGGGGCTCCAACCCCTGTACTAAATCCCATAGGTTCTAAGGGCCTAAGTCATGCCTCATCAAATTTGACCAAGTGGTATAGTTTGACATGTTGAAACGAGTCTTGTCATTAAAAGCATGCTTGGCGGATGAGGAGCTAGAACCATGAGGTGTCCCAAAAGATGGATAAGTGGGGTAGGGTGGAGGATAAGATGGTGGTGGTGGTAGTGGTGGATAAGAAGGAAGAGGGGGTAATTGTGAATAAGCAAAAATAGGTTGCTGATGTCCAATGAGTGCCGATTGATGCAAAGGTACCGAAACAGACATAGGTCCATATGGTATCATAGATGCAGATAGAGACACTAGGACACAATAGCCCTATCCAAATGTCAACTGGGCCACAACATAATGACTGGATGATCCACTAGCTAATACATGGAGGCAAACTCTGGTACCAAACGATCCACACTCAAGTGTGTCTAGGATGCACTCTCAAAGGGATAACCTAAAAATGTATGTATGGAAGGTGAAACCTCCGTCATGGTACACCACCCAAAAACGGGTATGGAGAGACCCTAAAGGCTGTACCTAAGCGTGCAGAACTTCGCGGTGTAGTTTTGAGTTCATAAAGAAATGACTATCTTCCTTATTACTTAGAAACCAAAGGTTAATTTGAAGAGTCCCTTCTTAACGAGCATGCCCCAATCCAACAAAAAATACAAAGTCAGTTGGCATAGAATCTGACATAATAGGGTTCCTACCTAGCATTGGAGAAAAGTAGCACTACAAAAGTGGAGAATTCCAAGACAAATTTCACTTACGGATGGCCAGTCCATAGTGGAGATTCGAAAGGTCCTACAAGATTATTAGTTCTATGCACTGAATCTAAAGGAGATAACTCGGGCATACCTTCAACCTCCTGCTAAGCCCTATGCATAAGGATGAGATCACACTCAGTGGCTGAAATCTCATATAGTCTATGGAGTCCATGATAGCCTGATGGTTCTCCACCCATATCAGATCGCGCAATAGCAAGCTGGCAGGTTCACTCCTAATCATCTCTGTCCATGTTTGGCAGTGGAGATTGAACCACTCATGTGAATGCGTTCAAAGTCATCTGACCCTTCTATTATTCATGCTTCTACGCATGCGCTTTCCGATCAAAGGCCGAGGTTTCTCAAAGAGTACTTAGCTCTGATACCATGTGAAGAAATACTCTAAACAGAGAAAACACAAAACAATCATATGACAAAGCATAAACTGATAACACTGAAAACAATTAGGATTAGGGTAACTCAAAGACGGTGAACACAATGAATAATGAAGTGAATGACTACTGAATATACAATGTTTATGTAGCAAACACATCATACAGTGAATACTAAATCTCGAACTCTCGTATCTCTGGGATCAAGGCAGAGGTTATGAGTTGGAGAGTGTGTTGTACTCCGAAACAAATCCCGAAATGAAGCAAGACAGCCTCCGTATATCAAACACCAACAAATGCAGCCAGAGAAGCTAGACCTATGCAGACAAGCAACATAAAGAGAGAAAGACCAAAAACGCTAGTACGTGAGCAGAGAGAAAAATTCAGCAACATTTGTAGACTGTAGGTGACTATACAGAAAGTGTGGGCGACAGCTAAAGGAGAGAGAAACTCAGCAAACACAAATGTTACTTATAGGTGGAGTCGGAGATTGGAATTAAGTACCAGATATAGCATAGAGCAAGGGGAAGATCTGGCCACGATGTCCTCCGCGAACAAGGCATTGACTCCCACACACACACACACACACACACAAACAGTCATTTATTCTTCCATCATTCTTCTCTTCTCTACTTAGCCTCTTCACGGCTGTTCACACCCTTGACGAGGACATTACAGTTCATGGATCTTTTTCCCCACTACCAGACACCCTATCTTCACTTTATCAGGCTGCATTTTAGGGCAGATCAGGTCGCCTAGCTCTCCACTCTTCCCAAGCTGCTGGCCATCATCATCTCCTTGCTATTGAATGCAGAACAGGTTTTGGGTTGTTTTCATCTGCACTTTCTTGCTCACGGGCATCCAATTCTGCTCTGACAGACAATCTACTTCCTCTCCATGCTGTGTTTTGCAGCTAGGAGACCCTCTACTACTGCATTTTATCCTGAGGCATGTAAAGAAAAATACCCTAACATAGAAACATAAACAGAAATCGTACGGCAAAGCACAGACTGATAAAAAGAACACAGTTAGGGTTAGGGTGAGAGTAACTCAAAGACAATGAACACAGTGAATAAATGAAATGATATGACTACTAATAATACAATGCTCATGCAGCAAACACACTATGCAGTGAATGAATACTGAACCTCAAACTCTTGTATCTCTAGAATCAGGGCACGGGTAATGAGCTGGAGAGTGTGTCGTACTCCGAACAGATCCTAAATCGCAGCAAGGCAGCCTTCGGATATCGAACACCAGCAAACGCAGCAGTGAGAAGTTGGATCTGATGTAGATAGTAGTGAGGAGAGAGAAAGACTAAAAACGGAGCCTGCACAAGAGAGAAAGACTAAAAACGCAGGCAGGACAGCCTGCAGGAGAGAGAAAGACTGCAGCGACTGCAAACATGAGAGAGAAAACTGTCAGGGCGGCAGCTGGAGCCTGCAAACGCAGTAGTTTGCTAGCGTCGCCAGGCAGAAACAGTAGAAATCAGCATGTGGAGGGCTGGAAACAGGCACCAAACTGTAGGGAACAGTGATGGACAGCAAGGGTTGAGATCTTCTCCGTGACCGAGATGTGGGCAGCAAGCTGGTAACACCTGAAACCTGCAAAAACGAGATTGTAAAAGAGTGGAGGGCTAGCTACCCATTTATTAAAATTAGGGTTCTAGATCCTCTCCCACTTAACTTTCTCAATTCGCTTCCCATTTTAGGGTTTTGGCTAAAATAAGCCTAAAACAAGCATGTTTTGGGGCTGTTTAAGTGGCTAAGTGCATTTCTTAGCACAACAAGGCGGGCCGCCCTATTGATGTGGATCTCAGTGGTTGCTATTGATCATGTTTCTCCTCTCTAACAGCATCCAAGGCCTCTCCCTCTACAACTCTTCTTCACCATTCAGCATTTACTCCATGCCCTACTACCCATAGGACTGCATTTCGCTCCCTTCGCTATGCAGATTCCTTACCTATAAGCATATAATGGAGTCTGTTCTTGCATGCTCAGCACCGTCACGTCGTAAGCTTCCCCCACCCCCCGCTCCATCTGATCATGCCCGCTCCCCAATTTGACCGCACCCCTCGCTCCGCCTAATCGCACCCCTCCCCCAGATCGCAGGCCGCTTCCCCCGCCCCCCATCTATCCGCCCTGCCTGATCGTTTTCCCCTCGCCTGGACGTTTTTCTACAGCCCCTCTCCCCCCCCCCCCCCCGCCTAGCCACAGTGAACTGTTTGGATCTGTCATACAATCTGCACCTTCAGATTTAGCGCCTGGCCATCCCCCCCCTCTTATCCACCCAGGCAAGACTCCCCTCTCCCACCCCGACAATCCGCTGCCCACCCCCCTCAGGCTACCCTCTGATCCATACCCCCCCCCCTAGTGCGCTTCCCCCGTCTACAACCTCGGTTCCGTCCGCGGTGTATCAAAAACAACAGCGTTCCCCCCCCGGCCATTGATCCCCCCACCCTCCAGTTGCTCCCTCTATCTGCAGCAACTTCCCCCCCGCAGGTTGCACCATGACATGATTAGTAGTTCTCTCAAAAGGGATGAGCCATGGAAACCTCTAGTCAGACACTGGCGCACTCAGCAAGTGCCCCCAGTCAAACACCTTGCGCGTCATCCTCTTTGAGGAGCAGCTCTTAGCCATCCGAGCAAAGGAGCTGGATCTAATGGAAACACGGATTTATGGTCAGATAGTAGGACATTCCCAAGCCAGAGCCCAACTTCGGGACCGGCTTCACTCCACGCTACACATAGGCACAGCGCAGATCGCGGAGGCGGTCCTAACGGGCCAAGGGATGTTCATGGTCCGGCTCAGTTCAACGGACGCAACTCGCAAGGAAGTTACTCGCCAATTCACCATATACATCCACAAAGGGGATCATATACATGGTCCCTTCATATAATGGCTTTACTGTGGAGACGCTTGCACTCCACAACAAGTTTCTTCGGCACCCGGTCACCCTTCTTTTCCCCAGCCTAGCGATAAGAGTATCGCCAGTTGGTGAAAGACTTTGGGCTGCTCTTCGGCACTATCCTTCTTGCGTCTTTCGTGGATGCAATGACAGTAGCAGGAGTCCCAAAGGTACAAATGGCAATGAAAGAGGTCAAGAATATCCCACAGTTTCTAAAGATTGAGGCATGTGGGCACTCCTTTAGGCAACAGGTCATTCTAACTGGGCAACCAGGGCAGTGCCTGCGCTGCCATGACTTTGGGCATTAGGCAGCAATTTGTACGCATTTCCAAGCCAAGGCGGCTCCGCCGACAAGCCCGCAAGTGGATGCTGACAGCTTCACAAAGGTCCCGAGACGACAGAGAGGGAGATGGCAAGGGGGGGCGCAACCAGCTCCTCAGACCCAGCCTCAACAGTAAGTTGCAAGCATGCAAGCGACACCCCCTCGGCAAAGCACTCCACAGGCCCCCCCTGTCCATTCCACCGGGCAGGCCCGCAACCCCCCACATCCTCCACACTGCCTTACATGAGTTCCCATAGTCTCCCCCACTTCCCATGCCCCCCCCCCCTTGACCTTGGCCCACAGCCCCCCCTTTCCAGGGCCACCAACGCCCCCCCCCCACACCCGCCATGCATCTCTGTCCATCCCACCATCCCTCAATCCTCTTCCCCTCCACCACCTCCCCTACTAGCATCCCCCCGATCCGCACCCGATTCACGTGATCCCCCCCAAACCCACCCTCCCTCCTCCCACAAGAGGTGATGAGCCACACACACCTACCTCCTCGCACCAACAGTCTTCCCCCTCCCACACAGCCACCAGCTCATCCGCCCCTGCCACCCGTCACACCTTCCCGAGACAAGCACAGCTGTTGCCACAGGAGTTCTTCCGTAGTGGCCCATGGTCCTACCTAAGAGTTGCAGAGCGCGGAGAGTTCCCACTACCTCTAGAGGTGGGGATCTTCGTGGTTCGTAAGTCAAGGAGGGGCAAGGTCCATCTACTAGCACCACTGAAAGGACCAAACTACGCCTTTTTTCTTCAGTCCTCTTACTCAAGCGAGTGGACAACTACACAAATAGATAGAGGAGTTGAAGAGTCAAGTGACAAATCACATCTCCCAATGGATGGGAGATGAAGGATTAGCACTATTTACACAACAGTGGCCTGGTTGCATGATGGACATTAACCGGTGCGCTAGTGCCGAGGTCCCACACTCGAGCATTATCTTTTGAGCCCCTCAACAGTGGAGAGCTCTGAGGGACGTGATCGAGTGAACCATGGCACAAGCGGCCCGTTTCTACCAATGTACAGAGTTGCAACTCTCAGCATTGCTGATAGATGCATTGATAGTACCACCACCTGGAGCATCTATCACCCCTATGGTTCGGCCAAGGGCCACCATGGGGTACTGTAGTTTACCGTCCAGACCGGCGGCAAAGCGTACTTGCACGCCTCACAGTTTCTCCTCCTCATCAACAACATCCAAACCGAACATATGCCTGTTTGGTCAATCGTAGGTTTCCCCATGAGCTTACACCTTGCATCCTCGAATGTGAATAGTCTCCACTACAATGGGGCACGTGGTTCCAGGAAGATTATTTGGCAGGAGTTGCAACCTGCCCTTGCCGAAGGATCGGCATCTTGCTTCTGCAAGAGTACAAGCTTGCCCCCACCCACGCCCAACGGGTAGGGAAGGTACTTTCGGACAGCTCGCACACTTACTGGGAGTACGCCATAGGTGCCCATAGCAAGAGTGGAGGCATCTGCACCTCTATTGGCTCAAGTCTCACCACTTGTGTACGAGACCATGGGACGATAGTGGCAGGGAGGGTTCTATGGATCAGATTGGATATTGGGGACTCGTGCATGGGAGTCCTCAATGCCTATGCCCCTATGGAGGTTAGGGCACGCAGCAGGTTCAGGGTGGAGATCGCAGATGGACTCCCAAAGGTGGACTCTTGGATCGTTGGAGGAGATTTCAACAACCTGGAGGCTTTGGAGGACCAGCAAGGCAGAGGCAGAAACTACCAAGGCATGGCTAGGGAGGAGCAGGAGGCATGGGAGGTCTTTTTCCTTGCAGTCGGAGCACGTGATGCTTGGAGAGACCCTGCCTTCCACAAGAGGGAAAGGTCATTCGACTTCTCTTGGGGATACAAGCGGCTAGGCAGAGTCTTGCTGGAGCGGTTGGATAGGTTTTATGTGGGAGAGTGGGGAGACTCTCGTAGAGGCCAGATTGAGCGATTGGCAGACACCACGTTGTCCAATCATTGCCCGGTTCTCCTGACACTTGACCCCCCAGTATCCGCCCTAGACACACGATACTGTCGGATCCCTGACTCAATCTACAGGAGGGAGGAGGTGACGAGACAGATAGAGCAGATTTGGACCAAAGAGTGGGACAGGAGGGACCGGATAGTAGAGGAGGTTGCAAAGGTCCTAGCCGAGTCGAGCAGAATCTGCCAAGAGGTAGCCATACAGGCCAGGCAGCAAAGCTGGGAGGAGGAGAGAGCAATCTGGTGGGACCTAGCAGCCAAGCACACATTATTACAGGAGGCATCAGGGGATCCTACCCTCCACGCACAGAAGGTGCGAGCGCGAGTAGCCATTGCTGGCCTAGAGGACAGGCGCTCGGAGTTCTCTTTCCGAATCTCAAAAGCCTTCTGGGTGCGGAAGGGGGACACGATGTGCAGGGAGTTCTTCCGGGTGCACCAACCTCGCACCACAGGAGAACAAATACGCAGCCGTCAAGATCAATATGGGAGGACTTAGTCTAGCCTAGACAAGGTGATGGAGATTGCCACCAACTATTACACGCGCCTTTTCCAGCATTAGACAGCTTCAGCTAGAGGACAGAGATGTAGACAACAGGTATGGGATCACATCCCATCCCTCATCACAGAGGAGATGGGACGCTCCCTCCTAGCTCCCTTCACAGAGAAGAAACTAAAAGAGGCTTTCCATCACAAGATGGGCGGAAATGCCCAGGGGAGGATGGCCTCTCTAAGGCATTCTTCACTACTTACTGGGAAGTGGTGAAGGACCCCCTACTGATGGCCTTCCAGGAGATTTTCACTTCAAGGCAAATGCCAAGGAGTCTCTCGACAGGCCTTGTTAGTCTTCTCCCCAAAGGGGGAGACCGGTTGGAGCTTTCCCAGTGGAGACCGATCACCTTATTGTCAGCGGCCTATAAGGCACTGGCAAAGATGATTGGTAGGCAACTACGCCCCTGCTTCCAGACATCATCCATGACACATAGACAGGCTTTGTCCAAGATAGGAGCATCCTTGACAATGTATTTACCTTCTTTGAGGTGACAAAGTGGGCTCAGCACAGTGAGCAGAGACTGGCCGTACTACTCTTGGATTTTGAGAAAG
The DNA here is from genome assembly GCF_053477565.2 of Lygodium microphyllum. NCBI lineage: Eukaryota > Viridiplantae > Streptophyta > Polypodiopsida > Schizaeales > Lygodiaceae > Lygodium > Lygodium microphyllum. The sequence continues at coordinate 42,229,010 of NC_141160.1, read as the reverse complement.
CTTATGACAAGGTAGACTAGGAGTTTCTAGAAGACACCATGGTGAGGTTGGGATTCCCCCAAGTTTGGATTCGCGGAGTCTCCACCCTTAACAAATCGGCCACCAGCAAGGTTCTTATAGGCGGAAGGCGAGGGGAGGACTTTCGGCCGGAGAGATCGGTTCGACGGGGCTGCCCCCTGGCCCCATACCTATTTCTACCCTTTGTAGAGGTAATGTCTCACTTCCTCCGGTCACATATGAGCGGATTACACAGCCCCCGACTTCCAGTGAGAGAGGAAACTGAGTTGTTAGACTCAGAGTACACAGACGATACAACCCTCTACATAGAGGACGATGAGTTGATGCTGGGGAGAGTGAGGCTCGCTCTTGATGTGTTCTGTTCTGCAGCAGAAGCGAAAATCAACTGGCGAAAGTCAGTTGGTTTCCTCACAAACCCGGACTCTAGCACGGAGTGGAGCGTCCACCTAGGATTTAGATGGGTGAGCAGAGGGTAGACCATCCGGCACCTACGGTTCCAAGTGGAACTCGATATCACTCCTGCCCACCAGTTTCTTCCTATCCTTGATTCTATTCGGAGGAAACTGACCTACTGGAGCACGGCTCGCCTCTCACTAGCTGACCTAGCCCTGGTGGTTAACCAGGTCCTCCTAGCGACGGCCTAGTACATCGCCTCGTGTTGGTGCTTCTCATCTTGCGTAGTGCAGCTTCACCGCCTAGTGCGGGATTTCCTTTGGTCAAGGGTCAAATGGTTTTAAGGATTCCAGGGCCAAGGTGGCGTGGGCAACCATCATACGACATTGTTTAGAGGAAGAGATTGGGATCATAGACCCAGAGTATCAGAATATAGCCCTCTTGGGCAAGCTAATTGTTCACGATCTCACAACAGGCGGGAAGACTTGGAAGATTTTATTGCAACAGGGCCTTCAGGACTGTAGACCGAGGCTTGGCGGTGAGTGAAAGCCGTCCCTAAGATGAATCTTCACGTCAGCCCAAATCACTCCCCCCCCCCCCAGATCACCTTTCCTACGCAGCTTACTCCGCGTGTGGCAGGGTCTCCCTAAGGCCCTAAACCAGAGCCCCCTAGGCTGCCAGGAGGAGATAGACCGTCAATCGGTGATTTGGAACCCCCGGGTCAAAGATCGAAAACGGGCACAGATAGGCGAGTGCCCCCACACCCAATGGGCTAGCTGGGAAGCCGGCCTGGCTCGTACCATCAGGACATGGCGGGAGGTGTACAGGATGGCAGACAAGGAGGTACTACAATGAGTATCAGGCTACCAAAGAAGAGTGGAGGTGAGGAGAAGGAAGATAGACACAGCAATACCTCGGGAGTAGCTTGCTCCCCCGATACAAGAGCCAATAGAGCCCGGGGAGGTATGGGCAACTAGGTTTTCACCAACAGGCATCCCCCTACACATGGCAGGTAGAGTGGGCGGCGCCTCACCATTCAGGAGGAGGGACGTTTGGCCCTTGACAGAGGGCAACAAGATGAGGGGATTGCTGCCCTTTCGTGGAGGAGGATTTGGGTGGTGGGCCTTCAAGGGAAGACATGGTGATTGGACCCCTATGTTTTCTGAAAGGAGCTCAGGGAGTGGCGCCTTTGGATTTGGGAGGCCAAACCACTTGATGAGCTCGAGTGGGATCCAAGAGAGTGGCTATGTGGCTTCTGCGGTCGCCAAGAAGCCACCCAGGTTCCTAGAGTACACTACTAGGATTGGCAGACAGGTACCGATGCAAGAGGATATGGATTGGGCGTCGTCATGTAGCAAGCACTGGGCGGAGCACAACATCACGGAGCCTTTTTTATGGGCCTTCTGGCGACGCCAATGGGATAGCTAGAGGCCGAGGAGGGTGTCGTATTTCTTATGGCTGGTGGCACATGGAGACTTGGCGGTGGGAAGTTGGCTTGCCCAAATGCAAGAGGGAGGTTGTACGCACTGCACCCAGCAGCCTCTGGAAACCCTAAAGCACTGCCTGTGGTCATGTGAGGAGGTGCAACTCATGTGGAGAGGAGCATGCCGCACTCTTCATTGTATAGCACCCAACCTTAAATGTATCTCATGGGGAGCCTTCTATTGGCAGGCAATCAGCCAGGGCCGTCACCTTCTGTATGAGGCTCGGATGCAAGACACGATATTCATTATCGAGGCAGGGTCGTATGCGATGGTCAGTTTGGAGGCTCTACCCATCCACCAGGTACTGGAGCCCACTGCAGACCGCTCGGAGTTATGGGAGATCATAGGGAATCTTACTCGATGGCATATCTAGAAGGCGCGGTGTCAAGTGGCTTTCGGCGGAGAGAGACTTTCAGCACAGGCGACCTTAGCAGAGCACTCCCCTAGACCGCCTTGAGAGGCTTGTATACATGATGTATTTGTGACTTTGCATTAGCTCCAACTAGTCTATTGAGCATGAGCATTCCCTTGTAATCAGTTTTTTTTTAGTAATATAATCAGCTACGTTTTACTTGCAAAAAAAAAAGATTCCTTACCTATGCTGCTGCCTAATCAGGCAAGCAATCATCTTCGAGCTTTGCTCCATTGTATCAGCTTGATTTATTCAGCGAGATTCAATGTTCATCGTTCATTTTCTTCTTCTTTTGAGTTTCTGAGTTTTCTTCTCTCAGTGTTTGTCATACACTGTGTTTCTCCCAGCAAACCCTATTGTCTCTCTAATATGGTATGAATGCATACCATCCCGTCACTTTTCATGATAGGATAGATAAAACCTTTGCCATTAAAAGTTAGAACATCTTGCCAATTTTACACTTGAAGCACCTTAACTTTCTAAGCGAGTGCAGCAACCTATAAATTTGATATCCACTTGGGAAGGACAACAAGAACTTCAAAGATGATAATCATGTTAAAGATTCCACAATCCTTTCATGCTTTCAACACCACTAGCAACATTTACAGAAACTTTTCCAAGCTTGTTGTCTTTCATATCATGCTTCAAACGGAGATAACTAATCCCTCCCCTTCAAAGAATGAAAGGGCTTTCATGTCTTCCAAGGATCACAAACAAGGATGAGAGAAAAATTAGCAATAATATGGTTGTGACAACAACAACAACAATTCCCAGCAAAAAGAGGGAAAAGGGGATCCTAAATATGGCAATTGTGGTTGCAAGGGCCACATTTGCATAGATTGCTATCAATGTATGGATGATGAGGTCAAGGCTGAAGCATACAAGCTTGAGAGCGGTCCTATCCTGGGCATAGAGCTTGTAGAGAAAGAGCCCGTAGAAAGATTGTTTCTATGCAGTTCCATCACATAAACCCTTTCTTTGCAGCATTGAGGAAGAGTTGGAGACCACCTACGGAGACCAATTTGTCATACCAAGCCTATAGAGAGGCTCTGCATATCACAAGATCATTGGTGGTCAAGAATGATGCTATCTGCCACATATGCAAGCATGGTTCAATAGGCTTACTCCTTGACACTGCAAAATCATGTGTAGAGACTTTTGACAAATTAATGTAGTTGAAGAGGGCAACATTCCAATGGAGTTGGACCAAGTGCATTCAAGATATCTTTAGGTTCTATAGGTTGTCATGAACCTTCTTTCCATATATCAACTTTCTTGCCATTAGGGGCACATAGGAAGGGGGCCTTTACCAACTGACTTCTTACATCCTTTTGATGGGCAAGGAGGATTTGGTTTTTATTGATTGCTGAATCACATGGTCATTCACTCAACTCTTTCCATGCTTTGGCAACAAAGGTGTCACCATCTTCGATTTTCCAGATTGAATCTTCTTTACCGCCATTTGATCATTACAAGTCTACAAGCTACCTCTACTGAAAGATTGCAAGGACATGCAAGGCTTCCTTGGAGGGCAAGCAACATTAAGAAGCATTTGAAGAGAGTATACATTGCCTTCTAGATCCATGCAAACTCCCTCTTTTGCATGGCTCTTTGGATTTCTTCTTGATGGTTAATAACAATTCTTGTAAACGTTGAACCTATTTCTTGGCCCACGCATTTGAAGTTCACAAAGTGTCTTTGAGGTCGAGTTTGAGAGTGGCAAATCGGTTGACACGCTCCATGTTGACAATGGGGGAGAGCATAGTTGCACTAGTGCCATGTACGAAAGGGTTCATACTATACCATACTTTAGGTACCGTACCTTACGTATTAGTACCATAAGAACTGACTTAGTGGATACTTCTTTTCCCATCCGAACCACACTTTGGGATGAGCTAAATGCTCCTTACACTAATATGATTCTCCGTGAGATTAGATTATTTGAGATTCTAACAAATTCTCAACCTTATTTTGTCAAAATGAATTAGGTTTTAAGTTGCTTTTAGGATAAAGTAGCGTTTTAAGTCTTAAGGTACCATTTAGTACCGTATTTTATTGTACCGTACTATTCGTACTTGACAACCATGGGGGAAGAGTTTACTCCACAAAAGTTTAAGAGTTTTTGCAATGTTAGAAGCCATGTCACACAGTTTTTTGTTCCTTACTTGGACATTTATGTCGGCATTTTTCTACATTTTCGAAAATCCAGTTCTGACCTTTATAGGTCGATGAGATTTTTCACAAAATTTTCCTAGCTTCAAAGGACCAATCCTCACTTTAATAGAACACTAGTCAAAGATATGAGTATAACAGTTGAATATGGTGCTATTATAAGAGTTGGTACAGGATGGGGCAATTCCATAAATCCTTTTCCTATACAAACTAAAACACACACACAAGGACTTTTCAAGACCCAAAGATTCAATTTCTACACCTGATCTAGCAGTGGTTTTTTGGTTTTGGCATCAGTTTGGATTGTTGCAAATGTCTTCCTTTGCAGAAGCATTTCAGTCATGCTCTTGCCATACTCTACAATTTTTTAAAAGTGAGGACGGCAGCAGTCTCAAACAGAGAGTGCAGACACTAGCTTTCTCTTTTCAGGTGACCAGTAGGCAACAGAAGAATGGGGTGAGTTACTTATGCTGTGGTTCTGCAACAGTACCATATAGCTTATGATATGGATAACTGGTACTGCCTAGACCTGTGTCAGCTACATGTATCCAGGCAGCATTCAGTCTGCTGCCATTTGGCCCAATTCTGTAAATTAGGACTCATATGAGTCCATTCCCAATCATTTCACATTATCTTGACTCCGGCCTCCAGTACTCAGTAATCACAATATTTCCATAGGGCAGCAAATTAATAAGAATCCGGCTTTCCCCAGTTCAGCCTTGGATGTATATTGAGAGTGTACAAGGGCCCTTGTAGCTTTTGATATATTTGGTATTTTCTTTTTATTTTTCACATGCTTTTGGCTGATTACTACTTAGGTTAGTCTTTTCAAAGTGGTTTTAAGCAAAATAAAGACATGCAACTTCCTATAGAACAACTAGAGCTGTTAACTATTCAAAAAAGGCATCACACTTGGACAGCTTGACTGATTTACAGATCAAATTCTCTTAACAAAACAAATGACCAGACTAAAAAACAAAATGAATGTTATGCACATTGATATATTTCAGAAACTTTCTTGAGGCATTCAATTGTTTACATGTCATTTAGCAAGATCAGGCTAGCATTGTTAGTGAAGCATACATATGATCACAGCTATTGTATTAGAAAATATTCAGGTGCCCTGAGAAGACTTGCCACAAAATGCATCAGGAAGTCCCTCCACAGAAACTGCTTTCCACCTTGATGCTACTTCAGATGGCAGTGCCATTGGATCCTTCATTACTTGCTCAACTCTAGACCCCTCTTCATGATTCAGTATTGTAGCTAGTTCCCCCTTGGCAACAATCTCCATGGCTGGTTGTGCACCCACAATGCTATAACGGCCCTAAACAGAGCAACAAACAGCTTATTTTAACCAAAAGGGTGTGTTTGCCAACATTCACACATCTTTCCAACACAAAGTATTTAAAACATTATCAGGTCCACCACATTGAACTTGCTTCATGACACAAGGTCTTCAAAGACCAATAAAACATCCAGAAAAAATCCACAACTACCTTTCAGAAAGAATGAAAGATAAGAAGTCCTGTTAATGCCTTTAAAACATCATGCATAAGACAAGAAAAGTATTCAGCCCCTATACAATATCATGTATCATAGGGTAAGCAAAAATTACCATAAGATAGAAGTTCAAATTGAGGTCTAGCTAAAAAACTTCATCATTCCCTATGATTCCGATCCTCCTCATCAATTTCCAATACATTACATAAGCATACAAATGCACTGAAAGATACTGAACTCGGCTGAAAACTAAACAACCATTGTCCAAATAATGAGAAACTAGTCATGCAACTCCCAAATTTGTTTTGATCACATTGTTGATACGTAAAATTGACTTAGACAAGAAAAGAAAAACTGCTGACTTTGATGTCATATGGAACTCCTCCCACAGGATTTGTAACTCTCTTGACTATGATGATTTGCATTTGCCAATTTCTTTTGCAAGTTTCTTCTTATTGTGCACAAAGATCATAAGATCATGCACACTGTTTCACTTTGGGTGAAGAGCAGTTTTCTACCATTTTGAATGGAAAACGGCATGGTTTACAAACAATCCAAATAGTCAAAGTGCCAAATAGTGCATCCAAAACAACATTATGCATAGTCATAGTCTATTCTGATGTCATCCAAAGAGCTAAAATTGTTTAGAGAATTGATCTGGACCCTTGTAAAGGTCCCTAGAGTGTGGAGAAGTTTGAAGCAGTTGAGAGAACTTGATTCACAATGGAGCCATGCAAGGGGGAGGAAGCCACTGAATCCTCCTCACTAGAATTGTATGCCTACTAAAAGCTCGTGTAAAGTAACGCTGAAGAAAGCTGTTCTTCCAAACTTTTTGGAAATTTCTTTCGCTATTTACTTGATTTTGTACATTCTGAAGCATATTCAATGAGCTTGTGTAAAGTAACGCTGAAGAAAGCTGTTCTTCCAAACTTTTTGGAAGTTTCTTTCGCTATTTACTTGATTTTGTACATTCTGAAGCATATTCAAACATTGAGCAATCCACTTCCAACATAGAATCAATCCCTGTACTTCAGCTGCAAAGAAATCCATGGCATGGGGGAACCCTGGTTCCCATAGAGGGGCTATAAATGAATGCACCTAACCCACTCAAAAGAATCAAAAGTCTCCTTAAGACTGATTGAACTAGCAGAAAGATTGGACTCTACCTCTTGAAATAATCTTGAATTGATTGGATTCCTTCCTTTTCAACAAAATGTGCATTTGTTGGGATTCTTGAAAAGCCAATGGAAACAAGATGTGTTCTCCAATGCCTGCTTTCCATCCTCAAGAAACTGTCACTGTCTAGAGAACAGGCTATTTTGAATTATAAGCAACATTTCTTGAAACAGGAAGCTTATGACAAAGCACAATCAGACCTCTTCAACTGCCTTAAACAGATCCTTGTGTGTACATTTTCACCTATCTACAGCATTTGCTTTGAATATGGATGCCCACAATCATAAAACTAAAGGCCATGTTTGGGAAAACAACGGGAAAGCAAGATAGCTTTGCCGTGATTAATACAACTACCCATTACGGAAAAAAAGAGAGTTTTTCTGTCTAGTTCATAATAGTGTATCCTGTTGACTATATATAGTTGCTCAGTGCACAAAACAGTGGTGAAAAAAATAATAAGATTGACAAGCAAGGGCCACATAGACAACTGCACATAATCCAGCTTGACCCTCATTTTGATTGACTTGTTATTTTGCAACTTCAAATGAGGCATAATAGCTCAAGGACATTCCAAGTGATGTACAATGACGTGGAAGCAGATCTATCCCAGTTAGGACAGTATGCCCCTCCTCAATGGATTGCTACTTATAGAAATCAACAAATTATCTTGCAGTGGGCAACAATATGTCGAGCTAAGAATCCATTACCCATTGATTAGCTCTTTAAAACAGCCCCAAAACAGCAAATTACCAAAAGTTTCATGAAACAAGGAGCCTTTCTAGAGACTTTTTGTGTCCCATATGCAACATCCTAATTTAAGAGGATCCTTCTACATCTATAAATAGACAAGCTGCCTGTTGAGCTAAAAATGCATTAGCCTGAATTAAACAGCCCCAAAACATGCTTAATTAATGAAAAAAAACTCGTATTTTAAAAAGAAACGCGATCCTAGAGAGTTACTATGTCCCACATGCAAAACCCTAATTTGGGTGCCCCAAACTTTCTATAAATATACATGCAGCCCACCACTCTCCCTCAATCTCGTTTTTCCAGGTTTCAGGATCCATATCTCTGCTGCCCACTATGACAAGTTTGTTGGGAATAAAGGGCCCTCATGCCTTTTATATGTGCTCGGGTGTAAACACACCCTTAGCACACTTGTACTTTCATATATATATATATATATATATATATATATATATATATATATATATATATATATATATATATATATATATATATATATATATAACCTAAAGCGGTACACTCGTCATTGTATCCACAAGTCATTCTCACTCTTCTCACTACTTTGCACTCTCTCTATCTCTCTCTCTCTGTCTCTCTGCTGCCAGCAAACACTGCATGTCTCGATCCTCCCACCTCTGAGCTCAACAAACTAGTATCAGAGCCCAGGTGTTCAATACTCCATCTGTCGTGCAGGAGTCAAACGGCAGAGTAGAAGTTCCAGGTTGGGCTGTAGACATCGCGGGCAACAAGACTAACGAAGTCCAAGTCAACGGATTGCTGGACGGCGTGCAATAGGTCGTGAATAGGCAACAGTTGTTGCAAGCATCGCGCCACTCAGACGAAGCAAGCGACAGCAGCTGACGAGACAATGGGACCAGCAGGGCGTTGACCAGCCTGGCAACGACCAACGGGGACTGACGGGCGTCTATCCTGCGCGACAGGACTGCGTGGCGGGTCAACAAGGCTAACGACGAACGCAAACTGATTGGCATGAACAGGCACTGTCAGCCTTGACGGGTCAACGGACCCGTCATCCAACATTTTTTCTCCCTTCAAAATTTTTTTTAAATTCCTCTTCCACTACCGAGGGTTCGTGCACGCAAGCATTGTGCACAGATTTGTGCAAATTTAGGGCCAAAAATTTGGGCCTTTTCCAGATTGAGTGTTGTTCGTGCAAAATTGAGGCATCTGCATCAAAAATTACACACATTGTGCGCATTTGAATTGGGGATTTTGCCAAAATTATTGGAATTTTGCTCATCTGAGTGAAATTTCTCAACATTGGATCTATAAAATTTGGGGCTTTTACTGTATTGGTGAAAGTCTGTTCAGCTGAGTCAGATTGGCCAACATTGGTCACATTTGGACCCGAGAAATCTGGGGCTTTTGCAAAATCTTGTGAAATTTTGCTAATTTTGCCCGTTTTTTGCTTTCTGGGACATGTATTAATGCAATCCGAACAGATCGGTCAGTGAAAATTGGGGTTTTGCTGAAATTGCTCTACTTTGGCAAAATGGGCCTGTTCTATGCATGTCAGAGACAGTGCAGATGTATGGTTGGTGCTTTGAGCACAATATTTTGGGCTTCTTGGCCGTGCATGTCAAATTTTATGCCCGTGGGTACATGTACAACAGAAATTGCAGCTAAAATTTGGGACTTCTCATGTAATGTGATGTATTTGCCCTTGGAACAGCTGTAATCAATTGTGAAGTGCTATAGCACATGGTTTGGTGCTTCTGAAAATTTACTTACAAATCTGAAATTTCTGATTCTACGTGGTCATTTATTGCTGGTTGGTCTTGTTTGTACCTTGGTTACTTGTATGACAGTTTGGACCTACATTTGCTGAATTTTTTGGTCACATTTGGGCTGAAAACCATGGCTGGCAGCAATGACAACAATAATCTCATGCACATTAAGAAGCCTAAAGGAGCACATATCTTTGCAATCTGGCAAAAACAATGCTAAAATATCCTCTTGTAGAAGAAGCAAGCAAAGCCGATTAAGACCAAAGGGGCAAAGCCCGCACACATGGAACAAGAAGATTGGGATGAGTTAAATGAGCTTGCACGCTCAACCATTGAGCTATCGATTTCTGATGCCTTGCTGTTTAACATTGAAGGTTTGGATTCTGCATATGCTATTTGGACTCGACTGGAAGAACTGTATGCATAGAAGAGTGTCGTAAGCAAAGTGTATTGGCTGAAAAAGCTTATGGATTTGCGTATGAAAGAGGGTACAGCAATGTCTACTCACTTAAGTGAGTTTAAATCCATTTTCAGTCGGCAGGTTGCCTTGAAGTTCTTAATTGATGAAGAATTTAAGGCTACGTTCTTGCTTTACACTCTGCTAGAGAGTTGGGATACATTCAGGACTGCTATGAGCAATTCTAATGCGATTCTTTTGTATGTTGATGCAAAGAGTGATCTACTCATGGAAGAAATGAATCGGTAGAACAATGCATCCAGTAAGTTTTCTAGTGCTTTGCATACTAGGGGTAAATCACAGCAGAAAGGCAAATCTGATAGCAAGGGAGGCAATAAATCACGTGGCAAAGATGTTGAATGCCATCATTGTGGCAAGAAGGGTCACTTTAAACATGACTGCTACAAATGGAAGAAAGAGAAAGGAAGAGGCAAGAAGACAGATGAAAGCAAGGAAGAGAAGAAAGAGAGTTAGCCTAAGAAGAGCAGTGTTAAAATTGAAGAGGTGAATGTAGTCACTCACGACAGTAACAATGGGAATGACATACTCTTTGTCTCTTAACACTTTTATGCACATGCTTTACTTGCAGATACAGATGATGACATGCATACTTGGATTCTCGATTCAAGTGCTTCCTTTCATGTCACCCCTCATCATGAGTGGTTCTTTGCCTATACAGGGGGTCGACATGGTGTTGTCCATCTTGGGGACAACTATGCATGTGACATTGCATGTATTGGCAGTGTGCAGTTGCAGTTTCAGCATGGTTCTACCTTCACACTTCATCATGTACGGCATGTACCTCAGCTCAAGAAGAGCTTGATTAGCACAAGGTAGCTAGATGACGATGGATTTCATATCACCTTTGGTGATGGGAAATAGAAGATTTGTAAGGGATCAAGAGTAATTGCCAGAGGTTGTAAAAGTGATACCTTGTATCCTCTCCATGTATCTAGTGTGAGCGATCATGTTGTTGCCGTGACCGAGCAACCAAGTGTTTCTTTGTGGCATGGCCAGTTGAAACACATGAGTCAAATAGGAATGAAAGTGCTTCCTCGTTTGGATTACTTGCCTAGTCTCCGTTATGCTGATTTTGAGCATTGTGATCATTGTGTTTATGGCAAACATGCACAGACGTCTCATAAAAAGTCTCTTTCGCTGAAATCTTCTACTCTAGAGTTAGTACAATCCGATGTATGTAAGATGCCGAGATTATCTTTAGGGAGAAAGAAATATTTTGTCACCTTTGTCGATGATGCTACATGGAAGGTATGGGTTTATCCTATTCGTAGCAAGGATGAAGTGCTTGATAAGTTTAAAAATTTCTTGGCACTAATTGAAAATCAGACTGATAAAACACTTAAGTGTCTTCGCTTTGACAATGGTGGGGAATATGTGTCCAAGGCCTTTCAAGCATTTTGTGACAACAAAGGGATAAAAAGGGAGCTCACTGCCCCTCATAATCCATCCCAAAATGGAGTTACAGAGCGTATGAATCAGACCATACAGGATAAGGTCCGTATGATGATGTCTCATGCTACATTACCCCATGGTTTTTGGACAGAGGCTATTATGACAGTCGTACACTTGATTAATCGGTTACCAAACAAGTCTTTGGGGGATGGGAGGGAAAGTTCCCCAAGAAGTGTGGTCGGGCAAGCCACCTTCATATCCTTACTTGTAAGTGTTTAATTGTGAGACTTTTGTGCACATTCGTAAAGAAAAACACAGCAAACTTAAGCCAAAGTCTTGTAAATGCATTTTCCTAGGATATGGTGACAAGGGTGAAATGGAGTATAGATTACGGGATCCCGAAAAAAGGAAAGTAGTACGTAGTAATGATGTTATCTTCTGGGAAGATCGCATGTATAAACAGCCCGAAAAGATTGAGGATGTCCGAAGGGTTGTATTCCGGGAAAAAATACCTTTTGGACAGTAAAATGTGCCGGCTGTACAGCAGCAAATACTTGCTATAAATGAACCTGTGAATGCAGAAAATAATGCTGGAAATAATCAGCCAACTATTGCCCATGATAATGAGCCACTACATGTGCAGGAACAGCCAGGACAGCAAGCTGTTAATGCTGATTTGCAGGCTTAAATGCCAAGACAGCAAGCTGTAAATACTCAACAGCCAGCAAACAATGATCATTGGGTTAGAAGATAGTCTAGGGATACTAGACAACCTGATAGATTCATTCCTTGTGCAAACAATGTGGCTGATTATGTCTTGTTGACAGACTGTGGTAAACCGTCTTGCTTTGCTTCAAGGAAGCAATGGACAGACAGGACAGCAAGAAATTGTATAAACCCATGTTGTCAGAAATGGAATCTCTTGAGAAAAATGGCACTTGGGACTTGGTGCAATTGCCTAAAGGGCAGAAAACACTTCCATGCAAATGGGTTTACAAGATGAAGGTCACTTCTGGTTCCTCACCAAAGTACAAAGCAAGATTGGTTGCGAAGGGGTACAACTAGGAACATGGAATTGACTTTGATGAGATCTTCTCTCCTATAGTCAAAATGACTAAATTGAGAACCAGTTTGGGCTTGGTTGCAACTAAAGATATGGAGCTCATATAGATGGATGTAAAGACTGCGTTCTTACATGGTGATCTACATAAAGACATATATATGCAACAGCCTGAAGGGTTTGTTGAAAAAGGGAAAGAGAAGATGGTATGTAAACTCAAAAGGAGTTTGTATGGGCTGAAACAAGCACCGAGTAAATGTTATTTCCTTTACAAAATATGAAATTATGATATGTGCATGGACATTTTTGTGCCTTGTTTTTATGCTTCTTTTGAGTGTCATCATATTCCTCCCACACTGAAATGTGAAGCATCCTCGCGAACCTTGTCAAAGAAGAACCACTGTCTAACACAAAACACTTTCAAAATTGTTAGTAAAACAACTTCGATAACAAGGCCTAGCCATGGTAGGGTATAGGACTCCAAATCCATGACCACCAGAGCAAGGGAACTCCTGTCTCCATCATACTCCCACACTGAAAAGGTTTGCTAATCTTCAAAGGATAGGGTTCTATCTTCAATAAGGGATCATGAGCATAACTCCTTGGTCCAATATGGAAAGAAAGATGATCCCATCGTGTAGCTTCAAAGACAGTTAAGGGAATTCGGTTTGGTTTTTCATTTGAACCTTTGCAAAAGTGCTTTCATTTTAAATGTTATGAATAGATTGTGAGGGGTTTTAAGCATTAACATTTCTTTTGAAGCTTGCTTTTGCTATGTTTTTAAAAGGAATTTGTTTTAAAGGATATATTTCTTGTCAAAATGGTGGTGCTTCATTTAAAATTACTCTCCTATGGATAAATGTGTGAGGGGAGAGAAACAAAATATAGATTCAAACAAGGATAGGGATGAAAGGGATAGATAATGGTAATGTCGAAGGTGCTCTCATTTGAGGTGATCTAATTGGTGTGTTTGTGATGATGAAACAAAGCTTATGGAGAAAGGTATTTGTGGGAAGTGTAAGAAAAGAGATAAGCTACCTAATTACATTGTTTTCTTGATGTTAAAGCCTAAAGGTAATCTAAATATTATCTCTGATTTGTCTTGGAATCGACATGAAGCCAAGACCTTAGAGAAGGATAAGCACATTAAGGTTATTTAATTTTCATATGTGATTAATTTTTATCTAATAAAAATTTTGCAAAACCCTATCTTTCCTGTTCATTCACCATTTTAGAAGAGAGCCCTTTTGTCTTTTACGTTTCTATGATTGCTCCTAGTTTCTTCTGCTTCCTCTACATCAATCTTCTTCTTCGCTGTCCATTGCAATTTGTAGCTTCCTAGTCTGATTGGGGCCTTAATCACCATCGTCTCTCCAATTCCTTTGCTTCAAATAAATCATATTTTATTTTGCTACAAATGAATCTTCTTCTTCTTCGTTGTCTTCTTCTTTGCTACGCGAAGGCCAATGTGCAAGCCATGATAGGCTCACTCGCCCTTGCCCTCCCTCTCTCTCAACCTCAACCTCAATGATCGGCTCTTTGATGAACAATAATGGGTATCCGAGTTCTCCTTAGGGAAGGTCTTGAAGCAGGAAGGTCAGCTCTGGCCTCTCAGGAGGAGGTAGAGAACAATGAAGGATGAAGCCGTTGGGGAGAACGGAAGGACTAGAACATTTAATGGCGGGTGGGTCGTCCTCAAGGGACGTTTCCATTGCTCATGATGTCATTCGAGGTGGGGAAAGGGGCGGGGGCTTGGAACGATGAGGAGGGAGAGGGGAAGAAGGATATGCACGGGCTTCTTGTGGCGACCCCCTACTTGCTTCTTTCTGTTCTTCATCTTCTTATTGTTATTCTCTAAAGTCTCTTCAACTCATATACAATAATCTTCATACGATTGAACATAGGGCAAAAAAAAGGACATAGTCTTGTTGTTCACATCTGACTTTTCCCTTATTCTTTGACCTTCTGTGTCGTAACCATCTAATCTATCAATGAAGAGGAAGGGACTGGCACTGGCACTGCCTCTCTCTCTCTCTCTTAGACCTTCAATATCGTCCAGCAGTGAGACAGGGCGGTGCAAAACCTCAGAATAAGCATCATCCTTCGTCAATAAGACATTTGAAGCCTCTACCAAATCCTCTCTCAAGAGAGCATCTGAAGCCTTTGCCTACATGAGCCGTTGCATTGGGCCGGTTTGCAGGAATCCACGGCTGTTGGTGTTGTGGAAAATGCAATCGCAAGCCTGGGTGCCTCCGTTACCCCACAGATGGTTTTCTTCCAATGTTCTGTGGTGGGCATTCTACCGTCTCCCTCTCTCTATCTCTACATGGAGCCCCAAAAACTGTGCGATTGGACAATGGAAATCCCTCTCTCTCTTTCTGTGTGCGGCCATTTCGCATAGCTTAGCCGTTGTGATGTTCTCTCAGTGCATGAAGAGAATCGCGGAAAGCTGCTCCGAACAAGTCTGCAACAATGAGCCGACTGAACCTCACGCCGGATATGGCTGAGGATGACCTTGTAACTCGTTAGTTGTCTTGTAATGGTTGTGGATTGTCTAGCAAATTGCCAATATGCTTTTACTAAAATGGTGGGTTTCTTGCAGCTATAGGTAGCCTAAACTTGAAGATGGTGGAAGAAGGCCTTCAGCGCCTGCTTCAGTAGCCAAGGAATTCCGAAATCGCACCTCTCTGTGCGGCTCTCTCTCTCTCTCTCTCTCTCTCTCTCTCTCTCTCTCTCTCTCTCTCTCTCTCTCTTTGCGGGCATTTCGCAGAGCTTAGCCAGGGGATTCCAAAATCGCACCTCTCTCTCTCTCTCTCTTTGCCTGTCTGTATCACAACTTGCTCCTCCTCTTCTTCTGTCGGAACCCTACCCTTCTCTTGAAAAATGATCCTCTAGATCCTTCTCATCAACTCGTGTGGATAGCCCAGTCTCAAATAAAGATTATTTCCAAGGTTGGTTGGCCTATTATTGTTTCCATTATCTCTTCCTGTTGCAGGGTTTTTGGACAAGCACTACTCCACAGGACTTTGGGATCTCAACCTAGTGTATTTGCCCAAAAGAAAAATGTCTAGTCACCAGAAGAAGATGAAAATGTTCTTCCTTTTCTTTTTCTTCTTGTAGGGCCAAACAGCACTAGCACAAAGCTGCTCTCCATAGCCTGTCTTCTTCTTCTTCTTTTCGGTCCGTTTTTTTCTTCTAGCTTGACTTTCATTATCTTCTTTCTTCCTCTTGTGTATCTTCATATTTTTCTTTCTCTTCCTCCTTTCATCTCTTTCTCCTCTTCTTTTCTGTACTATGAGTGTGCCACCAGCTTCTCAATTTAGTGTTGCATCAAGATTTCTTGTCACCAAAAATATCCCTCAAGTTGTTGTAGAGATCAGCTTCTTCCCCGGCTGCACACCAAAATGACAGCAACCCTCCCACAAACATAATCAACCATAAAACCAGGGACAAAACACACAAAATCTATGTATATGGCTCTACCATTAATCTCAAAATTGAAAAGAAACCATAAATCTTTCTTTTAATAATAAACCAATTTGTTATCTTCATCATCTTCATCCATAACTTCAACCATTATGCAAGAACAAAAGGGAAAATAGGAATTTCTACACAAAAGACAGAGGAGAGAGAAGAGAGTACAAATTTTTGCACCACCAAAAAGAGAATATGCGATTGGACAAGGGAGAGGGAAGGGAAAGAGGCACAGAGCCACTCGTGCACTCCACCCCACCTCTTCCCCAAAAAGCACACCCCTTCGTATTTTATTATTTCTTTGAAACTTAGATACATTTGATATTATAAGACCTTTGGCCTTTAATTTTGAGTATTCCTACCCTTCACAAATACATGCACGTAACACTTTTGTGTATACCATTTATTTATAATGGATGTGGATGTGGATGTGGATGTGGATGTGGCCCCCTCACATTAGTGTAAATTTTAGTGATTTTGGAACAATCTAAATGTTATCCCCTTTACAAAAGATGAAATTATGATATGTGCATGGACATTTTTGTGCCTTATTTTTATGCTTCTTTTGAGTGTCATCACTATCTCAGCAAGAGTATATCTCCAAGGTTTTGCAGTGTTTCAATATGGAGAGGGGGAAAACAATTGGGGTTCCATTGCCTCCATATATGAAACTTAGTGCAAAGGACAGCCCTGCATCTGATGATGAGAAGGCTCAAATGGCCAAGATACCATAAAGCAATGGCCAAGATACCATATGCTTTAACTGTTTGCAGTTTGATATATGCTATGGTTGCTACACGTCCGGACATTGCCTTTGCAATGGGAGTGGTTAGTAGATACATGGTAAACCCTGGTAAAAAGCATTGGGAAGCTGTGAAAGGTATTATGAGATACCTCAAAGGCACAAAGGATTTGTGCATCTACTTTGGAAAGCAGAAGGCATCTGTCGTTGGCTTTATAGATACAGACTATGCTGGTCATGCGGATTGCAAAAAGTCAACTTCTGGGTATGTGTTTACTGTCATAGGAGCAGTCTCTTGGATCTCCAGGCTACAGAAGTGTGTTGCATTGTCTACTAGAAAGGCAGAGTATGTGGCTGCCCACTGAGGCATGCAAAGAGGCTTTATGGCTTTCACATCTGGTGGGAGAGCTTGAAATTACAAAGTTACCTGTTCTTCATTGTGATAGTCAGAATACTATCATACTAGCACGGAATCCCGTCTTTCATGCAAAGACGAAGCACATACAAGTGAAGTACCACTTCATTAGAGATGTACTTGATAGCAAGAGCATTGAGCTTGTGAAAGTGTATACAAATGATAATCCTGCAGACCTTCTCACGACGGGTCTTCCAGCAGAGCGGTTTGCTCATTGCCGACAGATAATGGGAGTTGGATAGATATATGTATTTCAGCTTTGTATATACCTAGACTTAGCTGATTCTTTTCTCCTCTTAAGGCACATTGCCTTTAGGTGGGAGGTTGTTGGGAATAAAGGGCCCTCGTGCCTTTTATATATATATATATATATATATATATATATATATATAAACCTAAAGAGATACACTCGTCATCACTGTACCCACCACAAGTTGTTCTCTCTCTTCTCACTACTCTGCACTCTCTCTATCTCTCTCTCTATCTCTGTGCTACTAGGCAAGCACTGCATGTCTCGATTCTCGTGCCTCTGAGCTCAACAAAGTTGCTCTTAACACAAAACACAATACAATTTCGTACGACAAAGCACAAACTGATAACATAGAACACAATTAGAGTTAGGGTAACTCAGAGACAATGAACACATATAATAATGAAATGAATGACTACCGAATATACAATACTCCTGTAGCAAACACACTGTGCAGAGAGTAAATATTGTACCACAAACTCTTGTATCTCGAGCATTAGGGCAGGGGTAATGAGCTGAACACCAACAAACGCAAACAAGGACGGCTATATCTAATGCAGACGGCAATGTAGGAGAGAGAAAGACTAAAAACGCAGATGAGGAAAAAAAAACTAAAAACGCACATGAGGAGACCAACAGCAATAGTCAACAGGCTAAAATCAACTCCAAACTGAACAGTGTATGGCAAGCTGGAAACAAGTGTCAATCTATTGTAGACAACAATGACTAGCTTGGACCGCGATATCTTTCGCGTCCGAGGTGTGGGCAGCAAGTTGAAAGACTTGAAATCTGCAAAAACAACATTAGAGAGAGTGGTGGGCTGAATGTCTATTTATAGAAAGTTTGGGTTAGGGTTTTGCATGTGGGACACAATACTCTCTAAGATCGCATTTCTTTTTAAAATAAAAGGTTTTCTTCATTAATTAAGTATGTTTTGGGACTATTTAAGCCAAGCTAATGTATTTTTAGCTTAATATTCCCTCTCAGGCCCAAAACAGTGCCATGAGAAATAAGCCCTTCATATATATATATATATATATATATATATATATATTATCCCAAGGCACTTCACCCCAAAGCAGCAAAGGCCTCAAGCAAAGGGTGCATGTCAGCTGCCCAGTGACCTACCAAGACTACAAAGGCAATAGTAATCTTACCAAAGGGAGCCCAAGTGATCACCCCAGAGAGGCCAAGGCATCAAACCAAGGATGCTCGTCGGCTGCCCAAGGGCCTACCAAGTCCTGCAAAGGTGGATGGAATCACCAATGGACTTTGGATTTTTTTCTTTTTTTAAAGAGCTTTTGGTATGATTTATTAAATGTATTTAGCATTACGTGAATGTTTCAAATTAGTTTTCGTCCTATTGAGTCACTATGCCCCGAAGTACAAGAAAATAAGGATGGATAACCCCACTACTATCAAAAAAAGCAAAACAATCCCACATACTACTAGGATAAGTGCCTAAGGATACTGAAGTGTGTGTGTCAATCATATGGAGAAGATGTGGAGAGAAAGGGAAGAAAAAAGGTGATGGTGAGCTTAGCAAGACAAGCAAAGCAAGCATGCAAGCAGAGGGAAAAAGTGCCTTCGGAGAACTGCCATGTGCAATGCCACGAATATGGTGGATCCAAAGTCGACCACTCATGAAAGACAGAAAAGGGATAAATGTACACATATGCATGTTTACAAGAACAGAATGCCAATGCATGGGGTAATGCAAAGGGGTATGCAAGATTTCATGCTCGTGCAGAATGCGATGCAACGGTGCCACTGGACAGTGTCCTCATAGAGGGATGGTTCACTTGTCCCAATGCCCTTTTACAATCATGTCATCTTGAAAGTGTGGATGAAGTTACAAATATCCATAAGTACAATACAAAGAATGAATGTCTAAAACGGCTAAAGCTAAACTGTAAACATCATCACTGTCACTGAGCAAGAGAAGAAACCACCCCCTCTCAAACTGGAGAAAAAAGCAAAAGGGAAGCACCCTCCCCCCGTCAATCTGAAGAAGTAGAGGAGGGTGGACCCAAGCCAATCCAAGGTAGGATGTACTATAGAATTGACCGATTGACCACTTTGGTCAAAATGTCTACAAAATTGTCGCTCGAAGACACAAACTCTAGGCGAATAGTATCTAGCTCAAGCTAATCTCTGGTGAAGTGGAAGTGAACTCCCACATGCCACGTTCAAGGTGTGATAATCGGATTGCCTGCAAGGGCAATCGCACTCTAGTTGTCGCAATAGACAACTGTAGGAGAAATACATGAAAACTAAAGCGCAACCAGCAAGCTCCTCAGATAGATAGCCTCAATGGTACCATCAAAGAGAGCCCTATACTCAGCCTCTACCATGGAAGCCGCCACCGTCTCTTGTGAAAGGGAGCAACAGATCGAAGGTTGGACTCAAGAGCTATGGCGGGAGAGCAAGAGCAAGAAAGGGAGAGACTAGAAATGGGAACTCCAACAGTCACAATGTGTGACCGGACATTCCTTTATTCAAACTGTCACTAAAAGAATAAAGAATAAAGTGACGGTGACGGGCGCCCGCCACTTGCAGTGTGCAGTGGCGGTGACTGTCAGTGTAGTAATACACGGGCGGCTAGACAGAGGCGCCTTTACCCCCAACAACCTCCCACTTAAAGGCGAATCTGTCCCAATGAGGAGTGAAAAGAAAAAGAAAACAGACAGTACAATATATACACATGTACAACAAGATGAGAAAAGATGTCATCTCATCCCACGCCCATCATCCTCCTGAGGAAGGCAAAGCACTCTGTAGAGAGGCTTTTCGTAAGCAGATCTACAAGATTCTGGTCAGTTGAGATCTTGACAAGATCAACAGACTTGTCCTCAACGACCCCACGTATGAAGTGATACCTCACCTCAATGTGTTTCGTCTTCGCACGGAAGACCGGATTCCTGGCTAATTGAATAGCACTCGTAGAATCCAAATGCAGTGTAGGGATAGCATCAATACCAAGGTCACCAACTAAACGACCCAACCAAATGGCCTCCTTGCAAGCCTCAGTGGTTGCAACATACTCGGCCTCTGTAGTAGAAAGAGCTGTGCAATTTTGTACCCTGGACATCCAAGAAACAACACCTCCAACATAGGTGAATACATAGCCGGAAGTGGACTTCCTACTATCTGCATGTCCTGCATAATCAGAGTCAGTGTACCCCACGACTCCTGTATCCTGGCTGCCATAGCATATGCACATATCTGCAGTGCCCTTCAGGTACCTCATGATACCCTTCACGGCATCCCAATGCTTCTTGCCAGGTATAGCCATATAGCGTACCACAACACCAACTGCAAAGGCAATATCTGAACGAGTGGCTATCATGGCATACATAAGACTGCCCACTGTGGATACATAGGAAATCTTGGCCATCTTGGCCCTCTACTCATCTATCTGCGGACAATCAGCCTATGATACCTTCACATAAGAAGGCAATGGACAGCCAATAGGCTTTACGTCCTGCATGCAGAAGCACTCAAGGACTTTATGAATGTACTCCCTTTGTGACAAGTAGAGGAGTCCTGATGCCTATCGCATCTAATGCGCATACCAAGTATGTGAGCGGCCTGTCCCAAATCTTTCATCTCAAAGCTCTTCTTGAGCTAAGCCTTAAGAGCATCTAGCTCATCATGAGCTTTCCCTGCTATCAGCATATCATCCACATAGAGTACCAAAATCAATAAAGAACCATCACGGGCTTTCTTCATGTAAAGACACGGATCCATAGCACTCCGACTGTAGCCCTGTGATTGCATAAAGGCATCGAACTTATGATACCACTCCCTAGGTGCCTGTTTCAAGTCATAAAGACTTTTCTTCAATTTGCACACTAGGTGCTCCCTGCCAGGTCCTGCAAAGCCCTTAGGCTACTCCATATAAATCTCATCATGCAAGTTGTTGGGTATCTCACACGCCTTACTTACGCCTACGCTCATATGGGAGTGTGCGGGTGATCACTAGGACACTGGGGCACTTTTTACTCTCGGTAGGAGAGGTTTTTTCCCCCAGATTATGTGTACTATTTTGTATGTGCTATTTTGTATGTGCTTGTGGTGCACACTTACGGGCACTTACTGTGTTCGGGTGTGAACAGCCCCTTATAACTCTAAGGTATAAGGGTTATCATTTGTACTTTCAGTTAACACTCTATTCAGTACTATTGCATTGGGTGTAGTGCTCAACTCCGTCTCTCACTCTCACACTGTCTACTGCACTTCAGCTGCACCTCGATCCTCTCCCATCTGACATTTGGTATCAGAGCTCAGCTTCTGCAGCACACGCCAGTCCTGCTCCAGCGTCAGACGTCACGACAACACAGGTACAACCTGTCGTCAGTTCTGTCAGCAGTCAGGCGCTGTTCCACAGAGCTGCCTCAGCACAGTACAGCTCGTGGTCAGCCTCCACCAGTACCCTGCCCGTCAGCAGTCATCCACGTCAACAGTAGTCCACGTCAGCAGTCGTCCGACAGCAGCTCGCGAGCAGCACCACTAGTACGCCAGGGCCCGTTTCCTGCAAACATCCGTCAGCAGCTCGCGAGTATCGCGACCAGTTTCGTGCAGGCGGAGTCAACGCCTGCTCGCGACGTGCTTCACGCTGCCTGCCCTGTCTACGCGCAGCCCGCCTGCCCATCACGACTCGTCAGCCAATCAGACGACCTGCTTCCGCCTGCCCGCCAGTCTACGTCACGTCAGCAGCTCGCGACGTGCTGCACGCCCAGGTAAAATTTTCAAAATTATTGTCACTCCAGCCCAGAATAAAATTCTGGAAGCGGCGGTTCACACGCGGTTGGCACAGATCTACTGGAAAAGTAAATTTCATGCAAATTTCTGGACTGAATGGTCAGAAATTTTGGGGCTTTTGTGTATTTGGAGGACAGATGCATTTAAACTGCTGATACAGTCACAGAACGACTGTTTTTGACAGAGATTTTGGCAAAATTTTGGGGCTTTTGATGTTTTAGTGCTGCTGAGCACTAATTGCACCTTGGGAAGCGTGCATCAGTGACAGTTTTTTTGACAGAGTACCCTTTGTACATTAATTGCAGACTTGTGTTTGCTGCAATTTCTGGAAATTTGTAGATTTCCAGCTCGTACTGCATTGACATTGCTCTATTGCCTTTTGGGAAATAATGGCAAATCAGGGAGGAGATGTATTCACCTATGTGTCCAAGGAAGACCGATTGGATGGGAACAATTATTCCCTTTGGTCTTTCATGATGAAGAATGTATTAGTGGCAAAAAATTTGTGGGATTATGTCAGTGGAGAGGAAGCACGACCGGGAGTTGTGGCTCCCGCTACTCCTCCTCCAGGAGGACGTGCAAGAGGGCAACCTCAGCCCCCTCCACCTCAGCCCGCTCAGCCACTTCCCCCAAGAACTGCAGCTCAGAAAACTTGGGATACACGGGATGCACAGGCTATGTCGCTGATTGCATTGGCAGTTCAACGTTCTATCATTCCTCATATTCGTTCAGCAGCTTCTTCACAAGAAGCTTGGTTAATATTGGAGCAGATGTTTGCAGGAAAGAATGAGACTCGCATCTCTTTCTTGAAGAAAGAGCTAGAGACTCTAAAGATGAATGAGGGTGATTCTATGCAGGATCATCTCAACAAAATTCAGGACTTGCGGGAGCAACTCATGAATGTGGATGAGTACTACTCAGATGCGCAGCTGATTTCTACTACATTGAATTCACTGCCTCCCTCTTACTTGGCTTTTCATACTGCCTTGAACCTCACTATGAGGATTTCGAAAGAGCCCATCACTTTCATTCAGCTTGTCAGTTTGCTTCTAGAGGAGGAACAAACTAGACGGAACAGTGGTGTGGATGGTATAGCTTCTGAGCAGGCTTTTATGTCACGGCAGAAGGGTAAAAACAGCCAAGGGAAAAATGCTTCGCAGAGTTCTGGTAGTAGTAACACTTCACAGACAAGTCAGAAACAGGGGGGCACGCAAGCCAAGAAAGGAAAATGCCATTACTGCAAGAAGCCTGGCCACTACATCACTGAGTGCAGGAAGCGCATCGCCAAAGAGAAGAAAAAGGAGTCAGGGATGTCTGTTTCTGCAGCTCCTTCCACTGCTAGTGAGTCCGCGTCCTTTGTTGCAGACAGGGACTATTGTTTTTACACTTGCAGTTATGATGTCTCTTGGGCTGATAGAGCATTTAGCTCTACAGAAGATGCTGACACTTGGTTCTTTGACAGTGGTGCTTCACGGCATATCACATCTCGTAGAGATTTGTTTGCTTCTCTTGGTGCACCTCCCGTTGGGAAGTCTGTTCAGTGTGCTAATAATGCATCATACCCTGTTCGTGGTATTGGGGAGATTCAGCTTACAGCCATTGATGGCTCTATTCTCCGCCTACAGGATGCTTTGTATGTGCCTGGCATTAAGAAGAATCTGCTTTCCATTTCTTCTATGGCACGTTGTGGTTTGCAGGTCACCTTTGATGATGACCGTTGCATGGTCCGTGACAAGGAACACATGACATTGGTCTTGACAGGTTCTCTGTGTCATGGGTTATATGAGTTGGATGCTCTTTCGGTAGATCAGTCTGCATATTTGACATCCACTCTTACTCCTGCTATGTTAGAGGCAGAGTTATGGCATGCTCGTTTGGGGCATGTAAACTATGGCAGCTTGATGCTATTACAGCGTACTCAGATGTTGGATGGATTACCTCTCTTGGAGAGACCTCCTGAGCATTTATGCGAGGGTTGCATTTTGGGGAAAATGCATCATTTCTCTTTTCCCCGTGATGTTGCTTTTAGAGCAACAGCCAGATTGCAGCTTGTGCATTCGGATGTTTGTGGGCCCATGCAGACACAGTCATTGGGTGGTTGTTACTATTTTGTAACATTTATTGATGACTTTACACGTTTGTGCTGGGTCTATTGCTTGAAAAAGAAGTCAGAAGTGTATGATGCATTTTTGGCTTTCAGTGCACTTGTGGAAACTCAGTCTGGTTGCAAGATTAAGACTCTCCGTTCGGACCGAGGGGGGGAATACATGTCCTCTATGCTGAATTCTTATTTGCAGCAGAAGGGCATTATCCATCAGTACACTACTGCATATACTCCACAGCAGAATGGGGTAGCAGAGAGGAAAAATCGGTCACTCATGGAGATGGCCAGATGTATGCTGAAGGCAAAGAGTTTGCCTCATAGTTTTTGGATGGAAGCCGTCATGTGCGCTTGCCACATTTTGAACAGATGCCCTACCAAGGCCTTGAAAACCGTCACACCTTTTGAGGCTTGGCACAGCCGCAAACCTTCTGTTGGCCACTTCCGTACCTTTGGGTGTCTTGCATATGCCCATATTCCACAGGTACTTCGAAAGAAGTTGGACAACAAGGCTGTAAAATGCATCTTTATGGGATATAGCAGCGAAAGCAAAGGCTACAGACTCTATGATCCCGTGACCAAGAAGGTTTTTGTCAGCAGGGATGTTGTATTTGATGAAAAATCAGAATTATCCTTGGCTGGTTTTGATACATATCAGGCTGCCCGTGATGTCTTTGAAGGGCTGCTGCCCATCACATTTGGTGATTCAGCTGGTACTTCAGCAAATGAACCTAATGTTCAGCCAGCTGATCCTATGGAACATGCAGTAAATCAGCACATTGCTGAAACTGAAATTCAGCAGGAACTTGTACACAGTCAGGAAGCAAGACAGGTGCCTAGATGGTACACGCAGACTATGAGAGATAGTCATTTGGAAACACCCTTGGCTGGCCGTACTCGAAGGCAAACTCGACTGCATGATTCAGCACATTCCATGGAGTTTGTTATGGCAGCATGTACTCATGATAATGAGGAGCCTGAATGTTTTGAGGATGCACGACATAGTGTGCATTGGATGGCAGCCATGCAAGCTGAATTGGATTCTATTCATAAGAATCATACTTGGGATTTGGTGTCTTTGCCAGTTGGCAAGCGTGCCATTGGTACGAAATGGGTCTACAAATTGAAAAGGAATGCAGATGGATCCATAGATAAGTACAAGGCACGGCTGGTAGCTAAAGGCTACGCACAGAAAAAGGGCATTGACTATGAGGAGACCTTTGCTCCTACCTCCCGTATGACGACCATTCGGTCTATGATTGCCTTGGCTGCACATTTTGGTTGGAAAGTGCATCAGCTGGATATAAAGACTGCATTCTTACATGGGGAACTTCAGGAAGAAGTGTATGTACAGCAGCCCATTGGTTTTGCAGTTGAAGGCTCAGAAAATTTAGTATGCAAGCTGAAAAAAGCTCTATATGGTTTGAAACAAGCTCCACGAGCTTGGTACGCAAAAATAGATGCCTTCTTGCTTAGTCAGGGGTTTGTAAACAGCCCATCTGAGTCTACCCTTTATGTACATAAAGAGGGGGGATCCATGCTGATTTTGTGTCTATATGTAGACGACCTTTTGCTCACTGGAACACGTGCTGATCAGATTTCAGCATTCAAAAATAATTTACAGCAAACTTTTGACATGTCTGACTTGGGTATTTTGCACTATTACTTGGGCATCCAGTTTGTACATGATGCTAGAGGCATTGGATTATGTCAGTCAAGGTACATTGGGCAACTTCTTGAGAAGTTTGGCTTACAGGATTGCAAGCCAGTTTGTACACCCATGGAACCTGGGCTCAAACTGTCATTACATGATGACAGTGATTTGTTTGATATCCATACTTATGCTCCAGCAGTGGGATGTCTCATCTATCTATGCCACACTCGGCCAGACATACAGTTTGCCGTTTCAGTTTTGAGCAGGTACATGCATCAGCCTCGTATGTCGCATTGGCAAGCTGTGAAGCGTGTGTTTCGTTACTTGCAGGGTACTAGAGCTCTTGGATTGCTTTATGCCAAGGGGGGACCACTGCAGTTACATGCTTACAGTGACTCTGATTGGGCTGGTGATTTTGATACTCGTCACTCCACTAGTGGCAATTGTTTCTTTCTTGGCTCGTCATGCATTTCTTGGCTTAGCAAGAAACAATCCACTGTTGCCACGTCGTCATGTGAAGCTGAGTACAAGGCAGCCTTCACTACTGCAGTTGAGTGCGTATGGCTTAGACGCTTACTTGCTGATTTGGATGTATCT
This sequence comes from Lygodium microphyllum, assembly GCF_053477565.2. Lineage (NCBI taxonomy): Eukaryota > Viridiplantae > Streptophyta > Polypodiopsida > Schizaeales > Lygodiaceae > Lygodium > Lygodium microphyllum. The sequence goes on along the minus strand of NC_141160.1, from coordinate 42,202,430 downwards.
GTTACGGAGCCTACTCCTTTATATACTGACAGTCAGAGTGCCATTGCAGTGGCAGGGAACCCTGTGTTTCATGCTCGCACGAAACACATAGAGATTCACTACCACTTTGTCAGAGAGAGGCTACATGCAGGTGATATCAGCCTTGTCTACTGTCCTACCACCAGCAATGTGGCAGACATCTTCACCAAAGCTCTTCCACGAGACAAATTTGAAGCATTTCGCGATGCTTTGAATTTGACGCCCTTTGGTGGCGGATGATCCTTGTACACTTGATCACTCTTCACTCCAGGGGGTTTGTTGGGTATCTCACACGCCTTACTTACGCCTACGCTCATATGGGAGTGTGCGGGTGATCACTAGGACACTGGGGCACTTTTTACTCTCGGTAGGAGAGGTTTTTTCCCCCAGATTATGTGTACTATTTTGTATGTGCTTGTGGTGCACACTTACGGGCACTTACTGTGTTCGGGTGTGAACAGCCCCTTATAACTCTAAGGTATAAGGGTTATCATTTGTACTTTCAGTTAACACTCTATTCAGTACTATTGCATTGGGTGTCGTGCTCAACTCCGTCTCTCACTCTCACACTGTCTACTGCACTTCAGCTGCACCTCGATCCTCTCCCATCTGACACAAGTCCCCATGTAAGAAAGCCGTCTTGACATCCATCTGGCATAAATCCAAGTCAAGCTGGGCAACCAAAGCCAAGACTAAGCGCAAGGTGGTCATCTTAACCACAGGAGAAAAGACCTCGTCAAAGTCCCCACCATGCTTCTGCTTAAAACCCTTTCCTACCAATCTAGCCTTGTATGCCGGTTTGGGGTATCCAGGGGTACTTTTTAGCTTCTACACCCACTTGCATGGCAAAGCCTTCTTGCCCGTAGGCAAGGAAACCAAATCCCAAGTGTCATTCTTATGCAGGGAGTCTATCTCAGACTCCATAGCCCTCTCCCAGGAGTAACTGTCACCCCTGCGCATAGCCTCATCATAGGTGAAAGGCTCTCCTGCATCTGTAACCAAGACATAATGCATCGAGGGCTGAAATCTATCAGGTGGACGTCTGTCTCTAGTAGACCGTCTCTTGGCAAGCTTTGCTGCCTACCCAGCTGCCTGTCCAACACCCTGACCATGAGCATCTGCTGCAGCTATAGGTTGTCCAACTGGTTGTGCGGGAGCTCTCGGCTCCTCCTGAAATATGACCCTGCAGATCTCAACAACTCTCTCAGGCTGCCTATGCATTTTGTCTTCATGGAAGACTACATCATGATTGCGGATGACTTTCCGCGCCTGGGGATCCTAGAGACGGTAATCCATCTCGCCTGCATCCCCATAACCAAGGAAAATACATTTGACACTCTTGGGATCCAGCTTACTTCTTTTGTCCCTGGGCACATGACAAAATGCCTCATATCCAAACACATGGAGATGCGCATAAGAGGGAGATTTTCCAGTCCATACCTCCTCTGCAACTTGAAAATCCAAACCACTAGAGGGTGATCTGTTTATGACATGCACAGCTGTACTAACTGCCTCAGCCCAAAAGCTCTGCGGTAGGCCTGCATGGCTAAGCATACTATGTACACGCTCCTGGATGGTTCTATTCATCCGCTCAGCCAAACCATTCTGGTGTGGGGGGGGGGGGGGGAAGGGGGGAGGGGGGGTGTAGGGGGCAGTCAACTGACGCTTAATACCCCTCTCATCACATAACTGCTCAAAAGCACGTGAGATATACTCACCCCCATTATCTGTCCTTAGGCATTTTAGCCTATACCCAAACTAGTTCTCAACCAATACAAGCCATCTCTGAAACACGCCAAGATATCGGATTTGAGCTTAATGAGATAAGCCCAAACTTTCCGTGAAAAATCATCTATGAACGTAACAAAATACTTTGCACTATCCATAGACTGACAAGGCATGGGCCCACAGACATCCGAATATACCAATGCCAAGGGCTCACTCATGCGTGGCCTACCAGACTTCTTATGTGTAGACCTAGTCTGCCTGCCATAAAGACAATGCTCACATTGGCATGGGCCCACAGACATCCGAATGTACCAATGCCAAGGGCTCACTCATGCATGGCCTACCAGACTTCTTATGTGTAGACCTAGTCTACCTGCCATAAAGACAATGCTCACATGAATCAAAACATGCATAATCAAGGGGCGGTAAGTACTGCAAATCAGAAAGCATTTTCATTCCCTTCAAAGACATATGGCCCAAACGGGCATGCCAAACAGATACATGTGGGATAGAACCCACAAACAAAACATGATCAAGGAAAGAAGCTGATACAATCAAGGGGTAGAGACTGCCAACCTTCGCACCTCTCGCAATCACAAGTCTGCCACGAGTGATCTTCCATGCAGAGTCTCCAAAACATACATGATATCCTACGTCACCAAGCTGTTCAGCTGACATGAGACTGCATATCAAAGCAGGTACATGACGTACATCCTGCATAACAAAATTGCTGCCAAAAGAAAACTACAGCCTAGCATCACTAATGCCCACAATATCAAGAGAGTTGTCATCACCCAAGCGCACAGAACCCGAGACAGTACGGTATGAATGAAACCACTCTTAGCAAGGTGTCACATGAAAGGATGCACCTAAGTCCAAGAGCCAACATTGTGCATACATAGAGTGTATCTCTGTCATCTTCGAAGCACTAGAAGAAGCTGCTAGGATATAATCATCATCATCAACATTCTCAGGCTGCATAACATTGATCTCTTCAATTTTAACACTAGACTTTGCAGATACTATGTTGCGATTAGAAAAATTATCCTACACTTGTTCTTTCCCCTTATCTTTGCACCTTTCATTACGCAATTCATGGCATTGTGACCTAATGGCCCTTTTTCCCACAATGGTAACAAGTAGCATCTGCATTCCTGCCACGGCATTTGCTACGTGACTTCCCACGAGACTTGGACCAAGATTTCTGAGAATCCCGTCCACGACCACTACCACTGCCATGATTTCCATATCCATCATTCCTGCCTCTAACTGTCATAGCATGAGACACACAAGAGGCATCCAAATTCTTACGGTTAACCTCTTCCTGCAGAAGAGCACTCTCAACATTAGATAATTTCAAGGTAGCAGTAGAGGCACATAATGCATTGCGGAATACATCCCATGACTCATTAAGAGTACCAAGCAAGAAAAGGGAGTAACATCCTCTGCAAAAGTGATGTCCTGCAAAGTCAAGTTCTTGAGTATAGCATGAAACTGGCTCAAGTGAGCAGACATAGTAGCATTCTCCTTCATGCGCAGATCCATAAGCTGCTTCAGCCAATACATCTGACTCGCTGGACTTTTCTTGTCATAGAGATTTTTTATCTTTTCCCACAACTGCCATGCACTCTGTTCTTCCTCAAAGACATTATAGTGAACCTATTCTGTGAGAGACAATACAATAGTGGACTTACATAACTCATCAAGCTCAAGTCATTCCTCGTCTGGCATAGTTGCAGGTAGATGCCAGCTTAACCTCAAAGGTTTGATGTGCGATATCTATACCAACACCTGTCAAATTTGGCTCTTCCAATAAGAGTAATTCGTACCATCAAGCTTAGTGATGTTGAAAATAGCATGATCAATGGATGAACTCGCCATAATGCAGGCTGGAAAACTGTAGACAGTTCAAAACTGCTTGCTGTTTACTGTAGAAAATGATCAAAAAATCACCAAAATCGAGGAAAAATGGCGAAGCAAGTGGAACCAAAGCTGCTGCCCACCAAGTACTAGTGAAAGTACATCATTTCAAAGTGTTTCAGCATGAAAAATCCATGTCAGTCCATACATATATGCTTGCTGTAATAAATTTCAGATTTCAGTAAAAGAGAGCTAACAGTGCCAAAATCGGATCCCAAGGCAATCAGATATTGCCAAGACCAAAGCCGGCATCATGCGGACATAGCATAAGCATATGACGGTCAATAAGCATGAATCCAACACCCAAGTATGTCATACAAATATCTGCTAGTGAGTAGGCACACCCCCCAGGCAACGGCGCAAAGTGTTCCTACCACTACTAAAACTTGACACAAGTAGGTGTCAGTTCACAAAGATACAGATCCAAAATTGAGCTTTAGCTCATAAGCATACAGTGAACCAAGACATATGATCTATCTGTGAGAGTGCGCAACGGAAGAGGAAATACGAACACGGAGGGAGAGAGAGAGAGAAAGCAGAAAAATAAGGAAGAGAAATCTGCACTGACTAAAATAAATGCTGAATACACTGAAATGGACTGATCAGTCCCTGCACGCAGCCCACAGCGTCAGTGAGGGCACCAGATCAGGCTGATGACGATGGCAGCACCACCACGGGGGAGGAGTGTCGGAATCTGCAAGAAGACAACTGACCAAGTGGGGAGGGGGGCTGCCAATAAATAGGCAACGGACAAACCCTAACCCTAACCCTAAAATGGCCGCAAACCCTAAAATGGACGCAAACCCTAAAAGTGCCCTAAAATGGGCGCCCCACAACAGTGACCAAAAAGTGGCCGGGCAGCCAATGGCTACTCACTAAAAGAGGCCCAAAAGAAAGACACAACCTAAGACAGCCAGTCAAGAGTGACTAGCCTCCCCCATCATAACACATGACAGACATGTCAGAGCTCCTAATGTCCTCGTCTGACTCAGACTGAGGCTCACAGGCAGGAGATGACAAGGCATGACAAACATGACTGCTAACACCCCCTCTCAGATCCTGGATGTGGCTGAAGGCCGAAGAAGAAATGGATCCGGGGATGGCAAGAGGAATGCCAATGTCGATGAAGTCCGTCGAAGTAGACTGCCGCTAAAGGAGCTCCTCACGATCCTGGAAAGCCCCCTCTAAAACACTAGGGGCCAGGGAATCCACAGCCGCATCACTGAGATCGTCCCCCTCTGAAAGGGATGGGGGGTATGAGGGAACCACCGAAGGAGAAGATGGGGGATGGGAAGGAACCTGTGGAATAGAAGGTGCACAAGCAGGAACGGGTGTAGCAATAGACTGCCTCGGAGGACCCTGCATCAAAGAAGGGGAATGGAGCTTGTAAAGCCCGCTCTCCTGCCAACCTGTAGATAAGGCAGCTCCTGTAAGAGAATCCTCAATAACAACGGCATGCTCGGTGAAGATCACTCGTGTGCCAAGCCTCGTAAGGCCATAAACTGAGAGGAGGGGAAGGCCCAAGTCCGGAACATGTAGGGCCTGTGAAAGGAAGCTCGTAGATCGGTCTGTAAACAAAGGCAATGTGCCAACACCACTAATAGGCACCGATAAAATGTCACCAACAGTGACTGAACCCTCTGATGGACGGAGATACTGTAACAAATCACCTCGAGGAGTCATATGACTCGAAGCACCACTGTCCACTAACCAAGGCTGCGCAGAAGACACTGCAGCCACGGAAGAAGGATCCTCCTCCAAAGCATGGATATGAAGGAACACTGACTCATGGGTAACAGCTGGTGTAGAGGTAGAAGAAGGCTCCGATGTAGATCCACCCTTCGCTCTCGGACGAAGGTGAGGGTACTTCTTCCAGCATTTCTCCTCTGGATGTGTCCCTTTCCCACAGTGTGGGCACTTCGGTCTCTCTGAATCTGAGTCAGAGCCTGAAGAACTGTCCTTCTTCTTAGCCTTTGGCTTCTTCTTCTTCTTCTTCTGTCCTCCCGAACCTGCAACAAAGGCTCTAGTGGAGTCGGATCCACTAGCACTGACCTCTCTGAGTCGCTCGTCATGCTCCAAGACAAGCGGGGATAGCTCCTCCCATAGAAGCTTCTCACAGGTCCTCGATGTAAGAAGGCTGGTGTAGAAGACATCAAACCGAGGCGATGGCAGCTGAGTCAAAAGAATCATAGCCAAGTCTTCAGAAGATATCGTCCGACCGAGGGATGCAAGCTCATCCCTCATATCCTGTAATCTGTTGATGTGGTCCTTCATGGAAGGACTATCATCAATAGCGAGCATCCGCAACTTCTTTTCGAGAGATATCCGGTGGGCAAACGTCTTCTGTTCATAGAGAGACGTGAGCTTTCTCCACACGTCTGCTGCAGTCTTCAACCTGTGAACATGAACAAGGACAGAATCCTACAAACTCAGAAAAAGGAAAGATCTGGCTCTAGAATTGAGCCGATCACATAAGGCTGCACGATCCATAGATGTCCCATCTGCGGGATCCACCTTAGGCCGGGGAATAGGAACAGAAACAAGCTCCCAAAGATCGAAGGAGTCCAAGATACACTCCACCTTGCAGGACCATAGAGAAAAGTTGGAGCCATCCAACCGGTCCTCTTTGGGCAGCTGAGGAAGTACGGGTACCTGTACAGGGGATACCAAAGGCTGCATCTTCGGCCCACTGGAAGAGGATCGCCGAGATACATGAATAGAAGGGGGACGGGAAAGAGGAATAGACTCCGGACAACGGTCCTCGTGATAAAAATCACGCCTCCGTTCAGATGAATGTCGAGACAAAAGCTCATCATCTGAGTCATCAAAACCTGTAAACTGATGATAAGACATCTTCTAAATCTGCAAAACACCAAACACCAAAGAAAACTGTTCCAATGCCAAAGGATGACCACCAGAAGGGTCACCAACCACCAGAAGAACCGCCAAACTCCAGGAAATCAGGTCGCCTATCACCAGGAGGTGAAAATGCAGCTGTGTAGGGCACAAAATCCGGAGGGAAAGTTGCCAGGCACCAAAACGCAGCCAAGAAGAGAAGCGCCAGCTGGAGATGAGCCGCCAAGAGGGTAGACGACCACCTTGGATGCAAAACGCAGCCTGTAGTGGAGTCGCCCAGCTGAAAAGAAGGCCGCCCAGCTGAAAACGCAAGGAGACAGGGCTGGTTGATGACGTGGCAGCCTCTGGAAGGGGCTGATGCAGCAAACGCAAATATTCAGACCACCTGGAGGGGCCGCCTGGCTGTTGGAGAGAAGGGGGGCAGCAACAGATGATAGGTGTGGTCTCTCTCCAGTCGATGAAGACCTCCGTGCTCTCAGTTTGGCGATGATACCATGTGAGAGTGCCCAACGGAAGAGGAAATACGAACACGGAGGGAGAGAGAGAGAGAAAGCAGAAAATAAGGAAGAGAAATCTGCACTGACTGAAATGAATGCTGAATACACTGAAATGGACTGATCAGTCCCTGCACGCAGCCCACAGCGTCAGTGAGGGCACCAGATCAGGCTGATGACGATGGCAGCACCACCACGGGGGAGAAGGAGTGTTGGAATCTGCAAGAAGACAACTGACCAAGTGGGGAGGGGGACTGCCAATAAATAGGCAACGGACAAACCCTAACCCTAACCCTAAAATGGCCGCAAACCCTAAAAGTGCCCTAAAATGGGCGCCCCACAACAGTGAACAAAAAGTGGCCGGGCAGCCAGTGGCTGCCCACTAAAAGAGGCCAAAAAGAAATACACAACCTAAGACAGCCAGTCAAGAGTGACTAGCCTCCCCCATCATAACACATGACAGACATGTCAGAGCTCCTAATGTCCTCGTCTGACTCAGACTGAGGCTCACAGGCAGGAGATGACAAGGCATGACAAACATGACTGCTAACACTATCATCCCAAAAGGTAAGAAGTCCCAAAGTCTCAAGTGTCTGTAACTGCTCAATAGCATGTAACGGTTCAATGCATAAAAGTACCACCTGCTCAATGTCTGATAAGGATTCAAGAATGCTCCCACTGGCACAAAAGCCGTATGTACGAGCTCAAGAGCTCAAGCCAAGGCAAGACACAGTGCCAATGACATAAGTCCAAGACAATACATCAATAGTACATCCCAAACATGTAGGCGGTAGAGCATCCGTATGTAACATCCATAAGCATGTAAGACATCAAGTATATCCCAAGATACAACTTTGGCAAGCCAATAAATAGCTCAAGTAAGCTCCGAGAATTCAAGGTCAAGCCAAGACCGAGCTCCAGTAGCAATAGGCTCCATATAATGTAACTAGCATGTAGTAATGGCATAGGCTAAGCATGTCAAGACCGGTCAGACATAAGCAACATATGTGCCATAAGTACATCCAAGACGGAGCATCCAAATGCTTTGCAAAGCGAGCTCAAGCTCAACCAACGATCCCGAATCAAAACCAACCTCTATGTCGAGCCCCAAGTGTCAATACATCACCATATATGTCCGAAACATAACTCGAAAAGCATAGGCATAAGTATATATGAGTAAAATGACTTCAGCCCAATTGTGTACAATAGTGATTTATTGTTCAAAACTGAGAATTTCAGCACCAAAATCAGCTCCAAATGGTTGCCAAACAATAGGCATACATTCCCCTAACATCCGGGCACCAAACGGGACCAACCGGGCATCAAATGACAATGCCAAACAAGTTGTAGCATCAAATGTCAGTGTAACACTGTCATAAACTGCCTGTGGATTATTATGACAGTCCCAAAACAGTGTTAAATCAGTCCAAATGCTATACCAACACATCAACCATCAAAACCAAGCATCAAAGCATGTTCATATGCCCGAAATGGAGCCTTTCCAAGTGCCAATGGAGAGGGAGAGCTGCTGTTGTGACCATCAATGCTGAAGACACATATGGGAGGGCTGCGTGATTCTGCCAATTGTAAATGCTGGTCCTGAGGCTGCAAAAATGGTGACCAAGCTTCGAAGGGGTCCGATTAAAGCCAAGGAAGGCCTCAAACAAGCTCCAACAAGTCTTGTTCAAAGGCAAGTGAGATATGAAGCAAGGGAGCTTCAATGGTGGCTATCCCAATCTTGTTTACAACTGTGAGACATGAGAACTGAAGTAAAACCCTGAAGAAAATGATCAAATACCTCTGATGTAATACTCTGAAGGTGTCCAACAATGCCGGGAAGGTGCTCGGGAAGCAGAGGAGTGACGGAAGCTCGAAGGAGTCGAATATGGCTGCCGGGAAGGAGACCCAATGCAAATAGGAAGTCGATGGGATGCTGAGAATGCCACGAACCAAGCTCAAGCGTGTCAGAAAGCAAAGCTCTGATACCAGTTGAAAGGGAGCGACAGATCGAAGGTTAGACTCGAGAGCTATGGCGGGAGAGCAAGAGCAAAAAAGGGAGAGACTAGAAATGGGAACTCCAACAGTCACAATGTGTGACCGGGCCTTTCTTTATTCAAACCGTCACTAAAAGAATAAAGAATAAAGTGACGGTGACGGGCGCCCGCCACCTGCAATGTGCAGTGGCGGTGACTATCAGTGTAGTAATACACGAGCGGCTAGGCAGAGGCGCCTTTACTCCCAACATCTTGCTTACAGCTTCAACAAGAAATAGAAGCCGTACCCAAGGAAAAGAGGTAACCGCTATGGGAATGTCGGGTGTCAAGATCTCTTGCCCACGTCCTACGGAGGCAACTATGCTTGTAGAGAGTCCACTGAGGGACGGCCACAGTCTAAGGATATACACTGCAGTGCTAATAGGCTCAACCCATAGACCATCAAGAAGCTCTACTACAAACAGCATAGAGCGTGCCATGTTTAAAATTGTCCGGTTCCTACCCTCTAAGACTCCATTCTGGGAAGAGGAGTCGATAGAGGTGAGATGGCGAGAAATGCCATCGTGGGAGATAAACTCGCCACTGCTATCACTCCTCGTGGTACCTACATGACGTCCAATCTGGTTGTGAACCAGCAGTACCCAAGTGCTAAAGTAGATGAAAGCATCAAACTTATGCTTAAGAAAGTACATCCACATGTATCGAGAGATATCATCCACTATCAAAAAAAAGTAAAGCCCACCATTTAAGGCGGCAGTGGACGTCAGGCCACAAAGATCAATGTGAATCAATCTCAATGGAGCCTCATCTCTATGAGTGGATTGCTGTGGGAATGGGATATGATGTTGCTTACCTAGTTGACATGCTTTAGAAACCTCTCGAGATAGCTTCAGGCGGGGAATGCCATCAACCATCTAGTAATGCGACAACTCATAAAGAGAGTCGTATCCAAGATGTCCTAAGCAGTAATACCAAAGACGGTCATTGCTCAAATACTCCCGTGCAATGGCTAAAGCCTAAAAGCAATAGAACTCCGAGTTCTCGACTGTTGGCACGATAAGAAAGTGTATCAGGTGATAGAGGCCATTAGGCTCTGCCTTGCCGCAAGCAATAAATAAACCAATATTGGCATCAATGACTTCGACGGCAGTCGATGTAAAGAAGATTGCTTGCCCCAACTAATAGAGCTGTTGAACAGACAATAAGTTCACCCCAAGCTAGGGGACAAGATAAACGTCGTCCAGTGCAGCAATATCCGATCCTTCATCAGTGACAAAACTAATACCACTACAAGCTTGGATCTTGACCGCGAGGAGTTGTTCCCTACTTTGACTCTCCCAGCTGCAGGATGTCTGGTGAGAAAAATATAATCTATAGGGGTCATGTGATAAGTAGCTCCACTGTCCACAATTCCAGTAGGAGCAAAAGTGCTTGGTTGTGACAAGTGGGTCTCTGCTACCATCTTCTCCGAAGACAACTCACAGATATGGACGAGGCTCGCATCTGATGCCTCTAAAGAGACGATGTGGGCCTCTATAGACCAATCAAACAAGCCCTCTGGCATAAAGAACAATGTCAACTATGATGGCTGTCTAGTCGCAACATGAGAATGAGCTTTCCACAACCCCTAAGATTGGTTGCCACCACCCTGCTTCCTTACTAGGAGTTACCCTGCTAGTGTGTGAATGTCTGAGACTTGGATTTTGGCTGTGTGCCTCTTGCCTTTGATCAATACTCATCATCAAAATGGCCCGCCTTCTGACAATGTTGACAATACCTATTCTTCTTAAGTACATTCTGCCACCTTGGTTTAAGAGAGGATTGATTGTTCTCTTGGGTCATACTAAATGAGGTCTTAGTGGAATTTTGAGGTTTCTTATGTGAGAGTGCGCAACGGAAGAGGAAATACGAACACGGAGGGAGAGAGAGAGAGAGAAAGCAGAAAATAAGGAAGAGAAATCTGCACTGACTGAAATGAATGCTGAATACACTGAAATGGACTGATCAGTCCCTGCACGCAGCCCACAGCGTCAGTGAGGGCACCAGATCAGGCTGATGATGATGGCAGCACCACCATGGGGGAGAAGGAGTGTCGGAATCTGCAAGAAGACAAGTGATCAAGTGGGGAGGGGGGCTGCCAATAAATAGGCAACGGACAAACCCTAACGCTAACCCTAACCCTAAAATGGGCGCAAACCCTAAAAGTGCCCTAAAATGGGCGCCCCACAACAGTGACCAAAAACTGGCCGGGCAGCCAGTGGCTGCTCACTAAAAGAGGCCAAAAAGAAATACACAACCTAAGACAGCCAGTCAAGAGTGACTAGCCTCCCCCATCAAACACATGACAGACATGTCAGAGCTCCTAATGTCCTCGTCTGACTCAGACTGAGGCTCACAAGCAGGAGATGACAAGGCATGACAAACATGACTGCTAACACCCCCTCTCACATCCTGGATGCGGCTGAAGGCCGAAGAGGAAATAGATCCTGGGGTGGCAAGAGGAATGCCAATGTCAATGAAGTCCGTCGATGTAGACTGCCGCTAAAGGAGATCCTCACGATCCTCGGAATCCCCCTCTAAAACACTAGGGGCCAGGGGATCCACAGCCGCATCACCGAGATCGTCCCCCTCCGAAAGACATGGGGGGTACGAGGGAACCACCGGAGGAGAAGGTGGGGGATGGAAAGGAAGCTGTGGAATAGAAGGTGCACAAGCGAGAACGGGTGTAGCAATAGACTGCCGCGGAGGACCCTGCATCAAAGAAGGGGAATGGAGCCTATAAAGCCCGCTCTCCTACCAACCTGTAGATAAGACAGCTCCTGTAAAAGAATCCTCAATAACAACGGCATGCTCGGTGAAGATCACTCGTGTGCCAAGCCTCGTAAGGCCATGAACGGAGAGGAGGGGAAGGCCCAAATCCGAAACATATAGGGCCTGTGAAAAGGAGCTCGAAGGTCGGTCAGTAAACAAAGGCAATATGCCAACACCACTAATAGGCACCGATAAAATGTCACCAACAGTGTGACTGAACCCTCTGATGGACGGAGATCCTGTAACAAATCACCTCAGGGAGTCATATGACTCGAAGCACCACTGTCCACTAACCAAGGCTGTGCAAAAGACACTGCAGCCACGGAGGAAGGATCCTCCTCCAAAGCATGGATATGAAGGAACACTAACTCATGGGTAACAGCTGGTGTAGAGATAGAAGAAGGCTCCGATGTAGATCCACCCTTCGCTCCCGGACGAAGGTGAGGGTACTTCTTCCAACATTTCTCCTCGGGATGTGTCCCTTTCCCACAGTGTGGGCACTTCGGTCTCTCTGAATCTGAGTCAGAGCCTGAAGAACTGTCCTTCGTCGTAGCCTTTGACTTCTTCTTCTTCTTCTGTCCTCCCGAACCTGCAACAAAGACTCTAGTGGAGTCGGATCCACTAGCACTAACCTCTCTGAGTCGCTCGTCATGCTCCAAGACAAGCGGGGATAGCTCCTCCCATAGAAGCTTCTCACGGGTCCTCGATGTAAGAAGGCTGGTGTAGAAGACATCAAACCGAGGCGATGGCAGCTGAGTCAAAAGAATCATAGCCAAGTCTTCAGAAGATATCGTCCGACCGAGGGATGCAAGCTCATCCCTCATATCCTGCAATCTGTTGATGTGGTCCTTCATGGAAGGACTATCATCAATAGCGAGCATCCGCAACTTCTTTTCGAGAGATATCCGGTGGGCAAACGTCTTTTGTTGATAGAGAGACGCGAGCTTTCTCCACACGTCTGCTGCAGTCTTCAACCTGTGAACATGAACAAGGACAGAATCCTGCAAACTCAGAAAAAGGAAAGATCTGGCTCTAGAATTGAGCCGATCACATAAGGCTGCACGATCCATAGATGTCCCATCTGCGGGATCCACCTTAGGCCGGGGAATAGGAACAGAAACAAGCTCCCAAAGATCGAAGGAGTCCAAGATACACTCCACCTTGCAGGACCATAGAGAAAAGTTGGAGCCATCCAACCGGTCCTCTTTGGGCAGCTGAGGAAGTACGGGTACCTGTACAGGGGATACCAAAGGCTGCATCTTCGGCCCACTGGAAGAGGATCGCCGAGATACATGAATAGAAGGGGGACGGGAAAGAGGAATAGACTCCGGACAACGGTCCTCGTGATAAAAATCACGCCTCCGTTCAGATGAATGTCGAGACAAAAGCTCATCATCTGAGTCATCAAAACCTGTAAACTGATGATAAGACATCTTCTAAATCTGCAAAACACCAAACACCAAAGAAAACTGTTCCAATGCCAAAGGATGACCACCAGAAGGGTCACCAACCACCAGAAGAACCGCCAAACTCCAGGAAATCAGGTCGCCTATCACCAGGAGGTGAAAACGCAGCTGTGTAGGGCAGAAAATCCGGAGGGAAAGTTGCTAGGCACCAAAACGCAGCCAAGAAGAGAAGCGCCAGCTGGAGATGAGCCGCCAAGAGGGAAAACGACCACCTTGGATGCAAAACGCAGCCTGTAGTGGAGTCGCCCAGCTGAAGAGAAGGCCGCCCAGCTGAAAACGCAAGTAGACAGGGGCTGGTTGATGACGTGGCAGCCTCTGGAAGGGGCTGATGCAGCAAACGCAAATGTATAGACCACCTGGAGGGGCCGCCTAGCTGTTGGAGAGAAGGGGGGCAGCAACAGATGATAGGTGTGGTGTCTCTCCAGTCGATGAAGACCTCCGTGCTCTCAGTTTGGCGATGATACCATGTGAGAGTGCGCAATGGAAGAGGAAATACGAACACGGAGGGAGAGAGAGAGAGAAAGCAGAAAATAAGGAAGAGAAATCTGCACTGACTGAAATGAATGCTGAATACACTGAAATGGACTGATCAGTCCCTGCACGCAGCCAACAACGTCAGTGAGGGCACCAGATAAGGCTGATGATGATGGCAGCACCACCACGGGGGAGAAAGAGTGTCGGAATCTGCAAGAAGACAAGTGATCAAGTGGGGAGGGGGGCTGCCAATAAATAGGCAACGGACAAACCCTAACCCTAACCCTAAAATGGGCGCAAACCCTAAAATGGGCGCAAACCCTAAAAGTGCCCTAAAATGGGCGCCCCACAACAGTGACCAAAAAGTGGCCGGGCAGCCAGTGGCTACTCACTAAAAGAGGCCAAAAAGAAATACACAACCTAAGACAGCCAGTCGAGAGTGACTAGCCTCCCCCATCAAAACACATGACAGACATGTTAGAGCTCCTAATGTCCTCGTCTGACTCAGACTGAGGCTCACAGGCAGGAGATGACAAGGCATGACAAACATGACTGCTAACATCTTACCCTTCTCTTACTGTCCCTTCTAAGAAGTGGTAAGGAGGGCCCTCACTACAGGAGATGCTCCATGAAACCAATCGAACAATCTAGCATAACGCAAGAGCTAACACTCAAATTCATAGAATGTGGGCATAGTGGATTGTGAGATGACCTACTGCACAAAGTTAAAGTATTTCCTAGGTAACTTATTTAGAAACACCATGACCTGGTCATCATGGAACTTAGGAGCCCCCATCGTAGAGAACTCTTTGAGGAGTCGTTGATACTCACACAACTTGACCTTAAGGTCATCCTTATCAGTAATAGTGAAAATCTGAAGCTCATGGTCAAGATTAATGCGACGGGCAGTATCCCAAGCCACATAGGAGTCAATCAAGAGTGTCCAACACTCTGACACTAAGTCGAAATATTGAAGCTGAGAATGAAACTCAGGTAGTAAGCCCTGCATCAACTCAACTATAACAGAGACATTATGAGCCTTCCATGAGCGGACGACCTCATATGAAACAAGTGTGGGATTGGGTTGCGGTTCCAAACCCTGCACAAGATCCCATAGATTCTGAGAATCTAGGACATGCCTTATCAAATTAGACCAAGTGGTATAGTTAGACCCATTGAAAGGAGTCTTGTTATTGAATGAGTTCTTAGCAGATGAGGAGCTAGAACCATGAGGTGTTGGTGGAGGAGAATAAGTGTGATGTGGTGGTGGACAAGATGGTGGAGGTTAAGGAGGGGGATAAGAAATAGGGTAGGAAAAAATAGGTTGTTGATGTCTAAAGAGTGCCGATTGCTACGGAGGCACTGGAATAAAAGTGTTTCCATAAGGTGCCAAAGGTGGAGATGGAAGCACTGGGACATGGTAGCCTTGTCTAAGGGTCAGCTAATAGGGCACAATAGAATGACCAAGTGGTCCACTAGGTAAAGCCATAGAGGCAAACTGTGGTACCAAATGATCCATGCTCGAAGAACACCCTGGAGGGGAAAAACTCGAAAGTGTGTGTGTGGGAGGATGAGCTCCCACAACGGATATACCACCCAAATAGGAGAAAGGAGTCCTAAAGGTTGTGCCTAAACGAGTCCTAGAGGTTGTGCCTAATGAATGACCCCCCAGTGTGATGAGCTCCCACAACAGATACACCACCCAAATAGGAGAAAGAAGTCCTAAAGGTTGTGCCTAATGGATGACCCCCCAGTGTGATGTGTGGTGAATACATAGGTGTACTTAATGGAGGCTGAAAGGAATATGCAACGGAAGATGAGGGAAGGATGGGTGGGAGCCCAAATGAATTTGTGATAGGTGAAGATATGGCAAACATCATTGGTTCCTTTTGTCCATTAAATGCAACAAAATGAGATATACCTACTCTAGTATGACCGTGAGAAACAAAATTATTTAAAGGAAAAGGAATAGAAGAAATACTTACAAGTTATTGCTTCGTTTTTTTACCTTGTCTAGAGTTGTCAAAGAAATATCTATCTTCCTCATTACTTCCAAACCAAAACATATTATGTATTACCCCTTCTTTAAGAGGATCTCCCAAACCATGAGAAATAGAAATATCAAATACCATAGAATAAGAAACGAGATTGTGCATACCTGGCATTGGAGAAAAGAAGTAAGATGGAAGTGGTATGTAATCTATGCCAATTTCCACTTGCAGATGGCCAGTCCGAAGTGGAGATTCCATCATACCTGCCTAGTCAATAGTTATGTGCATCGAATCTGAAGGAAGAAACTCAAGCTTACCTTCAATCTGCTACTGAGCCCTATGCATAAGGATGAGATTGTACTCAGCAGCTGAAATCTTGTACGGTCAATGGACTCCATGGTAGTCCGAAGTTTCTCCACCCATGCAAGATCTAGCAGGGGCAAGTTGGGAGGCCCACTCCTGCTCATTTCTTGACATGCTTGGCTGTGGAGTCTGGAGCAGTGTATCCGTGTTCGAAGTCATCTGAACCTTTTGTTATTCTTGCTTCTACGAATGAGCTCTCCGATCAAGTCCAAGGTTTCTCAAAGAGAACTTGGCTTTGATACCATGTGACGAGATGCTCTAAACACAAAAACACAATACCAATCGTACGACAAAGTACAAGCTGATAACACAAAACACAGTTAGGGTTAGGGTAACTCAGAGAGAATGAACAAAGATAATAATGAAATGAATGACTGCTAAATAGACAATGCTCATGCAGCAAACACACTGTGCAAAAGGTGAATATTGTACCACAAACTCCCGTATCTCGAGGATTAAGACAGAGGTAATGAGCTAGAGAGTGTGTCGTACTCCAAACGACCCAAAACACAACAAAGCAGCCTCCGAATGTGGAACACAAGCAAACGCAACCAAGGAAGGCTGGATCTAATGTGCAGACGCCAGTGTAGGAGAGAAAAATACTAAAAATGCAGGTGAGGAGATCAACAGCAGTAGTCACCAAGCTGAAATCAGCTCCAAATAGTGTGTGGTAGGCTCGAAATAGGCGCCAGACTCTTGTAGACAGCAATGGCCAGCTTGGACCGCAACGTCCTCCGCATCCGAGATATGGACAGGAAGCTGAAAGACCTAAAATATGCAAAAATGAGATTAGGGAGAGTGGTAGGCTACATGCCTATTTATAGAAAGTTTGGGGTACCAAAATCAGGGTTTTGCATGTGGGACACAGCAACTCTCTAGCATCACGTTTCTTTTTTTAATAAAAGATTTTCTTCATTAATTAAGCGCATTTTGGGCTTATTTAAGTCAAGCTAATGCATTTTAAGCTCAACATCCACACCTCTTTTGCGGAGGACATCATGGTCAAAGCTTCCACCATGCACACATGTTACCATCCAGCGCCTCATTCCAATCTTTCACACGTATTTATTGTTGTCGCCAGGTCCCAGGAGCTGTCACCTACAGTTGAGTGTTCTCGCCTACAATTGGTTGCTATCGCAACTTGCCACCAACAAGCAATTGTCACCATGATCTTCTCTCTTCTCTGAAAGCTGTGTTTTGGTTTTTTGCCTATTGCCCTAACATTCTCTCACCATTGTCTATTGCATTTGCACCTAACAGCTATTGTGCAGATTTTCTCTCTCTTCATATACCTACGATTTTAGTCTTTCTCTCTACTACACTGCCGACTGCATCAGATCCAGCCTTCCTTGGCTGCATTTGCTGGTGTTCAACACTCAGAAGCTGCCTTTGCTCCGTTCGAAGTGCCACACACTCTACAGCTCATAATCCATGCCTTGATCCTAGAGATACAAGAGTTTGAGGTTCAGTATTCACTGCATAGTGTGTTTGTTGCATGAGCATTGTATATTCATTATTCATTCACTTTATTATTCATTGTGTTCACTGTCTTTGAGTTACCCTAATCCTAACTGTGTTCTAAGTTTATTAGTCTGTGTTTTGTCGTACGATTAGTTTCATGCTTTTTGGGTTTAGAGTTTTTCTTTACATGGTATCACGGCTAGGTACCCTTTGAAAAACCTTGGCTTTTGATCGGAAAGCTCATTCGCGAAAGCTAAAACAACAAAAGGGTCAGATGACTTCAAACACATTCACAACACCACTTCAACCTCCATAGCCAAACATAGAAACAAACAATCAGGAGTGGGCCTCCCGGCTTGCACTGCGTGATCTAACATGGGTGGAGAACCATTAGACTACCATGGAGTCCACAGACCATATCAGATTTCTGCCATTGAGTATGATCTCTTGAAGGTAAGCTTGAGTTTTCTCCTTTCGATTCAATGCACAGAACTAATGATCTTGCAAGACCTTCGGAATCTCCACTACAGACTGGCCATCCGCAAGTGGAACCTCGTTCGGATTACACATCACTTCCATAGTACTACTTTTCTCCAATGCCAAATACTAACCCTACTATTTGAGATTCTATGCCAACTGATTCTCTATTTTCTGTTGGATCACATCAAGGAGGGAATGTTCAAAACAAGCTTTGGTTTGTGAGTAATGAGAAAGCAGGTACTTCTTCATGAACTCAAAACTAGGTAAGGAGCTAAAAGAAAACTTGTAAGTATTCCTACCCTTCCTTTTCTTTCAAATGATTTTATTTCTCATGGTCAATGTGGAGTAGGTGTATCTTCATTTAGTGCATTTAATGGACAAAAGGAACCAACAATGTTTTCCACAACAACATCCATCACAAATCCATTTGGGCTCCCACCCATCCCTCTCTCATCTTTCGTTGTACCTTTCTTTCCGCTTCCATTAAGTGCACCACATTATCCATTACACACCACACCGGGATTTCTGCACATTTAGGCACAATCTTTAGAAACTCTCCATACCCGTTTCCAAGTGATGTACCTGTGATGGAGGCTTGACCTCCCATACATACACTTTTGGGCTATCCCTCTAGGAGTGCATCCCAAACATACTCAAGTGTGGATCGTTTGGTATCGCAATTTGCCTCTATGGCATTACCTAGTGGACCATCTGATCATTTTATAGTGCCCCACAGCCAACATTTGGACAAGGCTATCGTGCCCCAATGCCTCCACCTACACTTGTGGTATCATATGGATGTTTCAGTACCTCCACGACAATCAGCTCTCATTGGACATCAGCAGCCTATTTCTGCATATCCATCTTTATCCCCTACTACTTCTTATCCACCACCACCATCTTATCCCATCTATTCATCTTCCCAGACACCTCATGGTTCTAGTTCCTCATCTGCCAAAAGCATGCATTTAATGACAAGACTCGTTTCAACGGGTCAAACTACACCACTTGGTCAAATTTGATGAGGCATGTCTTAGACTCTCAGAACCTATGGGATTTAGTGCACGGATTGGAACCCCAACCTAATCCCACCCTTATGCCATACGAGGTCGTCCGCTCATGGAAGGCTCGTAATGCCTCCGCTATTGTTGAGCTTATGCAAGGCTTGTTGCCTGAGTTTCACTCTCAGCTTCAACGTTTCGATTTAGCATCCGAGCGTTGGGCACACTAGACTGACCGCTATGCAGCTCAAAATAGGATCCGTCGCATCAATTTGGATCATGAGCTCCAAAATTTCAAAATCATAGACAAGGATGGCTTGAAAGTCAAGTTGGTTGAGTATCGTCGTCTCCTCGGTGAGTTCTCAACCACTAGGACTCCTAAGTCCTCTAACCATCAAGTTACCCTATTCCTTAACAAGCTGCCAAAAAAATATCTCACAGCCTCAGATGTCTACATTTTATGAGTTTGAGTGTCAACCATTATGTTACCCATAATTGTTCGATCAATTTCATAACAGGTCCTCGATAGAGGGGGTTCTTGTTGCATCTTCTCAGAGGGGGCAACAAGGCAAGGGCACACAAAACTCAAATCAAAATTAAAATCAAAACAAGGCTAGTGAATCCCAAGGAAACAATCAATCCATACTTAAACCAGGATGGGAGAATGTATCTAAAAAGAATAGATATTGTCAACATTGTCAAAAGGCTAGCTATTATGACGACAAGTGTCGATCTACGGTAAGAGGTACACAGCCCAAATCTAAGAATCAGACCCCTGCACCCAGTCTAGTAACCCCCAACAAGGGGAGCAAGGTGGTGGCAACCCTCAGCAAGGGCAATGGAGAGACCATACCCACACTGCCATCTGTCCATCATCACAGTCGATAAACTACTCAACTCCACAGGGTTTGTCTAATTGGTCTACAAAGTCCCACATCATCTCTTTAGAGACATTGGATGCAATTCTCGTTCACATCTGAGAGTTGCCTCTTGATGAGATACCTGCAAAGGCCCACTCGTCACAGCCTAGCACATCAGTACCTATTTGGCTAGCCGGCACTAGAGCTGCCCATGACATGACTCCTAGAGTGGACAAGTTTTTTTTCTGAGCCCTTGTAGCCAGGAGTGTCTATGTAGGAAATAACTCCTCGATCAAGATTCAAGCCCAGGGTCATGTCAATTTTCGCACCGACCTGGGTCCAGATCTCACTTCACTGGATGATGTCTATCATGTCCCCTAGCTTGGGGTGAGCTTATTGTCTGTTCAATAGCTTTGCCAGTTGGGGCAAGCAGTTTTCTTCACAGCAACCACACTCGAGGTCCTAGACTCTCGGACTGCTTTAGTGATTGCTCACGGCAAGACACAACCTAATGGCCTTTATCACATGACTCTCTTTCTTACCAAGCCAACTGCCGATGATCCGGAGTTCCATCACTTCCAGGCTTTGGCCACTATACTGGAGCCCACGGACTTTGAGCATCTTTGGCATTTTTGCTTAAGACATCTTGGCTACGACTCTCTTTATGAGGTGTCACGTTAGGGATGGTTGAGGGTCTTCCACGCCTAAAACTATCTCGAGAGGTCTGTAAAGCATATCAACTAGGTAAGGAGCATCGTACACCCTTTCCTCAACAGTATATCACTTGAGCTATGGAACCCCTTAGGCTCATTCATGTAGATCTTTGTGGTCCCATATCCACTGTCACCTTAAATGGCGCACTATACTTCTTTTTTATAGTGGATGATTTCTCTACATACATGTGGGTGTACTTCCTCAAGCACAAGTCTGATGCTTTCACTTATTTCAATGCATGGGTGCTGCTGGTTCGTAACCAAACTAGACATCGTGTAGGTACTATAAGGAGTGATTCTAGTGGCAATTTTACCTCCCGTTTTCTGAGTTTCTACAGAAGCAAGGCATTGCTTGCCAACTCAGCTCTACCAACTTCCTTACATAGAATGAAGTCATAGAGCGTAGAAACTGGACTATCCTGAATATGGCATGCTCTATGCTATTCACAGTAGAGCTCCCTAGGCGCCTTTCGGTCAAGGCTCTTAACACTTCAGTGTACATCATTAATCGATCCCCAACAGCAACGGTCCCTAAAAAGACTCCGTACAAGGTATTATTTGGCTCTTGGCCTGTTATTTCTCACTTCAGGGTTTTTAATAGTCTTGCTTATACGCACACTCCTAATGACAAGATAGGAAAGCTCACCCCTCAAGCAGATCTCTTGATTTTTGTGGGCTATTATTTTGAAGCAAGAGCCTATCGTTTGTTCGATCCTCGAAAGAACAAGGTGATCGTTAGGTGGGATGTCGTCTTTGATGAGAGGGACATCATGCAATCCTCTGCACTGGACTCTTTGTTCTCACCTTCGCTCACATCATTTGAGGTTGTGCCTACTGAGCCCAGTCTACTGCCTGCTCCTAACCTTCCTCCAGATACTTCTTCTCAACTCTCACGCCTTTTTCACAAGCCCCATTACCTCACCGGTATGAGCAGACCATGCGGGATTCAAGGATCCTTCCACTGGATCTCACTCCGGAGGGCCCTAGAAGGTCTGTTCGGCTCGCCCCTCATGCTTCATATGCATCGTTATTTACAGCTAATTACATTGCACATTTTAAGCTAGACAGTTGGCAAGAGGCTCTCTAGGACCCTCTGTGGCATGAGGCCATGGAGAAGAAACTGGATAATATTTATCAAAATGAGACTTGGACATTGGTGGATCGTCCTCGTCACAAGCCGATCGTCGAGACGACATGGTTTTTTAGGACTAAGCTAAAGGTTAATGGTGCTTTAGCAAATACAAGACTCGCCTTGTAGTGCAAGGTTTCTGACGAAAACACGGCATTGACTATGAAAAAACCTTCGCACCTATTACTCGATTGACATCATTTCCTCTATAAGTTGCACTCACCTGCTTGGCCGATCTATTAGATGGATGTCAAAAGTGCCTTTTTGAATGGTTATTTGGAGAAGGAAGTCTATGTGGAGTAGCCTTCTGGCTTTTCTTCCGCTGACCGAACTGACAAGGTATTTCGCTTGTGGAAAGCTCTTTATAGACTGAAGCAAGCGCTGCAATCTTGGTACCACAGGATGGACAAGTTCTTACAGACTCATAAATACCATTCTACCCCTTGTGATCCAAAACTCTACATGTGCACCACTAGCACGAGGGTCAACTATATTCTGCTTTATGTTGATGATATACTACTCACTCGCTCAAATTCTACGGCTCTAGTAGAAATTAAGGCATAGCTTTGATCCGAGGGAACTATCTTTCTGTCGCAGCAAAAGTACACCCTATAGCTGGTGGAACAGTATTGCACTGATTAGACACGGCCAATGGCCACACCTCTAGATCCCACTATCTATCTACACAAGGATCCCTCAGGTCATCCTTTTGATGCTCATACCTATCATTCTATTGTAGGAAAATTGCTTGGGTTGATTCATACCCAACCAGATCTTGTATTCTCAGTTAGTTTGGTAAGTTTGTTTTTTAATCCATCTCTTGGGCCAGCCATAAGCACGAGACGGTGGCGGCTTTTGCAACAGAGGCAGAGTATTGGACTCTCTTGGATGGCACTACAAAGATCATCTATCTAAGTAACTTGCCGGTTGCACTTCAGTTCCCTTGTGAGTTGCCTACAGTTGTCTACTGTGACAACCAGAGTGTCATTGCCCTTGCTCTACTATTGGTTTTCTGTGGCATTAGCCTTAATAGGGACTAGACTAGGATAGCCTTAACAGGGGCGGACTAGGATAGTCTTTAGCAATGTGGCCTTATCTTTTGCATCAGCTACAAAGGGACTTGTAATCCATGGATCTTCTAGGGTTTGGGAAATTTGGGGAAATGTGACCCTTCTCTTCACATATATAGCATTCCACTTCTAATCATTGTCCACCACCAGATTGTCTTCCTCTGTAACTTTGGCCAAGGAATCTCCTTGGACCAAAACTAGGACCAAAATCTATGGGCAGCTTTGACCAATATCTTGTGTTGCCATCCTGGATTCTAGCTTTGTTGAACCTTGCTTCCTCATCTTTTATTCTCCTTTCGTGCATCCCCTTCAAAGAGCGGATGTCTTCTATGTGGTTCTTTCTTAGATAATAAGAATAGCATGCTCTAGGAATAGTTGGCTTTCAGATACATTTAGTTGGCTTTCCACACCTTGTGTTTGATCTCATCACATCTCTTCCTGATCTTGTAGTATTAGATATGCTAGCAATATTCACTTTCAGTGTCTATAGCAGCTGCTTTATGATCACATCCATTAGCTCTTTCTTAATGCTTGCAACTAAATTAGACAAGTAGTGGCAATCCTATCATCTCCCCTCAGACACAACACGTGGCGGTTCAATACCATTTCACCAGAGAATAGGTTGAGCTAGGTACCATTCGCATGGAGTTTGTGCCGTAAAGTGACAACTTTGCAAATATTTTAACCAAGGTAGTCAAACTAGTCAGTTCTATAGTATCTTCTACCACGGATCGCCTTGGATACATCCTCCTCTACTTCTTCAAATTGATGGGAACAGGGTGCTGTAAGGGCTTACTTCCTGAGTTCCATTCTCAGTTACAGCATTTTCCCCTCACATCTGAGTGTTGGAGTCATTTCATTGACTGCTATATGCACAGCAAGATGGCATTCGACATATTAGCCTTGACTTCAAGCTCAAGTGTTTTTCATGAAGGGAATGATTTGAAAGTCAAGTTGGTCGAATATTAATGATTACTTACTGAGTTTGCCACTATTGGCTTTTTTAAGTGTTACATTCTTTTTTAATAACTTGTCCAAAAAATATTTCCATTTCATCTAGCACATTATCCCATTGCCCCGATTGCCGAACTTCTATGAGTTTAAGTGTCAATTCTTGCATTATGTAAGACTACATGATCAAGTCCACAAGAAGTCCTCCACATACTCTTATTGAGAGAGGATTCTGGTTGCCTTTTATTTGCAAGGGAAAGCTAGCACTGGCAAGAACTCGCAAGATGCGAAGGCAAGCCAAAACAAGGATGATAACCCTTCCTTGGATGGAAACAAAGAAACAAAACTCATATGGCAACAACTCTCTAAGAAAAATAGGATTTGCATACATTGCTAGAGATAGGGTCATGTGAATAACGAGTGACGTACCAAGGCCCAAGGTCTTCCTCCTAAGAAACCCTGGTAGACCAATACAACTGCCTCCACTCCTGCTCGACAACATGTGGCACGCAGATAGCTTTAATAGCCTATATCTTTGAGAATCCCTGAAGAATTAGTTGATTGGTCTGCTAGCTTCCCATCCATCGCACTCTCTTTGAATCCATTCCTAGGTCATCCTCTACAGCTTCATCTAAGACCACTTCTCCACCTCATCTGGTGTTTCATTGGTAGAGACCTGTTGATGGACATATACAATGGTGGTTCCATCTTTAGTCTTCCATTGCACTCACTTACATATACACTCTCATTGCATTATTCTTTCATTTAGCTCTACTTTTCTATTTTCTTTTACTTTGGAGCATCCCACTATTGACCTCTATTTTGCATATTCTAATCTCTCTTGCAAGGTTTTGTATTTCAATGTACAGCTAACATGCAGGTTTTGATCAATCCTTCTTGGAATGGAGACATGGAATGCACAACATTCCTTTCATGGTTTCATCTTCCTAAGAGATTTGCTCTTTTACCAACATGGAGGCCTCCCCTCCCGAGATGGACCCTGCAACATCTCTCTTGATGCTATCATGACAATGAGTTCTACCTTGCTCTTCCAATCAGAATACTTCATCCTTCTCTTCGTCTATTACCATGGTTCTCGGCACTACACAAAGACTAACATCAAGCTCCTCTTTCTTCTTCAACATAAATATATGGGTTAAGAGGGGGTTCCTATCCTTTCATGGTATTCTACAGGTTTCACGACTTATCTTCGACATTGGCTTTTGCCCCTATTGTATCTTCTCCTTTGCATTGCATGGTTTCATCATCTTTGTAAAGGGCACTTACGCAAGTGAACAATTTCCCCACGAGGGACGTTGTCCAAGCCATCTATTGCATACACATTCTCATCATGTAGCACACCTCTCTATGCAAAACCCTAATTTTTGAGAATCCTTTTGCATCTATAAATAGACAAGCTGCCCACCATTCAGCCCTATCCTTGTCTTGCAGACTTCAGCCATCAACCCTCTTCCACTAGTTGTCCAACCCCCAGTAACTACTACTAAATGGTCTACAACTACCGCCTAGCCTCCTAGTACTGTCAGTCAGTTTTCATCATCTACATCAAGTCGTTTCTATGTTTTCAGTCATTTTTCTCATCCACCTCTGCTTCAATTGACGGTTGCTGCACTTGGGATCCAGCTCCAATGGATGATACACATCAACACCTCCCTCAACCCACTCCCACAACAAGAGCCACCAACTGGGTAGACAGCTCTACCCTTGGGCATCTTGTAAATTCTTTCCCTCATTTACAATATTCATTCATTCACTTCAAAGTTCTCTCTCTTCTCTGTATGTGTTTGTGTGTTTTGCGTTTTGTGTTTTGTGTTTTTGCGTTTTGCATCTAGAGTTTGAGTTTTGCATGTCACTATGTGTCTTTGTGTTTCAATTGTGGTCGTACATTCTGTGTTTCCTCGGTGCAAAACTTAGCATTGATCAGTGGACTTGGATAGTGCTTGGGATTTATAGTTATGGCCGTTCTGCTTCTTTGTTGTATGGCATCTATGCTATTTAGGCTGCTATTGTCCGTGTATGTCAAGGAGTAGTTGAGCTTTATGGCCACCTGTGTATGCACATGGTCTGTTGCTATGTATTTTATAGAGCCTCTTACTTGGATGCTTTTACACAAATATTGGGCTTTTATTGGAGCTTGATTCTTGCAGGTTTATTTGCCACCCGCCATTCTTGGCTGGACATGTATGCGTTGCTTCACACAGTGGAAGGAGCAAAGCACAGTCCTCTGAGCAGCACAATGTTGGAGGAGACTCGGGGCAGCAGACACAATGTCTGCAAGCTGGAAACACAGTCCACAAATGGAGCAGATGATGGCATGATGATGACATCAGCAGTCCATCATGGCAACAAAAATGCAGCCTGTTGACAGGTTGGGACAGCAGACAGCAGCGTCAACTGTGTCTGGTTACAAACTGTATTTCACCCAGTCTGTCTCGATGCACTCCAACAATCTCAAGCTATTTACATAAAGAAAAAGTCGTCAAAAGCCTCCTAGCAGCGAGGTTGATGCATTTCTAGCCTGAAACTGTTACTTTAAGCTCAGCCTTCACCTGCAGACTTCTGTTTGTCATCTAAGCCACCATTTCAGCCCATTTCCAAATTTGTGAGATTCCCAGCAGTCAGTGACAGAATCTGTTCAGCACATATTCCAGATCATCCAAAGTACTTCAATCAAGTGTCTCTAACACTGACATTCAGTACTACGATACTTCCTCAAGATGTTCAGGTCGTGTGAAGTGGTTAGCAATAACCTCAAAAGATCTCCTTGAATTCAGGATTGAATCTTTCTGGAGGCCATGCAGTTAGATGAGCTATAAACCAGTGTTTCCAACCCAGTAGAACTCAAATTAAATGCTTAATTTCAGCTTTTGGTTCTCATGGAAACACAATCAATTCAGATCTACAAAAGCAATGCAGCTTGGTCAAAGCTACAGACTTCACAGCTATGTTTAGCCAAAGAGGGAATATGTCAGGGGCAACATCTGCAATATATTGATGTTCACATAGATGGGTCACTAGTCTAGTTCATATTTGGTGCTAGCATACATCGAACTGGTCCTCACACATCACTCCAACACAGCATTCCAGCCACCCATAATGTTGTGCATGGGAAAGCCAACTACATAATTGTCACTTTCAACAAATGAAATCGATGAGTACATGTCACGGGGACATGAAATTTTGAGATGCTTTAATCTTGCCAATAACATTTGATTAAGTTATTAATCAAACATGCAAGGTTGTTTAGCACATGTTATACACATGGTAACAAGCCAAGGACCTCGAGAATACAGTGGGTGTCAAAGGCAAAAGTTATAATAAGTTATGCCTGACAGGTACTAGATAATACTCGGTGTCAGATTTGGGCCTCGACCAATTTTATTGGCTACTAATGTAAGTCGTGACATTAGAGGCTAGCCATTAATTAATTAATTAATGCCAGTCTAAGGGCTAATAACTGCTCAAGGATACTTGGAAGACAAATTGGCCTAGCCAATTTAATTATTGGCTGGTGAAATTAATTTTTTAAGCACTAGAATAATTATTAAATTAATTTTTAAAAGTAATATTCTGAAAATTAATTTAATAAGATAAATAATGCTAGACAATGGGATTAGAAGACTACCACTTGGCAAAACTTGCCCATGCAAGTGGGAAAAACGTTTTTAGGGACTAGTGGAGTCTATTCCAACGATTGTGAGAGAGGAGGAGGCTGTTAGAGAGCAAGGAGATACTGCTGATGTGATTTGTTTCTCTGTAGAGTTGTGATTCAATTTACTTGATTTTGAAATCTATTTACCTAATATGCTCATTATACTTTTTAATATTTTACAACCTCACATGTTTTGCCCCCATGGCTTGAATAGCACCTTCATAACTTGCAAGCACCTTTTCAACAAGGCCAGAAATAACAAATATCCACAATATCAAACTCATTCACAAAAACAATTTCAAATTATAGGGCTTCATCCTGTGTGAAGTTTACTATTGGCATACATACACACATGCTGCCTCCCAAAGGATTAACAGGTCAGAAGCTGTTCGTACCACTTTGTTGCCTGTGTAGCTATTTTCCACTGATTCAAATAGGAAGCTGGGAGCTTCCCTGTCGTCCTCTTTTACTAAGCAGCGATAGGCCAATACAGGTGTCAAATGGTCAGAGAATATACGCTTAAACATGGGCACAAGATTTCCACTCTTTGCTGCCATCAGAAACTCTGAAAATCCTGAAATGACCCAGACAAATAGCCTTCAGAATTGGAATGCATTTCTGTACAGCATACATATCAACACAAAAAAGATCGGAATAATAAATTATCACCTGAAGATGAGCTTCCAGCACTCTGTTTATCCAGTTCAGTTGCCACTTGAGCCACAATGCAAGCAGCTGAAGCAGTTTTAATCTTTCGAGAAAGATTTCCTTTGTACCATACAAAGTCTGCAGATAGCATAGTCCTGCAGCACTCAAATAATGTTAAACACATAGTTGATTCAAATGTACAAAGCTGCATAAATACACAGTGCGAAATTTGCAAAATGCAGGACAGCGACCTGGAATTGCTCAAAAGCAAATGAAGACATATATGGATGAAATTTTGGGCAACTTGCAAGAGGCCACCTAGGCTAATATGGCACAAATGCTCTCAAAATGCAAGGCAAAACTAGAGGGACAGTTCTATGCACAGTTTGTATCACCGAAAGCAGATATAGAAAAGAATCTAAGAGATCTAGTACCCTGCAAGTAACGAAAGCATAGTTACCAGAACGGGGAATGAGAACGGGAACATGACCCTTGGAACAAGGGGAACGCCCAAAGTTAGGGAACGGGAACGGAGGGAACGGCACATACATACATACATACATACATACATACATACATATATATATATATATATATATATAGAGAGAGAGAGAGAGAGAGAGAATCAACACTTAAGTCTTAGAATCTAGAGAGATATATCATATCAACCATAATAAATTAGAGATATAATAACCAAGTTTTAACAATAATAAAGAATCAAAACATTGTAATCAGCAATGGATTGTCGCATTCATGATTCAACAATGTTGCATAAGTCCAACAAGTGTGCATTGCAAAGACACAAAATATGCACTAAACTTTAAAGTCTAAAGATCCATGTTACAAGAGCCCCAATTTCTAAGTCAATACTCTAAAGTTCCAAAAAACTAGCCCCGCTAAGTGCTCTAATTCATGAAAGATGGCTCCATTGTGCCTAAATGCTCATCCTGCTGAACAATATCCTTGCCATCACCATCACCATCATCATCGTCGTCGTCATCTTTTTTCCAACGTATAAAAGAATCAGCCTTTGCACCTAGTGTGCGAGCTAGCAAGCGAAGATTGGAGCTCACATAAACTAGGTCATTCGTCTTCATTGTACCAAGACGATTTCTCTTCTTTGAGAGAATGTGATTGAATGAGCTCCATAGTTGCTCTAAACAAGAAGAGCTAATTGTCTGGCTAAGAATACAAATAGCCAAACTCTGCAACTCTGGAGCTTTTGCCCCGTAATCCTCCCACCATAAAGCAGCCCCAATATTTGTCATGTCCTCTAGTGCATCCTTTGTACCAAACATCCCTAATGTTTGCCAATACACAGAGAGCTGATTTTTAATTTTGCGTTGCATTTCATAGCTAGGATATAGCCTTGCAAGCAATGTGTTCCAAGCCTTGACCACCTCAAGGTCTCTTACTTGCATCTTTTCTTGAAACTCAGGATCGAACACATATGTTGCAACATGCATAAGAGAGTCATACTCATTCCATCTACCTATGTATAATTCCTTGATCTGCTCATACCTGGCTGCATTTGGTTCCAAACTCTCCAACCTCTCAATCATGAGATCCATACCTTCATAGATCTTTCCAATGCATGGATCCATGCCATCTGCAAGCCTCAACATGTACATAATAGAATCAACCATTTGGTTGGTGCGATTCACCTCATCCCAAAAATCTCTATCAGAGACATGCATTACATAACACAGTAGTAGCAGTGGCAGTGCCAGTCTAATTTTCATACTCATCACTAGTAAATAGCTTCCTAATTACACCTTTGCAATAGTGCAATTGACCAAGCATAAGAAAGTTATATGCAAATCGTGTATCCGAGTATTTGAGAAGTTCTTTGTCACTTCTCTTGCGAAACTCAGCATGCAAGTACTGATGATTACATACAAATGTAATAATCTTGTTGCCTTTTGCAACAAGAGATGCAATCCATGGCAAGTCCCCAATATCCTTCAACAAGTTATTAAAGCAATGCGCCATGCATGGACTAAAGGTGATATGTGGATCATTAAAATATTTCCTACTACCCTGTTTGTAGGTTCACCATCTGCCACAAACTGCAATACATTTTCAGCCCAACAACCTGCACTGCCTCGCACCACTCAAATGCCAATACATCTGCACTCTTTCCAGTCTCTAAAGCATCATGACTACCAATGAGAATATGCGACAACACCATGTATGGACCTATGGTGTGTGTCACTCCATCCATCTGCTATCAATGTTACTCCATTTCTTGCCCATTGATTGCGAATATTTGATGTTGCAATCTCTATGGTTACTTTCTCCTTCTAAAGCAATGTAGTCCTAATAGTTTCTGATGAAAGGGCTTATATGTGGGTCCATACTCTACAATCTTTGTCACCATATTTAAAAAATAAGGTAACCTGGCTGATTTGAATGCAATATGGTCATGGTAAAAAAAGAGTGCCACTGCTGCATCTGTTTCCTATTTTTTTATTTGGTTCCCATGAAGTGTGCGATGAACTCTATCTAGCACCATGACTTGTTGCCACTGATGGCCCACGAGAAGGCTGCGTAGCCACTAATCCTAGTGGTCTTTTGCATGAAGCACCATGCCCTGCTGGCCTTGGAGTCCATGTTGTTGGATCGACTGCTATATTTGGAGTTCTCCTGACATGTAAATTCCCCATAGAAGCGGCTATGCGGTCAAGTAACTCCTGCCTTTTCTCAATTGATACATTGGTGCAAAAATGCACCTCTTTCTCCTCCTCATGTAGAAGATGGGTTCTCACTTTATCAGCCCCACTAGTTGTAAATGAAGTAAATAAGGCCAATGACAGGCTAAAAGCCTTTGTAATAATATTAGAGGACTAGGGCTTAGGGTTTGCTATAAATAGGCAGCCCTAGCCAAAGTTAGGGGCTTTTTCTCATTATGAACTTGGAAGTCATGTAAGTTTTCTTGGTAAAGTGAACTTCAATAAGTTGAAGCTCTATTTATATAGGGACTAGCATAGGAGTAGGTGCCTTTGCAGGTCTTCCAAGATCCAGCTTGAACTTGCAGCGTGTACCAAAGCTATTGGATGAGAAAATACATTTCTTATCTTGATCAGCCATACTTAGAGTAGTGCTACCACCAAGGTAGAGTCATTTGGTGGAGTAAGGGTTATCACATTATTGAGTGGCTAGAGAGATCTTTTACGTGCGACATTAAGGTCTATTGCTACCATTGTTGTAGGGTTCTTTCTAGTGTCCTTATTGCATGTTTAAGCATTTCTTTCATGTTTCCTTAGGTTAATACATTTCAATTTCTTTTCCATGACAATTCCTTATTGATTCCATTAGACTAGGCAATTTTGATTCAATTAGAAGATCCCTTCTTTACATTGGTATCAGAGCCTTGCTTTGATCCAAGGCAGGTTTTAATTCCATCATTTTCATGATTATAATCTAGTTGGGGAGGTCATTTTCATAAAAGATCTAGTTACAGGCATCATTTCAATGTAACTGGAGTTGAAGACACAGTTACACGGTTTGGTTTCTTCTTGACAATGACTAGTCACGTTGTACTACAAACTGTGGTTATTTTAGTGCTTCTCGACAGAGACATGGGGGCAAGATGGAGGTTCATAGCTACTTTAGTAGGTCATCATCATATTTTGTCTTATTTTGAAGGAAATTTGTTGAAACAAGAGCTATGGGAGACTAAAGGGGACTAAAGTTACCTCTACTTTTTGAAAGTAGGATTCATCTTCTTCTTCCTCATCTCTCTCAAGCTTTTCTGTGAGATTCAATGGCGGATTTTGATTCTAATATCTTTCTCTAAACTCCCAGTGCTATAAAGTTCACTCTAACTTGAAGCTACAAGGATCAAGTAGCCTAATGAGTACCAATATAGTCAATGTTCAACATGTTCATACTGCAAGCCTTCCTTCTTTCATAAATTTGCAAGTTTGTGCTGAAAATGTAGACTCGGACCTTGTATGGCTTCGTTAGCCTCTTCATCTTTCTTATATTCATCTCATGGAGGGTAGTGATAACCAAAATGGTGTGACAATTCATCTTCAAAGTTCTCTTAAAGAAGAGAAATTTTGAGGAGAGCAGGTGGTGGATTGCAATCTTCATCGTCGTTGTCCTTCTCGCAATGGCATAGCAACAGGACAGTTGTCAAAATAGGTAGAGAAGATATGCTCTTTCTTCATCGGAATGGTCGTGTTCTGAGGGATTAAGACTGTCATCATGTCTCCAGCAGTTTCTAGACCGAGAGATAGGGTGTGACATCCAGAGACAGGAGATCTTGAACCTTCTCATTTCCTCCACCACTCAAAATGGTGGCCTGTACAGCTGCACCATAAGCAATGGCCTCGTCTGGATTGATGCTCTTACATAGCTCCTTTCCATTACAAATTTCTTGAAGCAGCTATTGAACCTTTAGGATACACGTCGAGCCTCCCACAAGCACGACATCATGGATGAATCATTCGAGGACCTCCTCTTGCAATGTCCCCAGTGCATCGAGGATCGGAAGGCTCGCTCATCAGGCCGAAGGTGGGACTTGGGGTCAAATCGATCAACGGGGTACAAAAGCCCAATGGATCAACTCCAAGAGCAAACTCTCTACGTTCTCACTTAGTCGGGATGACAGTGAAACGAGTTCGATGAGAGATTCTTAGCCTCAGATTGTGCCCTTTGCAAGTCAACTTTGAGGGGTTCAAGAGCACGAAGTTCAGCTTCCATCTTTGCAGATTTCTCAACTAAAGATCTAAACTGTTGCTCCTTTTCAGCTTGAATTCCAGTCAGCGATTGCTGCAGCCTTTGAACTTCTTGCTGAGCTACAGCTAGCTCTTGTCTGAGAGCAACATGAGTGGCAACCAACCTTTGATTCTCGGTCAGAAGCCTCTGGATCTCTGCATGCAGTGTTGCAAGTTTCTCTTCCACAAGGGCTGCTGATGGAGGCAGGACATCTAAACCAGGACCAATTGGCCGTACTCCAAGACCAAATGCTCCAAGACCAGCTCGCACACCACCAGGCCCAGCAATGGGCCCCCGAGCTTTCTTCTTTCCCTCTACATTTCGTGGATGCTGCTGTGTGAACTGCGCCTGCAGCCCATACCCAACTGTTCTACCGAAAACAAGCTATATGGTTCAAGCAAACTATGGCTAATGTTCCAATCTTCATTAGCAAGTGGCCTTATTCAAGCTTGGGCAAGATAACTTCCATTCTTGAACTCTTCTCTCTCCCATGAAATCCTATTTCATGACAGTCAATTACAGCAGCAAATATTCTCAGATTTCCTCATCTTGATCATGGGCTTTTGGCCTTTGATGCTTCCTGAGAGTTCCTCATACCTATAACCATCAACATTGGCCATCTTTGATACTACATTGTGAAGATTGGGCTTCTTCTTGCTCATAAAAGGTTATGGACAGCTTGGTCCTCAAAAGATTATGAAGATTCAGGGATTTTCTCAGTTTTGAAGTTCTCTTATGACTTTTAGAGTGGTCTACTGATCCTCTTCAAGGAGGTGTTGATAGGAATGAAGACATCCATGCCATTTTGCTATTGAAGCTTTCTGCAAGCTTGGCTATGGAGCCATTGCAGGACAGTAGGGTCTATGTCTAAAAATTTTGGATAATTCATGATCATTTTATGGGACTTTTACTCTTTTACACTTCTTGAAGGTCCTTGACATGAGTAGCAATCAACATTTGACATTCTTCATCAATATTGAAGAGAATTGGCTATCTCTTGGAGATTGAAGAGCTTGGACAGCATAGGCATTGTCTAGAGCATTAATTTTGGGATTCTTCTTCAAATCTTGGGTCCATTCATACTTGTGGAAGGCTCAGCAACACTTCTCTTGAAGATTCAACAAAGTCTTGTGCCATTTGATTCCTCTTTATCAAGCTACCTTGTATGAAAGTCCAATGGAGCTTTCTCAATGGTATGATGCTGTATTTGGTTGTTTGATCGATGATAATTGATCAATGCACACTCATGGACAAATGGTTCAATGTAATGGATATAGTATGGCAATGATGTATGGCTTTGTGGCAAGAAGGATTGGGATATTGGATTCAGTAGCAAGTTGTACTCTCCAATGGACATATGTAATGCAGGGGGAAAATGCAATAAATGTATAATGCAATCTATTTCAGCCCTACACTTAGAAGGGTTTGTACTTTGGAGTATGCAGTGGTATTGACAAGACATAAATGTTCACTGGCATTCTTATGGCCACCTACAAGCAAGATTTGCTTCAATTTTGGATTTGTAGAGGTTATTTTCACTTACCATAGTAACCTACAACTCTTCCCTGTTCTCTTGAGTGCTTTGGTATTGGGTATTGGCTCAAATTTGGATGAGAAGTACCAAAAACACTCAAACGGGGCAAAACGGGGTGCTGTCTACTGTAGATAGACCTAGAGAATCATTTCCAGAATGGGGTGTAGGTACAAAAAAATAATGCAAACCGGGATTCCTAATTGAAGGTAGACATTGTGAGCTTCGAGTGAAGCTATCAAACACCTCATTCCGATCAGAATTTCTCAAGTTATAGTCAAAACAATGCAACTAGGTACTTGGGACAAGGTGCTGTCTACTGTGGACAGACATAGCAAATCCTTTTACAAAGAGGGGTATTTCTGGTCCTAAATTGAAATCAGCACTCTCATTTGAAGCTAGACATCATAGGCTTCAAATGGAGCTATCATTTGTTCCATTTGGACTTGTATTCATCAAGTTATGGCCAAAACTGTGTCTATGCATAGTTGGGACAGCATGCAGAAAACAGTCTGGCAAGTGTGGCAAGTGATATTAGGGAAATGAAGGTGGCCATTGACAAACTCATTACTCTCTTTCATGTATAGCTACCACCTACAACAGTTTCTAATGTCTCAAGTCCTTGCACTTGTGAAAACTATGATCAGCAATGTCATGATACTACAGTGAATGAGTATGTATTTCATGGCAACTCAGCATATGAACCATATGGCACTTCTCCCTCATATAAGCAACATTTTGGCAGATGTCTTGAACAAAATGGATGCTATACTTCATGTCATGATGAGCAAAATGGGTATCATGCAAATCATTTTGGTCAGCAACAAGATGAAGTTTCTTATGACAGATTTGATCAAGAATATCATGCATGTATTCCTTACCAAAGCAATGACTATCATGGCTACTTTAAGCAAGGATATAATGCTTGTGAAGATTATTTTGCTTATGAACAACATGTACATACATTTGGACAGCAGCATGATGTATTTGATCAGCCTTCTCATCATGATTACCATGTTTCTCCTGCAAGATTTCATCCACATGACTTTGGACAGCATGCCTATAAAGATGCCTATGGTAATGTCTATGAGAATGTCAACCATCATGATCAGTATGACATGGATAAATGTAGTAGTTATGATCATTTTTATGGACAGCATTATTGGAATAAGAGCTATGACACTTACTATCAGTCCAACCATATGGGTTATATACCACATGAGCCACTTAAAGCATTACAAGCTGAAGATTTCTATGAAGAAGAGCAAGTACATGCAGATGTGGACAGCATAGATGGTAATGATGATAATGAAGAAG
This sequence comes from Lygodium microphyllum, assembly GCF_053477565.2. NCBI lineage: Eukaryota > Viridiplantae > Streptophyta > Polypodiopsida > Schizaeales > Lygodiaceae > Lygodium > Lygodium microphyllum. Next base: position 42,166,756 of record NC_141160.1, on the reverse strand, counting down.
AGCAAATGGAGAACAATACTGAAGAATATAAGGACAATGAGGAGGACCTTCATGAGAACCTCACTAAGGGCAGCATGCAACATAAGGACTTTCATGAGACCTCTATCCTTCAAGAGGGACATGGTTATGCAAATTTTGGTTTCTATGGTGAATCTATTGATGATGCATATCAGCCCATAGGTGACTGGGATATATACAAGTTGGATAATGAAGATCCTTTTTATCCATTTGACCATGATGACTATGAGGCGGATTATGAGAATGTTCATTACCCTTTTGATCCGAGGGATCATTGGGATGATTCTTCTTTCCTATTTGACACGGGTATCGTCATTGACAGTTTTGGCAATTGTTTTCATGATGATGATCACTTTGATGGATTTCCATTTGATACAGGAGGATTGCTATGGAAGAATGGCTGGACTTTTGATCCCTTGACCTGCAAATATGATTGACAGCTTGTCTTCATTGATTTTTATTTGGTTTATGGGAGAAACAATTGAAGAAGCATGAGTTCACTGTTTAATACAGCTTGCTGTATTAAATTCCTGTCATGAAAATAAATGGTCTAACGTCATCAAAGTCAAGATTTTATGCTTAGATGTGATGCTCTAGGTGCATTCTTCAAAATGACACCTCATTTGTTTGATTTGGAGCTATGTTTCAAAAGTCATGACTCTTTTACTATGACAGCCCTTTCTCAGACACCATGAGCAACATGAAGACAGTCATGAACTTCTTGGACCATGGATCAACTTGTGCCTTTGAACTTTTACGTTACATCCATTGTAGTATCTTCCCATTTGCAGCTTTGAGGACAAAGCTAATTGAAGCAGGGGGGGTTTGTAATGAAGTAAATAAGGCCAATGATATGCTATAAACCTTTGTAATAATATTAGAGGACTAGGGCTTAGGGTTTGCTATAAATAGGCAGCCCTAGCCAAAGTTAGGGGCTTTTTGTCATTATGAACTTGGAAGTCATGTAAGTTTTCTTGGTAGTTACATTAGTTCATGTCGTTCACCTACATGGAGATGAGTTTCCATGGCACTAGCTTGTTTAAGCATTTCTTTCATGTCTCCTTAGGTTAATACATTTCAGTTTCTTTTCCATGTCAATTCCTTGTTGATTCCATTAGATTAGGCAAATTTGATTCAGTTAGAAGATCCCTTCTTTACACTAGTGCGAGCATAAGAGCAAAGTTTGCATTTCCAAGGGCAAGCCCCTCCACCTCTCAATGGCACCCCTGCATCTACCTCATCCCACCATGACCAAGTAGTGCTTCGACTTCGTTCAATTGTTGACGAAGTACCTGCTTGTTGAGGATGATGAAGATCCCATAGATGTCAATGCTGCCATCTATATAAAAGTGAAAAATAATCAGTAAAGTTCAATGAGATTGCAGAAATTTGCAGCCAAATTTCAACATGCATGTGTTAAATGTTTGCTAAAACTGCCCGAACTTTGGTGCTACTTCAGCCTACATTCCTTTTACTGAAAATGCCACAAATTTGGGGCATTCTAGCCTGCATTCCCCTGCTGAAAATGCCCCAAAATTTGGTGTATTTTCAGCTCCCAAATTTGGGGCAACGATTGATTCAAAATGCTACAAATTTGGGGCATTCTAGCCTGCATTCCCTTGTTGAAAATGCCCCAAAATTTGGCGCATTTTCAGCTCCTAAATTTGGGGCAATGACTGATTTAAAATGCCCCAAGTTTGGGGGCTCTTTTAGATCCCGAGATTATGGATCCCAATGCCCCAAACATTGCAGCCAAATTTAGGCCCCAATCCTTCAGAAAGCCTCATATTTTGGGGCAACTGCCAACAACTAAAGTCTGATCCAAAATGCCCCAAATTTGGGGGAGATAATGATCCTCACCTGATCGTGGGCGGGAGTCAAGTCACGCAAGAAAGGCGGGCCAGGCAGGCGGGAGAGGCATGCGGAAGTAGGCAAGCGAGGCACGCAAAGCAGGCAGGAGCAGGCAAGCGAGGCACGCAAAGCAAGCAGGAGCAAGCAATCAAGGCAGGCGAGAGCAAGCGGGGCAAGTGAGAGCAGGCGGGACGAGCAGGCAAGGCGGGCCGAGTAGGCAGGGCAAGCGGGGCAGGCGAGGTGAGAGAGGTGTGCAAGCGAGAGAGAGGCAGAAGAGGCAAGAGTCAGGCGACTGAACGGGCGACGTCAGGCTAGCGAGTACACCCATTCAAACGATTTTAATTTTTTTTAAAGTCCACTGCTAGAATGGCCATTCCAAACAGGAAATGACCTTGGAACAGCCACGGAATGCCCGAATAGGGAAATAGGTTAGGCTAGAACATTCCGCCAGCGTTTCTTGGGCTCGGACCTCCCAGAGCACGTTAATCCGTCCCTATGAACCGAAACAGGCGTTCCCTGTCTCTATGAATGAAAGACATGCTTAATAGCTTGCCAATGTGGCATATGTGGCTGATGCATATATCTGCTCAGGGCTGAAATTGCAAACTATATGTCTCGCCTAGTATTGCATAGATAAATAAGGCATCCAACTGCTGGAGTATATGTGTGTATATCAAACAAATCACTGTCATCATGTAATGATAGCTTTAGTCCAGGTTCCATTGGTATACAGACTGGCTTGCAATCCTATAAGCCAAACTTCTCAAGAAGTTTACTAATGTATCTTGACTATGATAAACCAATACCTCTAGCATCATGTATGAACTGAATGCCCAAGTGATAATGCAAAGACCCCAAGTCTGACATCTCAAAAGTTTGCTGCAAATTTTGTTTAAATGCTGAAATCTAATCAGCATGTGTCCCTGTAAGCAAAAGGTCATCAACATATAGACAAATGATCAACATAGATCTCCCCTCTTTACATATGTAAAAGGTAGACTCAGATGAGCTGTTTATAAACCCTTGGCAGAGTAAAAAGCATCAATCTTTGCATACCAAGCTCTAGGAGCTTGTTTCAAGCCATATAAAGCCTTTTTCAGCCTGCAAACCAAGTGTTGGGAACCCTCAACTGCAAAACCAATGGACTGCTGTACATATACTTCTTTATGAAGTTCCCTATGTAAAAATATAGTCTTAATATCTAACTAATATACAATCCATCCAAAGTGGGCAGCCAAAGCAACTATAGACCTAATGGTAGTCATGCAGGAGATAAAAGCAAATGTCTCCTCATAGTCAATGCCTTTCTTCTGTGCATAGCCCTTAGCTACAAGACTTACCTTATATTTGTCAATGGATCCATCTGCGTTCCTTTTTAGCTTGTAGATCCGTTTTGTTCCAATGGCTTTCTTCCCAATGGGCAAAGACACTAAATCCCATGTTTGATTCTTAATGATAGAATCAAACTTAGCTTGCATTGCTACCATCCAATGCACATTATGTTCTGCATCCTCAAAACATCCAAGCTCCTCATCATCAACTATACTTACTGCCATAACAAACTCCATGGTATGTGCAGTATCATACATATGAGCTTGCCTTCTAGTACGACCAGCCATGGGTGCATCCAGATGACTATCTTTCATAGTCTGTAAATACCATCTAGGCATTTGTCTTGCCTCCTGACTGTGCACAAGCTCTTGCTGAATTTCAGATTCAGCACTTTGTTGAATATTCAAATCAATCAATGGCTGATTTTCTGCATTTTCCAATGGAGCAACTGGCTGAACATTAAGTTCACTTGCTGAAACTCCAGCTGAATCACCAAATGAAATAGGCAGCAGCCCTTCAAATACATCACGGGCAGCCTAATGTGTGTCAAAACCAGCAAGGGATAATTCTAATTTTTAATCAAAGAGTACATCCCTACTAACAAATACCTTATTAGAGACACGATCATAGAGTCTGTAGCCTTTGCTCTCACTACTATATTCCACAAAAATGCATTTGACAGCCTTGTTATCCAACTTTTTTCCAAGTACCTAGGGAATGTGTGCATATGCAAGACATCCAAAGGTACGAAAGTGCCAAACAAAAGGTTTCCGACTATTCCAAGCCTCAAAAGGCATAACATTCTTTAATGCTTTGGTGGGGCATGGGTTCAAAACATGGCAAGCACACATAACAGATTCCATCCAAAAACTGTGTGGCAAGCTCTTTGCTTTCAGCATACATATGGCCATCTCCATGAGTGACCGATTCTTCCTCTTTGCAACCTCATTCTGCTGTGGAGTATAAGCAATAGTGAACTGATGAACAATGCCCTTCTGCTTCAAAAAAGAATTTAGCATAGAGGATATATATTCCCTCCCTCGGTCCGAACAGAGAGTCTTTATTTTACAGCTAGATTGGTTCTCAACACGTGCTACAAAAGCCAAAAATGCATCATACACTTCTGACTTTCTCACTAAAAAATAGACCTAGCAGAAGCGAGTAAAGTCATCAATAAAAGTCACAAAATAGTAACATCCATCCAATGACTTTGTCTGCATAGGGCCATATACATCTGAGTGCACTAACTGTAACCTGGTTGTGGCTCTAAAAGCAACATCACCGAGAAACGAAAACCGATACATTTTCCCCAAAATACATCCTTTGTATAAGTGCTCAAGATGTCTCTCCAAAAGAGGTAATCCATCTAGTATCTGTGTACGTTGTAAGTGCATCAAGCTACCATAGTTCACATGCCCCATGCGAGCATGCTATAACTCCGTTTGTAACATAGCAGGAGTAAAAGTGGATGCTAAGTATACTAACTAATCAACTAAAAAAGTATCCAACTCATATAACCCATGACATAGAGTGCCAGTCAAGACCAAAGTCGTGTTCCTTACTCTCACCATGCATCTATCATCATCAAAGGTAACCTGCAATCCACAACATGCCAAAGAAAAAACAAAGAGCAAATTCTTCTTTATACCTGGCATAAACAAAGCATCTTGTAGGCGGAGAACAGAGCCATCAATGGTTGTGAGCACAATCTCCCGAATACCTCTAATAGGGTATGATGCATTGTTGGCACACTGTACAGACTTGCCAACTGGAGCTGCACCAACAAAAGCAAATAAATCTCTGCAAGATGTGATGTGCCTAGATGCACCACTATCAAAAAACCAAGTGCTTGCATCCTCAATAGAGCTAAATGCTCTATCAGCCCAAGAAGAGTTATAACTGCATGTATAAAAGCAATAGTACCTATCTACAACAAATGATGCTGACTCAGTAAAAGTGGAAGGAGCATCAGAAACAGACATCCCTGACTTCTTTATCTTCTTCTTGGCTATGCACTTTCTACACTCAGTGATGTAGTGGCTTGGCTTCTTGCAATAATAGCATTTACCCTCCTTGGCTTGCATACTCCCTTGTTTTTTATTACCCTGCGAAGTGCTTGAAGTCCCAGAGCTCTGCGTAGCATTCTTTACTTGGCTGTGTTTGCCCTTTTGTCTTGCCATAAAAGCCTGCTCATAGGCTATGACATCCACACCACTGCTTCTTCTTGTTTGCTCCTCCTCTAGAAGCAAACTAACTAGCTGAAGAAAAGTAATCAGTTGTGGGGTAATCCTCATGGTGAGGTTTAGGGACGTATGAAAGGCCAAGTATAAAGGAGGTAATGAGTTCAATGTAGTAGATATCAGCTGTGTATCTGAGTAGTACTCATCAACATTCATAAGCTGCTCACACAAGTCCTAAATTTTGTTCCAAGTGATCCTGCATAGAATCACCCTCATCCATCTTCAATGTCTCAAGCTCTTTCTTTAAGAAAGAGTTGTAGATCTCATTCTTACCAGCAAACATCTGCTCCAAAGTTAGCCAGGCTTCTCATGAAGAAGCTACAGACCGAATGTGAGGAATGATAGACCATTGAACTGCCAATGTAATCAGTGACAAAGCTTGTGCATCCCGTGTATCCCATGCTTTTTGAATTGTTGATCTTTGGGGAAGTGGCTAAAGTGGAGCAGGTTGAACAAGCTAAGGTGCCCATTGTCCACGTCCTCCTGAAGGAGTAGCACGAGCCACTACTCCGGGCCTAACTTCTTCTCCGCTTACATAGTCCTAAAGATTTTTCGCAATCAGCACATTCTTCATCATGAAGGACCAAAGTGAAAGCTGTTACCATCCAATCTGTCCTCCTGGGATATATATAGGTAAATACATCACCTCCTTGATTTGCCATGATAATCAATGCCAAAAGAAGCAAAAGAGCAATGTCCAAGCTGGACCAACCTGAAAATCTCAAAATTTCCAGAAATTACAACAAATAGCTTGCTGCAATTAGCAAATTGAAGTACACTCTATCAAAACTATCTGTAATGCACGTAGTCCAAGGTGCATTCAATGCTCAGCAACACTGTGAAGCAAAAGCCCCAAAATTTCTTACCCCCAAAATTGTCAAAAACAGTCTATTTCAGACTGAGACTGTAGTACATTTGCCAATCTCTGAATTTACAACAAATCCCCCAAAATTTCACAAAATCTATGCGTGAAATGTGTCCCAAACACTTGCAGAGATATGCTGCCCACGCACAAACCTTTCCTGCAAATAAGATTTGAAAATAAAAATTTGATAATTTTTTTTCCTTTTACCCTGATCTTGGCTGTCAAGAAGGCTCGAACTGCTGGACCAGAATGCTGCTGAGGCATGGAGAGCAGGAACGGGCCTGGGGCTCAGGAAGCAATGGTGTCGGACTGGCAAAGAACAGCGTCGCTGACCAGGACAGGAGTCACACACTAGGCGATGCTGAGGGCATGGGCGTTGGCGCTAGAGCAGCGCAGCACCACAAGGGTGCTTTGAGACAGGCGGGCAAGCACAGAAAGCTGGGTAGGGGGAACGCAGGTCCAGCTAGAGGCATCATTGGTCGAGTTCGAGGCAGGCAGCGCTGCTGCAGGGCACAGGACAGAAGGAGAGCGCAGACAGAGCGATGTAGGGGCGAACTGCAGGCACGCACAAGGGCAGCGCTGCTGGTGCAGACAACACAATGGACAGGCCAAACGGGCGGCGCAGGTTGAAGACAGGCGGCCCTGGTCAAAGGCAACAGCGCTGCTGGTGGATCAGCTGGCACAGGGAGGAGCTGCTATGGTATTGTCTGGAGCTGCAAACCTCTGATAGGTGGGAGCTTGGATCTGACTGCTCCACCTGAAAGGCTGAGCTGAGCTGAGCTGTACTCTGTGAAGGGACTGAGCTGTACTCTGCTTTGATACCAAATGTGAGAGGCTAAGAGGATCGAAGCTCAGCTAAGAGTGCAATAGACAGTGTGGGGAGTGAAGCACGACACCCAATGCAATAGACTAAAAGAGTGTAAACTAAAAGTACAAAGTACAACCCTTAAACCTTAGGGTTGTAAGGGGTATTCACACCCGAAAATGATAAGTGCTTGTAAATGTGTAGCATAGGCACATACAAAAAAAAGAGAATAAATCTGGGGAAATAAACCTCTTGTACCGAGAGTAAAAAGTGCCCCAGTGTCCTACTGATTTCCGACACTCCTCTGTGAGCGTAGGAGTGAGTGAAACCCAACACCGCCTAGGGCTGGATAGTAATGAGCTGCAAAGAAATAAATCTTTCCTGCAATGCTTCTATCTCACCCAACAAATGATTGAGAGCAAATCGCACTGTGGACAACTCTATTTCCAATGGTAAGATACACTCTTCCCATATACCAGCTTGAACGGGATGTGGCTTGTAGCTCTCTTGAATGTCGTATTGTAAGCCTAGACCGCCATATACAGTTTCTTCTCCCAATCTCGCTTACTTTTAGACACTATCTTGGATGAGATCCCTACAAGCTATTTATTCGACCTTTTGACTTGACCAACAGATGGTGTGAAGAAATGCTCTAAACACAAAAAGCATGAAACTAATCATACAACAAAGCACAGACTGATAAACTCAAAACACAGTTAAGGTTAGGGTTAGAGTAACTCAAAGATAGTGAACACAATGAATAATAAAGTGAATGAATAATGAATATACAGTGCTCATGCAGCAAACACACTATGCAGTGAATACTAAACCTCGAACTCTCGTATCTCTCGGATCAAGGCAGAGGTTATGAGCTATAGAGTGTGTCGTACTCCGAACAGATCTTGAATCGCAGTAAAGGCAACCTTTGAGTATCGAACACCAACAAACGCAGCCAAGAAATGTTGGATCTGATGCAGACGGCAATGTAGGAGAGAGAGAGAGACTAAAAACGCAAGTACCTAAGGAGAGAGAAAATCTACACAACAGATGTTGGATGCAAGCGCAACAGACACTGGTGAGAGAATGTCAGGGTGGCAACCAAAAACCCAAAACGCTGCATTTAGAGGATAGAGAAGATCCTAGAAACAGCTGTCAACTGGTGGCAACAGCAACCAACTATAGGCAACAGCTCCTACGACCTGGCAACACTAGCAAACAGGCATGGAAGGCTGAAATCAGATGCCAGATGGTAGCAAGTGGCTGGTGGAAGCTCTGACTACGATATCCTTTGTGAACGGGGTGTGGGCAGCAAAGATACGGCTCCTAAAACTTGCAAAAACGAGATTGAGGGAGAATGGTGGGCTGCATGTCTATTTATGGAAAGTTTGGGGCACCCAAATTAGAGTTTTGCATGTGGGACACAATAACTCTCTTGGATCACATTTCTTTTAAAATAAGAGGTTTTCTTCATTAATTAAGCATGTTTTGGGGCTATTTAAGTCAAGCTAATGCATTTTTAGCTCAACAGATGGTAGGTAGCTGATGGCTGAAATCTACACAATAGAGTGAGAAGCCTACACAAAAGGATAAGGCTGAATGGTGGACAGCTCGCCTATTTATAGATGTTGAATGGTGCCCTGAAAATTAGGGTTTTAGGGGACCACTAAAACTCTCTCGAACTGCGCACCAAATGTGTATTTTTCATTAATGAAGCATGTTTTGAGGCTATTTAAAAATGCTAATCAATTGTAAAGCGTGTTTTAGCTCAACATGGCCCACTATTGCATATTCCCTAACCCACACATGAGCTGACTAGACTACTAACACCCTCTCTCAAATCATGGGTAATCCGATATAATATAATGATACATAATGACTCATCATAGTCCATACAACAAAGGCGGCCACAATAGGAGCATGGATACCCAAGCAGTGGGTGATCAAGCCACCACCAAGGTGTTTCTGAGAAAAAAACCTGATGCCAATGTCGATTGTACCAACTCTTGAAAATAGAGAAGACCAATAACAACTCACTATATTTGTTAACAATGCCTCACAGTACCATACATAATCATCTTGTCAAAAATGCCTATGAGCATACGTAACCATGGATTCTGTATAGACCGCCAAAGTGTCCCCTCATGTGAGCTCGAACTAGAAGCCAATCCCACTCTTTGTTAAGTAACAGTTCATCATGAACTTGGAAGTCAATCCCAGCTCCAGGATTCCAAAACCTGCCAGATATCAATCAATGCAAAAGGGAAGGCCCTCTTTGGATCCTTTGCACTTGACACATGTATACCTCTATAGAGGAGGTTCACTTGCCCCATCTCACCACCCTATCACACTCCCTCTCTTTCACTAGAGTCGTGACAGATGACCACATCACCTGCAATAGAAAGCAATAGAAGAAGGGGCTGCCAAGCCTTTTTCTTGATCTAAAGAAGATGACCCCTTCCACGCCTTGACCTTCACCTTGGCCAAAGGATCCGAGTTCTTGTCCTTGACTGGATGATTCTTCTCGATTTTTGCAAATTTCATGATCAGTTACCCTCGACATTGCGTGTGAACTATTGAATGTGCAATCTGTGTTGTTTGATTGTATCTCTCTCTCTCTCTCTCTCTCTCTCTCTCTCTCTCTCCCTCCCCCCTACGCCTCGACATAGACATCGACGACACCTTCATAGACGGATACAAGGGATTATTGCTCGAGCTAGAGCTAGGCCCTCCATACCCACATGAGATTGTACCATTTGGAGCTCATTGTTACTAGATAGAGCTCTATCTTTTACACATAGCCATGATTAGTTTCCTTTCTTATTTTGCTTTGTGCTACATATTTTGCCCGGACAATTGTACCATCATACACATGATTGTAACTCATGGTCTCATAGGTCATTTTGGCCTTTTGTAGACGTTAATATATCATTTCTCTCTCTATTCCCTATCTTCTCTTCCTATCCTCTCTAGTAGATCCTTCCAATTGTTCCATTGATGACAAACTTCACGACCTTGACTACCAAACATGGAGTTTTGTTATGAAAGCCTGGTTTGTGTAGAAGCGATTGTAGTACATTGTTTTTGGAGCTATTGAGCATCCTCAATGTCCCACTCCTTTTCTAGCTGATTTTAATGAGGACAAGCACAAGGAAGCTATACTTACATATTCTTCCGATGATACCCGAGCAGATTTTGCTCCTCTTTGCTTTATCTCTAAAGAGGTTATTCCAGCCGTTACCTCCCACATGACAACTTCAACGACCTGGGCGAAGCTTCAAATGTTGTACAAGGCTTCCTCGCCCATTCGTGCAATTACCCTCTATGGATAGCTTTAGCATATGAAGTTTGAGCTAAAGGATACCATCCGGTCATTTTTGCTTCGTGTTACATAGATACAAGATCGGCTTCTTCACATAGTTTGCCCTTTCAAAGGCTCATCTTGTGGGGGATTGTGCTTTACAAGCTCCCTTTGGAGTTTGATGGAGTAGCCAATGCTTTGTGGGCCTAGATGTCAACGATGCTAGTGAGCTTTACACATATGTCCTCAATGTTGCTAGAGCATGAGGCGTCTTTGTGGTTACAAGGGAGGCTTCCATCTCAGTATGTTGGCTCCAATGAGGCCTTTGCCGCTTTAGAGAGGGGCGATAAGAACAATCATTGAAGGCCTAGCATTACCATTGTCGTAAGAAGGGATATTCGTCAAAGGATTGCAAGGATTTAGCGGCTTCGAGGAAGAAGGAGAAGCAGCAACAGTAGGATACAAACTCATGTTGGGTCATCTTTCTCCTTCGACAAAAGACTGGAAACCCTATTGCACAGGCTATAGGAGCCAAAGATGCTGCAAACGTAAATGCTGCAGACAAAGAAGAATTAAATGCAGTTGCCAAGATTAGAATAATGCAGAAATTCAGAAAAGGCAAAGGCTGAAAATCAAAACAAAGGCAGCAACAACATTAAATGCAGTCAATGCAGCTTGGGAGGTGATCGGTGGAGTAGCAAAACACAGAGAGTTGAAGGTTGAAAAGCCCCAGAAACTGGTCGCCCAGCTGTAGCAAATACGAACAGCCAGTAATCAGCAGGAGACAACAACGCAAATGTAGATCCTAAAATCTGATTCCATGTTAGCAATGAATGCAGCAATGGAAGCAGAGAGGAATGCTGAAATAAACTGTTGAAGACAAGACAGAAGAGAAAGAAAAGAGAAAGCATAAGAATATTGCAAAGGAAAACTCAGAGATATGCTTGGGAAATGGAATCCATATACCAAACACAAGGCAATCGTGTACAACAGTAAGTCATTGGCGGCATGGGCACTAAATCTATAGATGATGAATGAAGGACTGTGGAGGAGGGAGCTGAATAAATAGGCCAAAAATATGCCATACAGGTGATCTAGTCGACCAACATTTAATCCTGGTCAACCAGCAATAAATGCCTAAAATCACCACAAATAATGACAAGAAAAACATCTAAAAAACACTACAATGTCCAGTCCACTAAAACACATGCCCATACTCCATGAGTTGATTAGACTACTAAGACCCACTCTCACATCATGGGTGATCTGATACAATATAATGATGCAATGATAATGACTCATCAAAGTCCATACAACAAAGACCACTCCAATAGTACCATGGATACCCTAGTAGCAAGTGATCAAGCCACCACCATTGGCGACATAGGCACTAAATCTATAGATGATGAATGAAGGACTGTGGAGGAGGGAGCCGAATAAATAGGCCAAAAATATGTCATACAGGTGATCTTGTCGACCAGCATTTAATCCTAGTCAACCAGCAATAAATGCCTAAAATCACCACAAATAATGACAAGAAAAACATCTAAAAAACACTACAATGCCCAGCCCACTAAAACACATGCCCAGTGTAAGAATTTGCTGATTCTATGGGCAGCACCCAATGTAATTTGTGTGGTGTGGACACTTATTAAAGTGTCAATGTGAGGTGTGTACACCTAGTGTCTTAGAAACTTAAAGTAGTGACACTAGACTCTAGAGCAAAATAGACCTAACTCTACTTAGTTGGTGGAAGGCTGGCTAGGTCAACCCTTGACCTGAACATAAGTTGAACTTTCACTCTATCTTTCATTCTAGCACGTACACTCTTCTCTTTTTGCTTCAACTCACACTCTTACTGTCATTGTCTCTCCTCTCTCTCTCCATAGCTAGCTGCCATTTTCCAACATTTGGTATCAGAACAGCTCCCACCCCCGGATTCCGTTCAACCACCGTCAGTCGGTGCTATCCCGCCCAAGGTCCTACTACTACCACCTTGGTTCTCAACTCGCGGAAGAGTTTCTTTCAGCTGCTGCGAGTTGCTACTGAAGTGGAGGAGGAGCTGTAGCTAAGCCATCTCTTGTCGACTTCAGATCTGTCCATCTGCTCCAACCTCCAAATCTGTCCAATTCAGCCATCAGCTCCAAACCTGTCCATTTGCTCCAGATCTGTCCAGCTCAGTCATCTGCTCCAGATCTACTGTTTTCAGCCTGCACGCAGTCCAACGCATAGTACCACATGCAGCCCTGCACGCAGCCCGAGGAGCTGCTATTTTGAAAGAGCTGCTTTTTTCAGCTCTCCCTGCCATTTTCTTAACTCTGCCCGTCATTTTCTCAGTCTTGCCTGCCAATTTCTGCAAACCCTAAAAGTACAAAAACCCTAATTTTCAGATTTGGGGTTTTCTCGAAATTTCTAGAATTTCCAATCTATTTCAGCCATCTCTTCTCGAATCTCAGCTCGTGCTACCCAAAAATTTGGGGCTTCTAATAATTTTTGCTCCCAGAGTTCGAATTGACAACCAATTCGAAGAAATTTCTCAATTTCTTGGACATTCCCACCAAAAATTTGGGGCTTTTGCCCGATTGGAGGCCCTTTGCGCAAATTGTTACCAAACTCATAGACATTGCCCAATTTCTTCCACATTGGCTCAAGAAAATTTGGGCCTTTTCAATTTTTTGGATTCGGCACGCATCATGAGGCAAATTTCAGCTGTGTTCACTGCTAACACGCATCTTGAGGTGACATTTCTGAAGAAATTACTGATGTAAGGTACAAATTTCTTCAATTTCTTTGAAATTTTAGAAAGAAATTTGGGGATTTTGCCCGACACGCACTCCAAGGCGAGCAACAAGCAGTACAGGAACATTAAATTGCTATTACAGTCAGATTGGACAGAGAGTTTTGGGAAAATTCAGTAAATTTTGATAAGAATCAATATTAAGTTGCTGCATTTTCTACTTTTGTGGGCACACATTTCGAGGCGGGTGTGGCATAGCAATATAGTGCTGTAATTTATTCGCTGAGTGCTGATTTGGGTGGCATTGTGGACACTTTGGTATTCATGTGACAATTTGGTACTTGTTTCTTAATCCCGTGGGGGATTTTGGTACTCTGAGAAGTATACTCTATACTTCAGCATTAAAGTATTTACCTGCAAATTTTTGTCTATCATTGATAGCATGGCACGTTAGGGGAATAATGATCAGAGCAACATCCTTGGTGTCCTCACTCACGAGGACAAACTTGATGGCTCAAACTACCCACTGTGGAGTTTTATGGTCTGTAACCTTCTTGTGGCGAAGAACTTGTGGGACTATGTTACAGGTGATTTGCAACGACCAGGAGGTCTTGCACCTCAGACACCTCACATAACGCTCGAGGATAGGTTGCTGGTGCTATTGGTGGTGGTATTGGTGCTACTACTGCTGCTACCCCTCCTCTCCCTCCTACCGAGGATCAGAGGAAATGGACTCAAAAGATGCACAGGCACTTTCTTTGATTGCCTTGTCAGTGAAAAGGGCAATTATTCTGCACATTTGGTCTTGTAAGACCTCAAAATCAGCATGGGATGTACTTGAGCGTATGTTTCCAGTACCCAATGAGGCCAGGATATCCTATCTCCGCAAAGAGTTGACCAATGTGACCATGGATGAAGGTGATAGCATAACAGAGCACCTTACTCACATATAGAATTTGCGTAAGCAGCTACTCAATGTTGATGAGGTCATTCAAGATGCCGAATTGGTAAACATCACACTAAACTCTCTTCCAGAGTCATGTCTTGGTTTCCACACCTCTTTGATGTTGTCTTTGAGAGGGGGGCAACAGCCCCTTACATTTGTGAAGTTGGAAGGCCTCTTACTGCAAGAGAAACAGACTCAAAAGAATGTGGCATTGCCTTAGGTGATGTGGCTATGTTTTCCAAGTTCAAAGGCAAAGAAAAAGTCAAGCAAAATGTAAAAAATCAGCAAAAGGGTGATGCTGGACAACCATCAAATAATGTTGTCCAAGACACAAAAAAGACTAAAAAGAAGGGGAAATGCCATTATTGCAAGAAGCCCAGTCACTATATCGATGAATGCATAAAGAGATTGGCCAAAGAGAAGAAAAAGAACTCCAATTAGGTTATCCAAGAAACATCAACCAGCAAATCTACTGCTGATGATACTTCAACCAACTTTATAGAGGAGGACTATGCATTTCTCACATGTAGTTATGATTCTTCAATGGCTAATTCAGCATTTAATGCTGCTGAAACGCAACAAACATGTAATTTTGACAATCGGGCGTCAAAGCACATCACTTCCAGGAAGTGTTTGTTTACCTCTTTGCATTCAGCCCCTGCTCAGAAGCGTGTTACATGTGCGAACAGCAACAGTTATGATGTATGTAGCATTCGGACAGTCACTATTACTACTGCAGATGATTGTGATTTCATGCTTCTAGATGTATTGTTTGTACCTGGCATTACAAAGAACTTGTTGTCTATCTCTGCTTTTAATAAGCATGGCTTTCAAGTCATCTTTGAGGATAACAAATGCATTGTTAGAGATAGAGAGATGGATTATGCACTTAGGCTTTCCGGCACCCTACATAAGGGTCTATTTTTGTTGGATACATATGACAAACATGTCAGAGTGCAGCGATGTGGAAGCATGGGACCAAGACTGAGAGAGAGAGTGTACACAGAGAGAAGAGAGAGAGAGAGAGACAGTGGAAGATGAAGATCTGTTGTATAAGATGTGCTGTATACAAAGATATGTAGATATATACACGGGCACAGTGCGCAGGACTGCATGTCTCCACCTCGACGATGCAACCTGCTGTTCACCTCGAAGTACGCTGCAGTCTGCACGAATCTCCAGCCTGAAATCTGCAAAACACAAGTGTCGAATAATGTGTTGACTGCCGGCTATAAATAGCTAGGAATAATGCAATCAAATATGGCAGGTCGGCTGCATTAAATGCAGCCGACTCGTACAGATCTGTCCGAGTGTACCAGACTGCCACATGGCAGCTGACGTTGTAGTGACGTGGCTGCCTGCTCCACCAAGGGATGACTGACAATCGCTAACACCCCCTCTCAGAGCCTCGACGGGGCAAAAGCCTGAGGGATCTGGCATGTCTCCGAAGTAGAGCCTAGGGAAGCGCCTTCATAAACAAATCTGCAAGATTGTCCTCTGTCTTGCAGTACTCCACAGCTATGGTCTCATCTAGAAGCTTCTCCCGGATGAAGTGGTACTAGATCTCTATGTGCTTCGTCCGGGCATGGAAAACAGGATTCCGTGCCAAGGCAATGCAACTCTCATTGTCGCATCGCAAAAAAGTAGGACGAGTCTGGGGGCATCCAAGCTCCTCCAACAATCTCCGAAGCCACACAGCCTCACATGTGGTGGAAGACGCGGCCCAATACTCCGCCTCAGTAGACGAAAGGGCTACCGTGGGCTACTTCTTGCTACTCCATGAGATAACACCTGCACCCAAGGTAAAATAGTAGCCTGTAGTAGACCGCCTCTAGTCCACATCGCCAGCCCAATCCAAGTCGCTCCAACCTGCAAGTACAAGATCGGAACCACCTGTGCCTACTGGATAATGAATCCCTAAGTCAGAGGTCCCCCTCAAATACTGAAGTATCCTCTGAGCAGCCTGCCAATGCACCGTCTAAGGGTCACTCATGAACCCCACCAAGAGACCAACAGCAAAACAAAGATCAACACGAGTGTTGAGGAGCCAAATCAATGATCCAATCAACTGACGGTAGCGGGAAGCATCCGCCAAGGGAGAATCTGAATGTGAAGTGGCCTTCCAATTCGGATCCATAGAAGTAGAAATGGGCCGACAATCCTCCATCGCAGAAGAAACCAAGAGCTCCTGTACATATCTCTGCTGAGAGATGAAAATCCCCCTCTGAGACTGATAAATCTCATGGCCCAAGAAGAAGTGGAGTAGACCCAAGTCTGTCATCTCAAACGTCTAATGAAAAGCTGCCTTCGTCTCTTTGACCTTCTGTGCATGATCACCAATGACAATCAAATCATCAACATACAACACAAAAAGCACACAACCAGCCTCCGAAGTGTGTACATAAAGCTACGGATCAACCTTGGAGCGCCGATATCCCAACTGTGACTGAAGGAACGAGTCAATCTTCTCGTTCCATGCACGCGGAGCCTGCTTGAGGCCATACAAGGCCTTCTTTAACCTGTAGACTTGCCCATCTGAAGATCCAAAGCTAGGAGGCTGCTCTACATAGATTTCCTCCTTCAAATCACCATTGAGGAAGGCCGACTTCACATCCAACTGGTAGACAGGCCATCTCCTATGGCCAGCCAAGGCAAGAACAGCTCGAATAGTCGCCATACGAGCAGTGGGGACAAAGGTATCATGACAATCAATCCCGGGGCGCTGTGTAAAATCTTTAGCAACAAGGCAAGCCTTGTGCTTCTCCAAAGAACCATCACTAAGGTACTTGGTCTTGAAGACCCATTTGATGCCAATCACCTTCTTATGAGAGGGGCGAGGCACGAGGTACCAAGTGCCATTCCTCTCAATAGCCTCCAACTCGGCTTCCATAGCTTGCTTCCATGGTGCGGACTGTAAAGCCTCCTTCACGGAGGTAGGCTCTCGATCCTGCATAACACGGATCATCAAACAATAGTTAGAGCAAACAAGCTCCGTAAAATGTGCCTTGTGCCTCCGTGACCGCCGCGGACCATCTTGCGTTTCCCCACTCCTCAGGGACCCCCTCAATCCCTGAATCTCGATGTGTCACAGGCCCAACGAGGAGAAGGCCAGACCTCTCCTAGGTCGTCGCTCTCCATCAGCTGAAGACTCTGGGATATCCACCGGTGGTAACTCCTCGGGGGTGACCAATGGAACAGTAGACTTTGTATCGGAAACAAAATCGAAATCAAAAGGTGTTGGCTCCAAAGGAACTGTCTCGGGAGCCCAACTCTCCCCTAGATCTCCAAGAACGGGATGCTCCTCACCTGCTGCTAGGGCCGGAACCTCCACGAACCGCACATCTCGACTGGTGTGCAAATCCCGCTTTATGGGATCATACAAACGATAGCCTTGGGACTGAGAGCTGTAGCCAACGAACACCTGTCTTCAGGAAGCCGCTTCAAATTTATCACGATGAGTCTTGGGAATGTGAATATAGGCATCACACCCAAAAACCCTAAAATAAGAAACATCGGGCTTAGTCCCAAAGTAAGCCTCAAAAGGTGTCATCCCATCAACAACCGAAGTGGGGGATCGGTTGAGGATGTGAACTGCAGTAGCCACAGCCTCGGCCCACAGAAACTGAGGTGTCTGTCGGTGCTCCATCATGGTGCGTGCCATCTCGATCACACTTCGGTTCTTCCGTTCAAGAATGCCATTTTCTTGAGGAGTGTTGGTGTTAGCAAACTCCTGGTGAATGCCTCTACCTGCACAAAAACGAGTAAACTCATGAAAAACAAATTCACCACCCTTGTCGAAACGCAAGGTCTTCAATCGCCGGCCCGATCGGTTCTCCTCAAAGAGAAGCCAATCCTTGAAGTGGGAAAAAGCCTCCGACTTCAGCAACAAGAAGTAGGCCCAAGTCATCCTGCTGTAGTCATCTACGATCAACATGAAGTACAAGCTCCCTTTCAAGGACTCGTTCCACATAGGGCCACAAAGATCCGTAGATACAAGCTCCACCGGTGAAGTAGACCGCCGCAAAGCGTTGTTGGGAATCGCATCCCTATGCTGCTTCCCACGAATGCAGGAGACACATGGCTGCTCACTCACCACTATGTCCGGCAACCCTCAAACAAGCTGTCCACGAGACGCGCTCCGAAGATAATCACAGTTAAGGTGACTAAACCGAGCATGCCATAGCTCGAACTGTCTGAGAGCTAAGAAGAAGAGTAGGGAGAGCGGTAGAAGACGCCAATTCGTAGATGTCGTTCTCCTCATATCTTGATGAGAGAACCTTCCGTGATCCATGATCAAGGACTCATACCAAATCACTATCAAACTCCACCAAAAGTCCAAGGGAACAAATCTTATGAACTGAAAGTAGATGATACCTTAAACCTGGCACATGCAACACCTCTAAGGTATGGGTACCACCACGTCCATCTGGAATAAGCTGCATCTCACCCCGGCCTAGACACCGAAGAGCTATCTCCGATGAGAATCTACCCACGTGAGGGTCGCAACTGGGCAACGCCAACTGATGGAGTCATATGCCAGGAGGCACCACTGTCGACGATCCACTCTTGAGCCTGGGGGGCTGGCATCGCAGCATCAGAAGCCTTCGGCGGAGAGTCCTCAATGACTGCTAGATGAAGAAGCGCAGCTGATGAGGATGCAGCCACCGCTCCAGAATCCTTCGAGTCCTTCTTGTTGGTATCCTTCTTGTCTTTGTCGAGGCAATCCTTCTTCCAATGGCCAGTCTTACTACAAATATGGCATGGGGATTATTTTTCCTTGTCCTTCTTTGACTTGTCCTCCTCCTTCTTTTGGTCCTTCCCCTTCTTCTGAGAGGCTTGACCTGTCAAAGCTTCCGACTTGGAAGCATGTTGTCCCTTCAGTTGTTCCTCTTGGTCCAAAACCATAGGAACCAGCTCTTCCCACCGAAGAGTGGACTCACGCCCCAAAGCAATATGGGCAGAGTAAAAAGCACCGAATCGTGGCGGCAACTGGGACAAGAGTGTGATCGCCATGTCTTCGGAGGAAATCGGCTTCCCCACATTCTGAACCTGCATCTGAAGCTGTCTAAGCTTGTTGATGTGCTCCCGCAATGAAGAAGACTTATTCACGGACAAGGTCCGCATTTGCACCTCCAAAGAAACCCTCTTCATAAGGGTCATCCGGTTATACATTTGGTCAAGCTCCAACCATATCTCCTGAGCCACCGTCAAGTGCTCAATGTGGGCTATCACGGCTGTAGTACAAGACAAAAAGAAAAGAACGAATCCGAGCATTCAATTTGTCCCAGTGAGACTGGGCCTTGGCCAACTCCGCACGAGCATCGGAAGAGAGTTTGGACTCATCTCTCACCGAGGGCCGGTCGATCTCCTCCTGTACAAGCTCCGCCAAATCGTAAGACTCAAGGATGGCCAACATCATCACGCGCCAGATGCGGTAATTGTCGCCATCGAGCTTTTGATCTGAGGGAAGAGCCGGTAAGACAAGCACCTTCCGATCCATGATCGTCTGGAACTCCAAGTCAATCTCTGTAGACATCTTCACCTATAATGCCTGCACAAATGCAAAAGCAGCCCCCTCTGACTGTGAAAACGCAGCCTGCTAGGGCTCTTTCTTCCGTGTCTCGAACCTTCTTCACCCGCCGGAGGCGATGAAAAAGTAAAACATGTACTTGAAAGCTAAAAACACAGCCTTCCTCCTCTTTAAACAGCAGCAAACAGCAGCAAATCCACCAACTGGACTCCTTTCCCGCGCGCCCACGCTCGCTTCAACCTTGTTCCGATGCGCAGCCCTCCCGCTCACCCTCGAACGCTGGAAACGCAGCCTTGTGTCATGATGGAATCTCCTCTTCAGGCAGGTTCTTCACTCAGTCAGCCCTTCTTCACTACTCTGATACCATGTCAAAGTGCAACGATGCGGAAGCGTGGGACCAAGGCTGAGAGAGAGAGTGAACACAGAGAGAAGAGCGAGAGAGAAAGAGACAGTGGAAGATGAAGATCTGCTGTATAAGGTGTGCTGTATACAAAGATATGCAGATATATACACGGGTGTAGTGCGCAGGACTGCGTGTCTCCACCTCAACGATGCAACCTGCTGTTCACCTAGAAGTACGCTGCAAACTGCACGAATCTCCAGCTTGAAATCTGCAAAACAAAAGTGTCAAATAATGTGCTAACTGCCGACTATAAATAGCCAGGAATAATGCGATCAAATATGGTAGGTCGGCTGCATTAAATGCAGCCGACTGGTATAGATCTGTCCGACTGTACCAGACTGCCACGTGGCAGCTGGCGTGGCAGTGACGTGGCTGCCTGCTCCGCCAGGGGATGACTGATAATGGCTAACAAGACAGTCTCGTGATGCTTTAGCAGTCACTACTCTTTCGCCCGCTATGCGAAACGGGGAGCTATGCCATGCCTGCTATGGACACATGAGCTTTGGAAGTTTAATGACCCCTCAGAGGTCTATGGTAGATGCATTGCCTCCAGTTGAGACTCCACCTCCTCATGCATGTAAGGGATGTATTTTGGGCAAGATGCATAGGTTTGCATTCAAAAAGGATAGTGCACTGCATGCTGTCCGAAAAATGTAACTTGTTCACTCTCATGTTTGTGGTCCAATGAGGATACGTGCACTTGGAGGTCATCAATACTTTGTTACATTTATTGATGACTACTCTCAGTATACATGGGTCTATGGACTGAAGGCAAAATCTGATGTGTTTATGCATTTCAAACATCTTGTTGCAAAGCTTGAAGCTGAAACTGACTTAAAAGTGTAGACACTTTGCACAAATAGAGGGGGGGAGTACATGTCTCGTGCTTTTGAGACATATTTGCTTGATCATGGCATTACGCATCAAGCCACTGTTAGAATGACTCCTCAGCAAAATGGTGTTGCTGAAAGGAAAAATCGGACTCTTATGGAGATGACTCGTTGTATGCTAAAAAGCAAGGGGCTACCTGATAAATTTTGGCTAGAAGGCCTTCAGTGTGCAAGTCATGTGTTGAATCATGCACCCACTAAGGCACTGAAGACGATCACACCGTTCGAAGCTTGGCATGGCAAGAAACCCAAAGTAGACTACTTTTGGGTGTTTGGTTGCATAGCCTATACACATGTTCCAAAAGAGCTTAGTGGGAAGCTTGATGACAAGGCTGTAAAATGCATACTTATTGGCTACATTTCGGAGAGCAAGGGCTATCACTTGTATGACCCATGCACGAAGAAAGTCTTTGTCAGTAGGGATGTCCTATTTACTGAAAATGCTGCATTTTCACATGATCAGTTTCAAATGCCAGCCACCCATAACATTGGTGATGTCTTTGAGGGTCTTTTGTCACTTACTTTGGAGTTTGTGCCTGCTGTTAATGGCAGGACAGACTTAATACAGCAAGCCGTTGCTGCACCATATGCTCCCGAACAGCAGGGTACCGATGATGGATTGCCACATGCAGTGGAAGAAGCAATACAGCATGAAAGGGATACTATAAATGCAGCCAAAACAGTCCCAAGTTAGCTGTTACAAACTCTCAAAGAGAGTAAAATGGATGCTCCTATACCTCAACGCACTAGAAGGGCTGCCAAAAATGCAACAAATGATGGAGGGGGGGCACATTTGATTGATTTTACAGAAGTAAATGATTGTAATGAGCATGTGTTTATGAGCTCACTATTGGATTATGATGAGCCTACTTCCTTGGACAAAGCTCAACAAGATATACATTGGATACAGACCATGCAAGATGAGTTAGACTCTATTGCCACTAACTCTACATGGGATCTTGTGGATTTACCACCTGGCAAGAAGGCCATTGGCACAAAATGGGTTTTTAAACTCAAACACAAGCCTAATGGTACAATTGATAGGTACAAAGCACGGTTGATAGCAAAAGGCTATGCACAAAAGAAGGGCATAGATTATAAAGAAACTTTTGCTCCTACATCCCGTATGAGTACGGTGAGATGTGTGATTGCTATGGCTGCAAATTATGGCTGGAAAGTACATCAATTGGACATTAAGATAGCATTCTTGAATGGGGATTTGCATGAGGATGTTTATGTATCACAACCTCTAGGGTTTGGGGTTAAGGGGAAAGAGCACATGGTATGCAAGCTGCATAAAGCTCTTTATGGTCTCAAACAGGCTCCCAATGCATGGTACTCTAAAATCGATGCTTATTTGGCTAGCAAAAGGTTCAAAAATAGTCCAACTGCTCCGGCTCTATATATTAAGAATGAGGGGGGGAACTTGCTGATTATCATTCTTTATGTAGATGACATGCTGCTCACTGGACCTACAGAAAAAAAATTGCAGATTTTAAGGCTGAATTAAAACGTGCATTTGCTATGTCAGATATAGGCTGCCTACACTATTATTTGGGGATTCAATTCACCCAAAATCAGCATGCTATCATCGTGTCATAGTCACAATATGTGGATAAGCTATTACATAGGTTTAGTATGCAAGATTGCAAACCTATGTGCACTCCTATAGAGCCAGGCTTAAAGCTATCTATGTATGATGGTGAAGAGATGTCTAATGTTGCAATTTATAGCCAAGCTGTCGGCTATCTTATTTATCTTTGCAACACACGCCCTGACATTCAATATGCAGTATCTCAGGTGAGCAGGTATATGCATAGCCCACGGACCATACATTGGCAAGCTGTTAAGCGGATCTTCAGATATTTGCAAGTGTCACGAGGACGTGAAAATTTGATGCTTTGCTATGTTTAATTGACATTTGATTAAAGGATTAATTAAATGTGCAATTAAAAGATGCACATGTGTTACACATGTGAGGTGCAAGCTACTTTTTTTACAATTAAAGGCCCAAGGACCCTGTGAAAAAGATGGGTGTCAAAGGCAAAAGTTGTAACAAGTTACACTTGTTTGATTCTAGGTGAATTTTGGTGTTACTTTGTCCCTAGGACAATTAATTGGCCATTAAGTGTCAGTGGTGACACTAGGGACTAGGCATTAATTAATGGATTAATGCTTGTCCAAGGGTCAATTAATGCATGGGACCACTTTGGGTTGCAAATGGCCTAGCCAATTAATTTTTGGATGGACAAGGTCAATTTTATGGGCATGGATCGAGGGCTGAATTAATTTTCAGAATTAATTAATTCTGAAAATTGCTGAAAATGGATTAAGAAAGCTGCCACTTGGCAAAACTTTCCCATGCAAGTGGGGGAAAGGCTAAATAGGGCTGAAGGGAGAAAGAAATCTCGTATATTCATTTTGGAGGTATTGGAAAGAGGTGTTGGACTGTTGCTGCCAGCTTTTGGGGCCATTTCCCAGCCATTGGAGACCATTTTGGTGATGGAGATTGCATATTCCTGACCTTGGGAAGCTGGCAATTGCTGCTGATGCACTTTCTCCTGAAGATCACAGTCTCTGATGCTCCTATTGTTGTTGGTGCATCCGTTTGGGGCTGGTACAGCAGGGCAGCAGCTGATTTTGATCAATTCTTCGCAACAAATCTCAGAATTTTCTCTCTCTACAGCATTCTCTCATCCCCTTCAGCCTATGCTCAGCCATTCTCAGTAATTCTTAGCCATTTGGAGGAGATTTCAACCATTTTTGGTGGGCTGATCTGTAATTTCTGCAATAAACCCTAATTTATAGCAAAAATTAGGGTTTAGCAGCCACCTTGGGATCTGTGCTAGAGATTGAAGGCTCAAGGGATTGAAATCAGCAGCTGATAATTGAAGATTATCAAGGGATTTCAGGATCCAGTCCATCCCGAATTGATTTGGGGCAGCATTTGGCCAATCAAGGGTCAAATTGGAGAAGAAGTACTCGGTGAATCAAGGGGCAAATGACCCAAAAGGCTTGCTGGTCATTTATGACAGCAAGAGCAATTGGTTAGCAAGAGGAGATTGAAGAATCTCAAGTTGTACTCCTTCCAATTGAATGAAGGCTAAAGAAATACCACAAGGGGTGCCAATTTTGGGGCCAACAGGGTATCTACTGTCCAAGAATGTTATGGTAAAGTGTGTATTTCATTTTATGTGCATTTATTTACTATTGTAATTTACTCTTAAATCAGGTTATCACCACCCATTCCAAGAAGGAAGGCTAGTTTCAGCAAGGTACTCACTCACATGCATTATTATTTCCTAGGGGAGGAGACTTGCACTTCCAAGCTTACAGTAATTCAAATTGGGCTGGTGATGCAAACACTAGGCAGTCTACTAATGGACACTATTTCTTTCTAGGCCGTTCATGCATTTCATGGCTAAGCAAGAAACAGCCTACAGTAGCTACCTTGTCTTGTGAGGCTGAGTACAAGGCAACCTTCACAACAACAGTGAAATGTGTATGGTTGAGTAGTCTATTGGTTGATCTACATTTACCATTGGAGAGTTCTACACCCATTCTTTCTGATAGTCTGAGTGCTATTGCAGTAGCACAAAAACCTGTGTTTCATGCTCGCACAAAACACATAGAGGTGCATTACCATTATGTGAAAGAGAGATGCTATGCAGGAGAGATCAGCTTGATGTATGTATCCACACAGAAAAATGTTGCAGACATTTTCACCAAGGCAATACCACGCAAGAAGTTTGAGGCTTTTCGAAAGTCCTTAAACTTGTTACCCTTTGGTGATTGATCATCCTTGTACTTCATCACATTGGCACTGCAAGGGGGTGTTAGGATTTTCCGATCTATGGGCAGCGCCCAATGTAATTTGTGTGGTGTGGACACTTATTAAAGTGTCAATGTAAGGTGTGTATACCTACCGTCTTAGAAACTTAAAGTAGTAACACTAGGCTCTAGAGTAAAATAAACCTGACTCTAGTTAGTTGGTGGTTGGTGGGCCTTCCTTGGATGTGGTAGCCGTTTCTCAGGCTCCCTCTCCGGAATCGAACCCTAATTCTCCGTCACCCGTCACCACCATGGTAGGCCTCTATCCTACCATTGAAAGTTGATAGGGCAGAAATTTGAATGAAGCATCGCCGGCGCTAAGGCCGTGCGATTCGGGAAGTTATCATGATTCACCGCATTACCGCGCAAGCCCGCATCGGCCTTTTAAATGCGTCCCTTCCAGAAGTCGAGGGTTGGTGCACGTATTAGCTCTAGAATTACTACGGTTATCCGAGTAGCAAGGTACCTTCAAAGAAACTATAACTGATTTAATGAGCCATTCGCAGTTTCACAGTACAAGAGAGTTTATACTTACACATGCATGGCTTAATCTTTGAGACAAGCATATGACTACTGGCAGGATCAACCAGGTAGCTATCTTTCGTCAACCCAAATGTTGCAAATAAATGCCTAAAATCACCACAAATAACGACAAGAAAAATACCTTAAAAGCACTACAATACCCAGCCCACTGAAACACATGCCCAAACTCACTCATGAGCTGACTAGACTACTAACAGAACACACTAGGGGCACTTTAGGGTTAGGGAAGTTGAGTCCTATCTATAGGGCTCAAGGCCCTATAGGTTATAGGAGGTAATTGGGTAGACAAAGGTAAAATTTCCATGGGAAAAGGTGGGACTTCAGATGAATTACCTCTATGAATAGAAGAGCCTCTATAACAGAGTGAGATTTGAATATATACAACTCCTCGCTGCAATCTCTCACTTCTCAAGGACAAAAAACTAATATTTGTCGGTAAAACAAAAGTAATCAAAGATAGTGTCTCAAAGACAAAGAGTCAATTATGGTGACAGCTCAATTTCTCACAACTCCAAGAAGTAAAGAGTGTGAGATACTATAAAGATGCACAAGACGACACGAACCATACAATTCTAGTGAAACATGCTAAACATGGAAAGTTTAAAGATTGTGCTATATCGGGCAATGTATTACAACAACTTGAAGAGAACCCCTTGAGCACTTCAAGAAACAGGACCCTCGTGAACAACTATAGAGGACAAAGCTCTCACTTCAACTCCAGGCCCTTTTATAGCCTATACACGTGTGTGAGTGGTAGAGGCTAGTGGTTTGGTGCATGCCATTCTTAAGGCTTGGAAACTAAAGCCCAATTGTGCTTCTAACCCCATGCTCAAGAGTGAGTTGGAGAGGCTTTACAATTGGAGGTGTGTTTGATGCTAATACTTCTGTATTCTAGGTGATACTTTAATTTGCTATTGTGTTAGGACCTTCTAGACCGATGTATGAAATAACCTAGCACATACAACCCTTGGGTTCTTCACAAATACTTACACACTCTTTGCTTTAATCCCTCCCTACCACCCTTTTGAAGCTCCTTTGAATTTTCTGCAAAGATTCAAGCTCTCTTTCTCTTGGCTTATCTCTCTCTCTCTCTTTTTTTTTCCATAAAATCTCTCTCTCTCTCTCTCTCTCTCTCTCTCTCTCTCTCTCTCTCTCTCTCTATGTAACGTGCCCGCCTATTTGTCCAGGCACATTTTTAGTGGTCCATCTAAGCGACGCTGCCCGGTACTCCCATGGAATGCTACAGGGTTTGTCGCCTAGGGTTTCTCGAGTCCGCCTCGCAACGCGAAACGTTCGCGGTCGAACCCACTGGATCAGCCTGAAGTTTGAATCCCTAGTGGTCAAGGTCTCCTGACAGCTTTCTAGCATCGGGTCTTGGACATCCTACTTTACGCAGCGATACTCAATCCGAAGCAGATCCACGCCGCACTTGGTTCAAAGAGAATGGGAAACGAGAGGGATGCGCTACTCAACCTCTCTGCCCATAGGGCATAGTCCCATTCCGGTCCCCTAAAATGGCATAAATCAGGGTTCTAACCTAACAATTCCTAAGGATTGGTCGTCGGTAAAACCTTGTGAGAAGCCTCCCAATTCTATAGGACCACCCTGCCATAGAACAGACCCATCAGGGGTTCTGCTCACCCACTTTCCTCAATAGGCATTCTTTAGTTATCTAATTAGCTCCCATCACATTTATGTGTGACATTTAAAATTGGCTTCCTTAATTAAGCTTTTTAGGAAACATTTATGTGTGACATTTAAAATCAGCTTCCTCAATAAGCATTCTTTAGTTATCTAATTAGGTCCTATCATATTTATGTGTGACATTTAAAATCAATCTCTAGCAAGAGGAATCGCATGGTTTATAGACTAAGCTAGGGGGACACTCAAGTAACCACATTGCACATTTGACTCCCTCCCTTGTTACCTTACCTACCTTTCTCCTTCCTTGTAAACAAGATTAAAACCCCAACACTACTTAAATAGTCAACTTTTACTCTAAATTCAGTTATGTTTCAAAAACTCTCCTAACATGCAAATAGCAAAACTCACAAAACCTTTACAAAAGAAATAAGGTGATAGTTTGAAACCTGGAAATTCCACCGTCTGCACCTTTGAAACAGCTACAAGATGAAGGGGAGATAGACATTGTCAAAGAGGATGACTTAATAAGCCCAGGGCACATAGCCTGACAAGTCGAACATGCCATGTCCATGGCAACCACTAGTGACACACACACAAACAAGTTGAATCAATCTAAGTTGGATGTGTTTGTTGAGTCTACTTAGAAATCATTTGTAACTGCATAAAAAACATTAAACGTGAATAAACATATCACAAATGCAGATTATGAGCAACACTTATTGAATTATACAAGGATACACTCTATTTTTGCAACAGTAAGCTACCTACAAAGCAATAGCATGATTGCTCAAGATGAGCAGCTCGCCATATCTTTTTGGAGTCATGCTCCATAATGATTGTGTGTCTTGCTTTGCTTAGACAACAAGTCCCATCATGCAAGCTTCTTGTTTTTCCAATTTGAAGAACTTCTACCTAAGTCACTTAAGCAAAACTATCTTATTTTATTCTACTACATTGGAGCATAAATTCAATGTGTTTGGATAAATAGGCACCATATGAGTAATAAACTACTTTACTATAATGTTAGTGCCCTCTAAGCAAGCACTAGTCATACATCTGACTAGAGTTACCATTTGTTAATTGTCTTAAACATTGAATTGAAATAATCTATTACATATCGCTAGGTAAAACTAGAAGAAATGATGACAAGACCACTAATCATTCTCTAGCACTTGAACTAATTCATCAATGAAGAATGGTTCCAAATTTCTTAGAGCAATGAAAGACCATTTCTTGAGGGTGGAACTAGAGATGCTTCCTTCATTAAACAACGAATTTCCAAGTAGCATGTGCAGCTCAAACCCATATATGAAACTAAACCAAACCATGTTAGTGGTTTTAGATATTTGTTTTAATGGTTGTGATGGAGTGCTTTAATTCTCAATAATTAGTGCTTCAACTTAACAATCATTTAATTTTGAGAATACTAGAGTATTCACCTCCATGATTGTTACATCCTTGGACATCAAAATGGACACTAGTAGCATTGGTCACAATGGTCATGAAGTGACTTAGTGCAAATGCACTAAGGGCACTTCAGGGTTAGGGCAACCGAGTCCTATTTATAGGATTCAAGGCCCTATCGTCTAGATCATTGGGTGATCACCACTCTTGGACTGTTTGGCTTGTTGGCCGACGCACCCATTCACCAGAATGGTATGGGCTGGTGGTATGAGACCAATTTTTGGGATGTGGTCATGACCTAGAGTGTTGTTAGCTCCCAAGCTCGGGGGTGAGCCCATTTAGCTCTATGGCTGGGAGGTGAGTCTGACATCCAATCCATTTTTTCATGGATATAGCTGTCAGAGTGCAGCGGTACGGAAGCGTAGGACTGAGAGAGAGAGAACGCAGAGAGAGAGAGAGGAGAGAGAAAGAGACAGTGGAAGATGAATATCTGCTGTATAAAGTGTGCTGTATAAAAAGATATGCAGATATGTACACGGGTGCAGCGCGCTGGACTGCGTGTCTCCACCTCGACGATGCAACCTGCTGTTCACCTCGAAGTCCGCTGCAGTCTGCACTATCTCCTGTCAGGAATCTGCGTACAGAGACGGAATCTGCGCGAGCCACCAGTCTGTAATCTGCGAGCAAAAAAGTGTCTCCAGAAGACTGAAAACTCGGCTATAAATAGCCAGAAAACAAGTGCCAAAAATAGCAGGTCGGCTGCATTAAATGCAGCCGACTGTACTGCAGTCAGTTGGACTACCACGCGGCAGTCCGACTGGACTGTGCAGTCCGACCAGGGCGATGATCTCTAACACCCCCTCTCAGAGCCTGGGCGGGGCAGAAGCCTGAGGGATCTGGAATGTCTCCGAAGTAGAGCCTGGGGAAGTGCCTTCGTAAACAAATCTGCAAGATTGTCCTCCGTCTCGCAGTACTCCACAGTGATGGTCTCATCCAGAAGCTTCTCTCTGATGAAGTGGTACTGGATCTCTATGTGCTTCGTCCAGGCATGAAAAACAGGATTCCGTGCCGAGGCAATGCAACTCTCATTGTCGCATTGCAGCAAAGTAGGACGAGTCTGGGGGCAGCCAAGCTCCTCCAACAATTGCCGAAGCCACACAGCCTCACATGTGGTGGAAGACGCGGCCCGATACTCCGCCTCAGTAGACGAAAGGGCTACCGTGGGCTGCTTCTTGCTACTCCATGAGATAACACCTGCACCCAAGGTAAAACAGTAACCTGTAGTAGACCGTCTGTGGTCCACATTACCGGCCCAATCCGAGTCGCTCCAACCTGCAAGTATAAGATCTAAACCATCTATGCCTGCTGGATAATGAATCCCTAAATCAGACGTCCCCCTCAAATACCGAAGTATCCTCTGAGCAGCCTGCCAATGCACTGTCTGACGTTCACTCATAAACCCTGCCAAGAGCCCAACAGCAAAACAAAGATCAACACGAGTGTTGAGGAGCCAAATCAATGATCCAATCAACTGGCGATAGCGGGAAGCATCCGCCATGGGAGACGCTGAATGGGAAGTGGCCTTCCAATTCGGATCATAGAAGTAGAAAGGGTCCGACAATCCTCCATCGCAAAAGAAACCAAGAGCTCTTGTACATATCTCTGTTGAGAGATGAAGATCCCCCTCTGAGACTGATAAATCTCATGGCCCAAAAAGAAATGGAGTAGACCCAAGTCCGTCATCTCGAACGTCCGATGTAAATCTGCCTTCGTCTCTTGGACCTTCTGTGCATGATCACCAATGACAATCAAATCATCAACATACAACACAAAAAGCACACAACCATCCTTGGAAGTGTGAACATAAAGCTGCGGATCAGCCTTAGAATGCCGATATCCCAACTGTGACTGAAGGAACGAGTCAATCTTCTCGTTCCATGCACGCGGAGCCTGCTTGAGGCCATACAAGGCCTTCTTCAACTTGTAGACTTTCCCATCTGAAGATCCGAAGCCAGGAGGCTGCTCGACATAGATCTCCTCCTTCAAATCACCATTGAAGAAGGCCGACTTCACATCCAACTGGTAGACAGGCCATCTCCTATGGCCAGCCAAGGCAAGAACAGCTCGAATAGTCGCCACGCGAGTAGTGGGGGCAAAAGTATCATGATAATCAATCCCTGGGCACTGTGCAAAACCTTTAGCAACAAGGCGAGCCTTGTGCTTGTCCAAAGAACCATCGCTAAGGTACTTGGTCTTGAAGACCCATTTGACGCCAATCACCTTCTTATTCGGGGGACGTGGCACGAGTGACCAAGTGCTATTCCTCTCAATAGCCTCCAACCCGGCTTCCATAGCTTTCTTCCATGGTGCGGACTGTAAAGCCTCCTTCATGGAGGTGGGCTCTGGATCTTGCATAACACGGATCATCAAACAATAGTTAGAGCAAACAAGCTCCGTAGAATGTGCCCGGTGCCTCCGTGACCGCTGCGGACCATCCTGCGGTCCCCACTCCTCAAGAACCCCCTCGATCCTTGAATCACGGAGTGTGTCACGGGCCCAACGAGAAGGAGGCCTGGCCTCCCCTCGTCTCTCTCCATCAGCTGAAGACTCTGGGATGTCCACCGGTGATAACTCCTCAGAGGTGACCGGTGGAACAGTAGACTCTGTGTTAGAAACAGAATCAAAATCAAAAGGCGCGGGCTCCAAAGGAATTGTAGCGGGAGCCCAACTCTCCCCTGGATCTCCAAGAACGGGATGCTCCTCACCCGCTGGTATGGCCGGAACCTCCACAAACCGCACATCTCGACTGGTGTACACATCCCGCTTGACGGGATCATACAAACGATAGCCTTGGGACTGGGAGCTATAGCCAACAAATGCCTGTCTTCGGGAAGCTGCTTCAAATTTATCACGATGAGCCTTGGAAATGTGAGCATAGGCATCACACCCAAAGACCCTAAAATAAGAAACATCGGGCTTAGTCCCAAAGTAAGCCTCAAAAGGTGTCATCCCATCAACGGCCGAAGTGGGGGATCGGTTAAGGATGTGTACTGCAGTAGCCACAGCCTCGGCCCACACAAACTGAGGTGTCTGTCGGTGCTTGATCATGGTGTGCGCCATCTCGATCACACTACGGTTCTTCCGTTCAAGAATGCCATTTTCTTGAGGAGTGTTGGTATTAGCAAACTCCTGGTGAATACCTTTATCTGCACAAAAATGAGCAAACTCATTAGAAACAAATTCACCACCCTTGTCGGATCACAAGGTCTTCAATCTCCGGCCCGATCGGTTCTCCTCAAAGAGAAGCCAATCCTTGAAGTGGGAGAAAGCTTCTGACTTCAATGCCAAGAAATAGGCCCATGTCATCCTGCTGTAGTCATCTACGATCAACATGAAGTACGAGCTCCCTCGCAAGGACTCGTTCCTCATAGGGCCACAAAGATCCGTAGATGCAAGCTCCATCGATGAAATAGACCGCCGCGAAGCTTTGTGGGGAATGGCATCCCTATGCTACTTCCCACGAATGCAGGAGACACATGGCTGCTGGCTCACCACTATATCCGGCAACCCTCAAACAAGCTGTCCACGTGACGCCCTCCGAAGATAATCATAGTTGAGTTGACCAAACCGGGCATGCCATAACTCAGACTGTGTCTGAGAGGTAAGAAGAAGAGTAGAGAGGGCGGTGGAAGACTTCAATTTATAGATGCCGTTCTCCTCATATCCAGATGATAAAACCTTCCTTGACCCACGATCAAGGACTCGCACTGAATCACTGTCAAACTCCACGAAAAGTCCAAGGGAGCAAATCTTATGAACTGACAGTAGATGATACCCTAAACCTGGTACATGCAAGACCTCTGAGGTATGGGTACCACCACGACCATCTGGAATAAGTTGCATCTCACCCCGTCCTGCAATAGACACTGAAGAGCTATCTCCAATAAGAATCTGCCCACGCGAGGGTTGCAACTGAGCAACACCATCTTATGAAGGAGTCATGTGCCAGGAGGCACCACTGTCAATGATCCACTCTCGAGCCTGGGGAGCCGTCATCGCAATATCAGAAGTATTTGGTGTAGAGTCCTCAATGACAGCTAGATGAAGAAATGCAGCTGATGAGGCTGCAGCCACTGCTCCAGAATCCTTCGTGTCCTTCTTGTTGGTGTCCTTCTTGTCTTTGTCAGGGCAATCCTTCTTCCAATGGCCAGTCTTTCCACAAATATGGCATGTGGATTCTTTGTCCTTGTCCTTGTCCTTCTTTGACTTAGTATCCCCCTTCTTCTTCTTTTGGTCCTTCCCCTTCTTCTGAGAGGCTTGACCTGTCAGTGCCTCCGACTTGGAAGCATTCTGTCCCTTTAGCTGTTCCTCTTGGTCCAAGACCATAGGAACCAACTCTTTCCACCGAAGAGCGTACTCTCGCCCCAAAGCAATAAGGGCAGAGTAGAAAGCACCGAATAGAGGCGGCAACTGGGACAAGAGTGTGATCGCCATATCTTCCGAGGAAATCGGCTTCCCCGCATTCTGAACCTGCATCTGAAGCTGTCTAAGCTTGTTGATGTGCTTCTGCAACGAAGAACACTTGTTCACGGACAAGGTCCGCGTTTGAACCTCCAAAGAAACCCGCTTCATTAGGGTCATCCGGTTATACATCTGATCAAGCTCCAACCATATCTCTCGAGCCACTGTCAAGTGCTTGATGTGAGCTATCACGGCTGTAGTACAAGACAGAAAAAGAAAGGAACGAATCCTGGCATTTAGTTTGTCCCAGTGAGACTGTGCCCTGGACAACTCCGCACGAGCATCGGAAGAGAGTTTGGACTCATCTCTCACCGAGGGCCGGTCGATGTCCTGTACAAGCTCCGCCAAATCATACGACTCAAGGATGGCCAACATCATGACGTGCCAAATGCAGTAGTTGTCGCCATCAAGCTTCTGATCTGCAGAAAGAGCCGATAAGACAGGCACCTTCCGGTCCATAATCGTCTGGAACTCCAAGTCAATTTCGGTAGACATCTTCACCTGTAATGCCTTCACAAACGCAAAAGCAACCCCCTCTGACTATGATAACTCAGCCTACTAGGGCTCTTCCGCGTCCTGAAACTTCTTCACCCGCCGGAGGCGATGAAAAAGCAAAACCTGCACTTGAAAGCTGAAGACTCAAACTTTCTCCTCGTCAAACAACAGTAAACAGCAGCAAATCCACCACCTGGACTCCTTTCCCGCGCGCCCATGCTCGCTTCAGCCCTTGTTCCGAGGCACAGCCCTCCTGCCTGCCCTCAAACGCTAAAAACGCAGCCTTATGTCGCGATAGAAACTCCTCTTCAGGTTGGTTTTGCACTCAGTCAGCCCTTTAACACTGCTCTGATACCATGTCAGAGTGCAGCGGTGCGGAAGCGTAGGATTGAGAGAGAGAAAACGCAGAGAGAGAGAGGAGAGAGAAAGAGACAGTGGAAGATGAAGATCTGCTGTATAAAGTGTGCTGTATACAAAGATATGCAGATATGTACACGGGCGCAGTGCGCTGGACTGCGTGTCTCCACCTCGACGATACAACCTGCTGTTCACCTCGAAGTCCGTTGCAGTCTGTACTGTCTCCTGTCAGAAATCTGCGTACAGAGACGGAATCTGCGCGAGCCACCAGTTTGTAATCTGCGAGCAGAAAAGTGTCTCCAGAAGACTAAAAACTCCGCTATAAATAGCCAGAAAACAGGCGCCAGAAATAGCAGGTCGGCTCGACTGTGCAGTCCAACAAGGGTGATGATCTCTAACAATAGCCTGTGTCGTGTGTCATGTGCAAGTTGGATCCTAGGAGGACACTTCATTGATATCAGAGCATCAACCTGCTATCTAGCGCAGGATACAATGCCATACACCAAACCAATCTGGCTCACAAAACCATGATGGTTCACACCTAACCAACGTCATGGCTAGGAGTCTCTATGAAAGCGGCGGATGGCCCATAGATGTTGATCTAGGTTGGGGGATGAGAGCTGCAAACAATTCTTCTGGAGAGTTATATGCTGCATGTCCTAATGTGCAGGTAACTACTAGAGACATAAAAGACAATTTTCACTTCTTTGTTCAAGACTCTTATAGTTACCCTATCATTCTTGGGTAACCTTACACTTATGAAGCCCGCTTGGAGACAAAAGCTCTTGATGATGGTTTTTCCTATGCTTAATTAGGGTGGTATGGAACATTGTTAGCGAAAGGGGTGTACAAGGGGGGCACATGTTGTAAGTGGCGGGTACAACTGTCAGCAAGGTAAGTTTCTTGTTCGGTACTCATGTTCAGGTTTTGTGTTGAGAAGATGCTTGTGCGCAAGGATTTTTTGTGGTTCTAGTGATTGGGATCCAGGGAGCTGCCACTCCAGGGCTATGGTTGACCATTATCACTAACCAAACTCTTGCGGCCCGTATAGACATCAGCATTTTTGCTTAGACAGCAACATTTGATTTTAATGTAATCATTAGATTTAATGTCAATTTGACATTTAATGTTAACTATTGCATTAACATTTAGTATTAGTGTACCGATTTTAAAATTTAATGTTAATCTTACTATTTATAGTAGTTTTAATGTTATTGTTAATGTTATTAAGGTTATCTTTGACATTAGTATTGATTGTTCAGTCGTCGAGAGAGAATGTAGCCACAATAGTCATGGAGAGAGAGTCTGAGAAACAAATCTTGATTGCAGTTGTAGAGAGAGAGAGAGAGTAGTCTTGGAAACTCGTCCCTAGAAGTGGTTCTACAAGCTCAAATTAATAACATACAATGGCACGTAGCCAAGTTGCACACTCCCCATTTTCCATTTGTACTCGTAGCCTTAAGGACATTACCTTTGCAATTCCAACCTGATCCCTTTAAAAGGGAGAAGAATAAATGAGATGAGATCAACATTCACTCATGGCTAGCCATGTGGACAGCTTATTTTGATTTGTATTAGTTTGATGATGCTCAATGTAAGCATGGGGAAGAACGTGATAGTTAAGAGGGGAGCCGGCCCCTCCCTCTTCACAGAAATTTATTTAAACAAACCACAAACACCAAGTGCTTAAACCATATAGAAAGGACTGATTTGCTGCAATTCTGAAAATTAGGGTTTTGAAACCTTAATTTCTGTTTACTTTGAGCAATAGTCTGATTTTCTTTTGCAGTGCTTGGACTAGATCAAGCTAAGTAGAAAGTGCTTCTTGGATGAGTTATACATAGGAGAGTACAAAGCATGTGGTTAAAATTACAACATGAGAGCTTATTGCGAATGAAGAGAAAGACCTCGAATATATAGGTGTGAGGCTTGGGTGTTCAAAAATGAAAAGTAGAGGTTACAAATGACAAGTATTTGTTGAAAATGAGAAGTGTAGGGACACTTGTCTCTTCAAAATGACACAGTCCTATTCTAGATGCCATTGTCCACATATCAATTTTCTAGAGAAAGAAGCTTTTAAACCTTCTACTCTAAAAATCTCTCAAATGGTTAAGAATCTAAAATAGTCGTTGAAAACAAAATTATTCCTTGTGAAATTCTAGAGCCTTTGACACGAATAGAATTTCCATTTGAGTAATTCTCAAAAACAATAACCTCCTAAATTTAGGAATCACTAAATTAAGATTCTAGAGAGATTCATTATATAGGTTCGCCAGTTCATCATTTGTTTCTTTGATTATGAGAATCTAGTTTCACTTTTTGAAACCACTCATTATATGGGCTTCTAGTCAGTGTGAGTAGCCAAGTGTAAAAGTTTTCATCATCTAGGCTTTCTAGTCAATTTGACTGCTCGACTAAACTTCTAATTTCTCTTGGGCATCTCGTCCATGACAATCCAAGTATAATTATAGGGCATTCTTCCATTAGCCACGCATCAAATTAATTTAAATCATTGAGCCAATATATATTGGTAAGAATTAATATACAAAAGGTTGGTTACATCCTCGCTCTTGAAATTCATCTTTTTCTCAGGACATTGCTTGAAGTATCTCTAGTCTGACACATCTTTTTCTCAAGACATTGCTTGAAGTATCTCTAGTCTTACAGCATAGTTGTCAGGTATGAAAGGTACGATACGGTACGGTACGATAAAATACAATACTAAATACCCAAACCGAGCACCCTTGGGGACCTACATGTAAGGGTATCCATCCAGACACATATAAATCCCCTAACCTTGCTGTGACAAACCAAATTATTTGCCCTAGAATATTTAATTAACCATAAGTATCAACGATGACACTAGGAAATTGGTGTTAATTAATTAATTAATGCCAATTCCGAGACTAATGAGTGCTCAAGATTAGTTGGGTCATAAATTGGCAAATTTAATTGTTGCCCAGTTAGATTTTTTTTTTAGCCATAAATAATTGGTAAATTAATTTTCAGAATTGATATTCTGAAAATTAAGTCAATAAAGTTGGATAATGCTGGAAATTGGATTTAGAAGGCTGTCATTTAGCAAGACTTACCTCTGCAAGAGAGGAAATGTTGGTGGAAGGCTCAGTATTCTCTCTCATCTTTCAATCTATTCTCATTCTTCTCATAAATTTACAGCAAATTCAGCCATTGGAGGTGGAGATTTTTATGAATCCATATTGTAAACCCTAATTTACAACAAAAAATAGGGTTCGACAACCATCTTGGGAAGCATGCTCAAAATTTACGGCCTAGAGACTTAAATTTCAATCATTGGAATCAAGGATTTCAGGAGATTCAAGTGGCATTTAGCTAGTAAACATTTGGGGTTGAATTTGTCACCCAAGGAGCACAATGGGAGGCCAATTCCCAAGCAAACCAAGGGGCAAATTGGTTTGAAGATAGCAAGTCATTTATAATAGCAAGAGAAACTTGGATCAGTGGAGGAGATTCAAGATCTAAGTGTAATCCATCCATTTGCAATAAAAGATAAAGAGATACGGCAAGGCCCAAGGGGTGCCAGTTTTGGGGCCAACAAGCTGTCCATAGTCCAAGATTAAGTAGTAAATTGTGCATTTCAATTTATGTGCTTTGATTGCCTATTGTAATTATCAATTGATCAAGTTATTACCACCCTTTTCAAGGAGGAAGGCTGGTTTCATCTCACCAATGCCTTATGAGCTCAGACATTGATACCTATTAGTTTTGATCATGTGACCTCGATGTTGCTCGAGCATGAGGTTGCTTTGTATTTACAAGGGAGGTTGCCATCTTGCTTTGGCGGCAAATCTTCGAATGCTTTTGTTGTTTCAAAGAGGGATAACAAGCAAAAAGAAGACACATCTTTGAAAGGATTGCAAGAAACTAGTGCCACTGTAGAAGGAGAAGGAGAAAAAGAAGTATAATCAAGTCAGTTGCATTAAATGCACTAGACACAAAATGGATATGCTTTCTACCAATGAGCCCTCTAACCGAAGACACGTACAATGCCAACAAGTTAAAGATCATTGCCCTTTATTTCACCAAAGACTAGTTTCAACTATCCACTCTTGCCCACTCTCTTTAGGCTGTACATTGATACGAAATCAAACTATATTGATATATCAACAAACTAGGACAGGGAGCTAGCCCTGGGGGAATATTGATTCCTTTACTGTAATGTGTTGATAGTGTTCATCTCAGATACTCTAGAGGGTTTGCACCAACATTGCATGTCTTTGCCATGACAAATGCCTTACAATGATCCTTAGGAAAACCAAGGTTATTGCATTTAACACCTCCGTCCAATGCTGAGATCCACTTCATCAAAACATGTGCATATAGTGATGGGTCCCTGTAAAGAAAATTTCCTCTTCCCTAAGGATCAAATTTACCAACTATGCCATCTTGAATCAAAGACTAAGAGGCACTATTCACGCAAGTGTAGGAGATCAAAGGGTGCTTTCATTGACTATTCCAAGAGAGATTTGCTCCACTATTGAGGCATGAGACACCTTAGAGATGCAAGCTAACACACTCCTACAAACTTTTACAGAGTTGCGGCCACATTGGATACCACATAGCACACCTCGAATAGACCTATAGACCCATCATGAAGAGTCACCTTGGACAAAGCCAAAAAGAGATACAAAGCACACCACCCATGACCCATTGGCTCACATCCCCACTTAGAGTACCACGAAAGGTATAGATAGACTCAAGCTGTCGAGCCACAACGCTAGAGTCTATCTATGTTGGATAGACCCCTGTGGCACATCAAGAAATGATATTAATCATCTCCTTCCTATGCAGCTTGTTATCATATTCCACACTTACTAGTTTGCCATATCTAGCAAATTCATCCCCCAACTTCATTTTAACCAGTTGTCCTGCTGTTCTTTGCTAGGTTTTTTTATTTTTCTCCTGTTATCATATTCCACATGTACTAGTTTTGCCATATCTAGCACATGCATCCCTAGCTTCATTTTTACAGGTTGTCCTATTGGTCCTAGCTAGATACTTTTCTTTTTTCCAGTCATATTTTCCTTATTCTATTTGGAATACATGATAGTCCCCTAAGTTCACATGTATCTATCATTTGATGGATGATAGTCCCCTATCATATATATCTATCTTTTGTCTTATACGCCAATCTCTCTGGCTGAAACTCTAGCAAATCGTTCAGGATATAGGCGCACCAAAAAGTCTAGTCCATACCGCAAAATAAGTATCCCTTTGGACTGGATTAGATGGAGGGAACAGGTATAATTCAAT
Organism: Lygodium microphyllum; assembly: GCF_053477565.2. Classification (NCBI taxonomy): domain Eukaryota; kingdom Viridiplantae; phylum Streptophyta; class Polypodiopsida; order Schizaeales; family Lygodiaceae; genus Lygodium; species Lygodium microphyllum. The sequence goes on along the minus strand of NC_141160.1, from coordinate 42,127,754 downwards.
TCAGAGTGCACTATGCCACTATGCAACATTGAATACGGTCAGTTTACATTAGCAGGCAATACAACACTTGGAAGACTACAGCTAGCTGGAAATAGAGTGGAATCTATTCAGATAACCGAGGCACATACTGACAAGCTGCTCCATAGCAGGAGCCGGCTTTTTCAAGAGTCTGCATGGGACAAAGAGATGGCGGACAACAATGAAGCGGTAGAAACTAATGCAAATTTTGTGTCGATATGACTTCAAAGTGATCATCAAGCCAATTGTTATAAGAAGACGGGGACGAGGAGGAGAGACTGACAGGAAGGTGCGTCGAAATGGATAGAAGCTTCTTTTCGTGGAAAGGATGCCTTTTCTTCTTCTTCTTCTCTGACTGGTTCGCTAGCTGCTGCTCCACGAGTCGATGGATGCTCCAGGAATCACTGGCTGCTACCCCGCAAAACGCTTGCTCCTCCGCAGTGCTAAGCGCTGTATGCTGCACACAGTGCGATACTACCACCTGGTTCTGTTAATCATATCCACAGGTTGTTGCGCACTTTACATTTAGATCCGCTCTGGGTCCTACTCTTAACATTGATTTAGACTAGGCTAAATAGTTTTAAATAATTTAGAGTCAAAACAAGCTCTCTTAGCCAATGGGTATTGGCATAGTGCTTTGAGTGTGGGTCAGAGTTTGAGGCATGTATGAGCATCCTCAAAAGGCACAATATATATTCCCTTCAAAACAAACTACCTTAGAGTTAAACTATTTTGAACAAACTCAAAAGACATTAAAGTGTGGCAATGTAAGGAGCAGTGAGGTCTTATTTCTAGCGTTACATTGTATGCTTTAGAGTGGTCCTTGGCTCCTATAGTCGATCATTGCATGTTTGTTTCAACATCTTCAATATCAAGGATCTTATTGCAACTACCCACCCTCCACCTTGCAATGCTTTAGAGTAATGCACTCCAAGCTTAGATCATGTGTGTTGCATGTTTGTTTCACCATCTTCAATATCAAGGATCTTATTGCAACTACCCACCCTCCACCTTGCAATGCTTTAGAGTAGTGCACTCCAAGCTTAGATCATGTGTTAAAGTGATAGGATGCACGTTGTTAAAGTGATAGAACGTTACTTCTTTCTCATACAATCAACTAGTGTTTGTCATGCAAGCACTACGCATTGTTGGCACAACGTAAATTGAATTGGACAACCCTCGAGATCTCTCATTATACTACTATTGAAACCATAAGTGCTTTCTTTAGAACCCACATATGGAACACTTAATTTGAATGAGAACTCGTAATCAACACCTTTGGGGGTGCAAGATAATTGCTAGATGGATGCAAAACAAGGCTCGTGTTCATTATAAAGAAGCAGTTAGCAGCAAGAGGCTACATCGAGACGGTTCCATTGTTGGTAAGCTCAACAACCTTATTGTAGTGTTATGTGATTGCCTTTATTAAAAGGTAATAAGGCTAATGTTTCTTACTACATGATATATGAAATTATATCACATTCTTATAGATGGCCAAGTACCCTTGCAGAATAACACAATGTGGAAATCAAGCCTATGCAATTGTGCCTTGTCGCTTTGTGAAGAGGGTAGAGGCACACTTATAGGGGATTGTCTAACTAGTCTTAGTTTAATTGTGTGCATCTATGAGTGTATGTATCTGTGTGAATACACCTACTTGTGAGTCTCCTATGAGGGTGTATATGTGTGCACCTTGCTATCGTAATACCATGCACCCAAAGTATCTAGCATGAGAACACAAGGGTTCATATATATCAATGAAATCTCCTATGGCTACGTTCTTTAAAAGACTAAATTTGTCTCTAATTTTAAGTCACATGTTGACAAACTACTTTTAGTAAAATAATTAACCTACAACTCCTACATACACCTCATAAGACATTGACAAACAATGATTGAGGCAAGCTACAACCACAGCATCCCCATTCCATCCTTCCCCCATGTACACATTTTGGATGATACCGAAGATTTAGGTATAATTCCTTATAGAACAAGTTTGCCTAGAGTAGCTCCACACACTACATAGGAGACCATACTTACTTTTGTAAGTTTGTATCTCTTGTTATGTTTTGGTTTATGTAGCATTATGTTTCATTGCCCAACATGGGGTAATTAAAGTGTATAGTGCATTGCATTTTAGACACGTAAGTAGATAATCAAATGTAATGTAGGGTATTTAGAGTAAAGGGGTAGTGATTGTGACACTTCTTGCTAGGATGCACAATTTACAACTTACATATAGCTCTATACAAGCTTCTTGCCTCTTTTTAAGGAACAAATATTAAATGAGGAAGAACGATCATTTTCAATCACTACCTCAAGTGGTAGCAATTGGTGATAATTTATGAGCACGTTCTTCTCTAAGACTTTGGGTTACATAGCTCCGCATTTGAAGGGTTCTTTACTATAGCACAGTTTGGGTAGTAAGCATTTACAATAAATATCTATGTATTGAATGCCTAGAAGATCTTCAAGTATGCTACATGGTTATGTTGATGGTTGGTATTGTTGTTTATGCTCGAATATACTTATGTTGAGCTTTACATATTGGATTTGAGCTCAGTTGGCTGCATTTGGAATAGTGGCTACTTGCTTCAGTGATTTCCACTTGCAATCTTGAAGACTTATTGAAGGTATATGTTCCTAGATTATACTTGATATATTTTGGGCATAGCATGTCGATGGTCATTATGATTCTCACATGGCCACTAACTTATTACTCATTATATTTAGTTTGTTGCACCTACCTACAACTAGCATAGTTATAGTGCTAGTCGATTAGTATAGTCAGTTATGCATTATCTAACTTAGTAGACCACTTTTCTTTATGTTGTATCTTATCTATACTTTGTGTATATTGTATAGTGTGTGGAAGAAGAATGAAAAAACTAGCAAGAAAATGTTTTAGCCCCCATCTCTCTTCTTATATTCTTCAGTGAGCTTCCTCTTGTGTGTACAGTCTGTGTTTGGCATAGCAGCTCAAGCAAGTTCCCTCACAATGCGATTCTTGATATGGTATCAAAGTGGCGCCACACTGAGAGAGGCTGGTTTTGAAGGCTGAAGTGAATGAGAAGAATCAAGGATTCGAGCAAGCAAGCAATGGTAAGAAGCTCTCCCATCCTTCCACTCTCTCTCCTTGGATAGTGCCTGGTGAAGAAAATAAGCCAGAGCTGAGTATCCTTGTGACTCCAGATGAATTAAAGGCGTGGAAGGAATGGAATGCAAAAGACAAAAAGGTGATGTATTGGCTATCTATCATTGATAATACTATGCTAGGACATGTCAAGAATGCAGAAACTTCACATACAGCTTGGACAAATTTTGAGAATATGTTTTCAGTAAATACAAAGGCACAAAAGATTCAACTCAAGCAAGAATTAAATACCTTGAAGAAAGAGAAAATGTATGTCAATGAGTATGTTTTGAAGGTGAGGAGAATTGTAGATGCTGTAGTAGTGATTGATGCAATGCCTGATGATGATTTCATATACTTTGGGTGGCCTTAATAATAAGAAGGCTTGGAAATCATTTGTCACTTCTATATATGTACAGAAGCCATTTCTAGATTTTGATGAGTTGATCTCTCTCATGATTACTAAGGAGATCAATATGCAGGGTGACTCATTTGAAAGAAATGGTGAACATATCCAAGCATTTTACTCAAGTTTAGGAAGGGGATATGGGAGATCCTCTTTGAGAGGTCGTGGTATGGGACGTACTGACCATAAAAAAAAGTTAAATCAGTAATTTGGTGAAATGCAGGTTTCAGGAGACCGTGGAAACTTTAGAGGCAGGGGGAGCTCTAGAGAAAGAGGTGGATGGTAGAACAAAGATTCTGAAAATTCTTATATTGTTTGCCATTATTGTGGCAAAACAAGTCATATTGCGGCCCATTGTTATGCTAAGAAAAATAGGGTTGCAGAAAGAAAAAATATACATATTGCAAAATTTGCATGGGCATTAATGTCTAAAAAGAATATGCCAAAATATTTTTAGTTTGAAGCTATTCATATTGCTGTCTATGTTATGAACAAAACTCCCACGATGACTGCAGCTCATGGAATGATCCTCGAAGATTACTTTACAAGCAAGAAGCCCAATGTGTCTCATTTAAAAGTGTTTGCATGTATTGCATATGTTCATGTATCAGATAGGCTGCGAAAGAAGCTTGATCTGAAGGCTAAAAAATGTATTCTTATTGGATACTCTTTAGAGCAGAAAGGGTATCATTGTTATAACCTTGTCACATTTTGATGAGATGAGCAGTTGGTATGTATCTACCAGTGAGATGTATTAGATGATGATAATGATCATGATAGTTATGTGTAGAAAGAAAAGAAAGATTCATGGAGCCTTAGTGGACTAGAACATCATCTAGTACTACACCTATAGTTAGCCCTTGACCTAGGAGACTAAGGAGTATCTCCACATCTTTAGATGGATCTATAAGTGTTGCAGGTAAAGACAAAGGAAAGAAGAAAGTGTAGAATGGTAATGATGCATCTATTAGTCATTTGGGATTTGATGGAGATTCTAGTAGTTCTGAGAGTTTGGACGATGAGCTTGGTATTCCTTCAATCTGTGGACACCACGTGCATAGAGAGCACATAGTAATGTAAAGGCTCCATTGAGTAATCTAGTGGTACGCAAGTCTAACAAGGTTAGATACCCTGTTAAAAGATTTGGTTTTGAAGGTTATGTAGCTCACCATTATACTTATATGGTGAAGGTAGTTGAAGATATTGAGCCCACTTGTTTTGAGGATGTTGTTGGTCATGCTCATTGGGATGCAGCAATGGATGAGAAGATGGCTGCATTAGAAGCCAATAAGACTTGTGGGATTTGGTACCCTTGCCTAATGGCAATAAAGCTTTTGGTTGTAAGTGGGTTTACAAAGTATAGCATAATGCAGATGGTTCAATTAGCAGGTATAAGGCTAGGCTAGTTACAAAAGGCTATGTTCAAACGTGTGGCATAGATTATAAAGGGACATTCAATCTAGTTGCTAGGATGGCAATTGTTATATGTGTGATTTCCTTGGCAGTAGCCAAAGATTGGAATTTGCAACAAATGGATGCCAAGAATGCCTTCTTGCATAGTGAATTTCAAGAAGAGGTGTATATGGAGTAGCCAGCAGGTTATGAGGATTTAGAGCATCCCAGATATGTGTACAAGTTAAAGAATGCGCTCTATGAGCTAAAGCAAGCACTTAGAGCATGGTTTGAAAAGATCGGAGAGTATCTTGTCAATATTGGCTTTTTATTTCTGATATTGATCACTCACTTTATGTGAGAAGGGGAGAGGTAGATTTGGTCATCATAGTCATCTATGTGGATGACTTGATTATTATAGGTGACAGTGACGATGGGATTGCTGAAGTTGACTTCTTGAAGAATATGTTTGAGATGAAGGATTTGGGTAAGCTGAAATACTTTCTTGGTATTTGGAGCCCCAAGAGGAACACCAAGGAAAAGGGAATTCTCTTGCAAGAAAATCTATCTTGTAACATCAACAAGCTTTTATTTCATTCTTTTGATCATCAAAACAAAGAAAACAACAATTCTTCGCGCAGCATCATAGTAGATATCTCCCACGGATTTGATAGAATCAACCATATTCTTCAATATCTTCACAAAATCCATCAATATAACAAAGAACACAAGGAAATACACCATCTTTGAATGGAAATCAATCACATATTATTCATCTTCAATGTCTTTATAGTTCTCTCTCTCAATCTCTCATATACAATTACACTATTTTGATAGATTTGACTATCTCTGACTCTCTCTCTCTCTCTCTCTCTCTCTCTCTCTCTCTCTCTCTCTCTCATCAATAGTACATCATATCCTCACTACAACACTCTCATAATCACTCACAATAATCCATCTTAGGTCGTGGATGCACCTCCCAAGAGGTATGTCTGATATGAAGGGGCACCAGAGACATCATAGTGCCCTGTGAGATCTATCTTCTGTCACTGTCTTCTGTAACCTTCTGTGAATCTTCATCAGCTACTTCTTCACTTCTTTTGACTTGAATAGAGCTTCCATTCATCCTTTTCCTAAGACAAGAACACTTCCCAAAACATCCATACATCCATCATAACACTCAACAGAAACAAATAGAACAGACCCCAGAACAATAGAGCAACAGGACTACATAGCTACAGAAGCACAGAAGCTACAGAACTTTACAAAAGATCAACAGAACCCATAAAAACAAAAAAAAAAACCAATTCAATCTCTTATAAACCTTTTAACACATTTCAATCATCTCGCAAAACATCCATTCAACCATCTCAACTACCAAAACAGAACCAAAACAGAACAAAATCAGGCCTTACAGAACCATACAGAGAGAATTACAGAACTCTTCAGAACAACATATTTCATAAAAAACCAACATAAACCCTTTCAAACATACTCAAACCACTCCAAACACTTCAAAACATCTTCAAACTCAAACAATCAACCACCAAAAACAACCATTCAGCAACAAAAACAACAAAAAATCAGCCCAAAAACCAATCATTTCCACACTCAACATATCCCCACACTTAATAAGGAAGCGTCCTCGCGACCTAAGAAAATGGAAGAATAAAAGCTCTATGATCTGCTAAAAAAAATCTTCAATTCAGCATAAATCACCCACTTTGATCACGACCCCAACATATCAGCTTCATAACCTGGATCTGAAACACATATGAAAGAAAAACCAATAACACAAAAAAAAAACCATTCCAATATTATAAAAACCAAAATAACTCAAACTATTAAAGGATATAAGAGTTCTGCATCCAAATCTGCAACTGCAACCATGTGATAACCAGCTGCATCAATCTTTACAGCTTCATCTTCATCAGCTCCACACAATTGAAAAAAACATCACCTAATACAAAAAAATACCCATATACAAATATAGTCTGAATAGCATGGATCCCCAAAAATTGGAGAGCAAAAAGAAAATTTTCATTAATAAAGGAGGAATGATACAATGAGGAAAAAGCTCCATTGCTAAGTAGGATGAATGTATTTCTTCTTAAACTGTATACTAAGCTTTAAATGCTCCAAAGCTTTACTCTCATCAACAAAATGTTGAGGCACATTCTGGAGGAACTGTAAGCAACACATCCTTTCCAATAAGATGAGGAACCTGGTAGGGAAGGCCTGTGCAAAGTAGTATAGAACATCCATCTGAGCAACAGTCACGTCTACATTTGGATTGATGAGCAGCTGAGGGATACTCTTTCGAGTATTCAGCTTTGACTGCTGATGCATGAAAGCAAGATACCAACAAAAATGAGCTGCAAGGCGAATAGTGGTATCCTCAGAAGTAGCATGCACTTTGGCAAAATGAAGGTAAGAGTTCGAACATGCTACAGATGTATCCCAAGACCTTGAAATGAGAGGCCAGTTAAATACCGGTCCTGTCACACAATCATGTAGCGTCCATTGTCTTCGACAGAGTATGTCACTGCCATATCCTGGAGTATCCAGCACTGACTGGGGAGGAAGATTGATATAATCAGATGAAGGGGGCAATGGAATAAGAGGAGAACATTGTAAAGGATGATAAGATAAATCATAAAAGGAAGGCAAATGAAGGGATAAGGAAGATGGCAAAGATGGAGAATTCAACAAAAAGGTACGAAGGGAATCCACTGAGAAAATAGAAGGAATAGGAGGAACATAAGGTGGAGGGTCAGAAGGGGTAGGTGATGATGTAGGATCAGCAATAAAAGGACATGTAGTGAAAACAGGGATATGAGGAAATCCAGAAGGAGTCAAAGATAAAAGCGGAATGGTATCAGGACTTGAGAAAAGAAGGGAAATATAAAAAGGGAAACGATATGCCATAAGAGAATAAGAAAGGAGATCACCAGGATCCAAAGGATAGATAGAACAACGGAAATTAAGGTCCTGGAAAAAGGAATCAATAAATAATGGATGATCAGCAATAAAGCTCAACAACTGAGGTTGCAATGGCTGGATATCAGATTTATGGAAAACACTCCGAAGACGATGAGGTTCCAAAGCGTCAGCCTCGAAAAGTGGATGCCAAGCATGTCTCTTACACCAAGACGTTTGCTCATGATAATACTTCAAACTATCTGCTAGCAGGAGCTCAACTGAGTGCACATACATGACTGCCTGTAAGATGACATCCCCTACATAAATATTCAAGTCCTCTTCATCAGGAATTTGCAGATGTCCGACAAGATACATGAAAGATAATAACTAAACCTCATGGGAAACCAACTCATCCACAAATTTATCAAAAATTGCTCTCAAGAGACCCGCAGACCAAAGATTTGACCACCCATCCTCTGGAGGTTCCAAATCCACATTGCTTAAGGAGATATACAGGGCAAACCTCTGTTGATGATATTTGATCCAAAAGGATGGAGGAGGTGACACCAATTCAGTATAGCGGGTAAAATCTTCCTGCACACAGTTCATCCTCTGTTGAAGGCGTTCCACTTTAGCGGAGAACCCATCACATAATTTAGCTTTATGTTGCAATTGATCAAGCTCTCCTTTGGAAGATATGACTGAAGAGACAATAGGAGTTGGAGGAGGAACATAAAGAACATCCACTTTTTGGTTAAGTTCTTCAATAACTTTCTGTTGGGACTCTACAGTTACCTGAAAGTGCTGCAACTGACCTTCACTAGTACCAAGTTTACTAGCCAAAGTGACCATTTCCTCAAGGGCAGAATTTTTCTCAAGCTGCAAGGATGCATTCTCCTCTTCCAACTTAGCAACCTTAAATTCTAACTCTTGGATAGTTGCCTTCTGGAAATCCATTAAGGATGTGGCAGCAGTCATTTGAGCATTAATATCACCGAGTGTAGCCCTTTCTACAAACAAATCCTCCAGTGCCTTAGTCAACTGACTAGTTAAGGAATCCACCTTGTCTTGCAAGGAAGTATAAACACTGGTATACATTGTCTGAGGACAAGAGGCAAGGGAGGTTTCCAGAGTGGACTAGACATTGAAACTAGCTGTGAAAGCATAGGTCCAGATAATATAGTATGTAAGGATGAAGGCATCTGTTGATCAATTTGTCCTTCCTTTTGGGCTGAAAATAAATTAGGACAGGAGAGGAAAGAAGGAAGGGCACTACCAGACACAGTGGGAACAGGTGCTGGTACAGGGGAAGCAAGTACAAGAGGGCTAGAAGGACCCTTTGTATGAAGGCATTTCTTGCGAGAAAATATAACAGGGGACTCCTCATCTTCTGAATTTGGTTGCATAGGTGGAGGGGAAGGGACTGATAGTGGAGGCTGCGGCAGTAAAGGAACAGAATCAGGCACTAGCACACCACCAGGAGGAGGTGCAAAAGTGATAATGCGCTGTAAGAAAGCACCATAGGAAACATTAATGATCTGACCCTTCCGTACACGCTGGAAATGTTGATCCATCTTGGAGAGTAAGAAGCTTGCCCAGTTGAACTTAACACCCTCTAGGATCTTCACAGAAGCTGTGAACAGTTCCTTGGAAAGATACTTAGAAGATGACTTACTCGTCATAAATCGGTCCTAGAGGAACTGACATAATTGCTTCCATACTGGAGAAGAGATAGGAGCAATAGAGACCCATGAACTGTTAATAAGTTGATTGAGAAGCAAGGGGTAGAAGTTTCCTTTTCCAAGAGCGTAACTATCTCTTCAGCAGTAAGTAACTGGTTACCGCTGGGCACAAAGGAAGCAGAAAGGGGCAAGCACAGCGCTTCATGGATATTAGCTGTAGATAAGCAGAAGGTACGGTTATAAACCAGGCCAGACTGGTTTTTATAAGAAGCCAAGAAGGAGTAACAAAGCTTCTCATCTACCGATGGCAATGTGAGGGCAACAAATGGTCTGAGGCCTGCACGTCGGATGCAATCCGCCTCTAGAAGGAGAGAATAATCATGGACTGCGAGGGGAACATGCTGTATCGGAGGGGAAGAAGAAGATGATGATGCCATTCAGACTATAGCAAAAACCACACTCACAAACCAGGAATCAAAGAGAAAACCTGCAAAACCCACAAATAAAACCACCACTGAGACCATCGACAGGAGAAAGATTTAGGACAAGACTGATTGGACTAAACCACCCCAAGCAAACCACATCCTACCGAAAATTCGACATGACCTACGCACATATGCGATCGAAAGCTTGGTGAATATGCAGTACAAACAGACACCCAAAACCCCGTAATCAAGCACACAAAATAAAACAAAAGTGTCACACATATCGTAACCCAGACACTGACCAAACTCCAAACAGAATCACAGACTCGGATTAGTAAAATATACATGAATAGATATGACCCATATCTTTGGCCAAGAAAACCCAATCCCCGTAAATATTCAGGGTTCTACAGTGCGGTGAAGTGGATGTGTGAAACTAACGACTCATTTTGTTTAAATAATCAATTAAGCATAGTTCATTATTAATGTTTAATCCGTTAATGCATGGTGAGTCGAAAACGTAGCCCAGCCCCTCTCAGACTTGACACGACTTTACTTGACTGGGTCTCTACTAATGCAGTTCATTGTTATAATTATATGATCTGTGACACTTGAGTGCATGCATGCGTGACTTCGAGGGGTTCATTTTATTACAAGTGAAAGGTGTCTGTAACGCGTGTGCGTGTGCATTGGTGAATGGGTTTTAATTTACAAAAATTAAGTGGGTTATGGTGCAAAGGTGCTCGTGCAATGGCGGGGTTCCTTTTACAATTAACGTTCAGGTTCGTTTTATTACAATTTTATGAAGTGCAGTTTGTTAATTTTGTGTATGTGCAACGGCCAATTGATTTTAATTACAATTTAAATGTGTGTTATGGTGCAACGTGAGAGAGGGAAAAATAGAAAAATCCTGGCAAAGTGTGGGTCTGTCTGCAAAGTCTGAGACGACGGCCTCGAAAAGGGAAAGACGCAATCCACCGATAATCCACAAAACTGACAAAAGGCCGACTAAGACTAGTCGTCCTGTCGTACAGGAAAACTGACAAATAACTAACACATTGACCAAAAAGAAATAATAAAACAAATGCGACGTGTGATCAAAGAAAAAAAATAGAGATGTTGGGGGTTTGGATTGATTGGGATTTAAGATTATGATTGTTTGGTTTTGTGGGTTGTTTTTGTTTTTGTTTTTTTTAGTTTGGTTTGGTTGTATTGTTTGTTTAAAAAAAAAAAAGTGTATTTTGATGTGTTTGTTTGTTTATTTGTTTTTTTTAAAATGATGTGGTCATGAAATTTCAGCAACCAATCATGAGCATCAAGTGTAAAGAAGGTGATCAGATTTAATTCATTTTTTCAGCTCATTTGTGGGATTAAAAATGATTTTTTCTTTGATTTTTTAAAAAATTAGGGTTTTGGCTCCAATTAATACTTTTGCCAATTAAGAAAAACATTTTCAATAAGAAAATATTGGCAAAATGTACCAAAGAATTTGTAGAATTTTCAACAAAAAAAAAGACATTATTTCGGCATTTTTATAAAAATTTAAGGATTTTTTTCATTTTTTCATGGTTTTGAAAATAATTTCAATTTTCGAATTGTTTTGTAAATTTTTTAAATATTTTAATTTGGAAAAATATGTCAATTGTTTGCAAAAATATTGGAAAATTTTGAGGAAATTTTCTGTATTTTTTATTTTTAATTGATTTTAAAGGAATTTTTGAATTTTTAAATGTGTTTTTAGGGTTTTTCAGGATTTTAAATTAAAAGGGTACCTGGCTATGTGTGAACAGCTGATAAGGACTGTGTGTGAACGGTTGGCTGCAGCACACCACCACATGGACAAGGCGGAAGCGCGTCCTTGCGCGTAAACGGCCGGTAAAACAGAGCACGAACACGATCACGAACACGCAGAAATGGTGTGGCAGGCCCACATGTGAACAGCCACCACGTGCTCACCCTGCGTGTGAGAGGGGGCCTAGAAGAGGGTGCAGGTGTCTTGGTTGTTTTTTAAATTAATTTTCTTGGGTTTTGCGCTTCGGGGGGGGTGGGAAAAGGGGCTGAGGAGGGGGGGGGGTTTGTGTGTGTGTGTGGGAATGGGGGCTTGGAGGGGGGGGGGGGGGGTTTGTGCGTGTGTGTGCCTGGGGGGTTGGGGGTTATGTGTGAATGGGGTTAATGGGGGGTTGGAATGTGTGTGAATGGGGGGCAAAGGGGAAGTTGGTGGGAATGGGTGTTAGGGGGGAGTGTGTAAATGGGGGGATGGAGGGTGTGCCTGGGGCCCAGGGGGAGGCGGCGGACAGCAGGGCGGCAGGAGGTGGTGGGTGGCAGGGAGGGGCCAGGCGGCGGACAGCAGGGCAGCGCCAACGGGCGTTGCGGCAGAGGGGTCACCAACGGGTGGGCGGCAGGGCCCAGGGAGGCGTTGCGGTGAACGGGAGGCCAGGTGGGCGAACGGCGCCAGGCAGAGGGTGGAGGGGGGAGAGGAGGGAGGGAGGAGGAAGAGGAAGAGGGTGATGAAGGGAGGAGGAAGAAGGAGAGAAGGAGGAGGGAAGGGAGGAGAAAGGGAGAAGAAGGGAGGGAAGTAGAAGGAGGGGAGAGAGAGAGAGAGGGTTACAAGGAGAGAGAAAGAAGAAAAAGAAGAGAGAGAGGGGGAGAGAGAGAATAGGGAAGGGAGGGGAGGTGGTTGCAACAGACGCGGGAGGGGGGGTAATAATTTTTAAATTAATAAATAAATTAATTAATTAATAAATTAAGAAATAGAGAAAAAGATGAAAGGCGTGCCCTCGTCCCGTGGGCATGGGCAGGACGGGGTAAAAAAAATTTGCCATGGCGGGATCGAAATGGCGTCGGGACATCGGCACGGGGTACGCGTACGCAACCGGGGCGTGTGGAGACGCGTAAAATCGAAAACGGGTGCGTTCACGAGCGAGACGAGTCGCGCGAAACACATCAAAATAAAGAAAAAATAATATCTCACAATCCAGAAATCGAAACGAAATGGTGTTAAAACAAAAATTGTGCAGGACGGCAAGGGGAAGACAGAGAAAAAGTGCAACGGGGGTTCCGGGGGGAAGACAGGGCATTCACATGCAAAAAATGCAAACAAAAATTAATATCGGAAGATCCGTGCATCGGAACGAAGTGCGTGAAAAAGGAAAAATGTGCAAAAGAACATGCCCGACAACCCTATCCTGTGAAAACACAGTTTCGACCGCGAAAGGATGCGTTCACATGGGAAAAACTTAAAAATGACACACGAAAACAAGGTCGGAAATTAATAACAAAAGATCGGTTCATCGGAACAGGGGGCAGTAGAAACGACAAATGTGCGAGGGAAGGGGTTGCACAAGGCTGTCATGTTAAAACACAGTTCCAATAGGGTTAGGAGGCGTTCACATGCAAAAAATACCAAAAAGACACTTAAAAACACTTTGAAAAATTAATAATAATAAATTCGAAGGTTAGAATAAGGGGGAGAAAAAAAAGAAAGGGAAAGGCGCGTGGACATGGCTTTCAAGCCAAACTGGAATTCCGATGCAAACAAGGTAGGTTCATATGGAAAAATATAAAAAAGACGCACGAAAAGGTCCCGAAAAACCGCAAAAATTAATATTGGACAAACCGCGCATCGGAAAGACACGGAGTAAAAAGGAAAAATATCAGGGGAAAAGTGGTTGTCAGGGCTATGATGTCAGATCACTGTTCCGAAGCAAGAAAAGCATGTTCACATGGAAAACTGTCTAATATATGCAAAACCCATAAAAAATCAATAACTCAAAAACTGTGAATCGAAACAGGGGTAGGTAAAAAGGAAAATTGGACAGTTCAAAGGGACAAACAGGGCTATAAGTTTAGATTGGAATTTGGGAAATGTAGGGTGCGTTCACACGGAAACACTGCAAAATAAGGGAAAAAGAGAAATGGAGGAGGAACAGCCCCAAGGGAGGGGTGACAGTGGACGGGTGGGTGGAGAAGGGAACCTAGGAGTGTAACAGAAAGTCATAGCATACATGCATGAACAAAGTGAGGTATATGCAGGGCAATATGCAATGTAGACGCGCAGGGACGCGTCCCCACACTTAAAACCTTAACAGGTAGGGTTGTCCGAGCAACAGGGACCTAATACCACACGACAGACCAACCGCTAACGTCCCCACACTTAAAATCTGAACATCACTGACAACAAAAAGTGTAGGGTTAGAAAAACTTGGCCCATGTTGTCGAGAATCAAAGTTGACTGTCGATGACACGTCCACTGTCGTTGTCGGCTGCAGGAGGTACCAAGGTATCTTCACAGCACATGTCCTTCGTGGCAAGGACCACGCGGCAACCCCCAGGGAGGCAGCTGGTGGATGAATCTCGTCGAGTCGATGTCGCTGACAAAGGATAGTCACTCAGCTTACAACACTCAGATGGGATGAGAGAACAGTCACTCGCCCCATTACGAACATCACTCGATGAATAATGATTGAAACCCATAGCTCACATGCCAGGGTGCACAGTTGATGGTGCATTAGTGCATCCAACCCGTCTGGCATAGGTGCAAGCAGGAAGGCCAGGGAGCCTTGCAGTGCAGTGTACAGAGCAGGAGGACGTGTCCTGTGCTGATGGGCAGAGACCCACCCCCTTATAGCACTCAGATGGGATGAGAGAACAGTCACTCGCCCTATTACGAACATCACTCAATGAATAATGATTGAAACCCAGAGCTCACACCCGGTTTTGAAATCGACAAGGAAATGGTGCAAAGGGAGTATGCCAGGGTGCACAGTTGATGGTGCATTAGTGCGTCCAACCCGTTTGGCATAGGTGCAAGCAGGAAGGCCAGGGAGCCTTGCAGTACAGTGTACAGAGCAGGAGGACGTGTCCTGTGCTGATGGCAGAGACCCACCCCGTGGGTGCATAGGGAAACGAGAACGTACCTGACTCTAGGAGTCGTAATGTCCCTTAATCCTCACCTCTCGAGAATTGATTGAGGAAACACCAGTCACACTCAACCCCCCCTCTATCTCACACTCAGTTGATAGATACAGGAGGGTAGCCCGTTCCTAAAACCCATTGATGTTATCCTCACTGTCACTTGTGCAGAGGTTGTATGCCTTGTGCGCATTTGAGGGTGCAACTGTGCATCCCACCTTGTGTTGGCATATGGTGCAAGAAGGAAGGCCAGGGAGCCTTATGGTGCAGTGCACATGAACATATCGTGCTTTGTGCATTGAGAGGCCCATCCCGTGCGTGCAACACTTCATTCACACTTCTCACCTCTCATTTGATTTGAAGGGAAAAGATTGGTCACTCGCCCCACCCTCTGTCTCACTCTCTGTTGATAGTTACAGAGGGCAACCATACTCACTTCCCCATTCGGTTAGGATGAAAGCTCGCGTCACTCGATTGTTTGTCGATGGGGATCGCGTCGTTAGTTGTCGAAGAGGCTTACCCATGGAGGTAGCCATCAGATCGAACGTTGTGTTAGATAGGAACATGGCGTCTGCTAGAGGACTGTCAAACGCTCTGCATAAAGGCACAGGACACAACGTACCAAGGGAGGCAGCTTCGGAACTGGATCCTAGGGATGTCAATTGATGAATCCACTTTCTGGACTGCTGGTGGGTGTTGCCACCTTTTCCACAGCCAGCTTCCCGCCCAAGGTTGTTAAACACCTTTTCTTGGAACGAGGCCTGCTATGACAGGGAATTTCTTCATTTTCTCCCATAACATTTTGTTCTTTTCTCTTTTTTTTTGGTTTTTTTTCTTGTTTTTTTTTCTTTGTTCTTGTTTTTTTTTTCCTTCCTATTCCTGAGGGTGTCTCCACCTTTTCTCGAAGAATAGGTCGGCATGACAGGGACTGAAGTCCTTTTCTCCCATGACCGATATGTATATTTTTTTCTTTTTTTCGAATTAAGCAAGGGAATGGTAGAAATACCATTTGTCAGAACCAACCTCGCCACTGCCGCTGGTGGAAAATAGAGGATAAGAGATCAGGGCTGGAAGGTGGGGCTGAGGGGGCAAAGGGTTGCATCCATCTCATCAGGAGTGGCTAAAGAATGGCTATCAGAAGTAGCATCATAAGAGTTACAATGCCACGCCAACGGGGGAAAGGATCAGGTGACCGTGATTGTCAAGATCCCGAAGGAGGGAAGTACTTCTTTAGGCGATATCCATTGATCAGGAAGGGATCATCAGAGGCATCAACGGTCTGCACTTGGACAGAGCCATTAGGGTTGACAGCAAGTACCTTATATGGGCCCATCCACTGCTGTTGGGACTGCCAAAACGGGTGATGATATTCTCGTACATGAACAAGGCCACACTGTTACCATCATCCCACTTTAGGGCTTTAGCTTCACACCACTTTGTGACATAATCCGTACATACTAGGATGTATATATTTTGTTTCCGTCTGGTGGGTGGATCAACGGGACCCACAAAATCAATCCCCTACTTCTCAAACAGCTTCAAAGGAAGGATATGTTGCAGTGGCATAGCGCTGGTCTTAGTGGGTTTCCCCATCCTTTGACATGCATCACATCTTTTACAGTAATCATATGTATCCTTATGAATGGTCGGCCACCAGTAACCTACTAGCAAAGCTTTCCTGGCTGTAGCTTCTCCTGCAAAGTGGCCTCCACATGGCTCGTCATGGCAAGCCTTCAAAACAATCGCAATCTCATCTCCTGCAACACATCTTCTGAGCACTTCATCTTTGCCTTTCTTGTATAGTGCACCGCCTAACATGGTGTAGGGGGCTCATTCTAACAGAAGCTTCTTCCTTTCCCGACTAGAGATGCCAGGAGGGTACTGTTGGGTTGCCAACAGGTTGGCGATGTCTGCATACCAGGGAGTTACAGTTTCGACCAGAAATAGGGAAGCATCTGGGAGGTCCGAATCATCTTGCTCCTCGTCTGCAATCTGTGGGATACGCGACAGATGATCAGCCAGAACATGGGAACGACCAGGTTTGGTAATTACCTCGAAGTCAAACTCCTGGAATAGAAGGAGTCATCTCATCATTCTTCCCTTCATATCTGCTTTCTTCATCAGGAAGGATAGGGCCTCATGATCCACATAAAATTTGAAGTGAGTGGACAGCAGGTAGTGGCGAAACTTCTCTAGGGCAAACATCATTGCCAAGCACTCCAGCTCTGTACTGTGTAATTCCGCTCTCTATCAGTGACTTTTCGGCTTGCGTAATAAATAGGCTGATCCAGCTTCGAGGAGCCCTTCTGGCATAGAACTGCGCCTAAGCCTTCAATGGATGCATCAGTGTGCACATGGAACTCCTTCGTCCAATCAGGAGGTTGCAGGATGGGTGCCTCAACCAGACATTGTTTCAGAGTGTTGAAGGCCTTGTCACAATCTTCTGTCCAAATAAACTCTGCATCTTTCCTCAGAAGCTTATGCAAGGGGGTTGCCTTTGTTGCAAAATGGGCTATGAACCTTCTATAGTAACCCACATGGCCTAGGAATCCCCTCAACTGTTTGAGGTTGGTGGGTGCTGTCAGAGCTGCAATCTTTTCGATCTTTGTAGGGTCTGTTGATATCCCTTGTGCAGAGACAATATGGCCCAAAAGAACTCCTGAGGAGACACCAAAGACACACTTGTCGGGGTTGAGAGAAATCCCATAGTCTCGGCATTTGTCAAAACATTGCTCTAGGTGTCCCCGGTGCTCACGGATCAAACTATAGACAGAGAAGTCATCAAGATACACCTCAATGAAATCATGCAGATGGTTCTAGAAGGCCGCCATCATTACTCATTGGAAGGTGGCAGGAGCATTACAGAGTCCGAATGGCATCACTCTGTAGGCATAGATGCCCTGGTGAAGGTTGTTTTAGATTGGTTCTCTTCTGTGATTTGGACTTGGTTATATTCGTTGAATTCGTCCAAGAGGGAATACAGCTCATGGCCTACCACTATGTCCAACTGTTGATCTGTAAAAGGGATAGGGAAATGATCCTTCTTCGTCTTCGAATTGAGCTTTCGGAAGTCAACACATATTTGAAGTTTCCCGTTTTTCTTGGGTACTACCACAATGGGCGAAATCCATTCATTGTTAGCCACGGGATAAATGACTCGGCTTCCAGAAGCTTCAGCAGCTCTGCTTTCACCAATGTCGAATAATTTGGATTCATTCACCTCTAGCGTTGCCGTACTGGCTTGGCATTAGGCTCTAGATCAATGTGATGTTGACATATTGTGGGATCAATCCCCTTCAGGTCCGTGTATGACCATGCAAACACGTCCAAATTCTCTTTCAACAAGTTGTACAAGGTTGACAACTCCTCTTCTAGTAGGCTGTTTTCCACCTTCAAGTGGCGTTCAGTGCCATCTGCATCCACAAAGGTTAACTGCCTTTCACCTTCTACTTCACGAATGAAGGTCTTATGGACTGCTTCTGGGTACAGATCCGACTCCTTCAAGGGGGTGGTGTCCTCTTCTAATGTCCCACTAGACCCAATGTCTTCCTGCCGTAAGGACTTAGGTTGCCCCTTGAAATGGTGAAATGGGATTAGAGCCATTTCGGGTTTGGTTTCAAGATTAATTACCTCTTGGCTTGAAGACTCATCTTCTAATGACGCGTCCAAGAACATCACATAACAGGGACCCTTTGATGCCTGTTGGAATCGTGAGACTGGTGCTTGTTGGCACGGTGCATCATCATCATCATCTTTTCTTGGCGAAGGTGGGTGAGGGCGGCAAGAGCCACTGCTGAAAGACGGCTTGTTCTTCTTAAACCATTTCTTATAAAGATTTTGCATATGAGAAAATCCATTTACCAGACCAAATGGTACCATCGCCATTCTATCCCATAGCATGAGCTCATCTGCTTCTGATGCTTCTAGAACTTCTTCTTCATATATATCCTCTTCGCATGCGATAGACTCTTCCATCTCGCTTTCATAACCTTCTTCTTCAATATCATCTCCATCCTCTTTAGACTCTGTCTCTGTCTCTGTCTCTGTCTCTGTAGGAGCTTTGTAAGAGAAGAATAGGTGCTCTGTTTTGCCTTCTGCCTCTGTCATTGACTCTGCTATGGCCATGTAACAGGGAGAGCAGTACATCCATGCTTCTATCTCACTGTCAGAAGTGATTTTGGAAATCGTTCTTGGTTCAGGTAGGAAGTATTCACCCATTGATAATGGCTTTGCATCTTTTGGAAGTTGGCTTACAGTGCCCACTGTTAGGGAATGTGCCACTGTTTTCCTAGGAAGGATCTGTTTGACAGCATCTTCGTCTGCTGATGTTTCATCTGTAGCCTCATTGGGGGAGTCAGAAGATAATTCCAAGGAGGTGGATCCATGTCCTTTTTGAGCACCATATAGCTTCAGCACCACTTTATTGGGTCCTCTACCCAAGGTCAAGGTTCCTTTGAACCAATCCGTCCTTGCTCTGGCTTTAAAAAGCCATGGTCTGCCCAGTAACAGGGGGTAGGATGTACCATAAGAGTTTGGCTTCATCACCAGATAGGTTAGGCAATAATCTTTTCGAGCCACTGTAGTCTTCACATATGGGAGAATGCCCAAAGGCTTGATTCTGCTCTGATCCGCCAGTCTGATGAGCCATTGGGTTGGTTGCACACCTTGTAGACCTAGATCCTTCATTGTCACATCCGTCATAATGTTCAGTGATGAGCCACCATCAATCAGTGCATTTGCAATAAAGCAGCCTTCTATCCACGCACTAGTCTTTGGGGTACCAGGATCTAGGAAGGCGTTAGCCACATCCACTTCTTTTACAGGCTCTGGAGCTTTGTTGGACTTTGTTGTTGTTGAGGGAGCAATCCTTAATCCAAGTCTTCTTGTCAGTATACTTTTGAATCTTTTTCGGCAACTGGGAGATAACATCAACAATTGTCGGAATGTGAGGTTTGGTTTAAAGGTATCTAGATCTCTGACCAGATCGTATTCCTTAATAGGATCCACTGGCTTCTCTAACCGGTTAGAGAATGGGGCAACACCCATTTTCATTTTCTCTTTTCCTTTCAACAGGGGCATCATGGGGACTTCTTCTGCCACTTGTGGCACTTTCTCCTCATTTATCTCCTGGACCTCTGGTCTTGTCTCTGGAACTGTCTCTATGACTCTCTGTGGCATTGTAGTGCTTTGTATGGCACTGTAAGGCTCTGTTCTGTTCTGTTCTTCTGTTGGAATATTGAACTTCACTGTTGTGGCAGGAGGATTATTTTCTTTCTGGATAGGTGGTTCCTTCTTCTTTACATGCGTGATGGTAGCAACTTCCAATTCCACTAAATTGGAGGTAGGCTCTTGGGCCTTGGACGGATTATCAGTAGCACTGTTTTTCACTGGGGCTGGGCTTGGACAGTCTTTTGCAGTGTGGCCTTCTCCTTTGCATCGACTGCATATGGGCTTATAATCCATTGACCTTCTGGGATTTGGACAATTTGGTAAAATGTGTCCCTTTTCTCTGCATTTGTAACACTCCACTTCTGATCACTGACCACTGCCAGACTGTCTTCCTCTGTAACTTTGGGATGGAAATCTTCTGGGTCCAAAATTAGGACCAAACTCCCTAGGCTTTGGTCCAATATCCTGTGTTGTCATTTTGGATTCCAGCAAGTTGAATCTTGCATCTTCTTCCTTTCTTCTCCTATCATGCATCTCCTTCAGAGAGCAAATATCCTCTGTATGGTTCTTCCGCAAATAGTAGGAACATAAAGCTGCAGGAATGGTTGGTTTTCGTGTACATTCACTGGCTAAATGGCCCGCTTGATGACACTTACCACACCAAGTATTTGATCGCATCAATCTCTTCCTGCTCCTGCAACGTTGGATATGCTAGCGGTATTCACTTTCAACGTCTGTAGCTGCTCTGTAATCACATCCATCAACTCCTTTTTGATATTTGCAACTAAGTTGGATAAATAATCCTTCAAGCTTTCTCCTCCTGAGGCACTGGCAGTAGGGTTTTGAGGAGTCTCTGTAATCATTGCATAAACAGGTTGGGCTGGTGTAGAGGGGTCTCTGTTCTGATTCTAATTCAGAGCTCCTGTTTGAACTGTTGGCTATTGGCTCCAGTTGGTAGGGTTCCACTATTGCTGCTGATTTGGCATGGGAAAAATTAGTTGGGACCATTGTTATTGTCGTTGAACCATCATTTGAGGCATTGATTGTGGCCACTGTGGATTTGCTGCACTGTACTGTGATACTGGGGGCATCTGGTAGGGGTAGGGGACAGTCCCTGGGATTGCATTTGGTGGTTACATCATTCTTGACATCAGAGGAGGTAGGACTCCTCTTCCTGGATTCATCGCCAATCTAGCTTCCACTTCATTGTACAGTCTTGCACCTTTTGTTGCAGCTTGCAATGTGGCTGGTCTTTGCAGCTCCACAAACTTACGGACTTCTGGTTGTAATCCTCTAAGAAACACTCCCTTCTGAATGCCATCATCTAGATTATGGTTAGTCCATCTCTTCAGGATGGATTATATTCGTGAGACATAAGCTTCTACTCTTTCTCCAGAGGACTGACTTAAATTCATGAACTCCTCTTGCATCCGCTCTTCAAAACCTTCACACCTGAATTCAGTGAGAAAGGCCAACTTCAGGTCGTCCCATGTGCCAAAATTTCCTGCTGCTTATCTCTCATACCACTGAAACACCGCACCCTTGAAAGTGGCGGGGAATATTGCTAACCAATGCTCAGGGGTGTGGCATTGTTAGCCACACATGCTACCATAAACTCTGCTACATGAAGATCGGGGTCTTTATTATACTCTCCCTTAAAAATTGGCAACGGGACTACATTCGCTGGCCTGTCTCATCAATATTTCCAGGACGGATCTGGCTTGGAAGTGGACCTCCAACAGGAGGAGGAAGGGCTTGATGTGCCATTGGGACTTCTGTAAAGAGTTCCGCAAGGGCGTCAAAAGCGGCTTCTCCTGCTAGCACGTTCTCGGCTTTGATTTTTGCTCTCTCTCTTCTCACGTACCTCTGGACTCGTTCTAACGCTTGCCTCTTTATTGCGTCATTCATCAGGGGGTTGGCTCCACTATGTTGTTAGTGCTCCATAGAGGGATAACAGAAGGCTTCAGTCTTTGGAGGACTCTCTTGCCAACATTTCTTCTACTTCTTTCTTTTCAACGTCTCTGAATTCTGCTTTCATGCCACTGCTCAGAGGAAGGTATTCGGTTCTGAAGGTGTCAAAATGCATACGTCTAAGCATTGTGGTGGTGCCATCATCATAGTAATGCCAGCTTCTGATGGTTTCAAGAGTGTACGTTGTAAAGAACACTCTGTCTACCAACTTCCAGTGGGTTGCCAATTGGACAAATAAAAGATTGTCAGAACACCAAGCATCCCACGTATCTTGCTGTTGAGCGTCGACGAACTGAATACCAAATCTTCCATGGATGGTCATTCTCTCTGTTTCTGCTCTTCAGTTTGTTCCCAAACAGTTTGCCACCAAGATGCAAGTTTCTGCTGCTTCAACAAGAAGAGGAAACAATCCACCACATAGAGCATGCATTATGATGGTGATGTGTTTCCGCCATTGTGGGATGAACTTCTTGTGGAAAGTGGCTTTGATTATGAGAAATTCCAACTCTTCAGTGGAAGAAGAAACTTTACAAACATCCATTGAATTCCCCTCTTCTTGGCAATGTCATTTCCTTCCTTTTCAGCCTCTTCTAGTGCTTGTTGTGGCAAATTTCCCCGGCTGCGCACCAAAAACATGGAGCCCCAAGAGGAACACCAAGGAAAAGGGCATTATCTTGCAAGAAAATCTATCTTGTAACATCAACAATATTTTATTTCATTCTTTTGATCATCAAAACAAAGAAAACAACAATTCTTCACGCAGCATCATAGTAGATATCTCCCACGGATTTGATAGAATCAACCATATTCTTCAATATCTTCACGAAATCCATCAATATAACAAAGAACACAAGGGAATACACCATCTTTGAATGAAAATCAATCACATATTATTCATCTTCAATGTCTTCATAGTTCTCTCTCTCAATCTCTCATATACAATTATACTATTTTGATAGATTTGACTATTTCTGACTCTCTCTCTCTCTCTCTCTCTCCATCAATAGTACATCATATCCTCACTAAAAAACTCTCATAATCACTCACAATAATCCTCCTTAGGTCGTGGATGCACCTCCCAAGAGGTGTGTCTGATATGAAGGGGCACCAGAGACATCATAGTGTCCTGTGAGATCTGTCTTCTGTAACCTTCTGTGAATCTTCACCAGCTACTTCTTCACTTCTTTTGACTTGAATAGAGCTTCCATTCATCCTTTTCCTAAGACAAGAACACTTCCCAAAACATCCATACATCCATCATAACACTCAACAGAAACAAACAGAACAGATCCACAGAACAATAAGCAATAGGACTACAGAGCTACAGAAGCACAGAAGCTACAGAACTTTACAGAAGATCAACAGAACCCATTAAAAAAAAAAAAAACCAATTCAATCTCTCATAAACCCTTTAACACATTTCAATCATCTCTCAAAACATCCATTCAGCCATCTCAACTACCAAAACAGAACAAAATCAGGCCTTACAGAACCATACAAAGAGAATTACAGAACTCTTCAGAACAACATATTTCATCAAAAACCAACATAAACCCTTTAAAACATACTCAAACCACTCCAAACACTTCAAAACATCTTCAAAATCAACAATCAACCACAAAAAACAACCATTCAGCAACAAAAACAACAAAAAATCAGCCCAAAAACGAATCATTTCCACACTCAACAGTATTGAGCTGATTAGATATGTGATGATGGTATATAAATATCCCAAAGGTAGTATGGCTTGGATATGTTATCCAAGTATGGTATAACAACATGTAAGCCTCTTTCAATACCATTGGAGCAAAATGTGAAGTTGAGTGTTGACGTTGGGGATGAGATAGAAGATTCTACTATGTTTAGGAGGATAGTAGGGAATTTGATTTACATGCCTATCACAAGGCCAGAGACTTGAACTATGTTGTTGGCCTTGTCATTTAGTTTATGTAGATGCCTAGAAAGCCTCATTTGGATGTAGTTAGAGGCATATTGAGGTATGCGAAGTCTACTTTTGCATTATAGACTTTTTTATGAGGCAGGTAAGGATGTATAAGTGTTTGGATACACAGATGCAAATTGGACTAGTAGCGTGTCAGATAGAAGATCTACTAGCGGATTCATATTTTCCCTTGGTAATGCAATAGTTAGATGGAGTAGCAAAAAGCAACCTACAATTGCTTTATCGAGTATAGAGGCTAATGATAGAGGTGTTGCTATGGCAACATGTGAGGTGGTATGGCTACAAAAGTTATTGGGTGATTTGGATATGTAGGAAGATGGTCCAGTTGCCATTCACTATGACAACATGAGTAGCATACAACTAGATTGGAACCCTGTGTTCCATGCCAGGACAAAACATATTGAGGTGCACTACCACTTTGTGAGAGAGAAGATACTTGTAGGAGAGATTAACTTGGTATCTGTCAACACACACGGGATCAAATAGTTGACATTTCACAAAGGCATTGGGTGCAAAGAAGCATTGAAAGTTTCAAAGCTTACTTGAAGTTGGCTAGATGGGTTTGCACGTCTACACTTAGCACTTTCATGGTAATTATGATCCTCACATGGCCATTGACTTATCACTTATTATATTTAGTTTGTTGCACCTACCTACAGCTAATGTAGTTATAGTTCCAATCGATTAGTATATTCAATTATGCACTGTCTAACTTAGTAGGCCACTTTCCTTTATGTTGTATCTTATCTATACTTTGTGTACATTGTATAGGGTGTGTAAGAGGAAGGAAAAAACTAACAGGAAAACATGTTGGCCTCCATCTCTCTTCTTGTGTTCTTGAGTGAGTTTCCTCCTGTGTGTACAGTGTGTGTTTGGCACAATAGCTCAAGCAAGTCCCCCCACCATGCAATTCTTGACGCTTCTTTGATGGTCTTTGTGAGTCCATAAGTTTAAACTTGTATATTTAAGCACCATTTATGCTTATATGTCGGATAGATAAAGGAGGGGTGACTGATGGGGCTTATATGTAAAAATGTATGGTTGGACAAATATTTGAAATGTTTGTTTTTAAAGGCTAAAGACTCATGCACTTTAGGAAGATTTCAAAGAAGAAGTTATAGGGATAAAGATGAGAATTGAGAGTGATTATGAGAAAGCTGCCATTACCATGTTCATTTGCATGCTTGTAGCTTAGTTTATGAACAATGTGCCTTCATCATATACTTATTAGGATTTAATCATCATTCAAACAACTATGTGTCTGTTTGAAACCTATATGCAACATGGTAATAGGATAAGAAGTCGATATTCCTGTAGCAATTTTTGGCATTGGGTCCAATGAAGGCATGTGTATGCAAAGGGTATCCATCTCCTTTCAATATATTTGCAATGACATTAGTAGTATGGCAATTGCATAATAGGGAAGTAAAGAAAACTAAAGAGATAGGTATAAAAGTACCCACCCTAACCTACATATTGAGGGAAATCTAGAAGCGGGTAGGTGTCTCATAAAGGGACCTACCCACTGGTTGTGGGCCCCTTTCATGCATACCTTGAAGGAGCCTTCTTAGCTTGAAGATGTCAAATATAAGTCTCGAAAAATATTTTTTAATGAAGGATGCCATAGGTCTCCCTTGTTTTGCTTTTTCCAACCCATTATTGTAGAAGTGTTTGTCATGTTAATAAAGTTTGAAGCTTCTTGAATTGAGTTTGTTGAATATAGGCAAGAGTGAATTTGAAATAAAATTATTTTGTGTGCCCAATTTGAGGGTCTATTACTACCTTTATGAATGAACCTAGTAGGTTCAAAGGGGAGATTATTTTTCTTGTTAAATCTTATCAGAATATATTTCATCTTTGGAGACCATTATTTCCATATTGAGAAATGTAGTATAAACAGAAATGTTGTGGCAATCATATACATGTATCGATAGAGCCACATGTATATTTGTTGGGAAAATTTAAACGAAATGTACTAAATATATTCTTGGGAATATTTATAACAAATTCAATTGATGAGTCAATGATCCAAAATGATTGGATTCAGAGACCAATAGTCAAAAAGTTTTTTTGATTGAAAGCTCCACTAAATATTTTTAGAGACCAATATTCTTGCCTCTACTAAATACTTTAGAGGTAAGATGAGGCATTTGTAAGCCATCTAAAGTCTACTTTGTGCATGCAAGTATTTAGTAGAGGCAAGATGAGACATTTTTGATTGAAAGATTTTTTACCATGCAAGTATTTAGTAGAGGCAAGATGAGGCATTTGTAAGCCATCTAAAGTCTACTTTGTGCATCTTGTAGTTGGCCATAAGAGAAGGGAGTGTCGTGGAAGATGATGTGAATTTGAGCTTTAGATGGATTTTTAGTTCTCCCAGTGCCTATTGACTATATTCTTGAAGAAGGACATATAGGCAAAATCTGGATAATTAATTCTTTGTTCATCTTATCAAGATAAGAGTTTTTACACATGAATGAAGGATTATTTGGAGCTTTATTGAAACATGTAATAAAAAAGTGAGAAGTAAGTGTATTAAAACATAGGGATTCTTCATCCTCTTGAGAATTTTGAGCATTGATCAAAAGTTTGAGTTTGTTATAGATGAAATTGGAGAAAGATTCAAAGAGGTTGAGAATTCACAAGCCAATTATTTCACAAAATGAAAGAAAGCCTCAAGTAGCACTTGGATTGCAGCTTGAACATTTGTTAGTCATGAGGGGATATGATTGAGCCCTAATTTAAGCAACTTTCAAAGAGAAGGGTCTACTGCCACAATATGTTGATATTCTTGAAAGTAGAAAGATAGAAACATGTAAAATCATTTCTATTCAAGAAGTATTCTTTTGGATGATACAATGTTTGCTTAAGAGTGGGGAGGAAAGTTCATCCAAATGTGATATATGACCAAATTGAGCAGGGGAGAGTTATATATTGTGTAAAAAAGAGCTCACATAGAAGGGGTTTGAAACACATTCTTTCTGTGAGTACATATGTGACACAAACATGGATTACCAACTTTTGACATCTTTTTGAGAGAAGTGATCCCTTTCATGCGGTTTCCTAATTAGGAAAACCTACATTAGTCATAAAATAGTTTCTTAATGGTATTGATGCGATCTTCTAGGTATGCCTTTTCATTTTAAGTTGGTGGATGTGGAGCTCCTTGTAGAAGGTTCATAGAGGATCATATTTCTATTAGCAAAATTCATGGAGGAAGGGTGTCCTCTTCTACTACCCAAAGATGATACCACATTTTGAGAGCAATTGCTCCTTTTATAGACTTGCGTAGTTGATTAATGGTTGTTTACTTTAGGCGGTGCTAGGCATTTGTTGATAAGCTTAATGCCATATCCTTTTAAATTTACAAGCAAACTTTCATTTCTATGTGTGAATGTCTTCTTCATGTTAGATATTTGAAATAAGGAAAGACTAGCGATGCTTTGATAAAAACATGGAATTCACCAATCCATTGAAGAAGAGAATCATAGTTTCCCTTAATGACTTGCCAATAAAGATTTTTTCTACATGGTGGATGATGAACCACAATGTGTGGTTGATGAACTACAAAATCGAGCTATTTTTGCATTTTGACATGTATCTAGTACTGTCACATGCATAGTTGATAAAGGCATGAAATAATTCATGCATCCATATAGGAATTTAGCATTCTTTGTACCATCCAGTTCCTTGTGGGTCTTTGTGGCTATACAAATGTCACATGGATATGGGCAACGATTTGGCTCGAATGTTTGCATAGAAAAAGGTCCCATTTGATGTGTGGTACTTGACAATGAAGATATGCAATTTTGAGCCAATCTTGTATTTTCTTTAGTTGTCAAAGATAGGCCTTTTTCTCCCAATAATATAAGCCACATTTCTATTAGGATTGGGGCAACATTGTGTAGACACCAAAATTCCAAGTTTTGTTATTCTTGTCTAGAAGAAGGAATTCCATATGTCGAGGAGGAATGAAGGCATCCATGTAAAGGGGTTCTTCCTTGTTATTTATCCATGATATAGTGTGCCAAGTAGTGGCTAGAGTGTTGGCCTCCTCTTTAGAGTATGATGGCAGAATAAGAGCGGAGTATTTGACATTTTCAAGACTTGAGAGGATGAAATGATTTCAAATGATGTTATCGGTTTGGGATTTTCTAAGGCAAACAAGACTTTATTGATAGTATACACATGTTTCCAAATTTCACTTTAGTTAGAATGCATTTGCTCACCCTCCTCTATGCATTTTAGGAGGTCTTTACAAAGAGTCTTTAGCTTAGTGATAGTTACTTTTGGGTCCACCAAATGCGTTTGGTAAATTTTAAACCATCCAACAATATCAAGTTGCAAAAGAAGGAGAGCTTTAGAACCTTGATCATTAATGCATATAATTAGTCCTTTAATAAACGTCGTAGATGCTAGAAGAGAGTCGCCATAGCCAAGAGTTAGAAACTCAATATGCCATGTATTTTGAAAGAACAACAATTGACATTATTAATAGGTAAACAAATAAAGATCATAGCTATAGTAGGTATACACTATGACGACTAGTATGTGTGTGCTATCATTAAGCTCATTACCAAAAAAATTTAATCAGATTGTTGATTGTCAATTGTAGAGTGACCCATAAACAATAGTATAGTTTGATATGAAATACAAATAGGTAGTCATGAACCATCATCCGCAATAGGAGTTTACATTGGAATTATATGGCAAGGTATGGAGTATTGACAGGTTGTGACTATCAGGAAACCACCTCGATTGTCATCCCCTCAACACCATGTTAATTGTACTTGATTAGAAGATTGAGAAGCCATAAGTATTGCCAACAAATAGCAGCCACATTTTGTCTCTAAATGGAGAGAGTGATTTGATCATGCTCAAAAAATAAGTTTGTAGAGAGGAGACCAAAATTGCCATTTCATAAGGAGATTGCCTAATTATTTGTCTTATTAGCAAAATTGTTAAGATGAGAGCGAGATGCAAATTTAAATGGATAATATGAATCCACAATTGGTTTAAGAGGTGGAAGCATGACATTTGAGATTACCTTGTTAACTATGTAGATTCAAGGAGACAATTTGAGTCTAGTTGAAAGAGATATGGATAGCTACTCAAGAGAGATTGAGTGAGTTAGAGTCCAACAAAGGGAGATGGATAGCTATTGAGGGTAGCAAGATAGATTGGCAAGGTATACGAAGGAAGAATGATGGATTAGAGGTAAGCTCACAGGGTTGTGAGTTACATAGCATAAGGGAGTAGTGGTGCCACTAGGAGGTAAGAAGGATTAGTAGGACATTTCTAAGTGGCAGAGTCAATTTCGTTTGTAGCCAAGTGTGTAGGTTTAGTGGAGGAGAGGAAGAGTAATGATTCATCAATTCGTTTGTAGGGTGGATGCCTAAAGACCCATACATTTTAGGAAGAATTCAAAGAATAATAAGAAGTTATGTGGACATAGCTAAATGTGCAAATTTAGAGGAGGAGAGAGAGAGAGTAATGATTCATCACTTTATTTGTAGGATGGATGATGGGATATCACAAGTTGCCTAGTGGAGTGGTGATTGCAGTTTTGGCAGAATGTATAAAGTCACAGAGAGTAGACAAACAAATGCAACAAATCCAATTCGTTTTTAGCTTTTAGGGTAATGTTAGGCTCTTAAGCCTCTATGTTTTTCTAATTCTCTTTCTCTTAAATTGTATGTTCATTAAAGTTAGACCTATACTTGCAAGATACTACATGCACCTAATTGTATCACGACAAACATCTTCAATTTCATTGTCTAATATTGGTATAGGGGTGGGTTAAGTAACACGGGTGGTTTTCTTTAAACAATTTGATATAAGCAAATGAACTATACAAAACATCAAAAAATGATTTTGTATCCTAACTTAGTAAAAGTGAGCACTACTTGCAAGGACCCAAAGCAGTACTTGTACTATAGGTGTAAAGTAGATCTCCTTGTGTATAGATCACATAAAGTACCATTTTTTGTGTAAGGGGCTATGGACCATGACTCATGTCCCTTACATGGATGCAAACTGTATAGATAGGGATAATTAAGGTTTTGAACATGGATGCCATAAAGATAGAGGGGATCCCTATGAACATAGCTAAGGGTATCTACTAGCTAGACTATGGTAGCACCAAAGCGAAGGCATGTGTATGCAAGGGGGATTCATCTCCTTTCAATATATTTGTAGTTACATTAGTAGTATGGCAATTGCATAATAGAGAAGCAAAGAAAAGTAAAGAGACAAGCATATAAGTGTGAAAGGGGTGTATGAATGGGTGTGTGTGAGTGAATAGGTGTATAAAGGGTATGCAAGTAGGTGTTTTTGTTTATGGTAAAGTGTACATGGTGTGACAATGTGTAAGTGTTAGGATTATTGAAAAATTAATAAATAAACAAAATTCCAATAACTAATTCAAAGACAACCAAAGAGACAAAAAATTAAAAATTAATTATAATGAATACACGGGCCATAACTCATAGTAATAGACCATTCCTTCACATGAATGAGGCATGACAAACGGTGTACCTCCATGCAACTCGATTCATGGGGCCTTTCCCCAATAAGCCTTTAGGTTGCGCAAAGGCATCGCTTACAGGAGATGTCAAAATGTTTGAGAGTGTAGGGGAGAATGCATAAGGAAGCAACATTGAGAGTGTCACATAAGAGGAAGAGAAGCTTAGATACGTTACACAAAAAAAGAAAAGGTAAGTGAAAACATCCTCCACATCAAAGCTTGAGAAATCATGGTCTTTTTTTACTAGAAAGCCACCAAAACCTATGGATATAGGTACTTGGTTCAACACACTGCTTAAAGGAGAAGGGAAGGTCAAATAGATCTACTATGGGGAACAAGGATTCTTGAGATCATCATGGACTTCACTAATGCAATGAGGCATATCTTGGAGAAAGATATTCTCTTCTGGGACCTTAACATTGTTCATATCATGCCTGAATGTCTAATTGATATTGCTAAAGATTGCCTTTGGAAGGAATGCCCTGTTTGAGTCGAGTTATAGGACCTCTTTTCCTACCTTTGGAATCTCTTGCCAAAGATCTAAAAGGGACGAAAATTGAGTCTATATTCTCTAGGAAACCACACAAAAAAAACCTAGCTACATTGAGCTAGACATTCCCAGAGTCGACTCTCTCAAGTAGTGCCTTGTGTATAGAGGAAATTCGTTGAAGCTTGTTATAGATGCAATGAATGGGGACAATACTACAAAGAGTGTTTGCAAGTGTAGCTAAAGGGAGAGCAACAAGGAAGGAAGCCAACAAATCAATCTTGGGTTGAAGTGGCAAGGAGAAGAAACCCTAAATCAACAAAAGCTAGTGGAGTTCAAGTCAGCAAACTAGGAGAGAGAGGAGGACTGGCAGTTGGTGCGGCAACAAAAGGACAAGAGCAAAGAGAAATGAGGGGACAAGGTAGCTAGAGAGGAGATGGAGAAACAAATGGTGCTTGTCAAAAAATTTTGGCAAAAAGGTAGCGATTCCCAAACATAATCAAGGGAGATTCAGTGCTTTTGTTGATCTTAAAAGGATCCCCTTGGATCAATTTGATTAGGAATACCTAGGAATTAATGCAAAAACACAACTTGCCTCAACCGAGAGAATCGACAATTCCTTGAAGATGCATAGCTTCAATTGTTTGATGCAATAACTAATGCAGACTAGGATTGGAGAGAAGATGCAAACAGATGGTTGGAGGATCATATTGGCTAGGAGGTTGACAATAAGGGATTTGAAGATGCTAGCAATAAGATAATAAATATGATGAGGGAAACAACAAAACTTAGATTTGTGAGTTTGAATGTCAAAAAGACATTGATGGGGAGGTCAAGCAAAGCCTTCTCTAGCAATGGCTCAAACACCACTGGCATGATGTGGCTTTAATTCAAGAGCACAAACTTCACAACAGAAGTGGGAAGACTTTCACCTAGGGATTGCACGTACCTACAATTGGCATGGTTATAGTGCCAGTCAATTAGTATAGTTAGTTATGCACTGTTTGCCTTAGTAGGCCACTTTTCTTTATATTGTATATTATCTATACTTTTGTACATTGTATTATGTGTGTAAGAAGAAGAAAAAACCAGTATGAAAATATTTTGGCCTCCATCTCTCTTCTTGTGTTCTTGAGTGAGCTTCCTCTTGTGTGTATAGTGTGTGTTCGCGCAACAACTCAAGCAAGTTCCCCCACTATGTGATTCTTGACATGGTATCAAAGCACCACCACTGATGAGAGAGGCTAGTTTTAAAGGCTAAAGGGAAGGAGAAGAAGCAAGGATTCAAGCAAGTAAGAGATGTGTAATAAGCTTTCCCATTCTTTCACTCTTTCTCTTGGATAGTGCTTGTGGAGGAACCAGAAGCAGGGCGACAGAGTTAAAATCTTAGATAGCTATGAGATTTGATGTGCGAGTAGAGCAATGTATATTCTGCATACAAGTCCTTTAGGCCTTTCCCGTAGTTTTTTGGGCCATATGAGGCCATTTTAGGCACCGTTTTAGAGCCATAAGGTTGCAGACAACAGTTTTAGGGTGTATTGCAATTTCGATTGTGTTGCCCGAAAGTGGGTGCACATGTTACATATTTCAAATTTGTAAGTTTTGGGGCATTTGCAAAGAAGAAAACAAATTTTTTATTTGTAAACACATTGCAGATTACATGTAGTGTTGAGTAAACAGTGAAAAAGGCTGGTTGGTATATTATTGTGCACTTATTGTGAAAGGTTGCAAAAGACTAGCTTACCATTTTGTATCATTCTTGTGATAATGGCATAGAACAATGGAAACCCCATCATTGAGAAGCTAGATAAAAGCAGCAACCCATCACAGAAGTTACGTGTGACAAACCTCCTTATTGAAAAAGGCCTTTAGAGTTCGTTTCAAGTGAAGAAAAGGAGCTAGGAGTTGAGAGTAATCCTACGACTGTAGATGAATTGAAGGCGTGGAAAGAAAGGAATGCAAATGATAAAAAGGTGATGTATTAGCTATCTGTAGTCATTGACAATACTATGTTGGGGCATATTAGGAATACAGAAACTTCACATGCAGCTCGGATAATTTTTGAGAATATGTTTTTAGTGAATACAAAGGCACAAAATATTCAACTCAAGCAAGAGTTAAATACTTTGAAGAAAGGAATAATGTTTGTCAATGAGTATGTTTTGAAGGTGAGGAGCATTGTAGACGCTTTGGCAGCGATTGATGCAATGCCTGATGATGATGATTTGGTTTTGTTTACTTTGGAAGCCTTAGATACATATCCATCCGCATTATCAAGCCGCCATAGACATTTCAATCTAAACCCATACTAGTTCTCAATTGTGGTAAGAAAGTGTTGAAATCTAGGCAAAACATTTGATTTTTGCTTTATGGGATCGGCCGAAATCTTGTGATTTTTTAAAAAAAATTCAACAAAATACTTGATGCCACCCAAGAACTAAGAGGGCATGGGGCCACAAATGTCTGAATACACAAGAGCCAAATGCTCACCCACATGTATAGAACCAAACTTCTTATGTGAGTTATGAGTCTCTGCCTGCCATAAAGATAATGATCATATGAGTCAAAAGAGAGTCAAAACAAGAATAATCCAAGGGTGTAAGATACTTCAAATGGGTCAATACTTTCATTCCTTTCAAATACATGTGCCCAAGGTGACAATGACATAAAGATACATGTGAAAGATTGGTCATAGCCAATACATGGTCAACATAATAAAAAAGAAGCAAAGGGTAGAGGCTGGCAACCTAGGTACCTTTACCAAAAACAAGATTGCCACAAGTGATCTTCCATAAAGAATCACCAAAGGATACATGATACATGTCATTGTCCAACTATCCAATTGAAATAAGGCTTCTCATCAAAGCTAAGACATGATGTATAATATGAAGCACAAATGGAGCACTAGTACCAAATTGCAATATAACATCACATATGCCAATGATATCCAAAATAGTGTAATATCCTAGTCTAAGTAAACCTGTAATTGTAGGGTAGCTATGAAACCAATGGTTATGTAGGGTAACATGGAAGGAAGGCCCTAAATCAAGAAGCTAACACATTGAGAGTAAGTAGATAGTGCATTAGTCAACCACGTAGTATCAAAGAGATGAATCTACAAGAATGTAGTCATCAAAACTATACTCCAATGCATTTATCACCTCTATCTTCACACTAGGCTTAGGTACAATCTCAATGGACTTTGCATTGACATGTACTTTTCCCTTGCCTTTCTCATTGTGCCTATTGTTGCACATTTTATGGCACTATGGCCTAAGAAGACCATTATGCCCACAATAATGATATGCCGAATAGGACTTATGACTATGGGACTTATTGTGAGATTGCTTATGAGACTTCGACATGCCCTTGCTAGGCTATGAGTCTCTACCACAGTTGCTATTGCTATTTCCACCATTTTTGCCTCTAACAATCAATGCATGACAAGTGCAGGCTACATCAAGGTTCTTTCTATTTACTTCTTCTTCAATAGAGAGTGCTTTATATTACTATATTTGAAACCACCCTGAGGGAGATTAGCACTCGTAGAAGGACAAAAAGTATCCCATGACTCAAGTAGTGTGACAAGCAAGAATAAAGATGTGATATTATCCTCAAACTAGATATCCTCCAAAACAAGTAAGGAAATCTTGCTTTAGGTCATCCCATAAGCCAAAAGTTCTTCTACATGTCTTTCATACCACTAACACACCACATCTTTGAAAGTCTTGGGGAATATCACAACTCAATGCTTTGGGATCCTAGCATTGTTGGCCACACATAATAATATAAATTTTGTTACATGAAGATCGAGGTCTTCATTGTACTATTGCTTGGATAGTAGCAGTGGAACTATGTTGATAAGATGATCATCAATATTTCTAGGCTATATTTGGCTAGGAAGAGAACCTTGATTTGGTTGACCCATTAGGAATTCTATAACAAGTACCATGAGGGAGTAAAAATGACTATTCTCTTGCTAATTCATTTTCATCTCTAGCCTTAGCTTTTCGGCTTCTCATATCTTTGGAGACGTTTCAATGCTTATCTCTTTATTGACTCATTCATTAGAGAATTGGTACCACCCAACTTGTTATAGATCAATAAAAGAAAATAGAGGGCTTTTTACCTTCCTTAATCTCTAGAGGACTCTTTGACCAACATTTTCTCAAATTGTTCTTTCTCACACTCTTTAAATTCATCCTTTATGCAAGTATAGAGGAGGAGGAAATAGATTCCGAATTTAAAATTCATCCACCTTAAGATAGCCATTATGCCATCATTGTGGTAATACTAGCTTGTAAGGATCTTAGTAGTGTAGGTTATGAAGAAAATACGATTCATCAATTTTTGGTGAGTTTCTTATTGAATGAACTGAAGGTTGTCAATGCATAGCCCATTGACCTTTTGGGATTAAGGCAATTTGGGAAAATGTGGCATGTCTCTCCACACCAATAATATTCTACTTCAGATCTTTGACCACAACTAGATTGTCACTTTTTGTAACTTTAGGATAGAAACCTTCTAGTTCCTAAATTGGATACAAATTCTCTAGGCTTTGACTTAATATCCTAGGTTGTGATTTTAGGCTCTAGATTATATCTTACTTTCTCTTCTTTCTTTCTCATGTATCTTCTATAGAGAGTAGATATTTTTTGTACGCTTCTTTCTCAAGCAGTAATAACATAAGGCTCCTTGAAATGTCAGTATTTGGTTACATTTAGTTAGCTAAATATTCCACTCATTTCCATACCATGTAATTAACCTAAGCACATCTTTAGCTATTCCTCTAGCATTGGAAATGCTAGCCGTATTCACTTTCAGAGCTTCCAACTATTCTATTATCACATCCATCAACCTCTTTTTTTAATTGGCAATAGAGTTTGACAAGTAGTATTTGAAACATTCTCCTCCTAATGAATCTCTGGTGGGATTTGGGATGTCTCTGTGATCACTGTAGACATTGATTGGATTCTTGCAAAAGGGGCTCTCTTTTGCTTTTGATTTAGAGATCCTAGTTTTATTGGCTATTGTTGACTCCAATTGGTGGGATTCCATTGTGGAAATGTCTGAGGCCATTGCTATTGTGGTTCAGCCATCATGGAAGGCATTACTTGCATCCATTATTGGGTTGGAGAACCATATTGGGGTATTATTGGCACCTATGGATAGGGGTAGGGTACAATCCTTGGACTTAGATTAGGTTGATACATCACTCTTGGCATTGAGAAGATCATGATTCCTCTTCCTTGATTCATGGAAAATGTATCCTCTACATCATCATGTACTCTAGCACCTCCTACTATAGCTTGCAGATTTGCTAGTCTTCTCAACTCCATGAACTTTTGAACCTTTGGTTGGAGTCCCCTAACAAACACTCCCTTTAAAGAGTAGGCATTTTATGTATGGTTCTTTCTCAAGCAATAAAAATAAAAGGCTCCTAGAATTATTGATTTTTGGTACATTCAGTGGCTAAATATCCCACTTGGTGGCATTTTCCACACCATGTGTTTAACCTTAGGGAATCTTTGGCTATTCCTAATTAGAAATAGTAGAAATATTCACTTTTAATGCTTATAACTATTACAATATCTCATCCATCAACTTCTTTTTTATATTGGCAATCGAGTTTGACAAGTAATCTTTTAAACTTTCTCTTCTCGATGGACTTGTAGTGGGATTTTGGGGTGTCCTCTGATGACTACATACATATGTTGGGTTGATGTAGAAGGGGCTACATTTTGATTTCCATTTAGAGCTCCTACTTGGATTGTCTATTGTTGGCTCCAACTGGTAGGATTCCACTATGGGACTAATTAAGGCCATTGCTACTTTGGTTTAGCCATCATGGGTGGCATTATTTATGGCCATTATTGGATTGAATCACCATACTAGGGTACTCTAGGCACCGATTGATAGGGTAGGTTATAATCCCTAAAACTAGATTATTAGATTAATAGCCACTCTTGGCGTTTAGGAGGACACGACCCTTGTTCCTTGATTCATGGTTCATCTAGCCTTCACACCATCATACAATCTAGCATCTTCTACTATAGCTTTACACATTTCTAGTCTTGATAGCTCCATAAAATTTTGAACCTTTGATTGTAGCCCCTAAGGAACACTCCCTTTTGAATTCCCTCATTGGGGTCTTCCTTATACTTTCCCTTAAAAAGCAACAATGGGACTACATTGGCAAGATGATCATCAATATTTCCGTGGCATATTTGGCTAAGAAGGGGACCTTGGTTTGATTGAGCCATTGAGACTTCTGTAAAGAGTGCCGGGGGGCATCAAAGGATTATTCTCTAGTTTGACAGTGTCTAGCAATCCTCAATGAAAGTCAAATCTACCATTGCCAACCATTCTCCTTGCTTTTGTTTTTAAAGTTTCTTCTTGAATAGTTAGTTATAAATGTGCAACTTTCTCTACCTTCTGTCTGTTGTTGTCAGTGGGAATAGTCCATCATATAAGGCTTGCATCAAGATGGCATTGTGTTTCTTCCATTGGGGAATGAATCTCTTATAGAAAGTTAAGTTTTCCTTGGAATCTCCTCAATTCCTTCTTAGTTGTAGAGCTCCTAATGTTTTCCATTATCTTGTTTCCTTCCAAAAAAATATCATTTTCTTTGTTTTAGGCCCATTAAAGTACTTCTTGGTGGCAAATTTCCCAAGGTTTATACCAAAACATGGAGCTCCTGAGAGAACACAAAGAAAATGGGAAAATAATTTCAAGAAAATCTATCTTGTCACAACAACAAGCATTTTCTTTCACCACATTAGGAAAACATGAACAAAGGAAATGACCTTCATGCGACATCATAAAACAATTCTCCCACAATAATATCTCTAATAATGCACATAGTATTCTTCATTATCATAAAACACAAGCCAAAAGAATATACCCATATACAAAGAGTGAATGGAAAATAAACTCAAAATATTGCAATGATTGTCTTGAATAGAGCATCCATAGTTCTCTTCTCTCAAAATATCTTACATATACAACATATCAATCTTAAAAATGACTATATAGCTCTCTCTCTCAATCAATCTCTCGTATGCTCTCATAGAATGACATAATAGAGTAATGATCTATAAACCTCTCTCAATTGTGCATTCCTTGTTGTCACATTTGTCATTATGTTCACGGAGGAGCCTCCGTCAATCAATGCATCTCTAGTAAAACACCCTTTGATCCAAGATCTAGGAAGGCATTGAGCACTTCCTTTGCATGCTTTAGAGTTCTATTAGGTGTTATTATGGTCACCAAATTGACAACTCTCAATCCACAACTTCTTGTTACAATAATCTTGAATCTTTTTTGATAGATAGGGGACAATATCAACAACAATTGATGGAAAGTCGGGTTAGGCTAGAATGCGTCAAGGCCCTTAATTGAATCATACTGATTTATGGGTTCCATTGGTTTTTCTTGAGGCTTGGGAATGGGATGATACCCATTTTCATCTTCCTTCTCTCATTGAGAATATATTGTAATTTAGCCTCTCCTAAGGTTGGAGATATATCCACCTCTCTTGACTCCTAGATCTCCCAGTCCACCTCATGGACTATCTCCAAAGCCCTTTGTTAAACAGGAGTACTCTCGACTATATTGTTTTGTGCTTTATTATTCTGTGGATCTATTGAGAGTTTGAATTTTATTATTTTTGCTGGGGAAAAATTTTCATTTGAAAGTGCTACTTCTTTTTGTTAGCCTGGGTAATCATGGCTACTTCCAACTCTACTAAGTTGGATGTGGATTCTTATACCTTTGATTGGCTAATAGAGAT
This sequence comes from Lygodium microphyllum, assembly GCF_053477565.2. NCBI lineage: Eukaryota > Viridiplantae > Streptophyta > Polypodiopsida > Schizaeales > Lygodiaceae > Lygodium > Lygodium microphyllum. The sequence continues at coordinate 42,088,957 of NC_141160.1, read as the reverse complement.
GTTGGCATTTACAAGTGTTGGACCTAGGCAATCCTTTGAAATGTGGCCCTTTCCTTTGCATCTACTACATAGTGGCTTATAGCCCATTGAATTTTTGTATTATGGTAAATTTGGGAAATGTGGCCTTTTTCTCCACACTAATAACATTCAACTTCAGATCTTTGACCCACCGCAAGATTGCCATCCTCCCGACAGGTCCGTCCTACGGGCAAGGTGGTCCCAGAGAACTGGGAGGCTTCTCACAATGATTTATCGCCATTCAACAAATCTATCCAAATTCTCTAGGTTTTGGCTCAATACCTTTGTTGTCATTTTAGACTTCAATAGATTAAATCTTGCTTCCTCCTCTCTTTTTCTTCTATTATATGCATCTCCTTCAGAGAGTAAATATCTTTTGTATAGTTCTTTCTCAAGAAGTAGGAATAGAAGGCTCATGGGGTCGCTAGTTTTTGGGTATATTCAATGGCTAAATATCCCACTTGCTGGGATTTTCCACATCATGTGTTTGACCTAATGGCATCCATATTTGGTTATTCTTGTAGCATTGAAAATGATAGCGATATTCTCCTTCAAGGTCTGCTATTGTTCTGTTATCACATCCCTAAGCTTCTTTCTTATATTGGTAACCGAGTTTGACAAGTAGTCTCCGATATGTTGGTGGAGTATGTTTATCTCTACATAGTCTTTGGTTGAGAGAAGGAAGAATGTGCATGAGAGAGAGAGAGAGAGAGAGAGAGAGAGAGAGAGAGAGAGAGAGAGAGAGAGAGAGAGAGAGAGAGAGAGAGAGAGAGAGAGAGAGAGAGATGTGTGTGTGTGTGTGTTAACCCTCAAATGAACGAAGGTGGAAAATTCGAAAAAGCTAAAGCAGAAGAAAAAGACAAAGGCCAAGGAAAAGAGAAACGAAAGACAAAGATGCACAAGGAGAAGAGTCTTAAATAAGGGAGAAAGGCGCACAAGGAAAAGCGCAAGTCAGAACTTCTGTAAAAGAGTGCAAGTGCATCATGGTTTAATTCAAGGAGCGCCGGGCTCTCACCCGTGCAATTTGTAAATGTGGATGGGCAGTGGAAAGGAAGCTAGGAAGATAGAAGGACAATGGAAAAAAGGGCCTGGCCATGTAAAAAAGGGGAAAAGGGGACGACTGCCCAAAAGGGATTTAGGGTTTTGTATATAAAGTTGAAAAGTGAATGAGAAGCTCATTCTTGTGTGTGGGAAAAAGTGGCTCTCCTCTTCTTCTTCTTCTTCGTGTTCTTGCTTGCTTGAGCTTGTGCTTGAGAGAGGGAGTGTGAGAGTGTGAGGGAGTGAGTGTGTGAGGGTGAGGGACCGAGAAGGAGAAGCTCTCCATCTTCTGCTCTCCTCTTCTCTTCTCTTCTCTTGTCTTGTCTTGCTCGCGGCAATGGAGCTTGGAGTGTGGAGCTTGAGAATGGAGCTTGCTTGAAGCTTGCACTTGGATCGTGGAGCTACCGGAGTGCGCGGGAGAGGAGGTAACTCGAACGGCACGGAGGTAAGCTCACTACACCCGTAGATATGGATGGCACGTCGGTTATGTGAGAGGTAGCCATTAGTGGTCGGCTTGGAATGCTTGAAACAATAAGCGGTCAGTGGGTCTTGGCGGTTGAGTGAAGGCTCCCACATTTTGGTTCTGTTGCCGGGACCAACGGATTCAAGCCTTGAGCGCTTGCGTGCTTCAAATCGAGCATTGGAGTAGGGTTTTCCCTGAACCGGTGCTTGAGATAGGTAGGAAGTGAGGGGGTTGAAGATGGTATTCGATCTCCTTAGTAAGTAGGTTTTTTGATTTTTTGAGAGTTATGTTGTGAGATGGATTAGTGTAGGTATTTACTTTGTGATTCAGATACATTTAGGATAGGAAAAAACAAAGAAAAAGAAACAAACAGTAGGGTTCTCTGTTGCTGTATAACAGGCTAAAACAGGGAAATAGGGGCACATATCCTTGGAGTGCCATTTGATTCGAGCATCACAGTGGTTCCAGGCATGTCTGGCATTCCCTTGTAGTGTCTTGCACCTATCTGGAAGGCGCTGGACGATTTGGTGTAGTAGACGTCAGTCTAGAGGCATCGCATGCAACTCACGGGCCGTCGGCCATGTAGTCGGACCAGCTCGTCCGAGTCCCAGAATTGGACCCGTCCAGAATCGGACCAGTCCATAATCGGATGCTCGAACACTCAGGCCACTCGGACACTCGGACTCGGACCACTCGGACTCGGACCACTCGGACTCGGACTCGGACCACTTAGGCCACTCGGACTCGGATGTTCGGACAATTGTCCGATTGGACCATGCTGTCTGATCGAACCACTCGGACCATCCTGTCCGATCGGACCAGCTCGTTCGAGTCCCATAATCGGACCAGTCCAAAATCGGACCACCCTGTCCGATCCGATTCCCAAAATCGGACCACTTTTTGGATATGACTCCCAGAATCGGACGTGACCAAAATCGGACCACTGGGCCGATCAGATCAACCTAAAATCGGACGTCCGATTCTGATAATCGGACTCCTGAAAATCGGACATTTGAAAATCAGACAGAAAACTATTAAAATTAGAGAGGCATTTAGAACACAAATTTTGACACATCTAAACCCCGAGATTGACCCCAAAGGCTACGTAGAGCTAAAGGCACATCACAGATCCATCACTGGGCTAAAATTTAGAGCACGTAGTTCAAATTTTGGCTATAAATGGTCCTCCAAATTATGCATGGCTTTTACCGCAACGGCCGTGCGGGCCGGGGGGCACTGCCCCCCGGACCCCCGCAGAGAGGGCTCTGCCCCCTCTGCACCTCCCCCAAGTAGGTTGGAGAGAAAATGCGCGCCGTGAGAGGTCCTCCAAATTGGACCCTAGTGTAGTAATGGCTTTACACGAGCATGAATTCTCACTTGCAAAAGAGCAACCAAAAGCCCATACCCAAACAGAGAGAAACAAAGACCCTAGAATATCAATGGGCCAATCTAGTCATCAAGGGCAAAAAGGCCACGCCACGAGAACACAAAGAAATTGTGTTCATACCATGTCTAGTCAGAGCGAAATGCAACATCAGCAAGCTGCGAATGCCAAGATGACTAGACATGATACTCTTGACGAGAGATGTACCTTGAGCAACACTGTACAGACAATCCAAGACATTGGTGGAGAATCCATGTCTGGTCATGCAATTGGGGACTCAAGGGCATCTGTCAGCAGAAGGCTTAAATTTACAAGCCAGGACCCAGAAGATGAAGACATAGTACCACCTGCTTATCTTAGGGTCAAACTCACCACGAAAAGAGAGCATACTATCGATGCTCTGATTGATGAAGGAGCAGATTTTAACATCTTGACCTATGAATCATGGACCCTACTAGGCCAACCAGAGCTCACACCAACTATTGCAACTCTTAGCCCTTATGGGGGACACCCACAAGCACTCATAGGGAAGTGCAAAATCCTTGCGACAATTGAAAGAGAAAGCTTGCCTATCCTATTTCATGTTCCTCCAAGTAGTGCTAGCTGCGGGAAAGAAACCCTCCTAGGAAGACCCTTCAAAAGGGCGACCAAGTGTGAGGCTGACTATGTAGCATAGAGGATACACCTGACACTACCGAGTGTGAGGATAGTCACAACCTTTAGCAAGGGTGACCTCATCAAACCTCAAGGGAAAGGCAAGGAAGGTGTTGACGAAATAGTCAAGCCTACTAACGAGAGCAAGGACTTGTTGGAAAAACTGATACAAGCACAGGTCGAACAATGAGAACCAGTGAGTGAGGCCAGGCCTGAAAAAAGAAGGTCAAGAGACAATGCCAAGGACGGGCTCTGGACTTGCAAATATCATAGAAGACCCCAAAAGAAGCCCAAGCCTTATAGACGCAGGCATCGATGGAGAGTCAATGCAACGCTGCGATGGATATCTAAAGCGTTGCTACGTGCTCAAGGGTATTATGCAGGCAATCGATGGATTTGGGTACCAAAACCCCCTGTTAAACCTCCTTTGTCGACTGAAGGCCAAGATATATCAAGAGCAAAGAAGCATAGGAGGAGATCTAAATGAAAAACCAAGCCCCAAGTCAAAAACAGTGGAGTGATTGAGCCCCTCATGGTCGAAATCAAGAAAGCCAACGGGGACCAATTGGAGGGTAGATCCTCAGCCTAGTGTGCTTGACAAGCAGACATCAGATGTAATCATTGAGGATACGCAAAAGCCACTAGTGTCCAAGGAACCTTTGATTCCCCAAGAGGATAGCACGCATCATAGGCACAACATTGCTCATGGCAAGGTTAAATGCTCAACAAAGCAAATAGCAAAATCATCTAACAGCCATGAGCAAATCTCCAAGCTAGTGTCAAAGCCACTTAGGAGTCCCAAGTCTCCTACACCCTCTTCCCCTAAACGGACACAAGAAGTACAACACTCATCAAGTGTGGCTACTCAATCCCAATCTCGACCTACATCAAAGCTACTCAATCCCAATCTCGACCTACATCAAAGCTTCCAAATGTCCAAGAGGCAGGACACAACACCACCCTTAGCTCTCAACCTAAGGATGTGCCTGTGCAATCCACCATGGCTAGATCAACAGATACTCAATCTACGCAAGTGAATGCTCTAAGGGCAACAAAAGGCACGACCACTTCTGATCTGTCTAAGGACTTGGCACCGCAGTCTACCAATGGTAGCCAGTCCACTGAACTAGCCACCACTACTTCCAATCAGGGACCACAGCAGTCACAATCTTTGGCCGTGACAACACCCCTTGCGAAACGTGTCCTTAGTGTTTTACATGTGGAGGAGGTGTTGCAACCAACTTCATTGACAACTCCAGAACTTCCAAAGAGTCTAAAGCCTAGGCTAGAGGAGTTGAATAGAAGAGAAGAGCTAGACTCTCCAAAAATGGAGGCAGTTGTATACTCACAACCTAGCGAGGCTATTCAGCAGGCCACGGCCATGTCCCATAAGGACACACTAGAGAAAGAGAATGCTGAGGCCTAACCAAGCACATCATCGGTTGGCCTAGTCCAGAATCCTGAATCAACGAGAGATGCACCTTCACGGACCAGGAAACAAAGGAGAAAACAGCAAAAACAACAGCAATTGCAGGTGGTTGTGGACCCCAAGAACATTGAGACGAAGAGCGCGGGAGAGTCGATGAATAAAGCATCGAGTCCATCCACCAAAGAACCCATTAATGCCTCTCCTAATAGCGGTGAACCCTCAGATACATCCGTGTGCTCTGAAAAACCAAAGCAACCGTTGCCATCAACAATTGCTTGCAACACTCTATCCATTGACAATAGAACTCGCATTGACCAATCAAGAGTGGATACAACGTTGTCACAACAGGGTGACAAATCTATACTAGTCACATCCGAGAAGAACCATGACAAATAGCAGCAAAACCTCAGGAGAAACGTGAGAATCCCAATGGCATAAGAAATCCTAGCGTTGACCAATCTTGCTCATCTAGGCGTGAGCCCCCAGCCATGCTAAAGCCTAAGGAAACTCTTAGAACTTTGCATGAGATAGCAACCGAGCAAGGCCTCGTTGAACATAGAAGTGTCACAGAATGCTTAATTGAGTTGGATGCTAAGCTCAAAGTGGTCGCACATGTCTATGTCCTTGCGGACATGGGCACAATCCCCAAGGAGCAGCTTGGAGATTACTTGCCCTTTCCTCTATCCTAGGAAGAGCAAGAACATCTTAATGAGCACTACGATAGGCTCCTGCATGAATGCATGCGACTCATCTCTGACGAGGAGGTGGACGAACTGCGCTTAACCGTAACGTTCAATGAAGTGCTTTGCCGACCAAATCTCGTAGACATAGAGCAACTAAAGCGACTGTCAGGCAGGCCAGAGTCAATTTGAGCAGCGTTGGTGTGAAAGCCGCGTTGTAATGGCCGAACTAGGGGCTCAGATCATGACAGTCTCAGAGGAGCGATTGGCCAAATGGCGGTCTCAAAGAGACCCAACCTATGTGGCACCAACTTCCCTTCGAGTGCTGACTGCTATTCGAGGTATGGACTTAGTTGGAACTAGCCAAGAGAATGCTCTATTTGATAAGGTTCTCACTGAGGAGGAGTTACATATAGCCAGTAGACTTCGGACAAGGTTCCATGCTACTCGATGTGGCAAAATATCTATCAGTATTAAGTAAGCTGCCACGAATACTAGATGCCTGTGCCACGCTCCAGTACAATCCCGAGTTCTACAATTGGTTCTTATCCTTGTGAAGTGACATGGATTCATAAATATGTATATAAATAAACACTGAATTGTGTATCACTGTGTATAAACAATATCAACACACAAGCAATGATAGTCAAGTGCAGGGAGAAGAGTTGGGTCTGATAGGCTAAGCTCCTCAAGTCCTCCTCTCATCATGCATTTAAAAGCCGTGTGACCATCCCCACCTCCAAGTGAAGGGCATGCAACTCACATTACCGCCATAGGAAGCCTTGACCAACAACTCTGATGGTGTAGATAGGGTGCAGCCCCTTTTTCTATACACCTTCTTCCCTTCACGATCTATCCTTCCAAGGCTGAGCCCTGCCTAAATTCATGACCGCCAACAAATGTAACTCAGCATGAGCCAAGATCTACTAATGGCAGAAGGCTAAGTATGCATCACGGGGGCCATCCCTCTACAACAAGAACTGCATGCCCTACCCCTTCCCTTCTCGTCCTATACGCTTGATAACCCACAATGTAATCCCTTACATATGAATGGTCTTATCATGTAACAAATCCTAATCCTTGATTCGCATCTTATAGGTCCCCATGCGAGGAAAGCATGGAGAACCAAGGGCAGCTAGCTTGCAAGGACGCTCTTCGTAGCCGACAGGAACATGCAGCACACGCCCCTCCGCCGGTGCGCTACGTGTCCACTCTTAAAAGATACGCCAAGAAACGTGGCCCCAAGCGACACCTCCCCGGACGAAGGCCGAAGAATCCGCAGGCCAGGGGAGCGGACGCTCAGGGAGGCACACAAAATGTGGCAACGCCAGTTGCACAGACCCCCAATGCACGCTCGGGCACCAGGTGCTCACGAAGTGACAAGGCAACCAGGGATAGGGCAGAATTTAATGAATTGTTTAAAGACATTCTGGAAACAATAGTAGCCCGGGAGTACACCATTCATGTCTCGGCCGACATGTTTCCTGCCCAGCCTCAGGGGAGCCTTGCACTTGCACCGCCCCGGTCGCCTAGCCAACCGGACTCACCCCGCCTCATACCTATCGACTAAATACCTATGATGTACAAGTAGCTCGACAAGTCAGCATGCCAGAGCATTTTGTTTTTTGATGAGTAAAGGGGCAAGATCCCCACTTGTACACATTCCCATTACTTCTCGTTAATGTATGTGACCTTAACAAGCCATGAAATAGGCATCCCAATAAACATCATAGAATTCTAAAAAATTATGTCTTATCATGATTGCATTTGTTCGATGCACTTAACACAAGCGATCATATACTCTCACGAAGTGACAAGTGGATGCAAGATAATACAGGTCCTTGTGCGAAAGTGTTCAATGCCCGATCACCGCAAGACCATTGACCCCACAAAGAGCCGGGACAAAGCCACGTTGCCAAAAGCAGAAATCACCCTTGCCGACCACCCACATCGCATGGCCCAATGCACATTCATGGGCCACACTCCCTCTCTAGGTCAAGCTCTATAGTTCGCTCACGGCAGTCGTTACCTCACTTGTACCAACATCGCGTGTGTCGCAAGGAGGTTTGCAATATCTCAAGTGTATCTCCCCATCTCAACAAGTGCTTCTCTAACAATGAGGCTAGGGCACAATCATCATTGTAATATCCATTTCTTGAGCCTTCAAAGTTTGACATTTTCCAACCCATTGAAAGGCTGATAGCCTCAACATATCGTAATGGTTGTACTCAGGCAAGTTCGGAAAAAAAAAAGAAAAAGAAAAGAAAAGAAAAAAAAAAGAAGAACAATAAAAAGAAAGAAAGAAATAAAGAGAAAAAGAAAAAGAAAAACGAATGAAAAGATAAGAAGCACCCACAATCACAGCACAGCACCTAGGGGTCCTCAAATTAGGTACGTCCAGTGACCTTGGTTGACTGGCTCCATCCCTAGCCCCCTAGCCCTTTACCATCACCCACAATTGTTCAGGGCACATCAAGGGCAGGACATACCTAGGGAGCCTGTCTCGCCTATGGTTAGACTTGTCACCCTGACCCACTTGCACAATTCTCTCTTGCACTCTGCCTTAGTACCATTGCAATCAGTGGTGGTAAGCACTGCACGATTGGCCATGAAAAATACACCATCCTCATCAAGCAAGTCCAATAGCTTCCAGCTACCGAAAGTGCGGTGTCCGTGTATTCACTTATGCTACGTCGTGCAGTCACAATGCAAAGGATGCCTCATATACCTTCACGTGTACTTCTTCTCCACATGGACAACCTTGCTTCATCCACACATTGTTACGAGAAACTAGCCCACGGTCTTCTAACTACATAATATCTAAGTATGCACGAGCAAATACATCATATCTGCACAGAAGTATATCCACAGTTTGGGTCCTCAAGTGCATGACAATACTCTCAGCTTGCTTAGAGTTCTTAGAGTTCGACTTGTCTCCCAAACTAATCAAATATGTCTTGTGTACGATAAGAAGACTAGCACTATCCCTTAGGGAGAGACCACACGAGAGGTTTTCAACTTGTAGGTATTGAAGCCTCCAACAAAATTTCAATCGCTCTTTAGCGACACCCAACTCTAAATGCTTATCCCTCACCATCCGACAAGCCCACAAAGAATCGTCATGTGCAGAATCCCCAACAAACCTACACTTGTGCTGGCCATCAATGCAATCCCCAACACAGAACATCCCTCCCACCAACTCCAACAACCCTTCCACCAGCCATCTTGGCCACCAACAGGCCCCCAGGACCTTCTACCACACCACCACCAACACTCCTCCACGGAAACCACAAGTGTCCTTGTCATCCACGTATTCGGTGTATGCTACAGCTTGTTACCTATGACGGTGAGTGCCATGGGACTGGCACTCGTCTAGGAGGGGGGTAATGTTAACCCTCAAACGAACGAAGGTGAAAAATCCAGAAAAGCTAAAGCAGAAGAAAAAGACAAAGGCAAAGGAAAAGAGAAACGGAAGACAAAGACGCACAAGGAGAAGAGTCTTAAACAAGGGAGAAATGTGCACAAGGAAAAGCGCAAGTCAGAACTTTTGTAAAAGAGTGCAAGTGCATCATGGTTTAATTCAAGGAGCGCCGGGCTCTCACCCATGCAATTTGTAAATGTGGATGGGTGGTGGAAAGGAAGCTAGGAAGATAGAAGGACAATGGGAAAAAGGGCCTAGGCTATGGCCGGCCATGTAAAAAAGGGGAAAAGGGGATGACCGCCCAAAAGGGATTTAGGGTTTTGTATATAAAGTTGAAAAGTGAATGAGAAGCTCATTCTTGTGTGTGGCAAAAAGTGGCTCTCCTCTTCTTCTTCTTCTTTGTGTTCTTGCTTGCTTGAGCTTGTGCTTGAGAGAGGAAGTGTGAGAGTGTGAGGGAGTGAGTGTGAGGACGAGGGACCGAGGAGGAGAAGCTCTCTATCTTCTCCTCTCCTCTTCTCTTCTCTTCTCTTCTCTTGTCTTGCTCGCGGCAATGGAGCTTGGAGTGTGGAGCTTGAGGATGGAGATTGCTTGAAGCTTGCACTTGGATCGTGGAGCTACCGGAGTGCATGGGAGAGGAGGTAACTCGAGCGGCACGGAGGTAAGCTCACTACACCCGTAGATATGGATGGCGCGTCGGTTATGTGAGAGGTAGCCATTAGTGGTCGGCTTGGAACGCTTGAAAAAATAAGTGGTCCGTGGGTCTTGGCAGTTGAGTGAAGGCTCCCACACACACACACACACACACACACACACACACACACACACACACACACACACACACACACACACACACACACACACACACACACACACACACACACAGAGAGAGAGAGAGAGAGAGAGAGAGAGAGAGAATACTCTATACTTTTTGTTTAATGAGCATGTAGACTCCTTGGGAAGCAAAATATATGCGTGTGTTTGCGGTTCAACCCTTTAGAGTTTCTACTTTTTTAACTCCTAGTACTGCAATGTGCATGAAAGTTCCCTATGTAATATGTGTGTGCATGCGCACATGCCTATATGTCTATGTGTTTTGTTAAAAATGCGTAAATGAATTATTGAGTTTCTTATTTCTTTATTTTCTCCTAATTTTGCATTCTAAAATTAATGAAAAAGTAACAATTCCTATAGGCTACATCAATACTTATAATGAGAAAACACATAGATATGCCCTCAATATACTATACTTTTTTGTAGATCATTCTTCATATATTACAATTTCTTGTGGGGGGTATGTCTAGTTAAAGCAAGTGTAGGATGGAGATGAAGTTGGATAAAGTGTAACATTGAATGAGATCATGCTGCTTGCGATGTTTGTGGGTGCATTTGGTTGAAATTGTAAAGGTGGTTGGTTGGCATGTTGGGATGGAGAAGATGTATGAGATAATAATGCTTCTCATCTCATCATATTTTTTTTCCTGAAGATACTATGCATGCCCCAAATAGCATTTGCATTGTTAGTGAGGTCAAAAACACCAAGAAATCCTTGTGTTTTTGAGCTTTACCAAGTTCCAATGTGAGGTTTAAAAAAATAGCTATTTGAAGGGATCACTTGGTGTTGATATAGAGGTGTGCAACCAACATTGCACCTCTAGTTAGTGGTGTTGATAGAGGTGCAATGTTGATTGCACCTCTAGCTGGTGGTGTTGATAGAGGACACAATTGAAGTTACAACATTGGACAATGTCTTTGCGATGCCTGCAAAAGCAGTGGTGATGATGTGACAAAGAGGCACATCCACATGGTTACAAATAAAAGCATGAATGGCAAAGGAAGAGAAGCTAATGATAGGGCTTGATCCACCATGGCAAAGAAGAGGGTGTCACACAAGAACCTCTTATGACTATTATGGCTCTATTATATATATTTGGCATCTCCAAGTCAAGGATAACATTGCAATTCTAATTCTTTTCTAGCTCATTAATATTAAGAAAGTCAATGGTGGAAATAGAGGAAACTTGATGGAGATTGTGCATTTATTGCTAGGAAAGTACTTTATAAATGTGAATTTGAGAAATTATGAGTATAATTGTTTGCCTACTTTTGGGGTATTGTGTATCATTACATATAATGCACACCATGTTTGCATGCATAGTGCAGTTTTTATTCTCATAGCCTCATGACCTTTGCAGGTACGTAAATAGTGCAATGTTGTGGTTAGTGGGGCAATTCTCCCTTACAATACTACAAAGGCCACATTACCCCCGTCCAAAAAAAAAAAAAACTCTAACTTATACTACTACAATGCTACCTTTGGGGCTCTCCTATAGTAATTTATGTGACATGCCTATCAAACACTCCCTTGATGCTACAATTTTTATAGCCCATGAGACCTAGGGTGATGCCATTTGGGACTCCCTTGGAATATCACGAACTTTGCTGCATAGGATCACTTGAGTCTACCTCACAGGGGACGGTTTACCTAATTTCCATAAGGATTGACCTTAAAATAAGGTTCATAAGCAATACTAAGGTTACATGGCAATTTAACTAGAATTGATCATGGGTAGCTACTTGTGAAAATTAGCCCGAACCAAAGTGGACATGTGTCATACTTGGTCCAAAGAAGGTGAGAAACAAGGGGGAGGTAGTGTGTCGATCCCTCTACCCATAGGGCAAAGTCTCAACCCGACCCCCTACAATGACATGAGGTAAAAATTGAATTTCTCTTTGTAGGATGGCCAATGTTTCTAGTCCTTCCTACATGGTCCTATTCTATTGTTTTGAGAGAAACCTCTTTACTTACCAAGATCATCCTACCATAGGATGGATCCATCGGGGATTTGCCTTCCCACTTCCCTTTTGTGACAAGATTGCTTAATTATCTCATTACCTAGCCTATTTAATTGATATATAAAAATACGTTCCTTAATTAACCTACTAGACACAAGGTTCATTCACGTAATTTAAGCACAAACACAAACACAATGTCAAGCAATCTTTGGAAGCAGATAGAAATAATATATTTATCCACACCTTCTCCAAGATGTAATGCTACATCAACATTCTGTCCCTTATATTGGGATCCATATCCAAGCACCCTATCATATGTCAATCACTACATTGCTTTTTTACTCTACTTGACATACCTGGACCTGGATCACTACCAAGTGCTTTAGAATCCTCTTGTGCCTTCTACACACTAGGTGTCTTGATAAAAGGAATCCCAAAGTCCTCATCCAAGCTCTACTCAAAGCCATTTGAATCAACATCAATATGAAAGAACCATGATGATACATCTCTTATAATAGGTGAGTTCCCAGCTTTCTCTTTACCTTTTCTTAATATTTATGATGTACTTAGTGGAGTAATCTATGACTTCAATCTACCACTCCAAGGTCTATCAATAGAGCCATGACTAGGAGACTCTTGTAGTCCACTAAGTGCCTATGATGACTGCTGACCTATTTTCTACATAGCTACACTCCCATGCTCATCAACCCCAATTGCATTCAGCACATTACTGTAACAGCTACTCATTTCATTAAAAACAACATTCGTGCTAACTCTCAGCTCACGTCTAACATAGTTATAACATCTATATTCCTTTTTATCAAGAGAATATCCAACAAGTACATATTTTTTTGCTTTGGGATCCAATTTACTACACAACTTATTAGGAATATGCACATAAAAAGCAATGCATCCAAATACTTTCAAATGGGACAAATTTGGATTTCTACCCATAAAGTTCTCTTTAGGTTTCATACCATATACAACAGTAGTGAGTGTCCTATTCACAATGTATACAATAGTAGCAATTACTTTAGCCCAATACTAATGAGGCAAGTTTCTTTCGGACGTCAATGCATGAGCCACCTCTACAATATGCCTATTCTTTTGCTCAACAACTTCATTTTGCTGCGGAGTATATCTACATGTATACTATCTCTATATACCATTTTTCTGCAAAAAATCAATAACTCATTGGAGAGATATTGTCCCTCTCCATTTGACCTTTGGCATTTAAAGCTTTTAAAGTGAGTGAATACCTCACTTTTCTCATGCATAAAGTAAACCTGTACTCTACGAGTATGATCATCAATGAAGGAAACATAATACATACGAACACTCAAATTTGCAGTCTTTGTAGGACCCACATATTAGAATGTATTAATTCAAGTGGCTTACTGCATACATGCTTTTCATATGGAAATTCATTCCTTACTTTCCAAATTGACATACTTCACATACTCGATGCATCCCATCAACACCCTAAACTTGGTCAAGCCATTTACAATCTGGTTTGACTACATGTATTTCAACTGCTACACATTCACATGACTGATTCTCTTATGCTACATTTCAATATCAACCAAAATATCTAAACCTTGTGCAAACATGGCAGCATCCATTTTAGATGTACTTGCATCAAGAGTAAACAATCTACCATCATGTTTTCCTTTTACAATCAACCTACAATCATTTTTTAGATCTTCTATATAACAACCATTAGATGTGAGCTAAACCTACAATCCTTGCTCTACCATATGACCAATAGAAACCAAGATTTTTGTAATATTTGGTACATACAACACATTGGCCAAGTACATAGTTTTACCATCCTACATGTTCAAAGAAACATTTTTAACATGAGTAATGAGATGAGCTATATCATCCCATGTTGTCTCACATAGCTTAGAGACTCTAAACTAGTCTCTGTGAGAAGTCATGTGGTTAGAGGCACATGAGTCTACATACCATACATTATTCTTTGATGAATCATCGGTAGTCATAGTATATCATAAAGTGTTGTGTAACAAACAACTATTCACTTCTAGCATCATTGTTTCTACTACTAGATGGAGAAAATTTATGTGGAGCAACCATCTAGTTATGTGGATTAGAATCATCTAGACTATATATGTAGGCTTTGTAAGGCCTTATATGGGCTGAAGTAAGCACCCACATGGAATGTCATGCCAGGATTGTAGAATACCTTGTCAGCATTGGGTTTTGCAGTGCACAGACTAATCACTCACTCTATGTCTATGAGGGTGATACATGTATTATGGTTATTACTACATATGTGGATGATTTGATCATTTTGGGTGATAGTGAGATAGAGATTGAACATGTGAAGGGTCCCCTCAAGACTGAATTTGAGATGAAGGATTTGGGATAGATGTGCTATTTTCTTGGCATAGAGATAATTAGGTCTCTAGAAGGTATATAGTTGTTACATAGATAGTATGCACTAGATATATTGAAGAAGTATGCTATGGTTGATTGCAAGCCTATTTCTATACCTTTGGATATTAATACTAAGCTTACTGCACATGAGGATGACTTGATTGAGAATGCCACTATGTATCGAAAGATTGTGGGTAGCCTTATCTATTTGATGCGAGAACTAAACTACACAATTGGCTTAGAGAGTTAGTTTATGGAGCTTCCATGAAAGCCACATTTGGATGCAGAGTGGCACACATTGGGCTATGTTAAGTTCACATTGGACTATGCCTTATTCTATAGTGTAGGTATACCACTAGACTTAGATGGTTACATACATGCAAATTGGGCTGGTATTATTTCAGATATAGGAGATCTACAAGTGGTTTTATGTTTTCCTTTGGAAGTGCTATTGTTACTTGGAGTAGCAATAGTCGACAATTACCTTATTTAATATAGAGGCAAACTAGAGAGGTGCTAAAATTACAGCATGTGAGATAGCTTGGTGACGCAAGCTACTTGGTGATTTGGGGATATATGTGGACAAGAAGGTTATCATTCAATGTGATAACCTTAGTAGTATTCAATTGGCTTATCATGTGTGGACCAAACACATAGAAATCCATTACCATTTCATTTAGGAGCAGATTCTAGTAGATGATATTGACTAGGTCTATGTCAATATGGAGGATCAAACTATTGACATTTTCACCAAGGCCTTGGGAGTTAAGAACCTTCAATTCTTCAAGACTATGCTTGGAGTTCACAAGTTCATGTTGACCTTGAGGGGGATTGCTGAGGCATTGAGCTCTACATGAGCTGGCATCCACTATGCACCTTGGTGATGTGGCAATATATTACTCACTAGCATGTTAAGTGACCGACATGAGGATACACGAGTGATTCTACATTTGGATGATACCCACATAGTCCACCCTTGGTTATGGCACATTTATTATGCCACCTCTTCTTTCCTTAGAGGATTCACACTTAGTAGCCACGTATATATACATGTGGTAGTTTCATATTAGTCTTTTATCATGTTGTAGACTCAGTTCTTTTGTGTAGTAGAAGAAGAAGAAGAGAGAAGAAGTGAATATTTTAGCTCTATCTCTCTGTGTCCTCAAGTCTCTAGTGAGATAACTTGTATAATAAGAGTTATTGTTTCTATAAAAAAAGGCATCTACAAATTTTGGCGCACATGTTGTACCCATGTTGCAGCATTACCATCAAATTTAGACCATGCATTTTCAGTTTCTTCAAGCAAATTATTGAGGCAATGACCCATCCACATCTTGTTCCGCTAGTCAAGCTTTTTCCCATGGCCATTAGAAGCCCATAGCTCATCAGGCCTGTTAAGCTTTGATGAAGATAAAGCCAAAGGTTCAGTGAATTTGTGAGAAACATTCAGTGCGTTTGCTGATGATTTGGTGGGCCATAGGTATTTGATATCATTGTCTTTTAGAGGCCGACGACAAATTCTTGCTATGAGACCTGAGAAAAGAATTTCCCTCCTATCTACGATCCAGATAATAAAGCCGATGCTGCATGGTATGTAACAATGATTGCTTGCATCTACAAGCTACCTCTAATGAGGATGTGTTCATCAGAGGGGAGTGTATGGAAAAATAGTGTGTTGTCCAGAATTCTTACATTACAGGATTGGGCATCGATTGGAAGAAGATCAAGAATGTGATGTGAGTCTTTCGGCTCCTATCCTAGAACTACGATCTCCTTCATGTTGATCACTTGTTCAGTAGGCGGAAAAGAGGTGCAACATCATCGTCATTGTGGTGGAGATGGACTGTGTGTTGAGATCAGAGGGGTGGGTGACAAAATCGTAGCTGGTTGTCTTATTTGCCAGCTATTTCTGGGGCTTCTTTGCAATCTATTTCAAGAGCTTCTTTTACACCTATCAAGCCTTTTCAGCATCCACTTACAATCATTCAACTTGTTCAGACACCCCAACAGCCAATGGTGATACATAGCTCTATCCCAACCACACAAGAGCAATAGTTAATTGCAACAAACACTTTAGGAGGGTTCGATGCTATTGATATTTCCTCCGCATCTTCATTGGGACTGCATATTGATGGAATTGCTAACGACTTTCTGGCAAAATTTTTACAGAGTGGTTTAATGCCATCATTGCATGTTGCTCAAATTCTTCAACTTGGTCAGACTCATCAGCCTATTTCATTAGGGCCATCTGTTTCTCAATCGGTGCAAGTCCACCACCACTACCAAGTGGGATGCCCCCTCTTTTGTATTCCTCTGGAGGGGAAAATGTGGCACCAATTCCACCAGTTGCACAATTTCAATAAGTTAACTCTAGGTCAACGTCTAGGATTTTTGCTTCGTCTGCTTCATAACCCTTCATGGTACAAAGGTTTTGCAGCCTCCCCTTCCGCTAGGTCCATGACCTATGGCTTCACAAGTTGGAAGTTCAACGTCTCAGCCCTCTATTGGGCCAACATCCAAATCAGACATCAACCTTGTTAACATTCGATAGCTCCTGGGCATCTAGATCCCCAATGATTGGACCATAGATCTTACTGCCAATCTAGCTTTGCTTCTCATCCTGTTGAGTGCCCCATTTGCTTGAGCTTTAAGCCTTGTGTGAAGCTCTTAGGTAAACCATGTGAAGCAAAACAAATTGATCTCATGGCCCAAATCTCTATTTGAAAATGGTAGATATGGTAGTCTATGTGCTTATCAAGGTCTATGGGATGCTTGCACCAAGGTTGTGTAGGCAAATCTTGAGCACAAAGAGCAAGAGAGAAGTTGGAAGGCTGTCCTCCATGCCTATTTGAGAAAAAGCTTGGCAAGAACAAAGAGAGAAGACCTCCTTTCAAAAAGTAACACGTTTTAGGTTGTCATTAGCTCCTAGAAGTCCTTGGCAAGTTTACCTCTGAAATTTGACTGGGGTTTGAAAACGAGCTACCATTTTTGTCCCCTTACCTCTAGATTTGTCCAAGCCTCCTGCCATAGCTTGTGTGGTCTTCAAGAAGTTGCCATCCCTAGTTCTAGTACTTCTGTGTATCTGTAATAAAATAGGGTTTTTATGTTCTGAAATGGGAAAGGATAAAAGGCTGAAAAGAGGAGCAAATCTGAAAATAGGGCTTAGCATAGAAAAACTTGGAAAACACTTAGACAATGCAAGGAGTTAATGGTAAAATTTCTATCCCAATAGACACCAAGTTGAAAGTAAGGAATATTAGAGGTAAAATTTCCAAGTCATATTGAACCAACACAAGTCTCTCCATTCTAAAGTGATTCTTGCCCTAACCCTTATGGCCCTCACATATGTGTGCTTCTACACTTGCAAACCACAACAAATCACCACTTGCAAAGAAATCTCTACCCTAGATTGGGTTTGTTTCTTAGACTACAAAACAAGTCTCAAGATGGAAGATGAGACAAATTGCATGTTATTCACTCACATTTGCACATGAATAGTACACTGCTATTAAAGCTCCAATACCAACTTCACACAGGACTAGATTTTTTTTGCAACTTGCAGCTTTATATGGTCACATGACAAACATGCCATTATTCATCTAGCAAGACAACAATCGTCTTACTAAAACAAGAGAAAAAAATGCAACCATTGAGATGTTACACCTCTCGATTGAAATATCTTTCTATCTTCTTCAAATTTCCTTCGTCTCTTTTGTTTGTGAAGAGATTGAAAGCAGCACCCATAAGAAATTTTCACTCAATACAGTCCTCATCTAAATTAGCTTGATTGAAGAAAATCACAACATACCTTTTTTGCCAAACCAACCACTCCTTCAAATTATGTGTAGGTACAATTCATAGTCTAGCTTGTGGGGGTATTCATTTTTTACTGGTAGATCATAGTTGACCATGAGAGTGACCTGAGCTCCCCACCACAAAAAGGCCTCACAATTAAAAAAACCAAACAGTACTAAGGCCCGTTACACACTGGTCCGCAGCCGCCCACGAATACTAAATCCGGCCAATGAGAAGGCCGGATTTCTAAAAGAGGGCGCCCCCCTCTTACACACACATGGCGCCCGGCATGTCGTCTTCAATGCTCCCCCCCGCCCCCTTTCTGTGTTCTGTAGGGCGGGGGAGCTCCCCCGTCCTGTTCCGTCCTCGCCTTCTCTGGTCCATCGCGATTGGCCGGAGCTCCTTTATTGGTCCCATGGTGGGCTCCAGGATAGAGTGGGCTCCAGAACCATCCCCGTTGTGCTGTAGGAGCCCGTTCCCGTTGCAGGTTTCCGTTGCAGCAGAGCCTGTTTCCGTTGCTGCCGCCATGCTCATCTGACAGAGAGCTCTCTGTTTTCTGCCGTGGGTATGGGCTCTAGGTAGGTGCACCCTGTGGCCGTTGACACACAGGGAGCCGTTGATACACAGGAGCTTCCCTGTGTTGCCCGTTTCACCACATGCATAAATGTATACATCGTGAAGGTTCATCTCTCTGTATTTTTCTGGATTCATCATCCCTCTCTTCGCATGAAAATGTT
Source organism: Lygodium microphyllum (assembly GCF_053477565.2). Lineage (NCBI taxonomy): Eukaryota > Viridiplantae > Streptophyta > Polypodiopsida > Schizaeales > Lygodiaceae > Lygodium > Lygodium microphyllum. The sequence continues at coordinate 42,070,145 of NC_141160.1, read as the reverse complement.
CACATCGTGAAGGTGGGAAGGCATATTTCAATCTGATGCATCCAGCCATGTCTCTCTCTATTCTAGAAACCAGTTCAGGGTTTAATCATGGCCAGTTGCTTGCATGTAATTTAACCAGTTCAGGGTTTGATCATGGCCAATTTCTTGCATGTAATTTGTACGCTTCGCAGGTGATTCGCAAGCTTCAATCGAGGGTTTTCTCATATCTCTGGCTCGAAGGCAGAGGTCTTTATCAGATCGGTACTTCACAACATTCACAGGTATGCTCTCTCTCTCTCTCTCTCTCTCTCTTTGATTGCCCTGGTAATCATTAGTTATGATAAGAGCATTAGTTATAAGGAAGGTATGATATATAAAAAATAAAACAAGGCACAAGGAATCTGTAGATTGTGTAAGTCAAATGTTGAAAATGCCTTTGACATATCCATTTTGTATAGCACTTAGGGCTTTTAAGAAAATATGAACTACCTTGAAGGCTGAGGACATCTTTACACACACAATGTTTTGTAACACTCGAGAAGTAGAACTTAAGATTTGATGAATACATGCCTTCTCATTGGCCGGATTTAGTATTCGTGGGCGGCTGCGGACCGGTGTGTAACGGGCCTAAGATTTGATGAATACATACCTTCAGCACTCAACCCATACTCAAACCACTAGGCTATAACCCCATTGGCTCTCTTGTCCTTGAGAACCACTAGGTTACAACCCCATTTACAATCTTAAGTGTAAAAGGGTATGGGCTTGAATGGGGTACACACTAGTTATCCATATATAAAAGGGTATACTTTAAGTGCATGTGGCTCTCGGGTTAAGAGTATCTATATGAAGTCTTGAGTGATCGTCACTCGAGTCAAGAGCCATCCTAGTATTTTGGTGGACTTGAGTTGAGCACTTTAGAGATGTTCACTTGAGCACATGACTTGATTGTGTTGTGGCTCCTCTTATCTATGGTAGTACTCACACCCTACAAGAAAAATGTGCTCTCTTCTTGCCTTTTGCTTGATTGGTCTATGTGTGCGAAGAGGAAGAAACATTAATTTCTTTTGGATTCTATGCCATTGCACGTAATGGGTGTAATTAAACTTTAAGTTAAATTACTCGAGCAGCAAATCTGATGGTGATTGTGCAAAGGTTGTGGTTATACGGACAAGTAGTGGTTGTATGGCCTTAATTATTCTTTATTGGAAGTTGTGACTGTTATTGGGTTGAAACATGATTCACTAGGTACTTGGGCTAAATTACTTGGCCTTAATTACATTGCGATGAATCCTTTCTTAGTTCCGCTATATATGTTTGGCATCTATTACAGGTTGACAATGGCTAAAACATCTTGTCTATTTGTACATCCCATCATTTTGTTTGAATCAATGTATATGTATAACGTTTCCTTTTCTTTATTGTTCCTTAACCATATTGTTTGATATATGTTCATCGTTGCAACGAATCCTTTTTTAGTTCCGCTATATATGTTTGGCATCTATTACAGGTTGACAATGGCTAAAACATCTTGTCTATACATACATCCCATCATTTTGTTTGAATCAATGTATGTGTATAACATTTCCTTTTCTTTATTGTTCTTTAACCATATTGTTTGATATATGTTCATCCTTGCAATAAATCCTTTCTTAGTTCCGCTATATATGTTTGGCATCTGTTACAGGTTGACAATGGCTAAAAATTCTTGTCTACACATACATCCCATCATTTTTTTTGAGTCAGTGTATATGTATAACATTTCATTTTCTTTATTGAAATCAATTATTGAAATGTAAATTAAAAAAAATGGAGTGCATTATGTGAAGAACAATAAACTTGTCTATACCTCACAATCAATTATTGAAATATAAATTAAAAAAATGGAGTGCATTATGTAAAGAACAATAAACTTGTTTGTCCATTCACATAGTGTAAATGATGAATCAATTTTCATGCGTAAGGTGGACGATTGGAATGGATTCTCAAGAGAGCACTCCCATGGAAGAGTATCACCAGTTCGTGTCTCAAATGAGCCAAGATGCAATATCCAATAATGACTTCATGTACTTTTCGAGCCAAAGTGTGGGTGTTCCAAACCACATGCAAAGCCACACCGCCATTGGCAATATCCCTGTAAATGTGTTTCCAAACCGCCCTCCTTTGATCAATCCTCGTCCTCCTCAATTCGTACCTTTCCAACGACCAAGACAATTAGGTATAGAGAGACCCACAACAGTACACAATAATGTATTTCTTCGTCCAGTTGCACATAGTCCTCAACATGGTCTCTCAGCATCACGACAACAAGAACCACAAGCAATAAGTTCTTGTGATGCCAACCAAGACTCATGTGAAGAGGTTGACTTGGTTCAGGCTCAAGAACTAATGGTTCCATCTTCCGAGAATGCCACCAAACAACGTCCACGATGAACATCATCGGAGTCTGATGCTCCTAAACCTCCTAAACCAAAGAGGGCGCGGAAAGGAAAGAAGCAGAACGACGGTCTTGAGACACAAGATCATACAATAGCCACAAAAAAACCATTTACGCAATGGAAGGATGCATGGACAGTACAACTCATTCACATCCGAGGATCCATGAGTGAGGAGTTCTCAAAGCCACCGAAGCAAGGAGTGGATATATGGTCCAAGGTTGCCACCCAGCTAGCATCGCTATTTCCAGAGTTTGACAAAGATGGTGAGGCATGCAGAAAATGTTGGGGATGCGTTTATGAGTCATACAGAAAGGATAAGGCCCACAATGCCATATCAGGCAATGATCGCAGAATCATTTGTCAGTGGTATGATATTGTGGATGAATATATGTGGAATCATGCCAATGTTGTTAGCGATGCATATGCCTCATCTGTTGGTGGGTTGTCTTCGTCAGAAGACAACAATACATCAGTCTCCAATGATCAAGGTGACCACACCTAAGAAGACATTGGCTCCAATGAGCCTTCGAAGATCGTGCATGATCAAACAACCAACCAAGGAGCACACAATAAAAAGGGTAGAAAGATAGAGGAGTCTCTCAGTGACATGGCTACCACCGCCCGATCATCAAGACATGGACCATCAAAATAGTTTGAGGAATGGATTAGCGGAGGTTGCTCTGCTAACTAACACAGGTACCACACAAGCAATACAAAGAGCTCAAGCAGCGGAGCCAACACAAGAGGCAATCCATCTTGGGGGGGCATCTCGAAGAGATAACATTGCTCGAGCCATGTATCAAGAGAGGGAGAGCGCAAATGTGAGAACAATATTTGGTGATTCTGACTTTGCGGAGGAGATGGACGACGAAGACAATGGTGAGTAAACACAATCACATCCAAGTAAGTAATTTTCAGCCATCCTTGCATGTTTTTTTTAAGTTTTCTGTCATCCTTGCATCTGCAGCGCAGGTGGAAAGGTGGAAAGAGGGGTGGTGTGCTAAAAAAATTTCCCTCTTTCCACCTTTCCGCAGAGAGCTCGGTAGAGCCATGCCTCAACAACATGGCGAAGGGGTTCAACTCCCCTGCTCTCTTGGAAGCGAATGAGCTTCCAAAAACATGAATAGTAGTCACCATAGAAACAAATATATTGGCGCAGAAAGCAACGACGCAATAAGGTCATAATCTTGGAGTTCTTTGGTAGGAAAAACCTCAGATTCATGTTTTTAGTTTTTTTGGTGATTTTTTTTAAAGGTTTATTAGTCGATTTAAAGTGTTTAATCAAGCATTCTAAAAATAATTATTATGAGAATGATGATCAACATTCGTAGCGTCCCTTCTTTCTCACATACAATTCAGGAAGTGTCCGCTGGTAGGTGGTGGCCGGTGTGTAAACTATTGTGGACGTACACTTATTGATAACGAAAAGTGTCCACTGCCCAGTGTGTAAGCAGGTGGTGGACAGGTGACCGCCCAAGTCAAATTTTCCTGTGCCCACAAACTGGGCACAGATTGGGCGGGCAATGGCGGTGTGTAACCACCCTAATAGAGCCAAATAGGTTTACACAAAAAAATGTGCTAGTACATTTTTAGGAATCTTGTACTTAACAATTTACACACAACAAACAAATATGTACGCCTAAAAGGAACCTACAGTTACATGTACTTGATCAAAACCTTGAGCAAGCACATCTGTTGTTATCAAAATACATGTCACTCCAGACCTGAATTCGTTTATGATGAGGTCACAATCCTCAAAAGACATGCCACCATGAATGGATGTGCATGTTGTCTCACTACTACCAGTCTATCATGTAATTGCCTTGCACTACTTTGGGTTTTGACAAAAATAATTGCCTGCCCATACTTTGATCTCAAACACAATGGTACTCACCAACATGAGAAGGTAGGACAATGATGTGTGGATGTGAGTGATACCACCCTATGACTCTCGTTATTCTCCCAGTGTTAGCAGATATCCGATGCTTTGGTTGCAGGTCTGTCTTCAAGGTTGCTGCCCTCTGCCCCTTGATGATTCTGCCCTAGATTGTGAGTGTTGCAAAAGCGAAACCCTAAAAGCATATGTAGTAAAAAAAAAAAGGTTGTCTTACTATAGACTGCGCCTATCCCTCTATATCAGTGTGACAGATTTCTCTGCATTCAACACCAAAATTTGCAGGGCTTGTAGCCCGGTTGCTCTTGATAAACCAGGGTTTGGTAGCTTGCATATGCAACTGTCCAGTTTTGATAGATCATATGCAGAGCTTGCCTGCCCGTAGCTTGTCTTTTACACCAACAGGTCCTATCTGTGTGATGCTCCCAACCTATGCATCAATCCTGTCACGTCAAGGTCGACACACCCGCAGTGTCTCCTGCGTAGGTTGTTTACCTAGATGATGGTGGCAGCTGGGATGTCACAGCAGAAACACAACAGAATCTCTCTTTTTTTTTCTCTCGTAATAGCTAATTGTATTAATTACAAAAAAAGTTCAAGATTACATGATTATTAGATGTAGGATGGGTCTAGGCCATCGTGCATAATCAAAAGGGTCATACAAACCCGAGTCAACTCTTTTTGTTTATGTTGTCCCTTGAGGCAGGGATCTAAGATATCCTCCACTTTCTCCCAATTTGCCAAGCGTGGTGTTGCCTATCATAAAGACATGAAAATCTAAACCATGGAAAATAGATAACAAGGTAATAGCCAACCAAAAAGAGCACAAGCAAAGAAAAGCACATTTTCTACACAATTTTTACCAAACAAAGGTTAATCAATCATGAGTTTGATAATGCATTATGTGAGTTTGACTTGCATCCATTAACAATATGGATGGGCATGACCATGCACCTCCCTCATCTTCCTCCTCATGGGCACATGCTTGCATATTCATCCCACACTATTGAAGGATTCACATTTACGCCTGTCATTTTACTTGCATTGTGATTAAAATGGCACTCACACTAACTTGCATAAGGTTAAGTCTCTAGTCCTAATTTAACAAATTCAACAAGCATCTCCCTACCATTTTCTAAGGCTTCCATAGTGGCACAGGCTTTCAATATACAAACAAATATGTCACAATCATGAGATAGGATGTCAAGCAACATTTGCTGCAAACAAATTCCTCCTGCTTTCCATGTATCATATCTTGCAATGAGGATTTGCCCACTAGAACATTGTATTAACCTATCAAAACAACATATGTACAACAGATACTCACCAATAAATTTCAATGGCCTGTCTTGATATTGGTACAAAATGGAACCATTGAAAAGATAGTTGCCCTACCTAGCCCACAACATGTAGTTTCACTTTTGAATGAAATTCACCTCGCCTTTCAAAGCAATTCCAAAGGCCTGCCATGCTCCTGTTGCCAAGTTCTCCACTAATGATTCAATCACCTTCAACCCCTGCAACAAAAGCAAACTTGCCATCAAGTCAACTTCCAATTTTTTGAATGAAATTCACCTCGCCTTTCAAAGCAGTTCCATAGGCCTGCCATGCTCATGTTGCCAAGTTCTCCACTGAGGAGTCAATCACCTTCAACCCCTACAACAAAAGCAAACTAACCATCAAATCAGCTGCCAATTACTAGAGAACCAGAGACTAAATCCCAAGCTAGGAAAGTATCCACCAATTACTAGAGAACCGGAGACTAAATCCTATGATAAAATCTTGTCAGCACTTATCACACTTTTTCTAGCACAACACATGCAATTTACATGTAGAGTAGCCCTACTCATGGTGTAGAGCAAAAGCAAACAACAAACAAACTACACTGATCAATGACATGAAAGATTTTTCTACCTAACTAGGCCATTCATTACTTTTAGGCACGTACCAATTTCCACACATAAACTAGCAAGTCCCAACTGATAATAGATGTGTCTCAATGTCAAACTAAGTACCATGCTAGTCTGCTAGCTGTAGGGGTATAATATGGGAGATGTGGTGGTGTTCTACACAGTTGTTAGCTCTTGTAGACCCTATAGCATATGGCTGTGTCAAAAGCATTGGAGAGTTTTCTGTCATTGTGGACCCACCAGCTATAGCACAATGAAGGGTGGTGCTTCCATCACTTCTGATAGATGTTATCTCCCATAGAAGCATACAAATGGAGGGCATACTTCATAGACCATTTGTAGGGCATCTTGATTTGCTGTGACAGACATGTGATTGCCCAGTTGGCATGCTTGAGTTTCTTATCTAATCATGATTATGAAGTTTCTACTAATAATCAAGTCTAATGGAGCATCTTCATTCTGCAACATTTTTTCCTTCTGCAAAGCAGTTTAAGAGGTCTGAGATATCATTATGTAGCAATTTGTTCCTTTTGTATAGCTTCCAGAGACTAATAGTCTAGTACCATATGTTGATTCGAATATCTACAAGAGAGGAAGCAATTTAAGAAAAGATTGTCCGAATGTTGGGTAATATACAAGCCATGGCCCTCATGGGTTGGCTGCTTTGTAAACTGTATGAAGCAAGGAAAATGACACATGGGCATGCAAGCCTTGCAAAGGTCGAGAAAATAAGAATGCTCTGATATCTTGAGAGTTCATTTAGTATTTTTGGTGATGAAAAATAATTAGCACAAAAAAAGAAACAAATTGGTTTTTGAATGTTCCAAAATGTGAAAAGCAAAGGACTTCAGGAACAACACATTAAAAGCCATCATGGTTTCAACTCATACTTGTAGACTAGAATTCTATTATATGCAAGTGATTGCTTGTAGGAGAGGAGAGGAGAGTGCCACACAAGTATGTGGGCAAGTAAATAGTCCAAGCTCAATAAGACTACCCCATTGGCAATTCCTTGCACTAGTTGGGCAAGTAGGAGAGGAGAGGAGAGTGCCACACAAGTATGTGGGCAAGTAAATAGTCCAAGCTCAATAAGACTACCCCATCGGCAATTCCTTGCACCAGCTAGGCAATTCAGATTTTTTTTGTTGGCAAAAACACAATAGGAGGAATGTCAGTTGTAGCACAATAAGTTAAAAGTGCTACAGAAGTATCAATAGTTGATGCACAATTGACATCAATGATAGCCTTATTCATTTTCCTTAGCCTCTTCACTTGACTCACCAAGACTGTCATGCCAAGATCCTTAAAGCTCCTCGTGTGACTAATACCACACTACTTTACCCACAAGTCATTCAAATTCAGTTTCTTGTTGTCAAATCACTTTGCATATGGAACAAATTCAAATTCCCTTGAAAAGCATTTACATTATCATCATTGTCCATCTCAAGAAGTACACACTCATTCTTACTTCAAGGACGTGATCCAAAACAGCCAAGTGGATTTATTGACACAGGAATCAAACAGAGTTCTAGTACTTTACATCTTATTTCTTAGGGCCTCCATATCATGCTCAACATCAAGAAGCAAAAAATCCTTGATTTTGTAAACGACCTTGTCTAGCAAATACTCCTCCTCGATAGGGTCATATGGGCTAAAAGGAACTTACTTGGTAGAGAAGGTAGTAGGTAGCTCGAACAAACCATGGTGGTGAGCATCATCATAGATGTTGTCAGTTGCCTTCTTTTCCCCAGAGGCCAAAGTAGAGAGGCGAGTATGCACGGGTGAGCAGATCTCACGAATAGTGCTCTGTTCAAACTCCACCTCTTCTTACTAGTTTAGCTAAAAAATGTTGTCAAAAAATACTGTTCGTTAACTCATCTTACTAGTCTCATGCAAACAAAAGAATTGCACACCCTAGTAAAGCAAGTGAATGACCTTTGAATAGAGTTTTGTAATACTTCCACGCAATTTAAAAAAAATTAGTTGGTTAGTTCAAAAGCTAGTTAGTCAATTAATAAGTTAGTAAGGTTATTAACTAAAGTAAGAACTAACTAACAATAATAAATAACAATTTTTATTTAATAAAAAATATTAAACAAATCGAGAGTCATAATTTGACATTTTTCTCAAATTGACAAGGACTATAGCCACCGTTCACGAAAGTTACAACGTGAACGAGAGTTATGAGCCATATTAATCATTAGTGTTAATGTGTACAGTATGGATGGTCCAAAAATATTAGATTTTTGGGCAAAACTAGCATATTTTAGATATTACTTATTGTAAATATCCTAAAAAGCTATGGAGATTTCTAGAACAGGATGTCATGAAAAAAAAGCAAGTGGTTTTTTCAGCTTGTTTTGGAGATTTAATACAAAAAAAGAAGAATTGGCAAAATCGCACATATCGCGATCATAGTTTACAAGCAGTAAACAACACTTTGAACAGGGAGAAGAAGGGGTGATTTGGAAGATTTCTAAGTAAGTGTCTTGAGGTTTTACCTCTTTTTCAGAGCCAACAAAACTATCAAAATTGTGTTTTGAGCATAAAATTGCCGATTTTTCCAAGATCCCCTCCATAAAGAGCTCTTCTTATGAGCCACAACCCTTCTTCTATTGTTTAGCTATAAATACGAGGCATGGGGAGTAGTTAGAGAAGCACAAGGAGACCCCGAGAGGTTGTGAGAGAGGCAGAGAGAGGGAGGTAGAAGGATACCCCTCCAAGAGATTGTAAGAAGGAGCTTGAGAGAGAGAGAGAGAGAGAGAGAGAGAGAGAGAGAGAGAGAGAGAGAGAGAGAGAGAGAGAGAGAGAGAGAGAGAGGTTACCCCGAGAGGCTGCAAGGGAGAGAGTTAGCTCAATTCCCCCCTATCTCAGTGTTCGACTACACCATCTTCTCTTACGCTCTCCCATCTCAAATTAATTTCTCCTTTATCTCTCAAATCCACTTGTGGATGATGGCGTCCAAGCAAAAAATCTCTCCAAATGCTGAAACCCCCACCACAACCAACGGGACCACGAACCAAGGGACCACAACTATGGGAAACACATCTCTTATGAATCAAGTGTACCCCATTGTATTAAGGAAAAGAAATTGGGAGAAAAGAACATTTATATTAATTATCGCAACTTAATTGAGCATGTTTTAAGATAATGAGCATACTAGGAAAATTTTGTTCATCGCATTCATCTTAGGTGATTAGTTAAAATTGCACTTAGAAGTCGTTAAAGTGCGCATTAATTGCATGGATATTTCATGCTAATATATATACGAAAAGTTTCAAGAATACACATTAAATTGCAATTAAGCTAGATAGATTTTATGCATCCGCATTCGTTTTCTTGGTTGAAATAATAGGGAATCCTATTACATCTCACAAAACATAGATTGAACTTGTGATAGAATACGTAGGGTTCCTAGGAAGTTGAAAGAAGTTCAAACCCTAAAGAGTTGAAAGGATTTTTCTCAAGGCCCATCTTGCTTGAAGTTGAAAGGAATTCAAAGTCCTTAAGTAACTTTATGAATTACGTGACAAACCCTAGTTCAAATGAATACGTAGGGTTTCATTGTAGGGAAGCCAATGCCCCAAGTTGCAACCAACCTTGCAAGGATACTCCTTCATTCAAAAGATGAGGAAATTAAATTAGGTTATCTCTAGAAATCTTGTACGATAATGAGAATAAAGCCAAGACTAGATGCTATCGCATCAAATTGTAATTTCCTTCGGCAGAGAGAACAAAGAATTGTCTAGTACATATTGTGCACTTCTGCTTGTGTTTGTACTTAGGAACACGTGTTTGGAAAAGGAGTCATCAAATCTCGTTTGAAGACCGACGCTAGAAGGATGTAGAATGACTTGAACATTAGAAACCTAGGAAGATTTAGGTCTATCCTAACACGGTTGACCAATATGTTTTGTTGCGGAGTAGACTCGAGAGTCGCTAACCGACAAACTCTGTGACATTTCGTGGGAGTGCCAGGCGGCATCTTTTAGATCGTACTACTAAAATGTGTCGCGACGTAGGCACGTAATTGTTGGTATCAGAGCAAACCAACAAACAACATAAACAAGATAAGAGTAAATCAGGTAGAGTGAAGTAATATTTTCACTAGAATTTAAAAAAAAAACTCACGTGAGGATTTTTGTTGCATCCAAACCTACGAGGCGTGGAGTAGATTCCTCATATTTCATATCATGTTCGGGACTGCTATGAGCTCCTCAAGCTATCACCAAAGAACCGACATGATGGGAATCCTGGATCGCCTCTACAACCCTTCACCATTGTTTGTGGAAAGGTGTTGGACTTGCAGTGCTGCTTACTGCTACATAGATGCCAACCAGTTTGCTTATCTTCAAAACAATCTGAAGAGGCTAAAATGATTGGACGACTTGAAGGTTGTCAAGTTATTCATCTTCCATGAGGCATGTGTGAACTTGATCCTGCACATCGGACATAGGTAGGTTGAACAGACTCACTACATCTATGAAGAGGTGATGAAAGTCTTGCTAGCAGACAGAATTAAAATAAAGGGGTGATGCAAACATCATGGCTATCAGAAGTCAGGATTTCTTGAACTTCCCATGACTTATCACTTCCTGAAAATCCATTCCCCAAAACCATATTATTAATCTATTTGTGTAAAAGAATCCAATAAGGAATTGTTCTCCTAGCATTGATGTATCTTTTGAACAGTTATCTAGCCTATCTCTATCTCCCCGGAATGATTGTACTTGAGGCTTATACCTCTTTTGAATAAATGAGAATTTTATGATTACATGACTTGTTGTATAATGTTGAAGTATGTGTGATTTAATCAAAATCAATGCATTGAGACAAATTGTGAAGAGATGTGTAAATGCAATCTTAATGCATAAATTTTAATCAAATTAGACACAACCCTAAACACAGAATCAAGATCGTGTTCTAGCACTAAGCCTGACAGAGGCACAAGAGAAGAAGTTTCTTCTCAAACAAATCAAACCACTGGAATTTGATGGTAAAGGGAAGACTGTTGAAGCTGATGCTAAAGTATAGATTGAATCCATGGAGGATTACTTCAATGCAGTAGGAATAGCACCTACGAACTAGGCTATGATTGCTAAGCTCAAGCTGACTGGCGAAGCTAGGCTCACAACAACACCTACAAACTAGGCTATGATTGCTAAGCTCAAGCTGACCGGTGAAGCTAGGCTCTAGTGGAAGCAGTGGTGAAAGGACTAAGGAGTAGCTAAAAGAACAGTAACTTGGGATAAACTCAAAGAGGCAGTGCAAGGGAGATATATGCCACCGGCATACAAGACTCAGAAGATGAATGAGTTCTTTAAGATAAAGCAGTTTGGTCTATCTCTGGAGGCATACTACTCAAAATTTGTCTCCTTGCTAAAGTATACCTCGACTATGAGCATATCCCAATAGGTTTCCAAATTTTGCAATGGGTTAGATCCACAAATGAATATGTAACATGCTTGCCTATTGGCTGTCTAGGCATGCTTTTAGCAGTCCATCGAGAGATGAATCTAAGTGACGCCACCCGGCACTCCCATGGGAAATGAGAGGGATGCGCTGCTTGACCTCTCTAGCCGTAGGGCAGTCCCATTTCGGTCCCCTAAAACAATATGAATCTGGATTCTAACCTAACAATTTCTAAGGGTCTGATGACGGTAAAACCTGGTGAGAAGCCTCCCAGTTCTCTGGGACCACCCTGTCGTAGGACGGACCCATCGAGGGTTTTGCCCACCCACTTTCCTCAATAGGCATTCTTTAGTTATTTAATTAGGTCTTATCACATTTATGAGTGACATTTAAAATCAACTTCCTTAATTAAGCCTTTTACGGAACATGGTTCGTTTGCGTAATTTATAGCACGGACACAAAAACAGAGCACGCAGTCCTTTTGACAAATAAGTTCAAATAAGTTCCTTAACTTATCTTCAAGTTAATCTTTGTCTCCTACCCATACAGGAGAAATTATATTTCCCTTCTGCCCTGCAGAAGTACCCAATCCAAATCACATAGCACCATAATTTCCATCCTTTATCTAGAATAGAATCTTCCAACGCCGTAGACGTTGGGGACACGACAGTCTTCAACTCCGTTTCAAACGGGCAAGGGGTGTCCAGAGCTCCACCTGACCCACAAGCTGCCTAGGAGTGAAACACCATTTTCGTGGTTGGCCTTTTCATCACTCGACCTTCGGCCCGTGAATCAAGCAGTGCCCTTCTTGGGTTAATTTGCGGTGCGATCTTGGAGATGATCCACCCATGCAAAGAACCTTTCCTTAATTAAATCCCTTAAGGATCAATCACAAATAAGGCATTCAGCCCTAATACCATCTTTCAAAAAACATTCCTTTATTCCCATAGCAACTTGTCATCACAGACCCCTGCCATGAATTTACCATCAAACAAAAGTACTTGGAATAATTATCTAGACGACATTCCAACAATCAGTTGAATGTAAAAGCATTTGGGATGTTGTTTGATCAACCAACAAAACAATTGTATTCTTTTCCAAACATTGCAAGAATAGTCGCGATAACCTTTCCATTGCATATTTGCTCTCCCCCTTGGAATCAAGAGCGATACTATACAGAATTTTAACTTGACTTTATTTTCCTTTCTCCTAAGGTAAAGAATGCGAGACAAATTTGTAACAATGATAAGCTCTTACATGATGCAAGACTATCTTTCAATGTAAAATAATTCTCAAATTATTGTGCAAGTTGTAATCAATTCATGGTTTGGCAGCACAAGGCAAACTCTTTAACTGTTATTTAATGCGAAACCTTCATAGGATGGATGCAAGACTCTTAATGCAAGATCATTTCGTGTACCATTGATGTATGTTTCATATAATCTTTCCTATGCATGTACTGTCTATGTGCATAACCCTCAAGGTAACCTTATCTACTTTTCATGCTACATATGGTTTTGTTGCGTAGCAGCGTGATGCAATGATTGTATTTGGGTATGAGGATTTGTGCGAATCTCAATGCGCCATATGCATAAATCTTTGCAAGTTCATTTATGATTATGGAGAACCTGACGCGGAAAGAATTATCCTATGATCCCCTATGAGTTCATTAACTACTGAAAAATAAGTTCAAGCTACTTATTAAAATGAATTCATGCGCATGCCAAAGCGATATAACCTATGTATCAATGAATACCGGAGATGGCAATTAGTACCTGGGTATTCGGAGATGAATTATCCGTACCCAACATTGTATTTGCATCAATGGTAATGCCCTGAATGATGGCTCCACTGTTGGACGCTGGATTACCATTGGTGTGTGTCATCCTTCGTTTTGGGGCCATACTTTCAGCTTATAAGTCTCTCTCTCTCTCTCTCTCTCTCTCTCTCTCTCTCTCTCTCTCTCTCTCTCTCTCTCTCGTCAGTGTGCCGGATGGTTCTTTTCTATTGCGATGGGGGGGGGGGATAAGCTTGCGGGCATGAGGATAAGGGTAATCGTGTGTGGTCACCCACTAAGGAGGATTTTTAGCCCTATTTCTTTGTGTTCTCAAGTCTCCATTGCTTTTGTGTGTGTGCTCTTGAGTTCTTCACCTCTCTCCTCTTGTTTGTTTTCACTTGGACAAAGTGTTAGAATGCTATTAGAGCTATAAAGTCTTGTAGGAATATTTACATTGATCCTTGTTGATTGAGGGCAAGCGCTTCACATCAATGAGGCAGATTGGGGATTACTATAAGCCGAGCAAACTTGGAGCAAGCAATGCTCAAAACTGAGCATGAATTTGCCAATCATGAACATTTATTATTCCACATATGCCAAAAGAAAACACATATTCTTCCATATATTCACATTCTATAACCAAAAAATATCTTAGCACAAAGAGTCTATCTAAGTCTATTAAGCTAGAAATAAGCATCCTAGACTATGCAGATATTCTGCAAACTTAACTATTTCTATACTATTTTTTCATTAAGCTAAGCACATTCTTTACCTTCTAAAACCAAACATATCATGCTATGATAGTCATTAAAACTCCATGCCACAAAAAAGAGCACATAAAACAATATAGTCCAAGGCAATCCATCCAAAATCCATAAGCATGCCCAACACAACCAAAATGTGGGATACATCATATGATAGCTAGCAAACCCAAGTTTCAATTTCAATTTCAAACCATTGTCTAAACACTGCCCAAAGAGGAAACATTGGCATGTCCTAATAGTGCTTGGCTTATCTTCAACTTTATTAAAGCTACCTGATGCATAAAATTATGTATCAAGGGCTCCAATTCTAAGCATGGCCAAAATGTGGGATACATCATATTATAGCTAGCAAATCCAAGTTTCAATTTCAATTTCAAAACATTGTTTAAACACTACCCAAAGAGGAAACATTGAGGTGTCCTAATACTGCTTGGCTTATCTTCAACTTTATCAAAGCTAATTGATGCATAAATTAATGTATCAAGGGATCAACCCAAGCACCCTAATGAACATAGAATATAGATAAACACAAGGCATGTAGGGCTCCTTCTTTGATTCTTGAAGAGAAAAATCTAGGCATGAGCACTTAGGAAACTCACATAGGTTCACAACGAAGGTGATCCATGTATTTTTTGATCCTGTTGTTGCAATCTAAAAAATGTGTGATGCACAATGGATGATCGCCATCTCTCGTGGACAATTTCCCCTTGCAATAGACAAGCATGATCAACATAGTCTTTATTTCCCTTGCTTAATTTCTCTCTCCATTGAATGATGCAACCATTCCCTCTACCAGTTGGAAGCACATTGCTAGGAGGCATTATCACATTCGACACCTTGTGCTTCATGACCTCCAAACCAAATCCCAAGGAAATCAATGCAAATTTCTCCTTTGTCGTTAAATATGTCCCCTTGGAAACCTTCCATACTAATGGTGCCGGGCAATATAAGTTGAGAATATGCTTATCTATCCTTGCTAAGTGAACCATAGTTGAGGGACAAAACCAAAAAATTGCCAACTTTCTATATCCTTATATTGCCTTTGGCCCTTGAAGCATGGCGCAGGCATGCCCTTTACTCTTTCACCTCTACCATCATGAACAAAGGCTCCATAGTGCTTTGTTTTACCCTACAACACTCCCAACATGTGGACTCACAATATGCTAGTGTTTGGCAAATCACCTATTCTTCCACATCTATGTCAATCTCTTTGGGAATGCCTCTAGTCGTAGTTGGTCCTCCGCTTGTTCTTGGACAATGAATAGTCATTTTCTCTTACTTTGACCTATGACTGTCAGTGTCCAACACAATACTTGCATGCATATTTCTCCTCTTTTGCATAATAGTCCATTGCCATCAATGCTTTGTAGGTCAACTATTATCTTTTGCTCCTTTAGCATAGTGGATGTAAGGTCCAGCAAACACTTTCTTGATACTACCCCCTCATCCCCTGCCATAAATCTATTGTGTATGTTTCTAAGGCCTACCCCTCAGAGCCCTCATGTTACCCTATCAAATAAGCATTACAATGAGCCCTCTAAAGAACTAATATGGCAAGGTTTGCAGCAAAAGCGGAGTACAAGCTAACTCGCTAAGCATATCCAAGATCTATCCTCATGGATGCATGTTTGCTCTTGGAATGATTTCTTGTGGGCACAAGGTGACCTATGTCTCCTTGAGAAAGCATCCACTTTGCCCAGTGGAATCCTCTCACTTCCAAGCAAGCAAGTCAAGTGTCCAATGAGTGTAGCTCACCCTCATGTGCATGACCAAATATCTAGAAGCTAGTGAGTTTATCCTTTGCAACCTCAGCATAGACCTCACTTCGAGCATCCCTCCATTGTCCGTGTAGTTGCTTGCGTTCCTCTTGAAATTATGGTTTGATACCTTATTTTTTATGCTCCAACATGCTCTTCTCCCAATGGAAGGAGCATGATATCTCCTTGTAGTGCATCACATTCCTCTTTACTTTGTTTAAAACTTTGTGCATTGCCAACCAATTTACTTGAGCCTCATCTACTGTGAACCTTTCAAATTCGGATCATCCTGGAAACATTGGTGCACCTTCTTGAGATGCATGCAACTCAAATACAATGTTGCCATCATATAGAGAAGGCATCTCATGATTTCTTGTAAAGTATTCTTTATTTTCTTCATAGTCTACCTCATTGTCTTCAAAATCTTATTTGACTAAAGCTTTTTCATAAATTGATTCATCATCCCCTTCTTCCTCCTCTTCATATCTATCTTCTTGCTGTTGATTCTCATGAATATTATCTTCAACATAACCTAATATGTCCTCTTTATCCTCTTCATTCTCTCTTTCCCTATTCAATTCTTCAACGTGTTTATCATTGCATTGCTTTGCTCCACGTAAGCATGCTTCTTGAGGGATACATTGTGCCCAACTAAGAAAGTCATTTACAAATTTTCCTCATGCTTGGGCATATCTATGTATCCAATCCTTTGCCATATGTGATATATGTTGTCTACTTTACATGCTATTAGTATTTCAATATTATCTCTTGATTGGTATATCCAAATGACGAGATTTCTAATTCAAACAAAGGGGATGATGTCCTCTACAAGCTAGTTTCTTCAAATCTCTATTAGAATTACTTTGCACAAATTTGGAACAATTTTTCTAAAACTATCCAAAATAGGATAGCACCCTATTTTAACCTTGTTTCACACATGTAAAGGCCTATAAACCTTGTATAATTGTTGTAAACACTTGGGTAATTGTGTGGAAAGAACTAGTAGGGTTTGTTGTGGCACAAGGAATCTATAGGAATCAAAAGAAGGTTGGAAATGCTCTGCAATAATATCTGCAACCCTTATAAACACTTGGAAGCACCTATGGGTACTTGTAGGCCTCTTAAAACCCCCCTAGACCACTTGTAGGCTTACTACATCTACAATATTTTCATTGACTTCGGATGATCAAGGGTGGGCAAAGTACCTCCTAGGTTGGGATTGTGCACCCTTTAGGGTTCTAAATAGCAAGGGAGGGTTAGCTCTCTCTATTATTTTGTTGTCTCACCAAACATCCACTTTTTTCATGGGTATTGAACGTAATAGATCTAATACTAGGCTAATCAAACATTTATGAAATGTATGGACTAAAATTAGCTTTTCATTTTTCCTTGAGATGCAATAAAAAAGAAATTGAAGAAATTAAATGCTTAGAAATAAGAGGGATTTACCAAAGTAATCAATGAATCACTTATTTACCAGGTACCTCTTTTACAATGGATTAAATCTCTTCAATATTGAAGACAATCAATGAAGATTAGAGGTAAAACAAAATGTCTCAATGATAGAAAACCTTTAGACAAACTAGCACTCAAATGAACCTTTGAAAATCCATTTACTAAATTATTGAACCTCCAAACAAGTGGAATACGGCTCAACAATTGGCTAAGATGGAGAGATCAAGAAGCATTAAGTTATGTCTTCAATGATTTGTTGATGACTTGATGCCTCAATTTTAGTTGAATCCTACACAATGATGATTAAGGATTGATGAAGATTCCTTCTGCAGTGGTCTTCAAGACTTCTCAATGGTTAGAAGAAAGAAATTGAACCTTTGGAAGTAAATCCCCAAATCAAGGTACCAATTGAAGCTTCAATCTTCCAACAATTCTCTCGAGCTGATCAATACCCTACTATCTACTATTGGTGGAAGAGAAGAAATAGCTCAAAATGGTTGATTGATCTTGCTGTTCACTATTGCTTGAAGAGAATAAAGAGCTCAAAATGGTTGATTGATCTTGTTGTTCACTATTGTGCTTAAAGAGAAGAAAGAGCTAAAATGGCTAATTTTGTTGCCAATGGTTACCTCTTGATAGTAGATCACTTGCATGAGCTTTAGAGTGGCCAAGTTTTATTGATGTCTTGAAATTGCCAAAGCTTGGGTTTAGTAGAAGAGGGAAAATTGAAGAATGAGTAGAAGAATGTCTTCATGGATCATAATAGAAACTTCCTTATGCTAAATGGTAATGGATAGAACCATTTTAGAGCTCAAACATTGAAGAATATAAAGTCATTCGATTATTTCCTTGTTTGAACTAGTTATTACATGGAAAGATAGAATAGTAAAGATAATGGAGTAAAGCCCTTATTACTTGGTAAACAAGCTCATTATGGAGTTAGCAACGCATAGGAGCTCCATCATGACTAATACTAATGATCTTCATCATCGATTTGGAGTTGGAAATTAGGGTTATAGTTAGCACAAACTACATTGAATACACAATAGTTCACCATGTGTCTTCATCATCATAAATCGTTATGGCCAAGCTTCAAATAGCAAGAAGAATCTGGAGAATTAAGGCTTTCATTACATAGAAGCACTAGGAAGAAGAAATTAGGGTAGATCAACCATGGAAGCTCACAATGAATCTTGAAAGAGGAAATGGAAAAACTGTATCACAAAAATAGTGGAAAGGATAGTCCCAACTAGGTCCAATAAGCCCTCCTTAGTCCATCTACCTTCAAAAATGCTTTTTTCAAAGAGGTCACGATCTAATAAAATGGAAGAATCTCCACCATTTTGCTCTAGATCTTAGATAAGTCCTTCAAAATTAACCATGGCTTGTTGTAGAAGAGCGTGTCTATTCACAACAAATTATGGTGTAACCAGACCTTATGACCAAATGTCTAATTGTAGTTGCTTGTCTCTTAATGTTTGTAATGGGATACTGATATGAAAATGACTCCATAGCAAGAAACAAAATCAAAGCTCTGATACCATTTAAATGAAGGTAGAGTTCTAATAAAAAATACTAGAAAAAATCAAGAAAAAAGCATAGCCATTTCTCATAAAATATGATCAAATATGACACCATAGCCATAAAACTAGAAGAATACAATGAAAATGTATGAGATGTTATACATGTAATTCACTACATGTAAGGTAGCCATGAGTATTTACTATCAATGGTGGTGGGTAAGAATACACACACCTTCTTGCAAGGGTAGAAGAATCCATGGCAGAATATCTTGAAGCTCCACAAATGAGAAGTGTTATCGAAAAATGATACAAAATTTGTTATCTCTCTCTTCTTTTATAGTCAACCTTAACTCTCATTACTAAGACTAATTTCTATATAATGGTCCTCTTGATTTCTTCCTAGCTTTATAAGAGCCTCAAAACCATTGCTTCCACTACAAGGATGCCTAGACTACTAGCCATAGCTTTGCAATCATGGCCTTGTTAGCTATGCTTATTCCTACTACATCAAAATAATCTTCAAGGGTTTTGATTTAGAATTCATCATTAGTCTTAAATGACATTAACTCAAGAGAAACTTAAACAAGATGGAGCTAAGCTACAATCTGTTGCTAATCTTTTATGCTTTTTTTAGGGAACACACGTATAGAGGTTCCATGTGATTCTTGTTGTTGGTAAGAAAGGCTCTGTAAACAAGGATTTTTAGGAAGTCAATATTAGTGAGGTCAATAGATCCAAATGCTAGGATTGTAAACTGATTCTAGGCTCACATTCCTTGCATTCTGTTTGTGAAGATGCAAGTAAAAGGCTCAAAATGTACATAGGTAGATTGGAGATTGGAGACAACTTTGCTATTGTGATAGATGAGGATAATGATGGAACCTTTATTTTTATGGGTATGAAGTGTATCTTAACACAATAGTACTTCCTCAATGAAAAGAAGGATAATTGGAGCAATGAGATTGCTACAAGCACATATGCAAGGGCATTGTATAGATAGGTAGATGATTACATTTTCACCTAAAAGGTGAACATGAAGAAGCCTTGATACATAACATTGAATGCATGCCATCAAGCTTCCAATGCAATTGGTTGATGCGAGGATGAAGTTCTACAAAATATCCAATGATGTACATGAAGCAATCTATAGGAGCATGCCAATAGATGTATAGGTGATGTAATGCCATGATGGCCTTCGACACATAGAGGTGCACATAGACTCCATAAATGTTATTTATTGGTTTCCTTGTACAATTTCCTTTACACACTAGGATACATAATAAGACATTGTGATTATCTTCCATTTCAATCTGCATGTATAGTATGAGTTGAAAGCCAATGCCACAATGTATGTAGTTTCTTCCATATATTTCCACATGCTAAACATAGGCGGCATAAAATTTGCATCTAATTCAAATCTTGGGCCTGAACATGTCTCCATAATTTTCATCCAAAAAATGAAGAAGCATGTAATAAGAAATAGTCATCTATAGCAACCAACAACTTCAACTAACAAGTTTGAGTAAAATGTACAATTCAACTACTAAAATCACACAATTTTTCATTCTTTTAGACAAGGTTCCTTGACACATTCATGATGCACATAATTCTTTGAATGCATTGTTCATATAGATTAGTTTTCTTTACACATTGCTCACTCAAAGTAGACAACAATTTAGCCCTACTCAAGTTTATATATTTTTCATGTCATGGACTTTCCATTGCTCGATTATTAGCCATTGTCTCAAACAAAGTCCTTTCACTATCTATCAATACATACACGCATGCACGCATGCACGTGCACGTGCATGCACACACGTGCACACGTGCGCTCGCGCGCACGTGCACACGCACGCACACACGCACACACGCACACACACACACACACCCCAATTTTTTGCCAACACATTGGTCTACCATGCGGCCATGAATGCTGAGATCAAACGCAAGAGACCCAAACACATCATCACACCATTTTAATCATTGAGCATAGAGAGACTATGTTCAATATGACAAGTTTCCATTCGGCTGGGAACTCAATGTGAAGGGGGACAACCAATTTGGAGAGAGAGAGAGAGAGAGAGAGAGAGAGAGAGAGAGAGAGAGAGAGAGAGAGAGAGAGAGAGAGAGAGAGAGAGAGAGAGAGAGAGAGAGAGAGAGAGAGAGAGAGAGAGAGAGAGAGAGAGAGAGAGAGAGAGAGAGAGAGAGAGAGAGAGAGAGAGAGAGAGAGAGAGAGAGAGAGAGAGAGAGAGAGAGAGGGTCTATAGAGGGGAAGTCAAAGGCAAGGAGATCTTCAAAAGCAAAAGAAGACTCAAAATTCATCCTTGCATCCCATCCATCATCGTCCTTTTGACACATTACCAATCATTTTTGCAAGTATCTACCCAATTGACTAATCTCCCTTCTCCCAAAGGAATCTCTCCCCTTCTCATTATAATCTCATCTTATAATCAAACCCAATTGACTAATCTCCCTTCTCCCAAAGGAATCTCTCCCCTTCTCATTATAATCTCATCTTATAATCAAACCCTCTACCCACCCTACACCTACCATTCTCCTAGTGCAAATTCATATCCCCCCTTTTCATGATCCATCACCCAAAGGTTCTTGAAGCATCATAACATCTCTTCCTCTTATCTCATACCAAAATTTACTCCGTGGGGATGACATTATCCTTTTGAGACAAGATCTTACCTAGCCTAACCACACTAGGGAAATTTGGAAAATTTTGGTGTTTTTCTTCACACTCATAACAATTCCTAAATTACAAATCTTTACCCCTTATTTGATTGGTTTTCTAGATTAAAAATCAAAGAAGGTATTTCCCTAAGGAGATTACCCAATTAGAAAAGATGTGTCTAACTTATTGGTTGATAGAGAATCTTTGTTTGATTAAGTTAAGCTCCTATCTCTTATAAACTTGGGTAGATTTCTTTTACTTATTAGTGGGACCTCAAATCTATCATTAGTCTAAGAAGGACAGGTTGAAAGACTTCCTTAGGATTCTTCATGTGTCATATTAAAGATTAAAGTTGGGACATGCCCTTCTTGAAATAATATACCTCATAGGGTAAGAGGTTATAAGAAACCTAGAAATTCGTATAATGGGAAAGAGTATAAGAAGCTACCTAGATCTAAGCATGCATGAAGCCTTGTTTATGAAAAACATTTGCATATTGAAGAGTTTTGTGATGAACTCTAGGACAATTATACCTAAGAGGAATGTGCCATGAATTGTAGTTTCTCTTGTTGAATATTCAAAGAGAACTATTTTGTCTTCTATTAAAATGTTTTAAAATATACTTATTATTTTGGAAATATATTATTTCCTAGTTGAGATTGACTGTTTGCCTTGCTTTTGGTTGAATCTTGCAAATTTCCTAAAGAGGAAAGCTATACTTATTCTGAGGTTTGATGAGGATGAGAGGAGTGGATCTCCTCCATGATCTCACCATGGATAGATGATGGTAAAGGTAGGAGACCCAAATGGGTATTGCTCAATACATTGGCCAAAGGTCAAGTGGTGAGAAGGCCACCACGGTAGGCAAGGTTCCCTCCCACGACAACATGTGGATTAGCAAGGCTCTATACACCCCACATTGGGTGGAGATAGAGAACCCATAGGACCTAATGTTTATGATTGTTGGAAGACCCTCTTCTAGATAAAGAGCGGATTGTATAGATTGTGGCCATGGAAATCGGACATGGTATCCATGTGCTTTGGATATGGGTCTTGTTGTAAGGAATGAAATGCTAGATTGACGTTGCACATTGGAGAAGGTGTGGATAAAGACATTGTTACTACTATTTTCTAAAGATTTGTTTGATCTCGTCTTTGTGTTTTGAAAAAGCCTTGTATTAACATGCTAATTAGAGAATTTGTCTTTATATTAAATTATACATGATAGATAATTAAGAAATTAAACAATTCCATCATTAAAAAAAGTGGTTAGGGATCTATCCTATGGTAGGGTGGCTTTGGTAAGCTGAAAGGTTTCTCTCAAATTAATAGAATAGAAGCAAGTAGTGAGGATCAAAACATTGATCATCATATGAAAAATAATTTAGAATTTGACCTCATGTCATTTAGGGGAATGTGATGAGAGTTTTCCTCATGGGCAAAGGGGTCAACACATTAACTCCCCCTCATTTCTCACTCTCTTTGAACTAAGTACAACACAAGTCTGCTTTAGTTTGGGTTAATTTGCATAAGAAATTGCTCATGATCAGTGCTAAATAAATTGTTAGGTGATGTGAGCATTATTTACAAGCCTTATTTTTCAAGTTGATCCTCATGTGAATGGGGTAGATCTTTGCATGCCACATAGACTCAGGTGCTCCTAGGCAACAAAATCCGTGATATTCCAAGGGAGTTCCATATGGCATCGCCTAGGTCTAGGCCTACCAAAATTGTTCCATTAGGGGTGCATTAGGTAGGCACCTTGTAGTTTATGATAAACACAAAATCTCACTTGTCAAACATCTACACACATAATATGAATTGCTATGCTTGCAACTTAGTAATGAAATTATGATAATGAACTTTTGTAGCTGACACTTATACATTGCTATCAATCCACTTATATAGCTCGTCTCCTTGAAAGCAAGCATTTTCCTCCTCTTTTTCTTTCCTCATGTTTCAATCTCAACATTGATCTCTTTGAATATTTGAATAGTGATATGCTTTGATTCTTCATACGCCTCACATGGACAACATGGAATATTCTTTTAATGCCAAAATTTTGACATCTACCTTGTAGATACTTCAACTCATGACAAGCAAATATTTCATACTTGGCAGAAAGCAAGCTCTTCCATTTTGTTTGGATTAAAATATTTGTCTATGTATGTGTATTGCAAGAAATATTCTTATCACCTTTACAAATTTGACAACTTGTTCCATGGAAATTTCTCAATTGATGTATTTGAGACAAATATCATCCCTCATAAAGATAATCTAGACATGTTGAATTTAGCAACATGTATTCATGTCCTTGGAGTTTGCATGCAAAATAGGGCTTCAATTTCAGAAAGCGCCTTGTTTCTATTGTAGCTAGTGACTATTGTAGCTAGGGACTAGGTAGTCAATCTAACTAGTGATGATGGTAGCTTGATTAGACAAACTAATTTAGCTTATGATAAATAGCCAAGAATAATGTAGCTTGGAAACCTATTGTTGAAGTAGGTACCTAGGTAGTTGTTTACTTGGAAACCATCCCCACCAGTAGTGAGCTAGCTAGGTAGCTAACTTGTGGATATGTAGGTGACAATATAGTAGCTAGGTAGTATGGATTAATCTAGTTATTAGGTAATTAGATAATCTAATTTGGTAGCTAAGGATGTCCTATAGACCTATTTATGAGGTATCTAGTTAGGTAGTCAAGAATTAACTAGCTGACTAGTAAGGATGTCACATATACCTAGATATGAAATGGCTAGTAGCCACATACCTAGGGGATACAATCATGATATGTTTAATGAATAGTTAGGGTCTAGGTAGTCAAAACTAATATAGCTAGGAACATGCCTAACCTAGATAGTGACTATTGTAGCTAGTGACTAGATAGTCCAACTATTCTAGCTAATGCCTAGATAATTGAGACTAATCTAGCTTGACAACTTATTATTGAAGTAGGTACCTAGGTAGTTCTTTACTTCAAACTCATCGACATTGAACTAGGTAGCTAGCTTGTAGATATGTAGGCAATGATATAGTAGTGAGGTAGTAAGGACTAATCTAGTTACTAGGTGGTCAAGACTAATGTAGCTTTGTGGCTAAGCCTTGTAGACCTAGGTATGAGGTATCTAGTTAGATAGATAGTGACTAGGTAGTCAAGACTAAGTCCATCAAGATACATTGTTGTGAGGCATAATAATTCCATGTTTGGACACCACATGCCCTAAAATGCATTTGTGCTTCATCAAAACTACAATATTAAGGCATTTAGTGACAATTTATATCTTTGCACATCTTAAATATCTCTCTTAACTTTTCAAGATTCTCTTTTTGATTACTAGAGTCTATGTGTAGGAACAAGGGTTTCAAGGGACTCTTGTAGCATATTTTAACAAATTAGGCATAAGAATTCTTTGTAGATAGCCAGTGCATAAGAATTCTTTGTAGATAGCCAGTGCATTAGTTAAGTCAAAGGGTAGCTTGACTTCATTGCCCTCCCTCCAAATTCAATAATGTAGCAAATCTTATGCTTATCATCTAGATTAACTTACAACTAGTTATATTCTAAAATCTTAATAAGGCATATGACTCTTTACTTGCTACATCCTCTAAGATATGATGCATAATGTAAATGGTAGTTTTTCTATTTTGTGGTATATTGGCCTTTTATGACTTTTGGATACTCCTATTTCTCATTTTTAGTATCACAATGATCAACGAAACCTAGTTTGTGTGCTCCAATATTGTAGATGAACAGTGTCTTTCAAAATGTCAGGGTCACCCCTTGCAACTTGTGTGTACCGTGAATTCATGGAGATGGCCTTTCTGGCCACTTCTTTACTATCTTTGCAGTACGGATGATGGAATTTATATGAGTAATCACAATGGGTCTTTAAGGTTTGAATGTGTGAGGGACCCCATCATTGTCCATAGAAGGGTGACCTATAACTCCACAAATAATATGTGAGTAATTTATATGAGTAATCACAATGGGTCTTTAAGGTTTGAATGTGTAAGGGACCTCATCATTGTCCATAGAGGGGTAACCTATAGCTCCACAAATAATATGTTTTGGTCACTTTGACCAACCCTTTGACTTTGAATTGCTGCCATCCTTTTACAATCTTCTTTGTTTGGAGTTGACATTCCTCTTCTAAGAGCAATAGACTTAGTTGTTATTTATGAGTTTTGGTTCTACTTCATAAGGGAAATGTTAAGAAGTTCACCCTATAGTAGTCTAACACTTGTCCTAGATGGTGCTGGCTTAGCAATCAATCAAGTATGACTATAACTAGCTCTAGACTTTGTTCAATGAGAGAATGAAATGAGGGGAAGCCAAGCATTGATTCCTCTACCATAGTATAGTGACACTCTATTCTCCTAAACAATGTTAGGTCTATCTTATCAAGGCTAGTCACAATCTAATGACTCATCCTAATCATTCTTTTTGGAAATCTAGCAAGCTTATTGAGTCCACATGTCCATTGAATTTGAACATTTGGATGAATTGTCCCACTTTTCACAAAAGTAGTTTGATATTCTTTAGTTTTCTAAATATTGTATGCTACCACATGCGTAACATTTAGAAACATCTTCCTCTTTTATTACATGTTACACAAGATGTTGGGGTAAAAGGCCTCTGGGCCTGCCCGTGTACACTGTGATCGCCCATTCTTTATTCATATATAATATGATAGTGCAATAAGGCTGTTAGTTTAGTTGGACAGCACCTACATTGCGTGTGCTCTTCTCTCACGCATCTTCCTCTTTTCCTTCTCCATTGAATCCACTTCAACTAGTATCAGAGCTTTGGATCAGACCTTGATCGTGGAGCTTGGCCTCGCATTACTTTAGCTCGGATTGCAGACTTAGAGCTTGGAGCTTCAATGCCAACCATGGCTTCTTCCCCCCGAGGTAAGATTTCATCTCCCGTCTCTCCCCGGCCCTCATAGGCTCTTTGCAGGCATTCCTTGAATTCATTGGGCACCTTGTATGCCCCTATTTTCCCCCTTATCCTTAGCATAACCAGCAGGCCCCATAGTAGTAGCTTACATTTTTTTGCGCCTATTTCAAAATCTGGCTAAAAAAGCCCAGTTTTTCTCATATCTTGGGCATCCTAAACCCGATTTAGGCAAGGTAAGAGTCTAACTTGGGGTTTTGGCATGCTCCAAATGCGATGGCGATGTTAGATTTTCCAAATTCTAATCACAACATTTTTTGTAACAGATCTGAGTTGATTTACAGTAAGAAAATGTCATGTTCTTAGCTTATGTGATCCTCCTAAGGCTTGGTATTTGATGCCCAAATGCTTTGGGGATGTTTGCCTAATTTTTTGAGATGCTTTTGGGGCTGAATTTGCTCAGCCATTGACTATTTTACACAGTCCACAAGTATCCCAAAATAGGGATTACATTTTATGCTTATGCTACATGGTCATTTGATGCCCGATTATGCTCGGTTGGTGCCTATACATATGGGAATGTATGCCTATGGTTTTCCTATCGATTTGAGTTGGCTTTGAGCACTAATTTTCTCAGTTTATAGAGGTTATTTGCTACTGGAATATTCATGGTTGA
The DNA here is from genome assembly GCF_053477565.2 of Lygodium microphyllum. Classification (NCBI taxonomy): domain Eukaryota; kingdom Viridiplantae; phylum Streptophyta; class Polypodiopsida; order Schizaeales; family Lygodiaceae; genus Lygodium; species Lygodium microphyllum. The sequence goes on along the minus strand of NC_141160.1, from coordinate 42,042,983 downwards.
AGCTATTTATGCTACAGTTGGGTTATGCCTATTGGTCACGGGGTGCTCTCAGCTATTTGAGGTTATGTATTGAAGTATTTGGATGATGCCACATGGTTCTTTTTGCTCCCGGAATGCTTTTGAACAAGAAGTAGAGCTCAATCATATGGTTCATTGTCAATTTTTTGTTTGCAGTTGGCATTCCACTTATGACTGCTTATGCCTAGGCTACCCATGTGGATTTATGTCTTGGTGGATGCTTCTGGGTTCGGCTACAATATGGCAAATGTTTGGGCTTGAAAAGACTTGCATTTGAGGACTTTTGTGGAACTGTTGGACATTGATTTGGATTTTTCCGTTACAACCTTGGATGCTACTTGGCCTTATGCTCTGATGTTATGGATCCTTTGGTTGATGCAGACATACATGTATTGAGTAGAGTTGCTTCATTGTCTTGGCAGAGTTTTATTGAGCTTTGTATGGTCATTGGTGCTTGGATTTATTTCAGGTTATTTTGGTTGATTAGTGGACTTTACAATGCTTGGGTTGCAGTTATGGCTTTCTTGCTCCTTTGTTGTCTAGCTTCTATGCTAGTTGGGCTAGTGTTGCCTATCCATGTTAGAGAGCAGATGCTATGTATGCTTACCCATCTATGCACATGGTCTACTGTTGTATACCTTATAGAGCCACTTATTTGGATGTTGTTGTACAGATGTTTGGGCTTCTCTTGGAGCTTGATTATTCTTGTAGGATGCTTTGCTACTTGTCGATATTTACTTGACTTGGATGTTCTTAGGTGGCATGATGTATTGCAGAGCTATGCGCATGTGTATGGTTATGGGCTGATTTCATATGCTCTTATGATAGATGTCTTATGCTTTACCGTATTGTGGTTGGTTATGTCATGCAATTGGCTACGACTCTTCTTCATGTGGGAGATTTTGCATCCTTGGTTGATGACTTTATGTGCTCCCATCCATTGAGGTTTCATGAACCCTTGCAGCATGCTTCTACCAGTGATGTACTTGCAGATGATTGTCTTCATGAGCAAGTTCCCTCTATTGGGACAGCCCTCGACTCCTTGAGCTCCGTGGATGCTATGGATAGCCCTATTCATGATGACTTGGATTCCTTGTCGTCTTCTACAGGTTCTTCAGTTACAGATGTTGTATGCTTCCATTGTGGAAATCTTGGGCAAGTTAAAAGAAAATGTTTTAGATGGAGATAGAGACAAACTTGACATGAGTAGAGAGTTGGAGATATAGGAGATGTAGCGGGTGTTACCACTGTTACTAGTGGTGAGGTATATGTTGTTACCCATGATGATGCAGTTGAGCATGTACTCCTGTCATCTAGTTTCCCTACAACTTTCTTGCTCAGTGATACGGCCTATGCCTCAGATTGGCTATTGGATTCTGTGGTATCTTGTCATGTTACTCCACATAGAGCATGGTTCTCTACTTACAGGGAGTTAAATGGATGCATTTCTTTGGGCCTTGAGCATACTTATGCTATCCTTGGTATAGGTGACATACATCTAGCTTTGCCTAATGGGACTTCTCTTATACTCAGGGATGTTTTACATGTTCCTATGCTCAGTAAGAGCTTGATTTCTGTCAGTCAGTTGCATAATGCAGGATATACTATTTCTCTTCAGGATAGGTCATGGAAGATCTATCGTGGTTGCTTGGTTTTGGCCAAAGGTTCTAGAGTTGGTTCCCATTACCTAGTGCATGTCTCTCACGTGGGAGATTCTATGGTTGTAGTTATCTAGATACCACATGCATTGTTATGGCATTATCGCCTAGGCTTTATGCACCACAGAGAGATGGAGATCTTGTCTCATTTAGACTCATTGTTGCCTCCTATGTCACTTACAGATCTTGATGCTTGCCTTGATTGTACTCTTGGTCCTTGCAAATCCCCCTTGGCTTATGGCAATCGTACGAGGCATGCTCCTCTAGATCTTGTCCATTGTGTAGTATATGGACCTATACCTTCCTAGTCACTTGGTGGAGTGTCGTACTTTGTGACCTTTGTTGATTATGCTACCCACCGTGTTTGGGCTTTTCCCTTGGTGCAGATTGAGGATGTTGCAATTATGCTTGACAGGTTTATGGATTCTGCTGGTAGCAGGCCTAGGTGCTTGCAGATGGATTATGAGAGTCATGCTCTCTCTCCCAGCTTTTGGATCTCTTGTCAGTAGTATGGCATTGATTTCTTATGCCCACGGTATTATGGGATTAGTCATGGCATGTGCCTAACCTTACATGAAAAGGTTGCTTCTATGCTTACCACAACTGGGTTGTCTTATGGCTTTTGGGCTGAGGCCCTTATGACGGCATTCTATTTGGTTAACAGGATGCCGTGCGTGACCTTGGATGGCATTACACCCCATGAGGCATGGAGTGGCATGCAACCCTCCTATGATTACTTGAGGATGTTTGGGTGCCAGACATCTGTACGTATGCCACATGAGCCTATGTCACGTAGATGTATCCTCCTTGGTTATGGAGATGGTGGCTTTAAGGCCTATAGATTATGGGATTTGGATGCCCAGCAAGTCATTTGTAACCGTCATGTTGTCTTCTATGAGACACAAACACCTCTCAGGCCTCTTGATGAGCATTCGGTATGCTTTATGGCTGATTTTACAGCAACTATAGTGCCATTACATCAAGCTATTTATGCTGAAAATGAGGCACTTATTGGCCTAGAGATGACATAGCTATGCATAGTAGTCAGGGTTAGGATGTTGGTGGTCAGTTGCTAGATCCCTTGCAGGCTCATGAGAGCCATTTTCTTGTAGTTTTGCAGGCTAGACAACCAGCCATATGTTAGTCTTCCACTTCGCTGAGGCCACATGTAGTCTTGAGACCCTGTTGGACGAGTGTCCGGGATGTTGGCTCTCTTTCAGTGATTGACTCTAGAGAGTTTGACTGCTCTCCACTATCTTGTATGTGCCATGCTGATGCTATGCATGACTCTGATGCTTTACAGCTATGCATTGATGAGTTGTGCTTGCTTCATGAGAAGCATTCTTGGATTGCTCCATTGTATGGAGCTGCGGGATCGCTTATCTCCTGGATGTCATGGACTCGGGGATACTTGACTCTTCTTCTGCAGAGGTTCCCAACACTTCTTGCACAGATCACTTTCCGATTGGGCGTTGGGTGAGATGTCATGATTCCTCACCTTGTCTTTTTTCTTTTCTTTTCTTTGTTTTCACTCCCTAGCCACATTGGCCTTTTAGTGGGAGGTTGTTGGGGTAAAAGGCCTTTGGGCCTACCTGTGTACACTATGATAGCCCATTCTTTATTCATATATAATATGATAGTGCAATAAGGCTGTTAGTTCAGTTGGACAACACCTACATTGTGTGTGCTCTTCTCTCCCGCATCTTCCTCTTCTCGTTCTTCGCTGCAATTGCATCCCCTTCACAAGGTTCCTTACACTACTTTAGCACAAGACACTCACTTGAAAAATAATAGTTTCATTCAATGATTATTACATTATCTCATTCCAACAAGGGTGGAAAAAATTGTCGCACCACCTAGTGTGTGGGATCTTCTAACTCTACAAGATTGGGCTATGTGTCATCACAAGACTCCTTAGATATAGGGGGATATGCTTGTTTAGAGCCTTGAAGACCTCCCTTGCAAACTAGAGAGCTGTCCTACATCATGAGGGCACTATAGACTTGGTCCTTTGCTCCAAAACGTACTCAAGAAGTCTCTTTATTTCCTCACACTTCAAAAGGTGGAGTAGCCTATCCTACAATATGCATCTCACAAGATACTCAACAATCATTAGGTTGGGGTATCCAATGGTCCCATTCATTAATCTATTCTTGTCACCCAAGTGTCGGATATGTATAAAAGTACCTCTTGAATGTAATTCAATGAACAACAGAGTGCTCATTGCTTCCCATAAAATAATCCAATGGCCATCATACTTTGTACGCAACACCAATATGAATCTTTAATGCCCCTCCATAGTCACGAGCAAGTAGTTGAGGTACACAGGGTGATCTTTTAGGAGGAACCTCTTGCTCCTGTACAGCCAGCTGGACAGTCTGTAGAGCAACTAATGCTTCAATGGCCCAGGCTGCCCCGCCTGTTGTGCAATATCATCCTACTTTGAGATGCTCTACTAGAGCTAGTTAGCCAGAGCACTTTTTTACGCCCTCCATAGATTATATTACGGTGATAGATGCATGTGATCCTCTTTCTTATGATGAGGCCATACATAGAGATGATTGTCACTCATGGGACAAGGCTATGCAATTAGAATTTGACTAGGGATTTGGTTCCTTTCCCTAGTGGCAAGGAGGCATTGCCATACAAGTAGGTATACAAGCTAAAAATTATCCTTGGACATCCAAGCCCGCTTATAAGGCAAGATTGCTAGCTAAGGGTTTCAAGAAGAAACATGGTGTTGACTTTGATGAGGTCTTTTCTCATGGCAGAACTTCTCGGTGTGTCCGGTCCTTTTGCAGAAGTCACAAAAGAGCTGATCCTTCTTGCCTTTGTACCTGTTGCCAACATATAATGCATGCTCATCTCTAGAGGTACTTGGTTCTTCTTTAGTTTTTAGCTTCTTTTCTTCTTCTAACAGTGATGCCTGGATATCAACAAGTTCAGGATTTGGCATGCTGATTAAAGTTGTTGATACATTATTATATTCAGGAGGCAAGCTCTTAAGTAGAACACCGATGCAAACATCTTCATCCATTTTAATGTTGATTCCTGCAAGTTGGGTTAGGAGTCCTTCCATGTAATTAAGATGTGTGGCAAATGATGTGCTGGACTTCATTTCAAGCCTAAAGAACTCAATTAGGAGACCATACTTTGATGATTTAGATTGTGCACCAAACAGGGTGTCAAGTCTTTTCCATGTATCCAGTGAGGTCTCACAGTTATCCACATGATGGATATAACTGTCGTCTAGCTCCAGTTTGATAATGGCCTGTGCTCTATCATCATTCTTTTGCCAAGTAGTTGCAAGGTCCGCGTCCCGATGTTTCTTCTCTTTGCCATTTGTGATGGCCCAGAGACCCTTTTTCATCAAGATGAGCTTGATGCGGGTTTGCCAGGTGTGAAACCCGACTCCTTTGAATCGAGCATTTGGAGAGTCTTTGCCCATGTTAGATTTACGGGAACAGTAGCAAATCAACTTCAGACTTATTAGATTTGAGCAACAGAAGAATTGGTTGAGAGATACAAGTGCTAAAAAACACTAATTGAGTGTCAATGAATACCAGATCTGCAAAAGTCTTTTACTCTTTTAAAATCCAAGTGATCTTCCCCTTCTTGATTTGATGCTGATGCCTTCAGATCTGAGTGACAGTACTTTAATGAACTTCAGAGAGTATTGCTCAGTGATTAAAATCACTGTTGATAACTTCAGTGAGAGAAACAGTGAAAAATGTCAAGATTTTGAAGCTTTGGCTATGGTGGAATTATGGTTTCTGAGACAGAGGCCTGGTTTTTTGCTGATTGCAGGAGCTACAGTGGATCATTTTCAAAATTTTTTATATGCCTAGGAAGCTGATTTCATGGGCTACCAAAGCCCTATCATAATCGTCAAAATCGTGGACAGTATGCAGCACGCAGGGGGCGCGAACAGAATCGGCGCAGTCTGGGGCAGCGACGTCGAATTTGTGCAATGCCAGAGCTGTAGCTTACCAATGTGGTTATTTGTTGTGCCAGGATGAAGCGCCTTGAGCAGAGGAACAACTCCCTAGAAGAAATCGTGGGCTGAAATGGCCTGGTTGAAGAGTTATGGAAGCTCCAAGTAAGGTAGGTCATGTCTGGCTATGACAGACACAGAGCAGAGATTGAGGATTTTCACAATGCTGAGCTCCAGATGGTCCAATGTCCTGGATTGATGTGATACAGGGAAGCTTTGTGAGTTGGGGAATACTTTTCCAGAAGGAAGCTCCAAGAGATTTGACCTATGGAGTGAGATATAAGCAGCTCAATCTGACAGGGTGCTACTGGCTATGGCTGCCATGGAAGCTTCAGTGAGAGTAGAGTTGGGAGATGAAGTCATGAGCTGATATTGAGCTAGACTGAGGTTGAAAGAAATCAAGAGAGGCTAGACAAGCAATGCCATGCCCAACTGGGCTCTGATACCATGTGAGAAATGCGGGATCTAGAGTATGGCAAAAACGGAAGCTATGGAGGATGGAAAAAGAAGTGTAGACTCATGATGGAAAGGACACTGTTTGTTACACAAGTGAATTAAGTTCCAAGATTGAGACTTGGACTCATAAACACAATCTTGTGTATGTGGACAATGACATTGACACTTTACTGAAATGAAAAGAGTACTATCATTGTATTAAGAAAGGAAGCAAGTACAATGCTTTATAGGAAAGTAGGAAACTGCAGTAGGCACCATTGTGCATATGGGATAAGTTAGCCTGCATATCCTTGACCCTGAGATTCCATACAAAGAGGCTGTTTGAGTGTGATTGCTGATTTTCAACACGGGGCTCATACACAAAGTGGATTCTTTGCGCGAGAAGTTGATGGGGACGCCTGTCCTTTTCGGGCGTTTCATTAATTTAGTGTGTATGTGGGTGATTCCATAGCGGGTGATTTTGCAAAATGCATATTAAATTAATAAATGTTTATGAGTTTAGAGTGCGCACTCGTAATAAATTAAGGTTAGGATTTATTTCTAACCAGTTGATTTATTTATATAACTGAAGACTGCTAGGTATTCACTTTTGTAAGTTTAATTGTATTATTTTACTAACGATTGTGAATGCTTCAGTTGATGTGTAGAGATAGCAGCAGTGGCGGAGGAAAGCATTGGAGTTTAGCGAGTATTCGACCTATGGATTATATTTTGATAGGCGCCACGCCTATATTTTGTCATGTCTATTGAGGTATCGATTATTTATTATTATTTTGTATGCGCCTATGCCCACGGATATGTTATTTATATTTGGACATTGTGTTGGGCGTGCCAGACTCTATGGGCACTGTCCATTAGCTTTATTTCTATTTTTGTAAAAGCAAACTCAAAAGCTAAAAGCTTGTCATATTTTTGTAAATTGGGCTATTATTGAGCATGAAGAAGAAATATACATAAAAATACATGCTTTGTGAAGCGCTCACACAAGGCATGGGGGGAGATTGAACCCAATTGGTCTCTTGCTCTTGTCGTTCATGCTTTTTACATTGTAATTTGTGCAAAAAGGTAGAGTTCATTGTTCTTGGGGACCTTCTGGGATTCACTACGTGAGCATACAGCGACCAATCTATGCACCAGTGGTATTAGAGCGGAGCTGAGATCAAGAGCTTCCAATCGCTACCCATCTCGTGCGAAGGCGGAGCTCCTGGAACGATCAGGCTCTACGGTCAATCTCGTCGCGAACCGTCGATACAGGCAGACTTCTGGCGATCAAGAACCCCTGTTTTTGTTATCAGATCGCGAAGGACCAGGCAATACAGGCGGAGGACCACTCATTCATCTCTATCAACAAGTCGTGGATATACAGTGAGAAACTCCATATCTCCTCTCTTCCAAAGTTTAATCTTCAAGCTTATAAGCTTTAGAAGAAGTTTGATAGTCTTTTAAAAAAAAATCGTCAACGAAGTATAAGAGGATCTGCTCGCGTTTTTCGCCGCCTGAGAAAAATGGCCCGCCCCCCCACCCCCCCCCCCCCCCCCCCCCCCCACGAAATCAATCGATTAAGCTTTTTCAAGCTTAATCCATTAAGCCAAGCTAAACTACTCAAGTCAGACAAGACAAGTCATCTCCTGCAAGTCATCAAACTCCAGGTCCCGCGCCTCAGAGATCAAGTTCTGCAAGTCATCTGTGATCAAGTTCTGCAAGTTCACTAAGTCGGCTAAGTTTTGCAAGTCTGCAACTCTGCAAGTCACATAAGTCTGCAACTCTACAAGTCAGACTAGTCAACTGGAGTCAGAACTGACTTGTGCTCAAAACTCCTAGAAGGGTTGTTCTTGCGCAGAAACTCCGAACTGCAAAGTTGTTCGTTGGAAGGTATTCTACCCATACGTAGGTTCGCTAAAGCATTTTCAGCACACGAAGAAGGAAAAATCGTAGATTTTCTGAAGATTGAGAAAGAAATACCCAAAAACACATAAGCCTTGTAACCCCGAATTTGAGCTACGCTCATCCCGCTAACCTGATTTTGAGTGAGAAAGGTCTTTTGAGTTTTACAGGATGACGGAACCACATGTGGATGATCCTATGGCTGAAGACGACCTACCTGAGCCTACGATGGAGCAAAAGATGGACTTAATCATGATGCAATTGGAAGAAGAACAAAGGGCTAGGCAAGCATTGCAAGCGCAATTGGCAAAATTACAAAGAGCGTCTAACGACAAAGAAGAACCTCAAGCTAAAGATTTGATTCGACGTACCATCGACGCCACTCTTGAAGCTCAAACCATTCACAAGGAATCAAAGATAAGTAAACGAAGTTTCAAGTTTCGCACTTTCAATGGCATACGAGAAGGAAAGACTGTTCTAGCATTCATTAGTCAGTTTGATGACTATTTCCATGAGGAAACTTATCCAGAAAAAGATAAAATCAAGTGTGTTACTAATCATTTGGTAGATAGAGCATCACTTTGGTGGACTGTAGTACGCAAGAGCATAGAATGTCCTGCTACTTGGGAAGATTTCAAGAAGAAGTTCATGCAAAATTTCCTTCCACCGCAATTTCATGAGAAGGATATCAAGCAATGGGATCTACTCCAACAACGAGATCGTGAGCCTATACCTCAATATACAGAGCGTTTTTGGAATGCACTCCTATAGCTACGCATGCTTGAAGACATACCAGAGACAACACATAAGCGGAAGTATATGTCTGGACTTCTTGGACATTACTACGCTGAAGTGAACATGTTCAAGCCTGCTACTCTTGAAGACGCCATTTCACTAGCTCACGATACTGAAGATAAGCTACGAGGTAGAGACAGACGACCACAGCAATTCCAAGCCAATGGTAATTATGGATCTAAACAATTCAATTCCAATTTTAGAAGATTTAATCCAGGTCGTTTCTCTTCATCATCTTTCCGCAAGAATTGGGCTAAACCACCTGCATTACCATCCAATGTCAATCCAAATCCTAAGCCTATTCCACAGCCAAATCCAAATGTACCTAGACTTCCCGCCATTGCAAATAATGTAACCAAAGCCAAGCCAATAGTATGCTATAAATGCCACCAGCCTGGACATCTCGCAACAAATTGTCATTCAAAGAAGCCACCAGCTCATATTAACTATCTTGGAGCCATGGACGAAGACGAACATGAGGATATGCCTGATTTCACTGAAGATGAAGATGACACTACTACTACTTCAGATACTTTACCAGGTATGCCTACTTCACATTCTTTATTGACTATGAGATGTTTGGTGCATGGAAAGGAAAAGACTATTTTGCATGATGACGGTAGTACTCATGATTTTATTTCAGCAGAATTGGTAAAGGAATTGAAATTACAGACTGTACCTACGCATTATCGCATAAAAGCTGCATTTTTAGGCACTAGGTATAATGGTACACATGAAGTACAAGATTTAGATATTCAAATTGGTTCATACACTGAAAGAAGAAATTTCTTAGTTGTTCCATTACAGTCGAGTGACATTATTTTAGGAATGCCTTGGCGACACTAGCATAACCCAGATATAGATTATTCCACGCACACAATGAATATTAATTTTCAAGAAAAATCTATTATATTATATGGTATGCATGCATCTAATGTTTTTCCACTGCTTTCGCATACTCAAGCTAAACGTGCATTACGCAAGAGTAGTAAATCATATCTTATTTGGGTGAATGAATTGCAAGTAAAGGAAAATCATATGCACCCTAGGCATAAGGAATTTCTTGCATATTTTAAGGACTGTTTTGCAGAAGACCTACCACCAGGTTTACCTCCTTCATGTCCAGAAGACCATAAGATAGATTTGATCCCTGGCACACAACCACCTTGCAAAGCACCATATAGGCACAACCAGATAGAGCAAAAAGAAATCCAGAGTCAAGTTGAGGAATTACTAAATAGAGGTTTAATTCGACCTAGCAGTTCTCCATTCGGTGCACCTGTATTGTAAGTCAAGAAAAAGAATAATACCTATCGTATGTATATTGACTACCGAGCTTTAAATAAGATCACTGTAAAGAATAGATATCCTATTCCTAGAGTTGATGACCTTATGGACAAACTGCAAGGATCTTCTATATTTAGTAAAATTGACCTTAAGTCTGGTTATCATCAGGTAAGGTTAGATAAATCTGACATATTCAAGACTGCATTCAGAACACAGTTTGGTCATTACGAATTTTTAGTCATGCCATTCGGATTGACTAATGCACCTGCTACCTTTAGTAGAATGATGAACCGTATCTTTTTGAAATATCAGTATTGTGTAATTATTTTCTTTGATGATATTTTGGTGTTTAGTCAAAATGAGAAAGAACATTATGAGCATTTATCATTAGTTTTTCAGTTATTGAAAGAAAATCAACTGTATGCAAATCCTGAAAAGAGTGAATTCTTTAAGACAGAAATTGAGTATTTAGGTCATATTGTATCATCTGATGGAATTAAAGTTGATCCTAAGAAAATTGATGCAATATTAAATTGGCCTGTTCCTAAAAACGTGCATGAGTTACGTTCATTCCTTGGTCTTGCTAGTTTCTATAGGAAGTTTGTACGTAATTTTTCATTACTTGCTTTACCATTAACCAAACTTCTCAAGAAAGGAATTGTTTATCAATGGACCGAAAATCAACAGAAATCCCATGCATTAACCAATGCCCCTGTTCTACAGTTGCCTGACTTTAATAGACCATTCTTTCTAGTAGTGACTGATGCTAGCGGATCAAGAATAGGAGCCGTACTTATGCAAGACAACCATCCTATAGCATATTCTAGTTGTAAGCTGAAACCCTCTGAGCTGAAATATTCCACATATGACAAAGAACTATTAGCAGTTGTACAAGCATTAAGACAGTGGAAACACTACTTAATGGGTTCAGAATTTATGATAAAGACCGATCAGCAAAGTATTAGACATTTACTTAGCCAACCTCAAATCTTTGACCGACATATCAAATGGGCTTCCTTTATTCAAAGTTTTCATCCTATCATTCAATACCAACCTGGAAAAGAAAATGTAGTGGCTGATGCATTGAGTAGAAGACCTGCCATTCATAATATTTCTGTCATATCTTTTGATTCTTTGATTGCTATGAAAGATACATATCACCAGGATATTACTTTTCATTCTAATTGGAATAAATTAGTTCAAAATAATTTCATTCCTGTTGATTCATTGTCATATAATGATGGATTTATGTTTTATGAAAAGAGATTGTGTGTTACTATTCCATTCCGATCTTTTGTTTTGAATGAAATTCATTGTCCCCCATATCAAGGTCATAGAGGTATCATATCTACATTACGTATGTTAACTGAAGATTTTTATTGGCCGCGTATGGATGCAGATGTATCTAACTTCGTTTCTAAATGTTTGATTTGTCAAAGAGTTAAGAGACATCATGGTAAACAGTATGGATTACTTATGCCTTTGTCTATTCCATCTAAACCTTGGGAACAAATTTCTATGGATTTCATTACTGGTTTACCAAATACTAAATCTAACCATGATATGATTTGGACAGTTGTAGATAGATTTAGTAAACAAGCATATTTCATTCCATGTAAGAAAACTTTAACAGCATCACAAGCAGCACAGTTATTTTTGAAAACTGTTTTTACTAACCATGGATTGCCAAAAGTGATTATTTCAGATCGTGATTCTAGATTTTGTAACAATTTTTGGATTACCCTGTTTGCTAATCTAGGCACAAAGATTGATTTCTCATCTGCATTTCATCCAGAAACTAATGGACAAACAGAAGCCACAAACAATACCATTCTAGATCTTTTACGTGCATATACTATATCTAAACCTCAAACATGGGACACTCATTTGCATTTATTACAGTTTGCATATAACAATACACCGCACACATCTGCAAAGAAAGCACCGTTTGAAGTCATTTATGGATATAGATTATCTACACCTGTTGCATCTTTGTCTAATAGAATTCAGAGTGCTGATGATATTGCTAGTATGCATAACAGTATTTTTGATGAGGTTAAAGATATGATTGCTAAAGCCCAGCAATCATATACCAAACAAGCCAATAAGAAAAGACAAGCCATGAATTTCAAAGTTGATGATTATGTTTGGTTGAGAATAGAAAAACGTAGACTGCAAAGTGTAGATAGACATCCAGTTGTCAAACTAGCTCCTAGATTCTATGGACCATTTAGAATCATTCATAAAATTAATGATAATGCATTCAAGTTAGAATTACCATCTCATTGGAAAATTCACAATACATTTCACATTAGTTTATTGAGACCATTTAGAGGCCAATTACATGTCCACCCTGTTTATGAAAACCCACCTTTATTAGAGGAAGAGACTGAAATACTTGAACCAGAAGCTATTATAGACACTGACTTTATGACCACTAGAACTGGCCGAAGGTATTCTAGATATCTAGTTAAATTTAAGAACCATCCTGTAGAGGAAGCACAATGGATGCACGTTAGAGACTTAAATGCTTTCCCCACTCTGTTAGCTCCACATTAAGCTAATAGGAATTGAGGTCAATTGCTATCCCACCCCGGGGGTATGATGCCAGGAGGCATATTTCACGATGGATTCCGTGCCACGGTGGATTCCGTGAGGTTTTATGGTGGATTCCATAAACTTTGATGACCGGGGCTCATACACAAAGTGGATTCTTTGCGCGAGAAGTTGATGGGGACGCCTGTCCTTTTCGGGCGTTTCATTAATTTAGTGTGTACGTGGGTGATTCCATAGCGGGTGATTCCGTAAAATGCATATTAAATTAATAAACGTTTATGAGTTTAGAGTGTGCACTCGTAATAAATTAAGGTTAGGATTTATTTCTAACCAGTTGATTTATTTATGTAGCTGAAGACTGCTAGGTATTCACTTTTGTCGGTTTAATTGTATTATTTTACTAACGATTGTGAATGCTTCAGTTGATGTGTAGAGATAGCAGCAGTGGCGGAGGAAAGCATTGGAGTTTAGCGAGTATTCGACCTATGGATTATATTTTGATAGGCGCCACGCCTATATTTTGTCATGTCTATTGAGGCATCGATTATTTATTATTATTTTGTATGCGTCTATGCGCACGGATATGTTATTTATATTTGGACATTGTGTTGGGCGTGCCAGACTCTATGGGCACCGTCCATTAGCTTTATTTCTATTTTTGTAAAAGCAAACTCAAAAGCTAAAAGCTTGTCATATTTTTGTAAATTGGGCTATCATTGAGCATGAAGAAGAAATATACATAAAAATACATGCTTTGTGAAGCGCTCACACAAGGCATGGGGGGAGATTGAACCCAATTGGTCTCTTGCTCTTGTCGTTCATGCTTTTTACATTGTAATTTGTGCAAAAAGGTAGAGTTCATTGTTCTTGGGGACCTTCCGGGATTCACTACGTGAGCATACGACGACTGATCTGCGCACCATGTCCTTAATACTATAATGATCTAGAATGGCTTCTCTCAGATAAGGAATATGTGCATGAGCATATTCTGCATAAGCGAGTAAGGTGCAAAGAACCTGCAATAGGAATAGCACTTCTAATAGGAACATTACAAAAGTTGCAGCTTGTTTTCCTTGATATTAGTACACAATATTGGTCTTTGATGGCCTCTTTAGTTTCCTTAGGCAAAATAGAAGATGCATAATGTACATGCATACTCAAGTTGGGAAATGTAGCTATATAACTTCTATCACATAGATAAACTTATTTGCTCTAAGCAAGCGAAGAAGTTATGTTGCTTATTAATCAGGGTCAATATATCTAAATACCATTCATATTGTAATTAGATACTTAAATCAACATATAAGAAACAAAAAAGCATAATGTCTAGAGGTGTGGAATTGATTATTCACCACTTTGGTACTCTAATCAATAATCATTTAAGACTGGAGAAAATTAAACCCCTAACGTCTTTTATGTGGTAACTAGTAAACTGAAAGGTTGTATTTTGCATACATAGAGGGGGTGAAAGGAGTCTATAAGAAGAATAAATCTTTTGGTAGACCTCTTATACAACATTGTGAATTTCAAACTGAATCTTTCTTTTGGTAAACTGCATGATCATAAACTTCAGTATGCACTATATGATCAGTACAATTAGATCTTTTGACTAGTTGGTCTATACAAAATTAAGTGTTGTAGCAAGCCCTACTATGATGTCTCCCCTAATAATATTTCATAAAACTAATCCTTGGAGGACTCTCTGGTAGCCTTGAGGTAAAAGGAACTCACATAAAATATAGTCATAATCTAATAGGGTATATTTTTCCTAACAAATCTTCTACCTCTCCCATCTCATGATTATTTAGGCAAGCAAAGTAGACATGTGGCTTACTAGCCCAAATAGGGGGAAGAGAATCTGTAATATAAAATACCCCCAATGTGCTAAAATCTAGTTGAAAGTACTTTAAGTAATTACAAGCTAAATGGTGAAATACTCTTTTATAAATAGTTGATAGCATTTTTGTTTGCCATTATGATGTTTTGTAGGATTAGTTTTGTGGTAGTATGATGAAAAAGATAGATATTTTGGTAAGCCTACATGAAGTTAGAGGTTGCCTCATTTGTTCTCTCTAGGATAGGAATATTGCTCCTACATAATGCCATAATTGGTAATCAATTGTTTGAGAATATGCTTTGGTTAATCAACATGTTAATGAATGATTGATAGCATTTCTATCACCTAGTAAAATATCAATGATTGCAAGATAACTATCTGGTTGTTGTAATACTGAAAGAAACTACTTTAAAACCTCCATGAAGCTAGTGGTTGCCTCATCTGTTCTCTCTAAGATAAGATTATTGATCCTGCATAATGCCATAAGTATTGACAAGCTTTTTGAGTTTAATTAACTATATAATTAATAAAATAGGTTTTTTAAATTGATTCATTAAAAACTAATAGTGGGAGAATGACCATAGAAATAAAAAATTAGGTCTTCCCTTATACTATTAATCCTTGATGGCCTCTTTGATAACCCTGAGGAAAATAAGATCCCCACAAAATATGGGCATGATATAGTATGAGGATGTTTTTCTAATAGGAAAGGGAGTTGAGGAGATTGATAATCTGCCTCCTATCTGCACATGCTTTAGGCAAGACATGTGGCTTACTGGTCCAAGTGAAGGACAGAAAATCTGTAGTATGAAATATTCGCATGTTGTAATTTGTTTAAAAGCAGTAAATTTAGCAATATTCATGAATCCTTAATGACCTTAAGTAATTAGAAGATGAATTGTTTCTATGACTGGTATAATGCTGATCAACAATTTGTTCTTATAACCACTAAGTAGCCCCTGAAGTGTTGTAAGGAATGGATAATAGATTTTTTGTTAGCCATAATAAAATGAGAGGTTGCAGTGGTTGTTTTGGATGACTATTACTATGACATTATGATACAATACCAAAAGAAAATGCTTTGGTAAGCTTACATGCAGCAAAGTGTTGCCCCATTTGATCTCTCTAGGGTATGAGTTTGATCTTACATAGTGGCATAAATATTGCCCATCAATCAGAGATTACTTGCCTACATGATTGAACCAATTTGCTTATTAATTGGTCTTGCTAGGTTGAAAGTTGCACATAAGGAAAGTATTTAATACTCTTTGGGATTATGTAATTACTATAATTATTGCAAGTTAAGGAATAATAGCTTTGCATGATGTATTTTAACCCATTCTAGTGGATCTAATTAAGAATTGCAGTAGTATGTTGTTCTCTTCTTACCCCACTAGGATATAAGAGTTTGTAAACAAAACAAGCTTCTCCATGATAATCCTCCTCCTCTGATGGCTTCCTTAACAATCCTAAGAAAAATAATAGGCACACTTTAGTAGAAAAAACTTACTCTTGAATTTTTGTGTAAACTAGATACATGTTCCTAATGATTTTGTGAATGTATTTTCTATGCCAGAAAACAACAATACAGTTTTGATAATACTCTAATCCCTTGTTTCCTATGATGTACAATAATAAAATAGAAAACATATCATAATTATTAAAATGTGTTGAGTGGATAACAACAAGAAGGTAAGCTCTCATATTAAATAGATACCTAGAGTAATGGCAACTAATTATGCCTCCCTATAAGGTAAAGGTTAAGTATATATTGCAAACTATAGTATCTTGTTTAAATTACAAACGGTTGTTGCGACAAAATTATGTTTTCAAACACTTTATAATATTTACAAATGTTGGTTATTTTATAAACTACCTCAAAATTTTTGTAAAATTTGAGTCAAGCACTTTATGTTGCAATATTTACAACTAGTAGTTATCTTACAACCACCTTAGATTTTATTAGTTGAAATTTACTTAAAGTCTAGGGTTTGATAGGAGTTGTAATTAATGTTATCGTGGATATCGATAAACAAGTGTCTAAAGTTGTTGACACTTGTAGTTCCACAATGTCAAACCAGGTTCTTACCTAATGATTTTTGTGGATAGATGTAGGTATAAACTTTAGACTTGTAATATCAATAGTTGTTGCTTGTAGCAACCCAAGGCTTTTTGAGAGAATAATAGATGATCAAGACTTTTCTCTATATGAACATCTTGTTTTGAAAACTGTAAAAACTCCTTTTTATCTACAAGTCAATTTCTTCCAATCTTATAATCATCTTAGTTTCTTTTAAAATCTTACTTTTTTTTTCTAAATTATATGGTTTTGTATGAAGGGAATTTTATATTGAATACAGACACATACACACACATGAACATGCACATGCACACGCGCACGCGCACACACACACACACACACACTCTCTCTCTCTCTCTCACTCACTCACTCACTCTCTCTCACTCTCTCTCTCTCTCTCTCTCTCTCTCTCTCTCTCTCTCTCTCTCTCTCTCTCTCTCTCTCTCTCTCTCTCTCTCTCTCTCTCTCTCTCTCTCTCTCTCTCTCTCTCTCTCTCTCTCTCTCTCTCTCTCTCTTTGTGTGTGTGCGTGGTAAACTCTCATTGCAATGAGTTTCACATTCTCTACCACATCACATCTTTATTTAGAGGTTTACCTTGGGGATCTTGAACCAACTAGAAGGCTCCCAAGCCTATGTGGCACAAGGAGGAGAACTTTGGTATTCAAAAATAAAAAGGGTTTTTCTTGAAGGGTGAGTAGGGGTTATAAATATTTTCTATCATATGTATGTATGTGTGTGTGTGTGTATATATATATATATATATATATCTCAAAATTGAACACACACACACACACACACACACACACACACACACACACACACACACACACACACACACACACACACACACACACACACACACACACACACACACACACACACACACACACACACACACACACACACACACACACACACACACACACACACACACACACACACACACACACACACACACACATTTAATGAACATAGGATATGATCATGGAAAGGAGAAGTGTTAGCCTTTGAAAAACTCTCTCTCTCTCTCTCTCTCTCTCTCTCTCCTAGAAAGAGAGATGAATTTCTCTTTAGATTAGACATATGGCATTATATGATATTTTAATGATTGAACATGTGCATGTGTCTATTGATATGTAGTACACGTTGCATCATGCAAATACTTTGATAATGTAATATGCACACTATCTTTCATGGATTTGGAAACTTGAAGCCACCATGCCAAAATGGATGGACAAAATTAGCTCACACGCACATAAGTCATGCAATTTGTAGTCCCTTTTCTAGACTTCACAAAGTCATAAAAGCTCACATATAGGTGATAAAGATTAAGCTCACGGGGGGCACAAAGAAGAGCCCATATCTGAGAAGTGATGGCTTATGTTAGAAGGTCATTTCATCGTATAGTCTAGATATATATCAACTATCTTGACTCATGTTGCTAGGTCCAAAAGTTTGGAAACTTGAAGCTACCATGCCAAAGTGGATTTAAATTATTATCTCACATGCACATATGCAATTTGTAGTCCTTTTTCTAGACTTCACAAAGTCATAAAAGCTCGCATTTAGGCAATAAAGATTAGGGTCAAGGGGGACATAAAGAAGAGCCCATATCTAAGAAGAGATGGGTTAAGTCTGAAGGTCATTCCATGGCATGGTCTAGATATATATCAATTTTCTTAACTTATGTTGCTAGATCTAAAAGGACTTATGAGCGTATAATCTAATCTAATATATATTTCCACTCTCTCTCTCTCACTCATATGCAGTAGAGTTAAAAAATAGAGATATGTCATTTAAACCAAAGTAGTAGAGTATTTATATTTAATGAATTAGACAAATAATTGTGTAAATGCATGTATAAGTGTGTACATATGTGGTTGTATGTGTTATCTATATGCCTGCTAGATTAACGTTCACATAAGGACATACATGATATACCTTGTCATCATAACATCTTCAAGATATGTACACCTCACACTCTTGTATCTCTATGACCCATATGATATGGTGCATTACCTCATAGGAGATGTATTTGCTTTCTTATGTACACAATAATTGCAAGTGCTCATTTATATGGGTTTAGGTTAACATCACAAAGCATGCTATGATACTCCATGGCACACCACTTTGCTTTTTAGGAATGGACTATTGACATTCTATGAAGACAAAAAACTCATGTTGAGCTATTTCATCATCCTAGAAATAAGTACTATAAAGTATTTACTATTTTAGACATGTATGTGCACAAGCAGAGCATTGTTATATGTTTCTTAGTAAGAGCATCAAGTACCATAAAATACCCAAACACCTATAGCACATGGTTCCATTTTCATCACTCATCTTTCATCTCTTTTTATTCTCTCACTTTTATTCATTGGCCTAAACACAACAATCCACATAACATATGAATATTAAGCCCATTGGTTTAACTCCACCAACCATATATAGCAACACACACGCACGCGCGCGCGCGTGCACACACACACACACACACACACACACACACACACACACACACACACACACACACACACACACACACACACACACACACACACACACACACACACACACACACACACACACACACACACACACACACACACACACACACACACACACACACACACACACACACACACACACACACACACACACACACACACACACACACACACACACACACACAATCTCTCATTGCAATGAGTTTCACACTGTCTACCACATCACATGTTGTTATATACATAAGGATCTAAAAGCTAGCAAAGTATTTCACAACCAATAGCCAAAGCTCAAATGAGTTGATCCTATAAACATTGAGACAATTTATTTCCATAAGATCACTTGCATATTGGGGGCTACATTATGTAGATGCATGAAGATGATATAATGAGAACATTAACTATATTGTGGGTTGAGAATTGAGAATGAACTAGAAGGAACAATGCTAATGTCTAGGTGTACTTTTATTCAATATTGCTAAATGTAAATGACTCATGAGAATAGACTAAATCAATCCCACTAAAACATTTCTTCACATCTTTCATGCCCTTCATGTACTATGCATGTAGCACATGAGAATCGACTAAATCAATCCCACTAAAACATTTATTCACATCTTTCATGCCCTTCATGTACTATGCATGTAGCACATGTAAAATTTATCTTGACTAAGACATTATTGTTCAAAGGATATAAAAATGAAAAAAATGCAAACTCTTCCTCTTATGCACACATACACAATAAGAGACATCTATAAGCTGTTGACTAAACTCCCACTTGGAATCTTGCAAATAAGGCTTCAAAGGAACTCCATACATGTGTGTGTGCGTATAAGTTACCCTCTTCTTCCTCAACCTCCTATGAACCCTTCAAACTATCAATGTATTCGTGTAACTTTTGAAATTGTAACTCTACCAGAATGTGAACACTTATTGGCACATACATTTACTCGGATGAGTAGTGTCACTCTTGCAATATGTTATTTAAATCAATTAAAGTATTCTACTTATGCCATTATATTTGATAAATTTATGTTGAAGGAATAGCATAACCATAACATTACTTCAAACAACAGCTAACAATTACCAAACATTGAATATGAACTAGAGACAAACAGAAGAAGCAGTATAGAGAAGGGAGTACTATATCTTAAAAAGTTATAACCAGCTTCATTATGGATGTGGAGGTGGGTGTTGATATTTGTATCACAAGTGATAAGAGAGCAATGTGACAAATTGATAACACCACCACAAAAGTCTAGTACAGAGATGCAATTTCAGGCAAAGGTTAAAATTTCAGACAAAGGTCAGGCTTGTATATATTATGACAGCCAACAACTTGAATAAAAGGCAGTGTTACTAAACATGATTGCTGCATGTCCAAGTAAGAAGTGAGATTAGCCAAATAACTTAATTATTGGAAGATAAAGAATAGATTGCATTTGACATGAGAGATGTAGGAGGTGAGCACCGATGTATAAGAGTTGAGGTGGGAGTATGATAATAAAGCTAATGACGACGACGATGATGATGTCAATTATAGTATTAAGGATGGGATGGATGGGATGGGCTGCGCACTGACGAGGACAAGGAGAGTGACGATGGCGTCGCGAGGAGGAGAACGACGCGGTCTGGTTGGCAGCCAGCTTTGGCAGGGTGCAAACCCTGGACGATGAGAGGGACTGAGTCACACACACACACACACACACACACACACACACACACTCTCTCTCTCTCTCTCTGTCTGTCTGTGTCTGTGTGCCAATTTTCCATAGCATTGTTCCAACATTCGCAAGTCCCGCTGCTACTTTCTATGCCTCCATCCCCTCCTACTACACACACCGAGTAACTCCTCTTCCTTCGACCGCTGAAAGGAGGCCGCCATCCCTCCTACCCATAGTATTGTAGCCGGTAACGGAGGAGTCTAGGGCACCTGCTGTCCATGGAGGCACAGGGGGGAAGGACTCAGACAACGCCTGTAAGGTAGTGGAGGAAGGACCCATATTGTTTGTATGTCTAGTAAATCTTGCAGTTGTACGTTCGAATATCTCAATTTGTAGCCTTGACTGCAGGTCCTGCACCTTGCAAACCCTGCAGTTGCTCTATTGATGCAGCAGTACTATCGCACACTCACAGGAATCAGTGTAGACTGTGCAGGTAGCTCTTTTATTCCTAGAATCTTCCAGCCTTCTCCATAACATTAGCTCATTGGTATATGCTACTTGTCAACTAGCTTCAACGGGGCCAGTACTACTCTGACACACAAATACTCGTTTTTCTAGCGCTGCCGCCCACAGGAGTGCTACTCTACTATTCATCTGAACATGGCGGCCCTCTCTCTTGATAGATTCTCGCAACTATTTTTTTCCATTTCCATAATTGGTGCCCACAAGTATTTCTCCTTTGCACCCATAAATACATAAAAAGATAAACCCATGTGTATGTGCCTATATTATCAAGATCAGATGTGGGGGTTGATAAAATCCGAGAGCACTTTCATTTCAGCATCGAGGGGGCCTTATTGGACATCAATGTTCTTAGAGAGAATTAGAGGTGATTATCTACCTTTAGAATCCTATCTCAAGACAAGATAGTTGATTAACATGGGTATGCCTTCTCCATGAATGACTTGTTGACTAAAGGAGAAGAAAAGACTTTTAGAGGAACACCTAGAGTCACATGCTGAAAGCTTGTTTTGAAGGAGATGGTTTTAATAAAACAAAGGAATGGACTTGGAAGAGGAGGATCCGTGGAGTATGGTAATGGTTTCATTTTAAAAAATGAATGGGATCCATGGAGTATGGAAAGCCGCTCCTTTGGCTACGGTCCTTTGGCTACGGTCCTTTGGCTAGATCATATTCATTGCTTTAGTCCCAATCACACCATCAATGCCTTTGATCATCTTCTAATGACATGTCTATTCACCTCAAGATGCTAGATTCTTTCCTTGCCAATATTGGCATGGCATATCCTATAAATATACATTTTCTTAGCTATACATTATTGGTTAAGGTTGAAATTTGCAAGGAAATTTGTAATTTCTATAGCTATTACAATCAAATTACATTAGTACAAAGCCGCAACTCATCCTATGAAATCCATTAGCTTACATATTTTAAGGGAAACACACCCACCTATAGTTTCCTTCTACCTAGATTATGTTAAGCTTGAAGCCAAGATTCAAAATGCCATTATGGGATGCAACAACTGCAACTGATTTCTACATGTGCACCACTCTAATGTCACATGTAAAAGCTAGATGATGGTTCGATTACACTTAGATACTATAGGAAACCATGGAACACTAAGAAACAAAGAGGTTTTAAGCATTATGAAAAAATGTCAAATTTTGAAGCTTTGGCTATGGCTTTCTAGATTAGGGTTTAGACCCTAAGGTCTGGTCTTTTACCAATTTCATCAGCTATACAGTGGATCATTTCCAATTTTTTTAAAATGGAAATGTAGCTCTTTTCAAGCTCTACAAAAGCCCTATGGTGGCTACAAGAATTGTGATGTGTACCGTGAGCACAACTGTACGAATCATCATGCTGTTGTAGACTGCGCCGTTTCTAAAGATCACACAATGCCGCCTTCTGGGAGGATCAATGTCCAGGTTCAACGTGCCAAGAGAAGCACCCAAAGTTAGAGAAGCTAGGCAAAAAAGAAAGCTTGTGAAGATATGGCCTATAGTGTGAGATCCAGAAGATCAAAGGTGACAGGGTCATGCTGGCTATGGCAGATAGAAGTAGATAGTGTGAAGATGAAGTAGGAGATGACTCAAATGCTTGAATTGAGTTGACTAGAGATTGTAATGGATTGAGAGAGCAGTGAGAAAAGCTAGACCATGCCCACCATGGGTCTGATACCATGTGACAAAACATGGACCTTGAGCATGGCTATAGCTATGGAGGTTTGAATGTATTGACTAGAACCACGACAATGTAGGTAACTGACACTCACTATTACTCGGTTGAATTAGGTTCCAAGACAAAATGTTTGGACTCATAAACACAATCCCAAGTAGGACATGACAGAGACTCATAGTGAAGTACAAAGTACAAAATAGCATTATATGAAAAGTGAACCAAGTATATGTCTTTATAGCTTTTCAGCTTCTCCACTCTCCTCACTGTGCATATGGGACAACTCTTCCTGGAGCATACATCATTTGTCTATTTCTCAACAAGAAGAACCTCATCACACACACACACACACACACACACACTCTCTCTCTCTCTCTCTCTCTCTCTCTCTCTCTCTCTCTCTCTCTCTCTCTCTCTCTCTCTCTCTCTCTCTCTCTCTCTCTCTCTCTCTCTCTCTCCTCCTCCTCCTCCTCCTCCTCCTCCTCCTCCTCCTCCTCCTCCTCCTTCTTCTTCTTCTTCTTCTAGGCCTTCATGCTCAACTAGAGAGCCGAAGAAAATAATGCATGTTGCTTATGACAAAAAGAAAATGTGGCAGAACAATTGAAGAGTTATCTATGGAGTCTCTCTCCAATCAGATGAATTTGAAAAGCATGCCCTTAACATTAAAACCTCTTGCCCTCCCACCAACAGCCACAGTGCAATCAACACCCCCGTTGTAATTCCATTCATATTTTGAGAAAAAAACATTTTGAAAAAAACTCATATGACTTGCTTGATGGCACCAAATCTTTATTATTATGCCCTAATCAGGATTCTAAGCACCGCTCATTGAGCTACTCAAGAAACAAATGAGAATAGTGTGGACAACCAAAGAATATGAAAGCTTTGATAAGCTTAAGGAATGTATCACTCCTATTTTAAAACTCTCAGATTTCACTCAAGAATTTGAAATTGTTATTGATGCAACTATAGTAGTGTTGGGGTGTGTCCTTACAAGAAGATCATCGAGTTGCTTATTCTTTTAAAAAATTGAACCCTTATGAGAAGAATTGTGCTAACCATGACCTTGAGCTACTAGTAGTTATTCATGCGCTAAAGCTCTAGTGTCATGATCTACTTGCCAATAAAATTCACTCTTATCACTAACTACAACATGAGACAGGACCTCAACACGAGACAAAGAAGGTGGATCGAAGTCCTTTAGGAATTTGAATTTGAGATCAAATATTGTCTTGGGAAAGAAAATATGGTAGCTAATAATCTTAGCCACAAGGATTTTTGAATACCCTAATGATGGAAGAATCCTTGAGATAGAAAACTCTTACTTGTCTCACCTCTATGTCAAGACGAGTAGTCCCATCCTCCAAGCTGCAATCCAAGAAATTTCTAATGATCTAGAGTATCTTTGGATCAAGAAGATTACTCAAGTAGAGAAAAGAACCTTAAAGGAAGATGTTTATGGATTATCACCTCCAAGGAGGTCTTTTATACTATCAAGATAGGTTTCATGTTCCTAAGAGTTGGGAACTCAAGAAGAGAATCCTCTGGGAGGCACCTTGTACTTTTGTAGGTAGGTATCCTACCTATGTAAAAACCTCAAATATCATAAGGAGCTAATTCTTCGATATGTGACTCAATACTTACGGTATCAAAGAATAAAAGTAGAAAGGGTCAAGCTACCTTGCAAACTAAACCCTCTTGATATTCCTCACATGAAAGGGGAATATATTAATCTAGGTTTTGTGGTTTGGCATACCCACTATCCAAGAAGGATATGATTCCATTGTAGTAATAATGTGTATGTTGATTGAGATAGCATATGCCATTCCAGTGAAAACTATGTTTTAGGCTTTTGATATAGCAAGACTATTTGTTTAAGAGGTTTTTAGGCTACATGGATTGCCAAAAATTATTTTAGCTATCAAATTATTACTTTCACCTCTAGATTTTAGTTTCCCTCTTTCGAGCTATTGATACTTAACAATGCTTCAATACACCCTATCAGCCACACAAAAATATTAATGGGAAAAATGAGAGGGTCAACCAAGTCTTGGAAGACATTCTGAGGGTCTATTGCAATAGGGAGCCAAGAAGATGGATTGAATACCTTTCCTTGGTCGATATCGCATACAATGGTTCCTTCCAATTGTATTTGGATAGCTTGCTTCCAAGCATTGTATGGGCAAGGATTCAAGCATCTCCTCAACTTCTCTAATCCTATGTTGAGGTTCAAAGCCTCTAAGAAGATGTTGGAGGACATTGAAGAGCAAGTCAAAGCCATCCCACAAAACATAAAGATGGACCAAGATCAACAAAAAGACTATGCAAATCCAAAAAGGGTCAAATTTTCAAAGAAGGAGATATGGTCTTTGTAAGGGTCCAACCCAAAAAGAGTTCATTATCTCTTGGGAAGTTCAAGAAACTCAGCCCAAGCTATTGTGAATCATACAAAAATGTATTGACAATATACCTATAGGCTAGCCCTACCTTCTCATCTAAAAATTGATTATGCATTTTATATACCCTTCGTGAATCACCTTAGAAAAGAAACTCAAAATGTGCAAGATCTCCACCCCTCCTCACATGAATTGGGGCTTGTGAAGGGGAGGATAAAACAATAGGCTAATTAAACCTTAGCTTCATATATATTATTTGTCATTTGATTTTTGACAACCATCATTTCAACTTATTGTCATCATCAAGAACTAAGCATCATCTCATCATCCTCATGATCATAGTAGAATTGATCATCATCATCGTTACCGAATGCATCAAGAAACTAGTCATCTTCATCACCTAACTAAACCCCATCATCATCATCCTCAAGAACTTGACTACACCACCATTTCTTCTTGTCTACTTTTCAATCACATAAACTAGCTCTCATCATCATAAGCATCAACCACCACTATCCTTGTGATCATCAGTTGTAAGCAGTGATCGATCATGGAAGAAAAGGGAAGGAGAACTCCTAGAACTGGCAAAGGGTTGAGGAATAGAGAAAGAGTAATTAATACTAAGAGAGATCCAAGGATATATAGTAGCCTTGCAACCTCTTTTTCTCTATCTTTTGTATGTTTTTAATCAACTGTTCATCCCATTATACTTATAGAGAGAGAGAGGGAGGGGAAGAGAGAAGAGAAGTAAGTAGATACAGAAATGAATAGGTTGAGAGAAAGAGAGAGTGAGATAAAGGAGGAAAAGTAGAGCAATGAAAGAGGCTAAGAAGAGCCACAAGATTGTGTATCCTTCATCTTCCCTCCCCTCTTCCCCATACTCCTCATTGTCGCGCAACAATCTGGCTTGAGTTGGTAGGGTTTTGAAAACCCATGACATAAGCTTCATTTCTATTAAAAAAAGTTTTGAAAATGATTCAGCCTACAGCTCACACAGAGCTAAAAACCAATTGCCTGTCGTAAACCCTAAGATAGGGAAGCCATAGCTTTTCAACTTCAAGCTTCTAGTTTACCTCATCTTTATTCTCTCTCTCCTACCCAACTAAGGCCACTCTAATCCATTGGTTTTCTGAAGTTTCAAGCAAGATTCACCACTCAAATCATCAAGGAGAGAAAGTGTTTTTTGGAAGACTTGAGATCAAGCATCCATAGCTCACTTCCATAGCCACAAGCACCAAAGCTTCAAGTTTACTTCATTCTCTCATTCCTACCACTTAGACAAGGTTACCGCCACTCAAATCCATTGATTGCCCATCAAATCAGTGAGGAGGGGAGACCTTGGAAGATTTAAAGATTTAAAGACCTTCATCAATAAAAATATCAACATCAAGAATTATCATCTTCAACTCTAGTATCTCTTGATACTACAGCGTGCCGTCACACTACTATCTTGTGTCCTTTGACATATTCAAGGATCAACTCATTGTTGGTCTGATCTCACTTACTTGATGGTGATGTCAATGACAAACAAGAAGATCTCTATGTGCATACACTTCATGGAGAGTAACATGACTTGTGTTGCTTATCTACAATACATAGAAGATTTTTGTGATCCATTTGTAGGAGAACATGAAGCTATCTACACCAAAGAGCAATCAATGTATTCATTTGAAGAACTTGAAGACATGCCTGCTACCTTGGAGATAGTGCAAGAGATTAAAGTCATTTCTGTTGCCTCAAAGATGATACCTTTGCTTGAGGGGGACATGAATATGAATATTGATGCAACTGTTGCAAGCAAAGTCAATGAAGAAGAAGTCTAGGAGGGCCTAGAAGAAGAGGACCAAAAGATCAAAGTGGTGGACACTGAAGCTGTAAGCAAAGTGAAGAACAAGTATAAGATAAAAAAGAGCAAGTTAGACTACAGCGACAAGAAGACCTATAATAAATTGAAGTTCTATGCGAAAAAAAATATTGTAAACTGCAAGGGCCTACCGGTCCTTGACCCAAATTTTTACTAAATCTTTTTAGACTTGTAATGCCTAGCCCTAATGCTTCTGATATAAGCTTGTAAACTCCTCATGTAGCCTTGTACTATAGCCTCTATACACTTTGTGAGGTCCCTATTATAGCCTTTGGATGTCCATCATGTTTGTGGTACCCACACTTAGCCTTTTTTGCGAGACAACCTCAGGTGTTTTGCCATGTTTATGGTGTGCCCACACTTTGCAGGTGTTGCTTTCACTAAAGCCTCTACACACTTTATACTTTTGGTTGTGATTGAGAAGGGGTGTTGAGATTTGCAATTACATCCATGCTACCTCTTTGTAAGAGCAGATGGGTTGAAGACATGCAAGCTACAGGAATCCCATGTGCATAGAGAGGAAGACTGGCACCTACCCATCTCTATATAACATTGTACTTGGACGTCACTTTCATATATGGTAAATACACAAGCTTTCATCTTTCAACCTAATTCACTTGAGTAACAATTAGTATCTCTTCAATCTATGTCATCATGAACATCCTCTTTGTGTTCCATCTGCCATAGCCATGCTCTAGATCCGCATCTTGTGACAGCTTTGCTTAGGTCCACTCAATGTCTGTGACTGCTGATCTATTTTTTGCATAGCCACACTCTCATGCTCATCAATGCCAACTACATTCAACACATTACTGTACCAGCTACTCAACAACATCCCTACTAACTCTCAACTCACGTGTAACAAGCTTATAACATCTATATCCCTTCTGCTCAAGAGAGTATCAGACAAATATATATGTTTTTTCTTTTGGATCCAATTTACTATTCAACTCATCAAGAATATGCAGGTAAGCAATACATTCAAATACTTTCAGATGGGACGAATTTGGCTTTCTACCTACAAACTTCTCTTTGGGTGTTATACCATGTATAACAATAGTGGGTGTCCTGTTCATAATGTATATAGTAGTAGCAACTACTTTAACCCAATAGTAATGAAGTAAGTTTCTTTCTGACATCAATGCACAAGCCATCTTTGCAATATGCTTGTTTTTTCACTTAACAGCTCCATTTTGTTGTGAAGTATATCTACGTATATATTGCCTTTGTATACAAATTTTCTATAAAAAATCAAAAAACTCATTGGAGAGATATTCTCCTCCTCCATTCGACCATAGATATTTAATATGCAACCCTTTCTCAACCAAAGGCCTAAATATTTTAAAGTGAGTGAACACCTCACTTTTTCTCATACAAGTAAACCCATAATACTTGCAACAACTACTCAAGGTTACAGTCTTTATAGGACCCCACACATTAGAATATATCAATTCAAGTGGCTTTTTATATACATGATTTTCATGTGAAAATGAATGCCTTGCTTGCTTTCCGAATTGATATGCTTCACATACTTTATACATCCCATCAATCTTAAACTTGGGCAAGCTATCCACAATCTGTTTTGAGTGCATGTCTTTCAGCCACTACACATTCATATGACCAATTCTCTTATGCAAAATTTCAATATTGGTGATCACAACACTTGAACTTTGTGCATACATGGCAATATCCATTTCATGCATACTTGCATCAAGAGTAAAAAATTACGAGCATGTTTTCCTTTTGCAATCAACATGTAATCATTTTTTAGATCTTCTACATAACAATCATCAGATGTGAATCAAACCTACAATCCTTGTTCTACCATCTGACCGGCAAAAACCAAGTTTTTTATAATATTTGGCACATGTAGTATATCAATCAATTACTTAGTTTTACCATTGTGTATAATCAAAGGAATATTTTCAACATGAATAATAGGGTGAGCTATATCATCCCTTGTCTCCACATATTTTGAAGACTCTAGACTGCACATCTCTCTAAACCACTCTCCATGAGAAGTCATGTGGTTAGAGGCACCCAAGTCTACATACCATACATCATTCTTTGATGAACCATCAATAGTCATAGTATTCATAAAATGCTGCATAAAAAACAATTGTTTGCTTCTGTCATCATTGTTTTTGCTACTAGATACATGATTATCTTGCAGTTTTTTTCCATTTCTAATTTCAGCCTTCTTTTTGAAGAAATTTTTAGAAATGTGGACTTTTTGACCACAATGCTAGCACTCCTTGCTATCACCAAAATTCTATTGCTTATTAGAATATTCAACTTGGCCTCTTTGAATCCCCCTTCCCCTTCCTCAAGATTGTTCTCCTCTATTTTGTTGTGCATCACAACTTGACCATTGCCACCACCTTGGCCTTTGCTATAACCTCTACCATTGCTAGTAGAGTAAAACACATGTTCATAATTGTTCTTTCTTTGAGAAGAAGAGGAATCCAATCCAAGGTTCTTTTTCTCAAGTATCAACATAAAATCAAGTCTACAAAATCAAAAATATCATCCCTTGTATTCATAGATGACTTAAAGCTCTTGTATTAATCTCTAAGTCCATTTAAGTATGCACATACAACATCATCAACTAATAGATCCAAGAGCTTTCACAGTACTCTTGATCTTCAAGGCATAATCAATAATAAACAGGTTTCCTCTTTTCACTTGGTTCATTTGAGTTGCAGCTTTTTGGTCTTTGTGTTTACTTCGAATATCCTTGCTAGATTCTTCCATGCAATAGCAAGGGTATTAGATTCCTGCAAATATCCAATCATGCTATCTATGGCATTGATAGAAAACTAATACATGACTTTACTCTGTGTTTGCTCCCAATCTTTCTCAACCTTTACCTATTTTGTAGTAGTATTTTGTGCAAGAACTTTGGGTGCTGCTGCCATGTCTCCTTCAATGTAATTGCAAACACCTTTGCTCTTCAAGTTGTTGGGGGTAAAGGCGCCTTCGCCTAGCCACCCGTGTTTTACTACACTGACACTCACCACCATTGCACACTACAGGTGGTGGGCACTCGTCATCGCCACTTTATTCTTTATTTTTTTAGTGACAGTTTGAATAAAGGAAGGCCAAGTCACACATTGTGACTATTGGAGTTCCCATTTCTTGTCTCTCTCTTTCTTGCTCTTGCTCTCCCGCCATAGCTTACGAGTGCAAGCTTCGATCCTTCTCTCCTTTCAACTGGTATCAGAGCTCGGCTTCCTGACTCTTGAGCTTGGCTCGTGGCATTCTCAGCTTTCCATCAACTCCCCACTTGCAGTAGGTCTCCTTCTCGGCAGCCATAGCTCATTCTCTTGAGCTCTCGTCACTCCCTAGCTTCCCGAGCTTCTTCCCGGCCTATTGAGGAACCATCAAGGCATTGACATTGAGGTATTGCTTCATTATTTTAGAGATTTATTTCAGTCCACAGGTCTAGGCAAACAGAGCAGCCACCATTGAAGCTTCCAACCTTCATATCTCTTTGCCACCAGTTGTGGGCTGCTAGAGGCTTGTTCCCAGGCCCCTTTGGCTCATGTTTGAGCCCTCCAACCACTCTATATCTACCATGTGGATCAAAAGAAACCCCACCCAAATTTGCGCTTGTTTTTTGGATAGCCACACAGTCAGTCACTTCAGCTCTAGCTCCATCTTGGCATTAAGCACTTGTTCGGGCTCCATTTCGGGCTTCTTGCACATGTATTCATACTTGGCACTGATTCTTTGAGATTAGGCATTGGTTGGTGGCTAAAAATAGTGTTTCAAGACTGTTATAAATAGTCCACAGACATTTGATGCTAGTGCTACATTCACAGTGTATGCCTATGCTTGTTTGGGCATGACTACATAACCGGTTTGATGTCTATTGCATCTCGATTGATTTGGGGATTGAAGCTACATGTAATGCTATGATTTTGGACTGATTGTGGGGTTGGAAATACTCAGTTTATAATAGTAAATGCATGCTGAATACTCTTGGGTTGAAGCTATCTTTCATGCTTTGACATATGCCTATTGGTTCCGGGTGTATGTCTTGGGTTATGTTATGATGTATTGATAATCGAGGGAAAAATTTGAGCTTGTCATTGGATCCGGATGCTTTTGGAAGCTTAAGCTTATTTCAGCCTGCACTTATTGACATTGGTCTATGCTTGATAGTGGTTAGTGCTTTGACAGTTATATGCTATTTGGGTACATGCTTACCTGACGCCTACAACTTGATGCATTTGTCTTGGCACAGTGTACCATGTACATGTTGAGCTTTAGTGCTCTTTGAAGACCTGGCTTGGATTCTCATTTGCTATTCCAGAATTTTGTATTGGATGTCACTTTGGTTGTCAGAGATATTTATTGGGATGTATGTCTTGCTCATGGATGCTACCTCCAGTTGCTTTGTAGCCATCATGCTCTTGGGATGCTATTGAGGCATTGTCTTGGTTACATGTCTTTGGCACTTTGACTTGGTTTGATTGAGGTGTTGAGATCGTTTATCCATCTTTTGTGCCAGTGGGAGCATCTTGTATGCTTGATCGACATTGAGCAGGAGGTTTATGCTATTTGAGCATTTTGCAGATACTTGAGACTTTGGGATCTCTTACACTTAAATATTGCATGGTTCATGCACTGATATCTTGGAGTTTATTTTGACATGAGCTTGGGCTTTGCACTCTTGTGAGCATACACCTACTGGTGTCAGGTCTTGCCAATGTTATGTATACTTTGCCCTGTTGTCCAGGGGGTATGCCTACTCATCACTGGCAGATGCTTTGGTGACATGTTTGGGTGTTTGCTCAGGGTCTTGATGACTGTTTGGTGCTGATTTATGCCCGTTAATGGCTGGTCATGTCTTGGCTATCATTTATTGACTTGGTGCAGTGATTTGGTCAGCAATTGACTCTCACAGTACCCTGCTAACATTTATTACAGCAAGCATATAACTCCGGACTAACATGAATTTTTCATACTGAAATATTCTGAAATGATGTACTTTCACTGGTACTTGGTGGGCAGCAACTTTGGTTACACTTTTCTCTCGATTTTGGTGATTTTTGGATCATTTTCTGCAGTAAACAACAAGCAGTTCTGAACTGTTTGCAGTCTTCTAGCCTGCATTATGGTGAGTTCGTCCACCACTAATCATGCTATTTTCAACATCA
The DNA here is from genome assembly GCF_053477565.2 of Lygodium microphyllum. Classification (NCBI taxonomy): domain Eukaryota; kingdom Viridiplantae; phylum Streptophyta; class Polypodiopsida; order Schizaeales; family Lygodiaceae; genus Lygodium; species Lygodium microphyllum. The sequence continues at coordinate 42,010,626 of NC_141160.1, read as the reverse complement.
CTAAGCTTGATGGTACGAATTACTTTTATTGGAAGAGCTAGATTTGGCAGGTGTTGGTATAAAAATCGCAGATCAAACCTTTCAGGTTCAACGGGCAATCACCTGCAACTATGCTAGATGAGGAATGGTTTGAGCTTGATGAGTTATGCAAGTCCACTATTGTATTATCTCTCATAGAATAGGTTCATTACAATGTATTTGAGGAAGAACAGAGTGCATGGCAATTGTGGGATAAAATCAAGAATCTGTATGACAAGAAAAGTCCAGCGAGTCAGATGTATTGGGGCTGAAGCAACTTATGGATCTGTGCATGAAGAAGAATGTGACTATGTCTGCTCACTTGAGCCAGTTCCATGCAGAGGATGTCACTCCTCTTTTCTTTCTTGGTACTCTTAATGAGTCATGGGATGTATTCCGCACTTCATTATGTGCCTCTGCTGCTACCTTGAAATTATCTGATGTTAAGAGTGCTCTTCTGCAGGAAGAGGTTAACCGTAAGAATTTGGATGCCTCTCATGTGTTGCATTCTATGACAGTTAGAGGCAGGAATGATGGATATGGAAAGCATGGCATTAGTAGTGGCCGTGGATGGAATTCTCAGAAATCTCTCTCAAAGTCTCGTGGGAAGTCATGCAGCAAATCCCGTGGCAGGAATGCAGATGTTACTTGTCACCATTGTGGGAAAAAGGGCCATATTAGGCCACAATGCCATGAACTGCGCAATGAAAGGCGCAAAGATAAGGGGAAAGACAAAGTGCAGGATAAGTCTTTTGATCGCAGCATCGTGCCTGCAAAGTCCAGTGTTAAAATTGAAGAGATCAATGTTATGCAGCCTGAGGATGTTGATGATGATTATATCCTTGCAGCTTTCTCTAGTGCTTCACAGATGACAGAGATACACTCTATGTATGCACAGTGTTGGCTCTTGGACTCAGGTGCGTCCTTTCATGTGACACCTTGCCGAGAGTGGTTTCATTCATACCATACTATTTTGGGTTTTGTGCGCTTGGGTGATGACAACTCTCTTGATATTGTGGGCATTGGTGATGTTAGGTTGCAGTTTCCTTCTGGCAGCAGTTTTGTTATGCAGGATGTACGTCATGTACCTGCTTTGACACACAGTCTCATGTTAGTTGGACATCTTGATGATGTAGGTTATCATGTATATTTTGGAGACTCTGCATGGAAGATCACTCGTGGCAGACTTGTGATTGCGAGAGGTGCCAAGGCTGGGCAGCCTCTATCCCTTGATTGTATCCGCTTCTTCCCTTGATCATGTTTTGCCTGTGGGTTCTATCCCACATATATCTCTTTGACATGCCCATTTGGGCCATATGTCTTTGAAGGGAATGAAAATGCTTTCTAGTTTGTAGTACTTATGGCCCCTTGGTTATGCATGTTTTGATTCATGTGAGCATTGTCTTTATGCCAAGTAGACTAGGTTTATGCATAAGAAGTCTAGTAGGCCACGCATGAGTCAGCCCTTGGCATTGGTACATTCAGATGTCTGTGGGGCCCATGCCTTATCAATCTATGGGTGGTGCAAAGTATTTTGTTACTTTCATAGATGATTTTTCACGAAAAATTTGGGCTTATCCCATTAAGTTGAAATCCGATGTCTTGGCTGTGTTTTAGAGATGGCTTGCATTGGTTGAGAACTAGTATGGGTGTAGGCTAAAATGCCTAAGGACAGATAATGGGGGTGAGTATGTCTCACGTGCTTTTGAGCAGTTATGTGATGAGAGGGGTATTAAGCGTCAGTTGACTACCCCCTACACCCCCTCCAGAATTGTTTGGCTGAGCAGATGAATAGAACCATCCAGGAGCGTGTACGCATTATGCTTAGCCATGCATGCCTACCATAGAGCTTTTGGACTGAGGCAGTTAGTACAGCTGTGCCTATCATAAACAGATCACCTTCTAGTGGTTTGGATTTCCAAGTTGCAGAGGAGGTATGGACTGGAAAACCTCCCTCTTATGTGCATCTCCATGTCTTTGGATGTGAGGCATTTTGCCATGTGCATAGGGACTAAAGAAATAAGTTGGATCCTAAGAGTGTCAAATGCATTTTCCTTGGTTATGGGGATGCACGTGAGATGGGTTACCTTCTCTGGGATCCGTTGGCGTGGAAAGTCATCTGCAGTCATGATGTAGTCTTCCATGAGGACAAGATGCATAGGCAGCCTGAGAGAGTTGTTGAGATCCACAGGGTCATATTTCAGGAGGAGCCGAGAGCTCTCGCATAGCGAGTTGGACAACCTACAGCTGCAGTAGATGCTCATGGTTAGGGTGTTGGACAGGCAGCTGGGTAGGAAGCAGAGCCTGCCGTGAGACGGTCTACTAGAGACAGACGTCCACCTGATAGATTTTAGCTCTCAATGCATTATTGTTGGGGGTAAAGGCGCCTCCGCTGTGCCGCCCCGTGTATTACTACACTGACAGTACCCGCCACTGCACACTGCAGGTGGCGGACGCCCGTCACGTCACTTTATTCTTTATTCTTTTAGTGACAGTTTGAATAAATGAAGGCCCGGTCACACATTGTGACTGTTGGAGTTCCCACTTCTTGTCTCTCTCTTTCTTGCTCTTGCTCTCCCGCCATAGCTCGCGTGCAAGCTTCGATCCTTCTCACCTTTCAACTGGTATCAGAGCTTGGCATTCTCTTGCTCGAGCTCGACTCGGTGCTTCCCGACCTTCGCATCGACTCGCTTCACGCATTGGGTCTCCATCCCGGCAGCCATATCCGATCTCCCGGAGCTCCCGTCACTCCCCGGCTTCCCGAGCACCTTCCTAGCCTATTGAGGCACCTTCAAGGCATTGATATTGAGGTATTTGATCATTCTTTCAAGGTTTTATTTCAGTCTACAGGTTGCAAACAGCAAGGGCAGCCATGGCTTCAAACCCGTGAAGCTTATTCTCCTCATATTGTGCCTTACACCTATCAAGGCTCAAAGAGGCTTGTCATAGGCCTTTGATAGGCCCTTCTTGAGCCCCCCATTACCCCCTTTTCAGCCCATGTGGAGCAGCAGCAAGTTCAGCACCAACAGGGCAGATTGCATCATTTTTTTCCAAGCTGTGAGCACTCATCTACTTCAGCTCCACACTTGGCCATTGCTTCTTGCTCTCTACCTTGATCAAGAGGGCTATAGACTTCATGTTTGATGTCATTCAAGCTTTGGGCATTGGTCTTGATCATTTGGGGCTGATTTCTTCAGATTTGGGACTGTTATAAACTGTCATAATAGGCTGAAAACAGGGCAGCACCATTGGCATTAGCATTTGTTGCTTATACTCCATTCCGGTTGTGCTATTTCATGCCCGTATGCGGTCTACATGATGCCTAGTGCCTTGGGGATGTATGCATTTGGTTTGACCATGATTTTGGCTTGAATTCGGGGCTGAAATCTACTGTTTAGAACAGTAAATACATGCTGGAATAACAGTGGGCTGAAGGTACTTTACATGCTTTGGCACTTACCTACCGATATCGGATGTATGCTTTGAGCTTTGGCATGATGTCTCTAACATTTGGGGACGACTTGGAGCATATGTATGAGATTATGGGATGCTTTTGAGCTTCGCATTAGCTCCGTCTTCATTGGCATTTGGACCAACTTGGCATGCTCGTGGACCACCTATGCCTCATGTCTCTGCTTGACAGTTAGGCTTTTGCATTACATGCTTTGGTTCGTGACATATGCTATTTGGTTCGTGTATGCCATACCGACATTTGGAGCTTAGATTTGGATGTATTTGAGCATTCTCGGCTTACTTGATCACTGATCTTGGTTGTAATTTGGATGTCATTGAGTTGACCGAGAGCTTATTTGGGCTTATGTATTGCTTCATGGTTAATACGACCAGTGCTTCATGTATGTCATGCTCTCTTGGATGCGCTTGATGCATTGACAGGGTCACTTATCACTGGTGCTTTCTCTTGGGTTGTTTGAGCTTCTGAGCTCGCTTTGTACGCCTTTTGTGCCAGTGGGAGCATTTTACATGCTTGCTTGACCTTTGACAGTTGCATGCTATTGGAGCACTTACATGTATTTGGAGCAGTTTATGTCTTGAGCAGCTACATACGCATTGAGACTTTGGGATCATACTCCGATCTTTATGGATATGCATTGATGTACTATTGGTTCACAGGATGCTTATGAGCTGAGTCTCATATTTGGATCTTTCTCTTTGAGCAGACACCTATTTGTGTCAGGTTTTGGCAGTTATAGGAACACTTTGCCTAGAGTGTCTGGGGGTGTGCCTTTCACTGGCAGATGTTATTTTGACATGCTTGGTGTTGAGCTCATGTTCTTTTCACTGTCATTGGCCTTGCTTATGTCCATTTCATGCCGGCTTTGGACCTAGCATTGTTTGCTTGACATTGGATCCTATTTTGGGACAGTTTGCTCTCTAGACTGCATACCTGCAATTTATTACAGCAAGCAGTTATTGGTGGACTGAGGTGTACTTTTCATGCTGAAATATCCTGATTTGGTGTACCGCACCTAGTACTAAGTGGGCAGCCACTTTTGGCACACTTTGCTCGCCCTTTGGACCCCGTTTTGGTCATTTTTGGGCAGTTTCTGCAGTAAAACAGCAAGCAGTTTTGGATTGTTTGGGCATTTCCAGCGTGCATAATGGCGTCATCTTCGCATGATAGTGCCATCTTTAACATTACAAAGTTGGATGGTACCAACTACTCTTACTGGAAGAGTCAAATATGGCAGGTTTTGGTGCAGAAATCTCAGATTAAGCCACTTCGGTTGAGTGGGGAGCAGCCTGAAACTATGGACAATGATGATTGGCTTGAACTTGATGAGCTATGCAAGTCCACGATTGTATTGTCTCTCACTGAACAGGTACATTATAATGTATTTGAGGAAGCACAGAGTGCATGGGATCTATGGAATAAGATCAAGAATCTTTATGATAAGAAAAGTCCGGCGAGTCAGATGTACTGGTTGAAGCAGCTTATGGATCTGCGCATGAAGGATAATGCGACTATGTCTGCTCACTTGAGCCAGTTCCATGCTATACTGAAGAACCTGACTTCGCAGGATATCACATTTGGAGAGGAAGTAACTCCTCTTTTCTTGCTTGGAACTCTGAATGAGTCATGGGATGTATTCCGCACTGCCCTTTGTGCCTCTAGTGCTACTCTAAAATTGGCAGATGTTGAGAGTGCTCTTCTTCAGGAAGAGGTGAATCGCAAAAACTTGGATGCCTCTCATGGTAGTCATGCTTTGACAGTTAGAGGCAGGAATGACAGGTATGACCGTGGTAATGGCCGAGGCCGTGACTCGCAGAAGGGTCGGTCTAAATCTCGTGGTGGCAAGTCGCGTGGACGCAATGCAAATGTCACTTGTCATCATTGTGGGAAAAATGGCCATATTAGACCACAGTGTCATGAGTTGCGCAATGAGAAGCGCAAGGATAAGGGGAAAGATAAAGTGCAGGAGAAGTCCTCTGATCGCAGCATAGTACCTGCGAAGTCCAACGTCAAGATTGAGGAAATTAATGTCACGCAGACTGAAGAGTCCGATGGTGGTGATGAGTTTATACTTGCAGCTAGTTCTTCTGATGCTTCACACTTGACTGAGACACCTAGTATGTATGCACAGTGCTGGTTATTGGATTCAGGTGCGTCCTTCCATGTGACACCTTACCGTGAGTGGTTTCACTCTTATCGTACTGTGTCTGGATCAGTCAGACTTGGAGATGACAGGTCTCTTGATATTGTGGGCTGTGGAGATATTCAGTTGCAGTTTTCCACTGGCAGTTCCTTTTTGCTCAGGGATGTACGTCATGTACCTGCGCTTACGCGTAGTCTTATGTCTGCAGGACAGTTGGATGATGCAGGATTTCATGTCTGTTTTGGGGATTCTACCTGGAAGATTACCAAAGGCAGACTTGTGCTTGCTAGAGGCGCCAAGGCTGGCAGCCTCTATCCTCTTGTTGTATCTGGGTCTTCTGTAGACCATGTTTTGGCAGTGGGCTCTATCCCACATGTATCACTTTGGCATGCCCGTTTGGGGCATATGTCTTTGAAAGGAATGAAAATGTTATCTGGTTTGCAGTATCTTCCGCCTTTGGATTATGCATGTTTTGACTCGTGTGATCATTGTCTTTATGGTAAGCAGAATAGGTCTACGCATAAGAAATCGGGTAGGCCACGCATGAGTGAGCCCTTGGCATTGGTGCATTCCGATGTTTGTGGGCCTATGCCTTGCATGTCTATGGGTGGCGCGAAGTACTTCGTTACCTTCATTGATGATTTTTCTAGGAAAGTGTGGGCTTATCCCATAAAGCAGAAGTCCGATGTCTTGGCAGTTTTTCAGAGATGGCTTGCTCTTGTTGAGAACCAGACTGGGTATAGGCTGAAATGCCTTAGGACAGATAATGGGGGAGAATATGTCTCGCATGCTTTTGAGCAGTTTTGTGATGACAGGGGTATTAAGCGTCAGTTGACTGCCCCTTACACCCCACCCCAGAATGGTTTGGCTGAGCGCATGAACAGGACTATTCAGGAGCGTGTGCGCTCTATGCTTAGCCATGCAGGCCTACCCCCGAGTTTTTGGGCTGAGGCAGTTAGTACGTCAGTGCATGTCATAAACCGATCGCCTTCCAGTGGATTGGATTTCCAGGTTGCAGAGGAAGTTTGGGCTGGTAAGCCACCCTCTTATGCGCATCTCCGTGTCTTTGGATGTGAGGCATTCTGCCATGTGCCCAAGGACAAGAGGAGTAAATTGGATCCAAAGAGCATTAAATGCATATTCCTTGGCTATGGTGAGTCAGGAGAGATGGGCTATCGCCTATGGGATCCGCAGGCGCGGAAAATAGTACGCAGCCATGATGTCGTCTTCCATGAAGACAAGATGCACAGGCAGCCTGAGAAGGTGGTTGAGATCCGCAGAGTGATCTTTCAGGAGGAGCCTAAAGCTCCAGCACAGCCAGTAGTACAGCCTGCAGCAGTTCCTCCACAGGGCCAGGATGTTGGACAGGTAGTTAGACAGGCAGCAGAGCCTGCGGTGAGACGGTCTGCTAGAGATAGACGTCCACCTGACAGATTTCAGCCCTCTATGCATTATGTTTTGGTTACAGATGCAGGAGAGCCTTTCACTTATGATGAGGCTATGCGCAGGGGTGACAGTCACTCCTGGGAGAGGGCTATGCAGTCTGAGATAGACTCCCTGCATAAGAATGAGACTTGGGATTTGGTTGCCTTGCCTAAGGGCAAGAAGGCTTTGCCATGCAAGTGGGTGTACAAGCTGAAAAGTACCCCTGGACACCCCAAGCTGGCATACAAGGCTAGATTGGTAGCAAAGGGTTTTAAGCAGGAACATGGTGTGGACTTTGATGAGGTCTTCTCTCCTGTGGTTAAGATGACCACCCTGCGCTTAGTCTTGGCTTTGGTTGCACAGCTTGACTTAGATCTATATCAAATGGATGTCAAGACGGCTTTTCTACATGGGGACTTGCATGATGAGATCTATCTGGATCAGCCTAAGGGCTTTGCAGAACCTGGCAGGGAGCACCTAGTGTGCAAGTTGAAGAAGAGCTTGTATGGCTTGAAGCAGGCACCTAGGGAATGGTATCATAAGTTTGATGCCTTTATGCAGTCACAGGGCTACAGCAGGAGTGCTATGGATCCGTGTCTTTACACGAAGAAAGCCCATGATGGCAGTTTGCTTATCTTGGTACTCTATGTTGATGATATGCTGATAGTAGGGAAAGCTCATGATGAGCTAGATGCTCTTAAATCTCAGCTGAAGAAGAGCTTTGAGATGAAGGATTTGGGACAGGCCTCACATATACTTGGGATGCGCATTAAGCGCGATAGGCATCAGGGACTTTTGTATCTCTCACAGCGGGAGTACATTCATAAAGTCCTTGAGCGCTTCCGCATGCAGGACGTAAAGCCTATTGGCTGTCCATTACCTTCTTATGTGAAGGTATCACAGGCCGATTGTCCCCAGACAGATGAGCAGAGGGCCGAGATGGCCAAGATCCCTTATGCTTCAGCCGTGGGCAGTTTGATGTATGCCATGATAGCCACTCGTCCAGATATTGCGCATGCAGTTGGTGTTGTGGCACGCTATATGGCTACACCTGGCAGCAGACATTGGGATGCCGTGAAGGGTATCATGAGGTACCTAAAGGGCACAGCAGATATGTGTATTTGCTATGGCAGCCAGGATATAGGGGTCGTGGGGTACACTGACTCCGATTATGCAGGACATGCAGATAGTAGGAAGTCCACTTCTGGCTATGTATTCACCTATGCTGGCGGGGCTGTCTCTTGGATGTCCAGGGTTCAGAAGTGTACGGCTTTGTCTACCACTGAGGCCGAGTATGTTGCAGCCACTGAGGCTTGCAAGGAGGCCATATGGTTAGGCCGTCTAGTTGCTGACCTTGGGATTGATGCTACACCTACACTGCATTCGGATTCTATGAGTGCCATTCAGTTGGCTAAGAATCCGGTCTTCCATGCGAAGACAAAACACATTGAGGTGAGGTATCACTTCATACGTGGTGTCGTGGAGGACAGGTCTGTTGACCTTGTCAAGATCTCCACTGACGAGAATCCTGCAGATTTGCTCACGAAGAGCCTCACTACTGAGCGCTTTGCCTTCCTCAGGAGGTTGATGGGCGTCGGATGAGATGTCACCTTTCCTCATCCCTTGTACCTATGTACATTTGTACTGTCTTTTCTTTTTCTTTTCTCTCTCACTAGGGCAGATTCGCCTTTAAGTGGGAGGTTGTTGGGGGTAAAGGCGCCTCCGCCGTGCCGCCCCGTGTATTACTACACTGACAGTACCCGCCACTGCACACTGCAGGTGGCGGGCGCCCGTCACGTCACTTTATTCTTTATTCTTTTAGTGACAGTTTGAATAAATGAAGGCCCGGTCACACATTGTGACTGTTGGAGTTCCCATTTCTTGTCTCTCTCTTTCTTGCTCTTGCTCTCCCGCCATAGCTCGCGTGCAAGCTTCGATCCTTCTCACCTTTCAATTATGTCTTGGTTATAGACGCAGGAGAGTCTTTCACTTATGATGAGGCTATACGCAGGGTGACAGTCACTCTTGGAAGAGGGCTATGCAGTCTGAGATAGACTCCTTGTATAAGAATGAGACTTGGGATTTGGTTTCCTTGCTTGAGGGCAAGAAGGCTTTGCCATGCAAGTGGGTGTACAAGTTGGAAAGTACCCTTGGACACCCCAAGCCGGCATACAAGGCTAGATTGGTAGCAAAGGGTTTTAAGCAAGAGCATGGTGTGGACTTTGATGATATCTTTTCTCCTGTGGTTAAGATGACCACCCTGCGCTTAGTCTTGGCTTTGGTTGCTCAGCTTGACTTGAATTTATACTAGATGGATGTCAAGACAGCTTTCTTCCATGGGGACTTGCATGATGAGATTTATATGGAGCAGCCTAAGGGCTTTGCAGAACCTGGCAGGGAGCACCTAGTGTGCAAATTGAAGAAAAGTTTTTATGGCTTGAAGCAAGCACCTAGGGAGTGGTATCATAAGTTTAATGCCTTTATACAGTCACATGGCTACAACATGAGTGCTATGGATCCGTGTCTTTACAGGAAGAAAGCCCTGATGGTTCTTTATTGATTTTGGTACTCTATGTGGATGATATGCTGATAGTAGGGAAAGCTCATGATGAGCTAGATACTCTTAATGCTCAGCTCAAGAAGAGCTTTGAGATGAAAGATCTAGGACATGCCGCTCACATACTTGGTATGCGCATTAGACGCAACATGCATCAGGGACTCCTCTACTTGTCATAGAGGGAGTACATTCATAAAGTCCTTGAGCGCTTCCGCATGCAGGATGTAAAGCATATTGGTTGTCCATTGCCTTCTTATATGAAGGTATCACAGGTTGATTGTCCGCAGACAGATGAGAAAAGGGCCGAGATGGCCAAGATTCCCTATGCATCTGTAGTGGTGGGCACTCTTATGTATGCCATGATATCCACTCGTCCAGATATTGCCTTTGCAGTTGGTGTTGTGGCACGCTATATGGCTACACCTAGCAAGAAGCATTGGGATGCTGTGAAGGGTATCATGAGGTACCTGAAGGGCATTGCAGATATGTGCCTATGCTATGGCAGCCAGGATACAGGAGTTGTGGGGTACACTGAATCTCATTATGCAGGACATGCAGATAGTAGGAAATCCACTTCCGGCTATGTATTCACCTATGCTGGAGGTGCTGTTTCTTGGATGTCCAGGGTGCAGAAATGCACGACCCTTTCTACTACAGAGGCCGAGTATGTTGTAGCCACTGAGGCTTGCAAGGAGGCCATTTGGCTGGGTCGTTTGGTTGCTGACCTTGGTATTGATGCTATCCCTACACTGCATTCGGATTCTATGAGTGCTATTCAGTTAGCCAAGAATCTGGTCTTCCATGTGAAGATGAAACACATTGAGGTGAGGTATCACTTCATACGTGTCAAGAATCGCGTGGCGGGGGGACTTGCTCAAGATGTTGCGCCGAACACACACAGAATGCACAAGGAGAAGCTCACTCAAGAGACAAGAAGAGAGATGGAGGCCAAAACGTTTTCTTGCTGGTTTCTTCTTCTTCTTCCACACACTTTACAATGTACAGAAAGTATAGATAAGATACAACATAAAGGAAAGTGGCCTACTAAGTTAAACAATGCATAACCGACTACACTAGTCAACTGGTGCTATAACTATGCCAGCTGTAAATAGGTGTAACAACCTGAATATAATAAGTAATGAGTCAATGGCCATGTGAGAGTCATAATGTCCACCGACGTGCTAAGTGTAGACATGTGGACCCATCTAACCAGGCGGTCTATCATCAATGTCTGCATGTGTTGAGCTTGTCATCTCAACACTCCCCCTCAAGCTCAACTGCATCTCTGCAACTCCAAGTAAGCTTCGAAACTTTTGAAGCTTCTATTTATCTAATGCCTTCATGAAGATTTCAGCTATCTGATCCTATGTGCTGACATACACCAAGTCAATCTCACCTGCTAGTACCTTCTCTCTCACAAAGTGATAGTGTACCTCAATATGTTTTGTCCTGGCATAGAATACAGGGTTCCTAGCCAACTGTATACTGCTCATGTTGTCACAATAAATGACAACTGGACCTTCCACTTACACATCTAAATCAGCCAATAACTTTTGTAGCCATACTACCTCACATGCTGCTACAGCAACACCTCTATACTCAGTCTCTGTACTCGACAAAGCAACTGTAGGTTGCTTTTTGCTGCTCCAAGTAACTGCTGCATCACCGAGAGAGAACATGTATTTGCCAGTAGATCTTCTATCAAACATACTATCTGCATCTGTGTATCCAAACACCTGTACATTTGTACCTACCTCATAGAAAAGTCCATAATGTAATGTGGACTTCACATATCTCATTATGCGTCTGACTGCATCCAAATGTGGCTTTCAAGGTACTTGCATAAACTGACTCACAAGACCAACAGTGTAGCTCAAGTCTGGCCTTGTAATGGTCATGTAGATCAAACTCCCCACTATCCTCCTGAACATAGTAGGGTCTTCTATCTCATCCCCAACATCAGCACTCGACTTTACATTTTGCTCCAATGGGACTGAAAGTGGTTTGCATGTTGTCATACCATACTTGGACAACATATCCAAGCCATAGTATCTTTGGGACAGCCATATACCATCATCGCATCTGATCACCTCAATGCCAAGGAAGTACCTTAGCTCACCTAAATCCTTCATCTCAAACTTCTTCAAAAAATCCTTGAGTTCAGCAATCCCACTATCACTATCATATGTAATAATCAAGCCATCCGCATAGATGACTATGATGACCAAACCTACATCTCCCTTTCTCACATAAACTGAGTGATCAGCATCAGAAACATAAAAGCCAATATTGACAAGATACTCTCTGATCTTGTCAGACCATGATCTAGGTGCTTGCTTGAGTCCATAGAGCGACTTCTTCAACCTGGACACATACGTGGGATGCTCTAAATCTTCATAACCTGCTGGTTGATCCATATACACTTCTTCCTGCAAATCACCATGCAAGAAGGCATTCTTCACATCCATTTGCTGCAACCTCCAACCTTTGGCTGCTACCAAACAAATCACACATCTGACAGTTGCCATCCTAGCAACTGGACTGAAGGTTTCTTCATAATCTATGCCATATGTCTGGGCATAGCCTTTTGCAACCAGCCTAGCTTTGTACCTACTAATAGAACCATTTGCATTGTGCTTAATCTTATAAACCCACTTACATCCAATAGATTTCTTGCCCTTTGGCAATGATACTAGATCCCAAGTCTTATTGGCCTCTAATGCAGCCATCTTCTCATCCATTGCTGCATCCCAATGAGTATGACCAACAGCATCCTCAAAGCAAGTGGGCTCAACATCCTCAACTAGTTTCACCATATAAGCATAATGGTGAGCTGCATAACCTTCAAAACTAAATCTTTTAACATGGTATCTCACCTTGCTAGACCCGCGTACTACTGGATCACTCAATGGAGTCTTTGCATTGATGCGTGCTCTCTACACCCCTAGAGTCCTCACTGAAGGAATGCCAAGCTCATCATCCAAGCTCTCTGAGCTACTTGAGTCTCCATCAAGAACTGCATCAATGCCATCTGACACTTTATTCTTTCCTTTGTCTTTACCTATAGTGCTACTAGATGCACCTAAAGGTGTAGAGCTACTCCTTAGTCTCCCAGACCAAGGACTACCAGATGATGTCTCTGGTCCACTAAGAGTCCATGATTCTTGCTTTTCAGCCTGCACATGAGTGTCATGATCATCATCATCATCCAATGCATCAACACTAGATGCATACCAACTGCTCATTTAATCAAAGATGACATCCCTGCTCACTCTGAACTTACATGTGACAGGGTTATAACAGCGATACCCTTTCTGCTCTAAAGAGTATCCAATAAAGACACATTTTTCTGCCTTTGGATCAAGCTTCTTTCGTAGCTCATCTGGCACATGAACATATGCAACACAGCCAAATACCTTCAAGTGCGATACATCAGGCGTCTTGCAAGTAAAGCATTCTTCAGGAGTCATCCCATGAACTGTAGCTATGGGAGCTCTATTCATAATGTAGACAGCAGTATGGATAGCCTCAGACCAAAAATGTTTGGGCATATTCTTTTTAGCCATTAATGCTTGTGCAACTTCTGCAATATGCATGTTTTTTCTTTCTGCAACACCATTTTGCTGTGGGGTATACCTACATGTGAACTGTCTCTTTATCCCATGAGACCTCAGAAAATCACTGAACTCATTTGAGAGGTACTCTCCCCCTCCATCTGACCTCAAGCACTTTACTTTCAAGCATATTTCTCTTTCAACTGCAACCTTGAAAGTTCTAAAGTGCTCAAATGCTTCACTCTTTTCCTTCATAAAATATACCCACAGCTTTCTAGAACAATCATCAATGAATGTGATAAAGTATGAATTTCCTCCAAGAGATACATTTTGTGTAGGCCCCCAAATATCTGTATGCACAACATCAAGGATATTTTTGCTTACATCTCTGTCATGTGAAAAGGGTTGTCTTGCCTGCTTACCAAACTGACATGCTTCGCATACCTTATGAAATTTTGCAACTCTAAATGTAGGCAAATATGTAACCAACCCTTTGGACTGCATTAATTTCAGCCTTTATACATTTGCATGTCCAATGCGCTTGTGCCAAATTTCAATATCTGCAACAACATCTTTTCCTTTAGCATGCATAATAGCATTCATAGTAGGAATTCCAAAGTAAACATACGTCCAACTCTATTTCCCTTTGCTACCAACCTGCACTTGTCATTGAAGTCTTCTACAAAGCAGCCTTTTGCATTAAATCTAACTTGCAGCCCTTGCTCTACCATTTGACCGACTGACACCAAGTTCTTTGTAATAGATGGCACATGTAATACATTTGAAAGACTCTTTGTCTTACCATCATGCAAGGACAAGGAAACTTTTCCAATGTGTGAAATTGGGTGGCATGAATCATCACCCGTCTGCACATAACCTGCATTTTGCAAATCCTGCATCTCTCCAAACCATTCTGCATGGCTGGTCATATGATTGGATGCACCTGAATCAACATACCAAACATCATCATGTGTTCCCTTTCCTGTAACAGCATTCAACATATGCTGCATAACAAACATATGTTCATTTTTGTCTTCATTCTGTCATGAAGACGATGCATAGTTTCCTTGTTGAAACTTACCATTGCAAATATCATATTTCTTAGCATAACATTGGGCTGCAATATGACCTGTTTTGCCACAGTAGTGACACACAATACCAGAGTTGTTAGAACCTCTGTTCTACCATCCACCTCTTCCTCTAAAGCTCCCCTTTCCTCTAAAGTTACCACGACCTCCTGAAACCTGCATATCGCCAAATTGCTGATTCAATCTATTTTGCTGGTTGTCACTACCACGTCCTGTACCACAGCCTCTTGAAGAGAACCTTCCACATCCCCTTCCTAAACTGGAGTAGAAAGCTTGGACATGTTCACCACTTCTTTCAGATGTCTCACTCTGCATGTTGATCTCTTCAATGATCATAAGGGAGACCAACTCATCAAAATCTGAAAATGGCTTTCTGACGTATACAGAAGTTACAAAAGACTTCCAAGCCTTTTCATTATTAAGTCCACCCAAGGTAGACGACACCAAATCATCATCATCGGACATTGCATCAATTGCTTCCAAGGCATCTGCAATGCTCCTTACCTTCAGTGCTGCATACTCATTGATAGACATCTTTCCTTTCTTCAATGTATTCAACTCTTTCTTGAGTTGAATCTTTCATGCCTTTGTATTTACGGAAAACATACTTTCAAGTATGGTCCAAGCTACATATGAATTCTCTACATTTCTAATATGTCCAAGCATATTATTGTCAATTACTGCAGACAGCCAATACATGACCTTTTTGTCTTTTGCATTCCATTCCTTTCGTGCCTTTGTCTCTTTTGCAGTTGGAGGATCACTCACCTCTGGCTCCTTTTCTTCACCTGAAACAAACTCGTAGAGGCCTTTTCCAATAAGGAAGTTCGTCCGCATGTGTTGAGCTTGTCATCTCAACAATACGTGGGGTCGTTGAGGACAAGTCTGTTGACCTTGTCAAGATCTCAACTGACCAAAATCCTGCAGATCTGCTCACGAAAAGCCTTTCTATAGAGCACTTTGCCTTCCTCAGGAGGTTGATGGGCGTGGGATGAGACGATGTCTTTCCTCATCCTGTTGTACATGTGTACATGTTGTACTATCTTTTTTCTTTTTTCTTTTCACTCCTCACTAGGGCAGATTCACCTTTAAGTGGGAGGTTGTTGGGGGTAAATGCGCCTCCACCTAGCCGCCCATGTATTACTACACTAATAGTCACCGCCATTGCACACTGCAGGTGGTGGGCGCCCATCACCGTCACTTTATTCTTTATTCTTTTAGTGAGAGTTTGAATAAATGAAGGCCTAGTCACACATTGTGACTGTTGGAGTTCCCATTTCTTGTCTCTCTCTTTCTTGCTCTTGCTCTCCTGCCATAGCTTACGAGTGCAAGCTTCGATCCTTCTCTCCTTTCACAAGTAATTTATGATATTGAACTTCCATGTAGGATAATTGTTCTTATCAAGCTTCTTGCTTATAATCCGGTTGAAGTTTTTCAGACAATTTGTCAAAATACATAATCTTACAAAAACTACAATCTACAAGCAAGCTGATATTAAGTGCAACACAACTAAACATGCAACCTTTTTCATTGATTGTACAACAATAATCACAATGTGTAATTTGTATGTAGATGCCTTTTATGCTTGTAACCCAGCAAACACCTAAAACCTTATAAATTGAAATTTGTAACATGTGCACCTCTAAATAGCCAACACAGTTGAACTACAATATATCCAATCCTTACGTGTTGCTTGCTTTCTTATTTTCATGCTCCAATGCTTTCACCTTAGCCTTCAATCAAGCTCCGCATAGTTGTGGGATGGCTCTGATACCATGAAAATAGACAAGAGGGGAGAGAGCTGAAGAACCCAAAGAGGGGCAAGGCCAACCACCACAACATCTCCCCATTATACTATTTAAGGGAGAATCCATTAAGACTATCAACCTAACCCAACCCCCTAAAAACTTACATGCAAGGATTACATTGTCAACCCACCTCCTCCAAAAGTCAAACTTCTTTAAGGAGGGTTGCTCTACACTTATTTGCTGAGCTAGAAAATAGTCATCAATACTATTAATAGAGTTTTTGATTCTTCTTTTAATAGCAATAATTTCATCATGTTGACTTGAGAAACATAGAGATAGGGCTAAAATCTTCTTCTTTTTCTTTCTTCTTCTTTCACACAAAAGAACTAAGTCTACAATATGATAAAGAATAATATGAATGTGCCACACATATGTACACATAGTTACTAAGTGTAAACCCACTAAGAAAGAAGAGGCGACACAATAAATGTGCCATAACCAAGGGTGTGGACTACATGGATATAGTCGTGTCCACATATAACCCTACGACAAGCGCAAACAAGGAAAGACACATTTTAAATATAAAAGTGCACTCTAAATCCTTGTAAAAGAGTGCCAAGTTTCCTTCTATGCAATTTTTAAATGTAGACGTGCATGGGTGAAGGCACAATGCAAATAGGAAGGAAATAGGAAAAGAGGACCTAGGCTAAGATGGCCAGTCATGTAAAAAGGGATGGGTGCCCAAAGGGAATTAGGGTTAGCGTTTTGTATAAAATGAAAAAAGTGAATGAAGAAGCTCATTCTTGTGTGTGGCCAAAACTAGATCTCCTCTTCTCTTCTTCTTCTTTTTCTTGCTTGCTTGAGATTGTGCTTGAGAGAGGGAGTGAGTATGTGAGGGTGAGGGACCATGGTGGAGAAGCTCTCCATCTTCTCCTCTCTTCTTCTTCTTCTCTTCTCTTCTCTTATCTTGTGTGGAAATGGAGTATAGAGCTTGGAGCTTGAGGATTGAGCTTGCACCTTGGATCTGGAGCTATGGGAGTGCTTGAGGAAGAAGGCAACTCGATTGAGCATGGAGGTAAGCTCACTACACTTATAGGTGTGAGAGTGCGCATGGCTATGTGAGAGGTAGACATTGCAGTTGGCTTGAAATGTTTGAAGCAATAAGTGGTCCGTGGGTCTTGACAATTGAGCGAAAGCTCCCACACTTCTTAATCAAATTAGTGAGGGATGTAGTCATCAAGGCATAGTCCTTGATGAAAGCTTGATACCATCCCATTAAGCCCAAAAAACTTTGTACTTTCTTGATTGACTTCAAAGGTGGCCATTCTTGTACATCTTTTGGATCTATTATAACAATTCCCTTCGTGAATATTATAAATCCAACGTACTCTATTTGCTTCTTAAAGAACACATACTTGCTCTTCTTAGCATAGAGCTTGTGTGTTCTTCATTTTTCAAGCACAATTTTGAGATATCCTTCATGGTCTTCTTCTTCCTTAGAATAAGTTAGAATGTCATCAAAGAAGACTAGGACAAACTCATCAAGGTAGGACTTCATAAGTTAGGACATGAAAATAAACTCACAATGCCCATACCTTATATTGAAAGCAGTCATTGGAATATATTCTTTTTTTATCTTGATTTGATAATAGCCATCAATCTTTGAGATCATGTGTTCTTAACGTTTCAAGTACAATTCTAATATGTCCTTCATGGTCTTCTTATTCCTTAGAATAATTTAGGATATCATTGAAGGAATCTAGGACAAACTCATTGAGGTATTGCCTAAAGATGTCTTGCACTAGCTTGTTGAAAGTAGATGGGGTGTTAGTTAAACAAATGACATTACAATAAACTTATTATGCCCATATCTTATATTGAAAGCAATATTTGAAACATCTTCTTTTTCAATCCTAATTTGGTACCAACCATCAATATTTGACAAAACTTTTACTCCTTGAAGCCTATCAAGAAGCTCATTGATATTGGGAATTTAACATTTATTCATTATTGTCACTTGGTTCATAATCTATGTAAAGATGGATAGCATCATTATTCTTATTTTGGAATGAGATTAGGGCTCCCCATGGTGTGCTACTTGGCCAGATGTAGCCTTGATCCAATAGCAATTTGAGTTATTCTTTCAACTCAATGACTTTAGGGATCAACATCTAATAAGGTATCTTTGCCACCATTGGTCTCTAACTCACTGTACATATACATATTTCTTCATCCAAGAATGTTTTTTTAAAAATCCTCCTTATCTTGATTAATCTTATTAAGGTTATAAAGTAGATGATGGGCAATCCTTTCCTTAAGCTTTAAGCAATATTGAGACTTTAGCCAATTGAATCTTTTAATTGCTAGCTTTACCAGGTGCAATTACTTGAATCCCCCTAAAACTTTGGAATGAAACTTAGCCTTTCCCACAATGGATGTGGGCATCATTGGGGGTTAACCAATTCATCCCTAGAAGGCACATGTATGTACTCGAGTTAATGACATGAAATCTCATGTTAGTAGGCTCATCACCTAGTTCAATTCTACATTTCTAGATTTTTGTGAAGGAATGACTTCTTTTCCATTTGCTAGTTGTAGACTTTAATAATTTGATTACCATTTTCTTCCTTATATAGCATTTGTGCTATCATTTCTTGGTATCAAACTCATGCTAACTATCGTAAAATTTCTCATACAACACTTGTATTAAAATCCCATTGTAGGAGGGGATGCTCCTTTTAGAAATTCCCCCTTAGTGTTTTAAGATTGTACTTGTGCTTTTGGCCCTTTTTCCTCCCATTTCTTCAATTGGAGCCGCCTTTTTTTGCTATGCCCTGTGTCTTTTAAATTTTCTTTTTGCTTTCTTTGCACTAGGGTTAACATTACCCCCTCCTAGCTAAGTGCTAGTCCCATGGCACTTGCTGCACTTGTTGATGAGGGCTTGAGTGGTTGAAGGGTTGCCATGTGGGTCAGTGATGGGGCTTTATGGAGATTGGACGAGAAGAGAAGCATCAAAATTGGATGATAGATTGTAGAGGCTGAGAATAGATTTGATTGGGTAGTGGGGGCCTTTGATGTCAGTGGTTCACCATGGTTGAGTATACTTAAAAAAGAAAAAGGAAGTGCACTACCTGGGGGTGTGTCTACCTCACTATGTAGTGCTACATGGTGTTAGTGCTAGTGAAATTGGGAGTTGGGTCGACAAACCTTAGGGAACCTCAGGGAAGTATGTGGTGTTGTCCCACACTTGAGGACCCAATTTTTGTACAAGGGAGGTACTGTGGATGTGACTTAGAGAGATAGGTCTAACCTAGGCGAGCACAAACTCCCTAGGTGTGTCCTGCCCTTGATGTGCCCTAAGTGTGAAGTGGGGGGACATGAAGGGATAGGGGGCTAGACACGGAGCCAATTGACCAAGGCCACCAGACATGCCTAACTTGAGGACTTCTAGGTGCACTATTTGTGTGACACTCCTATATACATGGAAAAGCTCATTGTTTCTTTCCTTTTGCTTTATGTAGGTATTCTCTTTATTTTCTCTCCTTTTTTTTTTTGGAGATGCATTGGGCGAGAGCACGCTAGACACCATCCTAATGCTCTAGTAGTTACATTTTAAGGGAGCCTAAGAGATTTGCCAAGGAATCAATGGCTTGGCATGGACCCCTTTGCGCTTCTAATTATACTTCTTGTGGCCACAGAGGGGGCTTGCTTCCTGCACTTGTTCTTTTAGTCTCTTTGATTCTTGATCCACCCTTTCCTTTAGAGGTGGACTAAGTTCTTCTCTTGGGGATTTTGAGAGCGATCTTTTCATTTCCTCTTGACTTGACAATTTTTTAGCCTTGCTGCTCACTAATTGTCCTCTCACTCTTGTTGTTGAGATAGTTGGTCATTCTCATTTTTATTAGTAACTCTCTCCATGTTTTCCTACTGCTAAAAGTGAGATGGTTGGGCTTGCTAGGGTGGGAGAGAAATTCTACTCTTGGATTGGTGATGGCTCTAGGGTATTTTCTACTATTTCTCTTTCCGTCTCCTCTAGAGCTTCCCGAATGATGGCAGTTAACACTTCTCCAAAGCCTACAGTTGAAGCCTTTGAGGCAGGTTGTTTCCTCTCAGACTTTGCTATGGTAACTAGAGACTTGTTTTCTACCACCCTTGGTGCTATGGCTAGGACCTTTGTCAATGCATGTATTGCCTTTCGGACATAGGTGTTTCTAATTTCCTCACCTAAGGCATTGGCTGCAAGACTCTCTAGCAATGGTATACATACTTTGTTCATGAGAGCATTATATCTCTGGATTGAGAAAAGGATGTGGACCATTTTAACCTGCATGCAAATGGTGGGGTGCTTGATGGCCACCGTGTTAATAATCCTTCTTTCATCAAAAGTTCTTAGGAATTCTATGCATATGCCATGGTCAATTTTCTAGCCAACCTTCTCCATGTATTTGTGGAGATTGCACTAGTCGACTATGTTAACCCTCAAAAAAACAAAGGTGGAAAATCCGGAAAAGCTAAAGCAGAAGACAAAGACAAAGGCCAAGGCAAAGAGAAACGGAAGACAAAGACGCACAAGGAGAAGAGTCCTAAATAAGGGAGAAAGGCGCACAAGGAAAAGCGCAAGTCAAAACTTTTGTAAAAGAGCGCAAGCGCATTATGGTTTAATTCAATGAGCGCCAGGCTCTCACCCGTGCAATTTGTAAATGTAGACGGGCGGTGGAAAGGAAGCTAGGAAGATAGAAGGACAATGGGAAAAAGGGCCTAGGCTATGGCCGGCCATGTAAAAAAGGGGAAAAGGGGATGATCGCCCAAAAGGGATTTAGGGTTTTGTATATAAAGTTGAAAAGTGAATGAGAAGCTCATTCTTGTGTGTGGTCAAAAGTAGCTCTCCTCTTCTTCTTCTTCTTCTTCTTCTTGCTTGCTTGAGCTTGTGCTTGAGAGAGGGAGCATGAGAGTGTGAGGGAGTAAGTGTGTGAGGGTGAGGAACCGAGGAGGAGAAGCTCTCTATCTTCTCCTCTCTTCTTCTCTTCTCTTCTCTTGTCTTGTCTTGCTCGCGGCAATGGAGCTTGGAGCGTGGAGCTTGAGGATGGAGCTTGCTTGAAGCTTGCACTTGGATCGTGGAGCTACCGGAGTGC
The DNA here is from genome assembly GCF_053477565.2 of Lygodium microphyllum. Classification (NCBI taxonomy): domain Eukaryota; kingdom Viridiplantae; phylum Streptophyta; class Polypodiopsida; order Schizaeales; family Lygodiaceae; genus Lygodium; species Lygodium microphyllum. The sequence continues at coordinate 41,989,489 of NC_141160.1, read as the reverse complement.
GCGGGAGAGGATGTAACTCGAACGGCATGGAGGTAAGCTCACTACACCCGTATATATGGATGGTGCATCGGCTATGCGAGAGGTAGCCATTCGTGCTCGGCTTGGAACGCTTGAACAATAAGCGGTCCGTGGGTCTTAGCGGTTGAGCGAAAGCTCCCACATTTTGGTTCTGTTGCCGGGACCAACGGATTCAAGCCTTGAGCGCTTGCGTGCTTCGAATCGAGCATCGAAGTAAGGGCTTTCCCCGAACCGGTGCTTGAGATAGGTAGGAAGGGAGGGGGTTGAAGATGGTATTCGATCTCCTTGGCAAGTAGGTTTTTTGCTTTCTTGAGATTTATGTTGTGGAATGTAGTGTAGGTATTTACTTTGTGATTTGGGTGCATTAGGGTAGGAAAAAACAAAGAAAAAGAAGAAAAACAAGCATCAGGGTTTCTGCTGTCATAACAGGGCATGAGGGTTTGATTCGTTTTTGCTGATTTACATTTTGGAGTTTATTGGCTATCCCAGGTATATAGATCTCTTCCCCATCACTCTAGCATCATTCCTGTGGAATCTTATAGCTTACAATAAGCAATACCTTAAGATTTTGGACGATTTCATGCTCGAAAGTGCGTTTGCTTTTTATGCGATCATGTATTTATTTCATGTATCAGTTTTATGATTTCAGTATACATTCTTTTTGCTTGCAAGCGCTTTGTATACAGTAGTGCAGAAACTATTTTGTATGGCTCTCATACAGTACACAGCTGCCACAAAATTTTTTTTATCCCTATTACCGTCGCTATTAGCATCGCAAATTTTACTACTCGTGTCGCTATTGCCGTCGCTATGCGCGTCGCAAAATGTTGCTATCAGCGTCGCTAGCGACGCTGATAGTGATGCTAATAACGACGTTTCTATGGCGTCGTCAATAACGACGCTTTTTGCGATGACGGGGGCAAATTTTGTTGTTTGTATTTTCGTCGCTTTAAACGTCGCTATAAGGCCTATATCTTGTAGTGTGGTTTGGCGAGAAAAGAGAGCTTTGGCTACTTATCATGACTTTGATTTGGCAAGTTCTCTTTACGAAGTTAAACTAGATGTGAACCTCTTGCAATTGATTAAATTATCTCCAGGAGTACGCAAGGAATTTAAGAAGATCTTGCGTATCGGGTATATTGTAGAATCTTTGGGTATAGCACGAGTAGGGGAAGATTGGTTTGATCATGCTGAAAAGAATTGCCCTAGGGTTCCAGCTTATGTGGATGGAATATTAGTGGAACATGCCATTGTAGACACTGGATCGTCGGTCAATATCATGAGTTCAGAGTTGAAGGAGAGATTGGGTCTAGGCATCCAAAAAAGAGAGCTCCACCCTTCTTAGAATGGCTGATGATAGTCTAAGACAACTAGAAGGTTACGTTACTAAAGTCCATGTTACAATTGCAAGTGTAGAATGCTTCTTGGACTTTAGGGTGATCAGATTTGCAAGACGTCCTAGCTATCAAGTTTTGCTAGGTAGGCCTTGGATCTTACGAACAGATTGTCAAGTTGATATACTTGCCGGTCGAGTGGTTCTAGGTAGAGGTGCTAATCGAGTAGTAGTCAATGCTTACCCTGAGTCTCCTCAAAGTGAGAGAGCTCCTTTATCTTCTACTGAATTAGAAACACCAGATGATCCATCTGGTAGTGAGACATCATCCATTGACGAATCTAAAGAGGGGTCCACTACAGAGGATATCTATCAGATAACTCTAAATGAGCCGATAGAGCCGCAAGATAGGATAAGAGATGCGGATGTGATTGAGTTAGACCTTGGCACGCCGAATGATTCGCGGCCAATTAAATTAGGTTCCATGCTCAGTCCAGCAAAAAGGGAGGACTATGTGTCCTTGATTCAAGAATTCCGCGGCATCTTTGCTTGGAGTTATGATGAGCTGAGAGGCATTCCTCCCAGCATGGTTGTTCATACTATTCTTGTAAAAGAAGACAGTCGTCATGTGCGTCAGAAAGTAAGGCGTACGCCTTTTGAATTGAGGGACGGGCTGTTTGAGGAGTTACAGAAGTTAAGAAAAGCTGGTTTAATCTTCCCTGTACATCATAAAGAATGGTGTTCGCCAGTTGTTATCAGGAAGAAGAAAAATAACCAGATCCGATTATGTGTAGATTTTAGAGAGCTGAATAAGCAGACGGTTAAGGATTACTACCCGTTGCCGTTTATTGACTAGATTTTGGATCAATTAACGGGTAGGGAAATATATTCATTCATGGATTGCTTTGCGGGATATAACCAGATGGCAATTGCAGAAGAGGACAAGTTGAAAACAGCTTTTATTACTGTCTTTGGTACTTTTGCGTACCATGTGATGGCCTTTGGTTTGTGCAATGCACCTAGATCATGGCAGCGGACAGCAGGCAAGACCTTTGGTGACATCTCCCCAGACGAGCTGAAAGTATTTATTAATGACCTGGGGGCAGCCATTGTAAGGGAAAGGATGTTGGTTATTTTAAGAAAATGCTTTGAGCGTTGTAGATAATTTTGTATCACTCTTAACCCACGGAAGTGTGTCTTTGGAGTACCTTATGGGCTATTACTAGGCCATGTGGTCACTTCAGTGGGAATCGCAAACTGACCCTGAAAAGATTAAGGTTATAGTCGCTATGAGTCCACCACACACTCCAAAAGAGGTTCATAGCTTTCTGTCATTGATAGGGTACTATCGACAGTTTATTAACGCCTTGGCAGAAAGGACGTTGCCATTAACAAACTTATTATCCTTTAGCTGTCTATTTGAATGGAGCGACCCCTGTAAGGTAGCTTTCGAGGATGTGAAATATGAGCTAATAAAAGCACCTGTTCTAAAAGCACCTAAAAGAGGCGAGGTGTTCTACATATTTTCAGCAGCCACCATGCATAGTATCATCTGCTGTTTAGCCCAAATTTGGGAGGAAAAGTGGTATCATCCGATAGCTTTTACTAGTCGGAAATTGGGCATTTCAAAGATCAACTATACCTACATGGAGAAGTTGTGTCTTGTGATGGTCTTTGGGATTAAGAAATTTAGGCACTACATCCTCTATGAAAAGGTAGTGTTCTATATGAAGGCAGAAGGGCTTAGATTGCTTATGAACAAGCTACAGCTGCCTGATCGATTGGCAAAGTGGTTAATCACTTTGCAGGAGTTTGATTATGAGATTAAGAGTAAGCCACCGAGGTTGCAGGGTATTGTGGAATGCCTTGTGGATTTCGAGGAGCCGAAAGAGACTTTGGCTGAAGAAAGTGATATTGAGAAAATGTTTAAAATTGATACAGCTTCTATCCCATCTTGGTGTGTTGCTATTACACACTATTTATCAACATGAGAGACTGGAGCTAGTTTGTCAAAGTCTGAAAAGAGGAAAATCAAACAGCAAGCTTTGAAGTTTTCCTTGATCGCAGGGACACTATATCGGCAGGGTGTTGATGATATTTACCGCCGATGTGTGATGCCCTGATGAGGTTCCTTTCATCTTGGAAGAGTGCCATGACTCTGCATGTGGAGGGCACTTTGCGGGACATTTGACGCGCAGAAAGCTTTACGAGCTGGATATTGGTGGCCGTCCATCTTCCAAGATTCCTTTGAGTATGTTAAGAAATGTGATATTTGTCAAAGACATGATAGTAGAGAGAATAGGAAATAGCCACTTACGCCTATCATGGCTATCCTTCCATTTGAGAAGTGGGGCATTGATTTTGTGGGTCCTATTACCCCATCGTCTACTACCCAGAAGAGATACATTATAGTAGCCACTGATTATTTTACAAAATGGTCAGAAGCGCGGGCGACAAGGCAGGAGAATGCAAAAGAGACTGCAAGTTTCCTTTTAGAGCAGATTATCTGCCGTTTTGTCCACCAAAAGAATTAGTGTCGGATCATGGAACCCATTTTTTGAACAAAGTGATCAAAAGCTTGACTGAAGCTTGGCAAATCAAGCACAATAAAACGACCCCTTATAATCCGCAAGCAAACGGAGAGGGGGGAAAGTACTAATAAGAAGCTTGTGGGGATCTTGTCTAAAATAGTCTTTGAGAAGAAACGAGACTGGGACAGGAAGTTGTATGTGGCACTATGGGCATATAATACAACATTCAAGCAAGCTATGATTTGAGACCCGCAAAAGAGCTTTAAAGTTAGTTGAATGGGGCGGTTAATTCCTTATTTGGAGCACCCATATCTAGAGCAGAGATACCATCAAGGGAAACTCATCTGGTGGAGCAAAGAATACAAAGTGATTGAGCAAGAAGACGGAACCTTTGTGTGGGAAATCAAAGTCTTCTGCAATCACTGCTTACGACTGTTGACGAGTATCCATGTTGAGTTCAATGAAGAAGGTGGGATGGAGCCGTCAGTTCACCCTCTAAACATGTTGAAATTTGACTATCATAATTACGAATAGAGGAGTTCGTGATGGCCGGCTGTGTAAACCCATTGTGGACGTACACATTGTATTTTGACGGAGTGTCCAAGGGCCCTAATAAAAAAGGGAGTGTTTTAGTAGTAATCTGTGATCCCCGACGTAGAGTGACGATGAAGTTAGCTGCTTATCTTGGGGTAGGATTCACTAACAATATGGCGGAGTATAAAGCCTTGATTATGGGACTGCATATTGCCAAGCAAGGTGGTATTCATTGGTTGTTAGTAAAAGGGGATTCCCAGTTGATCCTGAATCAGCTAGATGAGACATACACAGTGCGGAATCCCATTCTCTGTATGTATCATCGAACTGCCATGACCCTACTTGAGGAGTTTGAGAGAGTGTCTTTTCAGCTAATTCCACGTTACTGGAATCAGTTTGCAGATTCACTGGCAAATCTTGCTTATGAGGAAGACCTCTTCTTTAATTGTGGTCCTAGTCTGGATATTGTTATCAATGATGAAACAGGACCCGGTCGCTTGTGGGGAATGTTATCAGAGCATGCAATATATGGCAGACGATGGTTGATATGGGTGATGCAAAGAGTAGCCGAGACCAATCTACCGTTATTATCCTGGACCCATAGGTTGATTAGACAACATGTTATGCGTACGCCTCTTGCTATATATGCAGGAGGGATGGGTCATAACCTTATGCATTTAGTTTAGGGTTGGGAGCCTTGGTTTTTCCTCCTTGGAAAGGAGCTTATTATTGTATATCTGTACTATTCCAGGGAAGGATGTGTAGGTGCTATTCTGTTTTATTTCATTAGGCAAAGAGGGCCGATTAAGTTTTGTGGTGAAGTGCTTTATTTCATTAGGCCAAGAGGGCCAGTTGTCTCTTTAGTGCAGGTGCAGTTAATGGTTTCTTGTTTTAGTTTTGTGCTAGATAGGTTCGAAGAAGAGCTTGGAAGGAGCCTTTTGTTGCACGGAAGCTTCTCGTGGCCCTATCCAGGTGATATCTCTCCTTTATGAGTACCGTGGTTTTTATGCTATATATGTTTGTGTACTTGTTAGGGGGTTTTTCTTTTCTTATTGGGGACCAAAGTCCAAGGCATGAAGTCCCAGGGTTAGGTTCAGTATGTTTGAGGGAGGTCTGAGTAGTTGTTGCCTCTTGTAAAGACATTGTCAAGCATTGAGAGACCTGTTTTAGAAGGGAGTCCTAGTGACCCTGTTCTGCTAGCTTGCTAGGCAGCCATTCTAGGAGCTCTTGTTAATTGTGAGGCAGTTAGAGAAGCCTGCCATACGAAGAAAAAATAATGTTGATAAGGAAAGAAAAACCTTGAATATCTTACAGGACAATAAAAATATACAAAGGTGTGTAAAAAGGGGTTCTAACCCCTATAAAAATAGAAAAGAAAAGAAAGGAAAAGTTAGAAGCAGTTGATCATCGCCTTGCGGAGGCCTGGTAGGTTCCTGGGGATGAGTCAGACTTGGGGCCGATGCCTTGCATTCCTAGGGGTGGCATCCTGCTGGAAAAGAAGAAATTAAGGAAGGTTGGAGCGAAAATAAAAGTAAGCATCAGAAAAGGATTAAGTGTCACCTTGCGAGGGCTTGGTAGGTTCTTGGGTACCGAGACTGGTCCTGAGGCCGATGCCTCGTTCTCCTTGGGTCACTACGCTCAGCTCCCTCCTTTTTACATGCCCAAGTATAGAATGATAAAACCCTAAAAGAAAAAATGTGCTATTAGCAAATACTTCTTGATCAGGCTATAGGAGTGCTCGCCTAGTAGGAGTTCATGGTTGTGGTATTCTTAGTTAGGTAGGTAGTTCAGACCACCACTTAGGGCGAACTCGTTGATAGTTCTTTTTAGTTTGGCCGTGTTGGAGCAGTTGGTTAGTGACTAGCTTCGGACCTTTTATCAGATTATGCTAGGCCTACTCCTTGTGGATGTCATGCCTTAGTTATTAGGGGGTAGGGTGAGCATTGTGCTGGGTTTAGTATGTATCTTTTTTGTATCAACTTGATGCTTTCTTTGGTTGTTTTTGTGCAGATCTATTGTGGGATTCGATGGGCTGAGTCGCCCTATCCCATGGTTGCCAATGAGACTGGAGTTTTGATGCCGAGAAGTGCTTAAAAATAGCTAAAAATTACGAATATCAAGGGAAAAATATTCAACGTTGAAGGCAGTGGCTCCAACTAGGACGATTTTAAGCGTCAAGTGCTTTAAAGGCTCCTAAGTGACACCTGTTAATTTTTGATAATTTTTTTGACTACTGTGCGGGTTGTCAGGAGGTGCCGGCCAATGCGGGATGTCAAGCCGAACGCGTAGAAATTTACAGCACTCGATTTGGACACCGGACGGGGAAATGGCCAAGGAACCAGTCAAGATACGAAAAGGTGGACTTATTTTTTGCCAAATGAGTGGTGCCTTTTGGGAGCATTGGACCACCCCCCCCCCCCCAAATTTTATGAGGCAAGAATGAAAAAACGTGAGTAGGGGAAGCATGGAGATGGCATCTGATGGCGCCGAAATTTGCGCCATGATCCATGAGGATCATGATGGTAGCTTGCAACCCCCCTGATTGACATTGGGGCTTGATTCCCTCCTGTATGTTGATGCTATCGCCACCCTTCGCTCACGCAATGATGGCCTGGATGAAGATATCTGATTTTAGTCTTCCTCTCTCCTCCCTCGCTCTTTTTTAAGGGGTTGTTCTTGTGTGGAAGAAGACAATGAAGAATGGTGGAGGAAAGCTTGTTCAAATGAGACCGGATTGCTTCCGGATGGATGAAGACATGAAGAGTGCTATTCTTGAAGATGCTGAGCATTAAATGCATGCTGGAAATTAGTCCCGTAATCAAGACCACGAAATCGAGACCTGAAAATAAGCGGTAATGCTATTTTTATAAAGAAAAATGATCTTTTTATGCTATTTGCTTTATGAAACCTTGTTCATATGGGATGAAAGTTCATTATGATATTTGTTTCCATGAGTCTCAACTGTTTGCAACCTGAAAATCAGAAAATATAAGGCTACATGGCCGAAATTAGCGTTAAAATACATGAAAAACACACGTTTTAAGGGTAAAATTTGGGGTTTTGATATATAAATGAGAAATATGATATATCACACCAACTAAATCTGAGTTTTTGCTGTCAATGAACCTAAGGGCCACAGCCCACAATCAATTTTAATTTTTAGTCATTATTTATTAAAGAAAAATAGGAAAAAAATACAAAAAATGGATTTAAAATTTAGGGAAAAATAGAAAATGGGTTGAGGAAAATTAGGGAAAATTATATCTATGTTTGTGCAATGTATAACGATGGCAAAGCACGAGGTTGGCCTCAGTTTTTCCTCCTTTCTATGTTTTGTGCGTATTTATCATTCTTTTAAAAGGGAAAAATGCATAGAAACCCTATCTAACCAATCAATGATGCAAAATGCTAAGAGTTGGATGAAAAGGGGTTGAAACGCTGAAAGATAAAGAAAATATTTAATTTATGCATTGCACTTGGCATATAGGAAACGTTTGAATAAAGAGGATGGTAGCATGAGCATATGGCTCGGTGCCTCCTTTCAACGCAACACGCATTAGTAAAATTAATGGAAAGGAATGCTTTATGCACTATGCACGATGTTGATCTTTCTTTTGTATGAGCGCATAGCCATACACGATTTGCATTAATCATAACAATTAACCACTTCTAATTGGTGCCTTGGATCAGGATATTCTCCAACCTTGGCACTTTCCTTTTCTATTGTCTTAGGAGCAGATGTCTCTCCTCTTGCATTTGTGACTTGCTTCCCCTCTGGTAACCTGGTGGCACTATTTTTCTTAAGTGTAATCCTCATCTCATCCCACTTTTTCCTTCTTCTATGGCTTCTCTTCCCTATTGAAACTGCATCGAGGTTGCTAGGTCTTGGTAATGAATTAACAGCCTGCTTTGCCTATGCTTGGGTCATGACATTCAGCGGAAGTGGTGTGTCTTCACTGTTAAGTGTTTCAACTCCAAATAGTCCCAATGGAACAGACGGCACAATAGCCGAACTAGTGGATGGTTTCTGCCTAGGGTACTCAGCATACAAGTGTGTGATTCCACACTTAAGGCATCTCAAGTCAGCTTTGTCTCGATTAGCTTGCTCCCTTTCAGGACATTGAGATGAGATTTGTCCTGGGTGACCACAAGTTCTTGGTTTCGTCCTCCTAGATCTCTACGTCTTCCCCTTCCCAATGCCATCACTAGTAGCATAGGTTTGAAATCCATCAAGATGGGATTACCCTTGTCATCATACGAGATGTAAAGGTTTATGTATGATTTATCCTCGTTCGGCTCCTCCACGTAATGTATTGGAGCTTCGCTCGTCAGTGGATGGGTCATGATGGGTCCAAGTGGTCTAGATATCCCTGTGGGGTTAATGTCCATCCTAGGGATAGCTGGCTTTGAATCATTGGTTGCTAGAAGAGCTAGTGGAGCTCCCCTTCCGTAATGTGGTAGTCTACTCCCTAGGTAGTAAGGCTATTTGTATGGTTGTGGGCATGGCAACTGCCTTGGTAATCGGCAATGCATTGCATTATGGCCAAACCTACCGCAATTGGCACAGGGTCTGGATCTAGGATCCATGCACTCGGTTGGAAGGTGGTTTTCTCCACAATGCAAGCATTGCACGTGAGGTCATGCGGGGCTTCTCATCATCTCTTACAACTTAGCCAACTCTAACTTCACATCTACCAACTACTGGCTCTATCAACATTCTTGCCCTTGTCTTAGGTACTTTGGCTAGATCTTTCACTGGTGGTCGGAGCTCTTTCTAAGGTTCTAGAGGTAGTCATGTCTGAGATTGTGGGTCTTGAGCTCCTCTCTTTGAGTAGATCATCCACTCATATGGCTTCTTTGAAGACCCTAGCTAGCACATCCCTTTGCAGGTTTGAGTTGCTCACCAAGGCTTTGTAAAGCTCTTCGCTTCAGATTCCACTTATGAACACGGTGGAGACCGCTCATTCACTAGGTCACTCTGTTGTTGGGATTCTCTTAAAGAGACTCCACACGTGGGTGACATACTCTCGGATATTATCCTTGTCCTTTTGGCTGATGTTCATCATTCTAACAATGAGGTTGTCAGAGTATCCCGCCTCAAAGAATTTATTTATGAAGAGACTCTTGAGGGTATTAAAGTCATTGTGTTTGGCATTGTCTAAACTAGTGTACCATGTTCGTCCTTTGTCTCTTGGGAAAAGTCCAAAAGCTTGTTCATGCTGAGCAAGGTTCGTGAGGCCGTTTGCCTTGCATATGTGCTCAAACTGCTTCACAAAGCTATATGGGTCATTGTCGGGATGATATTTGTCAAGTTGCTTAGCAACCACAGGTATCTTGGTTTGGCTCTTAGATTTCGAGGTGACTCCTAGTCCTGATAGCAATGTAGTCACTAGAGCTGCTCTGCTTTGCTCTGTAGCTATGTTCTCTAAGAGTTGCTCCATGAGAAGCTTGCTTAGCATAAGATCAGGCTCTAAGACTCTCTCCCTCTCAACGTTTGGTCCTGTTGTCTTGGCTCTATTGGTGAGAGCTAAGACATGTTGTACTTCACACATTTGTTTATCTTGTCTCAGCTTTTGAGCTCATTGCCCTTGGTTATAGGCAGCCATGCCTTGCAGTGCTTCCCTTTCCAACCTTCTCTCCTCCTCTAGATCGGCTAAGATGTCCTTGACTGGTCTACCATGATGCTCCATTTTGGTTTGTAGGTCATACTAGGTCATCAGTTGTTTATTGGGTGTCAATTGGGAATTCTTCCAAGTCAAGCTCATTATTTTCTAGGTTGACGCTCGTTCTTGACATATTGTTGACTTCTTAAGCAACTAGGGCATCAATCAGATTGATCAACTCGGGTAGAGTTGTGTCCCTAATTGTGCTTATTGCTATTGCTTCCTAATTGTCTTGATAATTCAAGTCTCTCAATCTTCAGTAGTTGGGGTCGTTGGCCACTTTTCAATGTCTAGGGTCTCCTCCTACTAGTGGGTTTTTTCAACTTATTTTATCTTGGGTGAGTTTCTTGTTATTTGAAGGAATCCTCAATGTTACAGGCACTTAGATGCTAGTGATGTGCTCTTCAAGATGCGCTGTGCAAAATTAGGCTTCTAGCTTTTTTTTTTTTTTGTGCATGTCAAATATTTACTTGATGTAATGTGTGAATCCAATGAAAACAATATAGTGCAACATATACTTTCCTGATTCATTCGTGCATTTAACAACCACTCTAGCTAGTTTATTATGGTCTCTATAGCATCCTAGACATGTGGTCTAAGGGATAGCAGGTTTGATCAATTAGTCTAGGTCTCTATCAGAATACAAGGCTGAGGGTCAATGCTGTGGTTATTTTTTGGTCTGTCAGATCTTAGCTCTCAAGTTAATTGGCTTTATTTTTCCATTTATTCACTTGGGGATCCACTGAAGTATCTATGGATAGGGATTGGCCTCTACATGATCCAGTGAGGTCAAAGTTTGTCAAATTTTGATGTTCTGTTTCCCATCCAAATTTTCCCATCCAATTTGCAGGTTTTTCCCTCTAATTCCTAGAGTCGGCTGTCTGATTTTAGTTGTCTCGATTCTGGGCTGTCTCATTCTGGCTATCTAATTCTAGGATGTCTAATTCTGGCTATCTGATTCTGGCCTATTCGATTCTGGACTATCCGATTCTGGCCCATCCAATTCTGGACTGTCCGCCGATTCTAGGCCATCCCATTCTGGACTGTTCAATTTTGCGAATTGGACTACCTGACTATGACGGTGAAAATATGTACAAACTTGATGAAAATTTGATGTATCATACTCGATGCTTCCTCCTAGTCTTTGGCAATCTCAAAAATCAAATAACAAGGTGTCAAAACAACTCACCTAAAGCCTCCGAATGTGCTTGATAGCAAGAATTGAAGCTCTCCTTGCCTTGTTTTTTCCCTGTTTTGGGCCTGCTATTATAGTAGACACCATGCTATGTATTTCTCTCTTTTTTCGAAATTTTTTCTTACCTAAATGCATTCAAATCACAAGTAACAACTTACACTACTCCAATCTACTTCCCCAAATCCAGAAAACTAGAAAAACTTACTTGCAAAGAAGATTGAATACCTCTTTAACTCCCTTGCTTCCTATCTATCTCAAGCACTGATTCGGGGCAAACCCTACTTCAATGCTCAATTCGGAGTGCACAAGCACTCGAATATTGAATACATTAGTCTCAGCAATGGAACCAAAATGTAGGAGCTTTCTTCTCAACTGCCAAGACCTATGAACCGCTTATTGCTTCAAGTGTTTCAAGCCAAGTGCAATGGCTACCTCTCACATAGCCATATGCGCTCTCACACCTACGAGTGCAGTGATCTTACCTCCATGCTCGATTGAGTTGCCTCGTCCCTCAAGCATTCTGATAGCTTCACAATCCAAGGTGCAAGATCAATCTTCAAGCTCCAAGCTCCAAGCTCTATGCTCCATTTCCACACACGAGACAAGAGAAGAGAAGAGAAGAAGAAGAAGAAGAAGAAGGGACGAGAAGATGGAGAGCTTCTCCACCATGGTCCCTCATATTCACAGTTCACTTTTATATTTAAAATGTGTCTTTCCTCTTTTGCGCTTGCCTTGAACTTTTAAGGTTGTCCTTGCACTTTTGGCATTTTTTCCTCCCATTTCTCCAGCTGGGGCTGCCTTTTTCTACTTTGCTCTGCATCTTTTAAATTTTCTTTTTACTTTCTTTGCATTGGGGCTAACAAGAAGTAAACTTATATTCCATGGACCCCGACTGAAAAATTGGGCTTTGAGAAGCTTAAACAAAGTTTTGTGAGAACTTATATTTTAAGGCTCCTTAACCTAAACTAAGAGTTTAAGGTTGTAATAAATGCTAGTTTTCTAACAGTGGGTTGTACACTCGTATAGAAAGGTCATCGAATGGCCTACTCTTTAAGAAAGTTGAAGATACACGAGAAAAACTATGCTTACACATGATTTGGAGCTATTGGTAGTGATTCATGCTCTTAAATTATGGAGATATTACTTGCTTGGGAAAAAAGTTACCTTAGTCACATTGACCAAAAGAGTCTGAAGTGTATATTTATCCGATAAGATCTAAACATGACACAATAGTGGATCAAAGTCTTGCAAAAGTATACATTTGAGATCAAATTCATGTTGAGAAAAGAGAATGTCATTGCAATCATGTTAAGCCGTAAAGCATTTCTCAATACCCTCATCTCGGAAGAGCCTTCAAGAACATAATCTTTAGACATATAGTGTCAATACCAAGTAGTTCTATCATCTAGATGGCAAAGACAAAAGAATCCAAGGACCTAAAGCACCAATAGTTATAGATAGAATTCCAAGCTAAGAATCAAGATTCTAAGTTAAAGCTTAAAACAAGACCCCTCCATTCAGGAAGAGCTTGTCTACTTTAAGACAAGGCTATTCATTCCTTTAATTCAAGAACTCAAGAAGAAGATATTTTGAGAATCCAATGAATCCCCATTCTCAAGAAACCTTGGCTATGGTAAGACACTCAATGCCATAAGAAAGAACTATCATTAGGAAAAGATAAGGGGTGATTTACTAAATTACATCACTGAATGCCTAAGTTACCAATGGGTGAAAGCTACGCATGTTAAGATGCCCAAAAAGCTCTAGCCACTTGACATTCCTGAGATGAAATGGGAGTTTATTAGTTTGGATTTTGTGGTCAATTTACCCTCTATTCAAGATGAATAAAACTCTATTATGGCAATTGTGGATATGATAACAAAGGTTGCTCACCTTCTCCTAGGCAAGTCAAATTATAAGGCTTTAAATATAGCAAGATTCTTTGTAAAGGAGATAGACTCCATGGGTTACCAAAGAGGATCATCAATTATCACAATTCCCTATTTACTTCTCACGTGGATTTTTAAAGGAGCCCTGGTCTTCCTCCATGTTTGCCCAAAGAAGTCCTCTCTATCATTGGGAGAATTCAAGAAGTTGAGTCCAAGATACTATGGACCCTATATGATCCTCAAGTGGCTAGGGCCTACTAGATACATGTTGCAACTCCCCAAGCACTTATAAAATTCCATAGCATATTCTATGTTAGCTTATTGAAAGCCAATGTGCCCAAGCCATCAAACAAGTTACTCAAGTAGCCAAGGATGGACAAAAAGTCTATGCCGACTTGCTAAGGAAAACAAGAGTGGTTTTCAATGAAAGAGACATGGTCTTTCTCCATGTTCACCCAAAGAAGAGCTCTATATCATTGGGAAAATTCAAGAAGCAAAGTCCAAGATACTGTGGATCTTATGAAATCCTCAAGTACCTAGGGCCTAATGCATACAAGTTGCAACTCCCCAATACTTAAAAATCCACAATGTATTTCGTGTTAGCTTGTTGAAAGCATATGTACCCAAACCCTAGCATGTTCTTGATGATCAACAAGTTGTGGGTGTGGGTGAGTGATAAAACAAAAGGTTAATTAAACCTTAGCTTTATATGTATTTTCAATCATTTAATTTTTCATAGTTTCCATTTCATCTTATCATCAACATTACAAACTAAGCATCATCATTGTTGTCATGATCTCAGTAAAATTGATTATCATCATTATCACCAAATGCATCAAGAAACCGGTCGCCTTCATCATTTAACTAAACCCCATCATCAACATCACCAAGCAGTTGACTACAATCGATGTTTCTTTCCCTCTACTTATCGATCATATTAAATTGGCTCTCATCATCAAGCATCAACCACCATTGTCCTTATGATCATTATCTACAATTAGTGTTCAAAAATCGAGAAAGAAAGGGGGAGGAGAATAACTCCAAGGATTGACTGGGGAAGAGAGTGAGAGCAATCAACACTAAGAGAGATCTAAGTCTTTATAATAGCCTTACAACCTTAGTTATTAAGTTTTTTTGGTCCTTTTTCTTTTGTGTTTTTGCAACCAACTACTCATCCCATTATGAGCGCGCGCACGCACACACACACACACATAGAAAGAGAATGAGAGAGAGAGAGAGAGAGAGAGAGAGAGAGAGAGAGAGAGAGAGAGAGAGAGAGAGAGAGAGAGAGAGAGAGAGAGAGAGAGAGAGAGAGAGAGAGAGAAAGAGAGTGAGATAAAGGAAGAAAAGTAGAACAAGAACAAAAGAGGTTGTGAGAAGCCTTGAGTCTCCATATACTTCATCTTTCCTCCCCTCTTTCCCATACTCCTTTAATCACTGAAACTCTCATTGCTTACCATTACTCTCCCCAAGTCCCTATCTTCCTCTCAAGATCAAAATTACCCTAGTCTCTCTACCTTAGCTCATAATCCTTCTGTTTAAGTTCTATAATCCCCCTCCTTCCTTCCCTATTCTATGACCTACTCGAAGATCCACCATTCAAAGCTTTGAAGAATCTATCTTGTATGAAGATCGCACCATCACCAATTAATCTACCCACACTATCTATTAGCCCTTTTCCTCACATCCTTATAAAGTCTTGGATTCAAAGATGTTCAAGTCTCAAGATCGACAAAGGCCAGAAGGAGTGGGACAAGTGACTCATCCGTAAAGCTTGTGTATTCAAGATAGCCTCCAAAACAACACAATGCTAGAGCAAGACAAGAAGTAGCACATACAAGCGATATCACATGGAGCTCATGTGTCCTATGTTATACAAGCGATATCTCATATATTAGAAAATAGCATGTTATTATTTCTTGATCAAATAGTAATGCACATAAACTTTCAAGTTCAAGCATCTTATGGTGTTTTCACAACTTCGATACGTGGATTGAAAGCTAACACCCCAGAAGGGAATTTTTCAGAGGAGTATACCCTCTTGTGATGGGTTTTTAATCAAAGAGTTGCGTGATAAATTCTATGATAGTTAGCATAAATCATTAGCATAAGTTTGATATCAAGAAATGATAGGGTGAACACTATATAAGAAAGAAAATGATAGTTAGAATATTAAAAGTCAAAGGTAGTTTAAAATCTTTCTTTTCCTTAAATTAAATATGATATTATGTCTTACTTATTTCAAAATATCACTAAATGGGATGTTAAGTCATGGATTCCTTATTAGGTTCAAAACATCAAGTTGAAAAGACATTGGATTATTTTGAGAATAGGATAATACACTAAGTACTATCTAATTTTACCTAAGAAGAGGAGGTATAGTTAATTCTAATTAGGCTAGATAATGCAAACATTGTCTATTAACCTACCAAATTCATTCAAGATTAATCATACAAATTTTAATAGGGGAAAGGTAGTATACCCTAACAGAAGGGATGCCATTTTTTCATTTTAGCAAGGTGTAATCTTACTATTATGAAATCCAAGAAAGAAGGATAGATAATTAGATTACTACAATAATGATATAAAGAATCATATACATTAAAAGGGAACTCCTTTCAAGATCCATATGCAAAGAAACTTTCCACATCATTACAAGTCATGAAGGCAAACTCTTTATACCCATAAAGGTGGACTAGGGTTCAAGGGAAACATAAAGGTCCTTAAGTCCCAAATACTTGAGTTAGGAGAACTAAAGGTTCTTGAGGAGGGAATTAAAACCCTTTTTAAATATGTCATAAATAATCCAAGGATTGCATTCGCTTCAAGGGCAATGCTAATGCCTTTCGCTAAGTTCATGGCAACTCAACAAGACCAATGGGAACTTAAGTTGGAAGGATAGTACTTATAACAATTTTCAATTTGCATGAATTGCGTCTTAAGGATTGTTCAATGCATTAGCAAGGATTTTTTGTGATTGTGTATTTTGATTAAATCTTGTACCAAATAAGTTGAGCTTGGATGCATAATAGGCCTCCCCCAAAGCTACTCACAAAGCTCATCACACCAAGGATTTGTTTTGTCCATTCCGAATGCTAGGACCAAAACCATATGCGAGATATCTCTCCATAGGGATTAGGCATTAGCTAGGAGACTATGCAAGTGCCAAGGGACTTTGGTTGTAAATCCCTTAGGCATCTAGGATTAGTTTAACCCTCTACGAGATCAAGATGGTTCCGCAAGAGGCCTTGATGCTAGCGAAGGGTAGATGGTGATATCCCATCTTCAAGCAGAGTCTTGCACATGGATGGGTGATCTAATGCAATAAAACAAAGTTACCTAGCTTGAAATAAAGAAGTGTTTTTAAAAGAAGATTAGGTTCAATTATTTTTGTGTTGTGAATAAGTTACATGAATGAATCCTATGCCTAACCGGTTAGTTAAGGAACCTATTTTTATGTGTTGAACTGAAGTGGTAGATAATGAAATAAATAATAAAACCTATTATGAAAAGGAAACGCGGAGGACAAATCCCTGACAGCTCCACCATCCTATGGTAGAGTGGTGAGCCGAGAAGTTTCTCTCAAAAGCAAAGATTAGATGAAATGAGAAAGAGTTAAAATGCTAATTGTCATGGGAAATTATCATAGGTCCCAACCTCTATTGTTTTAGGGACTCACGGTGAGACTTTGCCTTATGGACAAAGGGTCAATGTGTTAGCTCCCCCTTATTTCTCACTGTCTTTAAACTAAGTGTGACATGGGTCTACTTTGGTTTGGATTATTTTGCATAAGAATCTACTAGTAACCGGAATATTAGAAAACTTAGCAATTATTTAGGGATCTTGCTTTCAAGTCGATCCTCGTGGGCATGGAGTGGAGCTTCCCTTGTGAGGTACAATCAAGCAACCCTTGGCAACAAAGTCTGTGATATTCCAACCGAGTTTCAAATGGCATTGCTTAGGTCTATCTCTTAATAGACTGCCAAAATCATACCATCAACGGTTTGTTAAATAGTCATATCACATGATACTCTCAATTGATGACTCTCCTCCTATGATCCTATGAGGGACCACATCAACAAGCTAGAGGACATGCGGGATGAGCTTACATCCCGTGGTTGGATGATGTCTTTGAAGGACATGGCAATGATTGTACGATGTTTTCTGCACCAACTTTCTTACCTTCAAGGTCCATGAGGCGCTTCTTTGAGAAGAGCTAGCCCTGCTTGTCTTAGTAGCTCAAAGACATTGGTGCCAGTGAATCTAGTCTTACTAAGGCTTTTACTACAAGTTCAAGAGGGAACAACAAGAAGGACAAGAAGAAGAAGCAAGTTAAGCATTCAGAGTCTTATTTGGGATCTAGTTCCAATTCAGAGGAAAAGCCTAAGTACCCACTTTTTGGAATGGGTACATATCTCAAAGAGAAGTGTTGGAAGAAATACACTCATCTTCGTCCGCAAGTGAAGGATGGCACTAAATCATCTGAGCCTTCATCTACCTCTATACCAATTGTTATCCATGAATGAGTGATCTTTCACATCCATGGGATGGAGGAGCCTTCTTCAATGGTTGTCTCATCTTCAAAGAAGCTTTGGCTTATTGGTAGTGGTGCTTCAAGCCATATGACTCCTTGAGGGGATTTGTCTCAAGATCTCTATCCATTTGATGGCGCAATCATTGTTGACGACATCTCATTGGTGCCTATCAATGTATTAGCACTTTGCCCCTATTATCTAACCATCCATTCAGCTCCATTATAGAGGTCCTATATGTTCTAGACTTGGTCTTATTAGCAAGTTGGTTAGCTCATGTGTAAGTCATGCATGCCTATCAGGGCTGGGCACATTGCCTTTTATTTAGGCATTATTTTAGTGATGTTTTCTATGGCATGTGGCATTTTATACGAGTCAGACCAAGTGCCATTTAGGCCTATTTTATGCCTATTTATTTTGTGGATCCTCCTCCTCCCATTTAGTCATCATCACTCTTCAAGTGGTCTTCCTATTGGAGAGAGGAGCCAATGCTAGTGCCAGTGCACATGCAACTAGTGACCCATTGTTGTATGCATCATTCTCATTTTTGGTATATGGGTTCCATTTCCTGAGCACATTTTTTCAATTTTCTTCTTTTGCAGTGTTCTTCTATTTTCTTTATTTTCTATCTTGTGTTATTATCAATTTATTTTAGCACTTGTTTATACTCCCATTACTACACTTCTAACATGGTATTAGATTGCAAGATCTAGGTTCTTGCTATGATTTTTCTATTGATTATAGGTCTTTCTTCCCTTTGCTAATCAGGTAACCTGCTAGTGGTGGTTTTCAGCTATGTGTACTTAGCTGCTACATATGCTTTCATATCAACAACTTGCATTTTTAGCTAGCACCTAGATTCTAGCCTACAATTGTCAGTTTTCCTGCATTAAATGCTCCATTAGCCTAAGTTTTTGGTTTTCTACCCCTAACCATGGCTACATGAATGTTTACACAGGCCGTTTTTGCTATTTCTAGTAGTATTTGACTAGTTTTTCTTCATTTTGTAATAGTTAACCTTTGTTTCTACTATGATTTTTTTGTGACACTACATGTGAACTCTCATTTTATGAAGTCTTGGCTATTGATTTGGCTGTATTCCCTCTCCATACCCTCTATCCTCTATCTTCTCCTCTCATGAGGGCTCCTTCATGCACTTCTACAAATGATAAGTTACATAAACTTGACTATCTTATATGGAGTGTTAGGGGTAAAGGAGCCTCTGCCTAGTCGCCCATGTATTACTACATTGACAATATCCGCCACTGCACATTGTAGGTGGCGGGCGCTCGTCATCGTCACTTTATTTTTTATTCTTTTACTGACAGTTTGAATAAAGGAAGGCCTGGTCACACATTGTGATTGTTGGAGTTCCCATTTGGTCTCTTTCTCTTTCTTGCTCTTGCTCTCCCGCCATAGCTAAGCTTCAATCCTTCTCACCTTTCAATTGGTATCAAAGCATGGTTTCTTGAGCATTCTAACTTTTTTTCTGACTCCTTCAGCTTCCTATTGATTACCTACACTGATTGGGTCTCCTTCTCGGCAACCATAGCTGACTCTCTCGAACTCCCATCACTCCCTGACTTCTCGAGCACCTACCTGGCCACTTTGGGCACGCTCAGGGCATTCCAACAAAGGTATTTCTTCATTTTCTTTAGGGTTTCATGTTGGTTATAGGTCTATAGGTCTGAGAAGAGAAAGGGGGTAGCACCATTGAAGCTCCGTGCTCCATATCTTGACATAGGCTTTACTCGAGCACCTCAAGCTTGTTATGTGCCTTCTTTGGTACCCACTTGAGCTTCCTACCACTTTGACCAGCTCAAAAACATGAATAGCAACCTCAAGAAAATTGCGCCGTTTTTCCCAAGTGCATTTACAGCACATGATCGTTTGTTTGATCTCCTCCAGCTCATTCCAGTCACTGGCAGCCTCATTTAGGCACTAACACTTAGTGTATGCTTGGCATTTGATCCCAAGCCTTGGCATTGAGCATTGATATGATTTACTTCAAGTTTGGGATTGTTATACACAGTTTACAGGAAGCCCACAATAGTGCTACATTAGCATTTTATGTCTGGACCACTTTGGCATTGACATTGGTTGAGCGGTTGGTGGTCCCGAATGCTAGTGAAATATATGCCTATGATGTGAGATGCTTTTGGGGCTGAATTTTCTCAGTCATTGATTTTTTTACATAGTCCATAGGCAGCCCAAAATAGGGAACCTCTCTATCATTACACTTTATGCTTATGCTACATAGTCATTTGATGCCAAATTATGCTCGGTTGATGCCTATACATATGGGAAAGTATCCCTATAGTTTTTCTATGGTTTTGAGCTTGGATTGAGCCAATGTTTCCTTAGTTTTGGACATTTATTTGCTATTGGAATATTCATGGTTGAAGCTATTGATATGCCTATTGGATTCGGGCTATGTCTTGGATGTATACATTGATGTAGTGACTCTTAGGGATCAACATAGAGCTTGGATTTGCACTCGAATCATTGGTTAAGCTTGAGCTCGCTCTGCATAGAATTATGATCTTCATCTCTGATGTACTTATGGCATGTACTTTGCTTATGTCTAACCGGTCTTAACATGCTTGGCCTATGCCACTATTTCATGCTCGTTACATTGTTTGCAGTTGGATGCTACTAAGCCTTGCTTTGGCTTGACATTTGATTGCCCGAAGCTTACTTTTGCTATTTTTTGGCTTGCCAGGGTTACAGTTTGGATGTGCTTGATGTCTATGGATGTTATGTACAAATGCTACATAGTCTACATGCTTACGAGGTCTTATTAATGCTTGATCTTCGATCTTCTAGCACTGGTGCTATCATCTGCCCTTGTTGAGCTTCTTTGCTTGATATTTACAAATTTTGTGCCAGTGGGAGTGTTTTGATATGCTTGACAGACATTGAGAAAGTGGTTTATGATACTTGAGCATTCAGATACTTGAGACTGGGATCTTCACTTGGATGTTGCATGGTTGATATGCCATGGTCCTCACAGATGTACTTGGGTAGATTTGGGCTTTGCACTCCCTGAGCATACACCTCTTTGTGTCAGGTCTTGCCGATGTTGTGTACACTTTGCCTTATTACATAGGGGGTGTGCCGACCTATTGATGGATTCTTTTGACATGCTTGGGTGTTTTCTCTATGTTTGTATGATTGTCACTTGCTTATTTATGCTCGCTTGATGCCGGCTATGCTTTGACAGTCAATGTTTGACTTGGTGCATTCATTTTGCCTATAGTTTGCTCTCATTGTGCCTGGCTGTAATTTATTACAGCAAGCAGTTATGCATGGACTGATGTGGAATTTTCATGCTGAATCATGCTAATTTTATGTACTTTTGATAGTACTTGGTGGGCAGCATCATTAGCTATCAGTTCGTGGTCATTTTGCCTTGGTTTTGGTGGTATTTTGGCTATTTATAGCAGAAAATAGCAAGTAATTTTGAACTATCTACATCGTTTTGGACTACAGTATGGCATCTTCTTCCACTGACAGTTCTATCTTCAATATTACTAAGCTTGGTGATATGAATTATGCCTACTGAAAGAGCCAAGTTTTGCAAGTATTGGTGCAGAAATCGCAGATAAAGCCACTAAGGATGCATGGTGAGCAGCCTGAAACTATGACTGATGAATGGGATGAGCTTGATGAGTTATGCAAGTCCACCTCATCTTATCTCTCACTGAACAAGTGCATTACAATGTGGTTGAGGAAGCACAGAGTGCTTGGCAGCTTTGGGATAAGATCAAGAACCTCCATGATAAGAAAAGTCTAGCAAGTCAGATGTATTGGCTAAAGCAACTTATGGAACTATGAATGAAGGAGAATATGACGATATCTGCTCATTTGAGCCAGTTCCATGCTAATCTCAAGAACTTAACTTTGCAGGGCATTACCTTCAATGATGAGGTTACTCCATTGTTTTTGCTTGGGACTATGAGTGAGTCATGGGATGTATTCGACACTGCCTTATGTGCTCCTGCTACTATTTTGAACTTGCTTGATGTAGAGAGTGCTCTTCTACAGGAAAAGATCAACTATAAGAACTTGGATGCCTCTCGTATATCGTATGCTTTGACTGATAGAGGCAGAGATGGTAATGGAAAGAATGGCCATGGTAGAGACTCGCAAAAGTCTAGGTCTAAGTCACATGATAAGTCATGTAGCAAGTCTTGTGGGAGAAATGCTAATGTGACATGTCATCATTGCGGTAAGAAGGGTCACATACACCCACAGTGTTATGAGTTTCACAATAAGAAGCACAAAGATAAGAGGAAAGACAAAGTACAGGAAAATTCCTTTGATCGTAGCATGGTACCTATGAAATCCAGTGTGAAAATAAAGGAAATCAATGTCATGCAGACTGATGACTCCGATGTGGAGTGCATACTTACAGCTAGTTCTTGTGATGCTATGCCATTGACCGAGGTTTTCTCTATGTATACGCAGTGCTTGCTTTTGTATTCTGGTGCTTCATTTCATGTTACACCATGCCGTGAGTGGTTTCCCTCCTACAGCACTGTCTCCGGTTCAATTCGCTTGGGTGATGACAAGTCACTTGCTATTGTTGGCATTGGGGATGCACGACTGCAGTTCTCTACTAGTAGTATTTTTATGTTACTTATAGGATGTACATCATGTACCTGCGCTTACACGCAATCTTATGTCTGCAGGGTAGCTTGATGATGTTGGATTTCATATTTCATTTGGGGATTTTGCCTGGAAGATCACCCGTGGCAGACTTGTGCTTACTAGAGGTGCCAAGGCTAGCAGCCTCTATGCTCTTCTAGTTGATGGGTCCTCTATTGACCATATTTTGTCAGTCAATTCCATCCCACATGTATCTCTTTGGCATGCCCATTTGGGCCATACGTCCTTGAAGGGAATGAAAATGTTTACATAAGAAGTCTAGTAGGACACGCATGAGTGAGCCCCTGGCATTGGTACATTCGGATGTCTATGGGCCCATGCCCTGTCAGTCTATGGGTGGTGCAAAGTATTTTGTGACATTCATTGAAAATTTTTGCGTAAAGTTTGGGCTTATCCCATTAAGCTTAAGTAAGATTTCTTGGCTGTGTTTTAGAGATGGCTTGCATTAGTTGAGAACTAGATTGGGCATAGGATGAAATGCCTTAGGACTGACAATGGGGGAGAATATGTGTCACATTACTTTGAGCAGCTATGTGATGAGAGAGGTATTAAGCATCAGTTGACCGTCCCATATACCCCACCCCAAAATGGTTTGGCTAAGTGGACGAATAGAACCATCTAGGAGCATGTACGCAGTATGCTTAGCCATGTAGGCCTACCACAGAGCTTTTGGGCTGAGACAGTCAGTACAACTGAGCGCGCCATCAATAGATCACCTTCTAGTGGTTTGGATTTCTAGGTTGCAGAGGAGATATGGACTAGAAAACCTCCATCTTATACGCATCCGTGTATTTGGATGTGAGGCATTCTGCCATGTGCCCAAGGACAAGCGTAGTAAGTTGGATCCTAAGAGTGTCAAATGTATTTTCCTTGGCTATGGAGATGCAGGCGAGATGGGCTACCGCCTCCTCTAGGGTCCGCAACAAGCACAAAAATTCATCTGCAGTCGTGATGTCGTCTTCCATGAAGACAAGGTGCATAGGTAGCCTGAGAAGGTGGTAGGATACGCAGGGTTATATTTTAGGAGGAGCCACGTACTCTTGCATAGCTAGTTGGACAACCTGCAGCAACAATTGGTACACATGGCTAGGGTGTTGGACAGGATGCTAGACATAAAGCAGAGCCTGCAATGAGATGGTCTACTAGAGTTGGACGTCCACCTGATAGAATTGAGCCCTTGATGCATTATGTCTTGTTACATATGCAGGAGATCCTCTCACCTATGATGAGGCTATGTGTAGGGGTGACAGTCACTCCTGGGAGAGGGCTATGTAGTCTGAGATGGACTCCTTGCATAAGAATATGACTTGGGATTTGGTTGCATTGCCGTAGGGCAAGAAGGATTTTCCATGCAAATGGGTGTACAAGCTGGAAAGTACCCCTAGACACGCCAAGCCGGCTTATAAGGCAAGACTTATTGCTAAGGGTTTTAAACATGAGTATGGAGTTGACTTTGATGAATATTTTTTCATGTGGTCAAGATGACGATCCTTCGCTTGGTTTTGGCCTTAGTCATGCACCTTAACTTGGACATGTATCAGACGGATGTTAAGACTGCATTCTTGTATGGGGACTAGCATGATGAGATTTACATGGAGCAACCTAAGGGCTTTGCAGAACCTGGCAAGGAGTACCTAGTGTGCAAGTTGAAGAAAAGTCTTTATGGCTTGAAGCAGGCACCTAGGGAGTGGTATCATAAGTTTGATTCATTTATGCAATCACAAGGATATAGCAGGAGTGCTATGGATCCGTGTCTTTATACGAAGAAAGCACGTGATAGCTCATTACTTATTTTGATACTATATGTGGATAATATACTGATAGTAGGAAAAGGTTAGGGTAAGCTAGATGCTCTTAAATCTCAGTCGAAGAAGAGCTTTGAGATGAAGGATTTGGGACAGGCCTCTCACATTCTTGGTATGCGCATTAAGTGCGACAACATGGACTACTCTATCTCTCACAGAGGGAGTACATTCATAAAGTCCTTGTGATAGATGATTTTTGATGCCGAGAAGTGCTTAAAAATAGCCAAAAATTCCAAATTTTAGGGAAAAAATAGACTTTGTCGAAGGGGCGATTGCAATCAGTACGATTTTAAGTGGCAATGCCCGAAAGTGCTTAAAAGACCCATTGGACAACAATTGGTGAATTTTCGTAAATTTTTGGCGTGTCAGACAAGACCCTGGGAGATACTCAAAAGTGGAGGACTTCAAGACGGATGCCCAGGATTTTTCGGACTTCAATTCGGGTGCTGGACGATGAAATGGGGATGCCTGGGAGACCAAGGCCAAATGGCAAGTGGGAAAGGACTTTAAGTCCAAAGGGCATGCCTTTTGGAGCCCAAAAAAAAAAAGAATTTGGGGGGGTGGGGGGGGGGGGGGGGGGGGGGGGGGGGTTTCGGCCCTGAGATTGAGAAGAAGGCACCATTAATCATTTTGATGGAGAGGGGGGTTGGAGAGCCTAAAAGCAACCCCCCCAACTGAGTTGTTGCCTGATCTAAATCCTATCTTCTCTCCCTATCGCTCCAGACTGCCGCATGTGGAATGGCTGCTTGGTTGTGGAGATCGGAATTCAATCCTTCTCTCTCCTCCCTCTCTCTCCTATATAGAGGCACTTCATGTGGCAAGAATCAAGAAGAGAATCGGGTGATGGATGCTTGTCCGGGAGGCACCGAATTGTTCCAAGAGGCTGAGGGGACTGAAGGCTGAAGATCTATGCTGAAATCCATGGCTGGTTGGTTGATACGCAGTCCCAATTAAATATTTTAAAAACCCAAAACATGCAAAAAGGCAGTATGCTCTATTTTATGAAAGAATTTTACTTATTTTTTATCGTTTATGGTCTAAATGGTGTACACATGGGCTGAAATTTTATTTGAATGTTCCTTGAATTATGTTTGAGGGATGCAATCACTGTTATGTAGAACCTGTATTGATTTACAATAATTATAACTTTTCAAAACTTGAAAAAACACTAATTTTGATGGAAATTGATAGTTTCTTTTATTTTCAGTGGGAAAAAATGAGTGGACATGGGATAAAATAAGAAAAAATACTAAGTATCAGTTCAAATGGTCAATCATCAGAAAAAAACTAAAAAATATTTATTTTCTATTAAAAATAAATAGAAAAAATAAAGAAAAATGAACAATGGGTTTCTTGCTTTTTTAAAAATGAAAAAATAAGAACTATGTATGTGAATGTCTGACAGGTCTGAAGCATGAGGTTAAGCCTCAATTTGGCCCTTGTCCTTTGTGTTAAAGTGCGTATTTATTGCTTTTATATATAAAAAATGACATTAAAAACCCCCTACACCTATGCACCGTAGCAAAATTTAAACAATGAGAGGGAGGATGATGTGGGGGGTGGGGGGGGGGGGGGGGGGGGGGGGTTCGGCCCTGAGATTGAGAAGAAGGCACCATTAATCATTTTGATGGAGAGGGGGGTTGGAGAGCCTAAAAGCAACCCCCCCAACTGAGTTGTTGCCTGATCTAAATCCTATCTTCTCTCCCTATCGCTCCAGACCGCTGCATGTGGAATGGCTGCTTGGTTGTGGAGATCGGAATTCAATCCTTCTCTCTCCTCCCTCTCTCTCCTATATAGAGGCACTTCATGTGGCAAGAATCAAGAAGAGAATCGGGTGATGGATGCTTGTCCGGGAGGCACCGAATTGTTCCAAGAGGCTGAGGGGACTGAAGGCTGAAGATCTATGCTGAAATCCATGGCTGGTTGGTTGATACGCAGTCCCAATTAAATATTTTAAAAACCCAAAACATGCAAAAAGGCAGTATGCTCTATTTTATGAAAGAATTTTACTTATTTTTTATCGTTTATGGTCTAAATGGTGTACACATGGGCTGAAATTTTATTTGAATGTTCCTTGAATTATGTTTGAGGGATGCAATCACTGTTATGTAGAACCTGTATTGATTTACAATAATTATAACTTTTCAAAACTTGAAAAAACACTAATTTTGATGGAAATTGATAGTTTCTTTTATTTTCAGTGGGAAAAAATGAGTGGACATGGGATAAAATAAGAAAAAATACTAAGTATCAGTTCAAATGGTCAATCATCAGAAAAAAACTAAAAAATATTTATTTTCTATTAAAAATAAATAGAAAAAATAAAGAAAAATGAACAATGGGTTTCTTGCTTTTTTAAAAATGAAAAAATAAGAACTATGTATGTGAATGTCTGACAGGTCTGAAGCATGAGGTTAAGCCTCAATTTGGCCCTTGTCCTTTGTGTTAAAGTGCGTATTTATTGCTTTTATATATAAAAAATGACATTAAAAACCCCCTACACCTATGCACCGTAGCAAAATTTAAACAATGAGAGGGAGGATGATGTGGGGGGTGGGGGTGGGGGGGGGGGGGGGGGGGGGGGGTTCGGCCCTGAGATTGAGAAGAAGGCACCATTAATCATTTTGATGGAGAGGGGGGTTGGAGAGCCTAAAAGCAACCCCCCCAACTGAGTTGTTGCCTGATCTAAATCCTATCTTCTCTCCCTATCGCTCCAGACCGCTGCATGTGGAATGGCTGCTTGGTTGTGGAGATCGGAATTCAATCCTTCTCTCTCCTCCCTCTCTCTCCTATATAGAGGCACTTCATGTGGCAAGAATCAAGAAGAGAATCGGGTGATGGATGCTTGTCCGGGAGGCACCGAATTGTTCCAAGAGACTGAGGGGACTGAAGGCTGAAGATCTATGCTGAAATCCATGGCTGGTTGGTTGATACGCAGTTCCAATTAAATATTTTAAAAACCCAAAACATGCAAAAAGGCAGTATGCTCTATTTTATGAAAGAATTTTACTTATTTTTTATCGTTTATGGTCTAAATGGTGTATACATGGGCTGAAATTTTATTTGAATGTTCCTTGAATTATGTTTGAGGGATGCAATCACTGTTATGTAGAACCTGTATTGATTTACAATAATTATAACTTTTCAAAACTTGAAAAAACACTAATTTTGATGGAAATTGATAGTTTCTTTTATTTTCAGTGGAAAAAAATGAGTGGACATGGGATAAAATAAGAAAAAATACTAAGTATCAGTTCAAATGGTCAATCATCAGAAAAAAACTAAAAAATATTTATTTTCTATTAAAAATAAATAGAAAAAATAAAGAAAAATGAACAATGGGTTTCTTGCTTTTTTAAAAATGAAAAAATAAGAACTATGTATGTGAATGTCTGACAGGTCTGAAGCATGAGGTTAAGCCTCAATTTGGCCCTTGTCCTTTGTGTTAAAGTGCGTATTTATTGCTTTTACATATAAAAAATGACATTAAAAACCCCCTACACCTATGCACCGTAGCAAAATTTAAACAATGAGAGGGAGGATGATGTTATATGATAGTTTAGACGCTGCAATAATACAAAGCCTAATTGTTCTATTTATGCATAACATTTAGGATGCGATTTATTTGAAAATAATGGATCTAGCAGCACAAGGTTAGCCTTGGTGCTAGGTTCCTGCAACGCAACATTGCGTATTATCGAAAATTCATTAAAAGAGTTGTTTTTGCATGACACATAGGCTGATTTTAAACCATAATTTTTTGTGCGCAATCATTCACTATTGCATGAATCATATACACATGGTATCTATTCCTGGCATGCATAGCACTTGGTTGAATGATAAACGACCCACGCTGGAGAGAGTAAGGTACCCAAGCTGTAGGTTTAGATGATGGATTCAAGGGGACAAGTAAGTGAGGACTGGTACATTCCTCGAATGATATAATATTGGTACCAAGAGTGGAGTCTATTTCGTATGTGTTATATGTGTTAGCGACGCATCGAGGGGCCAATCCCCAAGGTGTAGGAGAGTCGTAGTGGGGCCGCGGAAATCAGCCAAGAGGTGCCTCATATTTTGTTATACGCGGTGAATTACACCAAAATGTGTAGGGTCTCCCTCTGAGGAGTCTGACAAGGTTAAGGATTGGATTATAAACACAATACAAACACAAAATGTACATACAATGGTAGGGCAATGTGTCCTGTAGATGCTCCTGACCGCGAGGCCGTGGGGTTGTCTTGTGCATGTCAGAGGTCCGCCAGCTAGTGCTATAGCCAGTGCCGGCCCATTTTAGGTTCCATCACCTTAAGCATTTCCACATGCAGGACATGAAACCTATTGGCTGTACATTACCTTCTAATGTGAAGGTCTCACATGTCGATTGTCCGCAGACAAATGAGTAGAGGGCCGAGATGGCTAAGATCCCTTATGCTTCTGCTGTGGGCAGTTTGATGCATGCCATGATAGCCACTGATCCAAATATTGCCTTTGCAGTTGGTGTTGTGGCACGCTATATGGCTACACCTAACAAGAATCATTGGGATGTCATGAAGGGTATCATGAGATACCTGAAGGGTACAACAGATATGTGTATTTGCTACGGTAGTAAGGATATAAGAGTTGTGGGGTACACAGACTCCGATTATGCAGGACATACAGATAGTAGGAAGTCCACTTTCGACTATGTATTCACCTATGTTGGAGGTGCTATCTCTTGGATGTCCAGGGTTCAAAAATGTACGGCTCTCTATACCACTGATGCCGAGTATGTTGCAGCTCTACTGAGGCTTGCAAGGAGGCCATATGGTTGGGCCATTTGGTTCATGACCTTGGAATTGATACTATACCTACGCTACATTGGGATTCTATGAGTGCTATTCAGCTAGCCAAGAATCCGGTCTTCCATGCAAAGACAAAACACATTGAGGTGAGGTATAACTCCATACGTGGGGTTGTGGAGGACAAGTCTGTTGACCTTTTCAAGATCTCCACTAATGAAAATCCTATAGATCTACTCATGAAAAGCCTCACTACTGAGCGCTTTGCCTTCCTCAGGAGATTGATGGGCGTTGGATGAGATGATATTTTTCCTCATCCTATTGTACATGTGTACATTGTACAGTCTTTTCTTTTTTCTTTTTTTCTTTTCACTCCTCATTGGGGCAGATTCTCCTTTAAGTGGGAGGTTGTTGGGGATAAAGGCGCCTCTACCTAGCCACCCGTGTATTACTACACTGACGGCACCCACCATTGCACACTGTAGGCAGCGAGCACCCATCACCATCACTTTATTATTTATTCTTTTAGTGACAGTTTGAATAAAGGAAGGCTCAATCACACATTGTGACTATTAGACTTTCCATTTGGTCTCTCTCTCTTTCTTGCTCTTGCTCTCTCGTCATAGCTCTTCCAAGCAAGCTTTGATCCTTCTCACCTATCATGGAGTGCTATGATGAAGGCCCGGTTTGGGCAGAAGCAGATATATGATACATTATATGTGGAGCTAGTCCTTGGGATCAATGTCCTTTTCCTCTTTTGGAAGATTTTGATGAGGATAACCATGAGGAAGATGTGTTTACATGGGATTCAAACGATGCACGTGCATATTCTGCATTGCTTTGGTGTATTTTTAAAGAAGTTCTACTAGTAGTTACCTCTTGCACGACATCCCCAAAAATATGGTCGAAGCTTCAGATGTTGTACAAGGCACCTTTCCCCATGCATGTCGTGACTCTTTATGGATAGCTTCAACAAATGAAGTTTGAGCCAAGGGACACCATTCGACCTTTTTTTGCTTTTCGTATTACACACGTATAGGACCAGGTTCGACAAATGCAATCTACCCTTCTAGAGGCACATCTAGTGGAAATGGTACTCTACAAGCTCCCCCTGGAGTTTGATGGAGTGGCCAATGCTTTGCGGGTGCAGATATTCTCTACACATGTGAGATTTATACATATGTCAGTGTTGTTGCTTGAACATGAGGCATTTTTGTGTTTAAAAGGGAGGCTTCTATCTCATTATGGAGGTTCCAATGAGGCCTTTACAACTTTAGAGAGGGGTGACACGAAGAACAAGTTAAAGGCCCAATATTATCACTGTGGTAAGAAGGGACACTTGCAAAAGCACTACAAGAAGTTAGGAGCCTCGTGAAGAAGAAGGAGAAGAAGAAGAAGCGAGATCTGGACTCCTTTGATGAGTTAGCCTCTTCATGAGACTGCGACTCCGATCTTCCAGCCAAGGAGAAGTCCAAGGCGCATAAGGGGTCCACTTCTTTAGACGAAGGGAAGGGCTTGATTGCTCCTTCCTCTACTACTTTCTAGTCCAGGTGATGTGTCATCCCTCGCGACTCTCTAATGCCAAAGAGGGAGCATGAGAGTGTGGTGAGATGGGGTAGCCAAGCCTCATCTATACATGTATACATGTGCACAGGTTCCAAAGAGGGATGTCCTTGATGCTCGAAGTCTGGCAGGTTCATATCTTGGAATTGGGATTGATATCCAGGTTCATGATGGGCTGTTATTTGATAGAGAGTGGGATTGGTCCTAGTCCAAGCTCACATGAGGGGACACTTTGGTAGTCTTAGCCAAGGATGGGGAATCCATGGTCACATATGTTTAGTGGCATTTTTGACAGGATGGTCTTATATGCTACTATGAGATGTTGATGGAGATAGAGATTTGTTGTGACTCTTTTCTATTTTTAGGAGTTGCTACGATCGACGTCGACATCAGTTTCTCTCCAAGGCACCTTGGTGGTGGCTTAATCACCCACTTCTTGGGTATCTTGTTTCTAATTTTGTTTTTCTTTGTTATATGGACTACGATTAACCTTTATCATTGTTTCATTGCATTGTGGTAGATCCCCCATGATCTAAGAGAGAGTGTTAGCAAGTTTGTCAACTCATGTGTGAGTATGTGCATGCCTATCAGGGTCGGGCACATTGCCTTTCATTTAGATTATTTTATTGATTTTTGTGTGGCATTTGTGATATTTTATGCTAATTAGCTAGTATTTAATGTTGCTCAACTAGTTGCTATTTTAGGCCTATTTTATGCTTATTTATTATGTGGCTCCTCCTCCCATTCAATCATCATCATTCTTCACATGGTCTTCTTGTTGGAGAGCGAAGCCAATACTAGTGCCCACCATAGCTAGTGGCTCATTGTTGTATGCGTCATTCTTGTGTTTGGTATATGGAATTAACATACTTTCTTCTACATGAATATAACTGATATCCATCCCTGAAAAAGAAAGATAAAATGATATCATATTTTGAAAATTGTATATAGCATCTAGCCTATCTTATCGATGCTGATGTATCTCTACTTGTAAACATTTTCCATATGTAAATATCCCTTACTTGTAAAAATCGTAGCATATGGCTATTGATAATAAAATATAACAGCGGCTAGATTTTGTAAAAATGTTGTGCTCTTTGACTTATCATTGTTTTACAAAACTAGTAAGATATGTTAATGTGAAAACGAAGCTCCTGAAGCTGGATCAACCCATCTATTATGCAAGCCGAAAAGTCACTGATAGGGAACGGAGCACATCTTTGAGTTCTCTTCTTTTTCAGTGTTCTTCTGTTATCTCTCTTTCCTGTCATGTTCAGCAGTTTACGTTAGCACTTGTCTATGCTTCCATTCTTGCACCACTTCTGATAGGTCTTCTGTCTCTTTTCTATTTATGGCCTTACTAGAATAGATGTCTAGGTTCACCTCACCAAGCATGTCATTTTTGTTTAGGATTCTTCTTTAAGAGCTATTTTAGTGATAGGTTGGCTAAAGAGAAAGCTATACAAGCTACATTCTCGATTCATTATACAAGGTCCTCTAAGGTTGTCTTCCATATCTACACCCATTCCCAATTGTACACCACCATCTACTCCACAAGTTCCATCCCATCCCCTACCATCTCCTTTATTGGTTCTCTCATGCCCCCATCCCTTTTAGAGAGGGACGATATTGCTGATGTGGTTGTGGATCCTTTGGCCTCTTGTGTTCCAAAGGATTCATAGGATCATGAGGAACTAGTTCATCGATGAACTATATCTTCGATTCATTCTACCTTCTTCAACCTTTGGCCACATCCAGGATCTCAAAAGGGAATGTTATTGCCTATGAGCCTCAGTCTGAGTTAGATGAGGACATTGGGAGCTCTAAGACTAACTCTATCATGTGTTTTGTCAGAGGAAGTTGCTCTATTTAGAGCACATATTTCTTCTCTAATTGGTTTGGGGATGTTTACACCATCCATTTTTGTGTTGCTAGTTTAGTATGGGTGGCCTGTTTTGAGTGGGTGCCAAGCAATTTATGGCAGTTATGGTAGGGCCGCTAATATTTTTGATGCCGCCAACTAGTTAGTCATCCATTTTTGGCCACAATTGACTATATATAGCTCCCTTCCCCCATCTGGCTTGTCAGTCTTCATCTTTTGTAGGTGGCTATAGCACTCTCCAACATCCAAGCTATCCTCCACCACCATTACTGCCTCTCTTTGTTATCCGCCTGTCTGATGTTGGACATCATTTTTTAACATGAACAGAAATATTTGCAAAACATGTCGGACATTGAAATGGAGAAAGTACTTAATACTCAATTTCTCATGGAAGTGCAAGGACATGGCATCATTATGCATTTGATATCATCTGGGAAAAGAATTCTTGAGAAAAGGGATCGTGATGGCATAGGCCAAACCATCTGCTGCCACAGGAGGATTATGTATATTGGTGGTGGACTTTTTCTCCACCTTTAGCCTATGAATTACGCATATAACATGAAACACCAGTATGATCATTAAGGGAGACTAATTCCAACCAATGAAGCTCTTGTTCAACCCATCTACTAATTCCAACCAACAAAGATCTCTTGTTCGTTGGAACCCATCTAGAACACACAGACCTGCCTTAGAAGTGGTTGCACAGAAGATTCAACTCAAACCCTGCACTTGGGTCTTGGACCTTGTTGTCTACTTCCTTTACTCCTAGAGGGGAAAATTATCTTACTCAAGCTACAAACCACTTCTTTGTAAAAGGCTCTAATCAGCTGTAAGAGTGCTTTGGGAAGAAACAAAAGAATATAAGGAA
Source organism: Lygodium microphyllum (assembly GCF_053477565.2). Taxonomy (NCBI): domain Eukaryota; kingdom Viridiplantae; phylum Streptophyta; class Polypodiopsida; order Schizaeales; family Lygodiaceae; genus Lygodium; species Lygodium microphyllum. The sequence continues at coordinate 41,956,227 of NC_141160.1, read as the reverse complement.
TTCTCCCTACACAATCATGATGGCCTCCATCAACACATGCAATGCACACTTTGTTCTACACATTCCATTTTTACATGCATATCATTCATTTAGGGACCCATAAAACCCATCACATTCCCACATCATTCATATGCGATAGGGAAAAACAAAACCTCTTTAGATGCCACGATGTTTATAATATTCCCGCCACAGCGCTTCATATCAAGAAATGAATTCAAGCTTAAGGCGTTTTAAAAATTACTCGTCGAGCTATCACATAAGTGACCACATGTAATTTTCTTAATATCGAGTCTCACATTAAATTGATAAGACATCTCGTAAATAATATTACAATGGCTTGATCATAATTTTTTCCGCATTATATTTTATTTAGCATTGATTTTGTAACCCAAGAAAAATCGCAAATGTCTTAATCGGTAGACAAAGAACGCGCAAGAACAAGCATGATATTGAGTAAGTTAAGTATCAAAGAGTATGGCATGACTTTATAAACTAGATAAGTCATGAGATAACTTGGCCAAAAACCACCAGACGAAGTCATTTTGAAGAAAGAAATATATTTTTGAATAAATAGACAAAAAATCAAGACCTTTTTTATACCTGGAGGGAGAGAAAGCATTTTAAAATCATCCCCATATCACCATCCAACAACAAGTAGGCAATCAAAATGTGTTTTCAATCAAGCTTACTTAGCCTTTGACAAGTAGCCAAAAGAATGAGTCAACTGCATGCTCCCCCTCATGGCTATGGCTATAAATACACCCCCTCTCATTCACAAAGAAAGAAAGAAGGAAGACCTCCCGATGATGGAAAATTTTCTCTACTTCTCTTTTCCATTGTAGCTTTGAGCTTGAAGGAGCAGAATACCCCTCTTATTTTACCTCATTTCCATTTTCTCCACCCCTTGTTACACCTTCCTCCCATACAACCATATCGCTAAGCAAAACACTGGCAAAATTTTTCTAAACAACCACCAACTCTCCCTAAACTACCACGTCAATTTCACTTGACATCCATGGCTCCACAAGGTCATAGAAATTCAAAAAGCCCATTTGAAGCAAGGGAAGCAAAGAACGCGGCTGATGAAGAAAATGGTGCGGTAGGAATTGGCAAAACCCCCGTTATAGCAAACCTGAGAGAGGTAACATCTCGTCGGTTTGAAAAAAATATATATTTTATAAGCTTATCGCTATATATTAGCTTTAAATTATTATAAACACATTTTAAAGAAAATGCATATAAACTATCGCTTAGGAAAATAGCCTAAGTAATATAATAATTAACTATTTAGTGAAAAGACTCTTTCACTTGAAAAATGATTATATGTCTATCATTAATAAAATATCTTAATTATGGTTTATTTTGTGATATTTATTATTATTTCATTAATGATGCATGTGATCATAATATCAGAAAAAATGTAGCCATTGTTAGGGAATGAAATATTTTATAATTATTTCCTAAAATTGACTATCTCTATTTCATTTTGCTAATGATAAATGGATGCATATAAGTTATATAATAATTTTATAAAAAAATATTTAGATAATATCATGAAATAATAAATGCATTAAATCAATAGAAAATTGCATAGAAAAATATATACTAGATGCGCATAAATTAGGTGCATGGAAATATAATTTGATGTATAAAAGATGAAAGAAATATTATACTTATGATTTTTGTATCGCTTAGAGTAAAGTTTTCATAAAAGTAATTAGCAATTACACTTAGAACAAGACTAAATGAAAATTGATCTTTCTAGATAATGTTGAAAGTTCGACAAATGGTTGGACATTGTTGATTAAACCATAGAATATGAGTAGAATAAAATAAAATTTATTTTCTTGCTGAAAACACACGCAATGTTAATATTAATAATTATATTAACGAGAGTGTCAATATCATGAGTTGATCCACATATGAATTAGTAAGAAAACCTTACCTAAAATATCGAGAATGTTGAAATAAAAACAACTATGAAATACTTGATAACCTTGAAACTATCAATATCAAGAAATTAAATAAATATTGGAAGTCTATAGGACTTGTTGAACATTGATAAGAATTTATCGATACAAATTCTAAAGTCTAAACAGACTTAGAAAATCATTTGAAATTCTACTAAACGCAGGTTAGGGTAGGGTAGCACATGAATTGCTTGCCATATGTATAAATTTCCATATTTTCTTTTAGGGTGGAAATACCAATTTTTTCATATAGATAAAATAGACTTCAGATTCACGAAATAAACTGCAGTTCCCGACAAAGAGTTGAAAGTAGAAAGGAAACCCTAAGAATAAGGTGGGAGCTTAAAAGAGAAACCCTAGATTTGGGTGGGGTTGTTTCCTATACTAAAAACACTTGCTGCTATTTCTTTTTTATTTATGCATGTATTAATGGTTGCACAAAAAATATTGATTGTGCTTGCAACTGTTAGATTTGATTGTAAATATATAATCAAGATAATAAGAGGAAAGATCGCACTATGCCTCCCCCATGGCTAGACGCGGAACCCTGCTCCAAGGGGGATTGTTTTGTACCGCCACAAGGAGCTTTAGACCGGCCCCTACGGCAAGAGGTCGCTTGGTGAGGAATCCGTTAGGCAAGAGAAGGCAGGAGTGTCAATGGGGACTTTGGCCGTAAACCTCTCGATAACTCCTAGAAACTGTCTGATCCTCACACGAATCAGGATGGGATCCATGAGTCGCCGAAGCAGGTGGGCGAGATCCCTGACGATGGGTAGTCTCGGTAAGCTGGGAGCTTTTCTCAAGATATTGAACAAAACGTTAATTAGAAAAAATTAGGTAGAGCTGAGTGTTGACTTACCTAGGGTCAGGTCTTAAAACCTTGATTAGTAATTCTCTTAGGGAAAAAGTGCGACGGCTGTGCCAGAACTCCATTAAGGTTCCATGAATCCTAACCAATTGTTGGAAAAAAGCATTACACTCCATGAACCAAGGGTAACTACGATCGCTCCAGTCGAATGAGAAGCCCCTGTGGAACACCTTCGATGGAGCTAATTGATGCATCGAGACCTCAGTTGTTAAGTTAGGACCCCAAGCTTGCTGGTTGATCCTCGTAGGGATGGCCATTACCTTCTGTTATGAGATGAACTCTGGGAAACCTAGATGATAGACCCCATGCATTATTGCGAGTACTGGGCAAAGCTGTTTAGGATAGTTTCTCGATTGACCACTAAAACGTGCTACTAGGGAAGTGACACGTGGTGTCAGAGCATAATTGAAATTAAAAAAATATCTATGGTTTTTGAGACCAATTGTTCTAAGTAATAATCAGCTTGCTAATTACTAAGGGATAAACTTTGGCAAAATAATGAAGCCTAGAACTAGTTCCTTGTTTTTCGAGCAATGTACACATTTGCCCTAAACTCTATAGATGACAAGTGGAGAAGAGAAATTATGAGGATACTCGATCGCCTATATGATCCATCCCTTGTAAATCACAAAAGAATATGGTTTTGGATGAGCATTATTATTACATAGAGGCCGATCGATTCTTCAACATGCAAACTAATCTAAAATGCCTTGAATGGATGGAAAATTTAAAAGTAGTTGAGGCCTTTATCTTTTGTCCGTCCAGAAGGAATCCACTTATGATTACCAGTGGTCGGCATATACATCTAGACCGTTATGTCTATGACAAGGTACTAAAGGTAATCCTAGCCGACAGGATTATAATCAATTCAAGAGAAGAAATATCTCCTTAAGCAGGTTAAGCCACCGAAATTTGATGGCAAGGGCAAAGACATTGAAGCCGAGGAGGTAGAGATTTGGATTGAGACCATAGAGAACTACTTTACTACCGCGGGAACTACCCCTACTATTAGACTATGATCACCAAGTTGAAATTGACCGGTGAGGCACACTGTGGTGGATACAGTGGTGTAAAGACCAAGGACTTGCTGAGATATCTATTATCTAGAAAAAGTTGAAAGAAATTGTGCATGGTCGATATTTGCCACCAGCTTACCGCACACTAAAAATGAATGAGTTCTTTAACTTAAGACAGCTAGAAATGAGCTTGGATGCATATTACTCAAAGTTTATTTCACTACTTAAATATGCACCTTCCATGACTATTGCTCAGCAGGTGTCTAAGTTTTGTCACGGATTGAATACTTCTCTAAACACATGCCTTGAATCTATGTGTCCAACTGATCTGCAAGATGCTTTGATTCGCGCATCACCTCTTGTTTACGAGATTCAGTCAAAGCCAAGGAATAATAGGCTCTGAAATCAAAACAAAGGGACTTCACGAGGCTATGTTAAGTAGCATCTGCTTAGTCAAGGAAAGAGGACCAAAGCAAATGTAGTTGGGAAGTTCATACCTACGGGAAGTAATTCATGAGTACCTAGGTGTTTCCACTGTAATGAGCCAGGCTACTTTAAAAGACAATGCTCAAAGCTTGGCCAAATTCCTCGCCAAGGACAGTACAAAGGTCAGAACCAAGCTTCAATTGCAAAAGGAAAAGCATCTACTATAATTCTTAAAGAGCTTGAAGAAGAGAGAAATCCAACTATGGAAGCCGATATGGAGAGGGCATCAATTCATACCACCCTCCATAAGAAAGGCCCAAATTGCCAGTTTTCAGTGATTCAAACACCAACAAAATATCAAGGTAAGTCCTTTAAATTTTTGATTGACTGTGGAAGCACACACTCATTTATGTCACCAAAGTGTGCCAAGAAATTAGGTATAGACATAATACCTATATCTAAGTTGCTTATGGAACTTGCCAATGGAAAAGAAATCATGTCTACTCAATAAACTTGCAAAGTAATATTTATCCTAGGAAGCAATCTCTCTAAAATAGGATTTAGAATCATGAATTTAGGAGCCTACGAATCTCTATCGGGTATGGACTGGCTAATCCCCAATGACACACATATTCAGTGCAAGAAAGGCCAGTTGACTTTTCAAAACCTAAAGGGGGAAAAAGTGATGACCCAAGGTGAGGCAGGAAAACCCAAGATTCAACTAGCCAAATTATCTCGCATAATAAAAGGGTTAAGAAAAGGATTACATGTGTATCTCATAAAATTAAATAAGGTTGATCAGAATAAACAAGAAGAGGGAGAGCCATATTGCCTGAAGGAATATGATGACCTCTTCTTAGAAGAGCTGACTGAATTACCACCTCAAAGAAAAGTCAATCATGAGATTAGACTTGAACCAGGAGCTGCTCCAATCGCTAAGAGTCTGTATAAAATGTCTATCCCTAAAACAATTGAGCTGAAAGAGCAACTCAAGCAGTTATCGGATCAAGGATACATCAGACCCAATAATTCACCATGGGAAGCCCGAGTATTGTTTCAAAAGAAAAAGGACAAAACTCTCCGCCTTTGCATTGATTATCGAGGTCTAAACCAGGTAACAATCAAGAATAAGTATCCGATCCCAATAATAGATGATCTACTTGATAGGCTGCAAGGGGTGAGAATCTTTTCCAAGATTGATCTCCGATCTTATTATTACCAAATAAGGATCAAGGAAGAAGATATCCCCAAAACTGCCTTCAATACTAGATATGGTCATTTTTGAATTTCTTGTAATGGCTTTTGATCTAACTAATGCCCTGCTACATTTAATAGATTAATGTAGGACATTTTTCGACCTTATCTTGATGAGTTTGTCCTAGTCTTCTTTAATGGCATCCTAATATACTCCAAGAGAGACGAAGACCATGAGCTACAATTGGACATAATGAGGACGCACAAGCTCTATGTGAAGAAAAACAAGTGTCTTTTTCAAACGACAGATGAAATATCTCAGATTCACTTATCTATTGAATGATCTCTATAGACCCAGTCAAAGTTAGAGATATTCAAGAGTGGCAACCTCCAATGACAGTTAAGGAAGTGAGAAGTTTCTTAGGACTGACTGGATGGTATAGGTTTTTCCATAAAAAATTATGCCCTAATAGTTGTATCTCTCACTGACTTGCTGAAAAAGAAAACTACTATTGTGTGGATGCCCATTAAGCAAGCCAATTTTGAGCAGCTCAAGAAAAGTTTGGTAGCAGCACCCATTTTAAAGCTACCTAATCTAAGTCAAGAGTTTGAGGTCATAACAGATGCAAGTTCTCTTACACTAGGTTGTGTGCTTATGCAGCAAGGTCATATGATAGCTTATTCCTCAAGGGAATTGAAAATCTATGAGAGAAATTATACCACCCATTATCTCGAGCTGTTATCTGTGATCCACGCTCTCAAATTGTGGCAACACTATTTGCATGGAAGCAAATTTACTTTGTTCAATGAGCACAAAAGTCTCAAATGGATCTTTACTCAACCAAACCTCAACATGAGGCAGCGTCGATGGATTGAAGTCTTGCAAGAATTTGATTTTGAAATCAAGTTCAGACCTGGGAAAGAGAATGTGATTCCTGATGCATTAAGTCGTAAAGCTTGGAAGAGCCATCTAAAGGAGAGACTTTAGCTACCATGTTATCAATGCCTAGCAATCCAACCATTGAGCTAGCCAAAGAAGAGGCAGACAAGGATCCTAAGTATGAGCTAACGGTTAGAGAAATCCTAGTTAGCGACACTGATCCTAAGCTCAGAGTCAAATACGAAAATTTCACTGTGGATTATGAACTTATCTATTTTAGGATAAGGCTCTGCATTCCCCTTAGTCAAGTACTGAAAAAAAAGATATTATGGGAAGCCTGTGACTCCCCATTCTCAGGACACCCTTGCTATGTAAAAACTATTAATGTAGTCATGAAAATTACTAGTGGGAAAGACTGAAGCATGATGTACTCAGATATGTTACTGAATGCCTAATTTGCCAGCGGATGAAAGCTGAGCGTGTCAAAATACCAGTCAAGCTTCAGTCACTTGACATTCCACAGATGAAATGGAAGTTCATCAATATGGATTTCATAGTTGGCTTACCTTCTATTCAAGGAGGGTATAATTCAATCATGGTGATTGTGGATATGCTAACTAATGTCACTCATCGTATCGCAGTCAAGATCAACTACAAAGCTTCAGATATTACACGACTATTTGTGAAAGAAATCTTTAGGCTTCATGGATTGCCTAAATGGATCGTTAGTGATTGCAATATTTTATTTGCGTCACATTTTTGGAGAAGCCTATTTGAAGCAATTGGAACCCAACTTTGCTTTAGCACAGCTTACCATCCTCAAACTGATGGTCAAATAGAGCGAGTTAATCAGGTCATTGAGGATATACTGAGAGCTTACTATTCCAAAGAATCAAGAAGGTGGATACAGTATTTGCCCTAAGTAGAATTTTCCTACAATGTGTTATATCACTAGAGTATTCAAATGACTCCATTTCAAGCATTGTATGAGCAAGATTGTTTGACGCCACTGAATTTCTCTAATCCAACCCTAAAGGTTGAGGCCTCTAAGAAAATGCTAGAAGACATGGATGATCAAGTCAAAACTATCAGACAAGACATCCAAGCTACCAAAGATCGCTAGAAAGCTTATGCTGATCTAGGACGACAAGAGCGTATCTTCCAAGAGGGAGACATGGTTTTCATCCATGTATGCCCAAAGAAGAATTCTTTGTCATTGGGAAAGTTCAAAATGCTGAGTCCAAGGTATTGTGGACCATACAAAGTTCTCAAATACCTAAGGGCTAATGCCTACAAACTGCAATTTCTTGATCATGTGAAAGTCCACAATGTATTTCATATTAGTCTTCTAAAAGCTTATGTGGCCAATCAAGATCGTAAACTTGATGACCAGTAAATTGTAATGCCTAGTCAAGGAGCCCTTGAACTCCAGCCTGATAAGATTCTAGAAGTAAAAGAAAAACCTTTGAGAAACAAAATCATTAGAGAGTATATTATCCAGTGGAAAGACTATCCTGAGAAGAATGCTACTTGGATAAAAGAGACAGCTTTAGAGAAACAGTTTTCCCAATTCTTTTCGAGATGAGGGCATCTCGATTCCTTTAAGGAGGAGAGGATGTAATATTCTCGCTATATCGCTTCATATCAAGAAACGAATTCGGATTTGAGGCGTTTTAAAAATTACTCGTCGAGCTATCACATAAGTGACCGCATGTAATTTTCTTGATATCGAGTCTCGCATTAAATCCATTCTGCAATCTGATACAAGAAGGCGTATCAATGTTCCTAGCCAACAAGAGGCAAAGACGCCTTCGTAAATAATATTACGATGGCTTGATCATAATTTTTCTCGTATTATATTTGATTTAGCATTTTCAATTCCATTTAATGCGTCAAAGATCGCATTGATTTTGCAACCCAAGACAAATTGCAAAAGCCTTAATCGGTAGACAAAGAACGCGCAAGAACGAGCATAATATTAAGTTAAGTGTCAAAGAGTATCGCATGACTTTATAAAGTAGATAAGTCATGAGGTAACTTGGTCAAAAACCACCAGATGAAGTCGTTTTGAAAAAAAAAAAAACGTTTTTGAAAAAATATGTAAAAAATCATGATGTTTTTAACGGCTGGAAGAAGAGAAAGCATTTTAAAATCATCCCCATGCCACCATCCAACAGGTAAGCAATCAAAATGCATTTATTATAAAGCTTACTTAGCTCTTGGCAAGTAGCCAAAAGAATGAATCAACTGCATGCTTCGTCTCACAGCTATAAATACACCCCCTCTCATTCACAATGAAAGCAAAAAGAAAGATCTCTTGATGATGGAAAATTTTCTCTACTTCTCTTGTCATTGTAGCTTTGAGCTTGGAGGAAAATATCCCTCTTCTACCTCATTTCCATTTTCTCTACCTCCTGTTATGCCTTCCTCCCATACAGCCATATCGCTAAGCAAAACGCTAGCAAAATTCTTCTAAATGACCATCAACGCTCCCATACAGCCTATTTGAAGCAAGGGAAACAAAGAACGCGACTAATGGAGAAAATTGTGTGGTAGGAATTAGCAAAACCCCCGTTATAGCAAACCTGAGAGAGGTAACATCTTGTGGGTTTGAAAAAAAATAATGTTTTATAAGCTTATCGCTATATTTGGCTTTAAATGATTATAAACACATTTTTAAAGAAAATACATATGAAATGTCGCTTAAGAAAATAGCCTAAGTGATATAATAATTAACTATTCAGTGAAAATACTATTTCACTTGAAAAAGGATTATATGTCTGTCATTAAGAAAATATCTTAATTATGGTTTATTTCGTGATATTTATTATTATTTTATTAATGACGTATCTAATCATAATATCAAAAAAAAAGATAAGCAGTGTTAAGGAAAGAAATATTTTATATTTTTTTCTTAAAAGTGACTATATGTATTTTATTTTGCTAATAATAAATGGACGCATATGAGTTTTATAATAATTTTATAAAAAAATTATTGAGATAATATCATAAAATAATCAACGCATTAAATCAATAAAAAATTACATAGAAAAATATATACAAGATGCGCATATATTAAGTGTGTGAAAATATAATTCAATGTATGAAAGATGAAAAAAATACACTTATGATTTTTACATTGCTTAAAATAAAGTTTTCCAAAAAAAAACATTATACTTAAAACATAACTAAATACAAATTGATCTTTCTAGATAGCGTTGAAAGTAGACAGATGATCGGACATTGTCGATTAAACCATAAAATATGAGTAAAATAAAATAACAATTATTTTCTTATTGAAAACACGCGTAATGTTAATATTAATGATTATATTAGCGAGAGCGTCAGTATCATGAGTTGACCCACATATGAGTTAGCAAGAAAACCTTGCCTAAAATATCAAGAATGTTGAAGTAAAAACAACTATGAAATACTCGACAACCCTAAAACTATCATTTAAATATTGAAAGCCTGTAAGACTTGTTGAACATTAAAATTCATCGATATAAATTCTAAAGTCTAAACAAACTTAAAAAGTATTTGATATCTTGTTAAGCACAGGTTAAGACAAGGTAGTGCATGAGTTGCTTGTTATATGTATAAATGACCATATTTTCTTTTAAGGTGAAAATATCAAATTTTTCATATGGATAAAATAGACTTCAGATTCACGAAATAAACTACAGATTCCAAAAAAGAGTTACAAGTAGGAAGCGAAACCCTAAGAATAAGGTGGGACCTTAAAAGAAAAACCCTAAATTTTGGTAAAACTGGTCCCTATGCTAAAAACACTTGTTACTATTTCTTTTTTATTTGTCCATATATTGATGGTTGCACAAGAAATATCGATTGTGCTTGCAACAATTAGATCTTATTGTAAATATATAATCAAGATAATAAGAGAAAAGATCGTGCTATATCTTCCCCATGGCTAGACACGAAACCATGCTTCAAGGGGGATTATTTTATACTTCCACAAGGAGCTTTGGACCGACCTTGACGACTAAAGGTCGGTTGGTGAGAAATCCGTTAGGCAGGAGGAGGCGGAAGTACCAAGAGGACTCTAACCGTAAACCTCTCGATCGCTCCTAGGAACTGCTTGACCCTCACACGAATTAAGATGGGATCCTAAAGCCACCGATACTAGTAAAGGGTCGAAAATCTTAAAGGATTTCTTTTCTTATGAATAGATAGAAAGGATTTTCCGGTGAACGGAGGTTTATCTTCTGCATAGGCAAAAGGAAAAAATCATTGTAAATAACTTTGCAAAATAATAAATAAATATTTTATCAAAACACTGTTTTTCTTTGTCTTTGTGTGGTGACGTAAAATTACGCAAAGGAACATATAATAACGAGTTAATTAACGAAGCTTCCTTTATATATCATAACTTAATGTGATAGATAATTAAAAAACTAAATAAAACAATTTGTGAAAAATGAGTGGACGAGATCCTTGAAGGATCCGTCCTACGAATGGGTAGTCTTGGTAAGCTGGGAGCTTCTCTCAAGAGATTGAACGAAACGCTAATTAAAAAAAATTAGATAGAGCCGGACATCGACTTACCTAGGGTCAACTTTTAAAACCTTGATCAGTAATTATCTTAGAAAAAAGATGCAACAGCTATGCCAGAACTTCGTTAAGGTTCCCTAAATCCTAACCAATTGTTGGAAAAAAACATTGCACTCCATGAACCAAGAGTAACTACAATCGCTACAGTCGAGCAAGAAGCCCTTGTGGGACACCTTTGATGGAACTAGTTAATGCATTGAGACCTCAATTGTCAAGTTAGGACCCTGAGCTTATAGATTGATCCTCGTAGGAATGGCCAGTACCTTCGGTTACAGGGTGAACTTTGGGAAACCAAGACGATAGACCCTATACATTCTCGCGAGTGCCAGGCGAAGCCGTCTAGGATAGTTCTCCGATGGACAACTAGAATGTGCTGCCAAGGAATTGTTAGGTAGGCACGTGACAATGTCATTCATGATCTACTTTGTAACTAATACTTGAGCCTTCAACGAACATGTGTTACACTATGATACCTTAGCCCCTGGCTGTCTGCATGCAAAAGAATGCAAAAGATAGAGCTGGTACGGCAAAAGCAGGATCAGACCACAAACCAGTGATCTGAACCAGTCCCAGACCACACAACAAAAACGATCACATGAGTGCAGCAAAACCATGCCTTTTTCAGTATTCCCACCTCACTGATGAAGATCATGCTTTTTAAAATGTCCTCACATCAGAGTTGGTGAAAGAATTAAGTCAAAGAACTTGAACTATAATATTGAGGTTACTAGGAAGAACTGTAACAGCAAGTAGGATTGAATCACCAGTAACTCCTTGGACCTTGCTCTTTCTTAACTGAAATAGGCCTTCAAGACTCAACTGCCACATTTATGTGCCAACAGTGTACTGTGTAGATTCAGGAAGAATACTTTACTGCAATTAGCTTTCATTTGTCATTTCCACACTGAGTGGATGCAAGAGCAAATCACTGATGATCAAAACTATCACTGTAGGATCTAGAACTTTCGTAATAAGATCAGTGGAAGGTACCAAAACACAGCTAGAAATATCAATTCTTTTCAATCATCCAGACTTGGGAGGTGTCAAAGTTTATAGATGTTTCTCTATCTTTGTGATGTTACAGCAAATACCAACCCATGTTTCACCCAATACATATGACCATCAGGCCAGTCATTTTACACCCAAGAAAGGCCTGGGAGGCATGTCTGCATTTCATTGAGCTGATCCTATGCAGTACCTGGCTACTTGCCCCTGAGAAATCTACTCCGACACTAATCATACCAATGTAAATAGCTATTATGTTGGTTACAGTTTCGAATTATTGGGAGAGCCTACAGCTCTTTGCACAAAAGTATAGAGCAATGAATGATAACATACATGTCAGTTTCCCGACCTCTGCCTTTTATGTACACAATGCTTGAGCAATTCCTGGTTCACTTGAACAGTGATTGAACTTCACAAGTAATTGGTGCAATTTTAGAGAATCTGGCATGGGGGAAATTGGAATGAAGCTCAAAGAATTTCCATAGCCTCCAGAGCTACTGGTGAACAGTATAACCTCAGGTTTGGAATGTAGGGTTATGCCTGTCAAATATGCCTCCGTGTGTGTGTATCTGTAAACCTTACCTTGCTTCAAGTGTGACTGTTCCTGTCATTGCATTTCTCTCTCTTTCCCACAAACCAGCTGAATTCAAAAACTTGGACAATTTCCCTGAAACCTCACTCATGGTGGGCCTTCTCTCAGGAGACTTGTTAAGGCAAGAACAAGCAAGCAAGGCCAACTTGGCAGCATCTTCTACAGGGTATGAATCATTCAACCGAGGATCTATCCACAGCCGGAGGTTTTGCTTTAAACCATCACTGTCTTGTACCATCTGCCGTAGTTCATCCACAGGTGAGGGCTTCCCCATTGGAGAAGTTTGCCTGAAGGTCGTAACATCCTTCCCTTTCAAGAGCTCCACCAGCACCACACCAAAAGCAAAGACATCATATTTAAGCGTGATCTCACCTGATGACACATACTCAGGAGACATATAGCCTTGTCGCCCTTCGATCTTAAGGCTGCCTGCACGAGTGTTTCTCTTCTTAGTCAATGCACCACCCTTTGTGTCTGATGATGGTGTCTCATCTGTTTCTTGAACAAACTTTGTGTTCAGAAAATCCACCTCCACTTCTCCTGTGAGTGCTGCCATTCCTGCGAATGCGATCTTGGCCTGTAGGGTCTGGTTTGTGAGCAGGATGGTGCGGCTCGAGAGATGCTTATGGACGGCTCGGAGAGAGCTATGCTCGTGGAGGTACTCAAGGCCTTTTGCAATATCCAGTGCAACCTGCAGCCTCAGTCTCCACGTCGAAAGTACTGTGTAACCGGGCACAAGCTTACTGTCGAGGCACAGGGCCAGGTTCTGACCTTCCACAAGCTCATACACAAGGAACAAGAGATCCCTGTCCCTGCAAGCTCCCAGGAGCCTGGCAACGCTTTTATGGTGCAGCGACGAGAAGCTTCGGAGCAGCCGCTTAAGGTCTTTGGTCGTTGCCGCATGTTTGCGGACGATGGCGACGGGGGAGTGGCGGAGTGTGCCGCGCCAGACGGACCCACTGAGGCGGTGGGAGGCGCCGAACCTATCGGTGGAGGCGTCGATCTCTGCGCGCTTATAGAGGAGGGGAACTTCCGAGAAGAGGTCGCGGAGGCTGAGGAGGGAGCTGGAGCTGCTGGTGGGGGAGAGGCGGGGGGTGGGGAAGTCAGTGGAGGAGGAGGGGAGGCTGGGGCTGGGGCTATGGCTATGGCTATGGCTATGGCTGGAGGAGGGCTGATCCTGCTGCTGCTGCGCGATCTTGCTCCTTGCCAGGGGCTGAAGGGGGGAACGGGGAGGGGGAGGGGGAGGGCTCTCCTTTTTCTTGCTCCACCACCGTCCTAAACACATCCCCTTCTGCTGCTTGCAGCGCTGCTGCTTCTCGTCTTGGTTTCCTTGCCCAAAGGAAACAAAGGCAAGATCTCTTTCTAACACACACAACAAAACATAATTCTCTTGCCCCAAAGAAGACAAAAACAAGATCTCTTTCTTACACCCATAATTCTCTTCAGCAAACGATGGTGTCACACTCTTAGGGGATTTTCCCATGGTTCCCGTGCGACCTCAAACTCTTCACGCGCAAGTCCCGGCATAGTATCCCGTAACTATTTGGAGATGCATGCATGTATTATGGTAAAGACTCTTGCTCAACCATGAGCAAATGCTCTTATAATCTCACTCTCTTACAATACAATCATCTCTCTCTCTCTCTCTCTTTATGCATGTATTATGGTATAAACTCTTGCTCAACCATGAGCAAATGCTCTTATAATCCCACTCTCTTACAATATAATCATCTCTCTCTCTCTCTCTCTCTCTCTCTCTCTCTCTCTCTCTCTCTCCCTCCAAGGTAGCCAATTATGGTACACCTAATGCAAAAGATGTACTTGCTTTTGTTTTTTCTTAGGAGAAGGAATCTCGACATCACATTTTGAGAGTGGGATATTTCATCTTGTTTTTCCTTGGGAGTGGGATATTACATTTTATATTTTTAATGAGATTTGAGCATAAGAGTTTATCAGTAACATCCAAGGCAATTGTGTGAGCCTAATACGGTAATTTATAACCTTAGAAACTTATATAAAATTTCAAAAATCATTTTTTTTTTGTGGGGGGGGGGGGGGGGGGGGGTGTCTCTCAAGGTAAGCAACACGCTTGTGTTTCTCAAGGTAAGCAATAGGCATGTGTTTCTCAAGGTAAGTATACAAATTTAAAATAAATTTTTGGGGCATTTCTCTACTCAAGTCAAGTTAACTTGCACATGTGACAACACTACTAATAATTCATGTGTAGGTGTTGTAAGAGAGATCAAAGTCGAAAGTAAGAGATTAAAAACTATCAAATCCCTTGACAACATGCATCATGCATGTATGCCTTACACAAGTAGAGATAGTATATGGACTCACACGTGTGCTATGCCTATTTCCACTATGAAGGAAGCATTGAATTTCATTGGCTCTCATTAAGTTGTGAAGAATCTCCCCAAATCTCTCTCTCTCTCTCTCTCTCTCTCTCTCTCTCTCTCTCTCTCTCTCTCTCTCTCTCTCTCTCATAATTTTTTTTTTCCCATCAAGGCAGAGAATTTATATTAACAGAAAAGAGAGGACAATAATACAACGAGTAAGGTGGGATTTCACCCAGAAGACAACATGGCCTGACGATCTACATACAAATGGACCCCAGCATGGAAGCCACACACCTGAGACAAAGAATCATATTTTCACTGTAAAGGAAGCATTGAATTTCATTGACTCTCATTAAGAAGGTTGTGAAGCATCCCCCCAAAAAGCTCTCATTTAGTTCAAGTGCAGTACAGCTACTAGAATAAACAAATGAACATTGTATTCTCTTCATTGACTCTCATCAACAAGTTCTTTCAATTTTCTTGTGTGAATCATTACAAATCCACATCATTGGTCAGTTACATGCATTGCATCTACTAATAGACAAATCATATAGATAATGAAATATTCAATAAATCGTTTCATTATTGAAAATGTTTTTTTTGTGAACTTTACATTCTTGATGTATAGGTTTGACTTTCATCAAATGAGTTTAAAGGTATGAGGTCCATTTTTAGAAATGATTGCACCTATAATAAATGACTATAACCATTATCAAGAGGCTTAAGTAATAATTATCATGAGGGGAGGCTCAATCTCCTCAAATACTTTATGTATCATCTCTTCTAAGGGGCTCTTTGTCAACCCAATGTCCACATCATTCCATTATAGTGCTTTCTTTTTGTTTCCTCAACCTAATAAGCAACATCCTACAAGTCAACATACTATATAAGCATCAAATAGTTGTAAACATATTCATAGAGTTGAGTTTTTAAGGCATAATAAGTAGGATGGAATACAGTAACTTATGTTTGCCAATAGAAGTATAAGAATTTGCATTTGTTTCTTGAGATCTTTGTGATGGGCAGGTGGAAAGTTATCTTTTTGTTTAATAATGCATTTGTAATGTGTTCTAAAGGCCCAAGTGGTTGTGTATGTGAGTTACAAGGTGAAAGGTTCAAAGCTTGCAATTGGGTGGCTCTCATATGTTATAGCTTCAAGTGAAAGGTGGGTGTTACCCATCAATAAAAGTTATTTTTGCATGTAGCATGTTGGAGCTTGCAATTAAGTTTCTCATATGCATATCAACTTGCACTAAAGAAAAAACCCGAAATCTTATAAAATATTGACAAAACCAAGTACTACCTAAAAGGCACACTTTCTCTCGTGTAAAGGTTTAAAGTGAGAATTGAATTCTTAAAAACCACGGCAACTTCTTGAAAGAGAAAGTAGTTTTCAATTGATAGATGAAATGAATGACTTTAAAGCATTGGTCATGTGTATAATAAAGAGAAATGATCTATTACGTCAAAAGAAATACATAAAGGCCAATTTATTTATAATCTTAGGGGTAGCTAAGATCGGTGATTCCATGAATGTGAAGAAAGAGCAATAGGTATGAACACATGTTTTTGAGCTTGGAAAATCCCTTAAGATCTTCTTCCTATCTAAGGTATCATGCCATACTGAAGGACTTCACACCTTTGAAAGTTGATGGTAGCTCGAGTGTAACTTCTTCCTTATTGCAGATCACAAATTTAGGTGTAAAACGACAAGATTTTATTCTTGGTGGGGTGCCTCATTACAGTTATGTGTATTTAGGACTCTTGGATGTGCATTGTGTTACTCTCCATATTTGCCCACTATTGTGAAATGTAGTTCAAGTCAAAGTTCTTGCTTTTTAAAATCTAAAAAATGTAGTATTGATGTATAAAGTATTTGCATCACCACTTAAGCAAAGGAGGTGAATCGCCTCTTAGGAGACTCTCTAAAGTTTTGATTATGACTTATTCTCACTTTGTTAGGTATAAAATATGTATCTTCAAGTGTAAAGCAAGACTCTGACTCTTTGTATGCTTGAGTGTGTTTTTGTCCCATGATATACACTATTTATAATAAATAATAACAATGTGTGTTTTCCCATATAATGAATAGGCCTTGAGTAATCATAATAAAGTGACTATTAAAAAAACCATTTATGAAAGCCACTCAAATACATGGGGATAATGTATATAAATCAAGGCACCATTTCTTAAGTAAGAGAACACATAAGAATATTAAAAGGCTTCATGTGCATAATAATCTATTTAAAGAATAAGAGCATGGAGCATGTATGCTTTTAGCAAAAACAATAATATCAACATTACACACGATAATCCAAAGGTCATGATCTAATCAAAGTATGGTATTATTTATACGGTATGCATGATCCCTAGCTAAATCACAAAAGCAATTGATAAATGTATCAAGGTAATCGAATACTCCACATAAAGTTTTTTCATCATGTTTCCCTTCATTAGGCCTAATTGCCTTTGTATAGAGACAAATGCCATGTGGGAAGGTGCATCTATTAGGTTCAAATAAACCCATTCCAACTCATCCATTCAAAATAACTGTCTTTAACAAATAATATGTACCATCATGTGCTAATGCAATAATTTACACCCTTAATTATCAAAATAATAAGCCGTATCTTTAATGAAATGGGAGTAGCCAAAGTAAAACCATAGGAGCAAGGTTGATATAATTACATTCTTGTAGATAGATTCCTAGAAAGATGGGAGTAATAAAGGTATCCATATGAGACCTTGTTCTTGTGTTTTCACCCATTTAGTTGTTTTCCAAGTCACACTAAAAAATTTAACATCTTCATTTTGTATAGTCCAATGGTACTAGAGCTTTCCTTTCTATGGCAACTACTAAAGATGGAGAAGCAAAGTCAAGCGCTTTTTGTGGCTTAGGATTCTTTTCTTGAAATGAAAAATTCACATTGGCAATGAGGTTTTTATAATAGCTTTTGTTGGGTTTGCCTAATGGTTAAAGTTCCCCTCGTCTTCTGATTAGGATCTCTATGTTACCAACTAAACACCTAAAATAAAGAAGCCTAGAAGCACAAAAGTAGGAGTGTATCCTCATCCAAAGTATAAGGATTTAGTCAAGGAAGCTCAATAGTTCAAAACAAGAAGTAGAGTCAAGGGACTACATGCATTGGGCCATAATTGACCCCCATATGGCCTATTATCTTTGGTAGATATTTTTCCAACCCCCACATTAAAGAGGAGGTAAAAAATTTGTGTTTGAAGATGTGGATCCAAGAATAACCATGTTACTAGTCTCCACACACATATCATTCAATATCTTATTGGATCTTACTCCAAAAGATGCAATAAGAACATTAGTCTATAGGGAGTGGTTCAACTTAATAAGAATGTCTAGAATTCTTTAATATCCTAGGCTTTGAAAAAGTTAGGGTTGAATTGCTTGAGCTAGCTACCCTCTTCAATGTTGGTGTAGATGAAGTAAATGCCACTCCTATGACAAGCAATATTTAACCAAAAACTCTTAAAAGTATGGCATATAGTAAAATATTTGCACCAATAGTGATCCTAAATTTCTTTAGTCCACTAAAACTAAGCACAGTAAGATGTCACTTAAGACAAAGGAAGTTGAAGCATTTGAGGAAACCAAAAGACTTAAGTGCAAAAATAACCATATGATCTCCCTAAAAAAATTATGAAATTGAAGAAAGGACACCAAGATGTAATGATGCTAGGGGCAAAACAAGAAGGTGACACTAGCAAACTAAGTGAAGGTTTTGTAGGAGGTGAATATAGGTAGAGAGGGTGAAAAACTTTGACACATGTTTATTATTGGTGATCTTACGGAGAAAGAATCTAAATTAGTGGATCTATTTAGAGAGTACTTTGATATATTCACATGGTTGTATGAGGATCTAAAATGGCATCCAATGGTAAAACATCGATGAAATAATTATACATAAAGACACGTACATGTATTCCTTGAGAATCTAGACAAGTTTCTTAAGCTTGGGTTCATTTCAAAATTGACCACAAGGATTAGGCATCCACTGTTGTAGTGCAAAAATGGCAAGACCCAAGCATGTGTTAATTATAAGAAAATAAATGCCATGACTACAAAAATAATTACATGCTATTGTACACAAAAGCACATGTTAGAGTATGTGGTAGATAAGGAGGCTTATAGCTTCTTTGATGGTTTTTCAAGCTATAATCAAGTGCAAGTCCACGTAAAAGATAGGCACAAAACAACCTTTACCATTGAATGGAGAGTGTTTGCATACATATGTATGCTCTTTAGGTTGAACAATGGTCTATTGACTTTTCAACAATTGATGCATAAAGTTTTCACGGGGTAAGCTAACAAAGTTCCACAAAGTTTTTGTTTTCCAATTCTATCTAGAAAGAACACTTATAACATAGATTGAGGTGAGTCTTTGAGAGATGTAGGTAATACCATCATTTGTGAAACCCCTTAGAATGCAATGGTTTTATTTTAGGGCATGTAGTATCAACCAATTGAATTACTACATGAAGGGAGGAGGCCTTGAGTGGAAGCCTGCAAGTGAAAGCAATACCTATGGTGGAAGAAGCAAGAGAGTAAGTGCCAGAGACATAGGATGTGGGAACGCCAATAGTCACAATGTGTGACCGGCCTTCCCTTATCCAAATGTCACTGAAAGAATAAAGAATGAAGTGATAGTGATGGACACCCACCATGCAAAGTAGTGTCAGTGTAATAAATACACGAGCGGTTAGAGGCATATGTCTTTACCCCCAACAACCTCCCACTTAAAGGAAAATGTGCCCCTAGTGATGAGGAGAGAATAAGAAAAAAGTAACAAAGTACAAATGTACATAAACTACAATAGGATGAGGAAATATATAATCTCATCTTATACCCATTAACTTACTGAGGAAGGCAAAACACTCTACTGAGAGACTTCTAGTGAGCAGATCTACAAGATTTTGGTCAAATGAGATCTTGACAAGCTCGATAGACTTGTCCTCAATTACCTCTTTGATAAAGTGGTAATGCACCTCAATGTGCTTTGTCTTCGCATGGAAGATCGAATTCTTGGCCAACTAAATAACACTCATAGAATTTGAATATAGTATAGGGACTACATTAGTAATACCAAGGCCTCTACCACTAGCCTAACTAGAGATCCTCCTTGCAAGCCTCAGTTGGTGGGTGCAATATACTCTGCCTTTGTAGTGGAAAGGGCAGTGCATTTCTGCACCCTAGACATCCAAGAAATAGCACCTACAGCAAAGATGAAAACATAGCCAAAGGTGGACTTCCTACTGTTTGCATGTCCTACATAATGAGAGTTAATGTACCTCATGACTCTTGTATGTTGGCTACTATAATATATGCACATATCTACAGTGCCCTTAAGATACCTCATGATACTCTTCATGGTATCCCAATGCCTTCTGCCACAAGTGTATCCATATAGCATGCCAGAACTTCCATTGCAAATGCTATGTTAGGATGAGTGGCTATCATGGCATACATTAAATTGCACATTGTGGATGCATAAGGGATCTTGGCCATCTCATCCTTTTGCTCATCAAACTACGAACAATCTGCTTGACTAACATTCACACAAGAAGGTAAAGACAACTAATAGGCTTAACCTCCTGTATATGAAACTGCTCAAGGACCTTCTAGATGTACTCCTTTTGAGACAAGTAAAGGAACCCCTTAGATCGATCACGCGTGATGTGCATCCCAAGAATATGCGAGGCTTGTCCCATGTCCTTCATCTCAAAACTCTCTTTAGTTGACCTTTTAAGGCATCCAACTCATCATAAGCACTCCCAATAATCAGCATATCATTCACATAGAGCACCAAAATCATAAGTCTGTCATCATGGACCTTCTTCATGTATAAACAAGGATCCATATCATTGTGGGAATATCCGTGTGAGTGCATGAAAGCATTGAACTTATGGTACCATTTCCTAGGTGCCTACTTAAGACCATAAAGACTCTTTCTCAACTTACACACTAGGTGTTTTCCACCTTTTTTCTCAAATCCCTTAAGCAATTTACATATAAATCTTATCATGCAAGTCTCTATGTAAGAAAGTCTTCTTGACATCCATATGATAGAGGTCTAGATTTAGCTGCGCAATTAAAGACAATACCAAGCATATGATAGTTATATTGACTATAGGAGAGAAGACTTCATCGAAGTCAACACCATTATCTTACTTAAAACCCTTAGCAACCAATCTAGTTTTATAGGTGGGCTTGGGGCATTTAGGGGTACTTTTCGCTTGTGCACCTATTTTCATGGCAAAGTACATTTTTTATTAGGCAAAGGAACCAAATCCCATGTATGATTTTTCAATAATGAGTCATACTCTAACTACATGACCCTCTCCCAAGAGTGACTATCACCTCTATGCATGGCCTCATCATAGGTAATAGGGTCGCCAATATCTCTCACTATAGCACAATCTATAGAGGGTGCAAATTGATGAGGTTGATGTTTATCTCTAGTAGACCATTGCAGCCATACCATTATTGGGTGGGGTGTATGGGGTAGTCAACAGACTTTTAGATACATACTCACTCCCTTTGTTAGATCATAAGCATTTTAGCCTATACCCAGATTAGTTCTCAACAAAAGAAAATCAACACTGAAATGTAGCCAAGACTTTTGACTTCTACTTTATGTGGTATGCCTAGACCTGATGCGAGTAATCATCAATGAAAGTAAAAAATACTTCACATCACCTAATGACTTGCAAGGCATAGGTTCACAAACATTAGAATGATTAAGAGCTAGAGAATCACCCATGCACGTAATGCTAGACATCTTATGTGAATTATGAGTTTGCTTGACCATAGAGATAATGATCATAAGAGTGAAAACACTTATAGTCAAGGGGTAGAAGATATAGCAAATGGGTAAGCATTTTCATTCTCTTTGATGATATGTCCCAAGGCGGTAATGCCATAATGATACATGTGGCATTTTAGTCACTATTAAAGCATGGTTGATAGAGCCAGACACATGTAAGGGGTAAAGAGTGACAAAATTTGCACCTCATGCCAGGACAAGAGTCCCACGGGTAAGCTTCCATGAGGAATCACCAAAAGACACAACATAGCCTACATCATCCAACTATCCAACCAAAATTAGACCTTTAGTCAAAGTCAAAAAATAATATACATCATGTAAAGTAAACATATTACCTGAATGAAAATAATGCTAGGTCATTACCCAATTTGACAGATCCGATCATGTTGTGATAGGAGTGAAACCACTCTCAATGAGGGGTGACATGAAAAGAAGCCCTTGAATCAAGCAGCCAACACTGAGCATAGGTAGACAAGGCATTAGTCAACTATGAAACATCAAGAGAAGAAGCTGTAAGTATGTAGTCATCATCAGAATAAGTTCACGACATTAATCTCTTTAATCTTGACACTAGACGTGCTAGGGATAATGCTATGATCATCATTCTTTTCCTGCACTTTAATCTTTCCATTTTCCTTGTGCTTACATCACACATTTTATGGCATTGTGGCCGAATATGACCTAGCTTCCCACAACAGTCGCAAGTCAATGTAGACTTACAGCCACACGACTTATTGTGAGATTGTCCACATGACTAAGAAGGAGACTTCTGATAGTCTCTCCCATGGCAGCCATTACCACTTCTACCATTATTACCTCTAACTATCAAAGCATGAGAGATGCAAGAAGCATCTACATTCTTTTTGTTAACCTCTTTATTCAAGAAAGCACTCTCTATATCCTACAATTTCAGCCCATCAATAGGCATATTTACACACATAGCAGTATAGGACGTGTCCCATGACTCAGGCAATGTAACCAACAAGAACAGGGGAGGAAGATTGTCCCTATATTCAATTCCTTATGAAGACAAGTGGCTGAAAATAAAATGAAACTCATTTAAGTGGGTGGACATGGAATTCCCCTCCATATGAACTTCATACGAAGTTCCATGAGTTGCTTTAGCCAATACATATGATAGGTAGGGCTTTACTTATCATAGACATTGCGAATCTTATCGCATAACTCCCATGTGGTCTACCCCACCCTAGAGACAACATTATAGTAGGCCTACTTCAAGAGTGACAAAATTATTGTAGGTTTACATAGCTTATTCAATTTAGGACAATCCTTTGTATCAAAGTATTTGGGCTTTACACTCTCATGTCTCAATGGCTTAATCTGCAATTTTTGCACCAGAATCTACTAGATTTGTGCCTTCCAATAGTGGTAATTGTCAAAACACTGATCTAGAGCATGGCAACTATGGAGGATGGAAGATGAAGACACTATTCATGATGACATGGACTTAGATAGACTAACTGTTACACAAGTGAATTAGATTCCAAGATGGAAGCTTGGACTCATAAAGACAATC
Source organism: Lygodium microphyllum (assembly GCF_053477565.2). NCBI lineage: Eukaryota > Viridiplantae > Streptophyta > Polypodiopsida > Schizaeales > Lygodiaceae > Lygodium > Lygodium microphyllum. The sequence continues at coordinate 41,932,974 of NC_141160.1, read as the reverse complement.
TTGTGTAAGATGGACAATGATTCTGACAACGACTCAAACGGATAGTTTCATTGCATTGAAATGAGGGTCAAGTACATGCTTATATAGCATTTGGATGGTACCACTCTAACTCACTAAGCTTATGGGATTCTGGCATTTCTTCCTAAAGCATACATCATATGTCTATCTTCCATACAAAGCCACTTATTGGCAAGCCTCTTTTAGGCACACATCCAGCCTCTATGGGTATACATATCAAGCATCATTTACTATTTTCAACACCTCCCCTCAAATGATGAGTTCCTACAATTGTTGGCTTTTGCCACCCCTACATGATGACATGGCTTGAGAGACTAGCTCATAGGCAGCCTAGTCAAGTTAAAGCTTGAAACTTTACATCTTTGTCAAGGGTTTTGTTTTACAAAGAAAATCCACTAAGGGAAACAAAATCCACTACGGGAAATTTTTTTGTTGTGAGTAGCAGAATGTATCTTCTCTCATCTTCTTTGTGCATCCTTTGTTTTTCTTGATCTTCTTGGTCTTCTTGGTTTTCTTTGTCTTCATGCTCTTGTCCTTTGTTGTGCTCTTTATCCCGTTTGTTAATGTGTGGTACGTGCCTTTTGCTCCTGTCTTCTTGACACAGTCTTTTTGCTCAATACTTTTGTGATGCGTATAAACAGGTACATTGCTTTGACTTGACACGACTTGTTAAACAACTACATAGATCTTAGGATACATAGATTTTGGATTTCCATTTGGCCTGGTGAGATCATTACATTTCTTTGGGCATACAAGATGGATACATTTTTCTTTTGGCTTCATGACTTGATAGCACATCACTACATTATCTTTGGATACATAGAATTTTGGGATTTCATATGACTTTGACATTACATTGTATTTCCTCTCGAGATCATACAACATCTTGTCCTTCATTTTGCTTGCTTTGTCACTCTTCACTTTTCTTGCAACTTCTTTGACTTTGACTTTGCTCTTCTTGTCCCCCTCAAGCAAAGGTACCACCAACTTTGAGTTTTGTATGATGACCAAGGCAGCTGGAATGTATTCAAAATTCTTCATGAAAGGTATCCACATAAAAATCTTCATGTTTGTCATTGATATGACTAGGAATTAGCATCCAACTAGGAATGACCAGCAATGAGTTGGTTCTTGAATGTGTTGAAAAACCACAAGCACTAGATTAGTATCAAGAGATACTATGCTTGAAGACTTTATGTTGAGCTTGATGATGCCTGATCTTTAGGTGGGTTGCTCCAAATCTTCTTCTTGAGGTTTACACTTTTTGGAAACTGATCAAATTTGAATGTCACAGGCTTTAGTGTGTTGAGAACAGTGAGGAAATGAAGTGGAAAAAGAGCTTGAAATGAGGAAGATATGGTGGATTAGGGTTTGACAGGCATGCATCTGGTTTTTTTGATGCAGCAGTGCGTAGGATGAATGATTTGGCAAAATATTTGAGTTGGAGGGAGCTTATTAGCCAAGATTGAAATGCCCTATGGTAGTAGGGTCAACCGTGCAACACACAGAGAGAATAGGCATACGGAGGACTAACAGGCGTAGTTTCAACAACGAGCTCGAATTTCGCCAATGTTGAGCTATAACTAGGGCAAGGTTGGTGTTTGAAGAGCCATATAGAAGCTTTAGTAGCAGGGGAACACTTTTCCAAAAGGAAGCTTCAAGATATTTGAACTGTATGAGGAGATCCAAGAGCTCAAAGCAGGCAGGGTGTAGGTTGGCTATGGTTGCCAAGTAGTAGAGAGAGTGTGATTCAAGCGGAGAGATGGAGTCATACACTCAATCTGAGCTAAGCAGAAGTGAAGAGAGGCAGAAGGAGCAGTGCATAGAGCTGTGCCATGCTCATCATGGCTTTGATACCATGTCAAAACACTGATTTAGAGCATGGCAACTATGGAGGATGGAAGATGAAGACACTACTCATGATGACGTGGACTTAGATAGACTAATTATTACACAAGTGAATTAGGTTCCAAGATGGAAGCTTGGACATTCTTGTGTAAGATGGAGAATGGTACTGAGAATGACTCAAATTGATAGTTTCATTGCATTGAAATGAGTGTCAAGTACATGCTTATATAGCATTTGGATAGTACCACTCTACCTCACTGTAAGAGCATACATCATATGTCTATCTTCCATACAAAGCCACTTATGGGCAAGCCTCTTTTAGGCACACATCCTATTAGAAGACAGGCATAGGAACCCACTATAAGCAAGGGAGTATAAGGGCAGATGAGTGTGAATAGCCCTAGGGGCAGGGGAAACCCTAACCCTAGCTTGGCAAAGGCTATATAAATAGCCTATGGGTCACTATCAAGTGTGAGAGTGTGTACCCAAGTTGTACTCTAAGCAACTTAGTAAGCAAGATTTCATTCTTGTACTTTGAGCTCTCTTCTCCCTCTTGTGCACACATTCTAATGCTGTAACTCTGGTTTCCAACATGGTATCAGAGCCATCTCTGATCTCCTTAGCTTCCCTCAGCCTCAGCTATCACTAAGTGCACATGAGCCTCTATCTCCTTCATCTTATCCTTCTTTCCTCCATAGCTGCCTGCAACCTACCTCCATTGGAGGACTTGGGGAGGACAAAGGAGGCCATATCTCCCTTTGATTTCTTCTAGGGATTTCTTGCCTATCTCAGGGTGAATCAGCCTGGCATGATAGACCTCAGGATTAGTCAGCGGCATGGGCAGCATTGCGTGAATCTCAGAAATAGGCGCAGTTTCTAATAGCGCAGAATTCGGGCTGCTGTACACGCAGCAGTCAGACGGTGCAATCAGTGCAGCTATCTTGGGGTTTTGATAGCCCCCCAAGTGGGCTATCTTCAGCTAAAAGGGTTCCTGGAAATTTCTCTCACATAGAGAGATCTTTGCCAAACCCTAATTGTGTTTTTTTGGGCAGCCATAGCCAACAAGCTCCAAGCTTGACATTTTGTCATGTTTTCACTCTGAGCTTCATTAACAGTGATTCTAATCACTGAAGCAGAGTCTCTGAAGCCTATTCCAGATTCTAAAGTTCTTGGGCATGCTCAATGGACATCACTAAGCATCGGGAAGCCGACTTCCAATCGGGTTCCATTCAAGCACTTCACTAAGCTTGACAATAGTGTTTTCTAAACACTAATCATGAATCATCAGGTTAATTGCGTGCTGTACATTCACTAAAATCCAGTGAGTTTTTTATTCCTCTTCATATATTACTGTAAGGTTATGTGTACAATTAACACATAGACCATCATACACTAGAAGTGTATTGCATACCGTAAGTAACTTTGTCTCAAGTACATTGGTCAATGAAATCAAAAGCATGAGTGAAATGAAGTGTGGACCAAGAATCACACATAACTTCAAAGATTATCAGAAACCCTCCTATTGGTTGTGCATGCTCTGATGTGTGAAACATAAGTCAAAATTAAAGCATCCCATTGATGTTTACGTGCTAGTAAATTTGAGAAAATGTTGGGAAAGAGTTACTTATTGGATGAACCTTCATGCGAGAGGCTAAGTGAAATATTGATCTTGATGCACATGCATTCACCTTAGCCTACCCAATGTCAAAATCATAACTACTTTTAGCAAATTAGATTATTCTTATCTCCAATAGAAGGATAAGGAAACTAACTTAGGATCTATTGCAACCTCTAGCAACAAGGTGGGTCAAAAAGTGCTCAACAATCTACTCAAAGCCCAAATGGAGAAACAACAACTAGTCAATCAAGTTCTTCATACAACAAATATGAGTAATAGTTAGTGCCCAAGAAGATTGACACCATGAGAACTTCAAAACTATCAAGAAACAACAACAAATGCACCTGCCAAAAATACTTGGAGCCTTTTGTTGATGATATTGATAGAGAGTTAGTTTGACATTGAGATGGTCGCCCAAAATGCTAATATGAGCTCAATGTTATTATATAGAGAATACATGGATTTGGATATCACTACTTGACATACTGATTCTTTGTGATGCTACCACTTTCAACTCCTATGGAAAAAGTAAAAGTTTAGTGCAAAAAAGGCCAAGTTAAGACTATTGAACCACCACCACAATCAACTATGGCACCCAAAGCACCCCAATGAGAAACCAATGGCCAAAAAGCAGACATAGAAAGAAGACATTGAAGCTGACCAACAGATAAGCATAACAATCCATGGCTAGTGCTAAATAAGGCAAAAACCCATAGGTTTTGAGAACAAAACCACAACCATGAAAATAGAAAATGGATTAGTAGTAGCCCCCTACTATTGCTAGATCCATAATATCAAATCTAAAACAATGCATCCCTAGCCTCCTTGAACTCTATAATAAATATGTGAAATACAAAAATTCTTCCAATCAAACCATTTGAGCCCATAGTCATGCTTGACTAATACCACCAGTATTTCCACAAAAAACAACTACTTCCAATATAGACATAGAATTTGAATAGTTGTATGTTGTACTATGACCACAGACTTAGCTAAAGAAAAAGTTCCCAAATCATAAATGAGCACAAAAAGACCCTTGAGTCAAAGACCATGCCAAAAGTCCAAATTCATCATGTCAAACAATCATTCTCTATTAGATCAAAATGTCAAGTAATAGACCTAATGAAAAGGGCACTTAAAGGGATAATAGAAGAAATGCTACAACATACTAATCATACTAAGATTGAGTGATTTTAAAACTCATTTTTCCCTCAACCATGAATGTGCTCCATAGGATAAAGACACAAAATCAACCTTTTCATGAAGATAGATCTTTTCATGGGCATTATTCTTATAGGCATGCTTCTTTGATTATAGAGTCTTATGTAAATCACTCTTGTCATGGGCCAAATTCGTATGGATAGCCTCATTATGGTGGACAACAACCTTGCTATGACAAAGAGTATAAAGAAAATACTAATATTACCAACTTCAAGCCAGATAATTCTTAACTTATATTTATTTGAAGGAGTGCATTAGCAATTTGAAGAAATGGAGCCCATGAAATCAATAAGGAAGTATGCTTACATACTAGGTAATGAGTAATCAAGAAGGAGGAAATAAATCTTGTAAATCCTTTGAGAGAATTAATTATGTATTCACTTAGTCCATATAAGAACTTAAAGGGCATCATCACTCATACCCCATGGTGCTAGATGCGGTGCTAATAAAACAATGTCCATATGCAATGAATCTGAAACATATGTACACTATCAAACATGAAATATAAAAATTGCTAAATGCAAGATTCATATACAAAATTGAGCACATCGATTGGGTTCACCTATTATCATTGTGCTAAAGAAAAATAGAAAGATCAAAGTGTGTGTTAACCATAAAAAGTCAATGCAATGACAAAAGGGGACAATTATCCATTGCTCTACACTGAGCACATACTAGAAAGGTTTGCAAGGAAGGAAGCTTAGAGTTTGCTTATTGAAAGTTCAAGCTATGATCAAGTGCAAGGTTTTCTGAGCAACATGCACAGGATAACATTCACCATTGAGTGTGGTGGATTTGCATATATATTAAATGCCCTTTGGTCTAACTTATACCCCTACCATCTTCCAATGACTCATGTGTACCATCTTCAAGGAAATGTTTCATAAATGGTTGGAAATGTTTGTAGATGATCTTTATGTACACAACAACTAGATAGAGCATATGGAAAAGTTTTTTCAACATCTTGATTTTTCATCATGGTAAGCTTAATAAGATTTTTAAAATGATTAACTTGGCTACCAATATCAATTGGTTCATTATTTTGGATGTAGTTAAATTGTGGATTGAGTGTTTCTATGAATCACCCATATGCAAAAGTAATTCCAATCATGGATTGATTGTTTCCGTGAATCATCCATACACAGTGGCAATTCCAATTGTGTAGTTAAATCTTGTTCTTCCAAACTTGTACATCTAATCTTGATTGGGATTGGGACAAACTTTGTTGTATTTTCCATTGATGATGGATAAGAGATCAGTCTTCTTCAAGAAGGACATGTAATCTACCTCTAAGCAATGTAAAGGATTTCCTACTTAAGTGGTATATCTCTAGATATTGAAGAAAGAGGATAAAAATTTAAAAAATCTCCCCCTTCGACTCTCTTGGCAATCATACAGAGTGCACACATGCAAACTTCTATTGTTGTATATAAGCCAAAAGCATTCATGTAAACTCACTTTTTATGCACATACATTGCTATTTGAATGCAATCCCTATACTGACTAGCCTCAAAAAAATCATGAAGGTTAGTAGAATAGTTAATAATGCCATGGGTTTCTCCCCCTAGTTGCCTCACCCCTCCTCCCCTTGGTGGCTTCTACCCTTACCCACATGCCATAGCCTTCATGGCCTCCCCCACTCTTGCCACCTTAAAAACTCCCCTTGGTGGCTTCTACCCCTACCCACATGCCATAGCCTTCATGGCCTCCCCCACTCTTGCCACCTTAAAAACTCCCTTCATCCTAGCTATACTTCTCGGGCCCACCTCCCTATTGTCAAGCCTTTGATGACCCCCCTACCAATTGGCTTGAGAAAGGGGGGACTCCACACCAGAAAAGGCATCCTCCCTTCATAAGCTCACACAATCACACATCCCCCCCTCGACGAAACAATTTCCCCCACCCTAGTAGGACAAAATAATGCCCCCCAATTAAGCTTTAAATAATTCCACCATCCCCTCCCTCACATATTCACGAAAGCTGAGAGGCTAAGTGAGTGAGATGGCTTTGAGAGAGAGAGACACACACACACACACACACACACACACACACACACACACACACACACACACACACACACACACACACACACACACACACACACACACACACACACACACACACACACACACACACACACACACACACACACACACACACACACACACACACACACACACACACACACACACACACACACACACACACACACACACACACACACACACACACACACACACACACACACACACACACACACACACACACACACACACACACACACACACACACACACACACACAGAGAGAGATACAGAGAGAGAGAGAGAGAGTAAGGGAGCTTCGATAATGCACAATCCGAGACTCTCTTCTAATTTCTATCCTTCTATCACTCCTTAAAAACCTCTATCTTCCCATCCTTCCTTCCACTTCAGCACTCCCCAAAGATGTGCTGAGATCACAAAGCCTTGTTTCTTGAATGAGTGTAAGATACAAGCCACGAATAATATTCAAGTGATCACTTGCCACTTGGATAGTGCAACAAAATAGATTGTCTATCGAAAAATATGAAATATCTTGATGAATATTTCTACAAACAAAGTTATCTATAACTTCAAATGAATCTAAAAGGACAAGGAAAATTCAGATGTATTAATCTCTTGTATCATGTATGCAAAGCTAGGTTAATTGAAGTGAAATGGGTTGTCTTATCAAGTTGTCCATAGTGCTGTTTACAATAATGTTTGACCATAAAACTACAACAACTCCTTCATAATTGGTCCAAATTGACCATATAAAATCTCATTTGAAAATTCTCATCAAAACTCGTCATGCTAAATTGCTAGTATAAATTTAAGTATGTTTTACTACTCTATAAGTGGCAAACACCAAGCCTATCCAATTACAATAGTAAGTTCTATAGTTCATTGTTTTCTGCTTTCCTCTTTAATTATCAATCCAAAACCTTCTTGAATAAGAATTTACTCAATGTGCCATAAGCAATGTATCCATATAGTTCTTCAAAGGCAAAATGAATACCTAGACCAATCCAATTGACTTGATAATCCATAGACTTCTCCCTCATGATCCATAGATGCTCCTGAATATGGAAGCCTCAATAGAATAGTAGGAACTGAAATAATTAATTCCCCCGAATTTCAACTGTATGTGACAATATTGGATCAATATCCTTCAATCTCCCAATCTTGATGCTATCTCCCTTGATTGCTTGATGAAGCAAAGTCCCCAAAGCCATGAAATCAAATCTTTATAAAGATCTTTGAAGCTCTTTTTTTGAAGCTTTCATGGCTATCCTTGCCCATAGAGTGTGCTTCAAAGAAAATGTTGATAAAGGAAGAAGGTCAATGCTTTCTATAGTGAGATTCTCGAATCATTTTAATGGACCCTTTTTGAACAAGTTTTGAAGCTTTCTTGAAGAGTACTAGCTTCCCTTTCTCTCTTGGAGTTTATGAAGAGGAAAAGATGCACACAAAATGAAAGATATGTGTCAATAATGATTAAGAAATGGAAGGTGTGTTAAGTAGTAGCCCAATGATCCTTGGACAATTGATACACCATTGGACCAAAACATAAAGGTAGTTTATGATGGAAAATATGTTGAGGATATTACCATGTTCAAGAAGATGGTTGGTAGCTTAATCTAATTAACCATAACACGACGAGACTTGAGCTATTCAATTGGAATTATAAGACAATTTATGCAAAGGCCATGCAAATCACACTTGGATGTAGTGATGAGAGTTTTAGATATGCCAAGAAGATGAGCTATGGCTTTTTCTATGAGAAAGAGATCAAGCCTACATTGTTTGGATACACAGATGTAGATTGGTTGGGAAGTATTATGGATAGAAGATCAACTAGTTGTTATGCTTTTTCATTTGGTTCAACAATGGTGAGTTAGAGCAAGAAGAAGTAACCCACAATTGGTTTATCAAGTACAGAAGGAGAATATAGAGGAATATCATTGGCAACACGTGAGTAGACATGGTTGAGATTACTTCCATGTCGTATGGGGATTGAGATAGATGGTAGAGTTATCATGTATTGTGATGACATTATAGCACCATGCTTGGAAAGGACCCAATATATCATGCAAGAACAAAGCATGTTGAAGTGCACTATCATTGCCATTAGGGAAAATATGGACTAAAAAGGGCCATTTAGCTTAGGATTTAATCACTTTCATAAACTAGTGGATTATGGCATGGACCAATGGGAGAGGGGGTGGTATGCACATTTTATCCACTCCCTTTTCCATCGTTGGTCACAAATGTGGTTTTGATTTTAAAAATGTAGTATTTTTTCTATTTAAAATTCCAAAAAGTTAGATAGTGGCCTAACAATTCATGGAGGGATTTTTAACATTCGAATAGAAAAGCGGTTTTTAATTGCTAAAAATTTGGTGCCCATATGCACATGGAGTGTCTGCCATGTGTAAAGGTGCCCAACAAGGAAGGAGACAATATAAAAAATTCACATGTGTGAAGGAACAATACCCAAAATTTGTGCTAATATGCACAACCCATTTTGGTCAAAATTCAATTTTAAAATACTATTTTCAAGCTCACACATGTGGAATTTGAACCCAAGATCTCTAGTTTATAGGCCCATGGCCTACCATAAGCTAAGGGCTAATCTGGTTGAGACAACTTATAGATTCAATAAATGACTAAATTTTGTGCTTCTTTTTCAAAAGGAACCCATGATTTTGCACAAAAACTGTTATAAAATCCGAGATATGCGCTCAACTTTCTTATATACTTAAAATATATATGGCGAATATTATGTTGGCACGAAGAGAGAATAGATGAGAGAAAAGAAAGATGTAGAGAGAGAGGTAGAGAAATTGGCAACACACTAGGGATTGGAAGATGGGCCAGTCCCCCCCCTTGCGGAGCTATATTATTGACAAGGAGCAAGCTCCTCCATTACACATAAGCTAGTTCTTACTTGTAGATCTTGAAAACAAGATCACGGTTCCTTGCACGGTATACAACTGACTAACACTTGCACAACTTAGAAGTTGGCACCTTTTGATCCTTCTTGAGTTTCCTTCTCTCCTACACAATATGTGTAGGGCTCTCCTCTTGGCGCTTGATTTCAGCAGAGCTTCTATGGCACTTGCACCTTCTCTTCTCCTCTTGGAACTTGATTTTAGCAAAGCTTTCGCAGCACTTACACCTTCTGTTCTCCTCTTGGAACTTGATGCAGCACTTGCACCCTCTCTTCTCTTCTTGGAACTTGATTTCAACAGAGCTTCCACATCACTTGCACCTTCTCTTCTCCTCTTGGAACTTGATTTCGATAGAGCTTTCGCAGCACTTACACCTTCTCTTCTCCTCTTGGAACTTGATTTCAACAGAGCTTCCGCAACACTTGATTTTAGCAAAGCTTCCACAGCACTTGCACCTTCTCTTCTCCTCTTGGATACATGCAAAGTGATGCTTTCTTCACCTCTCCCTTACACCCAAGGAGAGCCTCCTCTTTTATAGGCTTTCAAGAGCTTCTCTTCTTGGAGAGAGAGTTGAGTTGATCTTCATGCAAGATGTGGTTGTTCCCCTCTGCAGCATTAATTTTGAGATATCTCTTTGTGCGTTATTTGGATGAAAAAACGTCCAACAAAAAAGTTGTAGATCTCGCTATTTCCGATAACCTTCGCAGCCCATTTTTAGAGATCGTTTTTCTATTGCGAGATATTTTAAAAATGGATTTTCCAAAAAATATCTTTTTAAACTATACTCTTAACTTGTGGGCCATACAACCACCTTGAGTCATAGATAAGTAGAGTTCATTAGATTGCCTTGGGCCTCAACCTTAAGATTGAATTCCACACAAAAGCTTATGTCATTTTAGACCTTAGAAAGAGAAAATCACTTCTCTCCTCACTTCCAAAGGATCATGTCTCTCGTCTTTCTTAGTGAGAGAATTCCCTCTCTTGTTTTTCTTAATGAAAGAAAAGACCTTAACCTTGACTCGTAGGGGAGAGGATGACCCCAAATGAATGCAATGCTCATTACACACAAGTAAACATTCCTAGGCGTCCCTGGTTACACACATAAATACATATACACAATGCTAATGCACTTCCTCCTCTTAGAACTCAATCCATCTTCATTTATGTGTAACTCCTTGGTTCTTGTGTACACTCTTACACTTGGCAAACACTTCTTTCCCCCTTCATAACTTGTACTGCATGTACCAGATATCCTCGTCATAATGCTCTGATCACCCCATTAAGTGATGCACTAGGAATACTGGTCTCTAAACGGTCTCATGGCCATGCTAGATCATCATCAACACTTAAAGAAAAGCGAGTCATTAATTTATTGACATGAATTTATTAAATAGAGAATGCGTAATAAGCAATCAATTTAGTGACAAAAACTCACTCGCCCTCATTATTGTTTCCAAGCCCACTTGAGATTTGAGATTAGAAAAAGTAATCCTTTCTTAATCCATTTCTTACAAGGTCCTTTTGGAGTCCGTATTTCCCCTAGTGATTAGAGAGACAGTCATGGATGGAGAGGTAGACTTGGTACATGTTGAAACCAATGACCAAGATGTCGATAGCTTTACCAAAGCATTAGATAAATGAAATCATTCTAATTTAGTTTAAGCACTTCAAAATAGGTTCTAAAAACATATCATCATACTCAATATTTAAAATATCATATTATGTTAGTGAAGTCTCTTTTATTGAGTTTCTACTAATGCCTTCATTAACCTTTTTATTTGTAGTCATTTTGTTTGAAATCCTTATTGGCTAGATAAATTAGATTGTTTTGCTAACTAAAACCAATACAAAGTCTGAGTACTTTAGATTTGCACTTGGAGTATTATGTCTATAAGCTCATTGTTCTGAGGTTGAGGGGGAGTGTTGAGAAATATAATATAGGTTAAGTCATATCCTATGGTTGTCAAAGTATCTCCTTTGGGAGATACTCATTTTGTGTGTATTGTGAAAAGAGAAGAATGGAGAAGAAGAAGATGCTGATGATGGATTGATCCACCATATCTTGTGCCATCTTCCTTCCATTGCACATCTAGATTGAATCCTTTCAAGAAGAACTTGCACAACAAACTAGCCTTATCATTTGGATTTGTGCCGATTTGAGATTGATCTAATTTTGGCATGTCAAGATATTATTAGTCTAGGTTCTCAAAATGAACCTTATTAATTTGGGCAAAGGCATTGCCATGACCTTTCTTGTTCTTAGAAATAATTGCTTTACTTTGAAATTTTTTTATTAGAGAAGAGTTTGCCAAAGTGGCATTAGAAACCTCCATCCTTTGATTGTTGGCTTGAGATTTAGCTCTATTACTTTTTACTACATGCCACTCTCCATCTTTAGTTGCTTGCACCTTCTTAGTCTTTTGATCACCCTTGACCACAATAATTGATGAGGCATTTCCCTCCTATGATTTGGCATCAGTCCCAAAATCATGAGTTGAAGGTCATTCCTTATAATAGTGCCTCCATTGACTATAATGTAAGAACAAGCTAGAAAATTTGCTTCACATAAGCATGAGGCATAGATCGCCCATGTAGGAAACATTGATATTGATGAACTCCAACTTGGCATCACTAGTGTCCCAAAACAAGTAGATATGATTGAGAAAGGGGCTAGCCAATGGAGGTATGCAAAGGGGTTTGCTAAGCCCCTTGGTTGTCTGTGTTGTAAGTCAGTAGGTTTGGATTTCTACCTAGATGGGGAAATCCTTCTTGAGCTTGTCCTTCCATGTCTACATTAATTATTGTCAAGCCATATCATAAACAAAGTCCAAAGACCTAGAAGTAAGCCCCTTGGTCTTTAACTTTTTGTGCAACTTGCTATTTGTTGAAGAGGACTTTTAAAAACCCTCTATTGCCTTAATATATTTGATCAACAATGCCTTGCTCCTTGAGGATGGAGTTAGACCATGTTGAAGTTTCCATTGGCCTAGGAGGTTTGCTTGTGTGAAAAATACCCAATGCATCTTTAGAGTTGAATTGGAGAGCATTAATGAAAACCTTTTGAACATCCAAAGTAATCTTCTTGGTGGAACACTCCTTCCTTTTATCCATATGCTTGGTGGATAATGATTCCACCAATATGTCCATAACTGCTTGTGGGTTTGCCTCTAGGCAAAGACAAATGTCCTCCTTAGAGTCAATGGAATGTCCTTCTAAGAAGCAAAGGTTTGTACTGTACCAACATAGAGGTGCATGGTTTCTTGTATAGCCTCTATTTCAGTTTCCTTGCTATCAGCATAGCCTTTTCCTTGAGCCTCCTCATAGTTGCACCTAAGCAAACCCTTGCTCTCAACCTCGTCAAGCATAAGCAAATCATTATCCTCAACCCTATCCACTTCTATAGCTACATTATGGGCTTGAATCAAAATCATTATCCTTGACCCTATCCACTTCTATAGCTACACTATGTCCACTCCCATAGCTATGTTTTGGTCTTGAGTTCAAAAGTAGATTTTTGGGTACTTAAATCCAAGTCACCATCTTCGATAACTGGTAGAGTTGAAGATTGCTTCAAAATCTAATTTATTTTCCAAGATCCATTCTTTAATACTCTATGTGATAAGCCCATAGATTGAGGTGCCTCAACCTTGCCTCATTGTCATACTTGCTTAGTGGACTTGAAAATGATCGAATATATCCATTATCCATATGTTCTCTTCCTCTTTCTCTTTCATCTGCCATGCAACTATAGATATGATGGTTCATATTTTGACATAATGATATGGAAGTATATTTCATAGTTGTAATCCAAATGCCAAAGAGAACCATGCTAAATAAGAGAAACCATGCTAAAAGAAGAGAGACCTATCAGAGAAGGAAATGGGTGCTTTAAACTTCTAGATTTAAACAACAGAAACTAATAATACAATTCAATGCTATTGTGTTTGTTCCATTGTCTTATGGCTACTTGAAATAATTATGTATAGTTATGAGACAAATATTATTGGCTCTTATGTATGGGCCTTTATGTTTCTCTCGGTACACCAAAATTGATATGCAATGAAGCTTCTCATCAAAATTCATACACTTGCCCTATCTCAACACCATGGTGCATCTAGCAATTCAATTTTGTTAGATGGTTCTCTAGCCACAATACAAATATTTTGGTTATTAAATTTTAACCAAAACTCAAGCTTTTTATAATTTGTATGGTAAGAAAGCATGCATGTGTACACATTTTAAAGGTGAGGGGTTGCCCAACTAATCAAGAATGAGGGATTTGTTAGCAAACACTAACAAAGACGTAATGAGGGTAGTATCAATTTAGAATATAGAAGATAAAATTTTGTGCCTGTCTTGTGTTCATTATTTATTGCTATAGTAGATTTTTTTGTTTAATTATTGTTCAAGGTAATTGTGATAAATTCACACCTACAATGTTTCACTCCTAAGACTTTGCACTTCAATGTGACATTTTTTATCCCTAGATGCACTCTAAGTGAAACACCACATTAAATGATAGAATAACACATTTAGCATATACATATATTCATCAAAATTTTAATATAAAACATCCTTTTTTCCTAGAGTGAAATAGATAGGTGAAATCTTGCATACTAAAATGTTTTAGTAATGGAACATTTCACATCTCAATGCTAGTGAAATGCATTTCATGGTTACCATGTTCTTGTTAAGTTGCTTCTTTGTTTATGTTTAACTCTAGCCCAACTCTAGCCCAAGCATAATATGAGATTTGCTATTATGGTATGAAATCTTGGGTTAGTTAAGCCTAGTTATTTGCTTTATTATTTCCTTGTCATGGCCTTGTATAGAACAAAAATAAATTGGTATGCCATTATGATCTGGACCTTATGAAGAAGAAGATCATTTGTAGCTATTTGGAAAATCATTGCTATCAAATGAAGGGGCTACCACTAGGAGAAATAGTTGTCACTATTTGGATATGGTTATTATAAGTTTTTCTAGTGTAGATTAGTGGTTGTAAGTAGTGTGATGGTGCCCATGATAATAGCTCTCATAAATTTTGTTACCACCATAAGAAGTGTATTACAAGGTTATGTGTTGAAGGAAGGTGAACATGAATAGATAAAAGGAAGCATGTTTTTGCACGTAGAAATAAAAATTTACGAGTGAATTGGAAAGGGACCTTGTAAAGTCCCTTTTGGGCACTTTGAAAGGGAGATACTATTTGGTGATAGTAGATAATCATATAAGCAACAACCATGCATGTAGGGGGTCCTCAAGTTTGGATTTTGGATTTAGCATCTATGAACCATATCATGCTCTTGTATAGGTTCCTCAAGTTTGGACATTGAATTTAGCATCTATGAACTATATCACACTCTTGTAGGGGGTCCTCAAGCCTGGACATTGAATTTAACATGAGTTCTCTTCACAAAAACTTGGAGATGTAGTAGGCCATTGTAGGGCCTTCATAGTTTAACCACATCCCTTGACATCAAAGTTCGTAGGCTAACAAAATGAAGATCATAACCTAGGATCCTCCATCCCTTTACTCACTTCTTACTAAAAGGGGCTTTCCCACCTTTCTCGCAAGCAAGGTAGTCCTTGACTCTTAAGGTAAAGATCACCTGACCATATATGACACCCAATCTTTAGTATGCAAAATATACCAAGCCAAAATAGTCGCTTATATATAAAGCTATTGGAATCTCTAACAACACACAAGGGTATCATCTTGCACCTAGAGGCTTGATAGATGATAAAGAAAAGGCATGAAAGTTGTAGTCAAAATCATTAGCCGCTTGGAGTAGTCCTAGAGGCTACTCCAAGGGTATCATTTTGCACCTGGAGGCTTGACAAATGATAAAGTGAAGGCATGAAAGTTGTAGTCAAATTCGTGAGCCGCTTGGGGTAGTCTCTCCTAGAGCATACATTGAGCACTCAAAAATTATATAGTGCATGTATAGAGATGCACATACGAGAGTCAAGGAAATTCTTGATTTGCATACTAATTTTGTTAGGATGGAGGAGTCAAGTAATATAAATTTTGCATAGTGCCAAAAAATCAAAGGGATGAGAAGTGAATGATGCATACACCACATATTACATTGAAAAAACTTTCTATGTAGATTACATAAGAAGGCATATATTTGAACACATTCCAAAGGTGTTGTGTGAGAGAGACTATTAGCAACTACAAAAAGGGATGTGTAAAAGGTATCGTTGTTGTAACATGGTGAGTTTTTGGTACTATTTTTAATGGATTAGAATGTATCAAGCACTCTTGAAATTTTGTATACATTTATTGATGAAATTTAATATAATTATAAAGTAAATATATTAATATATATAATTGTACTATTTTTTGCAAAATCTAAGATCAATCAGGGCTTCCATTTAAGCAAAGCCACATCCATCCAAGTTAGAACTTA
The DNA here is from genome assembly GCF_053477565.2 of Lygodium microphyllum. Taxonomy (NCBI): domain Eukaryota; kingdom Viridiplantae; phylum Streptophyta; class Polypodiopsida; order Schizaeales; family Lygodiaceae; genus Lygodium; species Lygodium microphyllum. Next base: position 41,916,879 of record NC_141160.1, on the reverse strand, counting down.
ACCAAACACCTATACCATTATATCTCATCCATTTCATTAGAGGTCACTTAGACTCAAATGTCAAGCTAGCTTGGAGATAGCTATCCAAGGGATGTAGAAAATAAAATAAAATTATTATTGGAGTATTTTATCTCCATTTGTTAAACATCAAGAGGCATCTTCTATCATTGAATGCACATGCAAATCTTATAATATATTGACATCTCAAAAAGTTAAATAATAATGAGGAATCATGTATGCATGATTGGGTAAGTTATAGTGGCACCTATCTCAAATTAATTTTAAAGAGATCCACATATCTTCTAAAGTAGTTCAATCATATCTTCATGTAATGAAGGGATATTAGGGACATATTTTTGAGAACATTTCAATAATACTTGGCGCCATGCTGGCTTGGCATAAAAGGATATAAGAGACTATTCTCAAGACAACCTTATCATACACAAGAACAATCTCTTCATCTTCCAAGCTTTCATGGCTTCTCTCTCTTTTGCTCTTTCTCTCTCATGTTCTACTCCTCTCTCTTCTTTCACTGTCTTGTAGTCTATTTTCTCTCTCCTTCATCTAAGCTTCTTACAAGTGGTATTAGAGCCCTTTTCTTTGATCCATTTGTTTTTCCTTTCTTTCATATCCATAACTATTTTATATTTAGAAAATCCAAGACATTTTGGCACAGGTGGTATACATGCCATTAGAGTACTCTTATATGACATGAAGGCTTACAAGTGTAATAGAGACCAAGACTAGTGACATTGATATGTGGAATGGACAAAAATGGTAGAAGAAGGATCATTTTAGTAGCTCATGCATTATTTTAAAGTCATTTTAGCACTCATTTTGGAGAAAAGGGACTCTTTGGAGTTGGAGAAGACTATAGTTAGAAATACTTTTAAAGGGCAACCTTCTTCTTCAACTTTTCTTCAAGCCTTGTTCAAGCTATCATGGAGATCTATGCCTACCTTCTCATCAAGCATCCGTCCAAGGCATCAAAGTGAGGTAAATAGACTATTTAGGACATCATGTGGAGTTGGTGGACAACCATTGTATAGTGTCTATAATCAAGAAGAGCTCCTAGAAAGCTACGACAAATTTCAACACATTTTTTGGGGGTTCCACTACTATGTATCTCCTCCATTGCACCTATTATGTATTATCAGTTCAATTATTTCTCCAAATTTAGACATTCAAACTGTATCATCGTCAACAAGTTTTGAGCTCTATTCTTCATTCTCTTAGCATCCCAAAAACCCTAATATACAACAGGGAAATTGAGATATACTTGACCCTAAATCATAGGGAGCGTAGTTTGGTAGCCATCTAGGGATATGGTCCTAGCCATCACCATCATGCTACTCATGAGCATGCAAACTTAGGTGACTAGGTGTTCCCTAGGTCTACCTCACAAGTGAAGAATTTGGCCTCATCCCATGATTATTGACCTGTAGGTTCCCAAAGACACAACTATGGTCTCTAGTAGCGAATAGAGCTAAGATAGCCACTATTGTGAAAGCCATCAAAGACTCAAGGTGGGCAAGCACCACACTTGGTTCAACAAGAGTGAGAAATAAGGGGGAGTGGAGTATCAACCCCTTTGCCCATAAGGCATAGTCTCACACTGGCCCCCTAAAACAATCTTAGTCAATTATGAGACTCAACCCTAGGATGGTCATGATTTTTTAGTCCCTCCCTAATTTTTGGGGAGAGCCACCCAACTAATTAGATCCACCCAACCATAGGATGGTTTCTCCTGGAAGATCATTCACTCACTTTTGATTATTAATATGGCATATTTTAGTTATCTAAGTAAGCATACTACTCATATTGTGATAAATATAAAAAGAGCTTTCTTAATTGATCTTTACATTGGGGTTGTTATCATGTTCTTAAATTCAAACACATAAAAATTCTTTTGGAAAACATGGTATTTATATTATTATCATAATTACAACTACTTCAAAGAGAAAACCAACCCAAAAACTAGGTTGCCACCTTGCCATATTCATAATCCCAGGTCTTCCAATGTTGAGCCATATTGGGCTTGTATAGGTTTCCTTCCATAGGGATCAAGATTATAACCTTTGGTAAGAGCCCTTCTCATTCTTGCCTACTATAAGAGAGAATCTTTTTATATGAATTGCCATATGTACCTAAGTGGTGGTCCACCACCATGTTAGGCAATTTATTTACAACTTTGAGTGAAGCGTATCCTAGGTGCGATCATGGGGATGTCACAACATATCAATCATGTCCGGTAGTCAAAGGCATGAATGTCATTAGAATCATTTTTCAAGATCTAGTGCAACCAAAATCAATCAAGCAAAAAAAAAAAACAAGCAATCCTTTCCAAACAAGAATCAAGATAGATTTTCTATTGTAATTTTAATAATTTTCTTTCAAATAATAACCAACTCATAAGTTGAGTTTAGTCTTTATGCATGTGAATACGCATTATTGATATTGAGGCATCTCAATTCATATTTTTTTATCTACTTGGAAAAATTTTAAAATGAAAAAAATCACAATTTAGTAGCCATATCACACTAAATTACAAAAATGTATGTGCAACATGTGTCATTTATTTTAAAATTACATTTCAACGTGATTTCTAGACTAGTGCTACAAAATACTAATTTTCCTTGATTGTTTAATGGTATTATAGATAAAAAGTCTATCTAAGAGTCTAATAATTTCAAAACTAATTTTTGAACTTCGTTGATAAACTTATAGACTTAGTTGCAAATGGCTATGCATAAATGTATGGCATAAATTATGAAGAGGCATTTACTCTAGCCACTAGGATGGCAAATTTCATTTTCAATAAAATTTTACATATTTTTCTACTATGGATTAATAATGTAATGAATTTAATGATAACAAAAGATTTTCAGAGAGAATATAAGTTTCATATTTATTTATTATAGTAATTTTTAAATAATATGGACTATTTATTAAAAAAAACAAAATAGTAAACCTACATCGTATCAATGGTCGTATTTTCAACATTTTAAGTAGATGAAGGTCCCGCTACATTGATGCAATGATGTGGGACCATGGTAGTTGAGAAAGACACTAGAATGAGGAGGCTCACAAATAAGGTGTTAACACACAAATGGGCCAACACTAGCTCTATGGCAATAGCCAAGCCTCTATTACTCACCTAAAACCACTCCACACGGCCTCGCAGCCCAGGAGCATCTAAGAGGTATACTACCCTAATCTCAAATACATAATTTTGTATTTGTACGATTTTTAGCCCAACATATAATCTTTCTCCACACTCCTTAGGAGGGAATCTCTAAACATATAGATATTATACACCATGTAAGTATACACAAAGGAAGCACCCCTTGGCTGATTACCGCGGCTCTAGTTCGGCTCTCCTACACCTTGGGGATTAGCCCCAAGATGCGCTGTGAACACATAAAGCACATTCGAAACAAGCTCCACTCTTTTGATTGATTGATCTAGGAGATAATAGATACTCCTCGAGTATCCCCCAAGGAATCGAACCTCTAACCCTACAGCTTAGGTGTAACGTACTCGCCTATTGGCTGTCCAAGCACGTTTTAGCGGTCCATCGAGAAACAAATCTAAGTGTCGCCACCTGACACTCCCATGGAATGTTCCGGGGTTTGTCGCCTAGGGTTTCTCAAGTCCACCTCGCAACAAAACGTTTGCAACCCAACCCATTAGGATTGACCTAGGGTTTGTCACCTAGGGTTTCTCGAGTCCACCTCGCAACGGAACGTTTGCAACCGAATCCATTAGGATCGACCTGAAATCTGGGTTCCTAGTTGTCAAGGTATCTTGACAGCATTCTAACGTCGAGTTTTGGACATCCTACTTTATGCAAAGATACCCAATCCAAAGTAGACCCATTCCGCACTTGGTTCAAGGAGAATGGGAAACGAGAGGGATGCATTGCTCAACCTCTCTGCCCGTAGGGCATAGTCCCATTTCAGCCCTCTAAAACGGCATGAATCGGGTTCTAACTTAATAATACCTAAAGGTCGAATGACAGTAAATCATTGTGAGAAGCCTCCTAGTTCTCTGAGACCACCCTACCGTAGGACAACAGACCTGTTGGGGTTCACCCACCCGCTTCCCTTGATAGCTTTAGTTTTCTAATTAGGTCCTATCACATTTATGTGTGACATTTAAAACCAGCTTCCTTAATTAAGCCTTTTATGGAACGGGGGTTCGTTCGCATAATTTACAACACTGACACGAAAACAAATCAAGCAGTTCTTTTTACAAACGAGTTCCTTAACTTATCTTCAAGTTAATCTTTGTCTCCTGCCCATACAGGAGAATTATATATCCCTTTTGTCCAACAGAAGTACTCGGTCCAAATCACATGGCATCATAATTTCTATCCTTTATCTAGAATAGGATCTTCCAATGCTCTAGACGTTGCAGTCTACAACTCTGTTTTGGACTCGGCAAGGGGTGTCTAGAGCTCCACTAACCCCAAGTGACCTAGGAGTGAGATACACTTTTCGTGGTTGGCCTTTTCACCACTTGACCTTTGGCCCGTGAATCGAGCAGTGCCCTCTCGGGTTCAAACACGGTGTGACCTTGGAGATGATCCACCCGCGAAAAATATCCTTCCTTAATCAATCCAATTAAGAACCAAGCACAATCAAGGCAATCAGCCTTATTATCACCTTCCAAGTTAACATTCATTTATTCCCATGGCAACTTGTCATTATAGACCCCTACCATGCATTTACCATCAACATAAGCACTTGGAACAATCATCAAGACCACAATCCAACAATCAGTTTAATGTAAAAGCATTTAGGATGTTATTTGATCAATCAACAAAACAATGGTATCCTTTTCCAAATATTGCAGAAATAGTTACGATGACCTTTCCATCGCGTATTCGCTCTCCCCCTTAGGATCAAGAGCGATTCTATGTAAAAATTACTTAGCACACCCTTCTTTCAACTAAGGCATATGTTAAGGTTTCAAACACAGTACAAGACATAAGTTCTATAGGTCGCTTACATTGTTCGATAACTCAACCTTCTTTCCAAAGAGTAGTGGTCTTTACTTTGACTCAATCTTCTCAAACCCTTGAGCTCTATGTTTGCTTTTGGGGGCCGAATTGTATTCGGATCTAGCCCAATCCAAATAGGATTGATAATGTAGCAGTCATCAGTCAAAACCCAAGACATTCTTAGTCTTAGGTCTTATGACCATTGTTTGTGTTAACTATGCATATCATCAAGATCCCAATGATCTAATAGATTCAAGAGTTAGTGTGGGGGAAATACCCATCTATTAATTTCATGAAAAAGAGAGTTGACAATACCTTGAAATACTATTATGCTATGTGCGAGTTGTTGCATAGCCTCTAGATACAATTAACTTCTGTTGACACCTGTGTTTTGCAACTTTATCTTTCGAATGTAAGAGATGAAGCCTATCCTTTCCCATGGCCTATTCTTGTGCGGCATCTAATGTACTTCATGTGGGAATCACAAGCATCTACTACTTTTAAAATACATCACTTACGACTGGTACAACAGTTGGATTGGTAGTTATGTCCTCGCTCAAGGCCCCATTGCTTGTTGAGGGATTGCCATCCAAGTGCAATAATCTCCACTTGGGGGCCATTCTCAAACCTTGTCTCCCTTAGACGTGAGTCGCACAAGACTTTTGCACCTTGTGATCGATTAGTGGGGCTAATTTGGGGGCAAGAATTATGCCCTCCTAGGAGGGGAAGAGAATTGGATCCCTTTGGGGAGTCTCTATCTCACACTCTCTCTTTCTCTCCCTCTTCTTCTTCTCCTTCTTCTCTACTTCTTCTCCTTCTCTCCTTCTCCTCTTTCTCTCCCTCTCTCTTCTTCTCCTCTCTCTTTCCCTTCATTTAGGCCATTAAGCCTTCTCCCTAAGGCCTCTTCTTCTTCTCCCCTCTCTCTCCCTTTTTTCTTCTTCTCCTCTCTCTCTCTCTCCTCCTCTTCTTCTTCTTCTCCTCATCTTCTCCTTTTTCTCTCCATCTCTCTTCTTCTCCTCTCTCTCTCTCCCTCCTCTTCTCAGTGTCAGTAGCAAAGGGGAAAATAGTGTGTTGAGCCTTTTTTTTAAAAAAGCCTATCTCTACCTTGTGATTTGGGGGGGGGGGGGGGACGCGGGGAGAAGGTGGTGTGGTGGTAGCCTTACCCACCCACCACCTGTCTCTGTGGTGGCATGCTGGCCAAAGGGGGGGGGGGAAGAGATAGTGGGGGGAAAGGTAGCACATATGTGCCCCTTCCCCCCATAATTTTCATCTTCGTCTCTAGCATCCCGCTCGTCTCCATCTTCCTCCCTTTCGTTGACTCCACTCCCTCTTCCTATTGGCGACAAAAGGGGAGGGGTGGTAAAAAAATTTCGATTACTTTATAAAAATTAGGGGGGGGGGGGGAGTCTTATGGTGGCAGTGAGCAAGGACGTTACATTGTGGTGGCGAGCAAGGACATTACATTAGGGTACCTTAGACTCAATGTAGGTCATTGCTCATAAAACAATTACTATGCATCTAGGATGATACCATATGGTGTTGCGTGCAATGCAATTGTGTATGACTACCATGCTCAAACAAGTTTATTCATTTACAATCAACATTGTGAAGGTGCAAAAACAACTCTTTTCATGTTTTTCTTCTAGACCGTGATTGCTACATTGCTGCTTAGGGCTAGTATCGAGCATTCTCGTGCTATAGACCCTTTTAATTTTAGAAAACAATGTATCCTATATGCCATGCATCATAAAATATTAGAATTAAACGTATTTTAAACACTTAATATCCCCCTTCTGCCTACATTCTCCCTACCCTTTGGAGTTATGCATTCGGTGGTAGTTTTAAGGTATATTTTTAATGTATTTTTCTTTCACCACGAAAGCAATAAAAATCCACTTTAACATAGATATAGGGCTGAACTAAGGCTAAATCTCATGCTTCAACTCTACCATATATTCACGAATATAAATCTTATTTTTTAGATGTGAAAACCCTATTTTTCTATTTTTGACTATTTATTTATAGATAATTATTGATACTTACAAATTTACTAGTTTAGATTGATTGATGTTACTAAGAATGATTTTCTTATCATATTTCAACCCATAGGAACACTATACACACAACAAAGCTCCAAAATCGCATAATTTTTCCAAAACCATAAAGTTGTGGGTTTTGCGTGTCTAGTATAAAATTATTATACGATTTATTTTTCTTAATTACTTCAACATGACTAATAAATCAAAGCATTGGCAACCAAATACAATAATTTCCAACCATTTTCAACCAAAATTTATCATAAAACAATGAAATCTACGAATTACTTATGAATTCGCATCTTATGATGTACATATTTCGAAATTGGAGGCCCGTTGATGCTTTGTAATAGCCACTGACGATCCTTCGAATGCCGATCTATGCTTCTTTATGCTCCTTCATCATTGCACAATCAAAATCTTTCATCTCAGCCCATCCTCTTCTCTCATACATTAACCCATAGAAGCATACAACAAGAGGAGAGAGGAGAGAGAAAGACTAAAATAAAATCTCTTGATTCAGTACATTAACCCATCCTCTTCTCTCATACATTAATCCATAGAAACATACAACAAGAGGAGAGAGGAGAGAGAAATACTAAAATCAAATCTCTTGATTCAGTGCATTATTTTCTTATCAATTTGTCACGTTGAATAGAAAAGCAATTGAGCATTTTTTGCCTTATTCATTCCTCCTGATTCATCCGTCGGCTTGAAAATGGCCATTTCTTAAATCATTTTTGGAGGTGCAAAAAAAAAAACGGCTCCCCCCTCCCCCCCACCCCGCCTCCCCCAACGTTTCATGATTTTGGTGACTTTTCAATTCTTAAGCCTAGGTTCCACCTTTCTGATTCACACTTGGCATAAGTGATTTTTCCCTGAATAGAGGCCTGAACGAACTCTAATTCGCAAACGGACTAGACAACCAACTTCATGATGTCAAAATCTATAAACCTAGCCTTAGTCACGCACTTTCCAACTCATGGATCACATAGCTGATTTATAATGCCAAACCGTGTGGGGATTAAATGGGGGCTAAATGGATTCTAATCAACGAATCGAGGTTCCTAGCATCGAACTCCATCTAAGAAAACTCCAACTCATTAATCCGCAACCATTTCATCTGCATGAGAAATTGGTCATTTATGACTCTCGGGCCACTTTTGTGCTCCAAAATGGGCTTTAAAAATCCCCTCTCACACTCTCACTCACTCACTCTCATACACAATCTCTCTTAAGACTATGCTCCTCTCAAAAATGAGATGCATTGTGGCTTGGGGGGAGAGGAGAGAGGGGGCAGGGTGGGGGAGGGAAGGGTTTTTTTTTTTCTAATTTCCAAGATTCTTTTTGGTTGGACTTCAAGGCTTCCTTGAGTTGGCATTACAAGTTTTTCATCATCAAGGACATGCTCTGGATTGGGAACATAGGATTTCACTAGGCTAACATGTAATACATTATGAATCTTTAGATGAGGAGATGGGGCTAGCTTGTCAGCATGTGTTTCTAGGTATTTTATGATTTTGCATGGTCCACAATATCTAGGATTGAGCTTCTTAAATTTCCAAAGAGATAAGGATCTATTATTGGGTCAACCCCTTAGAAGGACAATGTTTCTTCTTTAAAGATTTGATTTGTCCTCTTTGGGTCTATGTAGGCCTTCTTCCACGTCCCCTATGGATCCTCGTGCCTCATGTGACTGCTCCTGTGAGTCATGAGACTATCCTTGATTTTTCCCATAACGGTCACCATTGCAACCTTTACCACCATGACCTCTACCTCTACTTGTGTTAGAGTAGAGCACCTATTTTGAACTATCCTTGCTTTGTGACAAGGATGCAATAAGTATCAACATGGATATTAGATCGACAAAATTGAGAATAGTATCTCTTGTGTTGGTGGAGATTCAGAACTGCTTGTACTCCTTACCTAAACCATCCAAACATGTAGGCACTATGTTGTCATCATCAACCTGCACTTTAATAGGCCCAAGAGCTTCAACAATACTCTTAATCTTCAATGCGTAGTCATTGATAACTAGATTGCCAAGCTTGGCATTGTACAACTTAGATTTCAACTGTAACTTTATGGCTTTGGTACTTGTACCAAAAAACTTGACCAAAGTATTTTATGGCTTTTGTAGGACTATTTGCATCCTTATATGACCAATCATGTTGTCTAAAAGACTAGTGGAAAGCCAATGCATAACTTTTTGAGCACCCTAGTTCCATTCTTTAAATATCTTGACTTGCTTAGGTGTGGTATTTTTCTTTGGTAACTCTAAAACCTCAACATTATCTCCTTCAATGAAGTCACAATAATCTTTACCTATAAGGAGATTGGTCAATCTAAATTCCAAGCATGGAAGTAATCCTTGTCAAGCTTGTCATTGATAAGCTAATTAAATCCTTTAGACATTGTATAGCAAAACCCAAAAGATCTAATTTTATCAATAACTTGCTAATTCAAATAAACTATCACCTGTACTAAACTCAATATATAAGCATACCTTAAGCAACACCTATAATGTTTGACAATTTGCAAATACTATTTGCCACACCCAACACCTACAATCTGTTTGGAAATGATGAGGTTTAGAGAGTTCTTGAACCTTACTAGATTTGCACACAAATAACATCTAACTCTCAAATGGAGGTTGAAATGTGCTCTATCATATAAATTTAGACCTAGATCAAAGGCCTATTACACTCCCTCAAGCACTCCAAGCTTGCAAAGATAGCTTGTTAATCCAAGATCATATGAGAGATCTCCATAGGTGTACTCCACATCCATCTTCCTTGTAGACTCTTGTGCTTATGGCACACTGCTCCTCACCTAGATGTCGCTCTAGTACCATGAAAAAATGGGGGAGCTATTGCAAGATACACAACACATAGAAAGTGCACACAATATAGGAATGCATTGCACCTTGTTTCTTCTTGTCTCTATGCTTCATTTCAACAATATTCTCTACTTATTTGTTTCTTATTCCTATCATAGTCATTATGTAGTATTTTCTTATGATTCTATGGTGTCATCTTTGATTTTTGTATTGATTTCCTAAAGCATTGTGGTGGTCTACTACAATACCTCCACAATAGTATGGTATATTTCCTCATATAATAATTCAACCTTGTTATGTTTTTCACATAGATCAAGGGCTATGACAATGCACTTAGAAGTGTGATCCTCCATATACTTTTCTCCACACTTATAGCATAAAGATTTCTCCTTTTCCTTGAAAAGATGTATTGGAATAATGCTATCATTTCTTTGATTAGTAGGGTATTGGATTTAACTCAATAGACTTATTCTTGGAGGTATTTGAAAAGCTAAAATTGACCCCTTCTCTTGTGTTATTTTGTAGGGATGATATGTAGAGATCCTTGGGCTATTCGATTGAAAAATGTATCCTCCTAAAGAATCCCCAATTTAGCCTTGTTTTACAATTTTTCTTTGTTGTCCAAATCTAAGCTAAATAGTAGATTCCCTCTTCTGCTTTCTTGTATACCATTACACTAGCTCAATTTCTTTGAAGATATTGATAGGGGATTGGGCCATTACATCAAGTGAAAGGTTGGGTTCTACACCATATGCATACTCATGAAGCTTGGCACCATCACTCATGCTCTTTATATACATGGTATGGTTGAGAAATTGAATTGTATACTCACACACGGTGAGTCCCCTTTGTTTTGACATATACCATGTGTAAGATTTTCTTTTTCCATCAATGAGACAAAAAGTTGTATCATAACTACTTTAAATGCTCCTCCCAAATTTCAACTACTTTTTATGTATCTTCACCAAGCATGAGCAAAGCCTTTCAAATGCAAAGAAGTGAAATGAATCTTTACTCACTCATTACTTCTTGGAACTATGTTAAAATATGACTCTAACTTGGAAGTCCATTTTTCTAGATCCAATCGAGATGAAGATTGGCCATTGTACTTGGACAAAACAATCTTATCTCTCAATTCTCCCTCATTGAAAACAATTTGGGCTCTATTTTATTTTTCCCCTATTTGATAGTATATCCATTGAGAAGTGAGCTGAGAATTGTAATCCACAAGCTTATCAACTTCTTTAGTTTGGGTGCCAATCAATACTAATTGGTCTATCTTGGTGACCAACTCATTGTGCCTTAAGGAATGCATTATCTTAAATTCACAAATGTCACATTCGAATGTATTGAGATCTTCTTGGATATGAGTATATTTTGAGCTCTATGTGGTCTAGTTTCCATTGAGAAATCTTTGATTTAAGTAGATAATTCCTCCTAGGCCTTGCTTTTTCTTTATTTCCTATCATGATAGTGTAGTTCTGTTAGACCCCATGTTACTAAGGCGATATCTTGAGCTAGATAACTTTGATTCCCAATATTTTTAAATTCATATCAAAGTCAACAATGCTTTTAGATAAGAGAGACCACTTAACCCATGTGATTGGATCAAAACAAAAAAAGACATATGGTTGTTCTATTGAGATTGAAAAAATCTATCCACCACAATTGCCTATTGCTATCCGATTTGACTTTTAACTACCCTATTTTGAACTCTTTGCTCCCAAAATCAACCAAAGATCATTATTCCATGAAAATGTGCCTGTGTGAGAGAGAAACTAATGGTCAAGGATACCTACATGGGGTTTGAATCATTGGAAGTATACAAAGTTCTACCCTAAGTCAATTTGTTGCATTCCTTCAAGATCTTCAAGGGAGGGTCTAGATTTTAATAGTAGAATGAGAAAATTAAATTAGGTTATCTCTGAAAATCTCAAACCATAATGGGGATAAAGCTAAGGCTAGATGTTATCTCATCACATCGGAATTTCCTTCGGCAGAGAGAACAAAGAATTGTCTAGTACATATTGTGCACTTCTACTTGTGTTTGTACTTAGGAATACCTATTTCAAAAAGAAGTCATCTAATAAAGAAATTGATTAGAAGAAAATATTTCAATTTGGATTTAGGTTGAAACACCTAGGAAAGGCGTGTTGAGCACCCCTAGTAGCTAGCCGCCAACCCTACCCAAGGGGTTTTTTTTAAATAGCCACGTTGGGAATGTAGACCGAACTTGTCATGAGATGTCTCTTCGTAGAAACATCTATTCATAGGAGGATGCTCTGGTTCCAGAGGGGCTCTAACTGTAAATCCCTTGCCTCCGGGTCCTACTCAGATGGTTTATGTGACTCAGGAAGGAATCTGGAGGCCCTGTTACTAGTGCAAGAGCGAAAACTTGGAGGAAAATAAGATGCATCCTTACGGATTGTGGGAATCATCCCATGGATGGGATTTTTATCTCAGTTGAAATTTTAATATAATGTTTACTTTCAAAGAATTTGTCTCATCTATTTTTGTGTCAGTGCATAAAATTATGTAAAGGAACATGTGACTAACGGGTTAATTAAGGAAGCTGCTTGTATGTGTTACCACTTATGTGCCCTTAGGTAAGTAGGAAACTAAAGCTATCAAGACAAGTGGGTGGGCGGAACCCCTGATGGGTACATCCTACGATAAGGTGGTCCTAGAGAATTGGGAGGCTTCTCAACATTCAAATCACCATGACGTATTGACCTTAGATAATGTAGGGTAGAACCATGGCTCATATCATTTTAGGGGACCGGAATGGGACTTTACCCTACGGGTAGAGAGATAGAGCGATGCATCCCTCTCGATTTCCATTCCCTTTGAACCAAGTGCGATACGAGTCCGCCTCGGTTTAGATGCTCTGTGCAAAGTAGATAGTCTAAAGGCCGATGCTAGAAGGTTGTAGAATGACTTGACCATTAGAAACCTAGGAAGATATAGGTCAATCCTAACAGGGTTGGTTGATACATTTGGTTGTGGGTTAGACTTGGGAGTCGCTAACCGACAAACCCTGTGACATTCCGTGGGAGTGCCAGGCGGCATCTTTTAGATCAGTTTCCCAATGGACTACTAAAATGTGTCGCGACCTAGGCACATTACACACTATATATGAACAATGAGGCTCAAGTGCATAACCAAATATGAATCCAAAGCTAGTAAATCCATCTAATAGGAGGAAGTAGCCAAAGCTAGTAAACCCATCTAATAGAAGGAAGTACTAGGTGTATAACCCAAAGAAAAATTAGCGCATAATCATAAGTATCTACATAACCAATGTAGACCATACCCAACTAAGCATATATATACATTCATGCAAGTAAGATTCTTCACTAACTCAAGAGTCCAAGCAAGGAAATGATCAAAGTGCTCCCAAGGAAGTAAACCAAAATATCAAAGTGAAAAGAAAAGCTTAATATGTGTCTCATAGCATTTGGGTGCCCAATGATATAAAGCAATACATATGGGAACATGCATCCAAAATAAGCTTGCAAGCTTGTAAGTAAGAAATCACTAAAGCAAATAGTCATGGTAAGTATGCAACCCCTGGAGCTCAAACCAAATGTTAAAGCTCAATAAAAGCATACCTAGGCATAATGGCCAATGCCAAGCATCAATACATCAATGCAACATCCCCAAAGCATTTGTAGGCATTCAATACATAAGCCTTCACAGTGAATGCTTGCTATGCACATGATATTACGACAAAGAACCATTTAAGATTTGAGCTAAACAAGCTCTCATTGGTCTAAAATCCTTGCTTGAGCATCAATATCATCGGGGAGCTCTTAGGGTTGCTTAATCACTAATGGGGAAGGTTTTGATCAAGGTTGGAAGGGGTGGAGCTAATCCAAGAAGAGATGGAACTAATGCATACCTTATTAAGTGGTCACCATGGAAGTTGAATTGAAGATATCTTCCAAAATTGAAGTAAATGTCAATGAAGCTCCTCAAATGTCCCCTTTAATACTAGTTGAAATGTGGAGCAAGAGCTGAAAGCACAAGTGAAAGCAAGAAGATACAAGAGCTATAGAGGTTCAAGCAAGAGAGAGTAATACGATATGTAGAAACTTCAATAGTTCACAAATGTGTGACCTATCTTTCCTTATTCTATTATCATAGAAAGAATAAAGAATAAAGTGACATTGATGGATGGTCGTTGTTGCTTTGTGTAGGTAGTAAGTACAAGTAAATGTAGGTGACTAAACACAGGGGGCCTTTAACCCCCAACAAAAGAGACATGGCCCACACAAAAGGGGCTGATGCAAAATTTCAGGATTCCCCTCATGTTGTGATATTATAGGTCCCACACAATGCAAGTGTGGGGCCTTCAAATTTTGCAAAGGCCCCTCCTTATGTTTGTTGAAAATTCATGGATCTAGAGCATGGCTATGGCGGATGGAACACAAAAACAATGTTCATGATGTCATAGACTAGAGAGACCAATTGTTACTCAAGTGAATTAGGTTCCAAGATGGAAGCTTGGACTCATAAATACAATCTTGAGTATGACACAGACTATGACTGAAAGGAAAAAGTATATTAGTATTCCATCATTGAATGATAAGAAGGTACATCACTTTATAGGCTCATGATGTTTCCCTTTTTCTCCACTATGCTTATGGGATTCAAATGCTTGCATGTCCTTAGCCAAGGACTGCCTTATGCAAAGAGGCTACAATAGGTGTGATTGCAAATCTCAACACCCCTCCTCAATCACAACTAGAAGTACAAAGTGTGTAGAGGCTTTAGTAAAAGCAACACCTGCAAAGTGTGGGCACACCACAAACATGGCAAAACACCAGAGCTTGTCACAGAATAGGCTAAGTGTGGGTAGTACAAACATGGTGGACATCTAGAGGCTATAACAGGGGCCTCACAAAGTGTATAGAGGCTATAATACAAGGCTACATGAGGAGTTTACAAGCTTATGATACAAGCATTTCGGGCTAGGCAATACAAGGCTTAAAAAATTCATTAAAATTTGGGTCAAGGACCAGCAGGCCCTTGAATTTTTTAGCATTTCTTTTGGCATAGATCTTCAATTCATTGCATGTCTTCTTGTCGATGTAGTCCAGATTTCTCTTTTTGATCTTGTACTTGTTCTTCACTTTTCTCTTTTGGTCCTCTTCTTCTAGGTCCTCCTGGTCTGCCTCTCCATGGACTTTGCTTGCTTTGCTTGCATTAGTCTTCATGTCCATGTCCCCCTCAAGCAAAGGTACCATTATCTTTGATGCAACAGAAATGTCTTCAAAATCTTGCACTATCTCCAAGGTAGCAGGCATGTCATCAAGTTCTTCAAATGAATACATTGATTGCTCTTTGGTGTAGGCAGCTTCATGTCCTCCTGCAAGTGGGTCAAACAAGTCTTCTATGTAATGCAAATGAACAACAGGAGCCATGTTACTCTTTAAAGAAGATATCCATTTAAAATTTTTCATTCTTGGCACTCTTATTAGTGAGGATCAACTTAAAAAGACTAAGAGTAACCAGCAATGAGCTGATCTTGAGTGTGTCAAAGGACACATGGAGGTAGTGTGAAAGCACACTATGGAGATTCAAGAGATACTACGCTTGAGTTTGATGATGATTCTTCTTGCTTGATGATTTTATGTGAACCCTTCAATGCTTGAGTCCCCTCCTTACTGGTAAAATATTGCTGGTAAATCAGTTCAAAGAGAGAGAGGCAATATCTCCAATGAGAAGAGTGGGAAGAGTGAGGTTGAAAAGGAGCTTGCGCTCCTTGTTGAGCTTGAGATCTTGAAATTTTCAAAAATCCTCAAAGACTTGTCCTTCTTGTTGATTAATCAGTGGCATTAAGTAGATGAGAGTTGCAGGGGGTCCCTTGAGCTTTCCAACTGGCAAAGATAAGAAAATGAAGTGAGAAATGAAGCTTAGTCAACTTTGGCTATGGTGGAGGACAATTACCTATCTATTATAGCACAGAAACTTGAAAAGGATTTTGACTTTGTTTTTTTGGACTAGGACAAATATCTATTAGTAGATTCAAATGTGAAGGATACAGAATACTACTCTATTATAGATAGTTTGACCATAACCTACAAGGATGCACTTCAATATGAGTCAATGCTTCCTTCAAAGGAACATTTTGAAACAACACAAAAAAACTAAATGCATCTCACTTAGGAAGGTCAAACAAGGATGAGTCCCAAGTCATTGCAGGTAGACCAATCAAGCATTCAGATATGGAGTAAGGTGTTACTAATTTTGTATGAAAATTAGAGGTTTGTTTCAAGCTATATTTGTTTGGATAGCATATTGGTTTTCATAAAAATTTTGTTATAGTTCACTATTTATATTTCTAATTTTTAGCTTATTGTATGCACGGATGGGTTCACTTGTCATATAGCTAGCAAATGGAACGAAGATTTAGGCAAAGACTCTACATTGAGGCACTACATCAAAAACCTCACCTTTCCAAAGATTGTTATTTTTCATCACAAGATCTGAAGGGACAATGCATAGTTTCCTCTTTTTACATTGAAGACCCTATCGAGATATTTTGAAGGATATCCCATTAGATGGAATGCAAAGAAGATAATATTGTTGGAGAAGCAAGTAGCTCTGTGAATTTTTTATTCAGGCCTTAGTTTCCATGTACATCATGGTATATATCATTTAGGATATGCATCTTATGGATCAATATTAGGATCAGAGATCTAACTCTATTTGCAAAATATAGAAAAAGACACATAGACCTAGACCAATTTTAGTTATTGGTCAACATTCCTTAGAAGAAATAGATCAACAATTAGTACAATTATATGATGAAGCTGAGCCATCTTCAAAGAAGCCATAAGTAGAGGAGTGAGCTTTGATCATTGTATTTTTACTTTACTTAGAAATAATGTTTTCAAAACAATGAGATGTATGTTCTTATATAAGTATCTTTACAAAAAATAATAAGTGTCCATTATTTCAAATTTTTTATAAAACTTGTACAATATTTCATTAATGTGTATGGACTTGTGAGGAATTGATGGTTGTGTGGGTATCCAAGCCTCTCCTTGTCTTTGTCTAGTTTGTTGTTGTATAGTATGTCTATATGAGAATTTTGCCAAGATTATTTTCCTCTTTGTCTCTCTAAATGTTGCATTGGTTTGTTAATTTTGAATGTTCTTAGTGCTTATTTCCTATTAGCTCCATGGACAAGCTTTTTGTAGGTCCATTGGTGTAATTCTTCTAAGCTATCAAGTTTCTTTGCTCCTTTGCCATGTCTTCTATGGCTAAAATAACTAGTAAAAGCTTGATAATGGGTTTTCTCTATTCTTTGAGTCAACCACATTGGCACACTACCATATTCCTTGGCAAATCAAGGGGTGTGATGATATATAATATACTGTCAAAGCATTAAAATGGATGGATATTGCTACACTTTCATAATGAAATGATTATACTTTATCAAAATCTATGAAGACAATGTACCATGTAGTGGGTAATATGTTGACCCATCCACGCACTAATCATTGACTTTTTAAGCTCATCTAATGCTATTTCAAAGTTTTGATAGTCATGTATATTCCATGTTGGGGGTAAAGGCACCTATACCTAGTCGCCTGTGTATTAGTTACACTGATAGTACCCGCATACCTGCACACCTGTACATTGTAGATGGCGGACCCCATCACTATCACTTCATTCTTTATTCTTTTAGTGACATTTGAATAAAGGGAAGGCCGGTCATACATTGTGATTGTTGGAGTTCCCACATCTTCTCTCTCTCTCTCTCTATCTTTCTCTCTCTCTACCATAACTTTTGCTTCCGCTCCATGTTTCCACTTGAAGGCTCACCTCCCTTCAACTTGTATCAAAGCCATCTTCCCCAAGAGCTTGAGATTGCTGACCTAGCATTGCTTCAACTTGTGGAGAAAAGCTTCAGTTCATAGTTTCAATGGTAGCCATGGATTCTTCACCCTGAGTTATGTATTGAGCTCTATCTTCTACCCGGCTTCTTCCCTCCTTTTGGAGCTTGTTCTAGGGCAATGTGTATGGTTGAAATCTTACCAAATATATTACTTGCCCTTGTACTTGTCTTCTCAAATTCTTGGCTTGTGAGGTACAGGAAGGAGAAAGCGAAGAAGTTCAAGAAGAAGTAGATAGAAGATGGTGCGAAGAAGAAGAGATAGAAGAAAAGAAGGTGAAATAGAGAAGAAGGAAGGGCAAGAGGTAATGAGGAAGAGAGCTAGAAGAAGAAGAAGAGGAAGAAGAGAACTCAAAAAAAAAAAAGAGATAGAAGAAGAGGGTGAAGAGGAAGGAAGGGGATAGAACATAGAGAAGAAGAGGTAGAAGAAGAGAAAGATGAGATAATAGGAGAAAAGAAGAAGGAGTGATCAAAGTGTAAGAGGAAAGGTAGAAGAGAGGAGAAGAAGAGCATGAAGAAGGAAGAAGAAGTAAAGGAGAGGAAGAGGAGCAATAACAAGAAGAAGAAGAAGAAAAACAAAAAGAATAAATAAGTAAATAAGAAGTGAGCGAAGACTAAAGAAAGAGAAGAAAGAAGACAAGAAGAAGGGGTCTGAGAAAGACATAAATATGTATTTGCAGACTGACACTGTGTGTTTGGTTGGCAACAGTGTTGTAGTGGAGCTAGCGGATGTGATCTACAGGGTGGCTGCCAGCTGGTACAACACGTCGTTGGGCCGGTGCTGACAGGCCACAATAGAGGGCGTGGAAGAGCGATGATGGAATGTGGCTCATGGGACAACTCTTTGACTATAGGCAGTAGCGATTGTGGTGGCAGGTGCCTCTGTGCAGCAAACAATTTGAACACTTGGCGTGCAGACAAGTGATCATAGCTGCCATGACAACTTGCGGATTGCTGTTGTGCTAGCACACAGGCGTATCTGGGCAAGTGACCGACTTGGTCGGTGGTGGTGGACATCAAACCCTCCTTACAACTGTAACTTTCATATACATCCCACACATAAAACCCTATCCACACACACTTACCCATTTTACCTCACCATATCCTATGCACTCCCATGCACTTTCTCCTACTTACACACTTATTGCCCATGCACAACCATTTTTAAAAACATACCCTCCTCATGCCCTGCACATGCACCTTACCCTCATGGCACTTCACTCACCCTTACACATTCCCTAGGTAGCACTCATGCACACACTTTTTGTACTCTGGCTCTCACACCATTCACATGCATTCTTATAAATAGGCACTTAGCACATTGTGTTGCACTAAGTTAAGTAGAGGTTCAATCTTGCATTAGGCATTAGGATTCACTATTGCACTATTGGCACTAGGGTACACTTACACTAGGCACTAAAGTTCATTCTCACCAGAATTCACTCTCATGAGTTTACTCAGTCAGTTCACTCTTGCCAAGTTCTCTCTCATGGAGTTCACTCTTGTGAGCACACTCTCATGGAGTTCACTCTTGCAGACTTCACTCTCATGGAGTTCACTTTCGCAAAGTTCACCCTCACAGAGTTCACTCTCGTGGAGTTTTCTCTCGTAGAGTGCACTCTTACAGAGTCACTCTTACTCTCACTAGAGTTCACTCTCATGCAAGTTCTCTCTCATAGAGTTCACTCTCATGCAAGTTTGCTCTTGTTGGCTCATTCCCATAAGGTCATTCTCGTGCATTCCACCACCACCTTCACTCTACACCCACTTCACTCTCATATATAAGCGCACTCTTTTAATTTTTCTCTTGCGTTAGGATTTTATACTTGCTCTTAGTTTGCTTTTTCATGCAACAGGCACTCTATCTTACACCAAATACCCGTGCACTCCCCATAGGACATCATTGACTTCATAATGATTGTGTTCAATTCTAGAATTGCTACATAGATGCACATGGAATTTAAAACAAGAATCTCTTTCTTTTCTTGAAGTTGTGACTGATAAGGAATCTATTTTGAATTTGAAAGAGACTCGAGGAATCATTAAAGTGTTGCAACATCCAATAGTCCATCATGGCCTAAACTAAAATCTCACGTTGATTTTATTGTATGCGCTTGCGAAACAACAAGGAGATTTCCTCTCCTCCCCGAGAGCAGACTCATAGCCCAAAACCAATCAAAACAAGCTCCAATCCTACGTCCTCTCTTGGCATTCGGTCAATCCTCAAGACTACATCCTCCAAGGATCTCATTGATCAAGTAACTGACCTAGTCAACCTAAAAGCCCTAGGTCACCACCCTAACACAATGGATGAGACCACATTCCTAGACTCTCTTCCATGAGATGTCCGAGAGTCCTTGGATAGCTACCAATAAGTTGCACATTTTGATCGTGCTTGACTCTCCCATACAAACCTCGAGGAAACGCTTATGGCCCTCAAAGACCAAGGAACTAGCACTTTTAGCAAGATCCTCAAACACACCATGGACACAAAGTAAGAACTTTTAAACATGAAATATAAACTAGATGGAATGAAGAACATGTTTATTAATGCATGAATGTTGGGATCAACCACTGACACCCTAAAAAACCTCATTCAATGTAGGCTCTTTGATCACATCGATTTGCTCACTGTGGGAGTTCACATGGCTCAAGCATTGCTTACTGGGATGGGTAACACATCTGCCCAATGAGACCAAGACAAAGTACCCCACCCCCCCTCATGGCCAAGAAAATTGACAAGTAACGTGCTAGAGATGATCCATACAGATTCATAGAGCAATTTGAGCAAGTTTGTGAGGCGAATAACCTTCTAGGTGATGCCAAGCAAGCTCAAGCTTTTGAGCTCTGCAAGGGCGCAAAGGGTCGTACTTTGTTTACTGGCCTCAATGATACAGCTGAGAAGACTTCCTTCACAGCTCTTAAGACTCTCTTTATTAAGAGATTTGCTAAGACAGGCTATGGGGACAATTTAATTGTCTGACTCATGAACATAGAGCAAGAAGACAAAGAGAGCATGCAAGCCTATGTGTGTAGATTGAGAGGACTATATAAGCGAATCCCAATTACCTAGTGCCAAAGTAGCTATGAAGGCTTTCATCAAGGGTATCCATGATGAAAAGATCTATGAGGCATTGGCTAGCAATTCCATGCTCGATTGGAAAAATCTAAATGAAGTATTAGATGAAGCAATTCAAATAAAAGATGTACACACGAAGAGAACTCGCAACAAGAAAGGAAAAAACCTAGAATTTGAATCCCAATCTAGTAGAGGCAAACTTGAGATAGGAAACACCCAAACTCAACATCTCATGGCTAATGTGATGAAACAACAACAAAAGCTCTTGAAAATGATCAACCCATTCAAGCAGACTCAACCATACATACAGTGCATACATTGCGGCGGTGATCACTTGCCATCATTTGAATGCTCTCGACAAAGTAGAACAACCTACACAAATTGTGGGGCGGTTTGGTCATGAGGCATCTACTACCAGAGCTCCTTGGTAGCTCAAGTGAAGAAGAAGAAGTAAGGATTTAAGCAAGCAAGCAAGAAATAGGTAAGAAGCACTCCCATTCTTCCACTCTTTCTCTTGGATAGATCATGTGAAGGCATCGATAGCAAGGTGGTAGATCAAAAATCTCATATTACTATGAGACTTAGTATATAAGCAGAGCATTATATATTCTGTAGATTAGCCTCTTAGGGTTTGCCCACAGCTTTTTTAGCCATCTAAAGTCATTTTGAGTCCATTTTAGATCTACAAGGTTGCAGACAATAGTTTTAGGGTATATTGTGATTTTGGTTGTCTTGATCAAAAGTGAGTGCACAAGTTACATATTTCGAATCTGTAAGTTCTGAGGTATTTTCTAGAAGGCAAATACAAGTTTTATCTCCAAACATGTTACATATACTGCTAAGTAGTTAGTGAAAGAAGTTGTTTGGTATATTGTTGTATACTTGTAAAATATTGCGAAAGACTTGCTAATTATTTTATATCAATTTTGTGAAAATGGTAGAGAGAACAGTGGAAACCCTATCATTAAAAAGATGGACAAGAACAATTATCCATCATGAAAGTTTCATGTCATGAACTTCCTTATTGGAAAATGTCATTACAAGTTCATTTCAAGTGAAGAAAAGGAGTCAAATATAGAAGAATTAAAGACGTCAAAAGAATGGAATGCAAAAGACAAAAGTGTGATGCACTGGCTATCTCCAGTCATTAACAACACTATATTTAGATATATCAGGCATGCAAAAACTTCACATGCATCTTGGACAATCTTTGAGAATATGTTTTCAGTAAATGCAAAGACATGAAAGATTCAACTCAAGTAAGAGTTGAATACTTTGAAGAAAGGGAAGATGTCTGTAAATAAGTATGTTTTGAAACTGAGAAGCATTGTAAATGCCTTAGTAGTTATGGATGTAATGTCTAATGATGATGATTTTATTTTATTTACTTTAAGTGGCCTTAATCATGAGAAGGCCTAAAAATCATTTGTCACTTATGTGTATGTATGAAAGTCATTTTTAGTTTTTTATGAGTCGGTCTCTCTCTTTCTCACTGAAAAGATCAACATGCAAAGTGAATCATCTGAAAGAAGTGTTGAACAAGTCCAAGAATTGTACTCAAGTTCAAGAAAAAGATGTGGTAGATCTTCTTCAAGAGGCTGTGGTATAGGACGTGCTGGTGATAACCAACAAAATAGGTTAAATCAACAGTTCGGTGAAATACAAATTTCAAGATGCAATGGAAGTTTTTAATTATTATGGCAAAATAGATCATGTTGTAATCCTTTGTTATGCTAAGAAGGATTATATTCGTAGTGGTAAAATGCAGCAAGGAAACTACGCATCATTTTAATGATAGAATAAAGACAAAAATAAGAGTCTATTTGTTATGCAACATATGATGAATGTTGTTATAAAAAAGTGGACACATAATAATGTATGGTATGTTGATTTAGGTGCATCTAATCATATGACCACTCATATTGAATGGTTTGGAGAGATGTAGGATTTACAAAATCTAGGTTATGTGCAGACGAGTGATGATTCACGCAACCCAATTTTACACATTGAAAATTTTTCCTTGTCCTTGCATAATGGTGAGTTAAAGAGTCTGTCAAATGTATTACATATATCATCCATCACAAAGAACTTAGTGTCTGTTAGTCAAATGTTACAGCAAGGGTTGTAGGTTTCATTTAATTCAAAAGGTTGCTTTGTGAAATATTTTAATGATAAGTGTAAGTTGGTCACAAAAGAAAGTAGAGTTGCCTAAATGTTTACTTTAGATATAAGAATCCCTACTATGAATGCTACTATGTATGCTAAAAGCAAAGGAGTGGTTGCAGCCATTGAAATATGGCATAAACATATTGGACATGCAAATGTGCAAAGGCTAAAATTAATGCAATCCAAAGGGTTTTTTATAGGGTTGCATGTTTTTAGAGTTATAAAATTGCATAAAGTGTGTGAAGCACGTCAGTTTGATAAGCAAGCCAGATAACATTTTTTGCATGATAGAGATGTGAGCAAGAATATACTGTTAGACCTAGAAAACTTCTCACTTCATTGATAGTGGTTGGGGGTGGCCAATCTTGAACATCTTTGACCTTGACAGGATCTACTGATATACCTTCAGTAGAAACTATGAATCCCAAGTATTCAATCTTTCTTTTGAAGAAGGCACACTTCTTCTTCTTGGACAATTTATGTATTCTCATTGTCTCTAGAACAATGCAAAGATGTTGTTCATGATCTTCTTTCTCATAATAAGTTAGGACGCCATCAAAGAATACAAGAATAAAATCATCGAGATAAAGTCTGAAAATGTCCTATATTAACCTGTTGAAGGTGGCTGGGGCATTTGTCAATCCAAATGACATCACAATGAATTCAAAATGACCATATCTTGTATTGAAGGTGATTTTAGGAATATCTTCATTCTTGATTCTGATCTGATAATATCCGAAGATCGATCTTAGAAAAGATCTTTGCTCCTTGATGTAATATTCCCACCATAACACTTCATATCAAGAAACAAATTTGAGCTTGAATTTTTTAAAAAATTACTCATCAAGTTATCACATAAGTGACCGCACATAATTTTTTTAATATTGAGTCTTGCATTAAATCAATTCCGCAATCCAACACAAGAAGAAGCCTCAATGTTCCCAGTCAACAAGAAGCAAAGACACCTCGTAAATATTATTATGATGGCTTGATCGTAATTTTCCCCGCATTATATTTGATTTAGCATTCCCAATCGCATTGATTTTATGACCACAAGACAAATCGCAAAAGCCTTAATCGGTAGACAAAGAATGTTCAAAAGCGAGCATGTTATTGAGTAAGTTAAGTATCAAAGGAGTATAGCATGACTTTATAAACTAAATAAGTCATAAGGTAACTTGGCCAAAAACCACAAAATGAAGTTGTTTTGAAAAAAAAAACATCTTTTTTTAATAGGCCAAAAATCATGACATCACTTGATGCCTCGAGGGAGGCAATCAAAAAGTTTTTTTTATAAAGCTTACTTAGCTCTTGACAAGTAGCCAAAAGAATGAAGTCGACTGCATGCTCTGCCTCATGGCTATAAATACACCCCCTCTCCTTCACAAAGAAAGCAAGAAGGAAGACCTCTTGATGATGGAAATTTTTCTCATCTTCTCTTATCCATTGAAGCTTTGAGTTTGCAAGAGAAAAATACCCCTCTTCTACCTCATTTCCATTTTCTCTATCCCGCGTTACACCTTCCTCCCATACAGCCATATCACTAAGCAAAACGCTAGTGATGGACAATCACCAACTCTCCCTGAACTACCATGTCAATTTCGCCTGACATCCATGGCTCCACGAGGTCACAAAAATTCAAGAAGACCATTCAAAGAAAGAGAAGCAAGAACTGCGGTCGATGGAGAAAATGACATGGTAGAAATTGGCGAAACTCCCATTACTATAAACCTGATAGAGGTAACATATTGTCAATTTGGAAAAAAATAATGTTGTATAAGCTTATCGCTATATTTAGCTTTAAATGATTATAAACGCATTTTAAAGAAAATGCATATGAATAGCTGCTTAGAAAAACAACCTAAGTAATATAATAATTAACTATTCAGTGAAAAGACTCTTTTACTTGGAAAAGGATTATATGCCTATCATTAAGAAAATATCGTAATTATGATTTATTTCGTGATATTTATTGTTATTTCGTTAATGGCACATGTGATCATAATAACAGAAAAAATGTAGACAATGTTCGAGAAGGGAATATTTTATACTTTTTTCCTGAAAATGGCTATCTCTATTTCATTTTGCTAATGATAACCAGATGCATATGAGTTTTATACTAATTTATAGAAAATTATTTAGATAATATCATAAAATAATCAATGCATTAAATCAATAGAAAATTGCATAAGATAATATATACTAGACACACATAAATTAGGTGCATATTAATACAATTCAATGTATGAAAGATGAAAGAAAAATTGCACTTATGATTTTTGCATTGCTTCGATAAACTTTTCAGAAAAACAATCGGCATTGTACTTAGGACATAGCTAAATGAAAATTGTTCTTTTTAGATAACGTTGAAGTTCAAATGGTTGGACATCATTGATTAAACCACAAAATATGAGTAGAATAAAATAAGAATTATTTTCTTGTTAAAAACACACACAATGTTAATATTAATGGTTATATTATCAAGAGCATCAATATCATGAGTTGACCCACGTATGAATCAATGAGAAAACCTTACCTAAAATATCAAGAATGTTAAAACAAAAATAACTATGAAATACTCGACAACCCTGAAACTATCAGTATCACAAAAATTAAATAAATATCGGAAGTCTATAAGACTTATTGGATATTGATAAGAATTCAGCAATACAAATTCTAAAGTCTAAGCAAACTTGGAAAAGCGTTTGAAATCTTGCTAAGCACAGGTTAGGAGAAGATAGTGCATGAATTGCCTGCCATAGATATAAATGTTCATATTATCTTTTAGGACAAAAATACCAAATTTTCATAAGGATAAAATAGACCTCAGATTCACAAAATAACTTGCAAATCCTGAAAAAGAGTTGCAAGTAGGAAGCGAAACCCTAACAATAAGGTTGGATAGAAACCTTAATTTGGGTGGGGCTACTTCCTATGCTTATACACTTGCTGTTGTTTCTCTTAATTTGTGCATGCATTAATGGTTTCACATGAAAGATTGATTGTACTTGCAGTAGTTAGATCTGATTGTAAATATATAATCAGGATAGTAAGAGGAAAGATTGCACTAATGCCTCCCCCACGGCTAGACGTGAAACCCTGCTCCAAGGGGGATTGTTTTATACCACCACAAGGAGCTTTGGACCGGCCCCAACAGTGAGAGCTCACTCAATGAGCAATCCGTTAGGTAGGAGGAGGCGGGAGTGCCAGGGGGGCTCTGGCCGTAAATCTCTCGATCGCTCCTAGGAACTACCTAACCCTCACACGAATCAAGATGGGATCGTGGAGTCCCTAGTACTAGTAAAGGGACAGAAATCTTGGAGGGTTTGTTTTCTTCTGCACATAGACAAAATGAATTTTCGATGAACGGAGGTTTGTCTTCTGCATAGGTAGAAGGGGAAAATCATTGTAAATAACTTTGTGAAATATATTTTACCAAAAGATTGTTTTCTTGGCCTTTCTGTTGTGCCATAAAATTATGTGAAGGAACCTATGATAACGAGTGAATTAACAAAGCAACTTTCATATGTCATAACTTAATGTAATAGGTAATTAGAAAACTAAAGAAAACCATTTGTGGGAAGTGGATGGGCGAGACCCCTCATGGATCTGTCCTACAAATGGGTAGTCCCGGTAAGCTGGGAGCTTCTCTCAAGAGATTGAACCAAACGTTAATTTAAAAAATTTAGGTAGAGCCGAGCATTGACTTACCTAGGGTCAGGTCTTAAAACTTATCTTAGGGGAAAGGTGCGGTAGCTGTGCCACAACTGCGTTAAGATTGAATCCTAACCATTTGCCGAAAAAAAGCATTGCACTCCATGAGCCAAGGGTAAATATGATCGCTCCAGTTAGATGAGAAGCCCTTGTGGGACACCTCCAATGAAGCTAGATGATGCATCAAGACCTCAGTTGTCAAATTAGGACCCCGAGCTTGCAGGTTGATCCTCATGGGGATGGCCGGTACCTTCCATTACGGGGTGGACTCTAAGAAACCTAAACAATAGACCGTGTGCATTCTCGCGAGTGCCAGGCGAAGTCATCTAGGATAGTTCCCCGATGAACCACTAAAACATGCTACCAGGGAATGGTTAGGTAGGCGCGTGACACATGGTATCATAGCATAATTGAAATTAAAAATATCTATGGTTTTTAAGACCAACTATTTTAAGTAATAATCAGCCTACTAATTGTTAAGGGGTAAACTTTGGCAGAATAATGAAGCTTGGAACCAGTTCCTTGTTTTTTTAGCAATGTACACATCTGCATTGAACTCTACAAATGACGAGTGGAGAAGAGAAATGATGAGGATACTTGGTTGCCTATACGATCCATCCCGTGTGAATCACAAAAGAAGATGGTTCTAGGATGAGCGTTATTTTTACATCGAGGCCGATCGATTCTTCAACATGCAAACTAATCTGAAACGCCTTGAATTGATAGAAAATTTTATAGTTGAGGCCTTTATCTTTTGTCCATCCAAAAGGAATCCACTTAAGATTACCAGTGGTCAGCAGATATGTCTAGATCGTTATGTCTATGACAAGGTACTAAAGGTAATCCTAGCCGACAGGATTATAATCCAAGGACGTCGCAAGTATCGAGAATACTATATCCATGGTTTTCCAAATCTTCCATTTCCACAGTATAGGTTTCTAGACATAGACAACAATTGGCCTACTTTTTTCTACATGAATGTAACTGATATCCATCCCTGAAAAAGAAAGATATAATGATATCATGTTTTGAAAATTGTGCATAGCATCAAACCTATCTTATCAATACTGATGTATCTCTACTTATAAACATATGCCATTTGTAAATATCCCTTACTTGTAAAAATCATAGCATATGGCTACTGATAATAAATATAACAGTGGCTAGATTTTGTAAAAATAGTATGCTTTTTGGCCCATCATTGTTTTACAAAACTAGTAAGATATGTTAATGTGGAAACAAAGCTGAAAGTTTAAACGCTAAACTAACTTGTGAAACTTATGATAACCCAGGGTAATATAGCTACAAGTGAAATTCAGGAGAATAAGTATCTCCTTAAGCAGGTCAAGCCACCAGAATTCAATAGCAAGGGCAAAGACATTGAAGCTGAGGTAGAGATTTGGATTGAGTCCATGGAGGACTACTTTATTGCCGCGAGAACTACCCCTACTAATTAGGCTATAATCGCCAAGTTGAAATTGACTGGTGAGGCATGCCTATGGTGGAAACAATGGTGTAAAGACTAGGGACTCGCTGAGACAGCTATTACTTGGGAAAAAGTGAAAGAAGCTATGTGTAGTTGATATTTGCTACCAGCTTATCACACACTAAAAATGAATGAGTTCTTTAACTTAAGACAACTGGGAATGATCCTGGAGGCATATTACTCAAATTTTATCTCACTACTTAAATATGTGCCTTCCATACTATTACTCAGTAGGTGTCTAAGAATTGTCATGGATTGAATGCTCCTCTGAACACACACCTTGAATCTATGCACCCAATTGATCTGCAAGATTTTTTTATTCACGCAGCACCTCTTGTTCAAGAGATTCAATCAAAGCCAAGGAATAATAGGCTTTGGAATGAAAAAAAAGGGACTTCACGGGGCTATGTTAAGTGAGCCCAAGGTCCGCCTAGTCAAGGAAAGAGGGCCAAAAAAAATGCAGTTGGGAACTTCATACCTACAGGAAGTAATTTAGGACTACCTAGATGTTTCCACTATAATGAGCCAAGCCACTTTAAAAGACAGTGTTCAAAGCTTGGCCAAATTCCTCACCAAGAACAGTACAGAGATCAGAACCAAGCTTCAATTACAAAAGGAAAAGCATTTGTTGTAATTCTTAAAGAGCTTGAAGAAGAGGGAAATCCAACTATGGAAGCCGACATGGAGAGGGCATCAGTTCACGCCACCTTCCATAAGAAAGGCCCAAATCGCCACTTTTCGGTGATTCAAACACCAACAGAATATCAGGGTAAGTCCTTTAAAAATCTGATTGACAGTGGAAGCGCACACTTGTTCATGTCACGAAAGTGTGCCAAGAAATTAGGTATAAACACAATACCCACATCTAGGTTGGTTGTGGAACTTGCCAATGGAAAGAAATCATATCTACTCAGCAAACTTGCAAAGTGACATTTAGCCTAGGAAGTGATCTCTCTGAAATGGGATTTAGGATCATGCATTTAGGGGCCAACAAATGTCTATTGGGTATGGACTGGCTAATCCCCAATGACGCATATATTCAGTGCAAAAAAGGCCAGGTGACTTTTCAAAACCTAAAAGGGGAAAAAGTGATGACCCAAGGTGAGGCAGGAAAACCCAAGGTTCAACTACCCAAATCATCTTGCATAATAAAAGGGTTAAGAAAAGGATTACATGTGTATCTCATAAAATTAAATAAGGTTAATTAGAATAAACAAGACGAGGAATTTGATGACATCTTCCCAGAAGAGATGATTGAATTAACACCTCAAAGAGAAGTCAATCATGAGATCATACTTGAACCAAGAGCCTCTCCAATCACTAAAAGTCGGAATAAAATATCTATCCTTGAAGCAATTGAGCTGAAAGAGCAATTCAAGCAAAGAGAAGTCAATCATGAGATTAGACTTGAACCAGGAGCCGCTCCAATCGCTAAGAGTCTGTATAAAATATCTATCTCCCTGAAGCAATTGAGCTAAAGGAGCAACTCAAGTAGTTACTAGATCAAGGATACATTAGACCCAGGTATTTCACCATGGGGAGCCCCAGTATTGTTTCAAAAGAAAAAGGACAGAACTCTCCGCCTTTGCATTGATTACTGATGTCTAAACCAAGTAATAATCAAGAATAAGTATCCGATCCCAAGAATAGACGGCGAGCTACTTGATAGGGGCAAGAATATTTTCCAAGATTGATCTCCGATCTGGTTATTATTACCAAATAAGGATCAAGGAAGAAGATATCCCCAAAACTACCTTCAATACCAAATATGGTCATTTTGAATTCCTTGTAATGTATTTCAGTCTAACTAATGCCTGTGCTACATTTAACAGATTAATATAAGACATTTTTCAACCTTATCTTGATGAGTTTGTCCTAGTCTTCTTTGATGACATCCTAACATACTCCAAGAGAGATGAAGACCATGACTGCAATTGTGTATTGTGTTGGACACAATGAGGATGCACAAGCTCTATGCAAAGAAAAAGAAGTGTGCCTTTTTCCAAACACAGATGGAATATCTCATATTCATAGTATCTACCGAAGGAATCTCTATAGATCCAGCCAAAGTTAGAGATGTTCAAGAGTGGCAACCTTCAACGACAGTTAAGGAAGTGAGAAGTTTCTTAGGGCTGACTGGACAGTATAGAATTTTCATAAAAAATTACGCCCTAATAGCTGCACCTCTCACTAATTTGCTGAAAAAGCAAACTGCTATTGTGTGGATGCCCATTGAGCAAGCCACTTTTGAGCAGCTCAAGAAAAGTTTGGTGACAGCACCCATTTTAAAGCTACCTGACCTAAGTTGAGAGTTTGAGGTCATAACAGACGCAAGTTCTCTTGTACTAGGTTGTGTGCTTATGCAGCAAGGTCACCTGATAGCCTATTCCTCAAGGAAACTGAAAATCCATGAAAGGAATTATGCCACCCATGATCTGGAGCTGTTAGTTGTGATACATGCTCTCAAATTGTAGCGACACTATCTACTTGGAAGCAAGTTTACTTTGGTCACTAACCACAAAAGTCTCAAATGGATCTTTACTCAACCAGACCTCAACATGAGGCAACGTCGGTGGATTGAATGAAGTCTTGCAAGAATTTGATTTTGAAATCAAGTTCAGACCTGGGAAAGAGAATGTGATTACTGATGCATTAAGTCGTAAATCTTTTCTGAATGCACTTATCATGGAAGAGCCATCTAAAGGAGAGACTTTAGCTACCATGATATCGATGCCTAGCAATCCAGTCATTGAGCTAGCCAAAGAAGAGATAGACAAGGATCCTAAGGTATCAACTAATGCTTAGAGAAATCCTTGTTAAGGACACTAATCCTAAACTTAGAGTCAAATACTAAAACTTCACTGTGGATGATGGACTTTTCTATTTCAGGACAAGGCTATGCATTCCCCTCAGTCAAGTGTTGAAAAAGAAGATATTATGGGAAGCCTATGACTCCCCGTTCTCAAGACACCCTAGCTATGCAAAAACTCGTAATGCAATCAGGAAAAGTTACTATTGGGAAAGACTCAAGCATGATGTACTCATGTATGTTACTAAATGCCTAAGTTGCCAGCAGGTGAAACCTGAGTGTGTCAACATGCCAGGCAAGCTCCAACCACTTGACATTCCATAGATGAAATGGAAGTTCATCAATTCATCAGTATAGATTTCGTAGTTGTCTTACCTTCTATTCAAGGAGGGTATAATTCAATCATGGTGATTGTGGATATGCTAACAAAGGTCACTCATCTTATCCCAGTCAAGACAAACTACAAAGCTTCAGATATTACATGACTATTTGTGAAAGAAATCTTTAGGCTTCATGGATTGCCCAAACGCATAGTTAGTAACCACGACTCTCTGTTTACATCACATTTCTGTAGAAGCCTATTTGAAGCAATTGGAACCCAACTTTGCTTTAGCACAACTTACCAGCTCCAAACTGATGGTCAAACAGAGTGGGTTAATCAAGTCATTGAAGATATACTGAGAGCTTACTATTCCAGAGAATCGACAAGGTGGATATAGTATTTGCCCTTAGTAAAATTTTTCTATAATGTGTCATATCACTAGAGTATTCAAACGACTCCATTTCAAGCATTGTATGGGCAAGATTGCTTGACGCCATTGAATTTCTCTGATCCAACCCTAAAGGTTGAGGCTTCTAAGAAAATGCTAGAAGACATGGATGATCAAGTCAAAAATATTAGACAAGACATCCAAGCTGCCAAAGACTGCCAGAAAGCTTAAGATGATCTAGGACAGCAAGAGTGTATCTTCCAAGAGGGAGACATGGTTTTCATCCGTGTACTCCGAAAGAAGTATTCTCTGACATTAGTTCAAAAAGTTGAGTCCAAGGTATTGTGGACCATACAAGGTTCTCAAATTCCTAGGAGCTAGTGCCTACAAACTGCAACTTCCTGATCATGTGAAAGTCCACAATGTATTGCACATTAGTCTTCTGAAAGCTTATGTGAAAAATCAAGATTATATTCTTGATGACTAGTAAATCGTAATGCCTAATCAAGGATCCTTGAACTCCAGCATGATAAGATCCTAGATGTAAATGAGAAACCTCGCAGATCAGAACCATTAGAGATTATCTTATCCAGTGGAAAGACTATCCTAAGGAGAATGCTACCTAGATAGAAGAGACAGCTCTAGAAAAATAGTTTTCCCAGTTCTTTTCGAGATGAGGACATCTCAATTCCTCTAAGGAGGAGAAGATGCAATATTCCCGCTATAACACTTTAGATGAAGAAACAAATTCGGGCTTGAAGTATTTTTAAAATTACTCTTTGAGTTATCACATAAGTGACCGCACGTAAAAATTTTTAATATCAAGTCTTGCATTAAATCAATTCTGCAATCCAACACGAGAAGAAGCCTCAATGTTCCCAGCCAACAAGAAGCAAAGACGCCTCGTAAATAATATTACGATAGCTTGATCGTAAATTTCCCTGCATTATATTTGATTTAGCATTCCCGATCGCATTGATTTCGTAACTGCAAAGACAAATCACAAAAGCCTTAATCGGTAGACAAAAAACGCGCAAGAACAAGCATGATATTGAGTAAGTTAAGTATCAAAGAGTATGGCATGACTTTATAACTAGATAAGTCATAAGGTAACTTGGCCAAAAACCACCAAATGAAGTCGTTTTGAAGAAAAAAGACGTTTTTTTTTAAAATAGGCCAAAAATCATGATGTCACTTGACGCATGGAGGGAGAAAACACATTTTAAAATCATCCCCATGCCACCATCCAATAGGTAGGTAATTAAAAAGTATTTTTTATAAAGCTTACTTAGCTCTTGACAAGTAGCCAAAAGAATGAGTCAACTGTATGCTCCCCCTCATGGCTATAAATACACCCCCTCTCCTTCACAAAGAAAGCAAGAAGGAAGACTTCCTGATTATGGAAATGTTTCTCTTCTTCTCTTATCCATTGAAGCTTTGAGCTTGAAAGAGAAAAATACCCCTCTTCTACCTCATTTCCATTTTCTTTATCTCGTGTTACACCTTCCTCCCATATAGCCATATCACTAAGCAAAACGTAGGCGAAATTTTCTTGGACAATCACCAACTCTCCCTGAACTACCACATCAATTTCACCTGACATCCATGGCTCTACGAGGTCGCAAAAATTCAAGAAGACCAGTCAAAGCAAGAGAAGCAAGAAATGCGGCCGATGGAGAAAATGACGTGGTAGGAATTGGTGAAACCCTCATTACTGCAAACCTGATAGAGGTAACATATTGTCAGTTTGGAAAAAAATAATTTTTTATAAGCTTATCACTATATTTGGCTTTAAATGATTGTAAACGCATTTTAAAGAAAATGCATATGAACAATCACTTAGGAAAATAGCCTAAGTAATATAATAATTAACTATTCATCGAAAAAATCTTTCAATGGAAAAAGTATTATATGCCTATCATTAAGAAAATATCGTAATTATAATTTATTTCATGATATTTATTGTTATTTCGTTAATGGCGCATGTGATCATAATAACAAAATAAATGTAGACAATGTTCGAGAAGGGAATATTTTATAAATTTTTCCTGAAAGTGACTATCTCTATTTCATTTTGCTAATGATAACCAAATGTATATGAGTTTTATACTAATTTATAGAAAATCATTTAGATAATATCATTAAATAATCAATGCACTAAATCAATAAAAAATTGCATAAGATAATATATACTAGATGCACATAAATTAGGTGCATAGTAATACAATTCAATGTATGAAAGATGAAAGAAAAATTACACTTATGGTTTTTGCATTGCTTAGAATAAACTTTTCAGAAAAACAATCGGCATTGTACTTAGGACATAGCTAAATGAAAATTGTTATTTTTAGATAACGTTGAAGTTGAGCAAATGATCGAACATCGTCGATTAAACTATAGAATACGAGTAGAATAACATTAAAAATATTTTCTTGCTAAAAACACACGCAATGTTAATATTAATGGTTATATTAGCGAGAGCGTCAATATCATGAGTTGACCCACGTATGAATCAACAAGAAAAACTTACCTAAAATATCGAGATTGTTGAAGCAAAAATAACTATGAAATACTCAACAACCCTGAAGCTATCAGTATCACGAAATTAAATAAATATCAAAAGTCTATTGGACATTGATAAGAATTTATCAGTACAAATTCTAAAGTCTAAGCAGACTTGGAAAAGTGTTTGAAATACTACTAATCGCGGGTTAGGACAAGACAATGCATGAATTGCCTGCCATAGATATAAATGCCCATATTATCTTTTAGGGTGAAAATACCAAATTTTCATAAGCATAAAATAGACTTCAAATTCATGAAATAACTTGTGGATCCCGAAAAAGAGTTGCAACTAGAAAGTGAAACCCTAACAATAAGGTGGGACCTTGAAAGAGAAACCTTGATTTGGGTGGGGCTACTTCCTATGCTAATACACTTGCTGTTGTTTCTCTTGATTTGTGCATGCATTAATGGTTACACATGAAAAATCGATTGTGCTTGCAGTAGTTAGATATGATTGTAAATATATAATCATGATAATAAGAGGAAATATCCTGCTATGCCTCCCCCATGGATAAACGTGGAATCCTGCTCCAAGGGGGATTGTTTTGTACCACCACAAGGAGCTTTGGACCGGCCCCGACGGTGAGAGGTCACTTAGTGAGGAATCCGTTAGGCAGGAGGAGGCGGGAGTGCCAGGGGGGCTCTGGTCGTAAATCTCTCGATTGCTCCTAGGAATTGCCTGCCCCTCACGCGAATCAGGATGGGATCTTGGAGTCCCCAGTACTAGTAAAGGGATGGAAATCTTAGAGGGGTTTTTCCTTCTGCACAGACAGAAGGGATTTTTCTGTGAATGGAGGTTTGCCTTTTGCGTAGGCAAAAGGGCAACAACATTGTGAATAACTTTGCGAAATATGTTTTGCCAAAAGACTGTTTTCTCTATCTGTGTGTTGTGCCATAAAATTATGTGAAGGAAGTGTGATAACGGGTTAATTAACGAAGCTGCTTTCATATGTCATAACTTAATGTGATAGGTAATTAGAAAACTAAAGAAAACCATTTGTGGAAAGCGCATAAGCGAGATCTGCCGTCCTACTGATGGGTGGTCTCGATAAGCTGGAAGCTTCTCTCAAGAGATTGAACCAAACGTTAATTAGAAAAATTTAGGTACAGCCGAGCGTTGACTTACCTAGGTCTTAAAATCTTGATCAGTAATTATCTTAGGGGAAAGGTGCAAAGGTTATGCCACAACTGCATTAAGGTTGAATCCTAACCAGTTGCTAGGAAAAAGTGTTGCACTCCATGAACCAAGGGTAACTACGATCACTCCAGTTGGACACAAAGCCCTTGTAGGACACCTCCGATGGAGCTAGCTAATGCATCAAGACCTTAGTTGTCAAATTAGGACCCCCAGCTTGCAGGTTGATCTTCGTGGGGATAGCCCGTACCTTCCGCTATATGGGTGGATTCTAGGAAACCTAGATGATAGACGTTGTGCATTCTCACGAGTTGTTACCGTGTTTTCGACCACGTTACCGCAGCACAGAGGAGCGAAAACTAGGAAGAAGGAAAAAGAGCGAAAAAGGCGCAAAAGCAAAAAAAGGCACCTTGACTAGCAACCAATCCCTGAAAAATTCAAATGTTCGGGCACGACTCTCAAGAGGCTTCGGTGTTGGGCCACGGCAATGAAAGAGGAAAAGGCGCACCATTAAAATGCAGGAGCACCCCCAAATCTGTGTAAAAGAGTGCCAGGCTCGCTCCTGTGCAAAGTATATACATTAGTGGGAATAGGATAAATTAGAATGGTGGGAAATGGGAAAAAGGGCCTAGGCTACGGCCGGCCATGTAAAAGGGGATGACCGCCCGAAAGGGATTTAGGGTTTTGTATATAAAGTTGAAAAGTGAATGAGAAGCTCATTCTTTGGTGTGTGGCAAAAGCAATCCTCTTCTTCCTCTCTTCTTCTCTCCTTCTTGCTTGTGTGTGTTCTTAAGAGAGAGAGTGTGAGAGTGTGAGGGTGAGGGATCAAGAGGGTGAAGCTCTTCACCATCTCTTCTCCTCTTCTTCTCTTCTCTTGCCTGCATGGCTATGGAGGATGGAGCTTGGAGATGGAGGAGGCTTGAGTATGCTTGAGCTAGCATCTAGGATCGTGGAGCTATCGGAGTGCAAGAGAGAGGAGGGTACTCGATCGATCATCAAGGTAAGCTCACTATACTCGTAGGATCGACGGCGCATTGGCTAGGTGAGAGATAGCCATTAGAGCTCGCTTGAAACACTTGAAAGAATAAGCGGTCCGAGGGTCTTGGCGGTTGAGCGAAGGCTCCCACAT
This sequence comes from Lygodium microphyllum, assembly GCF_053477565.2. Taxonomy (NCBI): domain Eukaryota; kingdom Viridiplantae; phylum Streptophyta; class Polypodiopsida; order Schizaeales; family Lygodiaceae; genus Lygodium; species Lygodium microphyllum. Next base: position 41,880,300 of record NC_141160.1, on the reverse strand, counting down.
TTTGGTTCCGTTGCCGGGACCAACGGATTCAAGCTTGAGCACTTGCGCGCTTCACAATCGAGCATCGACGTAGGGTGTTCATCCCCGAAACGGAGCTTGAGATAGGTAGGAAGTTGGGTGCTTTTAATCTTCGGAACAAGTAAGTATTTTGGGATATTTTGGTTGTTTGATGATTGGAAAGCATGGAGAATCTATTCCAGTTTTTTGCCTTCGATTTTTGTTGCATTTAGCATAGGTTAGAGTTAGGAGATCAAACCAGAAAAGGGTAGGGTTCACTATTTCAAAACAGGGTGAAAACAAGAAGAAAGTCATGCAAATGCACAAAATGCTCGCTAATGAGGACTAAGATCGACAAGAGAGGGATCAGGGGTGTCAACGCCACAGCTGGGAGGGCATATAAGAACCGGGAGGCCAAAAGAGAACACATTTGTGCCATTCTAGTGTGAGAGAAAGAGAGAGAGAGAGCTAGAAAGCCCCAGGCTGTGTGATTCGATCGCATCACCGACGCACTCACCGACCCATTCAGGTATATGAATCCCTCCCTCAAACCCCCTAGATAGTATCTGGAGGTTTGTGCTTGGAATGATTGAATAGATCATAAGAATCGGGCAAGATCGGCATCGCGTTGTTTCCTCGCGCCGCTTTCGGCCTGTCCGAGCTATTGCTTCTGGGCCGAGTCCCAGAATCGGCCTTCGGCCCCTTGCCATTCGGCCACTCGGCCGGAACCCTAGTCGGCACTCGGACCATCCGAGTCAACCCGTTCGAGTGACCCTCCTCGAACCGTCCGAGCCAGAATTTTTTGACCACGTGGCACATTCGACCTTGTGCCATTCGGCCCGACCGAGCGACCCGTCTGAGTTCCAAAATCGGAACTCGGCCACACCCGAGATTCGACCCTCGGCCAACTGTAGTTCGACCTGTCCGAATTAGCCTGTCCGAATCTGTCGAACCTGCCATTCGGCCCATCCGAGTAAAAATCTTCCGAGCTAGATTTGGAGATTCGGCCCTTGACCTTGTACCATTCGGCCCGTCCGAGTGACCCACTCGGACCCTGCAATTCGAACCACTTGGTCTGAATGCAACTTTTTGTCAAAGTTGTCAGAAATTTGACCCGACCCGGCAAACGCGCATTAGCGCAACTTGTTGAAACCCTTCGGGCGTTTAGAACTTGATTCTGGCACACATGATATGAGAAATTGTAGTAGACAGCCGCTTAGTAGTGGGTAGTAGACAGTTGAGGGATCCACGGACTAGGACGCAAGCTGCTGAGCCACGAAGACCTGATTGATCGGAAGCAACAAGGAAACATACAAAGAGTCCTAAACCCTGACTAAATGGCCAGAAAATGGATCTACAAGCTTGTCAGGCCCGAAACGAGCGAGAGTGAGTGAGGCGCCGAGGAATTGCTTGCTACACTCACATTGAAATTTGCACTTGAAGTACACTTAAGGAAATTGAAAGCTTGATTGGGCACAAGTGCACGAGGAACAACACACTCACCGAGTGGCTGTAAATTAAGAATTGTATTCGGTAATTAAGGGAACTCACTCAGATAAATCGCTCAAGGAACCCACCAATAGGAGAGGACCCAGAACGTAGAAAAACATGCGAAGTGCAGGAGAGAACCAAGTGAGGAGTGCCAACGACAAGGACCTGTCACGACTAGTCAACCTGATCGACAGTGCAGCGAGGCGCTAGAATTCGACCATGACAGAGGAAGGCTCAGACCATCGGTTTATCGAGGAGCCCGATGTGAGCGCATTCCCAGATGCTATACAGCAAATGGTGAGCAGTTAGGATGCGCATACCCGGTACGAGCACCGTGGCAGGATGGCAGATGCAATCATTGCAGACCTAGAGGAGGAGAGAAGGCTAGCCCGCAAGGCATTGCAAGGCATAGCCGAGTATAATAAGGACCAACAAGCCAGGAGCCTAAGGGAAAGCATGGAGCTGCATGAGGTGCAACGAGTACTAAACTTGGCTGTCCGGAACTGAACGGACTAGGAAAGAGCACTAGAGGGAGACCTGACGCTGAGCGAGCTCCTCATGAAACGGCTGCTCGATAACACGGCAGTAGAGCAGAGTGCCACTGCACTAGCGATGTCGCTGCTTGCAGGATTAGGAGCAAACCAGGGCTCAAAGAGCCAGGCCAAAATGCCGATCGTTGCCAAGCAACTCGACAAGTACCAACCACATGACGATCCGTACATCTTTGTTGAGCAATTTGAGCAAGTCTGCGAAGCCAATGGCCTCAACAACCAGACTCAACGTTCGCAAGCATTCGAACTTTGCTTAAGCAATAAGGGTAGGACGTGGTATACAAGCCTAGATGCCGTAGAACGAGTCAACTTCAATAACCTCAAGGATCTCTTCATTAAGAGGTTTATCGAGCCCGGATACTCCGACAATCGGCTAGTACGCTTGATGAATGTCAAATAGAAGGAGAAGGAGGGCATCCGCGACTATGTGACCCACGTGAGAAGTCTCTTTAAAAGAATCCCCTTAGGCAAGCGACCAATTGACAGAGCAGTATCAACTGTATTCATCAGCGGAATTAGAGATGAGGAGTTATATAAGGCATTGGCAGGCAATTCAAGCTTGCAGCGAGACGTGGTGGCTAGAGTTTTTGAGGAAGCCATCAGAATCGATGACCAGCTAAAAGAGCGGAGCTCTAGGAGCTCAAATCTAGAAGAAACCAACCCGCGGAGTTTAGAGAGAATGCCAGCCTCTAGTGAGCGGCCGAACCCATCATCCCAAGATAAGGGGAAAGCCACCGAGACAGACCAAGGCCTGGCAGAGGTCAAGATGGAATTAGCCAAGATACAAGACATGCTGAGACGACCAACACGCCCGCACATCTAGTGCGTGTACTGTGGCAGAAACCACTTGCCGGCCGAGTGTCAAGACCTTGCGCTAACTGCGGGAGGTTCGGCCACAATGCCGCACAATGCAGACTACCAAGAAGGTTTCCATACTCGCAATCCTACGGCCGCGCCTAACAATATGAAACCCGCCATCCCTAGAATGGACATAAATCCCACCGGCATTCCTAGACCACCTGGTCCTTATGTGACCCACCCACCGAGTGACGCTCCAGTTCATTGCGTGGAGGAGCCAAATGATGAAGAGACCTACATATACCCATACGTCTCGCATGACGACGAGGGTAATGCGATCCTCATGGATTATCGACTCGTGCCAGTGATGGCGTTAGGACGAGGACAGGGTAGAGGCCTAGGAGGGCAGCCACCACAGGATCCAATCACTTGTTGGACTTGCGGACACCCCGGTCATGTCTCATCACGCTACCCTGAAAGAGAGCAGCAAAACAGGGACAAGGTTGATCAAAGGTGCACAGAGTGCGGAATCACCCATCTTTTCATTGATTGCCCAAAATGGAAGCCGTCCTCTAGCGCAGCTAATTTGCCATCCGTCCCATTAGGGCTGTTTGGTGTCGAAAACCCCGATGGGGAGGCCACACCTATTCCCTTACGAGTTATGACCCGAGCCCAAACCAAGCAGGCCAGCATCTCTCTGCCAGGACCTAGCAATCTGGACACAGCCTCAATAGGGAAGAAAAGCCACAGGCGAAAAAAGAAGAGATCGGACGCTAAGGTCGCATTGAAGACCGAGAGTGCTATGACTTTAACTGCTGGGAAGAAAGTCTTAGATGTGGAGGCAAAGACTTCAGCCCCTAAGACAGCCGAAAAGGGAAGCGCTAAGATAGGGGAATACCCGCACCCCAAGCGACAATTGGAGGCTATAGAAAAGGTGAAGGAATGGATGAGGGAGGCTCAACAACACCTCAAAGATGCTGAACCCATCACGGAGGATGAGATAGATGATCTCTCCAGCATAAGCACGCCAATGTCACCGCCTCAACCTAAGTTGGCCGAGGCTACTATGCCACAAGCAGTGCCACTGAGACCGAGCCTAGACGCAACAGAGCCGCAGATCAGTCATGGCCATTGGCCCGGACAGTCTAGCTTAAAGTAGGGACGAGTATTTAGCAATCTCCTGACCACACTAGTGACCACCCCTGTAACAATTGGCTTGGGAGATCTGCTTAAGCAGCACCCTGCCATATGGCAAGACCTTAGGCAGTGGGTCGAGGGCTCACAAGAGCAGGTCACGGTAGACCCTCAAGACTAGGATGCAGAAACACAATTACCCAGTCTAACGTTGCACTCTGTACCTAAATCTTTGCACATCAATGCCTTTTGGGAAGGCTCTGAGATGCACGCAGTCCTGCCGGTCCTAGCCCTGGGTGACGCAACAAGGAAGGGAATCGTAGACACGGGGGCCGAGGTTAGTGTGCTTAGCCACGCGGTGCTGCAGACTTGGGGAAACCCGCCTGTTGAAGCTGCTAGGTTTAACGTCATGCTAGCAAACGGTATGAGAATGAAACCATTCGGGGTCCTGAAAAATTGGCCAGTGAAGATCGCAGGAGTCTAGTTCTCCGTTGACTTTATAGTCATGAAGGGAGTGGACTACGATGTCCTATTAGGCCGACCCTGGATGCGCAACGCTAGAGTCATCGAAGATTGGGGTAACGGCTTGATCTTCATTGGCAATAGAACTAACGTCGTACGAATAGAGATGGACACTTGGAAGACCTTGCCAGTCAACCTGGACACCATCTCTCCTATGCTCAAAGGAAACACTCAGGTCAGGAAGCCCTATGAGTCCTTGACCAAGTATATCCCATACCTAGAGGATGAGCGGGATTGGATGCATGTCCTCGCTACAATTGACCTGCCGTTCTCTGACCAGGAGGCATACGAGTAGGCCATCAAAACGGTCGGCAAGACAAATGGAACACTTCCTACGCCACTCTACATGATGGCAGCAAGCCTCCATGGAGGGCCTAAGCCTGTTACCTTCCAAGTGCCTTCCAACAAAAGGGAACTCCAGGGAATGCTGGAATACTTAACGGACCAGCTAGCAAGCAACTCAGTCGCCAACTTCAAGCCGCTCCAGGACCTCTTGGAGGATTCTGAGTGGCAGTGGACCAGGGTGCACGAGATGAACCTCATGTATAACTGGGCCTTGGTTCCCGACCAACGAGACGAGGCAGAGCAAGCCTTGGGAGACGATGAACAGTCGAGTGATAAAGATTCCTGTGATGAATACGAAGACTACCAATCCTTTGGTGATGAAAGCGAGGGTGACGTGGATACCATAGAGTATGACACTGAAGGACGAGAAATTGAGCAGATACGGGCAGGCGCCAAGCCGCAGAAAAAATAGGCCCTTAGAATGGACCAAGGAGTCATGTGTATGAAATGTGATCGTGCTTGGTTGGAATGCATAGGAGCCGTAGACCTTGAGCAAGTCGGCCTAGCCCAACCAAGAATGACATCAATACTTAGAACCGAATCGCCATCTGAACTGCGGCCACAAGGGGAGACCACCTCTTCTAGTGAAAATGGAGGGTTTGACTCTGAATCGGAAGTTACTTTTGCTAGCGACCCAGAAATCCCCAGGCCACCCATGACCAGTCGCACCAAGGGGGACTTACCCGTCCACCTGAGGCGCAGACAGTTACGGCAGGATGAGGCAAAGCGTCCCAAGGATGCACGATCAGAGGAACAGCGAAAGCCGCAAGACCTCCCTAAACACTTCACTAAATTCAAAAAAGGGGATAGGGTAGTGGTTCTGCTAGGTGCCAAGTGCCAACGGCAAACAAGCGAACCAATCGAAGGGCCAGCCAAGGTCAAGGAGGTAAACCTAGCCCTGGAAGGGGAAGTACCCCGACTGGTGTTCATTGCCGAGGACTTGACTATTGAAGAAGAGTCGAGTCTTGTCGCTCTCTTGCGGGAGTACATAGACGTATTTTCTTGGTCCTTAGATGAGCTACGAGGGGTAGATCCGAGTGTTGTGACTCACAACATACCCATGACGTCGGATGCAACGCCGGTCAAGCAGCGACCGTACCCCATGAATCCAAAGCACGCTCATGCTGTCAAGCTGATGAGAGCTGGATTCATTTACGAAATTGAGCACACAGACTGGGTGTCACCCATAGTCATTGTGATGAAGAAGAACGGCAAGATTCGAGTGTGCGTCAATTACAAGAAGGTGAACGCTGCTACGAAGAGAGACAACTACCCCTTGCCGTACATCGAGCACATGCTTGAGAGAGTGGCAGGCAAGGAAGCCTACAGTTTCCTGGATGGCTTCTCGGGGTACAGCCAGGTGCAAGTGCATCCTGCAGACAGGCACAAGACCACCTTTGCCATTGAGTGGGGCGTATTTGCGTACGTAGTCATGCCCTTCGGGTTAACCAATGCCCCCGCCACCTTTCAACGCCTTATGTGCACCATATTCAAGGACATGCTTCGCAAGGAGTTGGAGGTCTTTGTCGATGACCTGTGTGTCCATTCGACCTGGATTAAACACCTAGACAAACTCCGCATGGTCTTTGAGCGGTGTCGCTTATATCGCCTCTCCCTGAACCCCTTGAAATGTCAGTTTTGGGTGAAGCACGGATGCATCTTAGGACACGTGGTGTCGAAGAATGGCATTGCCACGGACTTCTCGAAGGTCAGGGTTATCGTTGACCTTCCACCCCCAAGTAATTACAAGGGAGTTCAATGCTTCTTAGGTCACACAGGATACTATCGGTGGTTTGTACTGAACTACGCACTGATCGCTAGGCCATTGTACAAGCTACTAATCGTCTTCGAGTGGACCGAAGCATGCCAACGGGCGTACGAACAATTGAAAAAGGCTCTAACAACGGCACCGATTCTACGAGCCCCGGACTGGACCACTACCTTCCACGTACACATTGACGCCTCTAAGTTTGCCGTGGGAGCAGTGTTGTGCCAACCGGGTGAGCATAACCTGGACTACCCAGTGAGCTTTGCTAGCAGACAACTCACTGAGACGGAGATGAATTATTCAATAACAAAAAGGGAGGGACTAGCCATGGTGTTTGCCGTGAAGAAATTCTGGCACTATCTACTGGCCACACCTTTCATTTTCTCCGTGGACCATCAAGCCCTGCTCTACTTGGTGAACAAACCTTGTGCTACAAGACGCATAGCTCGATGGCTCCTCCTGCTCTTCGAGTTCGATTTCTCCGTGGTGGTACGAAAGGGAAAACAGCATTACATGGCTGATCACATGTCCCCTATACCCACAGGAGAAGCAACTGGACAAGGCATCATTGATGAGTTACCTGACGCCCACTTATTCCACCTGTCTAGAGAGAGAGACCTATTTAAGGTTGATATGATGCCATACTGGGCAGATGACATAGTCCAAGTGCTCGAGCACGGACTACCTGAGTGACCAATAGAAAAGGCACGACTTAGGCGCTCGATGTTGAAGCTCCAGCCCTACCAGCTGATTGCAGGCCAACTCTATAGGTTGGGGCAAGACGGATTGCTATGAAGGTGTGTGTGTGAACATGAGATGCATGATGTGCTCTCAGAAGCGCACAGTGTCATTGCAGGTGGACACTTTAGCGGAGACACGACATCACGGAAGGTGTTGCAGTCCCAACTATGGTGGCCTACACTTTTCCGCGACGCCAAGCGATTTGTCAAGCATTGTGACGAGTGCCAGCGGGTAAAAGTTTCGATTCGTAAGGATCAAATGGAGTTAACCCCAATTATTACTTGCCAACCCTTCGAAAAATGGGGAATTGACTTCATAGGACCAATCAGCCCCGCAGCGCAGTACTCACAAGCCAAGAACATTGTGGTGGCCATGGATTACCTCACGAAATGGGCAGAGGCAAGAGCAACACGAAAAAATGATGCTAGAATGACTGCCAAGTTCTTATGGGAGCAAGTGATCTCGCGCTTCGGTTGCCCCCATCGAACTGGTTAGCGACCAAGGTACACACTTCATCAACGAAGTGATAGCACATCTCCTATCCACCTTTCTTATCATCCATCGCAAATCCTCGCCATTCTACCCTCAGGCTAATGGCCAGGAAGAATCAACTAACAAAATTCTTATTAACATCCTGACTAAGGTAGTCTCAGCCTCAAGAAGCGACTAGGACAAAAAGTTGATGGCAGCCTTGTGGGCCTAGCGCACAGCTTATAAAACGACCGTCGGTCAAACCCCCTTTAGGCTGACCTATGGGGCTGAAGCAATTCTACCGGTGTAATTCTTTGTCCCTAGCCTGAGAATAGCACTCCAAGAATGATGGGAAGGGAAGGAAGCATGGACGCAACGCCTAACCGAGCTGGAACGCCTGTGAGAAACTCATCTTCTAGCCACCCACGCGCTCATCTGCGAGAAGGCTCGACGAAAGATGTGGTTTGATAAGCATGTCAAGCAGCGAGACTTCGAAGAAGGGGATCTTGTTCTGCTATACTCAGTAAAAGGACACAAACAGAAGATGAAGTTCCGAGGACTAGGCCCTTTTAGAGTACGCATGATTGGTAGAACCGGGAATGTTGAGTTGGAGACACTTGACGGTGAAGGAGTAGGCTTTTTTAACGGCAGCCGCGTAAAGAAGTACTATCCTTCTTCCCATCCATTACATGAGCCACCCATGCTAGAAGCCCTGTTGAACATCCGAATGGCAACTGTAACCGACCTTACAGATCAAGACGAGGAAGCAGTGGCACCGGCGTATCTACGAATCACAGTCACAGCATGCACAGTGTATTCTTTCAACACCTTGATTGATGAAGGGGCCGACTACAACATCTTGACGCATGACCATTGGACATGCATTGGTCAACCGACGCTACAGCCCACTAATGCCAACCTCACCCCATTTGGGGGTACTGCCTATTCACTCCTAGGGAAGTGCAAGGTACTTGTTTCCATCGAGACTGAAAGTTTACGAGCCTTCTTCCATGTGTTGCCTAACACTAAAGAAGCCAGTAATGTGTCACTATTGGGTCGCACCTTCAAGAAGCTAACCCACTGTAATGTGGATTACAACCTAAACTACATTCATCTTGCCATCGGCAACACCCGTATAGTGACGACCTTCAGCAAGGGCTGTCATGATTCCTCCACCATCACGACGCCACCGGTAGAAACCCCTAGGACTACGCTCCAGACCTAGTCTAAACTAGAGAAACCTGTGGCTTTGTGCCACACACTCGACCCCAAGCCCAAATCCACCAAGAATGATCACAAGGCCAAGGAGCCTAGACTTATGTGGGTGCCAAAACGGCAGGAACCACATTCAGGTACACCACCCAAACGGGACCCTAACCACTAGAAACATCAGCTGTTCCGGCCAAGGAGGCAATATAGACGCTATTGCCATAGACAAACAACCATGCTGCGATGGATTCCTAATGATCTCTTGCGGACGCAAGGATACTACGAGGGCAATCCATGGATTTGGGTGCCTAAAAATGGCTGGCTAAAAAGCTCACCTACAAGTGATATCACCCTAGAAAGGAAGGCTTGCACACGTGGTACCCATCACATAATCAGCACGCCATTGCCAGCTATGGCTAGTAAGCCTCAACTCATCTATCGACCAAAGCAAACCCCACAAGCCTTAAACCTGCTTAATCCAGAGGGCTTAAAAAGCCCTATGACTGCTCACTCAGAACCCAGCCCAACCCCCGGGCCCCCAGAGCTTCCTGTAGCACCTCAATGTGCTTCTGCGTACAAAGCCCAACCTATGACACTGATGAGGGAGTCACTGTTGTCCAGTCCAGTTGCACCATCCCCACCAGCAGGTCTTAAACCCTCATACGCGATACAACCTTTCCTCTCCTTGGCTAACGACCTTGCCGCGACCTCTAGGGATGACTTACTAACCTACATCAGGATGTTGGACGACACTTTCACCACATTCGCTAGAAGCTATGAGAGGCTAGACCTAGGCCTCCTTGACAGAACCCTTGCTTCAGAGGTTTGTGCATTACCATGCACATGGGAGGAATTCAATGCTGACCAATGCTGAGCAACGCAGGGCAATTAAAACCATTGAATACGACCCCGCTTATGTGGCACCCATCTCGTTTAGGGTTTTGGCCATCACCCGCAATCAGCAATTGGATGACCATGTGCTCGCCCACCCCTATATTGACCAACTCCTCACCAAAGAGAAATTACATGTCGCCAGCCACCTTAATACTGGGGATCTCTTTCATGATGTCTTGACCTACATCTCCCAGGTCTCTATCCAACCGGATGCTCTCGATTGTCATGCACAACTGGAATACAACCCACGATTCTACACGTGGCTTCTTCACACGTAAATTCCTACCCCAACAGGACCAACGCCACCCTTTAATTCCCAATCCTAGGAAGGATTCTTCTCTCAGTCGAAAGAAAGGTGGGTATGTACATGGGAAATACGGTGAAAGGAATTAGATAGGAAATGAATAAAAAGGGGTATGGTAAAGTAAAAGTAGTGAAAGACATAAGCATTAGTATGAGAAAAATGGCTTCCAAAAATTCAGTCAAGAGTTTAAAAACAGCAAAGTGCTATGTGGAAAATACTAACGGAAGTTACGAATTATGGCAGGAGCAGAAAATGTCGCAGCAAGACCGTGCCCATCGACTCTCGTTCACTGACGAGGAAAGGGAGCTATATTGCATCCAATTGGAGAACCGCGCCTTCAGCCAGTTGAAGTTCCGAACCATCCACAACATCGGAGTCGTGGTGGCGAAGGAGGAGGTAGCCAGAAGGGTGGTGGAACAGTGCAACCTGACAAAATACATTGAAAAATTCTCGCAGGAGCCGGATCACTTAAAATGCGTGGAATTCCTCACAACATACAATTCGGACCAGGAAGGGGGCATTGTAACAGTAGGTCGAGGAGAGGGCACAAAGAAGGTACATGTCCGATTGGACCCAGTCTTGGTGGAAAAAGCTCTGGGATTGGTACCTAGGACAGAAAGGCGGCAAAAAAGGGATGTTTACGCCTTGCTGAAAATGAAGAAGGAAGAGGTACTTATGGACGACGGCACAAGCATCCAGGACATCCCTGACACTGACGCCACGCTGCAGGCCAAGTTGGTGCACGTGCTCTTCTCCAGCCAATGTTACAATTCCTTAATGCATCGGATTAGTGTGCCAATGCTGGAGAATGTAGCAGCCCACACTCTAGATGAGGTGGATTGGAATGGCTACGTGCAGAAGACTATCGATCAAGTGGCCAAAGCACTAGCCCTAGGAAGTGCACCAACAGAAGGAGAATCTCCTGCTTCTAAGGTGACAGAAAGGAAGAAAGCCTCCTCCAAGGCCTCTTTCATCGGCTACGGAGGAGTCTTGACTGCACTAATTCAGGAGGCAGTAAAGGCAGCACAGGAGTTGGAGGAGGGAGAAGGAGAAACGCCGGAGAAGTCGCCCCCTCGACAGGACAAAGACAGGTCCACCGACAGAACAGAAACAGAAGAAGAAGGGGAAGGACCAACTAGTAAGAAGGCAACCAGGACAACGAAGAAAAAGGCGGCGCAGGGGAAGAAAAAGGGTGATGAAGGCAGGAAGAAAGAAAGGGAAGACTTGGAAAGGGCGAAGAAGGAATCCCTAAAAGAAGCAAAAGAGAGAGAGAGGATGAAAAAGCAGGAGGAGCATAGGGAAAGAGAGGAGTTGCAGAAAGCCAAGGAGGCGTCAAAACAAGAAGCTGAATCGGAGAAAAGGAGGGAAAAAGAACAAAAAGGGAAAAAACATGAGGAGCAGAAGAAAAGGTAGGAGGAAAGGAAGAGGAAAGCGGAGGAAGAAGAGGAGGAGCTGCGAAGGAAAAAGGAGGACCTGGCGGAGGCCACACGACGGTCCATCGAATATCAGTGCCGAGCAGACGAACTAAGGAACCTGAGCCCATGCAGAGAAGAGGGGCCTGGATCCAGCACACAGGTGCCAGAGTTCGTGCCACCCCCAGTCTCCGAAGGCAAAGGCAAGGCCCCGCTTCATCCTATCCCTACCCTCCTGGTACCTCCCACGAAACTCACCACCGTCACCCCCAGCATCCCCACTAGCACAGATGTGTCAAATTTCGTGGCGTGGATGCAGTATTTTATCAACAAAGAAATGGGCCAAGGGCGGAGCATGGAAACTACGGCCACAGGATAGAAAAGGCCAGCCACGGATGCAGAGTCCAAGCAAGAACCCAAAAAGAAAAAAGTCGAAGCCTCCACCTCGCCTATTCACGCAACGATGATGCCACCGGCTAATTACGATGAATACGTCGCCAAGCTGCTCTCCCAGTTGGAGAGAGCGAAGGAGGAATGCAAAACAGCCGTGGTTGAGTTGGCAGCCAAGAAGGAAACCATGGCCGCCTTCCAGTTGGACAAGACAAGAATGGTAGCCTTGCAGCAGCGTGAAATTGCAGAGCTGAAATAGGAACTGAAGGCTAGGGATGAGAGGGAGGAACATTGGAGGAAGCTACTCGAAAATGAGACGCAAGAGTTAGTAAACATGCAAAGAGAGCACAAGCTTCTAATAGGGCAGTACCATGAGCTTGCTGCGAAAGCTGCTAAGGTGGATGCACTCATGGTGGAGCTGAGTGCTAGGGACGAAGAAAGGCAACGAGGCATGGAGGAGCAGGAGGAGGAGCTCAAGCACCTAACAGATCAACTGACCTCTGAACGACAAGAACAAGAGAGGTTGGTCAGGGAACTAGAGGATTATGGACAGAAAATCATGATGTTGACCTTGAGACAAGGGGAGGGCCTGGAAGTGATGAACAAAAGGGCAGAGGAGTGGGCCGCGCATAACGAGAGGAGGGTGAAGACACTGGCACGCCGCCTTGCTTTAACAGAAAAAGAGAAAATCATCGCGGAGAGCAAGGCAGAGGCAGCCCAAGTGGCCTTCAGCGCTCAACAGAAGATCTTCCTCGATACCATCTTGGACGCCACCCACACAGTACAAGGAGAGCCGCTGGAAGTAGTACAGAGGAAGCTTGGCATGGCAAGAAGAGCCCTACACGCTGGACTACAGATGCCACCACTACCGGCAGAGGTTAGGCTGGGTCTGGAGGAACAGCGGAAATACCTGACGAGAGCCGGCCTAAACCCCCAGGAAATAGATGCCCTCAGGTTCGAGGAAGAAGTAGTACACACAGAACGGCAGGGGGAAGAAGCAGAGCTGGAAATCGCTGTGAATCGCTTCAGGGAAGATGTGGTCCCGCAACCCCCCTCGCCACAGGCCCAAGATCCACCACAAGCAGACCCAGCTGCAGAAAGAAAAGCCATCTCTAAAGAAAGGTGAAAAAAGCTGGTGGAGGAGGCCAGACAGAAGCTGAGAGCCAAACCAGTCGTGCTACCATCCGCGCCTCTCCCTCCGTGCCCAGATGACCTCCCGGCGGGATTCCATGCAGAACTGGTGGTGTGGGAGGTGTAGGAACTAGGAAAGGAGGCATTCTCCTTCAGTTTCCTCCTACCCAACAGTTTGCGGAGGGTCTTGCCCCTCAAAGTGATGGACGAGGTGATCATGGTCGGTGGCCGGCTGGGGAAAAGATGGCTGGAAGAGCAGGAAAAGACCCCAAACTCTTGGGGCACCGAAGCGGCCGACTACTGGCAAGATAAAGTTTTTGAAATCCCCCACACTGTACAAAACTATAGGGACCAACCCCTATGGAGGAGACGAGTATGCGACATAAGCATGCTCGCCTGGATGGCTTTTTGTAATACCCTGTCGTTTGAGCGGAACGACCCTACTTATATGGCGTACCCTCGAAGGGTAGGCGTAGATTTTGATGCCACCCTCCATGGGCGATATGACTTCCCCGTCATTTATAACTCCACTGTAGCATCCTTTGACAACGCCCTTCTTTTTACCGCCACAGAAAGCCTAGACGAGTCTATGATGCGCTTCCTTGCAGACTTTTCCTCATGTCCTGACCCCGCCTTTATAACCACTTGTAACTATCTTAGGCTACTTAGGCTACTCCTTAACCAGGACTCGACTACACAAGAGTGTGGCATGCCTCCCCTATTCTTCGACCCTAATGCTATAGATAATTGTGTCATGGCTCGTCTCATGATGAGGGCTACTCTCCTTCCTTCTTCTTGCCTAGCCCTCCTAGAGGACATGAACGACAGCCAGTTCACTAGATGCAACCACCCCTTCCTCTCCACTACCTCCCTACATGTCCGCATGAATCTAAAGAATTACATGCAGAGTCGCCAATTTTTGAGCAAGTCTCTCCGCCCACCTTCTTCTCCTCATTCCAACTTAGATACTTGGGCCTATGTCTCATCTCCCAAAAAAAAAAAAAAAAACTTAGGGATCTCCCTAGCCCCCTCCCCCACTTCACACTTAGGCCACATTAAGGGCAGGACTTTCAGACCTATCACCCTAAGGCTCGCACTGCACCACCAACGAATCACAAGCTGGGTCCTCAAGTGTGGGACGTTACCAAGGGCTCGCTCAAGGTTAGACCCATCTCCCAGTTCCATTGCCACGAGCACAACACACTACACGGCAAGCAGCACACCCCTTAGGGAGGGCACAACTTTTCTTGCAGGTTATGTCGACTCTCAAGAGATGGCTATCCGCGGAAGACCATCACCCATGGCACCCTTTAAGGACCCAAAGCGTGCCGGCCTCCAGCCACCCGCCTGGTGCTGATGGCCACCACGATCGAACCAGCTCAAGATAGGACTGCCATTGGCATAAATCTTGGAACTGTATCGTCCAATGATCCATGCCCTATGCCTCAAGATCCACGGATAGCTTATTGATTTCACCGACCCGAGGACCTTCAAATCCAAGGCACGGATCTTCAATCAAAGCCAGCCAAACAGAGTTCAAGGGGTTTTACCAGAATAAATTCCCCCAATACCATCATTACATTGCTTCAAGCGCTTCTTCTACTCACAAGATGACCGGCTACAACCGTGTGACAGATGCCGAGTGTCTTCATGGAGCTTAACGCACGCCAGACTCGCTCCGGGTCATCATCCCTAACCACCCACCTACCTGTTCCGCCTACCAGCCGACCTAACTTGCCCCCTTGTCCCACCGCAGTGCCATGGGACTTGCACTTGGCTAGGAGGGGGGTAATGTTACCGTGTTTCCGACCACGTTACCGCAGCACAGAGGAGCGAAAACTGGGAAGAAGGAAAAAGAGCAAAAAAGGCGCAAAAGCAGAAAAAGGCGCCTTGACTCGCAACCAATCCCTGAAAAATTCAAATGTTCGGAAACGACCCTCAAGAGGCTTCGGTGTTGGGCCACGGCAATGAAAGAGGAAAAGGCGCACCATTAAAATGCAGGAGCGCCCCCAAATCTGTGTAAAAGAGTGCTAGGCTCGCTCGTGTGCAAAGTGTATGCATTAGTGGGAATAGGATAAATTAGAATGGTGGGAAATGGGAAAAAGGGCGTAGGCTACAGTCGGCCATGTAAAAGGGGATGACCGCCCGAAAGGGATTTAGGGTTTTGTATATAAAGTTGAAAAGTGAATGAGAAGCTCATTCTTTGGTGTGTGGCAAAAGGAGTCCTCTTCTTCCTCTCTTCTTCCTCTCTTCTTCTCTCCTTCTTGCTTGTGTGTGTTCTTGAGAGAGGGAGTGTGAGAGTGTGAGGGAGTGAGTGTGTGTGAGGGTGAAGCTCTTCACCATCTCCTCTCCTCTTCTTCTCTTCTCTCCCCTTCTCTTCTCTTGCATGCGTGGCTATGGAGGATGGAGCTTGGAGATGGAGGAGGCTTGAGGATGCTTGAGCTAGCATCTAGGATCCTGAAGCTACCCGAGTGCAAGAGAGAGGAGGGTACTCGATCGAGCATCAAGGTAAGCTCACTACACTCGTAGGATCGACGGCGCGTCTGCTAGGTGAGAGATAGCCATTAGAGCTCGCTTGAAACGCTTGAAAGAATAAGCGGTCCGAGGGTCTTGGCGGTTGAGCGAAGGCTCCCACACGAGTGCCAAGCGAAGCTATCTAGGATACTTCCCCAATGGACCACTAAAATGTAGTGCCATGGAATGGTTAGGTAGACACATGACACTTGTAGACAATCAAGAAGCTCATCTATCCTCAGGATCAGGTATTTATTCTTCACTATTACCTGGTTTAGCCCTCGGTAGTCGGAGAGTTCCATCTTTCTTCTTTTGGAATAATAATGGGGCTCCACATGGTGAACTACTTAGCCGAACTTGACTTGCTCTTTTAGTTCAATGGCTTCAAGAATAGAAATTTTGTAAGGTCTTTTTGCACAACTGGAGTGGCTCTTGGGGCAAGTTTGATCTCATGTGATCAACTTCTCTTTTCGAAGGTAACTCAGTTAGCTCTTTAGAAAATATGTTGGCATATTCTTTTAACCAGTATGGTTCTTATTCTGTTTGACCATCTTGATTTACCTTGTTAAGCTTGATCAAGTAAACATGCAATCCTTTCCTCAAGCCTTTCACAATTTGAGAAGCTTTTGCTAATTGAACTTAGGTTTCCCTGTTTCACCTTGTGTAGTTGCCATTTCACCATTCAAATCTTGCAATGTGACTTGACCTTTTCCACAATGGATAGAGCATCATTGGGAATCAGCCAATCCATTCCTGTGAACATTCATAAGCTCCTAAGTTCATTACACTGAATCTCATACTTGAAAGGTTTTCTCCTAGGTTAAACTGTACCTTGCCAATTTGCTGTATACAAAACACTTCCTTTCCATTTGCTAATTCCACAAGCAGTTTTAATGCATTTATCGTATCTATTCCTAACTTCTTAGCACACTTGGGTGAAAGAAATGAGTGTGTACTTCCGCAATCAATCAAAACTTTAAATAATTTACCTCGATGACTAGCTAGTGTCTGTATTATCGAATATTGATGATTTGGACCCTTTTTGTGGAATGCAGCATGAACAGTTGCTTTTTCAGTATCTTCTTCCATGGTAGGATCTTTCTCCTTATTAATATCTTTAAGGGTAATATTTTATGTTTTCCTCTTTCCATAGCTATTTGACCACGTCCTTGGGCAACTCTGCCTTGACCTCAAAATTGGCCTTGGCAATGGTTTCCACCAAGCTTTGGACAATCTCTCATAAAATGTCTTGGCTCATTACAGTGAAAGCACATAAGACCATCCCTATTTCCCTGGGTAGGAAAAAAATTTCCAATTGCATTGGATTTTGCATTTTTCTTATGACCTTGGTGAAATTGACATTGGGTTCTTTTTTCTTGACCTTTGAATCCTCATTTGTTCAGGTTATTGTAGCTCCAGAACTTATTATTTTTAGGTTTAAATTGTACTTTCCACACAATAGAAATAGCTCGAATCAAAGCATCTTGGAGATCTGTTGGGGCATTGATTCCAAACGAGTGTTCAAAGGAGAATTTAGCCCATTGTAGAACGTGGACACTTGTTGAGCAATATCCATGGAGGGTGCATATTTAAGAAGTGAAACAAACTTGGAGTAATATGCCTCTAGGGTCAATCCCATTTGCTTCAAATTAAAAAATGTATTCATCTTATGGGTGCGATAAGCTGGAGGTAAATACCTTCCTCTTACAGCTTCTTTTAGCAAATCCTAAGTAATGATATTTTTAGGGGGGACACCTTGATCTTGGCACCACTGCTTCCACCAAAGTTGAGCTTCGCCAATTAATTTTAGCTTAGCTATCATGGCTTGATTGGCTAGGACAGTTCCAACAGCAGTAAAATAATCTTCCATGGATTCAATCCAAATTTTTGCATTGGCTTCCACATTCTCGCCTCTTCCATCAAATTCCGGAGGTTTGACTTGCTTCAAAAGATTCCTCTTTTCTTGAGCTTCATTGGGAATTGTTGTGGGTGCAAGATTCTAGAAAAAATTCAAAAATTTCCAAGTTAAACTTTATGAAGTTTATATAGTGTTAATATCATAGTTTGATACTCAAATTATTTCTTACTTACTTTGTTGAAACAATTTCAAATAAAACTCTTTTCCCATTGCTAACGTTAAACTACAATTTCAGAGGTTCCAAGGGAAAAGTAGGGTTCCATTATTTCTCTGATTGATAAAGTATCAATCAATCTTTATTACAACGGATGTACAAGGTAATCCAATGGAAAGAAATACATTATTCAAATAGCACACATGCTCATCTTATTTTTTTCAAAAAAGGATTCCCTACTACAATCTAAGCATGACACTTTGATACATCCTTTATGAAAGTAACTTGGATTTTGAGAGTAGATATCTAGGAATCTATATTTTTTAGGGAGATAGGAAATCCGTCCTTTTCATAGTTGCGGTGGCTAGAGCGACCTACGACTTTGACTCTGTCAAGATGGAAGGATCTTTGTAACTTCCTCATAGATATACGGGTTAAGTTTGATCTTCTTGCCTCTGATACATGGTTGAGTTTACACTGCCTTCAATAAAATAGATAGATCTTGACAACTTTAAGATCTTCCATCCATTTCACCATTTTTAGATTGTTTTGAAGATAAGCCACATAGCTTGCATCGATATAGTAGTATCCTCTATTAATCATCCACCGTCTTTCACGATAGAGGCAAGGGGTTGTATAACTGATCTAATATCCGCATCATCTGATTCCTCCAAGCAAGACTACCATAGCTGACATAAACATTACTTGGAAGATCATGAATCGTTTCCAAGATTTGTTACTCTACCATAATTCAAAAACATACATTAAAAAAGAGAAGAAAACATGTCCTAGTCTGTATTTGTAATCCAATTTTTTTTCCTTAAGCTTACATCATATTCTATACTAACGAGAGCTCTCATACCAACTGTGAAGTGACCATCAGGCTCATTCCAAGACATGCCTTTTTATAGTCCATCAATAGGTTTTCTAAATGACGCTGCCCAACACTCCCTTAGAGTAGTCCGGGGTTTGTCACTTAGACCCTACTAAGTCTACATCGCAACAGAAGAGTTTTGGTTGAACCCACTAGGATCAAGCTAAATTTTCGAGTTCCTAAAATCAGTCGGAACTCCTATTAGCCAGCTAGTGTCAGTAATTTCGAGTTTCCACTTCCTACAATATTACTCAAACTGAAGCGGACTTGCCATTGCACTTGGTTCAAAGAGAATGGGAGACAAAGGGGAGTGCGGTACCTCAACCCTCCTTGCCCATAAGACAAAATCCCATTCTGGCCCCCTAAAACAATGCAAGTCAATTCTTCCTAGCGACTAGTTGGTCAATTTATCGTCTTCCTATTTCTATCATCGATTTAGAAAAGCTCCCAACTAATCGGGACCACCCTACCATTTGACGGACCCATCAAGGGTCACGCTCATTCGCTTTCCTTTGATGACGGTATCATCTTTATTTTTTTTAAAAATACCTACATCACATTTATTAAAACATATACAACTAGTTTCCTTAATTAGTATGTTAAATCACATGTTCCTTCATGTAATTTATCTCAAGGACACGTATACAATTCAAACAAACCTTGAGTAAAACAAATTTCTTTATTATATTGAAACTTTATTACAATTTCCATCCTTCTGATCTTGCGGAAAATATACAGAATTCCACGAGGGTATTCTGCCCACCAAGATTCCTCCCTTGTAACTAGTATTAGGGTTCTAGGATCCCATCCTGGATTATGAAGGGGCTCGTCAGATTCTAGGAGTAATGCGAAATTTATAGCCAGAGCTCCCCTTGGCATCCTCATTTCCTACTGCTCGAGACTATCCCTTACGCACAGATACCTTTCCGCTACGGAGTCGGTCTAAGCCTCTCGAAGCAATAACTATGACCCCCTTGGAGTAGGGTCTCGCACCTAGCTTGAGGGTAGCTTAGTGCGATCTTTCTTTTTATCCTGTTTGTCAATGTTTTTAATCAGAGATCTAGATTCTAGCAAACACAAACAATCCTTTCAAACATACAATGATGCAATGACAATCACACCATCATGTAGCTCATAGCTTCACATAGCCAAGATAGACCACCTTAACCTAACATAACCTTACAATCTAATGAGTATCCTCCTCCCCTTAGAGAAGTGTCAAGTACAATTCTTTCAACTTTCATGCAATACATGAATTTCATGTTTTTGGGGATTAATTTACCCAACATAAGCGATACCATTTCGCAAACTATTTATGAAGAATATGTGATATCCTTCTATTTCAATTTTTGGGAGTTTGTAGGTAATACAATGGACTAGGAGGATTAAGTTGTCCTTCGCATTTTTTTAAGATTCCGTCCAATATCTTCTTAGCATTGATATGTCCTAAGAAATATCGAATTTCCTAGTAAAAATATGGCGATGATATGATTTACAGGGATTTTAAATAGACCCTCGCAAGTGTTAATCAATACTTAACCTTGCCGTGTTTGGTAGTAGATATATCAAGTTATTTTACTTAACTAATATTGCATGCACATATAATCCTTTACTTATTTTCATGCAACATCCACCTACAATTATTTTCATCATAATTCTACGGAGTATAATCTCAATTAATCTAGCTACAAATCATAGATAACAATTAATAGTTTATGTATGTATTAATTACGCTCTCTAAATGAAAGTTGTCATTTCGTATAAGTATAAATACGAAAGCTAATATTTTATGTACTTAATTTTTATATGGATGTTATCCGTGCAATCTAATAAGTAGTTATTGTACCATTTAGTGCAAAAGCTAACATTTTGCGTAAAATTTTGGCAAAAACCTTATTATTTTATGTGGCAATATGAAAATAATAGCCTATTTCTGAGCCATGAATAACTTGGTTTGGTAGGACGACATTAAGAATTTTGTCTTTGCTTGCACTTGCATTCGCCACACTCGATGTTCTATTGGTAGTGGCAACTCTAGCAACCTTGCGCACTCTTGTATCTCTAACAATACCTGTTCTTTGATCGGTAGCAGTGGATCTCATGGTCTTTGCACCTCGTTGCTTTGGAGCCATCGTTTGCAAGTGGATTCAAGAGATAAAGAAGGAGGAATGAATTCAGGATGGGAGAGTGTGAGAGAAGATTGCTTAGTTGAAGACTGAGAGAGGGGGGGATTGAGCTAACTCTCTCCCTTTCTAATTCTCTTTCTAACTCTCTTTCTCGCAGTCTCTCGAGGTAACTCCCTTTCTCTCTCTATCTCTCTCTCTCTAACTCCCTCTCACAGCCTGTCGCGGGGGGGGGGGGGGGGATTGACACTGATAAAGATGATGATGAAGATGATTATGATAATGATAAAGAAAATGACAATGATGATGATGATGATGACGATGACAATGCTGATGATGACGATAAGGCCCACAGCCTGTTCAATGTGGCGGCCCTTCTTTTCGATGGCAATCAATTCGTCATCACCTTTTTTTTATCTTTTTATTTTTTAACATTAGTTATTAGTTATAAGGGTTAGTAAGCTATATAAGTTAGCCTTACTAACCTTACTAACTTTACTAACTAATGAACTAACTTAGTAACTTACTAATTGACCTCACTAACTTATGAACTAACTTACTAATTGACTTCACTAACTTATGAATAAACTAACTAACATTTATCAGAGTTGCGGGGAATATTACATAAAGGTAGTTTATATGCATGTATACTCCACAACAAAATGGTGTTGCTGAAAGAAAGACACATTGTAAAAATTGCTCAAGCCTTGATGCTTTTTAAAAAACGTGCCTCATTATTATTTGGCTGAAGCTATCTCTATAGCTATGTATATTATGAACAATACTCTTGTCTACTGTAGTGCATGATGTGAAACCAAAGGAGAAGTTTACTGGCAAGAAACCAAATTTGTTACATGCTAAAGTATTTGTATGCATTGCATATGTACATATTCCTAATGAGCCAAGAAATAAGTTGGATCCAAAAGATGAAAAGTGTGTATTTGTGAGCTATTCCCTTGAGCAAAAGGATTACAAGTGTTATAATCCATTGATACGCAAGTTATAAGTGAGCAAAGATATTGTGTTTGATGAGACGAGTAGTTGGTATGCTGGTGAAAAACATATTGTTGCAGATGATGTAAAAGGAAATATTATTGCTGAAAATGTGGGTCCACAATCACACATTGAGTAGGCTAGAAGAGTCCTAGGTTTATTGGGAGACCATGGAGTGGTAGGTTGCATGCATATAGTACTCCTACAAGTGCAAAAATTGTATCACACAAGGGAAAATAAAAGGTGGTGGATTTACTTGGTGTGGCAGATATTTCTATAGGCTATTCAAATGTAAATGTTGAGTCTAATGGCTCAAATTAGAGTATGAATGAGGAGTTTGGTATTCTAGTTGTATTTGCACTTGTATAAGGAAAACCATGGCTAATGTAAAGGGATCACAAAGCGCTCTACAAGTGTGCAAGTCAATAAGAGTAAGGTATCCTATAAATATGTTGATATATGATGGTTATAATACTTACCATTATACGTATATGGTCAAGGTTATAAAATCAGTTGACCCCACTTGTTTTGAGGAAGCTATTGGCTATGTGCATTGGGAGAAAGCCATGGATGAAGAAATTGATGTATTAGATGCAAATCAAACTTGGAATTTAGTGATGGGTACCTACATATTATTGATTTGCATCTAATTAGATGCAAATCAAACTTGGAATTTAGTGATGGGTACCTACATATTATTGATTTGCAAGTTTGATTTGCATCTAATACATCTAATTCATATTATTGATGTGATGGGTACCTACATCGATATATCATTCTAGTGATACTTTGCATTTGGACATCAATTAGTCACCTATCCAAGTTATGGGATATATATCTAGTCATAATGAAGATGAAGAAGAAGAAGAAAGACTAGGCTTTTTAGTCTCCTATCTTGTGTGCATTCTTTGTGTGTTGTGTCTTGCAAGAGCTCAAGCTCCTTCTCTCTCCCCCATCTTTTCGGGGGGTGGGTTGTGGTTTCAGATCAGTCCCCATCACCATCTCCAAAAGCTCATAAGCATCAAGGATAGTTGTAAGTTTAAACTTCAATAATGTGTAGTTTGCTCGTAGTTTGTACCATCTAACTTGCCTTTGCTTAAGGTTGGTGGATGAATCCTTAGTGTTTAAATTGTTGATATTGCTACTTGATGACCAAACAACATTTCTTCTCTTTGCTCTTGAAGTCGTTGTCTGTCGCGTACTTTTCAATCCTTAAAGGCCGATGGACTTTGATACCATGTAAAAATTACATGGTGTAATGAATAGAATTGGAGCAAGGAGAAATGAATACATAGCAAATATGAAAAAAACATAGAAACTTCTTTAATTTCAAACAAGATGATACAAAGATGGCTCTATCCACCTGTGTACTTCCATTGTCAAGCTTAGATGGCAATCTAGATAGATGATATGCAAAGAGTTTAAGGCTATCTAGAAGAACTCTGACAAGGTGAAGGATAAATTGATGACAGCTTGAAAGGGGTCTTCCTTTTATAGCTTGGAAAGGTAGTCTAGTTGGCTTGTTCTACCATATTATGAACCCCATGGGATATTCTAGGGAATTATTTTTTTATCATTGAGCTAGGAGTGATGCCCCAAGCCCATGTCTTAATGGAGCTGCTAGCCCCTTGAGACCCCCAACCAAGGGCCTCTTCTACATCCCCCGAACCCCAAAATAGGGGATCCTTGGTAACTCCCACACCCTGCAACTCAATGCAGTATGCCTCGAGTTTCTACCACCTCAACTTCTCTATCTAACCAAAAGGCTAGGCCCACAAAGGTCACCATTTTGCTTTCTAACATAGACCTTGTATCTAACATATAGTTAAGCCCCAACGAGCTCACAAATGGCTTCTCCTCATAATGAGAGCCTTGTAACTGAGAGCACCATGGATCATTGGTGGCACCTTATGAGGGTGCGGAATTGAGCCTATCTACTAATAGTACATTCTTAGATAGCAACAAAAGCATGAGCATAGATACTGTATTCTTCAAAAGTCCTGCTACTAATTTATAAATGTGTTATATTTCATTGCCATGCTTACTCAAGGTAGTGAATACCATTTCTATCACTTTTGTTATCACAAAAAATGATATTTTATTATCGCAAAAAGGATTTATGAAAAACTTATTCAAATATCACTTTAGTTATCACAAAATACTACATGCAATTTTACTTATTTTATTATGCATTATAGTGATCTAACAAACCTCTTTGCTCTCTTTAAAACCACTATTGTTGATCATGATATACAATCGTCTTCTGTCAAGACGAAACATAAGCATTGATACTTGTTGTTTTCCAAACAACTACTTTGATGCAATGATATTCGAAGTACTATAAGTAGTATTACTTATTATCTTTAGTCTCTTTTAAACAACTATTGCTAATCACAATATATAGGCGTCTACTGTCACAGTTGTCTCTCATAACACAAGCGTTGATGCTGTGATACTCAAAATATTGCATTTCTGATTTTGAGCTAGCAAGCTTTCATTATCATTACTCCAAGGTAATAAATACTTATGTAATGATTGATATGACTGCAATATTGATTACTCACACTCTAAAAATAAAATTTGTTTTGTAGTTGCAAGATATAGAACTTAGTACCTTACAAACGATCTTCCTTGCTCTTTGTAGATCGTGAAGTAAATAATCATGTAAAAACAACTTACTACTACTCTTGTATCATGCACATCATACAATTGCTACTAGGTAAATTTATCTTTTATGTTTTTCTTGAGCATAGCAATGCTATCATTATTGCCTAGGCTATAAAAATATTTAAAAACTCTTTCATATCATGTACAACTATTTAATTATTGTGTCAATAACATTTCTACTATCAATAGGCATTGAAAGCTAATCTATCATTTTTTCATCTCTACATCATGTATAGCTACACGAGACTATGAGCTTAGCTCTAATGTCACATAAAAATATAAGAAAGGATTTTCCTATAGACGGCCCACATTGCCAACTTAACAATAGATATAACTAAAACGCAACAAATTGAATGTATTCCAATTTATTGAAGGCATCACTATTGTCTATTTATTGCAGCATCTCACATACACTATGCAAGCCTTTGCCTATTTAAGTAGTTCCTATCACCCCTCATTACCCACAGTTTCCTTCCACATGCCTACACTTCTCTTCCCTACAAAAAGTAATTTCCATACTACAAAAACCTTTGTGCTACAACCATGTTACTATTGTTGATTCCTAATAACCATAGACTACTTTCATCCTTTACTTACATTAAGCATGGATCGTAGCAAGGTAACACATACTTGCAAGAGTGACATGGATAACAACTAGGGATTGTTGTTGACACCTATTATGCAAGTTCAATCTTTTAGTGCTTACTAACAGTCAGTTAGTTCCATTTGCAAGAATGATGGTTCCCTTCTCTTTTAAGTTCATATTTAAACTTGCTTTATATAAATTAGAATTAAGAATTACACAACGTTATGCTAGTCATGAGTTGACTTTCTATTTTATGATTTGGCTCTCAATTGTTTCGTTGAATGTTCTTCATTATTTCTACTTCATTATAACACACACACACACACACACACATGTAACATGCTATGAAGGAAATGTTGAGCTTTTATCTGAATGCATGTCCATTAAAATTTGACACACAAAACAAGTAAATTGATAGTAGAGCACACACAATAAGACAACAGGAATCAGAGGAAAAGCAAGGGCTCTATTCTATCATTGCTTCAAGACATGGATTTTGGCATTACAGTACCATCACTATTGGCTTATTGATTGAAGCACAATACAGTTAAGAAAGGCACTCATGACTCAACAAAAGTGTTAATTTTATCCTTAAATTTGCCATTGATTATCAATTCTAGATTACAATGAATGCACGTACGTGTGCATGTGTGTGTGTGTGTGTGTGCGTGCATGCCTGCGGGAGAGCCAAAGAGGAAGAGACATTAGGACAAAACTCAATGTATCAAATTAAAATGAAGGTGATTTAAGTGAAGTTCAAAACCCATCTTTAAGGGCTACTATGCCATGTCATAAACACTCAACTACTAAGTCGTCCCACTTGTAGTACTTATAAAAGTGCCGAAGGAAGGGAACCTAATATCCATTTGCTGAAAGTGGAAAATCATCAAATTCCAAAGTAATGTTTGACGTTTACCAATTGCAGAGAAGATGGTAGAAGCAATTTTTGCCGACATAGAATTTGAAGTATTTAACATTTATAAATTAATAACATTGAGAACACATAATTAACAAGAGATAATTTGTAGATATCTCACGATGATATTCATAACATACAAAGATTCTTTACAAATGTGCATGAGCTACAGCTCTACCATCTTGCCACCTTTTTGTTGTGAAGCTAAATCCATCACTTCATATGTTATGATTTGTCTAGCTCTAATACTCTTTATTTGGTTCTAAACACTGCCCATTAAGACACTTGATTGCATTCTAAGGCAAATAAAAACCAAGCAACTTCATATTCATATGATACCTTAGCATGAAGGTTCTAAATAATACTAGACAATAATGATTCTCAGGGTCTAATGGTTTGTACTCACACAAAGCCTATAATGCTTTTATCAGGGTCTAATGGCTTTGTACTCACACAAAGCCTATAACAGTGTAATTGTGATTCTTTAGTCAAGCCAAATTGTACGATTAAACATATTACAAAAGAACCTTTAATATTCACTATTTCCCATTGTCAAGTCTACAGTCACCTGGGTAGGTTTCAGTTCAACAGAAGCTGCATCTAAGTACAAAAGTGCAGTTGGTCTCTGTTCATGCTATGCAGTTTTTCTTTCAGGATTACTCACTTTCTGGGATTCCTTATCAACCATCTCTTCCTTCTTAGTATCACAATCCCCATACTTTTCAAGCAACTCTAATGCCTCACCTCCTGCAGTGCCATTCGTTGTATCAAATTTGACAGTATCATCCAAGCTGACACTTCAAGGATGGATCGATCAGCTGCATTTGTTCCAGTATGCCCGCTGCCTGTCTAGCACTACTTCATGCATCTCACTGATTGAAGCATGTTCTTTACTTGAAGTATTTCTGTTTTCTTCCATATGCTTCTCATGCAAAGATGGTAAATCTCTAATGCTAAACCTTTGCATCTGTTTAACCCAACTCGGCAATGAGTTCCCCATCCCTAGTCTTCCCAAAAGCCTTCAAGATAGATCTATCACTCGCAGTTAGACCATTGGGACCAACTGTATCCGGATCCTGTAAAAGCGGATTATTAGCAGGATTCAAAGGATGTAGCACGCCTTTGGTTGGCCTTTCTTTCTTGGTGGAATCACCTTTGTTGACTCTTTTCCCTAGAGTATCAGTCTACTGCTTGTTTCTACCCTTCTCAGTCTGTAGAAGCAAGGCATCCTCTATTGCTGTCACTTCTTCTAGTTTGTTACTAATGTCTTGGTCTAAAAGTTCATCATCAGAGCTGAAGATCTGTGACTCAACGATGTGGGCATCAGTTTAAAAAATCAGTATGACTTTGTCTTGTAGATGATGTTGTGACTCCCTCTGGATTTCTTCCATCTCGTTCTAATACTTGAGGAAATAGGTACTCTCTCTCTTTTGTCCTTCGGGCAAATCCCAATAGATGATCCCAAATAATGCCAGCCCTTCTGTTGTCAGCAACGGTTCTAGACAAATTATTCACCGCTTCATTGCTTCTGTCCAGACCTTCCAAAGGATCCCATCTTGGGATAGTTTTTATTCCATCCAATCTTTGAAGAAACTTCGCAGCCTTTGTTTGTGGATGCTCAACCTTTGCGTGACTGTTTTGCACTGTAGATACATCTCCTTTCACATGTTCATCCACATCTTCTTTGTCAGCAACCACTGTACTGTCCTGTGGAGCTTTGTCATCCAAATTCTTCCCTTTACAAGCTTTCTCAATTGCAGAATATGACAATAAATTGCCTGATGAAAATGTGCTTGAGTCGCTTGCATCGACTACTTTTCTTGTTGGCTGATCTTCTTGTTCTTCTTCTGTTTCATCTTCATCGTCTCCATCATCTTCATCCATTTCATTGAATCCTTCTACAGCATTGTTGTTAGCATTCTCAAGCTCATCTATGTCCAGCTCAGTACCAGTCTCAACATCCTCGTCTAATGCGTCTTCATCGACATCATCATCATGGCCGTAATCCGCCTCGAGAGAACTATTTCGTTCTTTCATCACCTCAAATTCTATTGAGGCATTTGCCCTAAGCCTGCCCGCCTCTTCTCTTTTGTCGAGAATTGCCCTTTCTGTAACACCATGATTTGACAATTCATATGCATCATGCCTTCCTTCTGTATTAGTAGGTAATTCGACGATAAGGCGCCATCCCAAACTGAACTCGCTAGTAGAAGAGCCAAGTTCGGCTGATGAGGAACCTCCAAGCTTAGAATGAAGGAATACCAGAGTGAACACGAGCAGGATTAAGGCAAGGAAACCCAGAAGATGAGTTGATTTCTCTTGGTGGACACGAGGAGAAGCAGAAGAGGACCTGAAGGACCGGATACGGAGGCGAGGCTGCGAGCGCTTGAACATGATCGTGCAGGCGTTGCAGCATAATCTGGGAAGTCTGTCTGTAGCAAGCAAACACTCCCGATGCGCACTTCTCATGTCCATTCCTAGCCTGGCTTCATAAGGGAACATCAAATGTCTTGATTCAAGACATCGCTGGTAAGCACATCAGGCTTTCCGCACTTTCTTGTCAGAAAAGGCCCTCCTTGACGTATCTGTTGATAAACCGTAGCTCCGAGAGAAGATCCCTACACAAGGTAGGTGATGGTGACGAAGACAGACGGCCATGGACAACAGTCCAGTGCTTTTCAGCAGGTTCACGTTAAGAATCGCCTCCTTGCCTACGTTAAGAATCGTCTCGAGGAGGCCCACCATCTTTTCTCCTTCCGAAGGGCCCAGAGGCGCTCCACGCCTCGGCTCACCCGGGCGCTTGGGTGTGTGATTTTTGCGCCGCGGGGGGAGGGGTGCTGGGTGCTGGATGCGTGGCACTCGCCCTTGCGTTCTCTTTGTTTTTTGTGGGGGAGGTGGGGAGCTGCCATGTGGCACTCCCCCCCACATTTTCTTAACTAATAGTATAGATTTTGCTCCAACCATCGTGAGAAATAATATAAATGTAAAGTTTTATCATCTATTTATCACTAGACAATATGAAGGCTTAAGGATGTGGAGGGGACCTAGCATCTCAAGATATAGACATCTTCTCTAATCAATTAATGTGCCTTGCAAAACCCATGTACTGTCATAAAACTATATAGCTCTATTATATGTTTATATATGCAACTAATAGTGCATTCACTATATCAACTGTGTTCAAACTCACATGGAAAAATTTGTTTATCTCAACCAAAAATATGAGACTAGATGTGCTATATTTTTTAAACCCTTCCACTACAAATTGCATCCAAATATACTATTTGGAAGACTCGAAAGAAACTTAAGAAAAATTGATTGATATTTCATGAGATGGGAAACCTCAATATATCCACACATATGAGGAGCTCTTGCTTTTCTTCTTTGCCACTTCTTCTTTGATAGATAGAAAATATATGCTTTATGCTGGTTCTTTTCTCTTCACCAATGATTCATGAAGCCTTATTAGTCAATAGTTGCATTATTACTTTGCAAAAAAGATATGCTTTATGTTGGTTTCTTTTCTCTTCACCAATGATTCATGAAGCTTCATTATTCAATGGTTGTATTATTCCTTTCCCTTTTCCATTGTTATATGTTTCTTTATCCTTAGCAATCGGAGAAAGAAGTAGCTGTCATAGTTAAGATTTCTAGGTTAAGATATCATGGTTTGTCACCCTTGCTTAGACTACAGTTTGGGGTTTTCATCATTGTTGAATTCCCCACAACTTTCCCACGTAGATAAATGCTCTGTAAATGATTGTTTTCTCGAGTCTTCGAGCATGGTAGTAAATGTCAAGGCAAACATGGGTTCTCACGTGTTAACATATTTCAAAATGTTGTTCCCGCAAAGATACATGTACTTTTAAACATGGAGATAGATGCGTTGTAATACGGGAATTTTAGTCTAAGGTCTCAAAGTAGATTATTATCCGTACCTTGTAAAGTTTTATACACTACCTATAGGACATAACGAGATATGATTATGGGTGACTTAATCAATACACTGACATATTTTACAAGAAGTTTTAAGTATCGAGAACTAAACATTGTAGTTAAGTTAGGAGTAGAACTTGTTAAGTCTATTTTGCAACTGACATGATGTGTGACTTTGGGGGGAAGCAACTTATGGAACTTAGGCGAAGGGGATAAATAAGGGAAAACCCAAGTGTGGCATTTTTCGCAAACATTTTTGAGAGAGAGCGAAAGGGAGCAAGAGAGATCACGTCGCAAGCTCAATGAAAATGCTAGCATCAAATATTACTTTCATTCAATATTACTTTGTCTTACTCTCATTCACTCATTCTCTCACACTCAAAATCCCCCCCCCCCCTCTCTCTCTCTCTTTTTAAGATTACTTCACGCACACATACACACGCACGCATGCACAACTCAAAACTCTCTCTCTCCCTCTCTTGCATACATTCTACATCTCCCTTCTCTCTTCTCTCTTTTCTTTCTTTTATATGTATATATATATATATAGGGCCAATACACATGCTTAAAGACATAGAGAATAAAAGCTCAAATATTTCACAATTTAATAAGAGTACCATAAGAATATAACAATGTAGCATTCCTCCTATTTGGAGGCATGGGCTTCTTCATCTTATTTCTCGGCTCTAGCATCAAGCTTCTCTTGCATTGAGGGCCGTTTGGTTTTGGGTGGAGCCATGAATGATGATGTTGTGGGTGATTCTACCAATCTAGAAACTCTTCTTTTAGTTAGCCGTTTTTCAATGAAAGGCTTAGCTCGTTGTATGGTATTTCCAAATCCATCATTAATGGGCAAAAAAGCTTGTGTACTTCACATATCTTCTCTACGAGCTTTCAGAGCTCGAAGTTGGCTCAACAACTTCTTCGTGGAAGAACACGCCTCAGAAATAAGCTCGATGCCACCCCCCACCAAATCAAATACATCGTGGCATAGATGTTGCAATGTTGTGGATGGGTGGGTGTCTTCATGGGAGATATTAATCATAGTTGTATCCATGTCTTGGAGATTATCCACATCCAGCAGTGTGGTTGGCGTGTAAGGATCATATGCAACCTCATCCTGTATCACGTGAGAGTTACTTATAAGTCCTTTATATTTTCCTCTTGGTTCCACGCCTTTATATAAGTCCATACATTGTGCCACCACTGTAGTATTCGGTACCCCGATAAGAAGTAGCACCTTGATTTGATGCTTACATATGTTCCCCAACTCTGCCCACTTGCATGTACAACATGCCCATTGACAATCTGCATTCTAAACTGTGTATTCAGTAGTGTCTTTGGACATGCTTCTTACATACGCACATGAAGCCCTTGCACCATTCATTTCGAATCTAACATACTCGACTAGAATCTTCAAAGCCCTCTCATATGAGTTGGCCACTATCTTTTCAATGTTATTGTTTCTCACAAATCCACTTTCTTTCATAGCTTGCACATACGAATAATATGGAAGAGCTGAACTTGTCAATTTATGAAGGAGCCAATCCACTCGTCTGCCAGTCAATCTCTTTGAGCTACCTAAGAATTTGTACTTTAAAGTGTCATGGTATGCCTCTATAGCACCATTGGTGTCTTGACCAAAATGTGGAAGTGTGCGTGTTGCACGTATCCACATACCTTGCAACACACACATAATACAACTATTTAAAATATGTATAAAAATGAAAATATAACAAAGTAATCTGAAATAGATAATTAGGAGTCCTCACCAATCTTGGGCTCCCAATATGTTTTGAAGTAGTGCAAGAATGTTATCTCATCTGCAAACTCCTTTTTAAATATATCTATCATATCCCTTGCTTCCTCCTTTATAGCCACTTCTGTTGCCTTGCATTCACCTTTCATATTCATAATATTGCCTAGAGCTCGAAAAATTGCAGCTCTTTTTGGCAATTCTGGGACTTTTTTAATAAGATGCTTTAACCAACAACGATGGATATGCCATAGGCACAAATAAATAGGCAAATTAAAGACAACCCTACACACAATACATTCGTAAAAAATGTAATGCTTTTAGTCCATGAATGAAATGTTTTCCAAAAGGACGCATGCATGTGAAATGTACCTTAAAGCATCTATCTCTCTTTCAGCATCATCCACCAAAAAAGCTGTTGGCTCCCTTGATTTGTGAAAATCTAGCATGTGATCCCTAAACTTTGTGAGCCAAAATTTGTTTACCGCAAATGTTGCACTTGAGGTTAACACCCAAGCAATTGGGACACCATTTCGATGGGAGTCAAATACAAGGATTGTGTATAAATTGAATTGTCAAATGCAAGTTTCAAATATAAGCAAAATGCATAAAATTTTGAGAAGTAAAAACTATAAGTACGCAATAATAATATTAATAAATTACCTTATACTTGTTTGTACCAAATGTTGAATCCATTACTAATAAGTTGCCATTTCCATATCTGTCACACATATCTCGTTGCCATGGTGTTTGAATCCCCAATATGAAATCCTTATCAGTAGAAAGATTTTGTTCCTGATACACAAATGTCATTTCCTTGTTTTCAATGCACCATCTCTTTGTGCTTTCAGCATCATTGTCATGTAATTGATGTTGGTCAATGGCAAGCTTCCTAGATATATTCATAATATCTTGGATGGAGAGAAAGTCATCTCTTTCCATAGGATGATTTGGATTGTTGCTTTGGTGCTGATGCACATATTGAATGTGACACTCCAATACTTGTTGCCGTGAAAAACCTTTGTATAACATATTGGACACCCATATTTTTTTCTCTAGTGATATCCATGGGGAAAATAAGGAATGTGAATTGACATTTAAATCCTCCATTGCAATGCTATGACAAATCATATTTGCATCATCAGTATGATACAGATTGATAGATGAGATAAATGCCAAACTGGTGTCATGAGATAGGTGAGTCACTATAAAATGACACAAACAACCCTTGTTAAGCTGTCCCATTGTTTTGCGTGGTCGGCGTCTTCTTGGTTGTCCTTGACTAGTCAAGATGTCATTAGGACATAAAACCTCCACATTTCGAGTGTCCTTAGGACCATAAGGACACCAAAATCTGTTTTTGTAGGAAATGAATGTTGTAGCTATAAGTGTGGTCAAATAATAAGGAAATCAATATAAGTAGCAAAACAATTATATACACTTACGTGATCTTCTCTATCCATGTGTTGTCTAATGGTTTTTTCAATTCATTTGGTTGTCGTCGATGGTGAGAGTACTTTTTGAAAGCTGTAGGAAAATCAATATTTTTTCCTTCCCCTTGTGCAAAATCATTTACTCGACACCATGGAATAATTGCCCTTCTCAAAACCTTATATTTGGATCTCTCGTCATAAACGAGCTACCATTGTAAATGCTTTGCGTTGAATATGCTGACAGGCAATGTCGAGGATTGTGGGCTTGCCATATTTAGGAGAAGAGAGTGAGAATATGGGCTATGTATCTGCACAAAAGTATTTATCCCATCAATATATTTTATTATATAGACTAAATCTTACTTTCCTCTAAAGTTGTTTGTTCTGTAAAGTATGAATGGTTTAAATATTATTGTAGTGTAAAAAAGGAATACATTAGTGCAAGCTCGACTCTCTCTCTCTCTCTCTCTCTCTCTCTCTCTCTCTCTCTCTCTCTCTCTCTCTCTCTCTCTCTCTCTCTCTCTCTCTCTCTCTCTCTCTCTTGTGTCATACATTAATAACTTTGAACTTCATGTTGTGCATCACTAATGATTTTGTGGTTACCTAATATAATACTTATAATATACACATTCTTATATGAGCAATACGAAATGTAATAGAGGAACTTTATTTCTTGTAGCATATACATTGATGTAGTCTAGCTACATATAGTGATGTATCTATTGCTCACAGTACATGAAATATAGTTACAACTTCGATTACATTTCATGCTTTGCATCATTAATAGTTATGTGCATACCTTTCACCGTAGTAGCTTAAAATCAATGCAATCGAGTAGCATATATTCCTACAGTACAAACATTTTTATATGATCCATTATGTGATAGAGTAATGTTGATTCTTGTAATACATAGATTGGTGTAGTTTAGCTACATATAGTGGTGTATCTATTGGTCATAGCTGATGACATGAAGTTAAAACTTGGCACACTTTATGCTATATATCTTTAATAGTTTTGCGAGTACCTTATATGCATTCATTACATTCTTATAGCTCACAGTACATACACTCTTACAACGTATATTCAATGCAATTTATAGACTACAATACATACATTCTCAAGACACATAACAAATGTAATAGAGTAGGATAGAGCTTACATTCTTATTTTTTGATTGCTCATAACAAATATAATGGAGGAGCACAAACATACATTCTTATAGCTCAAAATCAATGTCAAAGACCAGAATAATGTTCTTGTAGTACGTACATTCTTATAGGTGATAATTGATCTACATACATAGCTAGAATAATCAATGGTACATCAATAGTGCAAAACATTATTTGCACTATAGTTGCATATAGCCCTAAATCCGATTTAATGGTGCAAAAGATTCGTATAATGGGGAGAAAATTTTGCAAGGCGTTTTGGACTGAACAATGATGAAGTGCTCCAAATACTCTTTGCCACCTCAGATCCACACTCCAAATGAGGAAATGAAGGCCACTTGCTCTGGTTAACTTGCTTCATCGAACGATATACGGCTCATTGAAAAAAAACAACAACTACAGTCATCTCCTTTATGCATCATAGTCTGCGATATATTCTGCATATTCAATCGTAGGAAGTTATAGGGAATCAACACAATTGTTTACAACAAAAGAAAACACGCCTTGATCTAGACTATACGTACATCGACAAGAAAATTGACCCAGGGAATCTAAGACAAATCACCACATCCAGATTACATGTACAAGCAATCCCAGTAGCACATTGACCTATACAGCCAACATCCTTTGCTCTGTGGTGGTGGGCAGATGGACTCGAATGCAGCTCCAAACCTCTCAGTCATTTGTGAGAGGGAGAGGGGGACTAGGCTGGGAGGCACACATAAAAGATGGAGGCGTAGGGATTGCAAGAGAATAGAGAGGGAGGGAAATGTGGCGGGTGAAAGGGAGGAAGGCAGAGAGATGGAATATGGAGATTGTGGAATATGCAGAGGGAAATGTGGCAGATGAGAGAGAGAGAGAGGGAGGTGCATTCAATGAGCTAACGGAATACTCAGACAGAGCAGGAATGGGGCGGGGTGAGACCAGCATCACGGCTTCTCGAGGAGGTAAAACGGTGGTGAGATGGTGAAACGCCTGGGCCCTTCAAAAGGAGAAAAGATGGTGGGCCTCCTTGCCACATAGGCAAGGAGTCTGATTCTTAACATGAGCCTTTTCAGTAGTACACACTTCACGAAAAGAAGGTTGTTAATACAAATCCTTCTAATTTTCAGTGAAAGAGTGAAAGGAAAGTAGAATCGTTTCTATATATTAACTAAAGGTCAAGCTAGGTATTCCAAACCAAGGATGTTCCTCCCAAGCCTATGAGTAAAGGTTAGGGTTGGTATTCCAAACTAAGGATGTTCCTCCCAAAGCCTATGCAACGCTCCTTCAAATAGAATAAAGATATTAAGAAAGAAATATTTTTAAATTTTCAAAAATGAGAATATATATATATATATATATATATATATATATATATATATATATATATATATATATATATATCTCAGATGTCCGTCAAGCTTTAGGTGGAGAGCATGCCTAACGGAGGCTATCTGAATATGAGGCACATGTCTACTGCCTAAAATCTATGGGATTCTTCCACAAATTCTTTAGGGTTTTGGGCACTTGCTGCCACAGATTTCAGTGACTGTTTGAGAGTAAATCTGGAGAATACATCCTTATTAGACCTTACCTTGCTATTGTTCGATGGTACATGGGGATAGTGTTAGTCAACCTTCGAAAGGGGTTTTGATTAGGGATCTAATAAGAAAGATAGTGGGACCTACCACCAAGTTGTCCTTTTTTTGGCAAAACACTTCCTAATGGTGTATAGGGTTCCCCCAATTCTAGAACTCCATATCTTTTGCATCAAGTTGCATGTGCCCAATCTCTCTCTCTCTCTCTCTCTCTCTCTCTCTCTCTCTCTCTCATATGATGGCAATACATTGTATTTGTTGGAAGAGAGGGAGAGAGACAGAGTGGAGCGGAAGATGAGCCTTAGCTCATTATTGTTGTTCTTCCATTATTCTTCCATCATACTAACTAAAAGGGACTTACACACATAGGTATGACTAACCAAGACTAACTGTGGTTAAGTCACTTACTACACTGACTTATTGAATGTCACGCACATGTACAGCTGTATCTAGCTAATGTCAGTCACACACATAAAGATAGACTAACTGAAGAGTAATGAGAGCTTGATATTCTAACACTCCCCCTCAACCTCAAACCATCTGATAAACTCCAAGTAGCTGTCTGAAGTATATGAACTTTTCTTTACCAAGAGACTTGGTAAATATATCTATTACTTGGTCTTCAGTCTTCACATGAATCAAGTCAATCTATCCTGTAAGAACCATTTCTCTAATGAAATGGTAGTGAACCTCAATATGTTTGGACCTAGCATGGTAGACAACATTGCTAGACAACATAACACTGCTGAGGTTATCACAATGCAATCTCACTCTACTTTCGAGCTATATTCCTAAGTCTTTTGGCTATTTCATTAACCAAACTGCTTCGCAAGCTGCTAAGGTAGCTTCTCTGTACTCAGCTTCTGTACTAGACAATGCAACAATAGGCTGTTTCTTACTCTGCCAACTAATCATACTGTTGCCCAATCCAAATGCATAACCACTAGTTGACCTCATGTCATAGGCACAATCGACCCAATGAGCATTAGTAAACCATGTCAAGTCAAGAGATTTTCCATATGCATAAAACAACCCATAATCTGTAGTATCATTTACATATCTCATGATCCTCCTGACTGCATCTAAATGTGGTTTGCGAGGCTTCTACATGAACTAACTAATCAGCCCCACTGCATAACATAAGTCAGGACAGGTAATAGTCAAGCACCATCTGTCGATACATGATCACATTCTCTATGTCATTCCCAATATCAATCTGTAGCTTGACATTTAATCAAGAGGTGTCTCCATAGGCTTCTATTCAGCCATACCATACTTCTGTAACATGTCATGAGTATACCACTTCTGTAGTAGCCATATACCTTGAGGCGTAGATACTACCTCAATTCCAAGAAAATACTTCAGCTCACCAAGGTCTTTAACTTTGAATCCAGCGTGTAAACATGATTTAATTTCAGCAATGCCCTCTTCATCATCTCCAGTGATGATAAGATCATCTACATAAACCACTAGAAACACATATCCATGATCTATCTTCTTCGTGAATAGACTGTGATCTGCATCGCCCAATCTAAATCCATGTTGATGTAAATAATTGTTGATCCGAGTATTCCATGCTCTAGGTGTGTATTTCAGTCCATATAACCACCTTACATACATGTGTAGGAAAGTCTGTGTGAACATAGCCTTCAGGCTGCTCCAAATATACTTCCTCAACCAAATCACTGTTCAAGAAAGCATTCTTGACATCTATTTGCCATAATTTATAGCCTTTGCATGGTGCCAAAGCAATGACAGTTCTGACTGTTGCCATTTTAGCCACCGAACTGAAAGTCTCCTCATAGTCAAGGCCATATTGCTAAGCATACCCTTTTGCAACCAGCTTGGGCTTATAGCGTTCTAACGAACCATCTAACTTGCATTTAACCTTGTACACTCATTTGCAGCCCCAATGGGGACTTTGCCTTCAAGCAACTCAGCCAATTCCCATGTCTCATTTTCAGCCAGGGCTCCATACTCCTCATCCATGGCAACACACCAGTTATCATCTGTAATTGCATCATCAAACTTTGTAGGTTCTTTGTAACCTATTACACTAGCCATATATGCATAATAGTGGGCTGAATAACCAGTGTATGTAAACATGTCA
Source organism: Lygodium microphyllum (assembly GCF_053477565.2). Taxonomy (NCBI): domain Eukaryota; kingdom Viridiplantae; phylum Streptophyta; class Polypodiopsida; order Schizaeales; family Lygodiaceae; genus Lygodium; species Lygodium microphyllum. The sequence goes on along the minus strand of NC_141160.1, from coordinate 41,842,412 downwards.
ACTGGTTTTCTGACTCTCTCAAATCTCTATAACTGTGGCTCACTCTGAGCTTGCCTCTCATGAGGCAGTACATAATGACTCTGCCTTACTCCAAGCGTCATAATAGATGAAATGCCCAACTCACTGTCCAAACGGTCGTTGCTAGATGACTCATAACCTATTATAAGTGAACATGTCACATCCTCAAGCATCTTTTCTTTTCCCTTATCCAATCTCCCCCTCACTGACATATCCATGTCAGTGGACGTAGGAGTATGACTCCGCAAGCGTCCTGACCAAGGACTTACTATAGGTGACCCATCACTTGTAGAACCACTCATAGATGTACTCACTGTAGGTGTATTTTTAGCATTACTAGTGTTGACTCATCCATCAATAGCCACTGCAACAGGATTACCATACCACGATACCAGCTCATCAAAAACAACCTCTCTACTAATCAATGTCTCATGTGTAGATGGTACATAACACTTGTAAGCTTTCCGGTCTTGTGCATAATCAAGGAGCACACTCTTGACAGCTTTAGGATCCAATTTCTTCCTCTTTTCATCAAGAACATGCACATATGCAATGCTGCCAAATACCTTCAAGTGTGAAATGTCAGCCTTATGACCATACAACTTCTCATATGGAGTTACATCATGAATCCTTGTTGTAGGGGTTCTATTTAGCACATAGATAGCAGTCACTACTACTTCAACCTAATAACCATTTGGCAAACTCTTCTCATTCAGCATAGACATAAATCACTACTACTTCAACCCAATAACCATTTGGCAAACTCTTCTCATTCAACATAGTTCTTGCCGATTCCATCAGTACCGTATTTTTCCTTTCTGCTACACCATTTTGCTGCAATGTATAGCTGCAAGTTAACTATCTCTGATCCCATGTTTAGCAAGGTACATTTCAAAGTAATTAGAGACATATTCTCCACCTCCATCTGATCTAAGACATAAAATTTTACAGCTCAACTCATTTTCAACATGCTTCTTGAAGTCCTTGAATGCATCAAACACATCATCCTTATGTTTCAGTATGTAAAGCCAAGTATACCTGCTAAAATCATCAACGAAGGATACATAGTAATGAGCACCACAAAACGAAGCATTATGAAACGGATCCCATACATTTGAATGTACCAATTGCAAGGGTCGTGAGCTATTACGTACATGTATCATAAATGGAAACCGTGCTTGCTTTCCAAACTGACATGCATCACATACATGTCCAAAGTCATGATACTTGAACTTAGCCAGTCCAAGCACAATCTCCTTTTGCTGCATAGATTTTAGCTTTTGTACATTCACATGCCAATCCGCTTATGCCATATCTCAACATCCCGTATAGCACCATCATCATGTGCAAACATGGCTGCTTTCAATTTTGGAATTGACGTATCAAGAGTAAACATTCTGCCATCTCTTTGACCTCTAGCAATCAATTTGCAACCATTACCATATTCTTCAACAAAGCATCCATCTCTATTAAATCTCACATGCAGAGTCTGTTCTGCCATCTGTCCAACTGACAAAAGATTCTTGGTTATTGTAGGTACATGTAGTACACCATGTAGGCTCTTTTTCTTTCCATCAGGCAAGCATCAACAACGGAACAATTCATGTGTGGTGTTGAATGTCATGTTGGGTGTCATCCCCAATACACACATAATCATGTGAACCTGGAACCATCTCATCAAACCATTCTCATGGGGTATCATATGGTTTGAAGCCTCTGAATCAATGTACTATCTCTCATCTTTGTTCTATCTAGATGCATTCTTAGACACATATTGCATGGCAAAAAATCTGTCAACCTACTCATCATGAGCACCGCTAGAAGATGCATAGTGCCCATGTTGTTTGCCCTTTGCCTTCATATCTCCCTACTTCTTATAACAATCCTTTGCAATGTGTCCATATCTGCCACAGTAATGACAGCCCTTATCTCTATTTGACTGATCATTTGACTGCAACGAACCAATTCCACCACCTCTACCATGGGGTGATCTCCCCTTGCCTCTAAAGCCACCAACTGGCCCTGTGTATTTGTGCCATTCCAAGCATTCTACTAATGTTGTCCATAAGCATTTCCAGCGTCTCCTCGACCTCGAAAAGAGCCATAACCTATGATGCCTCTGCCACGCTGGCTAGAGTAAAGAACAATGTCTCTGCTTTGAGACATACTAGAACCTGTATTCTGCCCAAACTTAACTTCCTCATGTAGTAACAAAGCAATCATCTCATCCCAATTAGGGGATTCAACTCTCACAGAAATAGATGTATCAAATGCTTTATACTCTTTGCCAAGTCCATTCAATGTCAATGCAATCATATCATCCTCAAACACTGAAGATCCAATGGTGGCAAGCTTATCTGCTATGTTATTGATCTCTGTAGTGTAGGCCTGAATGCTTCTGTCATTCCTAGACATGTTATTGAACTGTTGCTTTAGCTGAATCTTTCTTGCATGTGTTAAATTTCCATAATTCTTCATGAGTATGTCCCATGTATCCTTTGGGAAACTACATCCAGTAATCTATATAACCATAGCATCTGATATACATAAGGGAAACCAATGTAACACCTTGCATGCTTTCTCAATCCATAGCTTATGAGCCCTTTTCTAATCATTTGTCGGATTCCTTTCATGTATTTCAGGTTCAGCCTCATCACCTGTACATAAGTCCCAATAATCTCTGCCAACCAAAAAATTCTTCATATGGAACTTTCATAAAGCAAAATTTTTGCTATCCAACTTTTCTCCCACAAATTGAGTGATATTGTTAGTGCCTTGAGCATTTGCAATAGTTGCAGCATAGGTATTTAGTGATGTATACAACCTATAGGTATCTAACTCCTTTTCCTCAGTTCAAGACCAGTTTCCTACTATTCAAGACAGTTTCGTGCAATTCTGGACAGTTTCCTGCAATTTAGGACAGTTTTCTGTAATTCATGACAATTTTATGTAATTCAGGACAGTTTCCTACAATAATTTTCTGCACCAAAGAAACAAGATATTTCAGCCCTTTACAACCTCAGAAACATCCACAAGCATGTGGGATAACCCGTAGGTATTTTAGTCAATACATAGACTCTGCAAGTATTGTATCTCTATCTCATGTATTCTTATTGCAGTGAAGAGAATATACAGTCTAAAACCTGCAACATGGCATTTAAGTACCTTCCTGACATTCAGGAAATCAACTTCTTTGAGATCCTGAGTGATAAATGATGTTATTTTCTTTAGGAGTGTAGAGAGACAATGTCATATACTGCATTTACTGTAAATGACCAGTCAAATAGATGTCAAGGCATTTGTTTCATTTCCAGATTTCAATCCTCAGTTGTATCCAATGCTCTCTTTATTCTTCCAAGCATTCAGCATACATATGTCAGGTCATACAAATGACAGGAGCTCCAAAATGACATGTAATGCTTTAGTAAGAGACAATGCTTGTTGCCTACATTCAGTAATAGTTTCCAACCATTAAAAATTTCCAGATTTGAATATTTTCAACATAAAATCCTAGCTCCAATGCATGACATCAAGTCCGTATGACTTCCTGAGGAATTTGAAAAAAACTTTATTCTGCAAAGGTGTAGACCACGTTGAAACGGTTAGCCAATGTGACAGTTTCTCCAAAATCCATTTCTGTAGCAAGATATAGCTTCTGTAAAAAAGCGGGCTATAGGCACAGTCTCCTTTGATGACGTTTTCTTCAGATCTAATGTCTTGATGTCAAATGGCCACTACCAAGCCTTCAGGCTTCAGGCATTCAAGCTCTGATACCATGTTGGAAGAGAGGGAGAGAGACAAAGTGGAGCAAAAGATGAGCCTCAACTCATTGTTGTTCTTCTTCCATTATTCTTCCATCATACTAACTGAAAGAGACTTACACACATAGGTATGACTATCCAAGACTAACTGTGATTAAGTCACTGACTACACCGGCTTATTCAATATCACACACATGTACAATTGTATCTAGCTAATGTCGGTCACACACATAAAGATAGACTAACTAAAGAGTAACGAGAGCTTGATATTCTAACAGTGTTTCTACAATGTTTTCCCTTTCGCCAATCATTGTGATAAAAGTATGCTATTGGTGGAAGTGCCTTTCATTTGGTGCAACCACACATTGTGAATACTTGATGAGCTTCTATGCAAACCTTCCATTAACAATTAGTAAGTGATCTTCCTTGCAAAAATGGATGGATGAGGATAAATAAATGAGGTCTAATTTGTCATGTTCTAAAGGCCACCGACATGTGTCAATTACTTGACATGTGTGGATGCCCACAACATTTTTTAAAAAAATGAAGTGTAGGAATGAAAAAATTTGGAGGTGTGCCAAAATATTATCATCCGAACCTCAAAGTGATGAACCCTAGTCGAGGATTGGCCACTTGCATATGAAGCATTGGTGTTTCTACTACTCCATGATGATTTCAATGGAGTCGCACCTTTTTTAACTGTATATACAAACAACTCTCATAAACTCAATAAAAAAAGGTGTGCAAGCTAGACCCTAAGCTATTTTGTTGAGAAATGACAAATGATGTATGCTCCAAGAAGAGATGTCCTGAATCCCATATGCACAATGGAGAAAAATGGAACCATCATGAGCCTATAAATTGATGTACCTTCTTATCATTCAAATGACAAATGACAAATGACATATGCTCCAAGAAGAGCTGTCATGAATCCCATATGCACAATGGAGAAAAAGGGAACCATCATGAGCCTATAAAGTGATGTACCTTCATACCATTCAATGATGGAATACTATTGCACTTTGTCCTTTCAGTCATAGTCAGTGTCATACACTCAAGATTGTGTTTATGAGTCCAAGCTTCTATCTTGGAACCTAATTCACTTGAGTAACAGTTAGTCTCTCTAATCTATGTCATCATGAACATTGTATTTGTGTTCCATTCACCATAGCTATGCTCTATATCCATGCATTTCAACATTGTATTAGAGCCATGGTGAGCATGGCTAAGCTTAACTTAGCTCTTCTCTCTTCTCCTCTAGTCCCTCTCCATCTCTGGTCAGATCAGTACTTACTAAAGATCTCATCTTCCACTTCTATATTTAGTTTACCTTCAGGTCTTCCATTGCCACCCAGCACCCAACCTCCTTTGAACTCTTGGATCTCTTCATAGAAACCATATCTCATCACAAATCCTTCTAGAGAATTCTTCTTCAGCTAAAGATGCTTCTTCCTCACATATCACAGTGTGACATTGCTCAACGTATGGTCCAACATTGCGCCTGTAAATCGTTGTTCAAAATGCATATGTGACCTGTCGTATTGCTGATGCTGCACCTATAGTCTGTGATGTTGACGATTATCATGGGGCAACTGAAGATTCATACCTAAGCTACCTTCCACTAAGAGGGTTTCTCAAAATCAACTGTACAAGCTGCCCCAACCAAAAAATCAAACCCCTGTCTTGAAACCTTAAAGCACATCCATAGCCATTTCACTTGAAGCTCATTTTTTTCTTCATTTTCTCTCTCATGCCATCTAAACCAAGATGACTACCACTCTGACTCATTGATTTAATCAGTCTCCAGCAACATTTTCCCATCAAACCACAAGGAGGGGGGACTTTGGAAGATTTGAAGACCTAAAGAATCAAGCTAGTATCTTTTGATACAACATAGTGGGATTTGACACTGCCATCACTTGTGTTTTTTTTAGCACATTCAAGAATTAACTCATTGCTAGTTTGATCTCACTCATTTGAGGCTAATGTTGATGCCAAACATGAAGATTTTTTATGTGGAATGCCCAATTGATTAAATCCCTTGTAAGCCACAATCTCATTGTATAAGACCTCCTTCAAAATGTTTGAACTTGAGCAAATAGCCAAATTCAATGGCGAAGGCTTTCATGCCTAGAAAGAAAAGACAATGTACCATCTCATGAGAAAGGATCTTTGGGATCTATTTGAGGATGATGTAGGAGATGCAAATAGCAAGAAGGAAGATGATGAAGATGGGTTCATTGAAGAAATCCAACTCAAGACTTTTGGAGTGAAAAAAGATGAACAACAAGGCTCTAGGAATTATTGCCTAGGGATTGTCTGACAATGTATTGTACCATATCTCTAACATCAGAGATGCTAAAAAGGCTTGGGATGATCTTGACAAGATCTTTGGAAGTCAAGCCAAAAACTCTAAGGTCAAGTTGTTAGTGCAGTTCTATAAGCTTGGCATAAAAGATAGCACCTTGATGACTATGCATATTAGCAAATTCAAAAGTCTAAAAACTCAACTTGCCACTCTGAAGAAAACAATAGATGAATATGAAGCCATTGTTGTACTCCTTGCTAGTGTAAACTAGGATCCTTATGAAAATCTTGTCTCTACTCTCAGCAATGTACCTACTTTGTCAAAGAAAGATATTGAGCACTCTCTTCTTGATGAAGAGAATAAACAGAAGAACAAGAATGCAAAATATGGTGTCCCATCATGTAGGGAAAACCTCTTATATACCAAAGGAGCTACTGGATCTAAAGGAAGAGGTCAAGGATTCATCAACAACAACAGCAAGGATTGGATTATACGTCGCTATTGTGGTAAGACTGGCCATGTAGCCATTGAATGTTTTCACAAGAAAAGAGCCCAACAAGTGCAAGATGATCATCATCAAAATCAATTCATGAATGAAAGAGAAGATGAAGAAGAGGCTTTCGCTATCAATAACAACTCTGACAGATTGTTTTGAAGAAATTATCTTTCCCTTAGTGGATCTTATGTTTTCGCATAGTGGATTTTGTTTCCCTTAGTGGATTTGCTTTGTAAAACAAAACCATTGCCAAAGATGTAAAGTTTCAAGCTTTAACTTGATAGGGCTAGTCTTCCAGGCCACGTCATCATGTAGGGGGAGTAAAAGCCAACAAGTGTAGGAACTCATCATTTGAGGGCGGGTGTTCACAAGTGGCAAATAATGCATGAATCCTATATACACAATGGAGAAAAAGGGAACCATCATGAGCCTATAAAGTGATGTACCTCCTTGTCATTCAATGATGGAATACTATTGTACTTTGTCCTTTCAGTCATAGTCATTGTCATACTCAAGATTTTGTTTATGAGTCCAAGCTTCCATCTTGGAACCTAATTCACTTGAGTAACAGTTGGTCTCTCTAATCTATGTCATCATGAACTGTGTTCCATCCACCATAACCATGCTCTAGATCCATGCATTTCAACATATTTATCCTCTCTAGCAATGAAGAAGGAAATCAGAAAGGTTTGCACTCTAATTTGTAGAAAAGAGAGTGGTTCAATGTTATATGTTTTCGTATCTTCTATGTAATAACCTAGTTCTACTTCCTTGCTAAGTGATGTTCATTAGTGGTGAAACAAGGCAATGCAAATTTAGCATGGTGAAGGATTGCCTAGCTCATCAATGCCTTCGACATGCTACTGATGAATATTATAGGCTTGCTTGATCACCATCAAATGTGTTGGAGGTAAAGGCGCATGTGCCTAGCTGCCTTTGTATTAGTTACACTGACAGTACCTACACTATGTATTAGTTACGTGCACATCTGCACACTGCAAGTGGCAAATGCCCACATCTGCACTATGTATTAGTTACCTGCACATCTGCACACTATGTATTAGTTACCTGCACATCTGCACACTGCAAGTGGCAAATGCCCATCACTATCACTTTATTCTTTTAGTGACATTTGAATAAAGGAAAGGCCGATCACACATTGTGACTATTCGAGTTTCCACATCTCTCTCTCTCTCTCTCTCTCTCTCTCTCTCTCTCTCTCTCCACCATAGCTCTCTTCCTCGCTCCACCCTTCCACTTCAGGGCTCACCTCCCTTCAACTAGTATTAGAGCTTTTTGCTCCATGAGCTCGAGTGACTTTTTTAGCTCTCTTTCAAATACCTACAACAGTTCCTTTCACGGTAGCCATAGCTCAACTTTGCAAAGGTATAATTTGTGACCCTCCCCTATTCCCCACTTGTTTGGCCATGCTACAAGGCTTTAATGAGCTCTCTTGAGCTTGATCTTGAGCCACAGTTCAGCTCAATCACAGTAGACAATTTGAAAAACTGGGCAACCATACCTACAGCCTCTCATTGAAGCTTGGCTTGCTTCCCACCTTGCTTAAGCCTACTTGAAGGCTTCTTGGGCACCTCGTAATGCCTCCCTACCCTACCCAACTAGCATTATCACGCAAAACATAGAGTAGCCCTTTGTCTCAATTTTTCACTAACTGCACCAATCTAGATAGGTCCTAACAACAATCAGTTTCATCCTTTACAACTTCCTTCACCACTAGTAGCCCTCTAACATTTGGGTGGTCCTCTATACCTTGGAAATACCCCTTGGCATTGGCCTTTGCTACTTGAGTGCTCCATTGAAGTGTTATCCTTCATCTATTGACTGTGCTTATACAATTTACAGGTTTTAATAATAGGGCAACCCCCTATCTTTGATGTCTCATGACAGTGGCATGCTGGTTTGTTGAATGGCTATGTATGATGCTACCATGTTTGGAGATGATATGCCTATGCTTGAGCTCATTTTGGAGCTGATCTAAGATTTGTTCTTACTTAGTTTGACAATGATTTGGATGCTATAATAAGCAGGGCTGAAGCTCATTTGGTCAGTGAAATACATGCCTATTGCTTAATCTAGTGTTTATTTACCAACTAGTTGGGTTGATATACCGATTCTTATGGTTCATGTTACATGCTTTGTCATGCCTTTGGAATGCCTTTGAGTGATGATTGAAGCTCACTTTGATTGACATTGTTTATCGTTTGCTACATCAGGCATTCACTTGAGACAATTCATGCCACTTATCATTTGATGATACTCGAGCTATCCGCTTGGATGTTAGATGTTTGATATGGATGCTACATGTCTTGGCTATGCTTAATGGACACTGGGCTTTGCCTTTGACTTTCATTTGAGTTATTCTAGAGCTTTGGACATTGACATTGGTTGCTAGTTACCTACTTGGTTGTTATAGTGATGCCTTGCCGACTACTTTAACTTGGATGCTCCAGATGTATACACTTGGATCTTAGATGTCTAATGCTATGTACATGATGTATCTGCTGAGCTTTGCTTGCTCATTCTGCATGTGACTTTGCTCCAGTGGGAGCCACTTCATTGACTTTGATGTTACATAGAGCTCGTGGTTATACATCTGAGAGACAATGGGATATTCACTTTATATGCATGCTCTTTTTACATGCTATATGTCTGCAATTTATGCCTTGAGGGCTAATTTGAGTTGACACTTGTCTTGGACTAGCATTGACCTCTGTCATCAAGTCATTGTTAATTATGCATACACTTGTCTTGGCTCTTTATTGAGATTTTGCTCAATCAGTCATACCTTTGATTGGTACCTCGAGACCTACTACATGCATGACCATTATGCCAATTGATGTATTCCACATTGACATATTATAGCCAAAAACTTTGGGTACTTGTCTTGTGTATGCTAGTTGCTAGAGTTTCTTACATATCTTACATGATGTAGGATATCACTTGGCAGTTCCAGTTTGTCAGGTATCAGTGATAGCTCAATTTTGGCTTGGTTTTCTTATTGTTGTACTTTGTTTATAGCAAAATGTATTTGCAGATTTTGGCAACTTTCATGAGGGCAGTCACTTCCATTTTATAGTTCTTTGCATTGAGTTTGTGGACAACTCATTACTTGGTCAACACCCCTTGCTTTTAGCTTGATCTATCAATGGATTTGGGACTGATTTATAGGTTATTACGTCAACCTATTTTTCCCTCCTATGCATTTATTTGGTCTCAATATGGCTAGCGGTTCCAATGATAGTGCTATATTTAATATTGACAAGTTGGATGGCACCAACTATAACTATTGGAAGGCCCAAATCTGGCAAGTTTTAGTATAAAAAATGCAGGTTAAGCCTTTGAAGCATGAGGATGTCAAGCCCAAACGTATTGATACAAAGGATTGGGCTGAATTAGATGAGCTATGTAAGTCCATCATAATATTGGCCCTCTCTAAACAAGTGTTTTAAAATGTTTTCTATGATGGGCAGTCCACATGGGACTTATGGGAAAAGATTCACAATGTCTATGACAAGCAAAGCCCACTTCTCAGATATATTATAGCGGAAGCAACTCATGGACCTTCGCATGAAGGAGGGCACTTCCATGTCATCCCACTTAAATAAGTTTCATTCTATTCTCGGCCATTTTTCTTCTCATGGAATTGAATTCAAGAGTAATCTCCCCCCCTTGTTCCTCTTGGTTTACCTAAATCATGGTATACATTTTGTACTGCTATATGTGTAAACATGCTTGCTAATGGGCTAGAGTTATAGGGTGTAGAGAGTGCACTCTTGAATGAAGAGGTTAACAGAAAGAATATTGATGCTTCCCGCATCTCTCATGCTTTGACAATTAGAGGCAATGATTAGTAGGAGCAATAATGGCTAGCATGAGAGAGATTCTCAACAGTCTCATTCTCAATCACATGGACAGCCTCGCAGTAAGTCCTCATTGACTTGTCATTACTATGGGGAAGCAAGGCATATTCGATCATAGTGCCATAAAATATGCGAGAACAAGCGCAAGGAAAAGAGCAAAGGTAAAATACATAACAAAAATGATAATCGCAACATTGTCCCTAGCAAGTCAAGGGTTAAAATTGAAGAGATTAGTGCAAACTGACTTTGATGATGATTTCATACTTGTAGCTTCTTCTCTTGATACTTCACAGTTGATTGATTCTTTGTTAGGTATAATCAGTGTTGGTTGATAGATTCAGGGGCTTCCTTTTATGTGATCCCTCATAGAGAGTGGTTCCACTCCTATCACAGTTTGACTGGAAATGTCCATTTGGGTAATGACTTGCATTAGAGATAGTTGGTATTGGCGATATCCAACAGTAGTTTGGTTCAGGTTGCATATACATGCAGGTGAGATGGGCTATCACCTATGGGATCCACAAGCTCAAAAGGTTATCCACATCCATGATGTTGTTTTCCATGAGAAGAAAATGCATACGTAGCCTGAGCATGTAATTGAGGTGTGCAAGGTGATATTTTAGGAGGAGCCTCCTACTACTATATAGCTAGCTAGATAGTATCAGCTTGCAGCAACAACGACTGTCCAAGTCCCCCAGGGTCTAGATTGTTTTGAGTCATTCAATTAGAGATACTAGAGATAGATGATAGCTTGCATTGTTGGAGCCCCTTATGGATTATGTTATGGTGTGATAAATGTTGGTGAGTCGCTTACCTATGATGAGGCCATGCGTAGAGGTAATAGTCACTCTAAGAAGAGGGTCATGCAATTAGAGTATGACTCACTACAAAAAAATTATACATGGAACTTGGCTCCTTTGCCAAGTGAAAAGTGTGCTTTTGCCATGCAAGTGGATCTATGAGTTGAAAAGTACCCTTGGACATCCCAAGCCAGCATACAAGGCCAGATTGGTTACTAAGGGTTTCAAGTAGGAGCATGGTGTGGACTTTGATGGAGTCTTTTTTCCTATTGCGAAGATGACTACCCTACGATTAGTATTGGTTTTGATTTCTCGGCTTGACTTGGATCTTTATTACATGGATGTCATGACGAATTTTTATCATGGGGACTTGCATGATGAGATTTACATGGAGTAACCTAAGGGCTTTGCAAAACCTGGCAGGGACCACCTAGTGTGTAGATTGAGCAGGCACTTAGGAAATGGTACCACAAGTTTGATGCTTTTATGCATTCACAAGAATATTCTTGCAGTGATATGGATTTGTATCTATATACAAAGAAGGCTTGTGATGGTAGCCTTATGATTTTGATCCTCTATGTCGATGATATATTGATTGTTGTTAGGTGTAGCCATAATGAACTAGATGCCTTGAAAGGTCAACTCAAGGAGAGCTTTGAGATGAAGGACATAGAACATGCCTCACATATTCTTGGGATGCACATTGCATGCATCACTCTAAGGGGTTCCTTTACTTGTCACAAAAGTACATCTAGAGGGTCCTTGAGCAGTTTCATATGCACGATGTTAAGCCTATTGGCTATTATAGAGGCAATCAACTGCCAAGACCCGTGGATCGCTTATTGCTTCAAGAATTCCAGCCGAGCACTAATGGCTACCTCTCACATAGCCGATGCGCTATCCATCCCTACAAGTATAGTGAGCTTACCTCCATGCCCGATCGAGTTGCCTCCTCTCCCGAGCACTCCAGTAGCTCCACGATCCAAGTGCAAGCTTCAAGCGAGCTCCATCCTCAAGCTCCACGCTCCAAGCTCCATTGCCGCAAGCAAGACAAGACAAGACAAGACAAGAGAAGAGAAGGAGAGAGGAGAAGATGGAGAGATTCTCCTCCGCCATGGTCCCTCACCCTCACACACTCACTCCCTCACACTCTCACACTCCCTCCCTCAAGCACAAGCTCAAGCAAGCAAGAACAATAACAAGAGAGCTACTTTTGGCCACACACAAAAATGAGCTTCTCATTCACTTTTCAACTTTATATACAAAACCCTAAATCCCTTTTGAGTGGTCATCCCCTTATCCCCTTTTTTACATGGCCGGTCGTGTCCTAGGCCCTTTTTCCCATTGTCCTCCTATCTTCCTAGCTTCCTTCCTACCGCCTATCTACTTTTACAAATTGCACGCATTTTTACAATAAATCATGGTGCGCCTTGTGCTCTTTTACAAAAGTATTGACGTGCTTTTTCTTGTGTGCCTTTCTCCTTGATTTAGGATTTTTTTGTACTTCTTGTGCTTCCAGATTCTTCTTGGCACACCTTCGTCTTCCATTTCACTGTTGCCTTGGCCTTGTCTTCTACTTTAGATTTTTCGGATTCTCTATCTTGTTTGTCTAAGGGTTAAAAGCTATCCTTTACCTTCTCACATGAAGGTTAGTTAGGCCAATTATTCGTAGTTTGATGAGCAAAAGGCCGAGATGGCCAAGATCCCTTATGCATCCGTAGTGGACAATTTGATGTATGCCATGAGATAGCCACTCACCTTGACATAGCATTTACAGTGGGATTTGTGGCATGCTATATGGCTATACTTAGTAGACGACATTGGGATGCCATCAAGGATATCATAAAGTAATTGAAGAGCACATCAGTTGTGTGCATCTATTATAGTGGCCACGATATAGGAGTCTTGGGATACATTATCTCTAATTATATAGGACATGCAAACAATAGAAAATCCACCTCTAACTATGTCTTCACCTTTGTTGATAGTTTGTTTCTTGGATGTTAAATGTACAAAAATGCATGGCCCTATCTACTACAAAGACAAAGTATGTTACAGCCCCACTGAGGCTTGTAAGGAGGCTCTCCAGTTAGGCCGTCTAGCAGCAAACCTTGGCATTATGGATAAGGTCCCTACCATATATTTGGACTCTGAATGCTATTCGGTTGACCAAGAATCTTGTTTTCCATGAGAAGACAAAGCACATTGAGATGTGTTACCACTTTATGTGAGAGGTCTTTGAGAACAAGTCCATTAAGCTTGTCAAGATCTCAACTGACCAAAATCCTGCAAATTTGCTCACTAAAAATCTCTCAACGAAACACTTTGCCTTCCTTAGAAAGTTGATGGGTGTTGGATGAGATGATATATTTCTTCATCTTGTCATACTTATGTACATTTGTACTTTGTCACCTTTTTTGTGTTCTCTCCTCACTAGGGGCACATTTACCTTTAAGTGGGAGGTTGTTGGGGGTAAATGCGCCTATGTCTAGCCACTTGCATATTAGTTACACCGACAATACCCGCACCGTGTATTAGTTACCCACACATCTGTACACTGCAGGTGGTGGGCACCCATCACTATCACTTTATTCTTTATTCTTTCAGTGACATCTGAATAAAGGGAAGGCTCGTCACACATTCTGACTATTAGAGTATCCACATCTTGTGTGTCTATCTCTCTTGCTCTTGCTCCTTGCACCATAGCTCTTAGCCCTTCCACCATAGCTCTTGCTTCTACTCCGCGCCTTCACTTCAGGGCTCACCTCCCTTCAAAATGCATGAGATGGGAGCATGAGAACAATGAACTCCTTCTAGGGCCCTTGCCCTCACCTGTGCTTGGGAACATGTTGCATTTTATTAGTGATCTACCACATGTGCACTAGCACATTTTGCAAAGAAGTACATGCCACTCATACACTTATATGCTATTGGCAATGGTTGCTACAAGGCTAACATTACATATTGGCCAGTACCTTTTAGGGATCACTTTATTTTTAATGATATATCTATTTACAAAACCCATGACTCTTCAAACCACACATACAAAGGTAAGATGGCAAAGCTCACGACTCCTAATAAACAGGCACGTATTTAAGAACTAGCAGCAGTATCAGGTTGTTTATTTTGGCCCAAAGGTGGGGCTTTTTATTGCCACCATTTGGATTCGACTATCACGTCACCGAACAAACTAATATTGAATGTGAGACCCTCGACTCCCACCAACTCTAGCCTAGCCACCACTCCTTCTCCAGCCTCATGACTTATGAAAATCCTCGACAGAGGTGTCAAACCAATGAGTGGCTTTGGATTTCGAAGAAAAGAGAATGGGAGTGGGGAAATCGTGCATAACGCATTCTTAATGTAAGAGCTACTTCTACTAATGCTAAAAAATGACTTGCATTACATACATGGGCCTAAGGTGGTAAACTTAGAAGTATGATGAGATCATGATGCAAGAATTTTCTTTGATTCATGTGGCATAGTACATAGTATATGTGTATTAAATATTTTGTAATGGAATCTATGCATGAGAAGGGGGAGGGGAGGGAGGGATGGAGAGTAGGCAAATTTAGTAAGCACAATTTTAACTTGTATGTATGTAGAGATTAGCATGATTTTAGAAGCATGCAGTCAACAATCACAACTAGAAATTGGACTAGGACAATGGAAAGCTCACAATCAATGGAGCTATATAGTGAATGAGCACAATAACTTCTCACATGCATGTACATGTTGGCCAAGTATGTGTACAACACACACATCACAAAGATTGGTTAACTATAATGTTTAATTTAGTGCATGTGAGGATAAAGCTCACATTCCTCATGTACTCTAAACCCTTAAAAATATTCGTGTTTCTCATGTACTCTAAACCCTCAAAGTTCCTTTAAATTTTTATTTTATATATCAGGACAATCCCTTCCCACCCCAAATTCACAATGCTTATCATTTGAAAGTACTTATGCCATGTCCATTCAATCTCATTTGTAAAAATTATTCATTTTAGGAATAACCACAAGACCTTTTGTGTAGGAAACATTTCTTACCTTTTTCATGGTTATATGGGTGCATGATAATGTACTCACTTTTGATATAGTCCCCTCTTTAGCGAAAGAAGGATGAAATTGATAATTCACCCAACTTACATGAGAGAATGCATCTTAGAAAATGAGTGCTATAAAAGATAACTACTCAAGTCCAAAGTATTTTTCTCATTTCCTTACTTCCTTAATATACATGATGTTAATATCTGTTCATGGTGAAAATATTGGCTCATGCCTTACACTTGCATGAAGAGATATATTTTCATGGTGCCATTGTTGATGTTGATATTCATGGTGTGAATGTTGATGCACAAAATATATCGTAAACATCTCCTATAATAGAGACCATTCTAAACAAAGGAAAAGGTGGTTACATTACATTGGATGACTGTCACAAATCTTTCTTTCAACATGAAAACTGAGGAGATAAATATCTTGGAGCCTAAGTCTGATGATGATTACACCTTGACAGCTTCTTCTTTTGATGCTAGTTAGTCGGTTAATGCCTCATCTACTTTTTAACCATGTTGTTGCTTGATTCAGAGGCTTCTTTTCATATTACCCCACATAAGGATTGGTTTTATTCATATCACAATATGATAGGTTCTATGAGACTAGGAAATGACTAGGCATCGAATATTATTGGCATCGGTGTGATAGACTGCAAATTGCTTCAAACAACACTTTTGTTTTGCATGATGTATGCCATGTTCCACTGGCTTTGATAAAAAATCTACTCTCTATTGAGAACAATTGGATGATGTAGGCTGTTGTGTATCTTTAGAGATTTCACATGGAATATTACCCATGGGAATCTTGTATTTGCTTGAGATGACAAGGCTAGTAGCCTCTATCCCCCCTTGCTTATATCTGGATCTATTGACCATGTTTTGGTTGTGATTAACATACCATATGTATCTTTATGGCATAGGCACCTTGGGCACATGTATTTAAAGTATATGAAATTATTTTCTCATTTATAGTATCTTTCATCCCTTGACTACAATTGTTTTTATTCATGTGATCATTGTCTTTATGGCAGGCAAACATGTAGTTCTCATAAGAAGTCTAGCATTATGCACATGAGTGAGTCTCTGGCTCTTGTTCATTTTGATGTATGTAGTGTGTATGTGGTGCCATGCCCTATCGATCACTAGGTGGTGTAAAGTACTTTGTGACTTTTATTGATGATTATTTGCATAAGGTCTTAGCATATCCCATAAAGCAAAAATCAGATATATTAGATGCCTTGCAACATTGGCTTGCTCTTGTTGAGAACTAGTATGGATATAGGTTGAAATGCATAAGGTCAGATAGTGGGGATGAATGTGTCTCTAAAACATTAGAGTAGTTTTACAATGAGCAAGGTATTAAGTGTCAGTTGACCGCCCCTTACGCCCCACCCCAAAATGATATTACAAAGCACATGAATAGGACAATTTAAGAGAGACTCCATAGTATGCTTAGCGATACCAACTTACCACAGCATTTTTGGGCTGAGACAGATACTACTGCTATACACTTGATAAATAAATCCCCATACACTACTATTAGTAGTCAGGTTACAAAGGAGATATAGTCAAGAAAACCTCCATCATATACTCATTTTCATATCTTTGGATGAAAGGATTTTTACCATGTTCCCAAGGACAAATGCGATAAGCTAGATCCTAAATCAATGAAATGCATCTTTCTTGGTTATGGGGACATGTAGGTGAGATGGGCTATCACCTAAGGGATTCACATACTAAAAAGCTCATGCATAGCCATGATGTTGTTTTCCATGAGGAGAAGATGCATAAGCAACCTTAGCAGGTAGTTAAGATACACAAAGTGATATCTCAAAAGGAGCCTCTTATTACCGTATTACCAGCTAGATAGCCTGCATATGATATTTCAGTGGCCCATAATCATGATGTTAGACAGGATGTATAGGCTCCACATTCTATTTTGTGATGATATGCTAGAGATAGACGTCAGCTTAATCAATTTGCACCCTCCACAGACTATGTTATCGTGACAAATGTTGGTGAATCTCTTACCTATGATAAGGCCATGTGTAGATGTGATAGTCACTCTTAGGAGAGGTCCATACAATCAAAGTATGACTCATTATTAAAAAATCATACATGAATTTTATTTCCTTTGCCTAGTAAAAAGCATATTTTCCTATGCAAATGGGTGTACAAGTTGACAAGTACCGTTAGACACACAAGCCAACATATAAGGCCAAATAGATTGCAAAGGTTTTTAAGGAGCAAGAGCATGGTGTCAACTTTGCTGAGGTCTTCTCTCTTGTGGTTAAGATGAATACCCTGTGCTTAGTACTAGCTTTGTTTGTGCAATTAGATCTAGACTTTCTTACATAGGGACCTGCATGATGAGATTTATATGTAGTAGCCTAAGGTTTTGAGAAAAAAGATAGAGAATACCTAGTGTGCAAGTTGAGAAAGAGTCTTTCTAGTCTTAAGTAGGTACCCAAGGAACGGTACTACAAGTTTGATGCTTTCATGCATTCACAAGGATGTACACATAGCGATATTGGATCTATGTCTCTACATGAAGAAAGCTTGTGATGGCAATCTTATTGTCTTGATACTTTATATGGATAATATGTTGATTGCTAGGAGAGCTCATGATAAGCTAGATGCCTTGAAAAGTCAGCTTAAGAAGAGTTTTAAGATGAAGGACATAAGATAGGCCTCATATATTCTTGGCATCTGCATCATGTACGATCTCCCTAGGGAGCTCCTTTACTTATCACAAAATGATTACATGTAGAAGGTTCTTGAACACTCCCATACGCAGGATGTTAAGCTTATTTACCTTTCCATGTGAAGCTTAGTCAAGTAGATTATCTCCAGTTAGATGAGTAGAAGGCCGAGATGGCCAAGATCCCTTATGTCCCTTATGCATCCACAATGGGTAGTTTAATGTATGCCATAATAGCCACTCATCTAGACATAACATTTTTAGTGGGAGTTGTAACACACTATATGGCTACACCTGGTCAGCAACATTGGGACGTCATGAAGGATATCGTGAGGTACCTGAAAGACACTGCAAATATGAGCATTTACTATGGTGGTTAGGATACTACAATCATAGGTTATATTGACTCTAACTATGCAGGATACGCATGTAGAATGTCCACCCCTAAGTATGTCTTCACTTTTGCTAGAGGTGTTGTTTCTTGGATATCCAAGGTGCAAAAAATACATGGCCTTATCTACTAAGGTAGAGTATATTGTGGCTACTGAGGCTTGCTAAGGAGACCCCATGGTTAGGGTATCTAGACCTTAGTATTAATAATCTATTCAAACTCTATGAGTACTATTCATTTGGCCAAGAATTTAGTCTTCTATGCAAAAACAAAGCACATTGAAGTGCGCTATCACTTAATCAAGGAGGTGGTAGAGGAAAGTCTATTGAGCTTGTTAAGATCTCGCAACTGACAACAATTCTACGATCTAGTCACTAAAAGTCTCTTAGTGAAACATTTTGCCTCCCTTAGGAAGATGATGGGTGTAGGATGAGAGTGCATCTATTCCTCATCCTACTATACTTTATATATATTTATACTTTGTCACTTTTTACTTATTCTCTCCTTACTTGAGACACATTCACCTTTAAGTAGGAGGTTGTTAGGAAAACAAGCTCCTATGCCTATACCGCCCTATATTTACTTCACGCATCATGACCACACATATGTATACTATAGGTAACAAGTGCCTATCATTGTCACTTTATTCTTTATTCTTTCAATGACTATTAAATAAGGAAAGGCCATCACACATCTTGACTATTGAAGTTCCCACATATGATATCTCTCTCTCTTACTTTCTTGCTTCATCCACCATAGCTCTTGCTTTTCTCTTGCTTCCACTCATGTGCGTCCACTCGGACTCTTATCTTTCACAGGTTTATTTGGATGTAAGCAAGATGATTAATATTAATGATGTAGTATATGTCTTCACACATCCAATGTCTTTCACACTAGTGTTTTGCATGGTACAAGAAAGATGGGTTATAAATTCAATCTAAAATAAGCATGAATCGATCTCTCCTATCAAAGTTCAAAGAGTACATGGTTGATGTGAACATAGCTTGAAATACTAAGTCTCTTCATCACACTTCATGACTCTAATCCAAATTCATTAAGCATTAGTGGCATAAAAATTTTATTCTCAACTGACTCTTATTTATTTTTAATATTTTGTAATAATATCTAAATTCATACCAAAATTAGTTTTTTTGCTCTAATGCCACGTGTAACATGCCTACCTGGATGAATGACAATAGCATATGTTTTAGTAACCCATTAAAAGTAATCAGAACTATTGTCACGTGAGACTTATTAGAATAACCCCACATCCATAATCTTGAGCTACTTGAATCTACCTTGTTGGGAAAGTTCCACCTCAACCTCACAAGGATCAACCTGAAAACGAGAACCCAAGTTCTATGTTATAGTCTCCAATAATCAATCTAGCATCGATTGACTACATTGCTATCATCCCTTAAGTCGAAACAAACTATTACCGCACTTTGTTCAAAGAGAGTGAGAGACAAGGAGGAGCAATGGACATCAACCCCTCTATCCATATAAGAAGGTAACATCTCAACTCTGATTCCCTAAAACAACACTAGTTGAATTTTAATGAAGACACCATAGAATAGTTAATGTTCAGCTCTTCTTAAACTTACCTAATCTAATGATTGAATTATGATAGAAGCCTCCAGGTGAACCGAGACTATCGTGCCTTTGATAAGACCTGCCTTGTGATCTAATTACACACTTCTCTTCAAGGTTTTTTTTTTCTACTAATTTATCGTAACATAGTTTAATTTGACATATAGAAATTAGCTTCATTAATTAACCTTTTAGAATGATGTCCATTCACATAATTTAGACACAAATACAAATACAATTTCGGTCAGACTTTAAAATACAATTACAAGCATTGTATTTATTTGCACCTTCTCCAAGGTACAATGCCATGCTGGCATTCTGTCACTATATTGAGTCTAGTATCCAAAGTACATGGATACCTATACATGGGCACAATTTACCAATCTGCCCTCATCTAGCATCAAAGCCTTCCAAGAAGACCATCCAAAACTCACAAGGGTTAGGTTAATCCTCAACACCTAAAGAATTTATAGCCAGAGCCCCCCTAGTACCCTTGTTGCTTCCTAGCCTAATGTCCTCCCTCCCTACAAAGAGATCTCTCGCATCTAGACTAGTCCTAACACCCACTACAAACGAATCCAACTTCGCCACTAATATTAGAGGAAACATGGGGCGTGTCCGAAAGTCCGCCCATGTGGGCACAATATCTCTTTCCAAGAATCCACAAACAAGGCAAATAACATATTTCCAACTAGAAAATCATATCTTTTCCAAGGAAGAAGTATATCTTTGAACAGTTCATTGAAACCAAAACAATTTAAGAAAATATACAATTCCATAACTTATTTCTCCCTAGAGTGTATTCATGTAAAGTGATACATGACCATCTCGCTAATATTTAGGATGCAATACTTCTTGAACCCTTTCATACTTTTCAATGGATGTACGTTCACTTTAACATACAACACTTTAACATGCATAAGCGAGGCATGTACCTTTACTTCTAGTAGTTACATTCTTTAAAAGATAGTCATGATTAGTTCTTGATGGACAGTTCATTTCCATATTCTAAAGACATAAGTTTCTAAATGCATAATAATTTAAGGATAGACAAGGATAGACAAAAATTACTATTTACCATTCATTGTTGCAAATAATAATGATAGCCAACTAGATATAAACTAAGCATTCAATCAATCAATCATTTTACTTAATCAAAATCATTTACATCTATGTAAATGCACCCTAATAAAAGTTGGTGTGGATGAGACTCCATTTACACATGCAACCTCTTGTCTCAATCCAACTCTCCACCACTTTGGGGCTATGGCAGCAAGCAAACTTCTAACACATTCCTTGGACCCTTAGAGTATCTCCAAATCAATAAATCCTTGAGGTAGAGCTCAATGAGACATTCCTTGGACCCTTAGAGTACCTCCAAATCAATAAATCCTTGAGGTAGAGCTCAATGAGACAAAAAGGGATACTTAAGAGTCTGGCAATACAATTTCTGAGAGAAAAGGATAGTCCGAATATTCTCTCTCTATTTCCCTCTCTCCCCCCCCCCCCCCCCCACCACACACACACACTCTCTCTCTCTCTCTCTCTCTCTCTCACAGCAACACTTCAGTAATTCACCCTCCTCCCAAAGCCTTTTAGTTCAAGGCTTTATATAGCCCTTAGCCTGTCCTATACCCAGCCAGCCTTGAGCAGCAGGCTGCAGCGTGCAAGTCTTTCCTCCTGTCTGTTCGCTTATGACTGTGCTGCTTTTGCAAGATCAACGGCGAGCTTTGTGGAATTCTTAGAGCGCTGTTCGTTACATGGTAAGGGACAGTCACCCCATCATGATTCACCATGTTATATTGCAAGTCAGTAGAAGCACGGCCTATCCAGAAGAGGCATATCTAATTTGAATGGTTTAGCTTATAATAACCAGTTTGATCAATCAGCAACAATACAACTCAAGCAAACTGTACATGGTGCCAATTTTGAAAGGCACTGCACTATTGCACCTCATCTATTAATCCTGCTCTCGAACTGGCACGTGTTTGGGTTGGGCAAAGACTTGAGAACAACCTTGGTCCACCAAAACCCCTCTCTGCACTTGCTTCACCAGCCTTTGTTAGGAGGGCTTGGAACTCCAACTATCCCACCTTGCAAAACATTTTCAATAACCCAGCGGTAAAATTGATACAATATATGATGTACAGCACTCTATCCTTGTATTTATGCTCGACCTCCAAGACTAATTTTTGCTTTTGCATCTCAAGGATTTGATCAAGAGAGAATCAAGTTTGACACACTCATCATAAATTGCTTAACAACCACATGACGTAACCTAGGATGCTAATACGAGAAAACTCACATGCACTTTCACTTCAAATCATCAAGAGATCCCCATTTTGAGGGTATCTGGATAACTAATTTTTGAGTTTACAACAGGTTGAACTTAACAGAGGATAGTTCAGAAGACCACTTCTCCTTGGAACTGAGAATTTCTTCCTTGTTTCTCATCAATATGCTGCATATCGTAGTGACCCCAGAATGCTCTTTCACTTTAAATATACAGAATATCCTCCCTTCGAAGATCTATATAACTCGTCCACTAGAGCACTGTGCCAGGTTAAATGTTTCAGAGGATAGTTCAAAAAAGGCTTCCCCTGAGAACTGTGTTCTCTATTTCTAAAGAAGATGCTGCATAGCTCAGTGAACCCAAAACACGAATATATGTACCCATAGCCTTCATAAACCTCAGATTTGACCAAATGGAGATTAGTGTTAGCAGAGTATGTCAGCTCATGTGTGAGTCTGCTCGGCAAGGGTGATTTTCGCTTGCGGCAATGTGGCTTCATCATGGGTCTTTGTGAGGTTGGTGGTCTTGCGGTGACTTGGGCATTGAACACTTTCATACAAAGACCCGTGTTGTCCTGCATCCACTTGACACTTCGTGAGAGTATATGCAAGTCACATGCATCAATTATAACAAACAGATGCAACACAAAAAGATATTACTTTATCAAAATCCTATGGTGATGACTGCGATGCATATCCTCAACGCTTGTTAAAGACGTGACATATATTAGTAGTAGGTAAGGGAGGTTTATATAGTTGGGGAGCCTGCCCCTTTAACCACTTAAGGACAAAAGATCATGAAAAAATGGCATCTAGCAAGTGGCTTATACACATAGGGCTTATTCTATTTGTATGAGGTGTGGTGAATTTGGGTGATCAGACGACTAGGGTTGTGCCGGTGGTGGGCTCCTATTAGGTTGGGCAGGAAAGATATCGACCGGGACCCGAATGGTGTAGTCCTTGGCCACAGCTGTTTCAAGAATGCTTTTAAACAATTCATCAAATTCCCACTTGTCTCTAGTTGCCTTCTCCTCTTTTGAGCACCTGGTGTCCGAGCGTCTGGTGGGGGCTTGCACGGCCGATGTTGCCACACCTTGGGTGCTCCCTTGAGCCTTCATCCTCTTGGCTTGGGGAGTTTTCGGCCTGCATCCTAGGTAGTGTCTATTGGGGCCTCTTTTCGGCATGTACCTCTTTAGAGCAGGCACGTAGCATTTTGGTGGGGGCACTAGTGCCTTATGCTCCCTTCTACGGAGGAGAGCTTCCTTGTGTGCTAGCTGCATTGTATACTCCATGACGGCTATTGTGGGAAAATCTGCAAAATGTGAACCAAGGTTAGGCTTTGAGGCATGATAGAATTATTTGCATGAAAGGGATTAAACAATGGATTATCAAGCGCATATAAGGAGGAGTGTGTGCAGTGTTTGTTATAGAGGGACAGCCCACGTGATGATATTCATCCTACTTCGACTGCGGGGTGTATTCCAGCTATAGTAGATCTTGGCTTATGCTAAGTTGCGTGGACTGGTTGTCATGGAGCGGAGTGGGACTCATCCCCGGAAGGATAGACCGGAAAGGGAAAAGGTGTATAGAAGGGGATGGCACCCCATCTACGCCGTCGGGGATGTTGGTCAGGGCTTCCTATGGCGGTAATGAGGGTTGTATGCCCTCCACCTGGAGGCGAGAATGGTCAAAGATGTTGGTCTGGGCTTCCTATGGTGGTAATGAGGGTTGCATGCCCTCCACTTGGAGGCGAGAATGGTCACATGACTGAGGAGCTCAGCCTGTCAAACCCAACTCTTCTCCCTGTGCTTGACTATCATTGCTTGTGTGTGTTGATATTATCTATACAGGGTCACAACACTCATTGTTTATTTATGTACATATTTATGAATACATGTCACTTTGTGAGGATAAAAACATATTGTAGAACTCAGAATTGTACTGGAGTGTGGCACATGCATCAAGTACTTGTGGCAGCTTACTCAATAATAATAGATATTTTGCAATATCGAGTAGCATAGTACCTTGTCCGAGTCTACTAGCAACATGTAACTCCTCCTCAGTGAGAACCTTATCAGCCAGAGAGTTCTCTTGGCTAGTTTCGGCTAATTCCATACCCCGAATGGCAATCAGTATTCGAAAGGAAGTCACCACCACATAGGTTGAGTCTCTTTGAGACCGCCATTTGGCCAATTGCTCCTCTAAGACCATCATAATTTGGGCTCCTAGTTCGGCCATTGTAATGTTGTTTTCAAACCAACATTTTTCAAATTGAATTCGACCCTTTGATTGTCGCTTTAGTTGCTCTATCTCTAAGAGATTTGGTTGGCAGAGCACATCATTGAATGTCACAGTTAAGTGTAATTTGTCAGCTTCCTCGTTAGAGATGAGTCGCATGCATTCATGTAGAAGCCTGTCGTAGTGCTCGTCAAGATATTCTTGCTCTTCCCAGGATAGGGGAAATGGCAAGTATTCCCCAAGCTGCTTCTTGGGGAATGCACCCATGTTTGTAAGGACGTAGACACGTGCGAATACTTTGAGTTTAGCTTCCAACTTAGTTAAGCATTCTGCGACACTTCTATGTTCAATGAGGGCTTGCTTGGTTGCTATCTCATGCAAGGTTCTAGGAGTTTCCCTAGGCTTTAGCATAGCTGGGGGACTCAGGCCTAGATGAGCAAGTTTGGTCAACTCTAGGATTGCTTATATCCTCGGGGTTTCCATGTTTCTCCTGAGGCCTTGCTGCTATTGTGTCATGGCTCTCTTTGGATGTGACCGGTATTGTCTTGTCACCCTATTGTGATAGTGTTGTATCCACTCTTGATTGGTCAATGCGAGTTCTGTTGTCGGTGGATTGAGTGTTGCAAGCAACCATTGATGGTAATGGTTGCTCTAACTTATCAGAATACATGGATGCGTCTGACGTTTCATCGATGTTAGGAGAGATGGCAATGTGTTCATTGCTGGATGGACTTGATGTTTTATTCCTCCTTCAGTGCTCTTGGTCTCGATCTTATTGGCATCTACCACCACTTGCAACTGCTATTGTTTCCGTTGTTTTGTCCTCTTTTTCTTGGGCAGTTGCAGTGTCTCCTTTAAGGACTCAAGTCCCTGAACTAGGTCAATCGTTGATGTTTTGGTTGGGCCTCAATATTCCCTTTCTCTAGTGTATCCTCATGAGGCATGGCTGCAACCTGCTGAATAGCCTTGCTAGGTTGATTGGTCAGATGCACCCTCTCCTTGGCCACCTCTTTGAGAGATTTCTCCTCAAGCCTAGAATTTAGGTGCTTTGGAAGTGCTAAAGGTGTCAAGGATGTTGGTTGTGACACCTCTTCCATAGGTGAATTACTAAGGACGTATTCCGCAAGGGGTGTCGTCCACTGCCAAAGGCTGTGACTGTTGTGATCCCTGATTGGAAGTAGTAGCAGCTAGTTCAATGGACTGGCTACTGTTAGTAGATTGCAGTGTCAGGTCCTCACACAGATTAGAAGTGGTTGTGTCTTTTGTTGCCCTTTGAGCATTCACACGTGCAGATCGAGTCTCAATTGATCTAGTCACAATAGATTGCACATGCATATCCTTGGGCCGAGAGCTACATGTGGTGTCATGTCCCACCTCTTGGACATTTGGAAGCTTAGATGGAGATAGAGATTGGGATTGAGCAGCTGCACTTGACGACTGCTGTTGTGCTTCCTGTGTCCATTTAGGGAAAGAGGGTGTAGGAGACTTGGGACTCCTAAGTGGCTTTGACACTTGCTGGACGATTTGCTTGTGGCTGTTAGATGATTCTACCATTTGCTTTGATGAGCAATCACCCTTACGATGAGCAATGTTGTGCCTATGATGCTCATTATCCTCTTGGGAAATCAAAGGCTCCATAGGCACTAGTGGCTTTTTCTTACCCTCAATGATTACATCTAATATCTACTCGTCAAGCACGCTAGGTTGAGGATCTACCCTTTGAATAGTCCTGTTTGGTTTCTTGATTTCGATCGTGAGGGGCTCGATCACCCCAATGTTTTTGACTCGAGACTTGGTTTTTCATTTAGATTTCCTCCTGTGCTTCTTTGCTCTTGATACGGTCTGGCCTTTAGCTGACAGAGGAGGTTTAGCAGGGGGTTTTGGTATCCAAATCCATCGGTTACCTATGTAATACCCTTGAGCACATAGCAACGCTTTGGATATCCATCTCGGCGTTATGCTAGCTCTCCATCGATACCTTCATCTATAAGGCTTGGTCTTCTTTTGGGGTCTTCTACGATATTTATAAGTCAAAAGCCCATCCTTGGCATTTTCTCCTGACCTTCTTGTTTCAAGCATGGCCTCACTCACTGGTTCTCTCTATTTAACATGTGCTTGTAGCAACTCTTTCAACAAGTCCTTGCTCTCATCACTAGGCTTGCTTGGCATGTCAGAATGTTCCTTGTCTTTCCCTCGAGGTTTGATGAGGTCACCCTTACTAAAGGTTGTGATTATCCTCACACCCGATAGCGTCAAGTGTATCCTCTGTGCTACATAGTCGGCCTCACACTTGGTTACCCTTTTGAAGGGTCGTCCAAGGAGGGTTTCCTTTCCACAACTAGCACTATTCAGAGGAACATGGAATAGGACAGGCAAGCTTTTAGTTTCAATAGTTACAAGGATTTTACACTTTCCTATGAGTGTTTGTGGGTGTCCCCCACAAGGACAGAGTTGCATTGGTCGATGTGAGCTCTGGTTGGCCTAGTAGGATCTATGCTTCATAGGTCAAGATATTAAAATATACCCCTTCATCGATGAGAGCATCGATAGTATGCTCTCTTTTTGCGATGAGTTTGACCCTAAGATAAGCAGGCGGTACTATGTCTTCATCTTCCAGGTCTTGGCTTATAAATTTAAGCATTTTAACAAATGCCCTTGAGTCCCCAACTGCACGACCAGATTTGGATTCTCCACTTATGTCTTGGATCGTCTGTGCAATGCTATTCAAGGTGTATCTATTGCTAGGACTATCATATCTAGTCATCCTCGTAGTTGTAGCTTGATGTTGTTGATTTTTGCTTTGATTAGATGCAGTCCGAATGCAACATATACGTGTTTTTGCGGTGTGGCCTTTTTGCCCTTGTTGGGTAGATTGGCCCATTGAGGTTCTAGGGTCTCTGTTTGTCTTTTTTCGGGTATGGGATTTTGGTTGCTCCTTTGCAAGTGAGAATCCATGCTTGAGCCATTACTACACTAGGATCTAATTTGGAGGACCTGTCACGATGTGCATTTTCTCTCCAACCTACTTGGGGGAGGTGCGGAGGGGGCACCTCTGTGGCAATTCGAGAAGGGGGGGCAGTCCCCCTCGGCTTGCCGCAGGGACGTT
This sequence comes from Lygodium microphyllum, assembly GCF_053477565.2. Taxonomy (NCBI): domain Eukaryota; kingdom Viridiplantae; phylum Streptophyta; class Polypodiopsida; order Schizaeales; family Lygodiaceae; genus Lygodium; species Lygodium microphyllum. The sequence goes on along the minus strand of NC_141160.1, from coordinate 41,814,773 downwards.
ACGGTAAATGCCATGCGTGATTTGAAGGACCATTTACAAGCAAGTTTTGAACTACTTGCTCTAGTTTTTAGCCTAGTGATAGATCTATGATGCGGTTTTGGCTCTATATGGTCTCTCGGTCAGTTTCAGGTTCTACATGTCAAAATTTGAAAAAAATCCAAATTTGGCCCAAAGGTCCAAATTGCAAGGGCCGACGAATGTCCGTTCGGCCTGTTCGAATGGGCCGAGGGCCAAATGAGAAAGGGTCGAATATAACTAGTCTAAATGTGAAATTCGGCCAGTTCGAGTTGTGGTTGTTCGAGGGCCAAGTGGCTGAACGGTAGTGGGCAGAATCGATCGGGCTGAGGGCCGAGTGGTTCGTCCGAATGGGTTTGGGCCGAACGGCCGAGGGCCGAGTCAGGTGGGCCGAATGCCAAGTTGGTCCGAATGGTTGATTCGGATGGGCTGAGCGGTGGGTGTCTGAATCGCGTGGTTTGAGTGATTGGCATCTGAGTGGTAGTGGGCCGAGGGCCAATTCTGGGACTCGGCCCAGAATCGCCGTCACTCAGACTGGCCGAACGCAACACGATTTTGGCCAGCGTGACAATAAATCACACGATTTAGGCTACGTCCTATCGTACACACCTCCAAATCAAAGCCATGGGTGGAGGGGAAGAGTTATATATACCTGGAATAGCAAATAAACTCCAAAATGCAAATTGGCAAACAAATCAAACCCTTATGCCGCCCTGTTATGACAACAGAAACCCTATTGCTTATTTTTCTTTGTTTTTGTTTGTTTTTTCCTACCCTAATGCATCTGAATCACAAGAAAAATACCAACACCACTCCAATATGCTTTCCCAAAACCAAAAAATCAAAAACCTATTTGCTAAGGAGATTGAATACCTCTTCAAACTCCCTCGCTTCCTACCTATCTACCTCAAGCACCGGTTCAGGGAAAACCCTACTTCAATGCTCGATTCAAATCGCGCAAGCGCTCAAGGCTTGAATCCGTTAGTCCTGGGAATGGAACCAAAATGTGGGAGCTCTCTCTCAACCGCCAAGACCCACGGACCACTTATTGCTTCAAGTATTCCAAGCCAAGCACTAATGGCTACCTCTCACATAGCCGACTCGCTACCTATCCATGAGTGTAGTGAGCTTACCTCCATGCCAATCGAGTTACCTCCTCTCCTGCGCACTATGGTAGCTCCACAATCCAAGTGCAAGCTTCAAGCAAGCTCCATCCTCAAGCTCCACATTCCAAGCTCCATTGCTGCGAGCAAGACAAGAGAAGAGAAGAGAAGAGAAGAAGAGAGGAGAAGATGGAGAGCTTCTCCTCCCCTGTCCCTCACCCTCACACTCTCACACTCCCTCTCTCAACCACAAGCTCAAGATAGCAAGAAGAAGAAGAAGAAGAAGAAGAAGAAGAAGAGGAGAGCCACTTTTTTCCACACACAAGAATGAGCTTCTCATTCACTTTTCAACTTTATATACAAAACCCTAAATCCCTTTTGGGTGGTCATCCCCTTATCCCCTTTTTTACATGGCCGGCCATAGCCTAGGCCCCTTTTCCCATTGTCCTCCTATCTTCCTAGCTTCCTTTCCACCGCCAGTCTACATTTACAAATTGCACGGGTGAGAGCCCAACACTCTTAAAACAAATCATGGTGCGCCTTGCACTTTTTTACAACAGTATAGACTCGCGCTTTTACTCATGCACCTTTTTCCTTGATTAAGGACTTTTCTGCACTTCTTGTGTTTCCAGATTCTTCTTGGCATGCCTTCACCTTCCGGTCACTTTTGCATTGGCCTTGTCTTCTACTTTAGATTTTTTGGATTTTCCAATTTTGTTCATTTGAGGGTTAACAACAACACCTACATTGTGTGTGCTCTTCTCTCCCGCATCTCCTGCATCCCTTTCATGCTTGAACTTCCAAATCTTCTTCTTGGAGATTGCCCTCGTTGGAAGTTGAGTAAATCTGAGTGGTAGTAGCCTCAGTGTACTACAAATAGTGAAAGAGTGAGATGAGAAATGAGTTTGTAGTTGAAGCGGCTATGGTGGAATTAGGGTTAAACATGTAGGCGACTGGTTTTTCACTTGGGGCAGCTTGTAGATGCACTCATATGAAGAATCGTCTGATGAGGAATAAGCTTATGAACCAAGCTTCCAAATCCCTATGGTTACAGGGCATCCAGCAGCATGCACGGGGAGATTAGACTGTACAACAATCTATAGTCATGATTCTAGCAGCGAGCTGCAATTTCTGCAATGCCAGGTGCTGGGGCACACAATGTCTTATTGTGACGTGCCAGGAAGGGGCATAGGGAGTTGAGGGAGAGAACTCTAGAGGAAAGAGTGAAGAGATAATGCCTGTAGAGAGAGATACAAGTGCTCAAAGTGCAGCATGTCCTGTTTTGGCTATGGCAGCCATGAAAGCCTGAATTAGGATAGAGATGAAAATGAGGTTATAAGCTAGCATTGAGTTGGACTGAAGTCAAGAAATCTTGTGAGAGCAAGGAGGAGAGCTAGATTAAGTTGGGCAATGCTCAATTGAGCTTTGATACTATGTTAAAAGATGTGGATCTAGAGTATGGCATGAGCTATGGAGGATGGAAAATGTAGACAAGACTCACACAGACAAGACCAACTATTACACAAGTGAATTAGGTTCCAAGATTGAGACTTGGACTCATAAACACATTCTTGTGTGTATGGACAATGACACTGACACTTGATTGAAAGGACAATAATATTGCATTGAAATAAGGGTCAATTACAACCTTATATAGCTTTCGAGCTTGTTCCACTCTCCTCACCGTGCTTATGGGATACATAGCACCTTTTCCTGCAGGATACATCATTTGCCTATTTCTCAACAATCATCTCATCCTTTGATCTTATCAACCCATGTCAACCCTCTAAGACCATAGCGACACCACATTAACTCTAGAGTCCACTATACATATCCACCTCCACTCTCATCCACATTTCAATCTACTCTATCATCTTTACTTCAATCTTTAAACCTTTTCAACCTTAGTTGCGTTTCATAATCATGCCTTTAAGCCTTTCATCATCATTCTATTTTCCCTATCATTTGTATAAATAGCCTCCCCATCAAAGGAACAAATGGACCAACCCTTGGAATCGCTTTTTACATACTCATGTCCATGCAAACATTAGATGAGCAAAAGTGCTCATAGTTCATAGCTCTACTTTTGGGAACTTTTGTTTATTTCTTCTTCAATTTTCCAACACTGGCACAATTATTGGTCTCTTCAAGGTCCTACTTTGCAATTGGTGGGTGCTTTCGAGACAACACACCTTCTAGTTATGTGTACAACAATCTATATGGTTTCATGAGCTTGATACTCAACATGACATATTTTGCAAGAGGTTATGATTCACTTACAAAGAGCACTTATTTGTGTGTTGCTTCAACTAGCTCATAACAACTCCACCCATCATATTGCTAACACATTCGGCATTGGTGAATCCACTGTCCAAAAATATTGTCACATTGTGGTTAACATTCTAGCCACCAAGCTCAAATCTACCTACATCTCTGTTCCATTTGGAAAACACTTAGAAACATCATTATTGACTTTCAAACTATCACATTGCTACCAAATGTGCATGGTGCAATTGATGGCATGCACATCAAGCTTGCTTGTAAGCTCGACATTGACCACATCCTGCCTTTATATTTGTGCAAGCATCACTTTCACTCTGTGCTTATGGTGGTGTGTGATGCACAAAAATGCATTTGAGGTGTTTGTGTTATTGCTCTAGATGGAGAGAGAGGCGAGCAAGATGGAGCTATTAAAACCTATATTTCTCTTCATAGGGCTCACACATGAGGGATTGAGGTGCCTAATAGGTTAACTTAGTTAATGCTTTAGTGGGATATATTGTACACATGACCAATCATGGTAGGTTGGTCATACCAACATCTTGAAAGTAAGAAAGTAGGAGTGCAACTAGATTTCTTTATCTATACACAAGGTCGTTGGTTAAACTTGCATTGTTAATGGTTTCCAAGCTTACTAGACCTTTCAAAGTGACTTTTTAAATTGGTTTCCAAGGTTAGATTGCCAATGCTTAGATTGCATGCTACCATTCCACTTCTTCCCTTGCCTAGTGCTACAGTTCTATGTATGCACTTGATCCATTTTTAAAATAAAATACAAAACTATATAATTAGATAACATGTACAAGGTCAAATCCTATTGTCCGAGTTCTACGACTCTAAAAAGTGCATAAAATATATATTTGGCATATTAATTTATAAATTATTGATGTTTTATGTGCCTTGGAGGCACACATGGGGCTCTCTCTCATGGGAGAGAATGTTGTCATGCATTAGGATCCCCTCGCAAAGACATACATGTAGTACATGATGTGAGAGAAGATGCCCCCTCCAAGTCAAGAAGGAACTCCATCTCTTCTTATAAATTTCTTGAACAATGAGAGCAAGGGTGGGGTTGATCAGAGAAGCAATGGAGCTAATGCATACCTCATCAAGTGGCTACCATGGAAGCTGTGAATGAAACTCTCTTTCGAGGCTAAAGTGAATGTCAGTGAAGGTCCTCAAATCCCAACTTTGATACTAGTTGAAAGGTGGAGCAAGAGTGGAAGAACAAGCAGAAGCAAGAGCTATGGAGGTTCAAGCAAGAGAGAGTAAGACGATGTGTGGGAACTCCAATAGTCATAATTTGTAATATGTCTCCCCTTATTCTATTGTCATAAAAAGAATAAAGAATAAAGTGATGGTGATGAGTGACTAACAGTTGAAGTATATAGGTATGGTGGGTAGTAAGTCCAAGTAAATGCAAATGTCTGGGCACAGGTGGCCTTTAAACCCCAACAAGGTAGGCATCAATTCCTATAATCACCATTTTGATGCACAAACACTCTTTCAATATTACTTGAGTGAATGGTACAATTGTTTCATGTGTGATACCCTATTGGACAACCAAGGTCTAAATATTTTTAAAAGCATTAACATGCTCTATTGGTGTGACAATGTAATCAATATGCTAGTGTTGTGGAACTTGCATGAAACAATTCTATAATATTATATGAGGATAAGGTTGGTAGATGTCTCATCTATCTATGATGGTTGCCATAATCAATTTTTATCTACGTTTTCTTCACTTATAGGTGATCTCCCTATCCTTCACTAAAATGTTGGTTATGTTGCTTTAAAAGGAATATAGATAATTAAAAGTAGCTTTATGTCCTTTGGTAAATGGGATCAATGGTGATTGATTGAGATAGTGGCCTTATGGTCTTAATATTAGTTGTATTTGAGTCCATCATTTGTTATTTGCAACATGTGATAAAAGTTAATCATTTCATAGATTTTGAATTATTTTTATTCCATGTACAAATGAATTTTAATGAGGCTTGATAGTCTCTCAATTACTAATGTAGATGTTGATTGTATTGCATTGGGGTGACAAACCTTTGAATCATTCTGTATCCTTAAATAGCCATATACTTGATTGAGATTGTTGCCTCATGGGGTGTGATTAAAAAACTTTCATAACACCTTTTTTTATTTGGATGTGCATATCACTATTAATCTTCTTAGTAACTTTCTTTTAAGGAAAAATGGTCAAAAGAGTTGTACTATTTGAGGCTTCGACATCAAGAGCATGGTATCCCTCGATTTAGCTATTGTGAAAGTTGTTTGTAGTACTTTATCTTGAATACAAAAGTCTAGATCAAGTGATATTGCACCTTACACCTTGATTTTCATAATGAGTGTCACCCATAATTAGCTCCAATCCACAATGATGATGTTGCTCCTTGATGCAATCATATGTTGAGCTTAGCCCACAAACAATAAAGGGTGAGGTAGCTTGAGTTATTATTTGTATCATTGTGTGGGGTGTGTATGGTTGATAGGGTGTATTGGACACATTGTAATGAAGTATATGCCAATTGTGTGCTAATTATTTTATGGATTATTATTATATATGGAAAATACATTCTAGATTAGAGACACTAAGACTTGAAAAACCTCTAAAGCATAACCCCTTATCAAGTGTTCTACATTGACAAATACATCCATGGATTTTTTTAGCTTGCCACTTTTGTAACTTTGAAGTTAGTAGGTGTGTGTGTGTGTGTGTGTGTGTGTGTGTAGCAAGGGAGGTATGATGAGGGAGGGAGGGGCATGTATGGTAGTTAGGCTATTGTGTACATGGCAAGAGGACAAATGAAGAGGAAAGAGGATGATCTCTCTCTTGGCATAGTAGTAGAAAAAGAGGAAGGAGGAGACAATCAAATGGTATTTACTCTCTATCTCTATCTCTCTCTATCTCTCTCTCTCCAAAACTAAGACCTAGATGGAGAAAGAGAGAGAATGAGAGAGAGAGAGAGAGAGAGTATTGGCTTTTTGAACTCCTCTATGATGACTTTGCCACCTTAATAAACTGCATATTTGCCCCTTTTTCTAACTGCCTTCATCTTAGCAATTTTTCTTGGTCATGCCTTGACTTGTGTTGGTGTAAAAGTTCATTTGTGATGCATAGCTAAAAAAACCATAGTAACCTACTTTACAAAAGACCCTAACCCCATATTCTCAAGCCTAATTCCCCCTCTCCATGTGTCACCATGTTGGGGTCACAATAATCCTAATTTTTGCTCATGAATGCTAGCCTAACTCCAATAAAGAACCCCCTACTAGCCAAAAAGTGTAAATTTGAGTTTTACAATACCCTACATCCCTTAAGTCCTAATGCTTATCTCCCTCATACGGATTGCAAATGACCTACCCCCATATGCACCCTTAAAGTCATGAAGTGCCCTCAAGCACTAGCTACCTAGTTAGCAAGACCCTTGACCCTTGGCCCCCCTTAATTTCTAAGTCTTTTGGCAAAAATATATTAAGCATTCTTGAGTCTACATGCCCTCTTTTAAAGAATCTAAACCCCCTCCTCTTGCCACAACCCCTTCATGAACCCTAAGTTCCCGCCATGGTGATCATAGAGGTTCCTGAGAGAGAGAGAGAGAGAGAGAGAGAGAGAGAGAGAGAGAGAGAGAGAGAGAGAGAGAGAGAGAGAGAGAGAGAGAGAGAGAGAGAGAGAGAGAGAGAGAGAGAGAGAGAGAGAGAGAGAGAGACACACACGAAGTTGGTTATTTTAGTTGAAGAAAAGGTATTGCAAGTTGACAAGGTTGCCCAACTAGGAGGGATTGGAGATGAGAGGAAGTTTTCAGTGAGCACAAGGTGGGTGAGGTGCAAAGGGCTATCATATTGGGAGAGGATAGGTCTCAAAAGGGAGTGGCCATTTCGGGTGAGGTGGACAATGCATGGGAGGCTATTATGTTTATGGGGAATGGGTGTGGCCATGTTGTTCTTGCCAAGTTGGTGGTGGTGAGGTGGACAAGGTGGGTGATTTGGGATGGGAGGGCCTTGTTAAAGTTGTTGTCAAGGCATTAAGGGCCTTTGTAGATGCTGATAGTAAGGAGAGGTTGTGCATTGAGAAGGGCCCTTGAGGATGTTGCATGAGACATCATAGAATTACAAGCACTACATACACAATAGGTGTGAAACAACTTCTCTTTGTCTTCTTCTACTCTCTCTCTCTCTCTCTCTCTCTCTCTCTCTCTCTCTCTCTCTCTCTCTCTCTCTCTCTCTCTCTAAATTCAAAGAGGTATTGGAAGCTTTCAAGTTTTCCCAATTTGGGAGGGATGGGGTTGAGATGGTGTTATTTTTAAAGGGTGAGGAACATGAGGTGTGGATGATCGTCATGTTGGGAGAAGGCATTCACATCGAGGGGGTCTGTGGATGGAGGTGAGATATGGGAGATTGTCATATTGGGGTGGGATGGGCTCATACAAGAAGGCATTCTCATATGGAGGTGGTTAGTGGAGGTAGGTGTGTGTTGGGGTGGAAGGGCCATGTTGAAGTTGTTGGGATGGGAGGGTGACATTGAAGTTATTGTTGAAGGTGTTTGAGATTACACATCGAGAAGGGACTCTCAAGGGTGTTTCATGACAAGTTAAGGAACCATAGGTGTGATGAACACATGATTCAAATCCCCAACAAGGCTTCCAAAATGGCTCTCTCTTAGGTGTGTGTGTGTGTGTGTGTGTGTGTGTGTGTGTGTGTGTGTGTGTGTGTGTGTGTGTGTGTGTGTGTGTGTGTGTGTGTGTGTGTGTGTGTGTGTGTGTGTGTGTGTGTGTGTGTGTGTGTGTGTGTGTGTGTGTGTGTGTGTGTGTGTGTGTGTGTGTGTGTGTGTGTGTGTGTGTGTGTGTGTGTGTGTGTGTGTGTGTGTGTGTGTGTGTGTGTGTGTGTGTGTGTGTGTGTGTGTGTGTGTGTGTGTGTGTGTGTGTGTGTGTGTGTGTGTGTGTGTGTGTGTGTGTGTGTGTGTGTGTGTGTGTGTGTGTGTGTGTGTGTGTGTGTGTGTGTGTGTGTGTGTGTGTGTGTGTGTGTGTGTGTGTGTGTGTGTGTGTGTGTGTGTGTGTGTGTGGGGGGGGGGGGAGGGGTGGTGCATGCATGCATGTGTGCATGAGTGTGAGTGAGTGCGTGTGTGTGCGTGCGTACGTGCATCACAATAGGACACTATGGTAGGGAGAAAGCGAATGACAACGTAGATGATGCAAAGGATCAAAGATGATTAGTTTCTAATTTTAATTATGATAATGTGGATGATGCAAGGGTAAAAGTGATTAGTTTTTAACTATAATTATACTCATTAGATATTTATAAGTTTTTAAATCATTTTTTAGAACATTTTAGAGAGAGAGGAACCATGAAAATAGGGCCAAAGTAGAATTGTAATATTCCACAATTGTATGCCCCATACACATGCACATGTGCATATATAGATTTAGATACACATGTACACACATGCACCTCAAACTCCCCAAGTAGAAACTTAGGTCTTGCATGATCAAAAGAGAGATACTATATAAGCAAAGGAAGAGAAGAATTTGCAATAAGGGGATTACTTTATTTACATGACATTAGAATTGTCTAGTTATTACTTGCATCATGTGGCATGACCCTAGGCATGTTTGATTAAGAAAAAAGAAAATAAGAATCAAAATGCATACTTGTAAAAGTAAATTCCATCACATTGTTTTGGCACATTGCACTTATTTGGATCACCACATCCAATATCATCATTATTGTATTGTGGGATTTTGTTTATGTTTTACAAGACATTAACAAGATTTTGGTGGCTTTAATATAGGTGAAGTCATCAAAAGGTGGTAGATCAAGAAGATTTGTTGTTGGTGTCATGGCAATAGTAGGTGGCTCCAAAGCAATAGGAGACCTAGGAGGGGAAGACTCATCTTCTAGAAGCCCCATTGCTTTCAACTCACGATAATCATACCCTTTTGGTTGTAGGTGTCATATGAGGTCAAAGTGAGGAAGCTAAGTTATCATGTGGTTGCATGACAACTTCACTTCCTTTGCAATGTTGCTTCACATAAGCTTGGCATGATATTTTGTAGGGGGAAAGAAAGGGTAAGGGAAGTAAAGTAGTATGACAACTTCACTTCCTTCTCAATGTTGCTTCATGGCATCTTCACACGAGTTGTTGGGAAGTGGCCTAGCATTCATGGTATGTGAAGCACACGAGGAACACAAGTGTCTTCTTAAGAAAATCATGTTTAATAGATGGAAACATAGTTTCTAGTTGTAGGTTAGCTTGCTAATGGCATTGCAATGAGTATCTTTTTTGCAAAGAATTTATTTGGATTTCTATCCTTACTCAACCTCATGTGTTAAACTTTTAGGCCTAGTGTTTTGTTGTTTATTCCAAAGCCCAAAAGTTTAACAAAGACATGCAAAAGACAGTGAATAGATTTATTTATATATCACCATCTAGTAAGATTTTAATATTTGACCATTTAATTAGATATATGTCACATAGATTTCTCTTGTTTAAAAATTCTCAACTTTCTCTAAGATGTTGAAAGGAAGATTTGTGATAGTCATCCAATGTAATGTAACCACCTTTTCCTTTGTTTAGAATGTTCTCTATTATGGGAGATGTTTATGACATATTTTGTGCATCAACATTGGCACCATGAATAACGGCATCAACAATGGCACCATGAAAATATATCTCTTCATGCAAGTGTAAGTCATGAGCCAATATTAGTGCCATGAACACATATTAACATCATGTATATTAAGGAAGTAAACAAATTAGAAGAATACTTTGGGCTTGAGTAGTCATCTTTTATAGCACTCATTTTCTAAGATGCATGCTCTCATGTAAGTTGGGTGAATTATCAATGTCATCCTTCTTTTACTAAGGAGGGGACTATATCAAAAGTGAGTACATTATCATGCACCCATATAACCATGAAAAAGGTAAGAAATGTTTCCTATACAAAAGGTTTTGTGGTTATTCCTAAAATGAGTAATTTTTACACATGAACTTGAATGGACATGGCATTACTTTCAAATGATAAGCATTGTGAATTTGGGGTGGAGAGGGGGTGGGAAGGGATTGTCCCAATATATAAAATAAATTTGAAAGGAACTTTGAGAGTTTAGAGTACACAAGAAACAAGGATAGTTTTAAGGGTTTAGAGTACATGAGGAAGGTAAGCACTATCCTCACATGCACTAGATCAAACATTAAAATTAACCAATCTTTGGGATGTGTGTGTTATACACATCCTTGGCCAACATATACATGCATGTGAGAAGTTATTGTGCTCATTGACTATATAGCTTCATTGATTGTGAGCTTTCCATTGTCCTAGTCCAATTTCTAGTTGTGATTGTTGAATGCATGCTTCTAAAATCATGCTAGTCTTTACATACATACAAGTTAAAATTGTGCTTAATAAATTTTTCTACTTTCCCTCCCTCCCCTCCCCCTTCTCATGCATAGATTCCATTACAAAATATTCAATACACATATAGTATGTAGCATTTTGTATGAATCAAAGAAATTCTTACATCATGATCTCATCATACTTCTAAGTTTACCACCTTAGGCCCACATATGTAATGCAAGCCATTTTTTAGCATTAGTAGTAAGTAGCTCTTACATTAAGAATGTGTTATGCAGGATTGCCCCACTCCCATTCTCTTTTCCTCGAAACCCAAAGCCACTCATTGGTTTGAGACTTCTATCGAGGATTTGCATAAGGCATGAGGCTAGAGAGGGAGTGATGGGTAGGCTGGCTAGGTTGGAGTTGGTGGGAGTCGAGGGTCTCATGTTCAATATCAATTTGTTCCGTGACGTGATAGCTGGATCTAGATGGTGGCAATAAAAAGCCCCACTTTTGGGCCAAAATAAACAGTGCGATACTATTGCTAGGTCTTGAACCCGTACCTCTCTATTATGAATTGTGAGCTCTACCGTCTTACCTTTGCATGCGGGTTTGAAGAGTCATGGGTTTTGTAAATATATATATCATTAAAAATAAAGTGATCCCTAAAAGGTGCTAGTCAATATGTAATGCTAGCCTTGCAGCAACCATTGCCAATAGCATATGTGTATGAGTGGCATGTACCTCTGTGTAAAATGTGCTAGTGCACATGTGGTAGATCACTAATAAAATGCAGCATGTCCCCGAGCATGGGTGATTATAAGGGTCCTAGAAGGAGTTCATTGTTCTCATGCTCCCATCTCATGCATTTTGAAGGGAGGTGAGTCCTAAAGTGGAAGCATGGAGTAGAAGCAAGAGCTATGGTGGAAGGAGCAAGAGCAAGAGAGATAGACACACAAGATGTGGGAACTCCAATAGTCACAATGTGTGATGGGCCTTCCCTTTATTTAAATGTCACTGAAAGAATAAAGAATAAAGTGACATTGATGGGTGCCTGCCACCTGCACTGTACAAGTGTGCAGGTAACTAATACATGGTGCGAATACTATCGGTGTAACTAATATGCAAGTGGCTAGGCATAGGTACCTTTACCCCCAACAACCTCCCACTTAAAGGTGAATGTGCCCTTAGTGAGAAGAGAACACAAAAAAGGTGACAAAGTACAAATGTACATAAGTATGACAAGATGAAGAAAGATATTATCTCATCCAACACCCATCAACTTTCTAAGGAAGGCAAAGTGCTCTATTGAGAGAGTTTTAGCGAGCAAATTTGTAGGATTTTGGTTAGTTGAGATCTTGACAAGCTCAATGGACTTGTCCTCAATGACCTCTCAAATAAAGTGGTAACACACCTCAATGTGCTTCATCTTCTCATGGAAAATCAGATTCTTAGTCAACTGAATAGCACTCATAGAATCCGAATGTAGGGTAGGGATCTCATCCATGATGCCAAGGTTTTTGCTGCCAGACAGCCTAACTAGGGAGTCTTCTTACAAGCCTTAGTGGTTGCAACATACTTTGTCTCTGTAGTAGATAGGGATGTGCATTTCTACACCTTTAACATCCAAGAAACAAAATATCAACAAAGGTGAAGGCATAGCTAGAGGTTATCTTTCTACTGTCTGCATGTCATGTATAGTTAGAGTCAATATATCCCACGACTCCTATATCCTGACCACCATAACAAATGCGCATAACTAATGTGCCCTTCAAGTACCTTATGATATCCTTGATGGCATCCCAATGCCATCTACCAAGTGTAGCTATATAGCATGCCGCAATTCCCACTACAAATGCTATGTCAAAAGGCGAGTGGCTACCATGGCATACATCAAAATGTCCACTACGAATGCATAAGGGATCTTGGCCATCTCGGCCTTTTGCTCATCAAACTACGAACAATCAGCTTGACTAACCTTCATGTGAGAAGGTAAAGGACAACCAATAGGCTTAACATCCTGCAGATGAAACCGCTCAAGGACCCTTTGGATGTACTTCTGTGACAAGTAAAGGAACCCCTTAGAGCAATGCATGTAATACACATCCCAAGAATATGTGAGGCATGTTCTATGTCCTTCATCTCAAAGCTCTTCTTGAGCTAACCTTTCAAGGCATCCAACTCATCATGAGCACACCCAACAACAATCAACATATCATCCACATAGAGGATCAAAATCATAAGGCTACCATCACAAGCCTTCTTTGTGTATAAATAGGAATCCATATCACTGCGAGAATATTCTTGTGAAAGCATAAAAGCATCAAACTTGTGGTACCATTCCCTAAGTGCTTGCTCAATCTACACACTAGCTGGTCCCTACCAGATTTTGCAAAGCCCTTAGGTTTTGCAACCTAAGGGCTTTGCAAGTCCCCATGAAGAAAAGCCATCTTGACATCCATGTAATGAAGATCCAAGTCAAACCAAGCAACCAAAGCTAGTACCAATCATAGGGTAGTCATCTTCACAACAGGAAAAAAGACTCCATCAAAGTCCACACTACGCTCATGCTTGAGACCCTTAGTAACCAATTTGGCCTTGTATGCTGGCTTGGGATGTTCAAGGGTACTTTTCAACTTGTACATTCACTTGCATGGCAAGGCACGCTTTTCACTAGGCAAAGGAACCAAGTTCCATGTATGATTTTTCTGTAGCAAGCCATACTCTAATTGCATGACCCTCTCCTTAAAGTGACTATTACCTCTATGCATGGCCTCATCATAGGTAAGAGACTTACCAACATTTTTCACGCCATAACATAATCCATAGAGGGCTCAAACTATGCAAGTTGTCATCTATCTCTAGTTGACTGCCTCAAAATAGCCTAGACCCTTGGGGGACCTGGATAGTCATTGCTACAAGTTGATACTATCTAGCTGGCTATATAGTAGTAGAAGGCTCCTCCTGAAACATCACCCTCCATACCTCAATGATATGCTCAAGCTACTTGTGCATTTTCTTCTCATGGAAAACAACATCATGGCTATGGATAACCTTCTGAGCCTGTGGATCCCATATGCAATAGCCCATGTCACTTGCATCTACATGCAATCTAAACCAAACTATAGTTGGATATCACCAATACCAACTATCTCTAATGCCAAGTCATTACCCAAATGGATAGATCCAGTCAAACTTCAATAGGAGTGGAACCACTCTTTATGAGGGGTCACATAAAAGGAAGCTCCTGAATCTATCAACCAACACTGATTATACCCTAACAAAGCATTAATCAACTATGAAGTATCAAGAGAAGAATCTATAAGTATGAAATAATCACCAAAGTCAGTCTACACTAATCTCTTCAATCCTAACCCCTAACTTGCCAGGGACAATGTTGCGATTATCATTTTTGTCATGTATTTTGCATTTGCTCTTTTCCTTGCACATGTCCTCGCATATTTTATGGCACTATGGTTGAATATGCCTTGCTTTCCCACAATAATGACAAGTCAATGAGGACTTATGGCCACAAGACTTAGTGTGAGATTATCCATGTGATTGAGAACAAGACTATTGAGAGTCTCTCTCATGCTAGCCATTACTACTCCTACTAATTATTGCCTCTAACTGTCAAAGCATGAGAGATGCGGGAAGCATTGACATTCTTTCTGTTAACCTCTTCATTCAAGAGTTCACCCTCTACACCCTGTAACTCTAGCCCATCAACAAGCATGTTTACACATATAGTAGTACAAAATGTATCCCATGATTCAGACAATGTAACCAAGAGGAACAAAGGGGGGAGATTGCTCTTGAATTCAATTGCCTATGAAGACAAATGGATGAAAATAGAATGAAACTCATTTAAGTGGGATGACATGGAAGTGCCCTCCTTCATGCAAAGGTCCATGAGTTGCTTCAGCTAGTATATCTGAGAAGCAGGGCTGTGCTTGTCATAGACATTATGAAACTTTTCCCATAAGTCCCATGTGGACTGCCCATCATAGAAAACATTATAAAACACTTGCTTAGAGAGGGACAATATTATGATGGAATTACATAGCTCATCTAATTTAGCCCAATCATTTGCATCAATAAATTTGGGCTCGACATCCTCATGTTTCAAAGGCTTAACATGCATTTTTTGCGCTAAAACTTGCTAGATTTGGGCCTTCCAATAGTTATAGTTGGTGCCATCCAACTTGTCAATATTAAATATAGCACTATCATTGGAACCACCAACCATATTGAGACCAAGTAAATGCATAGGAGGGGAAAATAGGTTGTTATAATAACCTATAAATTACTCCCAAATCCATTGCTGGATGAAGATGAAAGCAAGGGGTGCTAACCAAGTAATGAGTTGTCCACAAACTCAATCTAAAGAATTGTCAAATGGATGTGACCACCCTCATGAAAGCTGCCAAAATTTTGCAAATACATTTTGCTATAAATAAAGTACAATAGTAAGAAAACCAAGCCAAAATTGAGTTATCATTGATACTTGACATATTGGAACTGCCAGGTGATATGCTGGATCATGCAAGGTATGTAAGAAACTCTAGAAACCAACATATATAAGACAAGTACCCAAAGTTGTCAGTTATAATCTGTCAATGTGGAATACATCAACTGGCATAATGGTCATGCATGTAGTAGGTCTCGAGGTAATGGAAGAGACCAAGCAAAGGTATGACTAATTGAGAAAAATATCAATAAAGAGCCAAGACAAATGTATGCATAAGTGACAATGACTTGTCATGCTGCTAGTCCAAGACAAGTGTCAACTCAGATTAGCCCTCAAGGCATAAACTGCAGACATATAGCATGTAAAAAGAGCATGTACATAAAGTGAATATCCCATTGTCACAATAATCAAGCTCAACTGCATAACCACAAGCTCTATGTAACATCAATGTCAATGAAGCAGCTCCCACTAGATGCAGAATGAGAAAACAAAGCTCAGATATCATCATGTACATAGCATTAGACATCTAAGATCCAAGTGTATACGTCTAGAGCATCCAAGTTAAAGTAGTCGGCAAGGCATCACTGTAACAACCAAGTAGGTAACTAACAACCAATGTCAATGTCCAAAGCTCAAGAATAACTCAAATGCAAGTTAAAGACAAAGCCCAGTGTCCATTAAGCATAGCCAAGACATGTAGCTTCCATATTAGACATGTAACATCCAAGCAGATAGCCCGAGTATCATCAAATGATAAGTGGCATGAAGTGTCTCAAGTGAATGCCTGATGTAGTAAATGATAGACAATGTCAATCAAAGTGAGCTTCAATCATCACTCAAAAGCATTCCAAAGGCATGACAAAGCATGTAACATGAACCATAAGCATTGGTATATCAACCCAAGTAGTTGGTAAATAAGCACTTGATTAAGCAATACACATGTATTTCATTAACCAAATGAGCTTTAGCCTTGCTTATTATTGCAACCAAATCACTATTAAACTAAGTAAGAACAAAGCTTAGATTAGCTCCAAAATGAGCTCAAGCATAGGAATATCATCCCCAAACATGGTAGCATCATACATAGCCATTTGTCAAACGAGCATGCCATTGATCATGAGACATCAAAGATAGGGGGCTGCCCTATTATTATAGATTGTAAACTATATAAGCATAGTCACTAGATGAAGGATAACACTTCAATGGAGTGCTCAAGTAGCAAAGGTCAATGCCAAGGGGTGTTGCTAAGGTATAGAGGACCACCCAAATGCTAGAGGGGCTACCAGTGATCAAGGAAGTTGTAAAGGATGGAAACTATTGTTGTTAGGACCTATTTAGACTGGTGCAGTTAGTGCAAACTTGAGACGAAGGGTTGCTCCACATTTTGCATGATAATGCTGGTTGGGTAGGGTAGGGAGGCACTAAGAGGCGCCCAAGAAGCCTTCAAGCAGGCGCAAGCAAGGTGGGAAGCAAGCCAAGATTCAATGAGAAGCTGTAGATATGGTTGCCTTGTTTTCAAATTGTCTGCTATGATTGAGCTAAAGTGTGGCTCAAGAGAGATCACTGAAGCCTTGTAGCATGGCCAAACAAGTGGGGAATAGGGGAGGGTCACAAATTATACCTCTTCAAGTTGAGCTATGGCTACCATGAAAGGAAATGTTGTAGTATTCGAAAGAGAGCTGAAGCAATGTAGCTTGAGCTCATGGATTAGAAAGCTCTAATACTAGTTGAAGGGAGGTGAGTCCTGAAGTGGAAGCACGGAGCATAAGCAAGAGCTATGGTAGAGAGAGAGAGAGAGAGAGAGAGAGAGAGAGAGAGAGAGAGAGAGAGAGAGAGAGAGAGAGAGAGAGAGAGAGAGAGAGAGATGTGGGAACTCCAATATTCACAATGTGTGATCGGGCTTCCCTTCATTCAAATGCCACTAAAAGAATAAAGAATAAAGTGAAGTGATGGGCATTTGCCACCTGCAGTGTACATGTGTGCAGGTAACTAGTACATGGTGTAGGTACTATTAGTGTAACTAATACACAAGTAGCTAGGCACAAGCACCTTTACCTCCAACACATTTGATGGTGATCAAGCAAGCCCATAATATTCGTAAGTAGCATGTTGAAGGCATTGATGAGCTAGGCAAACCTCCACCCTTCCAAATTTGCATTGCTTTGTTCCACCACTAATCAACATCACTTAGCATGGAAGTAGAACTCGGTTATGAGCACAAAGGAGATATGAGAACATATAACATTGAACCACTCTCTTTTCTCCAAATTAGAGTGCAAACCTTTCTGATTTCCTTTTCCATTGCCATAGAGGATAAATATCTTGGGGTCTAGTTTGCACACTTTTTTTATTGAGTTTATGAGAGATGTTTGTATATGCAGTTAAAAAAGCTGTGGCTCCATTGAAATCATCATGGAGTAGTAGAAACACCAATGCTTCATATGCAAGTGGCCAATCCTCAACTAGGGTTCGTCACTTTGAGGTTCGAATGATAATATTTTGGCACAC
Source organism: Lygodium microphyllum (assembly GCF_053477565.2). NCBI lineage: Eukaryota > Viridiplantae > Streptophyta > Polypodiopsida > Schizaeales > Lygodiaceae > Lygodium > Lygodium microphyllum. Next base: position 41,797,053 of record NC_141160.1, on the reverse strand, counting down.
CTCCAAATTTTTTCATTCCTACACTTGATTTGTTTTTTGAATGTTGTGGGCATCCACATGTGTTAAGTAATCAACACATGTTGGTGGTCCTTAGAACATGACATATTGGACCCAACTTATTTATCCTCATCCATCCATTTTGCAAGGAAGATCACTTACTAATTGTTAATGGAAGGTTTGCATAGAAGCTCATCAATTATTTGCAATGTGTGGTTGCACCAAATGAGAGGCACCTTCCACCAATAGCACGCTTTTATCACAATGATTGCTGAAAGGGAAAACATTGTAGAAACATAATGTACTGCCATCATGAGAGAGAGAGAGAGAGAGAGAGAGAGAGAGAGCCTAGGCACATGCAGCCTGATGCAATAGATATGAAGTTCTGGAATTGGGGAACCTTGTACACCATTAGGGCAGCGTTCTAGCAAAAAAAGGACAACTTGGTGGTAGGTCCCACTACCTTTCTTATTTGATCCCTAATCAAAACCCCTTTTAGACCTTGACCATCGAACAATAGAAGGGTAAGGTCTAATAAGGAGGTATTCTCCACATTTACTCTCAAATAGTCTCACAGAGATTTGTGGCAGTATAGGTACCCAAAACCCTAAAGAATTTGTTGTAAGGTCTAATAAGGAGGTATTCTCCACATTTACTCTCAAACAGCCACAGAAATTGTAGAGCAAGTGCCCAAAACCCTAAAGAATTTGTGGAAGAATTTCGTAGACTTCAGGCAGACATGTGCCTCATATTCAGATAACCTCTGTTAGGCATGCTCTCCACCTAAAGCTTGACGGACATCCGAGAGAGAGAGAGAGAGAGAGAGAGAGAGAGAGATTCTTGAGAGAGAGAGAGAGAGAGCAATGGCTGATCGAGAAGCGCGCCCGCCACCCGTCTGAGCTGTGTCGCCCTGCCATCGTCGGGGTCCTGTGCCCGTCGTGTGCCCTCGCCTGGACCTGCGCCGTGGGGCCCTGTGCCCATCGTGTCCCATTGTCTGGCCCACCGACTGTCACTCCATCGCCTCTCGCTGTCTACATCCGGTGTGCGTCCCTGCTATCGCGTGGACGTGCACACATCCCGTCGAAATGGTCCTTCCTTGCTGTGAGCGCCCACTGCTTTTGACCGCCGTGCTGGCTTGCCGCCCTACTGCCTGTTTTCGTCCTACCCAGCTTAGGCACCGCCCAGTCAACTGCCCTGATTTGACTATTTTTGCCACCAAGGAGAAGCGGCCTGTCACACCTAGGTTGCCACATAGCGAGCATGAGAACGTGAGCAAGCAAGGGAACGAGGCCTCCTCTTCCCTGCCTCTGGATGTGCCCTCTTTGCCCAGTGGGCATCTGTTCCTGCTCATGCGCTCCCTAAGCCCCTTCGTCAGTCTAGTGCCAGGTCCGTTCTGCCCGAGACAGAGAGAGAGAAACCTGCACGGTTTCTACCGCCTGTGAGCTCTTGGCTTCGGTCTCCGACCGACATACGTCATGATACAACATGGCTGGTCTAGATATGGCATTTATAGACCAAACGGTGGCAGCTCTTGGTCTAGATTCGGATATAGAGGAACCAGAGGATATGGTTCCATGCATAGAGGAGATGCCCCCTGGTTATGAGTCCTAGCTTGCAGGCAAACACACCAAGCATACTTCGGAAGAGACAATGGATCATCAGGATCGTTCCTATGCTCAGGTTGCTTCTGATTCTATGGACTCTCAGGATGTTGACTGGGAGCATTTGCTGGAGTTTGCCAACACTCTGCTTGGCGATTATGTTCAACATAATCAAGTAGTCTTTTCTGACTCGGGAACTAAAGATGTTCTAGAAGCCACTGTGGACCCGAAAAATGTCGCGCTCATTTTCAGTGTTTTATGAATGTGCTGTTATACTCTTCTTCACTGGTAGGATCCCAGTGCTTTCCCGTATTCGCCAGTGGCTGCACAGTCTGCTACAAGGGGAGTGTGTTGAAGAGGTTTTTGTTGGGCTCGAGGCTTTTTTGAGGTGCTGTTGGACTCTGAGAAGCATCGTGTTGATCTCCTCTTTAAACTGCCATTGTTCTTTGATCGCCGTTTGGTCCATGTTGTGCCATGGCGCCCAATGGTAGATTTTTGGTGCCTGCTTCAACGTGAATACCCTGTGTGGGTTGAGGTGGAAAATTTCCCGGCTATCTATTGGCCACTCTTAAAGGACACCATGGCTGTGGTGGTACTGTTCTAGTCCTCCCGAGCCTTAGAGCCATGAATCGTAATCGTTTGTGTATGTTATGGGACATTGCTAGGAAAAGGCCTGCGTGGTTACGACTTAATTGCTCCGGCATGCATCCTTTGTACTTTCGTTTGAAATGGGGTAACTTTGCAGGGCATTGCTTTTCGTGTGGTAAATTGGGGCATTTTATGGCCGAATGCCCAGAGAAGCAACTGACTTCGGATGCTGAGCATGTTGTGCTGCCCATGGAAGATATGGTGCTTGATGCTCAATCGCAGGATGCAACCTAGCCACCTAAAGTTTTGGATAAAGGTAAACAACAGGTTTCGGGTTTGGATTCCTGTGGCTATGACTAGGTAGATGTACGTCCAAAAAAATGTAACTGGTTTGATGCTACCATGGCGCATACTCTGCCTACTACCTCACAAGATTCCATGCGCACTTATATGCATAGGAAAGAAATGTTGACTTCAGAGCACACTGCTCCTGCTATGGTTTTCTCTGCTCCCCGTCAGCAACCTACTAAGAAAGTGTATACTGATGAGGGTCCACCTGCTAAGATGGCTTTTGATACTAGGGGTAGCGTGATTACCCTATGGGATCGTTGCTATCCCCGTTCCATCCCCAAGACAACGGATATGCTATCTACCTCCAAATCTGGCCGTCAAAACTCTTTTGCCGTGTTGGCTGATTTTTTGGATGAGGGAGTCCTGGACATTCTAATAGAAAAGGTCAAATCGAGGCAAACTGTGCCTCATACCTGATTTTCTTTTTGAATACACATGAAGATAGCCACGGGGAATGTGCAAGGCATTTGTTCTCGCCATAAGCAACATGCCATGTGGACTACATTGCATGAGAATCAGTGGGATGTCTTATGTGTTGTTGAGCACAAGAGTCACGGTGAAGCAGGAAAAGTTATGGATTGCCATGGGTTTCGTTTGTTCTATGCTGGGACACATGCCATGCATTATTTTGGTGTGCTTTTGATTATACATGAAAAATATCCGCCCGTTCTCATTAAAAATGATGTACATGGCTGCTTTCTAGTGATTGAAGTTTTATTTGAAGGAGAGATCTTATGGTTACTTGGCCTCTATGCTTCCAATGATCCTGTATCTCGCCGAGATCTTTGGAATACTTTGCAGACCTCCTTGTCACTTGGCAAACAAGGTTTTTTGATGGGGGATTTTAATATGTCTGTTGATTCTTCACAGTCCACATCAGAGCACTCAGTAATGGACACTCCGAAAAGTCGTGTGTGGCAGGCATTGGCTCTTGCCATTCTTAAGCAAGATCTCTAGTCTTGGCTACACCCTTCTTCTACAGGGTTTACTTTCCATTCTGCGCAGTATGCAACCACATGGTCGCAATTGGACTGCATATACATCATGCAGAATGATGATTTTCTTCTTGAGATGCTCGAAATGAAAGTGTTACAGCAATTTTCCTTGTCGGATCATTTCCCTCTACAGCTTGAGATGCTTGCGCAACCCATTGCACCTTTTGGATAGACTCCCTTTTGCGTTTCAACTCATCTTATTTGAAGCATTCAATCTTTCAGGGCTATATGCAGCAATTGATTGATAGATTCTTATTGGACTTCTCCTCTCAGGGCACAGCTTCGTTTGAACAATTGCTCTCTAATGTGCAGCGGGTTGTTCGGCAGTATGGGATCCATCATGCCTCTCTTTGTCGGTGGCGTCGACAAGCAGCGGAGGACCTACTGGCTTTGGTTCTGCTAGTGGACACTCCAGATGATGTATTTTTGCCATCACTGGCAATGCACTTGGCTGATCTTATTAAAGAGTTTCAGTTGAAATCTTATCAGCAGGCCAAATTGCAATATCTGACGGAGAATTTGCAAGATAGTGCTTATCAGACTCATAAGTTCTTTCGAGCTCTCCATGCCTCTCCTGCTCGAGAAAATATGACTAGACTCCAGGATGCAGAAGGTCAAATGGTCATTGATTCGCAGACTATTGTGAATATGTGTAGGAATTATTTTCTCGACCTTCTTGGTTCCACTTCTCCACCTTCAGCCCAAATTACTTATACCCGTTCAGTTTTCTATGATTTGGTCCGCAATCAGGTTCCGCAGGACATGCAAGCTACTTTGGAGACAAATATTTGTGAGTTGGAGGTTATGGATGTTTTGTTACACTTGCCCAAGGATAAAAGTATTGGATAGGATGGTCTCACCAATGAGTTCTTTGAAGTTTTTGCTACCCAACTGGTGAAACCATTGACGGCTTTGTTTCAGCAGGTGTGGGAAATGGGGTTCATGCCTTCCTCATGGAAAGAAGGACTTATTAAAGTGCTTCCAAAAGTTCCTTCACCGTCTATGTTGAAACAATGATGCCCAATTTCTTTGATGGGTTCTATGTATAAAATCTTTTCCAAACTAATAGCGAATCGGCTCCATAAGCATCTTCTTGCCATTGTGCATCCTCTCCAATATGGTTTCATTAAGGGCCGAAACATTCTGCACAATGTATTAAATGCGCAACTGGCAATTGATTATGCAAGGCATTCTAACCAGGAGGTTGTACCGATTCAATTGGACCTGGAAAAGGCTTTTGATTATGTGGACTGGTCTTTCATTGCAGAACTTATGTCTACTATGGGCTTTGGTGCTCGAATGTCTCGTCTGATTTACACCATTAGTGCTGCGGCTTCTTCGCGAGTCATGCTGAATGGAGGCGTTACTGAGCCATTTGTCCTTGACCGCTCTGTGCGACAGGGTTGCCCTTTGAGTCCTCTCTTCTTTGCCCTTGCGACTCATCCAGTTCTTTTGATGTTATCTCATATGGTAGCTTCTACTTAGTTGGCGGGATTGTCTCTTCCTTCTGGACAGCAGTTCATTAGTCAATCCTTGGCTGATGTGACAGCTTTATGATTCTGTGTGCAGACAAGGATAACCTTCGCAAAGCATTAGATGTTTGGACTCTCTTTGGTCAGGCTTCTGGTCTTTGCATCAATGCTTTGAAATCAGCCATTCTCAGGTGCACGGAGTCGGATTTGCAGTCATTGGATTGGCAGGGATTGGTTGTTCCCCGTGGTTCCATTGTCAAGCATCTTGGGTACCCTTTGGGTGTTGATGTTCCGCCAAAGCAGCTACTAGAGTGGATTTCACAGAAACTGATGGCTAAGTTTCTGTATTGGAAGTCACAGGCTTGGCCCTTCCATGTTCGCCTCAAAGTGGCTCAGACAATTATGTTGCCAATGCTCACATATTTCTTGCCATTGCTGCCCTGGACTACTACTACATTGAATGCTCTTACTCAGTCTATTAGTTTCATGTTATGGAAGAAGGATTCCTTGCATGCAGGCATTTCATGGATTTCTTGGTCGCATGTGTGCACCCCCAAACGCATGGGTGGTGGGGCTATTTTAGATGCCCAAACTCATATGCTGGCACTCCGTTGGTCTCTTTTTCATGCCATGTGCTCGGATCATCACCCATGGGTCGGTATCACCTGTTATTTTCTTGAGGATCACAGGCTTCTGCATGGTAGTACCCAAATTCGGAGTTCTTGGTGGCATGTTCTTAATGCTGATTCTCGGTTCTCTAGTTCTTCATCATCTCTGCTTTGCCCATTTGGTATGTTCCTGGAGACTAGTCCTCTAGAAGGCTCAGTGGCATCTAGCGGAGGACCGCTTGGCTACTAACTCTTTTCAATAGGAATTGTTGGCAGTCTTGCAGTTACTTTCGTGGGAAGATAAACATGAGCTTCGACCAAAATTTAACCGCATGGCCCGGTTGGGCTTGACTTTAGTCTCGCAGATGCCGCCCTTGCCAGTCGCAATGTGTTGATATCGTTTCGTACAGCCAGGAGGCTTTTCAGGATCCCTCGTGGATACAAGGACTTATGGGGACAGCTTTTGATGGTGCTCCAGAGCAGACAACCCTTTCATGCCCTTGCTTCCGATCGTCCCTGGCAGGACTGGGACCTTACAGGCCGACTAAATTTAGAAAAGGCTTCAGCTAACCAAGTGTATCATCTTTTGATTAAAGATCATCAATGGCTGGTTACTAAAGCTAATACTCTATGGGGATTGCATAAATCCTGGTCATGGTGGAGGGTAACTGTGATGGAGGGCTGGTTGAACAAGACACCCTTCAAATATAAGGTCTTTCTTTGGAGGGTGATGATTGGTGGTCTTCTGCTTGCTTCAGCTCTTTCCAAGCGTCGAATCTCCAACGGCAATTGTTTCTTTTGCACCATTAGCGTGGAATTGGCTCGTCATTGATTTATTTCATGCCCCCTCGCTAAGAAAATCTGGTCATTCTTGTCAGCCGTTTGGTGAGCAGTGGTGGTCGGCTTCTCGCTACGCTCGTTTGATTAGGTTTTTGTGCAGCCCAAATACCCCACACCGACACAGCCACATATGAAGATCTTGTTTCACTTTTTTAGATATTGGGGCTGTTGGCATAACTAGACCATTCAGAATGCCTTTCTTTTTGATTCCGCCTCTAATGTTCAGGGGCATATTGCTAGGCTTAAAGGTCTCTTGCATTGGCAGATAGATCTTATTCGGCACTCTGACATGCTCCCTCGCAAGGACTTACGTCCCTTGCATCTGGCAATCTCCTCTACATCTTTGCCATGACTTTTTTGTAACTCTTTAGTCGTCTAGTTCTTGTAGAGAGACAGAGTGTTTTTACACGCCAACATCTTGTAATCATGAAAACTTGTACCTTTTTCGTAATTAATACAATTACCTTTTACGGAAAAAAAAAGAGAGAGAGAGATTCTTATTTTTGAAACAGCCAGTCTTATTTTTGAAATTTTATAAATATTTATTTCTTATTATATATATTCTGTTTTAAAATTGGGAGGAACCTCGTTAGTTTGGAATACCGATCCTAACCTTTAGTCATAGGCTTGGGAGGAACATCCTTGGTTCGGAATTTACAGGGCCTAAATTTGACGGGTCCCTTAGATTTTTTTAATGACAGGCAAATGTTAAAATTTCCTTTCACATGACAGGTGATATAAAAAAGCTTATTAGTCAAATGACAGACAAAAAATGTGAATGACAGGTGACATAGAAAAGTTTTTAATTAAGGTTTTAAAACTATAAATTTGAATGCTCATAGGATCTAAAATCAATGTTCAATCCACCTTGCATATGACAAATGAGTTTTCATTACCTAGCAATACTCCATCATAAGAAGATAAATTCGAAATGCTACAACCTATCATAGGAAAATAGATTCAAAAAGTAACAAATCCAACATCATAAGAAGATAAATTCGAAATGCTAGCATAAGCAATAAGAAGATGCATCCATTTGATCACTCTAGTGGCATTGCCCTTCTATTCTTTGCATCCATCCAAATATCCCAAATATCTTTCCAATCGATTTGGGAGCTATCACGTGCATCAATGGATAATAGCATCAACCCATCTAGTGTGTCAAGACATAAGCTGGATCTCAAGTTATTTTTAATAAGATTTTGTCTAGAAAACCCTCGCTCACAAGATGCTGTACTTGCTGGAATGACTATGCATGTTTGCCATAAACGCATCATCCCTGGATATAAATCCCACCAAGTCTTTGTGCTACTACAAAACTCCCAAGCATCATATATGCCCCTATTTCTTGCGACACGATATAGCATCCCAACAAAATCCTCTCGTTCATTCATGCATCTTCGAATATCAACTGTTTGACTATCAACATTAACTTTGTTGATTAGTCTTTCCAGCCATTCTTGGCTCCTTTTGTCTCGATCAATATCATCCATAGGATATGAAGAAGGATTGAATATCTTGAATGCATTGAAGACTGGTAGATCCTCAAATCTACTAGTCAAAGCATTCAAAACATTTTGCACATATGCTCGTGCAACACCAATGCATTCTGAAAGAGAACCTGTCTCATTTCCATCACCTTCAGGAATTGTATTTAAGTCCAAGTCCTCATCTTCTTTTTCTGAATCACTTGTATTCTTAGCTCCTTTTTTCTTCTTTTTTGACACTTTTGGAATTGCAACATACTTCAATACATGTGTATGTGATATACCATTACCATCTACAAAAACCAACTTTCCATTTTTTGTCATTTTCAAGAATGCCGAGAGATGCTTTGAACCAATACCAAATTGGTCATCATCACACGTGATATATCTCCTATTGAGCTTCTCAAATGTTAGATCAATAAGGGCACCAATCGTTGTTACATCCATCTCTTGCCTTTGAAATTCAGAGTTGAGTTTGTTCAACTCTCCAAGCACATCTGCTAAAAGGTGTATGATGAATTGTACCATAAACGTTATAGCATATTTATACCATTTTTTCTCATGTCGTTTCCATAGCTCAAGAATAGCAGGCATAATCTCATACGTGGCCTCAGATGTTCCATTATCCACTGGCAACAACCGCACAAATCTACAAATTGCATGTCCTCTGCCTCCATCATTGATATATGAAACATAGATAATTAGATGCTTTTCCATAGTGCGGTCAGTGCTCTCATTAATGAGCAGTGAAAAGAAAGGACTAGCACGCATCTCTGCATACATCTGCTTTTGAACATGGTCCCTTATAGCCAACATCATTTCCCTTCCTGAAACTGGATTTACATAGGATCCATACTCATCTGATGTTGGCATATTTGGAGTACAAAGCTCCCTTTGAAACTTGCATAACTGTGGATATTTCTCCAATGGTATGTCCTCACACACACAAAAATATACTAGTTTCATGCATGATATGATTCGCTTTTGTTCACTATGGACTATGGTATCCAATCCATGGTCCATAGGTCCTTTGCCATCACTACCAATCTTTGCCTTGGCATTACGAGCATGTACTGCACTAATGTGATCAGAAGTCTTAGCATGATCATTCAATGCTGACAATTGGATGCTTTGAGAGCCTCCTTGTGTATAGGTATTCACTTTGCTGGCATCTTGACACCATTGGCATTTCACCCTTTCTTCATTACATAGAGTTTTACCTATGTATGCCCATGGATGCAAAAGAGTCCACTGATGTCGCCACTTTCGTTTCACCTTTTTAATAGAAGCATCAACATTGGAAGAACTCTCTGTTGCATTTCCACATTCACACTTACATTTTCTGTAGCATTTGACATTGCTGAAGTCATTCCCTCTTGCATTGTAGAAACATTTGCATTTAGTGCTGACATTTGACCCATAGTTTCATTGGCATCTCTTGATACCAAACCCCTTGGCCTTACACAAGCACTTTGGCCTCTTGATAAAAAAGAGGCTATAGAAGGATACGCCTTTCTTTTCCTTGCCAAACCCTTTTGAGATTTGGATGGATCCATGGTCCAGCTACCTACAATACATAAAAAGATCACATAAAGTAATATACTTTATGTTATGATTATAATATATATGCTTTTGAAAGGTTGTTATGTGAAACAACAAAAGGATTTTTTCAACGTGTACCTGAAGGCTAAAAGCTCAAGTCGATATATGTTGGTGAATTGGATAGAGATTTCCAAGTCCCAAGCCTCCCACTCAATCTCCAATAGTATCTATTGTCACACAATAACTATCAAGGATACTCACATCCGTCAAACATTGAATCATTGTGCATATTATACTTCGAGTATAACATTATAAGTATTGCATATTAAGCACCATTAGTAAATTGAATCATAATGCATATTATACTTTGAGTATAACATTATGTTTCAAGTATTGCATGCTAAGCACCATTAATAGGATGTACAAAATTATGATCAAGGTAACCACTTGGTTGCATTCCAATCTATTGGAAAGAGTAAATAGATGATAGGCCCAAGGGCACATTACACTTGCATTTGTATTGTTCACATGAATCTTCATTTTCAATATAGCTTCATCTCGTCCATTCTCCATATACTTTTTAGACTAGCAAAATTAGTGTGCATATTTGCATATGGTTCAAAAGTCCAAAAGATCATCTATGATGGATTAAAGACTACATTTTTTCCCATAAGAGTCTCTCTTTGGAAAAGATGAAGCAAAATTTTAGATGATGTGCATGCACCAATCACTCAGGTCGTATGGCTCCTAAGGAAATGCATGAGGTTAGGATGAGAAATCCAAAACAAATCCTCAACGAAAGGGATAGTTTCTATCTCATCTACTACTTTTAAGTTTATTAAAGGAACCTACAAGTGACAACTCTTTTGTTTCTTTTCAAGTGTATTAAAAGAAACTACAACATGCTAGTTAACTACTCTGCATATTATTTCTTACTTCAAAGATGAGCTTGAAAATTCATTGCCTCATACATTTGATTTTTTTTAAATGCATTAGTTTGAAATATGGTTTTGGGTCATACTTTGGGCTCTAAAGGACTCGCACTTCTTCCAATTATAACGATTAATGAAGCATTACCCTCTCATCTTCTTAAATCTTACTTTAGTGAGCACTTCTTGTTGACTTACAGAATGCTAAAGCCTAATAGCTAATAGCTATCATTAATCATGATTCAACTTTAAACTCCTAAAACAAATCAATGAATTGATAAAATAGAAAAATTCATTGTATCACTAGTAATAGCTTGGGCTTAGTAGTACCTGTTTGGTTGAAGAGGCCTTTGTGTTATCTCCTAGTTGGCCACTCCCATAGCTGCAGCCTGCCTGCATCCACCTTTAGCAGCCCCATCCATAATCATCGCCTCTCCATAGCCCCATCATTTCTGCTTGGGCCACATCCATGTCGCTTGAGCACCCAGTGCCTCTATAGCTGCCACCGTGTCCAACAAGCCCTCCACCCCACCTAGCTTGGCCCTCTCGACATTGGCCGCTGCCTCACTATGAATGGATTATGGCACCTCTATCTCCAGGCTCTAACTACCACAGATTAGCAGTGGCACATCGCTATGCCCATCTTCACCACATTAGCAGCCGGACCGACTGTCGCACCAGCTGCTTGTAGGCTGCAGAGCTGCCGCCCATATCTATGCCCTTCAAGCTAGTGTCCCGACTCCTGAATCCTCTCGAGCCTTGATCCAGTAGTCAACTTCCAAGCGTTGCACCAACACATTGCACCAGGCTCCAGCACGTTGCACGAAAATGAATTAGCGGCACTGCGGCAGGACTCCAGTGTCGCCTCAAGCCTGGACCGTGGTGGCTGCGCTGGTAGCCTGGTACCTTGGGACTCACGAGTTGCGAGTTGCACCTTGCTGCGGCCAACTTACCTGCAAGCTCGCGCCTTGAGTCGCGGGTCGCCTCCAGGCTCCAACCTTAGCCCTCAAGCTTTAAGGCTAAGGATTTAAGCCTTACGCTTGAGCATATCATGCACATTGCATGATGCATTAGCTCGCAACGCGAGAGAGAGACGTACGTCGTAGCCTGCTGCCTTACACTTCAGTGTTCACGAATCTTGGTGTGGACTGGACAGACTACAGTGGACTGTGGAGAGTCGAGAGTCAAGACGAGTCACGACTCAGACGAGACTCGAGAGTCGAGAGTATCTTCTTTGAAGTTCGTGGACAATGGAAATTTCCAATCACACACTGCAGAGTACATCCCTTTTCCAATCTCGAATCTCAACCACATTAGAAGCTCAGATTGATTTAGGGCCGTTGATTCTAGAATCCTAGGGTTTAGTTTTAGATAAGCCTTAAGGTAGTAGTTGAAACTTGAAAGGTTGCAACTTGCAAGTTGCGTGGGTCCTGGGACTTGCTAGCCTCTAGGTACTTACAAGTTACAATACAACTAATAAAAATGAAAGGCAACTCGTAAATATTGACATGCCAAATGACAGGGGCATTTTGATTGGGCATGTCTTGATGACAGGCAAAATTTGATCTTTGACTTGTAATTTGACAGGGCATTTTCGAAAAGCCTTGTTTTGACAGGCAAAATAGCCCTTGACAGGAAAAACAGCCGTCAAATTTAGTTCGGAAATACCTAGCCTAACCTTTAGTTAATATATAGAAACGATTCTACTTTCCTTTCACTATTTCACTGAAAATTGGAAGGGTCTGTATCAGCGACCTTTTCGTGAAGGGTGAACTGCAGAAAAGCGAGTGAACTGTTGTCCATGGCCGTCTGTCTTCGTCACCATCACCTACCTTGTGTAGGGATCTTCTGCCGGGGCTAGGGTTTATCAGCAGATACGTCAAAGAGGGCCTTTTCTGACAAGAAAGTGCGGAAAGCCTGATGTGCTTACCAGTGATGTCTTGAATCAAGACATTTGATGTTTCCTTATGAAGCCAGGCTAGGAACGGACATGGGAAGTGCGCGTCGGGAGTGCTTGCTTGCTACAGACAGACTTCCCAGATAATGCTGCAACGCCTGCACGATCATGTTCAAGCGCTCGCAGCCTCGCCTCCGTACCCGGTCCTTCAGGTCCTCTTCTGCTTCTCCTCGTGTCCACCAAGAGAAAGCAGCTCATCTTCTGGGTTTCTTTGCCTTAATCCTGCTCTTGTTCACTCTGGCATTTCTTCATTCTAAGCTTGGAGGTCCCTCAGCAGCCGGACTTGGCTCTTCTACTAGCGCGTTCAGTTTGGGACGGCGCCTTATCGTCGAATTACCTACTGATACAGAGGGGGAGCATGATGCACATGAATTGTCAAATCATGGTGTTACAGAAGGGGCAATTCTTGACAAAAGAGAAGAGGCGGACAGGCTTAGGGCAAATGCCTCAATAGAATTTGAGGTGATGAAAGCACGAAATACTTCTCTGGAGGGGGATTACGGCCATGATGATGATGTCGATGAAGACGCATTAGATGAGGATGTTGAGACTGGTAGTGAGCTGGACATAGATGAGCTTGAGAATGCTAACAACAATGCTGTAGAAGGATTCAATGAAATGGATGAAGATGATGGAGACGATGAGGATGAAACAGAAGAAGAACAAGAAGATCCGCCAACAAGAAAAGTAGTCGATGCAAGCGACTCAAGCACATTTTCATCAGGCAATTTATTGTCATATTCTGCAATTGAGAAAGCTTTTAAAGGGAAGAATTTGGATGACAAAGCTCCACAGGACAGTACAGTGGTTGCTGACAAAGAAGATGTGGATGAACATGTGAAAGGAGATGTATCTATAGTGCAAAACAGTCACGCAAAGGTTGAGTATCCACAAAAAAAGGCTGCGAAGTTTCTTCAAAGATTGGATGGAATAAAAACTATCCCAAGATGGGATCCTTTGGAAGGTCTGGACAGAAGCAATGAAGCGGTGAATAATTTGTCTAGAACCGTTGCCAACAACAGAAGGGCTGGCATTATTTGGGATCATCTATTGGGATTTGCCCGAAGGACAAAAGAGAGAGAGTACCTATTTCCTCAAGTGTTGGAACGAGATGGAAGAAATCCAGAGGGAGTCACAACATCATCTACAAGACAAAGTCATACTGATTTTTTAACTGATGCCCACATCGTTGAGCCACAGATCTTCAGCTCTGATGATGAACTTTTAGACCAAGACATTAGTAACAAACTAGAAGAAGTGACAGCAATAGAGGATGCCTTACTTCTACAGACTGAGAAGGGTAGAAACAAGCAGTGGACTGATACTCTAGGGAAAAGAGTCAACAAAGGTGATTCCTCCAAGAAAGAAAGGCCAACCAAAGGTGTCCTAGATCCTTTGAACCCTGCTAATAATCCGCTTTTACAGGATCCAGATACAGTTGGTCCCAATGGTCTAACTGCGAGTGATAGAGCTATCTTGAAGGCTTTTGGGAAGACTAGGGATGGGGAATTCATTGCCGAGATGGGTCAGACAGATGCAAAGGTTTAGCATTAGAGATTTACCATCTTTGCATGAGAAGCATATGGAAGAAAATAGAAAAAGTAAAGAACATGCTTCAATCAGTGAGATGTATGAAGTGCTAGACAGGCAGCGGGCATCCTGGAACAAATGCAGCTGATTGATCCATCCTTGAAGTGTCAGCTTGGATGATACTGTCAAATTCGATACAACGAGTGGCACTGCAGGAGGTGAGGCATTAGAGTTGCTTGAAAAGTATGGGGATTGTGATACTAAGAAGGAAGAGACGGTTGATAAGGAATCCCAGAAAGTGAGTAATCCTGAAAGAAAAACTGCATAGCATGAACAGAGACCAACTGCACTTTTGTACTTAGATGCAGCTTCTGTTGAGCTGAAACCTACCCAGGTGACTGTAGACTTGACAATGGGAAATAGCGAATATTAAAGGTTCTTTTGTAATATGTTTAATCGTACAATTTGGCTTGACTATAGAATCACAATTACACTGTTCTAGGCTGTGTGAGTACAAAGCCCTTAGACCCTGATGAAATCATTATAGGCTTTGTGTGAGTACAAACCATTAGACCCTCAAAATCATTATTGTCTAGTATTATTTAGAACCTTCATGCTAAGGTATCATATGAATATGAAGTTGCTTGGTTTTTATTTGCCTTAGAATGCAATCAGGTGTCTTAATGGGCAGTGTTTAGAACCAAATAAAGAGTATTAGAGCTAGACAAATCATATCGTATGAAGTGGTGGATGATAAAATTTTAGCTCCACAACAAAAAGGTGGCAAGATGGTAGAGCTGTAGCTCATGCACATTTATAAAGAATCTTTGTATGTTGTGAATATCATCGTGAGATATCTACAAGTTATCTCTTGTTAATTATGTGTTCTCAATGTTATTAATTTATAAATGTTAAATACTTAAAATTCTATGTCTGCAAAAATTGTTCCTACCATCTACTATGCAATTGGTAAAAGTCAAACATTAGCATAATACCAAAAAGCTTTGGAATGTGATGATTTTCCACTTTTAGCAAATGGATTTTATGTTCCCTTCGGCACTTTTATAAGCACTATAAGTGGGGCGACTTAGTAGTTGAGTGTTTATGCATGTGGCATAGTAGCCCTTAAAGATGGGTTATGAACTTCACTTCAATCACCTTCATTTTAATTTGATACATTGAGTTTTGTCCTAATGTCTCTCCCTCTTTGGCTCTCCGATGTATGTGTGCACATGCACGCATGCACACACATACGTGCATTCATTGTATTCTAGAATTTTTCATCAATGCCAAATGTAACGATAAAATTAACACATTTGTTGAGTCACAAGTGCCTTTCTTAATTGTATTGTGCTTCAATCAAGAAGCCAATAGTGATGGTAATGCAATGCCAAAGTCCATATCTTGAAGCAAAGATAGAATAGAGCTCTTACTTTCCCTTTGATTCCTATAGTCTTATTGTGTGCTCTACTATCAATTTTACTTGTTTTGTGTGTCAAATTTCAATGGACATACGTTCAGATAAAAGCTCAACATTTCCTTCATAGCACGTTACATGTGTGTGTGTTATAATGAAGTAGAAATAATGAAGAACATTCAATGAAACAATTGAGAGCTAGAGCATAAAATAGAAAGTCAACTCATGGCTAGCATAATGTTGTGTATTTCTTAGTCTTATTTATCTAAAGCAAGTTTAAATATGAACTTAAAGGACAAGGGGGCCATCATTCTTGTAAATGGAACAAACTAACTGTTAGTAAGCACTAAAAGATTGAACTTGCATAATAGGTGTCAACAACAATCCCTAGTTGTTATCCACGTCACTCTTGCAAGTATGTGCTACCTTGCTATGATCCATGCTTAATGTAAGTAAAGGATGAAAGTAGTCTAAGGTTATTAGGAATCAATAGTAGTAACATGGTTGTAGCACAAAGGTTTTTGTAGTATGGAAATTACTTTTTGTAGGGAAGAGAAGTGTAAGCATGTGGAAGGAAACTGTGGGTAATGTGGAAGGAAACTGTGGGTAATGAGGAAACTTAAATAGGCAAAGGCTTGCATAGTGTATATGAGATGTTGCAATAAATAGACAATAGTGATGTCTACAATAAGTTGGAATACATTCAGAGAGTTGTGTTTTAGTTATATCTATTGTTAAGTTGGCAATGTGGGCCATCTAGAGGAAAATCCTTTCTTATATTTTCAAGTGACATTAGAGCTAATAAGCTCATAGTCTCGTGTAGCTATACATGATGTAGAGATGCAAAAATGATGGATTAGCTTTCAATGCCTATTGATAGTATACTTTTTATTGATACAATAATTAAATAATTGTACATGATATGAAAGAGTTTTTAAATATTTTTATAGCCTAGGCAATAGTATGGCACTTCTTCAAAAAAGAATTATAAGCATTGTTATATATTCAATATGTAGTAGAGTAGTATGATTGCTAATAGCATTGCTATGCTCAAGAAAAAAATAAAAGATAAATTTACCAAGTAGCAATTGTATCCTGTGCATGATACAAGAGTAGTAGTAGGTTGTTTTTACATGATTGCTACTTCACGATCTGCAAAGAGTAAGGAAGATTGTTTGTAAGGTACTAAGTTTAGTATCTTGCATCTACAAACAAATTTTATTTTTAGAGTGAGAGCAATCAATACTGCAATCATATCAATCATTACACAAGTATTTATTACCTTGGAGTAATGATGATGAAAGCTTGCTAGCTCAAAATCACAAATGCAATATTTTGAGTATCACAACATCAACACTTGTGTTATGAGAGACAACTGTGACAGTAGGCACCTATATATTGTGATTAGTAGTAGTTGTTTGAAAGAGACTAAAGATAATAAGCAATACTACTTATAGTATTTCGAATATCATTGCATCAATGTAGTTATTTGAAAGATAGCAAGTATCAATGCTTATGTTTCATCTTGATAGAAGATGATTGTATATCATGATCAACAATAGTTGTTTTAAAGAGAGCAAAGAGGTTTATTAGATCACTATATTGTTTAATAAAATAAGTGAAATTGTATGCAGTATTTTGTGACAACTATAGTAATATCTGAATAAGTTTTTCATAAATCCTTTTTGTGATAATAAAATATCATTTTCTGTGATAACAAAAGTGATAGAAATGGTATTCA
The DNA here is from genome assembly GCF_053477565.2 of Lygodium microphyllum. Taxonomy (NCBI): domain Eukaryota; kingdom Viridiplantae; phylum Streptophyta; class Polypodiopsida; order Schizaeales; family Lygodiaceae; genus Lygodium; species Lygodium microphyllum. The sequence goes on along the minus strand of NC_141160.1, from coordinate 41,779,998 downwards.
CTACCTTGAGTAAGCATGGAGATGAAATCTAGCACATTTATAAATTAGTAGTAGGACTTTTTGAAGATCGTAGTATCTATGCTCATGCTTTTGTTGTTGTCTAAGAATGTACTATTAGTAGATACGCTCAACTCCGCATCCTCATAAGGTGCCACCAATGATCCATGGCACTTTCAGTTGTAAGGCTCTCATTATGAGGAGAAGCCATTTGTGAGCTCAGACATTGGTTGGGGTGGCTTGACTATATGTTAGATATAAGGTCTATGTAATTGGATAGCAAAATGGTGACCTTTGTGGGCCTAGCCTTTTGGTTAGATAGAGTAGTTACGCTAGTAGCAACTCGAGGCATATTGCATTGAGTTGCAAGGTGTGGGAGATATCAAGGATCCCCTATTTTGGGGTTTAGGGGATGTGGAAGAGGCCCTTGGTTGGGGGGTCTCAAGGGGGCTAGCAGCTTCATTGACAGAGGCTTGGGGCATGATTCGTGGCTCGACGATTTAAAAGGAATATTCCCTTGAATATCCCTTAGGATTCATAATATGGTCGAAAAAGCCAACTAGACTATCTTTCCAAGCTATAAAAGGAAGCCATCATCAATTTATCCTTCACCTTGTCAGAGTTCTTCTAGATAGCCTTAAACTCTTTTCCTATCATCTGTTTAGATTGCCATCTAAGCTTGATAGTGGAACTACATAGGTGGACAGAGCATCTTTGTGGTTTGCTTGGAATTAAAGAAAATTCTATATTTTTTCATATTTGCTATGTATTCATTTCTCCTTGCTTAAATGCTATTCATTACACCATGTAATTTTTACATGGTATCAAAGTCCATGGGTCTCTAAGGATTGAAAAGTACGTGACAAAAAATGGCTTCAAGAGCAAAGAGAAGAAATGTTGTTTAGTCATCAAGTAGCAATAATGATGATTTAAACATTAAGGATTCATCCACCGACCTTAAGCAAAGGCAAGTTAGATGGTACAAACTACACATTATTAAAGTTTAAACTAACTATCCTTGAGGCTTATGAGCTTTTGGAGATCATGCTGGACTAACCTAGAACCACAACCCACCCTGAAAAGGTGGGGGAGAGAGAAGGAGCTTGAGCTCTTGCAAGACACACAACACACAGAGAATGCACACAAGATAGGAGGCTAAAAACCCTAGTATTTCTTCTTCTTCTTCTTCTTCTTCTTCTTCTTCTTCTTCCTTATAACAACTTACTAAGAATAAGAGAAAGTATAATATACATAATATATAAGCAGTCCATAGTGTGAACATGCTAGTAGATATATATCCCATAACTTGGATAGGTGACTAATTGATGTCCAAATAAAGTATCACTAGAATGATATATCGATGTAGGTACCAATCACATCAATAATATGAATTTAGGAATGGTTATCTAGGTACATGAGTGTCAATTGTTGGTGTTGAGCTTGACATCTCAACACTCCCCTTCAAGCTCAATTAGTGTTGAGCTTGACATCTCAACACTCCCCCTCAAGCTCAACTCCATGACCTATACTCCAAGTAAGCTTCGAAATCATCAAAGCTTTTCTGCTCCTAGGGTAGCACCTCTATACTCTACCTCTAGATACTATAATAGAGGGATGTTCCTTACTACTCCAAGTCACAACCTCACTTCCAAAGGAAAATACATAGCCATTGGTTGACTTCTTATCAAATATATTGGTCCTAGGATAGTACCCTATACTTTGCCTCTATACTTGATACTATAATAATGGGATGTTCCATATTGCTCCAAGTCATGACCCCACTCCTAAAGGATAATACATAGCCACTAGTTGACTTATTATCAAATATATAGTTGGCCCAATCTGCATTAGTATAACCAAATAATTACACCACTCAATTAGCCACATAAAAGATACCACAATCTAATGTGGCCTTAAGGTACCACAAGGCATGTCTCACTGTCCAAATAAGGCTTATGAGCGAGTGATTTGCATTTTTGACATAAAAATCAATAGAGATCAGATACTATATTATCTTATCATGCCATGCTCTCAATGCCTATTCAACCCATACAAGGCTTTGTGCAGCCTACATACATTATTGGGGTGAAGCATGCTCTCATAACTTGTGGCTGCTCCATTTATAATTCTTCTTACAACTCACCATGTAGGAATGCATTTTTTACAATACAAAACCCAATCTTTTTCTACAACCATTGCAATGACATCTCTTGCAGTTGCCATCTTTACCATTGCAGCAAATGTCTCCTCATAATCAATGCCATAAGTGTGTGCATAACCTTATGGCAACTAGTCTTGCTTTGTACCTACTCACACTTCCATCTGCATTATTTTTTTTTGTAAATACACTTGCAGCCTATAGATTTCTTTCCCTAAGCAATGGTACTAAATTCCAAGTTTGATTTACATCTAATACATCAATTTCTTCATCCATGGGTTTCTCTCAATGCACATGGCCAATAGCTTCTTCAAAACAAGTGGGGTCAACTGATTTTATTACCTTCGCCATTATGTATAATGGTAAAGAACATAATCGTCATATATCAACATGTTTATAGGATACCTTACTCTTATTGACTTGCACACTTGTAGAGCACTTTTTGATCCCTTTACATTAGCCACGGTTTTCCTTAAACAAGTATACAAACAACTGGAATACCAAACTCCTCATTCATATTCTAATTTGAGCCATTAGACTCAACATCTACATTTGAATAGTTTGTAGAAACAACTACCACACCAAGTAAATCCACCACTTTTTCTTTTCCCTTGTGTGATACACTTTCTGCACTTGTAGGAGTGCTATATGCACGCAACCTACCACTCCATGGTCTCTCAATAAACCTAGGACTCTTCTAGCCTACTCAATGTGTGATTGTGGACCCACATTTTCTGCAATAATATTTTATTTTACATCATCTACAAAAATATGTTTTTCACTAGCATACGAACTACTCATCTCATCAAACACAATATCTCTACTCAATTATAACTTGTGTATCACTGGATTATAAAACTTGTAATCCTTTTGCTCAAGGGAATAGCTCACAAATACACACTTTTCAACTTTTGGATCCAGCTTCTTTCTTGGCTCATTAGGAATATGTACATATGCAATGCATACACATATTTTAACATGTAACAAATTTGGTTTCTTGCTAGTAAACTTTTCCTTTGGTTTCACATCATGCACTGTAGTAGACAAGAGTCTTGTTCATAATATACATAGCTATAGAGATAACTTCAACCCAACAATAATGAGGCATGTTTTTTTAAAAGCATCAAGGCTTGATCAATTTTTACAATTGTCTATTCTTTCTTTTTCACCATTCTGTTGTGAAGTATGCATGCATATAAATTGCCTTTGAATTCCATGTTATTTTAGAAAATTATTGAATTCATTGGAGAGGTACTCTCTCTCTCTCCATTTGAACTCATATACTTAATCTGCACACATATTTGTTTCTCAAGCATATTTTTAAAATCTTGAAAGTAAGAGAATACCTCACCTTTCTCCTTCATGAAATACACCCATACCTTCCTTGTGTGATCATCAATAAAGGCCACATAATATTTACATTTGGCAACCAGTGTAGCATTTGTAGGATTCCACACATTTGAATGCACAACATCAAGCAAATGCCTACCTATATGTTTATTGCCATGGGGAAATGCATGCCTTGTTTGCTTTCTAAGTTGGTATGCTTCATGAAATTTTTGCATATAAGCCATTTTGAACTTAAGCAAGTCTGTCATAATTTCATGTGATTGTATATTCTTCAATCATTGCATCTTTATGTGGACAATATGTTTATGCCAAATGTCAATATTAGCCATAATGCCTGCACCTTATGCAAACTTAATAGCCTTCAACTTTCATACATTTACATCCAAAGTAAACACTCTTCCCACATACTTGCCTTTTGCAACTAGTTTATATTCATTCCTAAAATTTTCTACAAAGTAGCCATTTTAATTGAACTTTCCTTGCAATCCTTGCTCAACTATGTTTCCAACAGAAATCAAGTTCTTTGTGATGTTAGACATATGTAGCATATCGGGAGCATATCAATCAAACAATTAACTTTTCCATCCTACATAAACAATGAGACACTCTCAACATGAGCAATAGGATGTGTTGTATTGTCACTTGTTTCTAGAAAACTAGGCATTTTAGGAAATTTCATTTCTTTAAATCATTCTCCATGAGATGTCATATGGTTAGTCTGACCACAATTATAGCTTTCTCTATTATAATAACCTGCAGTTTGTATACCATGTCCTCTATGGTTCCCCATGCCTCAAAACTAGCCTTTACCACTTGTATATGAGTACCATGTGCTCTATGGCTCCCCTTTCCTCGAGTTGGCCTCTACCACCTATATAATATGACTATCCATGTAAGTCATGAGATTACCCCTAATTTTACCCGTAACAACAACCATCATGGCCTCTATGTAGCCTCACGATCTCTACCTCTATTTATGTTAGAGTAGAGCACTTGTTTTGAGCTGTTCTTGCTTTGTGAAATGAAGATGTAGTAAGTTCCAAGTTCTTTTATTGTAATATCAACATAGATATTAGATTTGAAAAATTAGGGGGATAGTGTCTCTTTTGTTGATAGAGGTTTAGAACTGCTTGTACTCCTCGCTCAACACATCCACATATGTAGCCACTATATCATCATCTCGTTAACCTACACTTTAATAGATCCAAGAGCTTTGTGAGAGATGATTTTTGATGCCCAAAAGTGATTAAAAATAGCCAAAAAATCTGAATTTCAAGGGAAAAATAGGCTTCGTCAAAGGCGGCAGCTGCAATCAATACGATTTTAAGTGGCAAGCCCCAAAAGCGCTTTAAAGACCCATCGAGCGGCGATTGGAGAATTTTCATAATTTTTTTGATTGTCATATGAGACTTTAGGAGATGCCCGATAGTGGGGGACTTGGAGATGGACGCGCATGATTTTTCAGATCGTGAATCGGACTTAGGACGGCGGCCAAAGACCAGGCAAATGGACAAAATCAAGTCTGAAGAGGACCTAAGGGGTAAGGGTGGTGACCCTTGGAGTCGCCCACCCCCCGATTTTCACGCAAAGGGGGGGGACTATTTTTTTTCGTGGGAAGAAGAAAAAAAAAAAGGCACCATGAAGAAAGGGACTATGGATGGAGAGGGAGGGGAGAGGTGTTATGCCACCTCAATGTACCCCCATAAACTCATGGCAGCAGTGATCTACACTCTTCTTTCGCTTCCAATCGCCAGTCTTCGCTCCTCCAATGGTTGCCCGAATTAGCAGATCAGAAACTAGTCTTTCTTTCTCCTCCCTCTCTCTCTTCCAAGCAGTGGTCATGTGGGAAGAATCATGAAGAAGAGGGCTGAAGGATGCTAGTCCGGCATGGATCGGAGTACTCCAAGATCAAGAGGAGGCTGAGGGAAGGTGTTTAGCACTGAAGAATGATCGCCAGATGGTGCATTGGCAGTCCGTATTAATTATTAAAAAACCCGCAACTGATTATGGGACTGAATATTGCCAAGAAAGGTGGTATTTGACAGTTGTTAGTAAAAGGGGATTCCCAGCTGATCTTAAATCAACTCAATGAGACATATACAGTCCGGAATCCTATCTTTCGTATGTATCATCGAATTGCTATAACCCTACTTGATGAATTTGAGAGCATATCTCTTCAGCTGATTCCATATTCTTGGAATCAGTTTGCGGATTCACTAGCCAATTTTGCTTATGAAGAGGACCTCTTCTTCAACTGTGGTCCTAGTCCGGATGTTGCTCTTGATAATGAGACAAGACCTGGTCGCTTGTGGGAAATGTTATCAGACCATATGTTATATGGCAGGTGATGGTTGATATGGGTAGTGCAAAGAGTAGTCGAGACCCATCTACCACTATTATCTTGGACCCATAGGTTGGTCAGATGCCATGCTATGTGTATGCCTCTTGCTATATATGCCGGAGGTATGGGTCACAACTTGATGCATTTAGTTTAGGGTTGAGAGCCCTATTTTCCCCCTTGGAATAGAACATATTTTCGTATATCTGCCTTCTTCCAAGGAGGGATCTATATGAGCTGGTTTGTTTGATTTCTTTAGGCCAAGAGGGCAAGTTTTTTAAAGGTTTTAATGTTTGATTTCTTTAGGCCAAGAGGGCCAGTTAGTTTGTAGTACAAATGTGCTCTTTAGGCTAAGAGAGCCCTATGTCTATTTGGTGTAGGTACATTTAATGGTTTTTTGTTTTAGTGATTGCATCATACAGGTTGTGGCATTGACTTCCAGGTTGCAGAGGAGGTATGGACAAGCAAGCCTTCCTCATATGCTCATTTGCATGTCTTTGGATGTGAGGCCTTTTGCCATGTGCCCAAGGACCAATGTAATAAGCTCAACTTGAAAAGTGTAAAATGAATTTTCCTTGGCTATGGAGATGCAAGTGAGATGGATTATTGTCTTTGGGATCCGCAAGTGCAAAAAGTCATCCATAGCCATGATGTAGTCTTCCATGAAGACAAGATGCATAGGCAGCCTAAGAAAGTGGTTGAGATCACGGGGGATTCACTAGTAGTAATAAGGAGACGTCACCTGCATGCAATAAATATATGAAAATACCTCTTATCTACCTCCTATTTATGGGATCTTACCTTGTAAAATGTACCTTCCTTCCCTTAAATAACCCCCCTATCTTACATTCACGTGGTACCATACGGTAAACCCTAGTGGACCCCTTGGGGTTGAGATACGCAGGGTTATCTTTCAAGAGGAGCCCCCTACTCCTACACAACTAGCTAGACAACCTACACCAGTAATAGCCGATGCTCATGGCCACGATATTAGACATGAAGTTGGATAGGAAGCACAGCTTGTCTTAGGGCATTCTACTAGAGATAGATAGATGACATCCTGACCATTATAATCCCTCCATAGATTATGTCTTGGTTACAAATATAGGAGGAGAGCCTCTCACCTATGATAAGGCTATGCGCAGGGGTGATGTCACTCCTGGGAGAAGGCTATGCAACCTAAGATTGACTCATTGCATAAGAATCATAGTAGGACTTGGTTTCCTTGCCTAATGACAAGAAGGCTTTGCCTTGCAAGTGGGTTTACAAGTTGAAAAGTAAACTTGGCCAACCCAATGCGGCATACAAGGCCAGATTGGTTATTAAGGGTTTTAAGTATGAACATAGTATTGACTTGATGAAGTCTTTTCACTTGCATAGTATTGTTGATGAAGTCTTTTCTCTTGTGATCAAAATGAATACACTACATAGTCTTGGATTTGGTTGCCTAGCTTGACTTGGATCTTTATCAATTGGATATTAAGATGGCTTTCTTACATAGGGACTTGCATGATGAGATATACATGGATTAGCCTAAGGGTTTTGCAGAGCTTGGTAAGGAACACCTAGTGTGGAGACTGAGAAAGAGTCTTTATGGTCTAAAGTAGGTACCTAGGGAATGGTTCCACAATTTTGATGATTTTATGCAGTCACAAGGCTATAGTCATAGTGTTATGGATTTGTGCTTGTACATGAAGAAAGCTCATGATGGTTCATTATTAATTTTGGTACTCTATGTGGATGACATGCTTTTGGTAGGGAAAGCTCATGATGAGCTAAATGTATGATAGATGTTATCCCTACATTGCATTCGGATTCTCTGAGTGCTATCTAGTTAGCTAAGAATTCGGTCTTCCATGCAAATATGAAACACATTGAGGTGAGGTATCACTTCATTCATGAGGTTGTTGAGGACTAGATTGTTGATCTTGTCAAGATCTCGACTGACCAAAAACCTCTAGAATTGCTCACGAAAGGTCTTTCAGTGGAACGTTTTGCTTTCCTTGGGAAGATGATGGAAATAGGATGAGATGACATCTTTCCTTAAGAGCTTCTAGGTGATAGTTCTTCCTCTGCTTTAGCCTTTGCCTTGGGACTTGTCTTGCTAGACCTCACTATGGTTGCCATCCTTGTGCTTGTTGGGGTTGGGGTTGGGGCTCAAGTGCAGCTAGTTCTGGAGTGGGAAGGAGGGGGTATTGGAGGAGGAGGAGGAAGTTGTCTGGCTCACTTTGTTTTTAGCTAGGGGAGTGGTACGGGGCCCTTACCACTTGTTGAGTGCCCCTTGGTTGCATCTCCACTAGCCTCCAATGATTCTATCCTATCCTAGGGCCTATTGATGTCATCAATGTTTCCCTCATCATCATTGTTTCCATCTTCCTCATCCATAGAGATGTCATCCTCATTATTCTCCGGCTTGTTGTTGTTAGCTTTCATATCCTTGATTGCTTCTTCCTCTTTAGAAGAATCTTCTTGTTCACAAGCTCTTTTCAAAGTCTGCAAAGCTGATTGAGGGAGGGTCTTTGAGTCTTTGGATGGATGGGGGGAAGGACATGGAGAGGGAAAGTTGTGCTACTATTGGAGTTATCCCACCAGTTGAAATTGGGGATGTCTTTGCCTTGTTATAATGGAGAAGTGAAAACTTGTCCCTGGCCTTGGCCTGGTAATAGATGTCATCGCGTAGTTTGCTTGCTGTAGGCCATGAGGTGGATTAGAAGAGAAGAAAAAAAGACAACAATAGAAGTATGAAATAGAAAATGAACTAAAAGAACTCTATTTATATGAAACCTAATATTAGGGTTTAAGTGGGTTCACACATGGTTTTATATACCTGCCCATTTTGACCCTTCACTTTGCCTTGTTACACACCATGTTGCATGTGTATTCACTTAAAATGTATTTCTTCACTTTTCCTTATTATGTGGGTGGATTTGTTGCCTGAAAAATTCAGCTAATGTGGTAGCGTTATCATTCTCTAATGTAATGGAGTGATCAAAGGTGCATGTAAAAAACCAATCGATCATTTCTACATGATAGCTTTTCTTGACGTGACCACCTCCGCAATAAGTTTTCTTGAAATATGCACCATGAGTCCAGTAATGAGACTTTTCCATACCTTGGGTGCTCCACATTTCTAAAGAGCCATATTTTTCCAAGAAATATGATTCTCCATGAGCACATAATATGTGCTGCAAACGTATGGAGTATTGACATTAGATTTGGAGTGTCAACGTATCAAAATATTAAACAACATGCAGATAGTAGTATTGAAGGTGTACCATGTAGTGGATAATATTGGTTTCTCCCTATGCATTGACATCTAGCTTTATAAAATCATTGATCACTATATGAAATTCAACTTAAGCGGAATGATTTGTTGATGGTTTTAGCATTATACACACCAGCTTATCAAAATAATGCTAATCAACCATCCTTAAGACTAAGGCCTCTTTCCAAATCTATATTGCATTTGCATGAATCTTTCGATAGCTCCCACTTTAACTTTGATGGCTTGCCAATCATATTGCTTAGGAATCCCTTCACCTTCATTCCACTCATTGATATTTTTGTGCTACATCATAAGTTAGGCTAGATGTTTTCTGGTCCTTTTTTATCTTTACCTTGCCTCCATGTATACCCAATGAATTTAATAGCTCCTTGACTTTCTCAGTAGTAGCTACTTCACATCTGGAGAGACGCTTCATTGTGTATACACAATTGATCTACAATTTCAACAACTTGTCAAATATGTGTGTGAGGCAATGCAAATCATAAAATTGGACATTCTCAATGCTAATTGAAAACATGGCTTTCCAATTCTTGTCAAGATGTGATCTATTTAATGGTGCCTTTCTATTGCAAGAAAGCTAGTGCTCCTCCCTTCCATGCAACATTATCTACGGTCTCAAAAGAATTGTTTGTTTTCATGAAAAATGGACAAGGAAATGATGTTGATGTCTTAGTGTCACAATTGAACATACATTTTAGAGTCCCAAGATCATCGTCTAAGTGTTAATTAACATTGAATTCTCCAATACGTTCCACATAGAGCTTCTTCCCACTTGTTTGCCTGGAAATTATATTTGAATATAGAGTATATTGGACAATCCAAGATAGAAAATTATAGGTCTCCTTGGGCACTTTGGCTGTTGCTAGCAACCAAATTTCCTTTTTTAACTGCACACTAAACCATTGGACAAGCATGCAATATTTTGCATAGACCATGGCATAATTCATCAATGTAAGGCCTACCCTCTCCAACTTGCATCCTTTATGATTTGGCATTTGTTAAGCTTGATAATAAATTCCAAGGTTGAAACAAAAATTGGCAATCATAGTTGGCATGAACTTAGGAGAAACAAGTGTCAATACTTTCTGAGCATTGCAATTTGTAGAAATGAGCCATGGCACATTGCAACTTAATTAGGTCAACAAAAATATTGTTGAAGTTATCATAGTCATAAGAAATCTTTCCAAATTTATTTCCCTCCACTTCCATTTTTCCCGTGATTTAAAAAACTCTTTTATTGAATTAACAATGGATATAATTCATACTCATCTTATAGCTCTCAACCAAAATAGACAAGGAAAAATCATGTGCTTGATTTTGCTATGAGACCCAATGCAATTGCTATCATACCATATATGGCCTCATAGCATTGTCAGCTAACCTCGGACTATATCACATGTTACTTGAACTTTTTCTATGGATAAACTATTAAGAAATCTATAAGAACCTCATTCAAGGTAGTAAGTTGAAGGGCTCGATGTTGAGGTTCTCTCAAAATTCTAATCAAATGTTTGCATTCTAAGAATTCCTTTAGAAGCTCCATTTTTTGACACTCATCTTGGCCTCCAACATCATTAAAAAAGTTCCTAAGAAAAAATAGATATTCTTAGGGAATAAGGTAGATTCATATTGTCTTTCAATAGAAGATGACAAACTTTAATGCTTACACATGTCTTTTTTGCGCTCCACCATTCAAGGATAGTGATAGCATTGGAAGTAATCAATGTTTTCTTTCCTTATAACCCATGGGAGTTTTCTTACACCTTTGCAACTTTGCTTGTCAATGTTTTTATCCTTCTCCATTTGCTCCAAAAGTGATTTTAATGAAGTACTCTCCTTTTCCAAGGTTGAATTTCTTTGTGTGTTCATTACCACATTTTATTCCTTATCTTTATATTGCTTCAATTCTTTTTCAAGCTTCTTCACTTTGATTTGTTGATCTTGTAGGGCTTTTTGCAACACATTTAAAGAATCCTAGGATTGTAACAAAGATTGCTTAGTACTATATTGATTGATAATATTCATGTATATGTATATTTTCATCTAATCATTTGCAATAACCTACTAGACCATTTTCACCATCCCTGACAAACGTAAGCAACGAAGAAGTGGAATTGAAAGGTGGATTTAGCATAGTGCTAGGATCATAGGATAGAAGGAACCATCCACCCAAAGATCAATATTTTTCTTTTGCTCTAAACAATATTGGGAAGTAGTTGCATCTAGCCCACACTTGCTATAAGGGAATTTTGCAATAGCATACTCTTCATCTACACACACATACAAATCCATCTTTCTCTTATGATTGCTTATGTCCCTAAGTGGTTTCATAAGAGCAGGATAGGAAATGAAGTAGATTAACTTTTCATGATATAATACTGATTTGAAAGGTCTAAAGAGAAAAAGAGAGTACAAAAAATGCTTAGATGCATATATAATATGGTTAGGCACTACTAAAGATGGGAAATACCATGTTTTGAGAAGATAAGAAAAAAAGACACTTTTTAGGGTCAACATTAGTCTGCCCTACTAATGTGGCAATTAGGAGGAGTAGTGGAGCATAAAGTAGATATATAACTACCTTTGCAAGATCTTAGATATCACATGTATAGGTATTAAAAAATATGAGTTGATTTTGAGGGCCATCAATACAAAAAAGTGTATAGAAAATGAGTATTTCAACTTGTAATATGATTGGGTGCCTTCTAAAAATGAAACTTTTTATGAATATTTTCAAAAATTTATTTTTTGGAATAAAGATAAATCCGACTTGTTGATGTTGCACTTTTGGAAGAGTGGTGGTCCCTTCTTGGAAATTCAAATTTTATGAAAATTTATAAAAAGTCATTTTTTGGGATAAAAATAAATCTGAGTTGCTGATTGGCACTTTTGGAAGAGTGGTGGTCCTAACTTGGAGGATAAAAAGGGCTAGCTACTAGGGTGAAAACAAAGGGAGACCCCCCTCCTTTCTAGGTAGGGTCCACCACAAAAAGAGGTGAAGCCTAGGAATGTAGGGGGATTTCTAGTAAATTTCTTACAAGGCTCTTTTTGAGTCCATAATCCCCCTCTAATGAAAAATTTTGTACATATACAGAAGTGACAAAGGATTTCTAGGTCTTCTCATTATTAAGGGTATCTAATGTAGATGAAACCAAACCATCATCCACCATTAGGCATTGCATCAATAATTGCTAAGGCATCTGCAATGCTTCTCACTGTCAAAATATATTCATTTATAAACATCTTCCCTTTCTTCAAGGTATTCAACTCTTTCTCGAGTTTAATCTTTCGTGCCTTTATGTTTATTAAAAAGATATTCTCAAAGATTGTCCAAACTGCATGTGAAGTTTTAGCTTTTTTTATATACCCCAACATAGTATTATCAATGATTGTAGATAGCTAATGGGGTTTTCACTATTCTATACCATTATCACAAATTGATACAAAACAATAAACAAGTCTTCTGCAAACTTTCACAATAAGTATATAGTAATACACTAAGTAGCCTTTTTCATTGAGACTACTCAATAGTACATGTAATCTGCAACCTGTTTGTAGATAAAACTTGTGTTCGCTTCCTGGCAAGCACATCACAACTTATAGATTCGAAAGTTGTAACCTATGTACCCAGTTTTGGTTAGCCATAATTGAAATCATAGTATACCTTAAAAATATTATCCGCAACCTTGTGGGTCTAAAATGGGGTCCAAAGGGGCCTCAAATGGTAAAAAAAGCTCTATTTGCACACCAAATCTCATAGCAATTTCAAATTTTTTCTCTACCTTGCTTTCGGTGCCTCCATAAGCACTATCTAAGAGAAAATGTTAACCCTAGCTCAAGACGGAAGAAAACGAAGTAAAATACGAATACAATGGAAGAAGTAGGATGGAGAACAAGCAAAGACGCAAGGATGGCCTCTAAAAATAAGTTAAAGACAAAAGTGCATTTTTGAGTGAAAGGTGCCTCAAAACTTTTGTAAAAGAGCTCTAGACTCCCTCTTGTGCAAATTGTAAAAGCGTAGTCAGGTATAGGCTAAAGAAATATGCAAAGTAGAAGGGAATGGGAAGAAGGACCTTGCCACAATGGTCATGTAAAAAAGGGGATGGGTACCCATGGGATTTTAGGGCATGTATATAAAGTTCAAAACATCCTTTGGTGTGTGGCAATAAGAGGCTCTTCTTTTCTTCTCTTCTCCTTGCTTGCTTGTGTGTGCTTGAGAGAGGAAGTGTGAGAGTGTTAGGGGCAAAATCGAACAGGTATCTAGAACACAAATTTTGACGCATCTAAACTCCGAAATTGACCCCAAAGGCTACATAGAGCTAAAGGCATATCACAGATCCATCACTGGGCTGAAACTTAGAGCAAGTAGTTCAAAATTTGGCTATAAACTGTCCTCCAAATTGCGCATGGTGTTTATCGTAACGGCCCTGCGGGCCGGGGAGGACTGCTCCCCCCCGGACCCTCGTAGAGGGGGCTCTGCCCCCTCCACACCTCCCCCAAGTAAGTTGGAGGGAAAACGCGCGTCGTGATAGATCCTTCAGATTAGGCCCTAGTGTAGTAATGGCTCTACACAAGCATAGATCTTCACTTACAAAGCAGTAACCAGAAGCCCACACCCAAACAAAGACAAAAAGAGACCCTAGAACCTCAATAGGACAATCTAGCCATCAAAGACAAAAGGGCCACACCACAAGAATACAAAGACATTGTGTTCAGACCGTGTCTAGTCAGAGCAAAATGCAACATCAATACAACAACAAGAATGACTAGATATGACAGTCCTAACGATAGATGTTCCTTGAATAACATTGCATTGACAATCCAAGACATCAGTGGAGAATCCACATCTGGTCGTGCAGTTGGGGACTCAAGGGCATTTGTTAGAAGGCTTAATTTACAAGCTAAGACCCGGAAGACGAAGACATAGTACCACCTGCTTATCTTAGGGTCAAACTCACCACGAAAAGAGAACATACTATCGATGCTCTGATTGATGAAGGAGCAGATTTTAATATCTTGACCTATGAATCATGGACCCTACTAGACCAACCAGATCTCACACCGACTAATGCAACTCTTAGCCCTTACGGAGGACACCCACAAGCACTAATAGGGAAGTGCAAAATCCTTGCGACAATCGAAACTGAAAGCTTGCCTATCCTATTTTATGTTCCTCCAAGTAGTGCTAATTACGGGAAGGAAACCCTCCTAGGAAGACCCTTTAAAAGGGCGACCAAGTGTGAGGCCAACTATGTAGCATAGTGGATACACCTGACACTATCGGGTGTGAGGATTGTCACAACTTTTAGCAAGGGTGACCTCATCGAACCTCGAGGGAAAGGCAAGGAAGGTGTTGACATAATAGTCAAGCCTACTAATGAGAGCAAGGACTTGTCCGAAGAGTTGATACAAGCACAGGTCGAACAATGAGAACCAATGAGTGAGGCCATGCTTGAAATAAGAAGGTCAAGAGACAATGCCAAGGACGGACTTTGGACTTACAAATATCATAAAAGACCTCAAAAGATGCCCAAGCCTTATAGACGAAGGCATCAATGGAGGGTCAGCACAACGCTGCGATGGATATCCAAAGCATTGCTACGTGCTCAAGGGTTTACGTAGGTAACCGATGGATTTGGGTACCAAAACCCCCTGCTAAACCACCTCTATCAGCAGACAACTGAAGGCAAGAGTGCATCAAAAGCAATGAAGCACAGGAGGAAATCTAAGAGAAACTCCAGGTCTTGAGGCAAGAAACCAAACATGAGTATTCAAAAGAAAGAGCCTCAGCCTAGCATGCTTAATAAGCAGATGTCACATGTAACCATTGAGCGTGCACAAAAGCCATTAGTGCCCAAAAAGCCTTTGATTTCCCAAGAGGATAATAAGCATCATAGACACAACATTGCTCATGGCAAGGCTGAATGCTCAACAAAGAAAATGGCACAATCGTCTAATAGCCCCAGTGCCCAGTCCACCTAAGAGTCCTAGATCTCCTACACCCTCTTTTTCCAAACGAACACAGGAAGCACAACAATAGTTATCAAGTGCAGTTGCTCAATCCCAATCTCTATCTCCATCTAAGCTTCCAAATGTCCAAGAGGTGGGACATGACACCATCCGTAGCTCTCGACCCAAGGATATGCCTGTGCAACCTATTGTGACTAGCTCAACTCATGCTCGATCTACACAGGTGAATGCTCAAAGGGCAACAAAAGACACGACCACTTCCGATCGCCCTAGGGACTTGACACCGCAATCCACCAAGAGTAGCCAGCCCACTAGACTAGCTGCTACTACTTCCAATCAAGGATCACAACAGTCACAGCCCTTGGCTGTGACAATGCCCCTTGCGGAACAAGTCCTTGGTAGTTTACATGTGGAGGAGGTGTTGCAACCAACTTCCTTGACAACTCCAGCACTTCCAAAGTGCCTAAAGCCTAGGCTGGAGGAGTTAAACACACGGGAATTGGCTGAAGAGCTAGACTCTCCGAAAAGGGAGGCAGTTGTACCCTCACAACTTGGCGAGGCTATTCAACAGGCCACGACTATGTCCCATAAGGACACACTAGAGAAAGATAATGCCGAGGCCCAACCAAGCACATCAACGGTTGATCTAGTCCAGGGTCCTGAGTCATTGAGAGATGCACCTTCACTAACCAACAAAAAGAGGAGAAAATAGAAAAAACAACAGCAGCTACAGGTGGTTGTGGACCCCAAGAACATCGAGACCAAGAGCGCTGGAGAGATGAGGAATAAAGCATCGAGACCATCCACCAATGAACCCATTGATGTCTCTCCTGGTAGCGGGAAACCTCAGACACATCCATGTGCTCTGAAAAATCAAAGCAGCCGCTACCATCAACGGTTCCTTATAGCACTCAATCCACCGACAACAGAACTCGCATTGACCAATCAAGAGTGGATACAATGCTCTCACAACAGGGTGACAAATCTATACTAGTCACATCCAAGGAGAACCATGACGCAATAACAAAGCCTCAGGAGAAACATGGAAACCCCAAGAGCATAAGAAATCCTAGCATTGGCCAAACTTGCTCGTCTAGGCCTGAGCCCCCAGCAATGCTAAAGCCCAGGCAAACTCCTAGAACCTTGCATGAGATAGCAACCGAGCAAGCCCTCGTTGAACATAGAAGTGTCACAGAATGCTTAACTGAGTTGGATGCTAAGCTCAAAGTGTTTGCACATGTCTACGTCCTGGCAGACATGGACGCATTCCCTAAAGAGCAGCTTGAAGAATACTTGCCATTTCCCTTATCCTGGGAAGAGCAAGAACATCTTGACGAGCACTATAACAGGCTCCTGTATGAACACATGCGACTCATCTCTGACGAGGAAGCCGACGGAACTGCGCTTAACTGTAACATTCAATGATGTGCTCTGCCAACCAAATCTCATAGAGATAGAGCAACTAAAGCGACTATCAGAGGGTCGAAGTCAATTTGAACAATGTTGGTGTGAAAACCACGTTGCAATAGCTGAACTGTCAAGATTGTGGGAGAGAAGGAAGGAGTCTCACTTGTAGCTTTCTTGCTTGCACAATGGGGGAATACACAAAGGTGGAGGCTGAAAACAGTTTTCCTCTTCTTAGTTGTGTAAGCCAAAAAGAAGTCTCATACAAAGAAATAGAAGAACCCTATATATGGGTCTCAAACCAAACTCAACTAACTAAGGTGGCATACTAACTGAGCCATGAACTAGAGTAGATAAGGATAGCTGTTATGTAGCTATTATTCATGGGCGGTGTACCAACCGCATTTGAACTGACAAGTCGATGACATAAATGCACAATGGTCACCCTGGCATATCACGAGTGGAGCTCGATATCTCAACACTTCCCCTCGAGCTCAATCCCAATTCCTGCACACCAAGCAGGTCTCTGAACTTGCGCAGCTTCTCTGCGCCCAATGCCTTTGTAAATATGTCAGCTACATGATCCTCTGTGCTGACATAAACTAGATCAATAAGACCTAGTAAAACCCTCTCCCGCACATAATGATAATGCACCTCAATGTGCTTTGTTCTAGCATGATAGATTGGGTTATTTGCCAAGTGTATACTGCTCATGTTGTCACAATAAATGATAACTGGCCCATCTGTAGGCTGATGCATATCATAAAGTAGCTTATGCAACCAAGCTACCTCACATGCAGCCATTGCTGCACCCCTGTACTCGGCCTCTGTGCTCGACAAGGCAACTGTAGGCTATTTCTTGCTGCTTCAAGTGATTGCAGCACTCCCAAAAGAGAACACATATCCACTGGTAGATCGTCTATCAGAAATACTACCAGCCCAATCAGCATCAGTGTATCCATGTAGTTGTATTTGAACCCCAGTCTCATAAAATAGTCCATACTGCAATGTGGACTTCACATACCTGAGTATGCATCTAACCGCATCCAAATGCGGTTTCCTTGGAGCCTGCATAAACTGGCTTACCAATCCAACAGCATAGCTCAAATTTGGCCTGGTAATAGTCATATAAATCAAACTTCCTACTATGCGTCTGTACATAGTAGGGTCTTCCAAAAGCTCACGTGCATCTGTGCTTAGCTTCACATTCTGCTCCAAAGGAACTGAAATAGGGTTAGAGTCTGTCATCCCATATTTGGACAGCATGTCCAATCCATACTGCCTCTGCAAGAGCTGTATCCCACTTGGTGATCTAATCACCTCAATGCCCAAGAAATAACGTAGCTCTCCCAAATCCTTCATCTCAAACTTTTGCTTCAATAGCATTTTCACATGAAGGATATCTTCATCACTGTCACCTGTCATAATCAAATCATCAACATAAATGACAAGTAGCATAATACCTTTCTCTATTTTTCTCACATAAAGTGAGAAATCTGCCTTGGAAATCTGAAAGCCAATAGTGACAAGATACTCTCCTATCTTGTTAGACCATGCTCTAGGTGCTTGCTTCAAGCCATACAATGCTTTCTTCAACCTGCAAACAAACTCAGGATGAATAGCATGCACATAACCTGGTGGCTGCTCCATATAAACCTCTTCTTGCAAATCACCATGCAAGAAGGCATTCTTTACATCCAGCTGATATAAAGACCATTCCTTTGATGCAGCCATAGCAATGACTGCTCTTACGGTTGCCATCCTTGCAACCGGACTGAATGTTTCTTCATAATCAATGCCATATGTTTGTGCATATCCCTTGACTACTAATCTTGCCTTGTATCTATTCATAGAACCATCTGCATTGTGTTTCACCTTATAAACCCACTTACAGCCAATTGAATTCTTACCTTTAGGAAAAGGTACCAATTTCCATGTAGCATTTGCTTCCAAGGCATCCATTTCTTCATCCATGGCTTTCTCCCATTTTTCTTTTCCCATGGCTTGCTCAAAAGAAGTGGGTTCTGGTTCCTGTATCACTTTGACCATATATGCATAGTGAATGGCTGTAAATCCATCATATTTCAGCCTATCCACAGGATACCTAGCTCTGGTAGACCTACACAAAGTAGGTTCACTACCAGGTGCTCTCAAAACATCCCTGGTCTTCCTTACTCCAGGTGTAACAATAGAAGGAATACCCAACTCATCATCAATGCTCTGTTCTGAGCCACTTCTGCATTGCTTTGAGAAGATTCTGCTGATCTCAATCTGCCTGTCCATGGCGAAGAATGTGAACCACTGCTAGAGGACGCTCCAAGTCCACTAATATTTTGTGACTGCTATTGTGAATTCTGTGAAGCATTACCGTTTTGTGCATCTACATTATCAATCACATTTATTGGTTTATACTAGCTACTCATCTCATCAAAAACAACATCTCTGCTCACTGTAAACTTATGAGTAGAAGGGTTATAACATCTATACCTTTTTTGCTGCAGAGAGTAACCAATAAAGATGCACTTCTCAGCTTTTGGATCCAACTTGGATCTCAACTCATTTGGCACATGAACATAGGCAATGCAACCAAAAATCTTCAAATGAGAAATATCTGGTTTCCTACCAGTATACCTCTCCTCTGGAGTCATTCCATGTATTGCTGCAGTGGGAGTCCTGTTCATTATGTAGACTGCTGTAGCAACTGCCTCAGCCCAGTAAAAATCTGGTAGGTCTTTTTCATTGAGCATGGCACGAGATACCTCTCCAATATGCCTGTTTTTCCTTTCTGCAATTCCATTTTGTTGTGGGGTATGAGTGCATGAATATTGCTGCTTTATGCCATGCTCCTGCAGGAACCTTGCAAACTCATTTGAGAGGTACTCTCCCCCTCCATCTGACCTTAGGCATTTTATTTGCAGGCTTGTTGCTTTTTCAACCATAGCTTTAAGAGTTTTGAAATGCACAAAAACTTCACTTTTCTTTTTCATAAAATACACCCAAACTTTTCTGCTATAGTCATTAATAAAAGTGACAAAATAATGATAGCCTCCAAGAGATGTAGCTTTAGTAGTCCACACATCAGAGTGGATTAATTCCAATGGCTTCTTACTCTCTTGAACATGTCTAGGAAATGGTTTCCTTGCCTGTTTTCCAAACTGACAGGCTTCACATACCTTATGCATTTCTGCAACCTTGAATTTAGGCAATCCTGCAACAATATTTTGGGCCTGCATTGATTTAAGTCGCTGTACATTAACATGACCAATGCGTTTATGCCAGATATCAATATCTGCAACTACACCGGTCCCATGTGCAAACATTGCTGCACTCAATTCAGGCATGTCTGCATCCAATGTAAACATTCTGCCCTTCTTCTTTCATTTTGCTATCAAGCGACCTTTATTTTTCATATCCTCAACAAAGCATCCATGAGGATTAAATCTGACCTGCAAGCCCTGCTCAACCATTTGACCAACAGAAACCAGATTCTTGGTGATATTCGGGACATGAAATACATCGGACAGGTATTTCTTTTTCCCATCCTGCATAGACAAAGGAATTTTTTCAATCTGCACAATAGGATGTTCAGTATCATCACCAGTCTCCACAAATCCAAGTTTTTCCATTTTCCTTGCATCCTCCATCCATTCTGCATGACCTGTCATGTGGTTTGATAAACCTGAATCAACATACCACACATCGTTGCTTTCTTCTGCACTTGTCACAGAATTATTCATGTGCTGCACCATAAACAAATGCTCATTTCTGTCATCACCCTGTCTACTAGAAGATGCATAATTTCCTTGTTGCAATTTTCCATTCATGATGTCATTCTGCTTTTTATAGCAGTTTTTAGCCATATGACCCATTTTACCACAATAGTAGCATTCAACATTACTGTTTGCATTTTGGCCTCTTTGCCATCCACTACGACCTCTTTGGCTCCCCCTGCCTCTAGAGTTACCACATCCTCCTCCATAGGACTGGTTTTCTTGAGTTTGCTGCATATTCTGATTTCTACCACGGCCTCCAAATCGGCCTCCTCTACCTCTGCCTCTACCTCTTCCAGCATTTGAGTAGAAGACAGTTTGTTTTGAAGTTCCTCCTGAAGAAGATGCACCACCATTTCTCTGCTCCTCAAAAATTAGAAGAGCAATCAACTCCTCAAAATTAGGAAATCTTTCACGAACTGAAATGGATGTCCGAAACTGTGCATAATCCTTTCCTAGACCATTCAAGGTCACAGAAACTAAATCATCATCTTCCACTGGTGACCCAATGGAAGCAAGTGCATCTGCAATCTTCTTCACCTTCATGTGGTAGTCATGATGCTCATACTTTCTCTTTGCACATTATGCAACTCTTGCTTGAGCTGCATTTTCCTAGCTTGCGTATTTGTGCTATACATTTTTGACAAAGTATCCCATGCCTCCTTTGGCGTACTTGCATCCTGAATATGCACAATCATAGAGTCTGAAATACTGATAGACAGCCAATACATAACTTTTCTGGCTCTCTCATGCCTTGCTTTGAATGCATGCATTTGCTGTTGATTGAGAACATCAGGAAGAACTGGTTCTTCTTCATTTCCTGCAACAAATTCCCAATATCCTTTTCCCATAAGGAAATTCGTCATTCTAAACTTCCATGCTTGGAAGTTATTCTTGTCAAGCTTTTCAGTTACAATCTGTGAAAGAGAATCAGACGCCATTACAGAATACTGCAAAAAAAATTCTGTCACTGCAGAGAACACAGCTTCAGCCTCACAAGGACAAATATGCAAAACTGACGAAAGTGGTATTTAACCACACAGTCACTTCTTAGTGACGATTTTGCATCAACAGGCAACAAGGATGATTCTGCAACTCCCAATGTCTCTGCGCACAGGCATACGATGCAATTTCTACAGTAACTTTTCACCGACCTGTAGAACAGTGGCTGCACAGCATAAAACTGGGCCTTTTCCTGAGTGCATGCAGAAAACTTCCGCCTCCAAAACAGGCCCCGAAATGGCCTCAAATAAAAAAAACAGGGTCGCCAAGGGCTAAAGCCCTTACCCGCAGCATATACTGCCCTCTTGCTTCACCGCGAAGGGCATCTCAACCTGAGACAATGCACTCTTGCAATTTCTGGCTGTGCTACCTGCAGAGATCTGCTCCCAAAACGGAAAATGAAAGCAACACTACTCCTCTTACCAGAACACCGCGAGCTTGGCTTGCTTTCTTGAGCTCCTTACCACGAACAAGGCTCTGATACCATGTCAAGATTGTGGGAGAGAAGGAAGGAGTCTCACTTGTAGCTTTCTTGCTTGCACAATGGGGGAATACATACAAAGGTGGAGGCTGAAAACAGTTTTCCTCTTCTTAGTTGTGTAAGCCAAAAAGAAGTCTCATACAAAGAAATAGAAGAACCTATATATGGGTCTCAAACCAAACTCAACTAACTAAGGTGGCATACTAACTGAGCCACAAACTAGAGTAGATAAGGATAGCTGTCATGTAGCTATTATTCATGGGCGGTGTACCAACCACATCTGCAACTGACAAGTCGGTGACATAAATGCACAACGGTCACCCTGGCATATCACGAGTGGAGCTCGATATCTCAACATGAACTAGGAGCCCAGATCATGACAATCTCAGAGGAGCGATTGGCCAAATGGCGGTCTCAAAGAGACCCAACCTATGTAGCACCAACTTCCTTTCGAGTGCTGACTGCCATTTGGGGTATGGACTTAGCTGAAACTAGCCAAGAGAACTCTTTGTCTGATAAGGTTCTCACTGAGGAGGAGTTACATGTTGCTAGTAGACCTAGACAAGGTTCCATGCTACTCAATGTTGCAAAATATCTATCGGTATTGAGTAAGTTGCCACGAGTACTAGATGCGTATGCCACGCTCTAGTACAATCCGGAGTTCTACAATTGGCTTTTATCCTCGTGAAGTGACATGGATTCATAGATATATATATAAACAAACAATGACTTTTGTGACCCTGTATAGACACTATCAACACACATAAGCAATAATAGTCAAGCGTAGGGAGAAGAGTTGGGTTCAACAGGCTAAGCTCCTCAGGTCCTCCTCTCACCACACTTTTAGAAGTTGTGTGACCATTCCCACCTCCAAGTGGAGGGCATGCAACCCTCATTACCAGCATAGGAAGCCCTGACCAACATCTCTGATGGTGTAGATAGGGTACCATCCCTTTCTATACACCTTTCCCCCTTTCCGGTCTATCCTTCTGAGGATGAGCCCTGCCCCACTCCATGACAACTAGTCCACATAACTTAGCATGAGCCAAGGTCTGCTAATGGTTGGAGGCCAAATGAACATCATCATGGGGGCCATCCCTCTATAACAAACATTGCATGCCTCACCCCTCCCCTTCTCGTCATATGCGCTTGATAACCCACACTATAATCCCTTCCATGCGAATGGTTTTATCTTATATCAAGGCCTAATCCTTGGTTCGCATTTTGTAGGCCCCCCTACGTGGAAGACATGGAGCACCCAGGGTAACTGGCTTGCAAAGACGCTCTCCGCCATAGAAGGGAACATGCAGTACAAGCTTCTCTGCCAGTGCGCTACGTGCCTAGCCTCAAAAGGTATGCAAAGAAATGAGGTCCCAAGCGACACCGCCTCAGACGTAGGCCAAAGAATCCCCAAGCTAGGGGAATAGAAGCTCAAAGAAGCACACAAGGCATGGCAACACCGGTTGTGCGAGCCCCAACAGATGCTCGGGCACCATGTGCTTAAAGGCAAAAAGGGCAGCTCGAGACAAGGAAGAATTTGATGCATTGTTCAAAAGCATTTTGGAAACGGTTGCGGCCAGAGACTATACCATTCAAGTCCCGGCTGACATCTTCCCTGCCCAACCTCACAGGAGCCCCTCACCAACAGAGCCTCAGTCGCCTGACCACCCGGATTCACCCCGCCTTGTGCAAATAGAGTAGCTCCTATGATATGCAAGAAACTTAAGAAAGGCCATCCTGCCATAACTTTTTGTCTTTTGAGGGTTAAAGGGGCATGCTCCCCACTTGTACACACTTTCCTGACCTATTGCTAATATATGCCAAGTCTTTAATAAGCACCAGAATAGGCATCGCAATCAGCATCATAGGATTTTGAAAAAGTAATATCTTGACATGATTGCATTTGTTCGTTGTACTTGACGCATGCGACTTGCATATACTCTCATGAAGTGACAAGTGGATGTAGGATGACACAAATTTTCGTGCAAACGTGTTAAATGCCCAAGTCACCGCAAGACCACCAACCTCACAAAGAACCGCGACAAAACCACGCTGCCGAATGCAAAGAATCATCCTTACGAGTGTCCACATCACATGATCCAAAGCATAGTCATGGGCTACACTCTCTTTCTGGGTCAAGCTCTACAGTTGGCTCACGACACTCAATTTCACCGACATCGCGTGTCGCAAAGAGGTTTGCAATATCTCAAGTGTATCTCCCCATCTCAACAACTGCTTCTCTAACAATGAGGCTAGGGCACAATTATCACTGTAATATCCATTTCCTGAGCCTTTGAAGCTTGACATTTCCCAACCCATTTAAAGGTTGATAGCCTCAACATATTGCAATGGTTGTACTCAGGCAAAAAAAAAAGAAATTAGAAAAGAACGAAAAGATAAGAAGCATCCACGATCACAGCACAACACCTAGGGGTCCTCAAATTAGGTGCGACCAATGACCTTGGTCGGCTGGCTCCGCCCCTAATCCCCTAGTCCCTTAACATCACCCACAATTTTTTAGGGCACATCAAGGGCAGGACATACCTAGGGAGCTTGTATCGTCTATGGTTAGACCTGTCACCCTGACCCATTCACACGATTCCTTCTTGCACTCTGCCTTAATACCATTGCAATCAATTGTGGTAAGCACCGCACGAATGGCCATGAAAAGTACAATGTCCTCATCACATAGGTCCAATAGCTACTAGCTACCGATAGTGCAGTGTCCCTGTGTTCAATTATGTTACGTTGTGCAGCCACAATGCAAAGGATGTCGCATACACCTTCATGTGTAATTCTTCTCAACATGGACAACTTTGCTTCATCCCCCCATTGTTATGAGAAACCAGTCCGCGGTCTTCTAACTACGTAATATCTAAGTATGCATGAGCACTCACATAATATCTGCACCAAAATATATTCACAGTTTGGGTCCTCAAGTGCATGACAATACTTTCAGCTTGCTTAGAGTTCAACCTGTCTCCCAAACTAATTAAACTATGTCTTGTGCACGATAGAGAAGACTAGCACTACCCCTAGGGAGAGACCACCTATGAGAGGTTTTCAATTGCAGGTATTGAAGACTCCAACGAAGGTGTCATTCGCTCTTCATCGACACTCAACTCTGAATTCCTATCCTTTATCATCCTGCAAGCCCACCAAGAATCGTCATGTGCAGAATCCCCAATAAACCGCCGCTTGTACTCCATCAGTGCAATCCCCACAAAGAATAGCCCTACCACTAGCCACCTAAATTACCAACGTGCCCCCAACGACCTTCCTCCCCACTACTACCAACACTCCTCCATGGCAACCACAGACATCCTTGCCACCCACGTCTTCGGTGCATGCTAAAGCCTACTATCTACGACGGTGAGTGCCATGGGACTGGCATTCATCTAGGAGGGGATAATGTTAACCCTTAAATGAATGAAGGTGAAAAATCTGGAAAAGCTAAAGCAGAAGACAAAGGCCAAGGCAAAGTGAAACGGAAGACAAAGAAGCATAAGGAGAAAAGTCCTAAATAAGGGAGAAAGGCGTGCAAGGAAAAGTGCAAGTCAATACTTTCGTAAAAGAGCGCAAGGCATCATGGTTTAATTCAAGGAGAGCCGGGTTCTCACCCGTGCAATTTGTAAATGTGGACGGGCGGTGGAAAGGAAGCTAGGAAGATAGAAGGACAATGGGGAAAAGGGCCTAGGCCACGGCCGGTCATGTAAAAAAGGGGATAAGGGGATGACCGCCCAAAAAGGGATTTAGGGTTTTGTATATAAATTTGAAAAGTGAATGAGAAGCTCATTCTTATGTGGGGCCAAAAGTGGTTCTCCTCTTCTTCTTCTTCTTCTTCTTCTTGCTTGCTTGAGCTTGTGCTTGAGAGAGGGAGTGTGAGAGTGTGAGGGAGTGAGTGTGTGAGGGTGAGGGACCGGGGAGGAGAAGCTCTCTATCTTCTCCCCTCTTCTTCTGTTCTGTTCTCTTCTCTTGTCTTGCTCGTGGCGATGGAGCTTGGAGCGTGGAGCTTGAGGATGGAGCTTGCTTGAACCTTGCACTTGGATCGTGGAGTTGAGAGGAGGTAACTCGATCGGCATGGAGATAAGCTCACTACACCCGTAGATATGGATGGCGCGTTGGCTATGTGAGAGGTAGCCATTAGTGCTCGGCTTGGAACGCTTGAAACAATAAGTGGTTCGAGGGTCTTGGCAGTTGAGTGAAAGCTCCCACAATAATCATGCCTTTTGGGTTGACCAATGCCCCACCAACCACCTTTCAACAATTAATGTGCACTATATTCAAAGATATGCTTAGAAGGGAGTAAAAATATCTTCATGGATGACGTGTTCTCACTCTACTTGGAGGGAACACTTAGATAAAATTCGAGAGTCTTTGAATGGTGTCAACTATATTGTCTCTCATTGAACCCCTTGAAGTGCTAGTTTTGGGTGAAGCATGGATGCATCCTAGGGCACGTAGTGTCGAAGAAAG
This sequence comes from Lygodium microphyllum, assembly GCF_053477565.2. Lineage (NCBI taxonomy): Eukaryota > Viridiplantae > Streptophyta > Polypodiopsida > Schizaeales > Lygodiaceae > Lygodium > Lygodium microphyllum. Next base: position 41,753,766 of record NC_141160.1, on the reverse strand, counting down.
GCATTGCCACATATTTCTTGAAGGTCAGGGTCATTGTTAATCTTCCATTCCCAACTGATGACAAGGGAGTTTAGTGCTTCTTAGGCCATACAAGGTATTATTGGCGGTTTGTGTTGAACTATGCCTTGATTACTAGGCCTTTATACAAACTTTTGATCATATTTGAATGGACTGAGGAATGCCAACCCGCATATGAGGAACTGAAAAAGGCTCTGACCACTGCATTGATTCTACGAGCCCCAGATTAGACACTCGCATTCCTTGTGCACATTGACACTTCGAAATTCACCGTAGGAGCTGTGTTGTGCTAGCCTAGTGAACACAACCTATATTACCTAGTGAGCTTTGCTAGCAAACAACTCACTGAGACCGAAATCAATTACTCAACAACGGAGAGAGAAGGTTTGGCCATGGTATTTGCTGTAAAGAAATTCTATCATTATCTTTTGGCTACACCTTTTATCTTCTTTGCTAACCATTAAGTCTTATTATATCTTGTTAATAAACCTTGTGCTACAAGATGCATCACTCGATGGCTACTTCTACTTTTAGAGTTTGACATCTCTGTGGTGGTACATAAAGGGAAGCAGCACTTCATGGGTGACCATATGTCTTGCATCCCCACAAGAGAAGCCATTGGACAAGGCATTGTAGACGAACTGCCAGACGCACATCTATTCAGCTTGTCCACAACGAAAGGGATTTGTTTAGAGCCGACATGATGCTGTATTGGGTAGATGACATAGTCCAAGTGCTTAAGCATGGACTACTTGAACAACCAATAGAAAAGGCCGACTTAAGCGGCTCATCCTGAAGATCCAACCCTATCAACTAATAGCAGGCCAAATCTACAGGCTGGGGAAAGATGGATTGCTACTCAGATGCATGTGTGAGCATAAAATGCATGAGGTACTCACAGAGGCACATGGTGGAATCATAGGAGGACACTTCAGTGGAGACACGATAGCCTGCAAGGTGCTGTAGACCCAGCTGTGGTGGCCCACTCTTTTCCAAGATATAGCACAATTCGTAAAGCATTGTGATGAGTGCCAATGGACTAAGGTCCCTATTCGTAAGGATCGCAATCATTACACAATAACCCTTCGAGAAATGGAAAACTGACTTCATCCGATCAATTAGTTATGTCACATAATATTCACAAGCTAAATACATCATTGTTGCTACCAATTATCTAATGAAATGGGCAGAAGCATGCGCTACGAGAAGAAACGATGCTAGGATCACTGCCAAGTTCTTATGGGAGCAAGTAATCTCACGATTTGGTTGCCCCATCAAACTTGTTAGTGACCAAGGCACACACTTCATCAATGAAGTGATATGCCCATCTCTTGTCTACCTTCTTGATCATCCATCGAAAGTCTTGGCCTTATTACCCTCTGGAAAATGGCCAAGTTGAATCCACAAATAAAATCTTGGTGAATGTATTGACTAAGGTGGTCTCTGCTTCACATATAGTGACTGGGATAACAAGTTGATGGCAACCTTGTGGACCCACAACACAGCTTACAAAACGATTGTAGGTTAGACTCCCTTTAGGTTGACCTATGGAACGGAGGCAATTCTACCCTTAGAAATTTTCATTCCTAGCCTACGGATAGCCCTTCAAGAGAGATGGGATGGGAAGGAGGCATGGATAGAGCACCTAGTTGAGCTCGATTTCTTATTGGAAACCCAGCTTCTAGCCACCCATGAGCTAATATGCGAGAAGCAAGATGCAAAAGCTAGTTTGACAAGCACGTCAAGGGACATAAACACAAAATGAAGTTTAGGGGATTAGGTCCTTTCAAAGTTCAGGCCATCAGCCAAATTGGCAACGTGGAGCTCGAAACCCTCAAAGGTGAGGGCATAGGCTTCTTCAAAGGTGGTCACATAAAGAAGTACTGCCCTCCCACGCACCCACTACATGAGCCTCCAATACTAGCTTCCTCTATTAATGTAAGACTAGCCACCATCACTGAGATGGACGATGATGAAGAAGAAGCTATAGAACTAGCTTAGCTATGCATAATGGTCAGTGACATGCACACATGCACCTTCAATGCATTGATCGATGAGGGAGTTGACTTTAATATCTTAATTCATGATCATTGGACTTGAATTAGCAAATCGCAATTACAGCCCACTAACACCAAACTCAGTCCGTATGGGGGCCGATCATATGCACTTTTGGGAAAACACAAAATTGCAGTTTCTATCGAGTTTGAAAGCATACGGATGATTTTCTATGTGTTGCCCAACACTAAAGAGGCAAGCATGGAGTCACTGTTAGGATGAACCTTTAAGAAGCAAGGTCATTGTAATGTTGATTATGAGTCGCAACGTATCCACCTAGCCATGGGCAATGTCCTCATAGTTACAGCCTTCAGCAAGGGCTACATGACTCCATCCGAGTCTGCAAGGCCACTGATAGAGGAACCTGCCACCAAGTCTCAAGAGGGGGGTCATAACTCATCTCACCACTCACCAAACCTAAAGACCTGCAAATTACTGAAGCCAAGACTAAAACCCTTGAACAAAGGTTTCAATGGATACATAAACATCAAGGCCTGCCACCTAGGAATAGAAATCCATGGCCTCGCAAGGCTAATGACCCACAGTCAAAACTTAGAAGGTCAAGACAAAACTATGGACATCGACGTATGGTCCCCAAGACCTTATTGCAAGCGCAAGGCTACTATGTAGGTAACACCTGGATTTGGCTACCTAAAGCCAAAACAACCAAAGGACCTACTCAAACGCTACCCTCAAGCTTAACCATATGAAACATCAAGCTAGAGGCACTCAGACCCCAAGAAACTCAGGCTATTAGATCCCTAAAATCTCCAAGGTCTAAGTCCACAGAATCTAAAATAATATATAGGCCAAAACCGCAACCCGCTCCTGCTAACAACCTATCTCAACTTGGGCCTACTAGTACTCCTCAGGCCTCGGAAGCACCCTTAGCTCTGCTGCCACTGTTGCCGATGCCCAACCTATTGAGCAAGAGGCCAAGTCACAACCTTAAAAGCACCTCAAGTTGCAACAATCAGCTGAATTCTCTAGTTCACAGTCAAACCCCAACCACTTGTTGACCTTAGACCCTCTTATGAGTGGCGATCAATTCTGACCTTGGCCCCGGTCTTAGCTGAAAATACGAGAGACAACTTGGTTGCTTGCCTAAGACACTTGGATGCTACTTTCATGACCCTGGCTAAAAGCTATGATCGACTAGACTTATGTCTCTTGGGAAAAACTATAGCAACTGACGTAGGAACACTCCCTTACTCTTGGGAGGAGTCATAATTTGTATTTGTCAGGGCTTCTGAAGCAGCTCAGGAGTTAATTTCACAACTGAGATATCTAGGGAACATACAATCAAACAGTGTCTCATTACATCGTATAACAAGAACACGATCATGGCCACATACCAACAAATCGAGAAGTTGAAATAGCTTGCTAACAATGATTCCTCTTATTTCTTTTAGAAATGGTACACTCTTCGATTGCAATGGGAGGTAGAGGGATGCCAAAGAATGACCAATGATGAGCAACAACACGTAATCAAGGCATTGGAATACGACCCAACCTATGTAGCTCCAACTTCCTATAGGGTGTTGATTACCATCCTTAATTGACTCCTGAAAGAACACATTAAGGGACATCCTTATTTAGGTCACATCCTCATTGAGGAGGAGCTACACATTGCCAGCCGAGTGGACTCTGATGACTTCTTACTTGATGTCTTCACTTACATTATGCATGTCGGAGTCCGCCCTTTAGACATGGATAGCTATGCTAATTTAGAATATAACCCGAATTTCTATGCTTGGCTCATGCAAAAGTAAAACACTAAGACTACGTGCTAAAGGCCCTTCATCCTCTAACCGTTTAATCCTAGGAAGGATTCTTCTCAAAGGGGGAGGGGGTAAGGTGAATCAAAATCAAATCAAACACCTAAGGAAATAAGAAAAGGAAAAACACATCTTAAAAGCCTCAATCCACATCTAAGAACAAAAAAGAAAGGAAAACATTAAATAGCGATCGAGAAAAATGTCACAAACTTTGAATTAAAGCTTGAAAGGGAAGTCTATTTCTGTACTAAAAACATTTCAATTCAGCAAGCATGAAGTTTTTTCTTCTAGCAAGTAATTGTTTTAAAAAGCACTAATGACAAACCATGGCTTATGACAAAAGATGAAGATGTCGCAACAAGACCAAGCCCATCGCCTCCCCTTCACGGAAGAGAAAAGAGCAAAGTACGGCCTCTCCCTTGAAAAGAGGAGGTACAACTAGCTCAAATTCAGGAGCATTCACAACATCAAAGAGGTGGTGACTAGTGAGGAGGATGTCATGAGGTTTGTAGACCAATGGAACCTTGCCAAGTACATCGAAAAGTTCAATGACCACACTAAGTGTATGGAATTCTTGAGGACATATAACCCTGACTAGGAGTGTGGGACAGTAACCGTGGGAAGCATAGAAGGAATCAAGTAGGTGCAAGTCTCGCTCAGTAAGGGCTTGGTGGTGAAGGTGCTGGAATTGGAACCAAAGGTGGAAAAGAGACATTTATGCAATGCTAAGGATGAGTAAGGAGAGCGTCTTGACGAAAGATGGCATAAGCATCCAGGACATCCCTAACGTGGAACTCAGATTGTAGGCCAAGGTGATCCACTCCCTCTTCTCCAACCAAAGGTACAACTCGCTCATGCATAGGATCAATGTGCCTGTGCTAGAGAGCGTGGTAGCTTGTTAGAATATCAAGCTCATTTATGTGTGTTGACCGGACATGAGCTGGACACAGCTAGTCTAGCCATAGTAGTTAGGTACATTAAATAAGTCGGTGCCACTACTGGTGTGAATGGTCTTATGACCTTAGGTTGTACTTTCAATATACAGTGTTGAATGAATAATGATGTGTGTGAGAGGAAGCATGCTGCTTCACTCTGTCTGACATCTATCTGCCTCCATGAATTTGAACATGGTATCAGAGCCATGAATCGGCAAAGACTGGGTGCCTGGGAGTGTGGCATTGGACTTGTAGGAGCTGAAGTCAGAGGAAAGGTCATTCTTCTTCAAACAGGCTGAAGCCATTGAACAATGGAAGGTATGCAGTGTATGGTTGTATGCTCAATGATCAAAGGCATTATCAAAGGCTTGTTTATAGCCTTGAGAGGGATGTGTTGAGCACCTTGGAGTGATTCATTGTCATGATTAACAAGATCGTGAGCTGCGCTGCCCCCCCTGTCAATCTGCGCTGTTGCGGCAGGTCCAGATTCAGGTCCTTCAGCTTCAAAACGAGGCATTAAGCATCTTATACATGCTCTATGAAGTGTATGCTGACCCTGGGGTGTGACCTTGAAGGTCTGACATGTCAATGGAAGCTTGGGTGATGAGGTATGGACTGTTATGCAGGTATACAGGTCTGAAACTGAATGTACACTACTGAATACAGTGATTTACATCACTGTTTTGATCCTGAAGAGCATTTGAAGCTCCCTAATATGCTGGGAAGATTGCATTGCAGACAACACAAGTCAAGAAGTCATATGTACTTGATGTGAAGTACTTGAGCTGAATTTTCTCATTAAAATATTCAGATCTGAGAACTGTTTCACTGCTGAAAACTGTCATATACTATCAGTGACAAGCATTGGATACTACTGATGCAATACAGGTCATTTTTAGAGCTCTATCACCTATGAGAGCTGTCATATACATGCTGGATGTATGGAGGCTTGAAACATGCAATGAGCATCATTGAAAACTGAAGTCTGGAGCTAAAGTAAATGCAGACATATTGTCTTGGTCAAGTACAAATGGTTCATGAAGTTTTATGCTTTGGTCAGTGAAAACAGGTTGCCTATGTATACCCAAATGCTCATGTATTGACCTTGTCATTACGAAGTAAATGTATGACATGATTGGAAGACAGTTTGGGGCTGATTGGAACTTGATATGCTAAACTTTGGTTGACTGCAACCTGCAACTGAATTTGTTGACACTTGTATGTGCTGGTTAGGCACTGTTCTGTGACTCTATGCTCATGTCATGACTGCCAAGTGTACTAGCAGCTATCTGGGAGGTTTTGGGACATGTGTGACATGATTACCACTCAGTTTTGGACTTGAAAGTGCTGCTGATTATTTACAGTTTACAGTTTTCAAACTGCATGTATTTACCTTGGCAGTGAGTTTACCAAAGCTCAAGCTGAAGCAAACACATAGCTTATGTATTGATAGTGATATCTACAGTTGAGATCACTTGTTTGTGGGTTGTTTTGGGGTGCCAGTAGGCTGAAATACCCTGGTTTTTTTTTGCAATTTAGTGCAGAAAACTGTCATAAACAGTTCCGGGCTGAAGTCGGACAAGTTGTCTTATTGGCTTGCAGGTAGTCAGGCAGTGTCTATAAAATGGCAAATGCTGATAGAACGGACAACATAACCCAGATTGTGGGGGAGAAGCTTGATAGCAATAATTATGCCATCTGGAAGTTTCGAATGGAGAACTTCCTAATTGGGAAAGGATACTGGGACTTAATGACAGGTGTTGAGGCTGAACCTGAACTTCCAGAAAGGAATCCTACAGCTGATCAAAGACGAGCGCATCGAGCTTGGACGGAAAGAGCTCGCAGAGTTTTACATTGGCTATCATTATGTATCTCGGATGCTAGGGTGATACAGATCATGAACTGTAAGAGCCCAGCAGATGCATGGAACATATTGGTCAAATACTATGGCACAACCACAAGTGCCAGGAAGATACAGTTGAAGCAGAAATTCAACAACATGGACCAGAAGAGCAGATCCATACAGGATTATGTCACGGAGGTTAAGACCATAGCAGATCAGTTGGCATCTGTTGGTTCACAGGTTGAAGATGAAGATATGGTTGCAGTGACCTTAAATGGATTAGGTCCTGAATACAAGTCTTTTGACACTTCAGTGTCTGTGCGGGCTGAAATGCCTGACTTTAATGAGCTGGTTGCATTATTGATTCATGAAGAAGTGAAGCTTGGCTTAGCTACAGGGTCAAGCGGTTCAAAGAATAAGGATGCAGTTTTTTACTCGAATCAGCGTGGCCGTGGCAGGGGTTATGGATCTGGTAGAGGAGGCCAGTAGAATGCATCCTATGGCACTCAAAATCAGCAGTCATCAAATGCAAGAGGTCGTGGAAATTTTCGAGGCAGGGGGAGATCTAACTCCCGTGGTAGAGGCTCATGGCAGCAGCAGCGTCAGTCAGACAATCCAAAAAAAGACAAGGATTGTCATTACTGTGGCAAGTATGGGCATATTGCAAAGGAGTGCTGGAAGAAGCAGGGGAATCAAAAGGGTAAATAGCATGGACACTATGCTACGTCCAGTCAGGCAGATGACTCTGGTGATAGACTATTTGCCATGCAATAGGTCAAAGATAAGGCTACTGAAAAATCATCTGATGATGCAGTGTGGTACATTGACTCAGGGGCATCGAATCACATGACCCCTCACGGTGATTGGTTCACTGATATGGTGACTGAAAAGCTTGGCTATGTATGCACACGTGATGACACGCATCATAGCATTGAGCATAAAGGCAAAGTGCCCCTGGTGGTTCATGATGGCAGGAAGAAAAATCTGCATGATGTCTTGCATGTCCCTTCAATTACGAAGAACTTATTGTCTGTTGGTCAGATGACGGAGCAGAACTTGCAGGTTAGATTCAATAAGCATGGTTGCTTTATTGAAGAGTTTGGCAATGACTGCAAGTTGATAGCTCGTGGTCACAGGAACGGTAGAATGTTTACTCTTGATGCTTCTTTGCCAGAGCTAAATTCAGCTATGTTTGCTCATGGTTCTGGCACTGTTAGGGATTTGGAAATCTGGCACAAGAGAGTGGGGCATGTCAATTTGCAAAGGCTGCAAACTATGTAGAAGAAACAGCTGGTTACAGGTTTACCCAAATTCCGATATTCAGATATTGGTCATGTATGCGAGGCTTGCCAGTTTGGTAAGCAGTCTCGATTGCCGTTTGTCAGGCATGTAAGGCAGAGTACACGTCCTTTGCAGTTAGTGCACTCTGATGTTTGGGGGCCAGCTCATAATGCCTCTATGGGAGGTTCTAGATATTATGTATCTTTCATTGACGACTACAGTCGCTATACCTGGCTTTCCATATTGAAAACAAAAGATGAGGTCTTTGCTGTTTTTCAGCAGTTCAAAGCACAGGTTGAGAAGGAATTTGAATGCTACATCTCTTGCTTGAGATCCGACAGTGGTGGGGAGTATGTATCAAATGAATTCGCTGATTTCTTGGCTGAAAATGGCATTCGTAGGCAGCTAACCTGCAGCTACACTCCGCAGCAGAATGGAGTAGCTGAAAGAAAGAACAGGGTTCTGATGGAGGCTGCTAGGGCCATGATGAATGAAAAACATATGCCACTTTATTATTGGGCAGAGGCTGTTACGACAGCTGTATACATTCTAAACAGGACTCCCACTGTAGATATTCATGATATGATGTCGTTTGAGAGGCTGTATGGCTACAATCCTGATATAGGTCATATGAAAGTCTTTGGATGTCTTGCTTATGTGCATATTCCAGATGAGAAAAGGAAAAAGCTGGATCCAAAAGTGCATAAGTGTATTTTCATTGGGTATTCGCAGGAGAAGAAGGCATATAAATCTATGACCCCTCTACTAGAGAGACTTTGGTGAGCAGGGATGTCATCTTTGATGAGATGGGCTCTTGGTATGTCTCACCAGTTGCAGTGCCATCCGATATGCCTTCCACTCATGTCTCTACAGTTGATTTGCAGCAGAGCACTGCTATGACAGGACCTAGCAGTCAGATAGTATCCCCATGGACAGGGAGATTGAGGAGCTCACCATCCACTGACACCAGTATGTTAGTGAGGGGGAGACATGATATCTTGGACAGCAAAGGAAAAGAAAAAGCTACTGAGGATGCATCTGGTATGATGACACCTGGCAGAATGACTTCTGGCTATGAGTCTGCTGATACTTTGGATAGCGAACTTGGTATTCCGACTGTCTATACGCCTGGCACAAGGCAGAGCAGGTATATTCCGCCTCATGAAAGAGGGGAATCGAGTAGTGCACCACAGCTTAGACCATCACAGAGGGTCAGATACCCTGTTGACAGGTTGACATACAGTGGCTACTCTGCAAAGCATTATGCTTACATGAAAAAAGTAATGGAGATTAAAGAACCAGATACATATGCTGAAGCTGTGAAAGATGAGAACTGGTGCACAGCCATGGATAGAAAAATGCATGCTTTGGCTAAAAATAAGACATGGGATCTGGTACCTTTGCCTGAAGGGAAAAAGACCATTGGCTATAAATGGATCTATAAGATCAAATGCAAATCTGATGGTAGTGTGGAAAGGTATAAGGCAAGGCTGGTCGCAAAGAGATATGCCCAACAGTATGGGCTTGACTATGATGAAACATTCAGCCCTATTGCCAAGATGGCAACTATCCGTACTGTGATTGCTTTGGCTACTGCTAAAGGATGAAAATTGCAGTAGATGGATGTGAAAAATGCCTTCCTCAATGGTGACTTAGTAGAGGATGTTTACATGGATTAGCCGGAAGGGTATGTTCACCCTGATTTTCAGCATTATGTGTGCAGGGTGAAAAAGGCACTGTATGGGCTGAAGCAGGCTCTGAGAGCCTGGCATGCTAGGATCAGCAGCTACTTGCAGAGTCTTGGTTTTGCTGTTGGCAGGGCTGATCACAGCCTCTTTACAAAGAAGACTGGCAGTGGCTTGGTAGTGCTGGTCATATATGTTGATGACTTGATAATTACTGGAGATGATGACATGGGAATTCAGCATGCAATGAAGATGCTGAAATATGAATTTGACATGAAAGATCTAGGAGATTTGAGGTATTTCTTGGGTATTGAGGTTGTACCAGCTGAAAATGGTTTATGGCTGATGCAGAAGCACTATGCCATGGAAATGCTTAAGAAGTATGGCATGACTGAATGCAAACCGTTGGATACACCTCTTGATCAGAATGTCAAGCTGGACATGAACACTGGGGCTGAAGTAGAGGATGTGACTATGTACAGGTAGTTGGTTGGCAGCTTGATTTACTTGACCATCACTAGGCCTGACTTGAGCTATGCTGTAGGGCTGATAAGCCAGTTTATGCAGAAGCCAAGGAAGCCGCACTTGGATGTAGTTAGACGCATCATGAGGTATGTTAAGTCCACTGTAGACTATGGGTTGTTCTATGTCAGAGATAAGCCCTTGACATTGATTGGATACACAGATGCGGATTGGGCAGGTTGCTCATATGACTGCAGATCTACAAGTGGATATGCATTTGGATTTGGTAGCGACATGATTAGTTGGAGCAGCAAGAAGCAACCTACGGTTGCTTTATCGAGTACTGAGGCAGAGTACAGGGGTGCTGCATTGGCAGCATGCGAGATTTCATGGTTGCTCAAGCTTATGGCTGATTTGGACATACAGGTAGATGCTCCAGTGAAGCTACTATGTGATAATCTGAGTAGTGTACACCTGGCTATGAATCTAGTTTATCATGCCAGGACGAAACACATAGAGGTACACTACCATTTCATCAGAGAGATGGTTCTCGCAGGACGCGTTGATCTTATGCATGTAAAGACAGATGAACATGTGGCGGATATCTTTACCAAGTCCTTGGGTAAAGATAAGTTCTGTGGTTTTAGACAACTGCTTGGAGTTCAGATGCTGTCTTGAGCTTGAGGGGGAGTGTTAGAATATCAAGCTCATTTATGTGTGTTGACCGACATGAGCTGGACACAGCTAGTCTAGCCATAGTAGTTAGGTACATTAAATAAGTCGGTGCCACTACTGGTGTGAATGGTCTTATGACCTTAGGTTGTACTTTCAATATACAGTGTTGAATGAATAATGATGTGTGTGAGAGGAAGCATGCTGCTTCACTCTGTCTGACATCTATCTGCCTCTATGAATTTGAACATAGCTCACTTGCTGAATGAGGTGGATTGGAAGGGCTACATGTGGAAGACCATAGACCCCAATCCACTAAAGCACTAGCTCTTGGAAGCAAATCGACAGGCAGAGAGTCCCCATCATCAAAAGGAACCAAGAGGAATAAGCCTTCAGCCAAAGCCTTGTTTATTGGGTATGGAGGAATCTTGACTGCCCTTATCCAAGAGGCGATAAAAGAGGCGGAGAAGAGGGAGCAAATGAAACACCTGATAGGTCACCTCCTTGTCATGACAAAGAACAATCGAGTGAGAGGAAGGTTAGTGAAGAGAAGGGAGAGCAAGAAGCTCAATCCAATAGAAGGAAAGAAAAGATGCTTAAGAAGAATACGATGCAGAATAGCAGGAGGAAGAAGGGAAGAAAAAGGAGGAAGTGAACCTGCAGAAAGCCAAGAAAGAGTCAAAAAGAGCCGAGGAAGAGAGGATGAGAAAGGCCATTGAACAGGAGGAGGAGGTGAGGAAGAAGGAAGAGGAAGACATTGAGTTGGCCAAATACAAGTCAATGGAGTAGCAAGGCGAACAAGGTGAGATGGAAATCTTGAGCCCAAGGAGAGAGGAGGGCCTAGGTTCAAGCACTCAGGTACCTAAAGGCACGCCAACCATAGTGTAGGAGGGCAAGGGCAAAGCCCTTGTCCACCCCATTCCGCCCCTCATGGTGCCTACCCCCATGACGACAGTGCCCACCTAGAGCACCCTAGCCATGATATGCCACTAACCTTATGGCTTGGACGCAATATTCCATTAGCAAGGAACTAGCTCAGGTAAAGAGCATGAAAACCCCAACTGTAGGGCAAAAAAGTCTGGCAATAGTAGTAGATGCCAAGTCAAGGTAGGACCCTAAGCGGAAAAAGGTGGGAGCCTCCACAACTCCCATCCCCACAACTGTGATGCCACCCGCTAACTACGATGAGTATGTCGGGGAGCTACTCTCTCAACTAGAGAAAGCCAAGGATGAAAAGAGAATAGCAATGGCTAAGTTGGAAGCCGAGAAAGAGTTGGTGGCAGCCCTCTAGCTAGAAAAAACTCAACAGGTGGCCATGTATCAAAAAGAAGTTAGTGAGCTAAAGGCAAAGCTCAATGCCAAGGAAGAAAAGGAGAAAACATTGAGACAACATCTCGAAGACAAGAACCAAGACCTGAAAGCTCAATTGCAGAGAGTCCAACTGGGCATGGAGGATCTTGCTGAAAGAGAAGCCGAAAGAATGTAGGAATAGGAGGAGCATCACCAAGAGGTCAAAGACCTAGTAGTTAGGGTATTCAAATAGATGAGTAGGAGAGGCTGGAGAGAGAAATCAAGCACTTGGAAGTCACAAACTAGTTGGTCCATTTTGCCTTTGTACTTGTTACTGATATACAACACTTGTTCATCCTTAGAAGTACTTGGCTCTTCTTTATTTTTTATCTTCTTTTCTTCTTCTAGTAGAGAGGCCTGAATGTCAATAAGTTTAGGATTTGGCATGTTGATTAAATTAGTCTAGACATTATCATAGTCTAGAGACAAGATTTTTAACAAAACACCAATGCATAAATCTTCATCCATTTTAATGTTGATCCCTACAAGTTGGGTTAAGATACTTTCCATGTAGTTCAGATCTGTTGCAAGAGATGTGTTAGGTTTCATATCCAATCTACAAAATTCAATTAATAAACCATACTTTGAAGACTTTGATTGGGCACCAAATAGAGTGTCCAATCTTTTCCAAGTGTCACAGGACATGTCATAGGTATCCACATGGTGGATATAGATGTTATCCAACTCAAGATTTATGATGGCTTGAGCATTGTCATCACTTTTCTACCAAGCTACTGCAAGAGCAGCATCTTGGGGCTTCTTCTCCCAACCACTAGTGATCACCTATAAGCCCTTCTTCATCAAGATAAGCTTTATCCATGTTTGCTAGGTGTGAAACTTGACTCCTTTGGAGCGACATGTCTGATGGGACCTAAAATGGGCCGGAACTAGCTATGGCACTAGCTCGACCTCATGCACACAACAGACAATCCCACCACACGGCCTCGTAGCCAGGAGCATCTGAGACTCACTCTACACTAAATCCTAATGTTGATTCTGCATTTGTATTAGGTCATAGTCCAAACGTTTACCATCCCTTCTCCTCACAAGGAGATCCCATAACATATAGGCATAATACCTCGCAGCACAAACATAAGGAAGCACCTCTCAGCTGACTACCGTGGCTCCACTACGACTCTCCTACACCTCGGGGATTGGCCCCAAGATGCATCACTCCAACATAAAGTACACACGATACAAGATTCACTCTTTCATTTTGAATATATTCCAAGAGATACCATGTGTCCTTACCAAAAAATTCCCAAAAGAAACAATTGACTAGCCTACAGCTTAGGATATCTTCAGACTCTCAAGCGTAGGTCACCGCAATGGAAAACATGTGCTATGCATCTAGTTCTTTGTATTTTGATACAATGGTTGATATGCACATGCAAAAGTGGATGATCTTAATGTGCTCAAACATAATTTTCAATCAGAAATGTGCAGTGCACAACCATGCTTTCCAATGCTCATTCACTAACTCGTTGCAGTGATATAAGGATAGCACCGAGACAATGCTCATGGTACTATCCTCTTAATTAAAATACAACAAACCCTATATCATGATGTGTATCAACAAAATTAGCAATAAATAGCACCCAAATCGCATCATTCAAACACCCCACCCCCTACTTTTATGTAGTGCTTCCGTTGCATAGGTGTAGGGGTTCATTTTGTCATGTTTTGATGTATGAAAAGTAATAAATCACAAACTTTGACAAAAAGATAAGGTGAACTGAGGCTAAATCTCATGCTCCGCTACCACCATACATTCACACACACTCATTGTATTTTTTCTTATTTTTATGGTGTATTTCTATTTTTTCCTATTTTTTCGTATTTTTTAGCATTTATTTATCAATAATTACTATTTTTTTTATTTTTTCATGCCAATCATTTCAGCATACAAAAATTTAATTTTATTTTCCATTTTTCCCCATAGGAACACATTTGACCCAGCCGAAACAACAAAACCATCATTTTACCCTTAAAAACCGCATTTCGGGTTTTGCGGGATTTAAATAACACATGCAAATCATTACGAAATAAAATTTTTTTGATAGACATCAATTAAACATGATGCAACCAGCACTCAAACAATTTTTCATCACATAAGAACATCATTTCTATCATAAAATATAAAAAAAGCTTCATTTCTTTCATAAAAAGTAGTCATACCGTGTTTCTACGAAACCTGAGACACATTAAATGACTGCGTGACCAGCGGACAGAGCCTCCATTGCTCTCAATTCCATGGTGCACATCAAGCTTCAACATCTCCATTAATCTCCATTATGATTTGCTTCAATCTCCTTCCCGATTCTTCCTTTAAGATAACGCGCATGAACAGCCCATAGAGGGGAGAGAGAGGAAGGAGAGACAAATATTCATTTTTGTTCTCAACAACCAAGTAGCCATTGGACGAGTGGAGAACGGCGATGGAAGGTGAAGGAAGAGTGCATCAGACTGATAGGATTAGTTTATGTGGTTGTATTTAGGTGCCATGATCCCTTTCTCTCAGAAAAATTGGCCCCATGTTGCAGGACGTCGCCATATCCTTCACGCTCCAAAAAAAAAAAGTCCTCCCCTCCCCTCTCCCCCCCCCCCCCCCCCATTGTCAAATTTAGGGGGTGCCCAAGGCCCCCCAAAAAGGGTGGCACCCCTTCAACTCTTAAGTGGCTGGCCATTTTTTGGCACTCCTCCCACATTCGGCATTCGAATAGACTTCTGAAAAATTCAGGGCGTTCGTCTCGAGGTCCCACATTGCCTGGCTCTTTTCAGGGTCCATTTTGACATTCCAAGAAATTATGAAAATTATCCAACCATCGCTTGGTGGGTCTTTAAAGCACTTTTGGCACCCCCTCTCTGACTTGCCACTTAAAATCGTACTGACTGCAGTAGCTGCCTTCGACGAAGTCTATTTTTCCCTTGAAATTCAATTTTTTTGACTATTTTTAAGCATGTTTCCCGGGCAAAATCCACCGCTCATTGGTGACCACGGGATAGGGCGACTCAACCCATCGAATCCCACGAACAGATTTGCACATAAACACAACCACAAAGAGCATCAAGTTGATTGAAACACATCACAGCTCTCACCCTATCCCTAGTCAAAACCAAGGCATGAAATCCACAAGGAGTAGGCCTAGCATAATCTGATAGAAAAGACTAAAACTAGTCACTAACCTAACTGCTCCAACATAGCCAAACTAACAAGAACTATCAAAGAGGTCATCCTAAGTGGTGGTCTGAACTATCTATCCAACTGAGGACAACTCAACTAGGAGCTCCTACTAGGCGAGGACTCCTATAGTCTGATCAAGAGGTATTATCTTTTAGCATGTTTTCCTTTTAGGCCTTAAATTTTCCATACTCGGGCGTGTAAAAAGGAGGGAGTTGAGCGTAGTGACCCAATGAAAACAGGGTATCGGCCTCAGGTCCTATCTCGATACCCAAGAACCTACCAAGCCCTCGCAAGGCAACAATTAATCCTTTTCTAACACTTACTTTTATTTTCGCTCCAACCTTCCTTATTCTTATTCTTTCAGCTAGATGGTACCCCCAGGAAGACAAGGCATTGGACTCGGGTCTTGTCTCATCCCCAGGAACCTACCATGCCTTGCAAGGCAATGAACAACTGCTCAAGGATTTTTCTATCTTTCCTTTTCTATTTTTATAAAGGTTAGAACCCCTTTTTACACACCTTTAGATATTCATATATTGTCTTTAAGATATTTAGGGTTTTTTTCCTTTGTATCATCATTTTGCCTAGCAAGCTTTGCTAACTACCTCACACTAACAGGAACTCCTAGAACGGCCACCTAGCAAGTCAGTAGAATAGGGTCACTAGAATTTCCGGTGAAAATAGGTCTTTCAGTGCTGCCTGACAATACTTGTACAAGAGGAAATGACTACTCAGACCTCCCCTAGACATGCCTAACCTAAACCTGGGACTTCATATCTTGATCGTCGGTCCCCAACAAATAAGAAGACAGTAACCCTTACATACACATATATCATTATTTGCTTAAGGGAACATGGAAAAAAACTCAGGAAGGGGATAAAGGCACCTAAAATGGCCACAAGAAGCTCCTTTGTAGTAAAGGCTCCCTCCAGCGACTTCGTCCACCTGTATGATGCAGTCACTAAAATAAAAAACCATTAAATATACCTACACCAAACAAACATAGGGCCCTCTTGGCCTAAAGAAATAGTACGTTTTATTGCAAACAAAGTGGCCCTCTTGCCCTAAAGGAATCAATAGTTAAAACCTTAAAGCAACTGGCCCTCTTGGCCTAATGAAATCAAACAAACCAACTCATATAGATACCTCCTTGGAAGAATGCAGATATACGAAAATACACTCCATTCTAAGGGGAAAAATCTCATCCCTAAACTAAATGCATCAAGTTGTGACCCATCCCTCTTGCTTATATAGCAAGATGTGTATGCATAACATGTTGTTTGATCAACCTATGGGTCCAAGATAATAGTGGTAGATGGGTCTCAGCCACTCTTCGCATTACCCATATCAACCATTGCCTGCCATATAATGCGTGGCCTGATAAAATTCCCCACAACCGACCAGGTCCTGTCTTATTATGAATAGCAATATCCGAACTAGAACCACAGTTGAAGAAGAGGTCCTCTTCAAAAGCAAAATTTGCTAAAGAATCCATAAATTGATTCCAAGAATGTGGAATAAGCTGAACAGATATGCTCTCAAATTCATCAAGTAGGGTTACAGCAATTCGATGATACATGCAAAGGATAGGATTCTGAACTATGTATGTCTCATTTAGTTGATTTAAGATCAATTGGGAATCCCCTTTTACTAACAACCACCGAATACTACCTTTCTTGGCAATATTCAATCCCATAATCAAGGATTTATACTCCACCATGTTGTTGTATTCAATGGGTGTTTAGTGCAAGAATTGTTTCTCAAATCTTCTTCCTTTGAATTTTGTGGGTTCCCCATTTTTCTTCAATAACGTCTAAGCTATGGTAAATTCTTGCAACAAAGACTTGATCTATTCACAATTTGCACCACTTCATGCTGCGAAGAAGAGGTAGAGGAGATATACAAGAGAAGAAGGCTTCTTCTCCCCAATGCCTCACTCTCCCTCTCACTCTCTCGTACTCTTTACTCTCAAGAACAAATATGGAGGCCAAAATCAATTCATCTTGTATGCAAGAGGAGAAGAAGTAGAGAAGGAGATTAGCAAAACCAAGAGAGGGCTTCTCTCTCCAAGTTCGTTACTTTCTCAACCTCTGTAATGAGCAGGGATCACAGGAACATGACATGGGAACATACTAGTCACACTGACGGTATATAAGGTGTAAGAGGGTGTTTTGAGGCATCACAGAATTATCAAGAAATCTCTCTTTTCACCTTCACAAGCTTTCATAGCTTCTTCTTCTTCTTCTTCTTCTTCCTCCCTTTCCTCTCTTTCTCTCTCTTCTCCTTGTCTTTCTCTCTCCTCTTCTTCTTCTCCTACAGTCCTTCTCTCTCTTCTCTCCCTTAGTTAGGTCTCTTTCATTACAAGTGGTATCAGAGCTTTGTTCTTGATCCTTTTCTTTTCCCATAGATTTAGGGTTCTCACAGTTTCCCACAGTTAGAAAACCTCAGTTACATCTCTCTCACAGGTACACAGGAGTACTTAGGTAGGTTGTCAGCCCTCTTGAAGACTATGGTAGCCTTTCTTGGAGCTTTCCCAAGAACCACGGACACATCTGGAGGTGGGTAGACAAATTTGACAGGTCGTCACTAATTTCCATGTAAGTTTCTTGAGGGTTTTGGGCAAAAGGAGTGTAGTAGAGTTAGAGAAGACCAAAAGCACAGTTACTTTTTCAAGAGGACCTTCTCTCTCCTTCCTTCAAGTTGCCATGGAACTTTCAACCACGAGAACTTCAGAGATCTTTCTCCCTCCTCTTCCTCAGCAGGAATGAATTTTCCTAGATCTTCCCCCTCACCTTGCTCATCAGCATTTAGAGTAGGCTTGAGCCTTGCTTGACTTGTCTGGAGCCTCCGAGGAGCAACCCGAAAAATGCGGCGCATTTTGCGTTGAGCTTCTTGGCTCACTCCTCCTACTCCAGCTTAGTCCCATCCCTCCTTGCTTCATCCGTCAACCTTGGCACACTCCTGGGCAAGCTTGAGCACATGTATTGATCCCCCCCCAACCAGTTCTTGACAATACCTCAAACCCTACTGTGGGTAGCAACCATGGCAGCCATGAAACCTTCAGCCCAGCTCAGGGCACACTAAATCCCCTTCAATTTTCTCACCCCGGGAGCCTTGGAAGCAGCCACAAGCTTCAACAAGTGAGGATATACAACATTGAAGGCCCCCATACAACCACGGGCAGCAAGAAGATGGGCAACCACAAAGCTCTTGAAGAAGGCAGCCAATGACTCTTCCCCAGGATTGAATAAGGTATGTCAATCAGTTCTTCCTCTCTCTTTTACATCCAATTGTTGAGCTTAGCCACTTGATGAGAGAGATGGAAGAAATTCTTGGGTTGACAGTGCCAATGGGATTCCCATCCTCAGTCCACACCCTGGGAATGCATGCATATCTGGATAATCTCTCAATTTCTTTCCCATTGATCAAGATTTTACTCTAATCCTTGTTTGATTCCAATTGATAAGAAAAAATAAAAATAAAAAAATTGTAAGAAGGGTAAGTCATGCAATCAGTGAGTCACTGAATTGCAGAGGTAACCCCTTTCCCCATTCCATTTCCTTATTGATCATGCATATCATGAAAGGCCCAATCTTCAATTTGTAAATGCATATCATGCTGGTTGCTTAATAATAAATGTCTACCATATATATTCTGGGTGAGAAAAAGCCCGATGCCAGGTGAGGTGGCAAGACAAAAGAGGGGTGACCCCCCCTCGCCATCAAAGACCCTGAAGGGGTGCACAACCCGGCCTGGGGGAAACTTTGTCCACCTCCCGGTGATCCGGAGCCCAAAGATTCTTACAGGTGTAGGTACACTTGAAGAAATAGCCCAAGCCCTGATCAGTTGAGTCTACAGCCCTCTACATGCATTGGTAATATCATGTATCACTTGGAAATGTATGGTGGATGCATGCAAGAAGGGCAGGGTATGCAGTCATGGAAATGGTCTCAACAATAGAACTATGGATGCAAATGATGTATGATTCTATGTGGCATTGAGAACCATTGTTAAGGACCTAGATGTCTTGGAATATGCACCTCATCATTGGGATAAGGTATGCTCCTTGAGGGAATCCTTGTAGGGTATTACAGACAGTCAGTCCCACACAGTCAGCCCACAAAAGTCAATTATAGCAAAGCCTTCTTATAGGACTGAGCATGGGTCCTATACCTCTATTTGAAGAGGGCATCCCCCCCTTCGATTTGAACCAAAAATCTCCCCATTCCGCCCTACAGTTTGGGAGATGCGCTCAATTTTGTGCTCAAAGGTACTGTGGGACAGACAGCAATCCTACACAGTCAGCCCACAAAAGTCAATTTAAAAAAAGCCTTCTTGTGTGATTGAGTGTAGGCCCCATATCTCAATTTGAAGAGGGAATTCCCCCCTTTGATCCGAACCAAAAATCTCCCCATTCCGCTCTACGGTTTGGGAGATAAGCTCAATTTTGTGCTCAGAGGTACTGTGGGACAGGCAGCAATCCTACACAATTAGCCCACAAAAATTGATTACATAAAAGCCCTGATCATTTACTATCAGAGATATTTTTACATAGCCTTGTAGAACGATTGAGAGCTTTAATTTGAATCAAAAAGTTTGGCGATCGAAGCTTCCTAGCTCAAGATATTGTCATTTTTGTAATAAGGGGTTTGGTAGACTGCACTTGGGATGGCAGGCCACAAGGGTAAAGCAAAGGCCCAAGAGGACTTCCAGTCTGAAATAAGGGACTCCCGTGCCTCAATGAATGATCCTACCTCAGCCCAAGAGGATCCTGAAGACATGTTCGAAGAGGGTGCTCTCGAGATGGACCGCTTCGCTATGCTCCACCATACTCTATGCCAACATGAAACCCGTCATGCTGAATGACATCGAGAGATGGAACAACGCCATAGGGAGATGGAAACCCGCCAAGATCACCGTCATTTCGAGATGATGGACAAGATGGACTTACTCATCGAGCACATGGGTGCTGTCATCCCCGCCCCCCTTGGATTGACCCAAGGAACATGTCCCTCCCCGTGAGGCTAACCGCCCTCCCCCCTTGGAGACCGGGCGCAGCCCACAAGGTTTTGGTAGTACCCATGGTGTTTCCCATAGCACTTATGAGATGGGTAAACCCTCCACTCGACATGATGAACCCCTCCTTCCCTCCCCCATTACGAATCCTTCAAGCCCATCCATGGGACTACAACTCCCCCGTAACGGAAGCTATATGCACACTCATGGGAATGGCCAACAAGGGCCTAATGCAAATCTTGGGCAGCATGGAATGCAAGGGGTACATGGACAGCATGCACATGGCAATGGGCAGCATGCACATAGCAATGGGCAGTATGCATATGGCAATGGGCAACATGCATATGTCAATGGGCAGCATGCACTGCAATGGGCATCATGCACATGGCAGTTTTGGGCAGTATGGTCATTTTGGACAACAAGGTTCTAATGTGCAATTTGGTTCTCATGTACTGCATGGGCAACATGGCCCCCATGGAAATTTTGGATAGCCAGGGTTTGGACAGCAAGACATATATGGGCAGCATGTAGCACATGGCATTCATGGACAACAAGGCCCAAATGAGCTGCATGACAAGATTGTGTTTACTAAGTTTAATGGGCAGTTCTCATCCCTGGCTGAATTAGAGGAATGGACCTCTAAATTGGAAGCCTATTTTCTCATTTACCCTCGTACCGATGAGGCAAAGATTATTTTTGCCTCCCTTCATCTGGAAGGTTTTGCCCACACATGTTGGAGATTTATTCAAAGAGAAAATCAGTAGTTTCATGACTAGGAAGATTTCAAAATGCATATGATCCAAGTTTTTGTCTCCCAGGTAGAGAAAGAACGTTTGGCTAGGCAATGGTATCAGTTTGATCAGCAAAATCTCACCGTGAGGGAGTACCAACCAGTTTATGAACCTATCCATGTATGTTGAGGCAGTCAGTGATGAGACCAAATTGCATAAATACATTTATGAGCTAGATGTGCATCTTTCAGTTGATGTAATGGCTCAAAAGCCAGCCACCTTGTTTGTAGCCACATAATTGGCTGAACGATATGGTCGGAAATACCGTTGCAATGAGGGCATGCAGCCCATTGCAAGACAACAAAGATACCCTATCTGGCAACCCCCATATGCTGGTAATTATCACAGCAACAATGCAGGGAATGGTAGCCCCAAAATCCCCACTTACCCCACTTTTAATGCTGAAAAGAAATATGGCATTTTTGGGACAGCACCCCCCTCCAAAAGTGACCCAAAGTATGCTAAAAATAAGATACAAAATGGCTTCAGTCCTAATGGTAAAAAATTCATTCCTCCTGAAGTTGTCGAGGATCACAAGGCTAAAGGCTTGTGCTTTAAATGTGGGGATAAGTACACGATTGATCATGCATCCAAATGCCCCTTTAAGAATGCCATTGTCAAGTTTAATAGCATGTATGCGCTAGAAGATAGTGACAAGTTGGAAGAGGACTTACATGACAACTCTCCCATGATGACACTTGCTAAAAATGCTGAATATGAAGAGGATCTTGACATCGATTAGTTTTATAACTCACCGGACGGGTTCCCTTTTGACCCCTCGGTGGCTGCCCCATGGATGACATCCATGGAGATACATTCTCATAGATAGTGGCAGCAAGCACAGTTTTGTGAATAAATCGACTCTTGGTTGTTTGACATGTGTTCCTAATGAATTACAATAACCTCTTAGGGTTCAAGTGGCCAATGGAAATGAGGAAATAAGCTCCCTGTATGCACACAAGTGTCTCTTATGCTGGCCGAAAATTATACAGCAAAGGTGGACTTAATTACCCTTGATATGGGCCCCGTGGATGTTATAGGATGTGATTGGCTACAACAGTTGGAAAAAATCTCTATGAACTTCTCTCAGTTGTATATGGAGTTTGTAATGCATGGGCAGCTTGTACATTTGAAGGGCATAAAAGAAATTGTAGATTTTCAGCTTATAACAACAAGACAACTCAAAAAGGAATTCAAGAAATGCTTTGAGATCTTTGTCTTGCATTTGCATAAGGATAATGATGACCAGCACACCTTGGGGAAGCAAAATGCACCACTAAAAGCACTTTTGGCTGAATATGAGGACCTATTTCAACCTCCCACCACTCTCCCACCTCAGAGATCGGTGGATCACCCGATTGACTTGGAGCCCCATGCCAATCCCATCAATAAACCCCCATATTGGCTCTCTAAATGTGAGAGAGAGGAAGTAGCTAAGCAAGTCAAGGAGCTCACTGAAATGGGATTCATAGAGCCTAGCTCTTCCCCTTATGCCTCCCCGGTTCTATAGGTTAAGAAAAAGGACGGATCCTTCCGCTTGTGCATTGACTACCGTGATCTCAATAAGATCACCGTCAAAAATAGATACCCCATCCCTCGAATTGATGACTTGCTTGATGAGCTCAAGGGTGCACGCTACTTCACCAAGATTGATTTGCGATCCGACTACCACCAAATCAGACTGAGAGTGGGTGGATGAAGTTAAAACAACTTTTCGGACTGATCGTGGCTTGTACCATTTCCTTGTCATGCCATTTGGGCTCACTAATGCACCCGCCACGTTTCAGAGCTTAATGAACAAAATATTGTAGCCATGGTTTTTCCAGTTTGTGTTGGCATTCTTTGATGATATACTCATTTACAACAAGTCATTGCATGAGCATTTGAAGCATGTCAGACAAATTTTTGAAATACTAAGAGAGCACCGGTTATTTTCCAAGGAAAGTAAGTGTGTCTTTATACAAACAGAGGTTGAGTACTTGGGACACATTGTTAGTGAAAAAGGCATTCAAGCTGATCCTAAGAAAGTGCAGTGTGTTCGGGATTGGCCCACCCCCACTACCACTACCTCCTTGCATGGTTTTCTTGGCCTCTCCTCTTTTTATTGGAGATTTATTTGTCATTATGCCACAATTGCAACACCATTAACTGACAGGCTGAAAAAAGAGTCTTTCTTATGGGATGACCAACTCACTAAAGCAACCCATTTTATCCCTACAAAATCTTAGTTTACAGCATCTCAAGTTGCCACTCAGTTTATGGGGCATGTATTTAAGTTGCATGGCTTACCCCATGTCATAGTACATGATCAGGACTCAAAATTTATGAGTCAGTTTTGGCAGACAATTTTCAGCTCCATGGGGACCAAATTGGCTCCGTCTACAGTCTATCATTCCCAAACGGATGGGCAGATTGAGCGAGTCAACAAGTGGCTTGAAACTTATTTGCAACATTTTTGTCATGATGCACAGAATTCTTGGGATGTATGGCTGCACTTGGCTGAATTTTCTTACAACAACTCCACTCATTTGAGCATTGGAGTCTCCCCCTTCGAAGCATTGTATGGCTATCGGGTGCCCCTTCCCACCGTGATCTTCAATGAAAAGCTCAACCCCCTTGGAAAAGAAGAGTTGGACCACATGCAAGCTTTACTTCAACAATGCAAGGCAAACCTCAAAAGGGCTCAAGAGCACATGAAGCTCCATGCTGATGCAAAAAGAAGACCCCTTGACTTTCAAAAGGGTGAGTTGGTACTCCTCAAGGTCCCCAAGTCCCGTTATGCTACACTAAAGGACGATTCTTGCAACAAGTTGGCACACCGTTACTATGGGCCCTACACAATCATTAAGAAGGTTGGGGAATTGGCTTACCGTCTCCAACTCCCCCCACTACTAAAATCCATAATGTTTTCTATGTGAGCCAATTGAAACCTTTCATTGGCATTCCCAAAGATCATGTAGAGGAGCTAACCCCCATAGATGAGGAGGGCCTTATCCAGTATATTCTTGAAGCGGTCATTGGGCAGCGTGAAAAGCAACTCCGCACCCGTTCGATCCATGAATACCTGATCAAATGGCAAGGCCTACCAATACAGGAAGCTTCTTGGCACCCAGCATCTATCTTGGATGAGTTTCCACACCTCAAGGAAGCCGTATTGGCTGGAACTTAACCATGACACCAGTTTTGGGCTGTAGTTTGCATCTGGACAGCCAACTGTTTTGCACCAGTTTTGGTCCTGACCCATTTTCAGCCCCATCTTCCATACATGGGCTAAAAATACACCTCGAGCACTCTACGCCAACACCTCACTTGCCCCAATCGGAGTTTCCTAGAGGAAGTTATGGTTATTTTTCTCTAGCCATACTATCTTGGACAGCACACTAGTAACTCCTGGACAGCCCTCTATTTCGCAATAGTTTTGGTCCTGACCTATTTGCAGTCCCCCCTCTCCCACATGGGCTGAAAGTACATCTCGTGGGCTCCGTAACGCCACCTCACTTGTCCCATTCAGATTTTTTGACACAAAGTTATGGCTGATTTCCTACAGCACATCCTTACGGGATAGGACAACATCCCTTGTTTTTTAGGACAAAAACTTTATGAGACAGGATGGTTTGTAATGAGCGGGGATCACGGGAACATGGCATGGGAATATACCAGTCACAATGACGGTACATAAGGTGTAAGAGGGTATTTTAAGGCATCACAGTATTATCAAGAAATTTCTATTTTCACCTTCACAAGCTTTCATGGCTTCTTCTTCTTCTTCTTTTTCTTCCTCCCTTTCCTCTCTTTCTCTCTCTTCTCCTTGTCTTTCTCTCTCCTCCTCCTCTTCTTCTGTAGTCCTTCTCTCTCTTCTCTCCCTTATTTAGGTTAGTTAGGTCTCTTTCATTACAACCTCTCTCTCAAGCAATAGCTATGGGGAAATTAAGAAGGTGAAGTAAAGGCTTGAACACTCTAAATGCACATATAAGAATGAGAATCTCCATTTATGTTACATATTATATACATAGGGTTTAGAGGTAGGTTGCCTCAATCATTTGCCTCTCTTTTATGTTTGGTCCCTTCATTTTTACATGTCTATGACTCATTTTTATATAGGGCTTGCTAGGGCTCTTCATCTTACTCTTGCAAGTCTTGTGTTGGGGGTAAAGGTGCCTCCGCCTAGCCGCCCGTGTATTACTACACTGACAATACCCGCCACTGCACATTGCAGGTGGCGGGTGCCAGTCACAATCACTTTTTCTTTATTCTTTTAGTGATAGTTTGAATAAAGGAAGGCCTAGCCACACATTGTGGTTGTTGGAGTTCCCACTTTTGAGTCTCTCTCTCTCTCTCTCTCTCTCTCTCTCTCTCTCTCTCTCTCTCTCTCTCTCTCTCTCTCTCTCTCTCTCTCTCTCTCTCTCTCTCTCTCTCTCTCTCCGCTTTTGCTCTCCATCCACCATAGCTCTCACTGCCAAGCTTCTTCCTCTTGGGTTCCACTTCCCTTTCAAGTGGCATCAGAGCAAAGGCATTGGAGCTTGCCCGAAATTCTCTTCAGCTCAGATTTGAAGAGCTTCAACCCAAGCTTCAATGGCAGCCATGGCACCTTCATTTAGCGTCACTACCGAGAGCGCTTTGCCTTCCTCAAGAGATTGATGGGCATTGGATGAGATGATGTCTTTTTCCTCATCCTATTGTACATGTGTACATGTTGTAATGACTTTTCTTTTTCTCTCTCACTGGGGAAGATTTGCCTTTAAGTGGGAGGTTGTTGGGGGTAAAGGCGCCTCCGCCTAGCCGCCTGTGTATTACTACATTGACAGTACCTGCCACTAAACATTGTAGGTGACGAGCACCCATTACAGTCACTTATTCTTTATTCTTTTAGTGACAGTTTGAATAAAGGAAGGCCCGACCACACATTGTGGTTGTTGGAGTTCCCACTTTTGAGTCTCTCTCTCTCTCTTGGCTCTTGCTCTCCATCCGCCATAGCTCTCACCGCCAAGTTTCTTCCTCCTACGTTCCACATCCCTTTCATCTTGTGTGTGCACAATTTGCATGTGAGTGAGCAAAACTCTCACTTTTAATTAAAATGCATGACAAAAAATTTAAATAATGATAGATGTTGGATTTAAACTTTCCACTGTGGACTTTTAGTGCCTATGTTGTATCTTTATTATTGCTCAAAAATATTCAATCTACATATATGATATCCCATTTGTGTGCAATCAGCCTTATCTCAATTTGTGGACTACTCTTCTTTGACTCCTTTGATTGACCTTTGATTGATTTTTTGACTTCAACTTTTCCAAATTAACTTTCCAAAAATTTGTGCCCTTTTTGTAGCCTTGTCTCTTTGGGGTTGACATTACAACCTCTCTAGATGAATGCCAATCCCTTGGCATGTTGGTCTAAGATAGTTTGATGGTAGTAGCATTGAGGACTTCAATACTAGGGATATGAAAGATGGAGAGGTAATGGTTGAAATGGGAGTTACTAAGGGTAGAGATGAATGTTCATGGTTTTGGGGTGTCTTTGAGGTGTACATCAAAAAAGAAAAAAACTCCTACTCTTTGTAGTGTCTAATCTACAAATTCTAGTGTATGGGTGCTTGTACAATGATATTGGGAGTTGGGTTTAATATTCCGAATGCCAAAACCTCCTAGGTATGTCCCACACTTGAGGACCCAATTGATGTGATGGTGGTTTGTGCAATAGAATTCAATAAAAATGTTGTATGGAAAATGAGTCTACCCATGGCAGCTCGATCAACTTTATTACTTAAATCAAACAATATTGATTGGAGAAAATCTTGGTACACAATTGGCTCTTGCCATAGTAGAAGAAGGTAGTTATAGGTCACTGAAAAGTTGGATCTAGGCATCAATAGTTTTGGTTAGCATTGTCTTGCAATAGAAGCAATAACACAATTTATAATGCTTCCAAGACTAGAAGGATAGACAAGATAATATATAAGGAAGAAAAGAGCAAATACATTGTGGTCACAACTAAGTGAATGTGGTGGTGGTTTTGGACCCTTGAAATGGTAGTGAGACTTATATTCTTGATGATATTGGTAGTGGTAGTGGGCTTGAAGTCAATTTAGAGACATCATTGAGGTCAAAATGCTAGATTAGTAGTGCTAGTCATGAGAATTCCAACAACAAAGAAGAAAAACATGCAACTAATTACTATAGCTCTAGAATAGTAGTATCCCTCAACTATTGCTACCACCATGACAACAATAGAAGCCAACAATAATGAGGATCAACAAGAAAGCCTTTGAAGTCCATAAACAACCAAGTAAATCATTTGAGTTAAACTAAGTCAAAATGTCCTATTGGCTTAAAGACAATACTAAGGATCTAGCTCAAAAAAGATAGTATACTTATGATGAAGTGTTTTTTGATACCATTATGAACATGCTCGTACAAACCCAAGAGCTTTTGGACATGGAAGAGACTAATCAATGGTAGAAACATGAATATATCATTAGCAAATTTAAGGTCATAATAGCTAAGAATTTGCAAAGACACTCACCAAACCTATAGCTAGAATTTTGTGTCTCTTCACCTCTTACCAAACTATCCTACTTAAAGCTGATCACAAGGATATTTAGGAATTAGAAGTAAAAGCTAATTCAATGACCCATTATTACAAAAGTTTCATATACTTAGACCCACCATGGAATGCATAGAAAGTTGATTGGTGACTAATGTTGAGCATCAAAGAGCCATTAAAATGGTTGAACTAGACCATGCACATGTACTACCCACTTTCTTAGATTCATTGCAATAGTGTGCAAAACAACCTAACCCAAGAACTACTAAATCCTTCTCTGCTTGGTTGTTAATGGACTTCAAATCACATGACTAGAAAATGAATAGTGATGTGATTTGAAGAGACATCCATGCCTTGAATATATTAGAAAAGTAATGTCATTATTTTGGATACTTCCTTAGTATCTTCTTACTAAATCATCACTCGTTATTTTAGTAGTTAGTATTTTTATGCTTACTATTTTTGGTAACTTCTTTAACCTTTTTGGACTTTGGCAACTACCAATTTTTAGCAATCATTATTTTAAAAATTGCTATGTTTGGCAATCATTGAAATTGATTAACATTTTCTTCCTTGGCACTTGTACTAGAGGTAGCATGCCGTAGTACACATTGTAGTCATGGAATGCTAGGACTTGAATGGTAGAGTTTGATGGAGGATCAATGGTTGTTGTTGTTGGTGGGTAGGTAGCTCATGTTGTCAAAGATGAGGAAAATGCATATTATTAGCCATCTAGGACTTGAATACCTTTTAGTCAATGTTGTACCATATATCACATAGCCATTACTCAAAGCAATGAAATTAGAGGTGTATGGAGAGCTTAATCTAATCAAACTTTCTATGAATGGCTTTTGATGAATCTCAAGAACATTGTAGGTAAATAAACAATCCATTTTCTTTCGACTCTAAAATATTAAAATTTGATCCTTGACAAAGAGAAAAAGCAAAATAACCTTTAGCCTTGTCAATTTTTGATTTGTAACTACATGCTACACTTATGGCTTGAATTAATGGCTACATATGCAAAGAATAGAAGAAAATTTGTATGAGACAAGTTGGACGACACCCAAAGGAAAATGAAGAAAATGCCTCTTAATCACTTCACTCCCTAAGTTAGACTTAAGAGGGGCAAGGCCAACCACCACAACACCTCCCCATTATACTATTTAAGGGAGAATCCATCAAGACTATCAACCTAACCCAAGCCCCTAAAATCTTACATGCAAGGATTACATTGTCAACCCACCTCCTCCGAAAGTCAAACTTCTTTAAGGAGGGTTGCTCTACACTTATTTGCTCAGCTAGAAAATAGTCATCAATACTATTAATAGAGTTTTTGATTCTTCTTTTAATAACAATATTTTCATCATGCTTTGCAATCAAAATCATGATCCTCTTAACTCCCATCCTCTTATACACACTCATATACATGTAACAAGCTCGAGAGTCAAGTATATAATCACCATCAACATTTGTATATTAAATTCCTTTAAAAGCAAGATTAAAATCACGATTTACTCATGACATACAAAACTTCAAAATAAAAAGAAAAAAAGAAAAAATAAGGAAAAAGAGAAAAAGAAGGAAAAGAAAAGGAAATATACACTCACAGGTATAAAACCACACCTAGGAATTCTCAAGTTAGAGAAGCCCAATGGCCTTAGTCAATTAGCTTCATCTCTACCCCCTTGTCCCCCAATCTTTCACCCCACATATTTAGGAAACATTAAGGACAATGCATACCTAGGAAGCTCTTGTTATGAAAGTATGATATCTATGGTATTTTACCACAGTTCACTATGAAAATAAGATAATCTTTATTTATTGTGAACTTTTTCTATTTAATGCATAATCCATGACTTGCTGCATAAATACACACATAACACTTGAGAGCTGATTTAAAGTCGAACTCCAAGTGCAAAAGTGATCCGAGACGTGTAAAAGAGGCATTTTTGGTGAAAAATAAAATGATTACGGATCAAGGAGCTAGATTTTTTTCTAGATGCATTTTGATGCCAAGAATCCAACACAAGTGTTCATTCATTAATCGGAGTGTATTTGTCCCCCCATTTAATAATTGCAAGTTTTGATGTTATGAAGCAGCTATGGGATTCAAAGGCAAAAAGCATGTGACGAAGGCTAGGGTGATAGATTTTGATGCCAGAAAGTTGCATGCTCAATTGGATCATGATTTCAAGGCTGTTTGCCAATCTGTCCAAGCTGAAACCACTTACAATCAAGTGCAAAAATCCAAATTTGAATTGATTAAGTTGGGAGTTAGTGGTTAACCATGGTTAGAGAGAGCAAATCTCATAACAAACACATGAGAGGGGAGGGGGGCTTTTTTTTTGTTCCGCTTCCTCCTATTAAATATTTGGTTTTTTTCAAGTGTTATGATCTTCTCCATTCTCCAAGCCATCAAATCCCTCAATTCTTCACCATCCTCTAGGTTCCTTGTTCACATGGCTAGGTATGAGAGAGAAAGAGGGGGGCTTATTGATGAATTGGTGATGGATGATCGTTTGGAAGCGTCATGGCACATAGATCAAGTGATTTGGATGAGTCAACAGGGCTGGGAAATAGTGTCAACAGTTCCATTTTCTTGAACTACAAAACGTACATATGCAGATTTTAGAGTAAGCGACTCTTATTTAATTGTTATGATGAATCTTTTGTGCATATGATGGAAAAACAAAATTCCAAAACTCGAAACACAAAATTTAATGAAAAATGGTGTTGTTCTTGGACTTTGGAGATCAAATGATGTTCACATGGCATGAAAATGAGTATGATAATGGATTATACTTCATATAAGCTATATAAATAAAAAAATAAAAAAAATAATAATTTATATTTAATTAAATGGAAAATTTTATGAGAATAGTCAAATAAATAAAAAATAGTTTTTGCATGTTAAAGTTTACAAAAAATTAGGAGAATATTTGTGATTGTGTAATAAAGGTAAAGCGCGAGGATTTGCCTTAGTTTGCCTTTAAAAGTGTTGGGCTTGTTTTTATGAAAAAATATCATGAACTCTCCCTACATTTGTGCAAGCAAGCAAAATGAAAATGATATAGGATGTGGGATTGAAATGGAAAGATGTTTGATTAAGTTGCTAGTTTCTTTACATACCTTAGCATATATGCCGTGGTTTATATAAGTTTTAAGAGGTTCAATAGCACAACTTAGCTCGGTTTTAATTTGTAGCAATGCAGCACGACACTAGTAGAAAGAAATTATGAAAAGACTATTTGTGCACTTCACATTTGGCTGCTTTTTAGTTAAGTTGTTTGAGCACAAAGTGCCATAAACTTTGCATATGCAATCTAAATATGGTATCAAAAGATAAATTCCTCGATGCATTGCAATTATATGTCTAGGTGATGACCAACATTGAGAGTGTCAAATTTCCCTTTGTTATACGATAGTGTAATATCTTGGGAAATGGATCAAGTGAGAAATATATACAATCTCCTGGATTGTTATGTTTATATTAGGAGGGGACTCTATTATGCTTGTGTTTTTATGTTAAGACGATGAATCCTGGGGCCAATCCCTGGGGTGAAGAGCCATAGGAGCCATAGCATTTTGTTGGGGAGAGCTCTTTGTGTATGTGAATCAAGGTGTTGATCACCTACATGTTTGGATACTCCCACTGTTGGAATCGGGAATGGAAAATGGTTGGACTAAAAATCGACACAAATGCATGATTTATTTAGAGCAGTGTATAGTCTCTAGATGCTCCTTGCTGTGAGGCCATGAGGATGGTTTGGTAAGCATAAGAGGCCTAGCTAGAATCTTAGAGCCAATGTCAGACCCATTTTAGGTCTTAACAAGTGGTGTGTTTGCCAAGAGCCACTGATAAGTGGCGATTTGTGAATCTTGGTTAATTAGGGATCAATTGTTTAGTGTATGAAAAAAAGCATTGAAATACATTTGTTATTTCCTAAAAAACACCGTCAAGCCGAGATTCAATGGTAAGAAAGAGCTAAAACAACTAGATGGTGAGCTAAGATCATTAGGATGTATTCTTCTAAGTGTAATAGTCCGATATCCTTGAGAAAGAGAGGTCTTGTTGACCCAATTAATATCAAATTAGTCTATCATAGGGGGAGGAGGAAGCTCCAGTGTTCCCCTTTTTCCAAAAAGTCAATCTACGTTGAGTGGAAGTGTAACCCCTCCGATACAAACCTTAGAGAAAAATCGATTGTCATGATGGTGCAACAACCCATTGCAATCCTTATAGGAATACCGAATTTGCCAACCCTAGGTTTCCCTCTACCCATCTTTAATCTGCTAGTAGAGGAAGATGCAAAGCTCCATATAAGTGAGTTCTAGAAATTAATAGTCAATTACCAAATTTAGCATGAAGGACACCTCATGATGTTTTTCAACATGACTCTGAAAGGAAGAGGTGCAATGTGGTATCATGGCTTTGAAGCCAAGACCATAACCACAATCAATTTATTATTTACAACCTTCCGAGGAGAGCTTTCCCCTAAGAGAGGTGGTTAATATTGGTTGCATGTTTTTAATGTGACACATCAAGAGCCCTATGAGAATGCTTGAGCATATGCTAAGAAACTAAAAGAGGTGTTTTGCAAATTGCAAACCTCTATTCCTATCCCACCTGTTGTCCAATTGCAATACTTTTTACATGGATTAGACTTCAATATCCTAGTGTAGTTGAGTAGTGTTGCTCTTGCTAATATGAACACTGCTATTACATAAGCAGAGGAGGTAGAGTCATGCTGACAAGTTGCTTATGCATCTAGGGAAACCCTGAATTTGAGTCTAGGTATTGGAAATAATTTGGCATTGATTAGTGGGAGTCAAGGTGTGATTTTATTTGCAGGCCTGTTTCTTTTTCAACCATAGCTTTAAGAGTTTTGAAATGCCCAAAAACTTCACTTTTCTTTTTCATAAAATACACCCAAACTTTTCTGCTATAGTCATCAATAAAAGTGACAAAATAATGACAGCCTCCAAGAGATGCAGCTTTAGTAGTCCACACATCAGAGTGGATTAATTCCAATGGCTTCTTACTCTCTTGAACATGTCTAGGAAATGGTTTCCTTGCCTGTTTTCCAAACTGACAGGCTTCACATACCTTATGCATTTCTGCAACCTTGAATTTAGGCAATCCTGCAACAATATTTTGGGTCTGCATTGATTTAAGTCGCTGTACATTAACATGACCAATGCGTTTATGCCAGATATCAATATCTGCAACTACACTGGTCCCATGTGCAAACATTGCTGCACTCAATTCAGGCATGTCTGCATCCAATGTAAACATTCTGCCCTTCTTCTTCCATTTTGCTATCAAGCGACCTTTATTTTTCATATCCTCAACAAAGCATCCATGAGGATTAAATCTGACCTACAAGCCCTGCTCAACCATTTGACCAACAGAAACCAGATTCTTGGTGATATTCGAGACATGAAATACATCTGACAGGTATTTCTTTTTCCCATCCTACATAGACAAAGGAATTTTTTCAATCTGCACAATAGGATGTGCAATATCATCACCAGTCTCCACAAATCCTGGTTTTTCCATTTTCCTTGCATCCTGCATCCATTCTACATGACCTGTCATGTGGTTTGATGCACCTGAGTCAACATACCACACATCTTTTCTTTCTTCTGCACTTGTCATAGAATTGGTCATGTGCTGCACCATAAACAAATGCTCATTTCTATCATCACCCTGTCTACTAGAAGATGCATAATTCCCTTGTTGCAATTTTCCATTCATGATGTCATTCTGCTTTTTATAGTAGTCCTTAGCCACATGACCCATTTTACCACAGTAGTAGCATTCAACATTGCTGTTTGCATTTTGCCCTCTTTGCCATCCACCACGACCTCTTTGGCTCCCCGTGCCTCTAGAGTTACCATGTCCTCCTCCATAGGACTGGTTTTCTTGAGTTTGCTGCACATTCTGATTTCTATCACGGCCTCTAGATCGGCCTCCTCTACCTTTGCCTCTACCTCTTCAAGCATTTGAGTAGAAGACAGCTTCTTTTGAAGTTCCTCCTGAAGAAGATGCACCACCATTTCTCTGCTCCTCAGAAATTAGAAGAGCAATCAACTCCTCAAAATCAGGAAATCTTTCACGGACGGAAATGGATGTTCGGAACTGTGCATAATCCTTTCCTAGACCATTCAAGGTCACAGAAACTAAATCATCATCTTTCACTGGTGACCCAATGGAAGCAAGTGCATCTGCAATCTTCTTCACCTTCATGTGGTAGTCATTAATGCTCATATTTTCTCTTTACACATTATGCAACTCTTGCTTGAGCTGCATTTTCCTGGCTTGCGTATTTGTGCTATACATTTTTGACAAAGTATCTCATATCTCCTTTGGCGTACTTGCATCTTAAATATGCACAATCATAGAATCTGAAATGCTGATAGACAGCTAGTACATAACTTTCCTGGCTCTCTCATGCCATGCTTTAAATGCCTGCATTTGCTGTTGATTGGGAACATCAGGAAGAACTGGTTCTTCTTCATTTCCTGCAACAAATTTCCAATATCCTTTTCCCATAAGGAAATTCGTCATTCTAAACTTCCATGCTTGGAAGTTGTTCTTGTCAAGCTTTTCAGTGACAATCTGTGAAAGAGAATCAGATGCCATTACAGAACACCGCAAAAAATTCTGTCACTGCAAAGAACACAGCTTCAGCCTCACAAGGGCAAATCTGCAAAACTGACGAAAGTGGTATTTAACCACACAGTCACTTCCTAGTGACGATTTTGCATCAACAGGCAACAAGGATGATTCTCTATCTCCCAATGTCTCTGCGCACAGGCATACGATGCAATTTCTACAGTAACTTTTCACCAACCTGTAGAACAGTGGTGGCACAGCATAAAACTGGGCCTTTTCTTGAGTGCGTGCAGAAAACTTCCGCCTCCAAACCAGGCCCCGAAATGGCCTCAAATCAAAAAAACAGGGTCACCACTGGCTAAAGCCCTTTCTCGTAGCATATACTGCCCTCTTGCTTCACCGCAAAGGGCATCTCAACCTGAGACAATGCACTCTTACACTTTCCGGCTGTGCTACCTGCAGAGACTTGCTCCCAAAACAGAAGAGTGAAAGCAACACTGGTCCTCTTACCAGAACACTGCGAACTTGGCTTGCTTTCTTGAGCTCCTTACCACGAACAAGGCCCTGATACCATATCAAGATTGTGGGAGAGAAGGAAGGAGTCTCACTTGTAGATTTCTTGCTTGCACAATGGGGGAATACACACACAGGTGGAGGCTGAAAACAGTTTTCTTCTTCTTAGTTGTGTAAGCCAAAAGAACTCAAGTACATAGAATGGGTCTCAAACCAAATTCAACTAACTAAGGTGGCATACGAACTGAGCCACGAACTAGAGTAGATAAGGATAGTTGTCATCTAGCTATTATTCATGGGCGGTATACCAACCGCATCTGCAACTCACAAGTCGGTGACATAAATGCACAACGGTCACCCTATCATATCACGAGTGGAGCTCGATATCTCAACAGCTCTTGCTTAAAACCCTTTGCTACCAATCTAGATGTGTATGCCGGCTTGGGGTGTCCAGGGGTACTTTTTAGATTGTACACCCACTTGCATGGCAAAGCCTTCTTGCCCATAGGCAAGGAAACCAAATCCCAAGTGTCATTCTTATGCAGGGAGTCTATCTCAGACTGCATAGCCCTCTCCCAGGAGTGACTGTCACCCTTGTGCATAGCCAAATCATAAGTGAAAGGCTCTCCTGCATCTGTAACCAAGACATAATGCATCGAGGGCTGAAATCTATCTGGTGGATGTCTATATCTAGTAGACTGTCTCACGGCAGGCTTTGCTGCCTGTCCAACGCCCTGACCATGAGCATCTACTGCAGCTATAGGCTGTCCAACTAGCTATGCAGGAGCTCTCGGCTCCTCCTGAACTATGACCCTACGGATCTCAACAACTCTCACATGCTGCCTATGCATCTTGTCTTCATGGAAGACTACATCATGAGTACGGATGACTTTCCGCGCTTGGGGATCCCAGAGACGGTAACCCATCTCGCCTACATCCTCATAACCAAGGAAAATGCATTTGACACTCTTGGGATCCAGCTTACTTCTCTTGTCCTTGGGCACATGGCAAAATACCTCACATTCAAAGATATGGAGATGTGCATATGAGGGAGGTTTTCTAGTCCATACCTCCTCTGCAACTTGGAAATCCAAACCACTGGAGGGTGATCTGTTTATGACATGCACAACTGTACTAACTACCTTAGCCCAAAAGCTTTGTGGTAGGCCTACATGGCTAAGTATACTACGTACACGCTCCTGGATGGTTCTATTCATCCGCTCAGCCAAACCATTATGGGGGGGTGTAGGGGGTGGTCAACTAACGCTTAATACCTCTCTCATCACATAACTGCTCAAAATCACATGATATATAATCACCCCCATTATCTGTCCTTAGGCATTTTAGCCTATACCCAGACTAGTTCTCAACCAATGCAAGCCATCTCTGAAACACAGCCAAGACATTGGATTTCAGCTTAATGGGATAAAAGCCCAAACTTTCTGTGAAAAATCATCTATGAATGTAATAAAATACTTTGCACCACCCATAGACTGACAAGGCATGGGCCCATAGACATCCAAATGTACTAATGCGTGGCCTACCAGACTTCTTATGCATAGACCTAGTTTGCCTCCCATAAAGACAATGAAACATGAATCAAAACATGTATAATCAAGCAGCGGTAAGTACTGCAAACCAGAAAGCATTTTCATTCCCTTCAAAGACATATGGCCCAAACGGGCATGCCAAAGAGATACATGTGGGATAGAACCCACACAAAAAACATGATCAAGGGAAAAATCTGATACAATCAAGGGGTAGAGATTGCCAGCTCCTCTTATTCTTATTAGACCTTGGCTCAGAAAGGATGGAATTATATAAGATTTGGGTAGAGGAAGCATAAGAATTTTGATTGAAGAGGAATAGTAAGGAAATTCGGCATGGCATCGAGAAGAGAAATAGTGAATGCAGATGATAATGAAGAAGAAGAAGAAGAAGAAGAAGAAGAGAATGAGAATGATCGAGAGAAACCGGGGAAGATAAGCATTTACGAGGCTTAGGGCCTGTGGGTTAGGACCCACCATGCATCCGCTGCACTACTCTCAATGTTTCAGTAGTGCACTCATATTATTCCAATTAACCATAGGTATAAGAGTAGGATTTATTCTTAATTATGTTATATGTCAACTAAGCTTCTAGGATTTTTAGTCATCTTGATAAGGTGTACTGGGTTCTAGGTCTTCGTCTTCATCTAATTCCTCTATATATAGCTTCTAGGATTTTTAGTCATCCTGATAAGGTGTACTGGGTTCTAGGTCTTCGTCTTCATCTAATTCCTCTATATATCCATAGACTGCACTTGTGTAGCTTTGTTTTCGTGGAGGCTCAATGTCTTCTGGACTTAGATCAGGGTTGTCTACTTGGATGTGTTTGTGGGAGCTTTCGCTCAACGGCCAAGACCCTTGGACCACTTATTATTTCAAGCGTTCCAAGCCCAGCACTAATGGCTACCTCTCACATAGCCGACGCGCCATCTATATCTACGGGTGTAGTGAGCTTACCTCCATGCCGATCGAGTTACCTCCTCTCCCGCGCACTCCAGTAGCTCCACGATCCAAGTGCAAGCTTCAAACATGCTCCATCCTCAAGCTCCACGCTCCAAGCTCCATTGTTGGGAGCAAGACAAGAGAAGAGAAGAGAAGAGAAGAAGAGAGGAGAAGATGGAGAGTTTCTCCTCCCCGGTCCCTCACCCTCACACACTCACTCTCCCACACTCTCACACTCCCTCTCTCAAGCACTAGCTCAAGCAAGCAAGAAGAAGAAGAAGAAAAAGAAGAAGAAGAAGAAGAAGAAGAAGAAGAAGAAGAGGAGAGCCACTTTTGGCCATACACAAGAATGAGCTTGTCATTC
Source organism: Lygodium microphyllum (assembly GCF_053477565.2). NCBI lineage: Eukaryota > Viridiplantae > Streptophyta > Polypodiopsida > Schizaeales > Lygodiaceae > Lygodium > Lygodium microphyllum. The sequence goes on along the minus strand of NC_141160.1, from coordinate 41,716,165 downwards.
ACTTTTCAACTTTATATACAAAACCCCTAAATCCCTTTTGGGCGGTCATCCCCTTTTCCCTTTTTTACATGGCCGGCCATGGCCTAGGCCCTTTTCCCCATTGTCCTTCTATCTTCCTAGCTTCCTTTCCACCACCCGTCTACATTTACAAATTGCACGGGTGAGAGCCCGGCACTCCTTGAATTAAACCATGATGCACTTGCGCTCTTTTACTAAAGTATTGACTTGCGCTTTTCCTTGTGCACCTTTCTCCCTTATTTAGGACTTTTTTCCTTGTGTGTCTTTGTCTTCCGTTTCTCTTTGCCTTGGCCTTTGTCTTTGTCTTCTTCTTTAGCTTTTCCGGATTTTCCATCTTCGTTAATTTGAGGGTTAAAATTACCCCCCTCCTAGACGAGTGCCAGTCCCGTGGCACTCACCGTCGTAGGTAGCAGGCGTTAGCATGCACCAAAGACGTGGGTGGCAAGGGCATCTGTGGTTGCCATGGCAGAGTGTTGGTAGTGGTGGGGAGGAAGGTCGTTGGGGGCACGTTGGTGGGTTAAGTGGTATGTGGTAGGGCAATGGAAGTTGGTGGTAGGGCTGTTCTTTGGGGGGGTTGCACTGATGGAGGACCAGTGCCGGTTTGTTAGGGGTTCTGCACATGACGATTCTTGGCGGGCTTGGAGGATGATAAAGGATAGGAATTCAGAGTTGAGTGTCGATGAAGAGCGAACGACACCTCTGTGGAGTCTTCAATGCTTGCAATTGAAAACCTCTCATAGGTGGTCTCTCCCTAGGGGTAGTGCTAGTCTTCTTTATCGTGCACAAGACATAGTTTAATTAGTTTGGGAGACATGTCGAACTCTAGGCAAGCTGAGAGTATTGTCTTGCACTTGAGGACCCAAACTGTGTATATACTTCGGTGCAAATATTATGTGAGTGCTCGTGCATACTTAGATATTACGTAGGTAGAAGACCGCGGGCTGGTTTCTCACAACAACGTGTGGATGAACCAAAGTCGTCCATGGTGAGAAGAAGTACACGTGAAGGTGTATGCGACAGCCTTTGCATTGTGATTGCATGACATAACATAATATAACACAGGGATACTGCACTATCGGTAGCTGGTAGCTATTGGACCTGTGCGATGCTGATAGTGTACTTTTCATGGCCATTCGTGTAGTGCTTACCACAGTTGATTGCAATGGTATTAAGGCAGAGTGCAAGAGGGAATCGTGTGAATGGGTCAGGGTGACAGGTTTAACCATAGGCGAGATGGGCTCCCTAGGTATGTCCTGCCCTTGATGTGCCCTGAACTATTGTGGGTGATGCTAGGGGGCTAGGGGACTAGGGACGGAGCCAGCCGACCAAGGTCACTGGACGCACCTAATTTGAGGACCCCTAGGTGTGGTGCTATGATCGTGGGTGCTTCTTATCTTTTCGTTCTTTTCATTTCGTCTCTTTTCTTTTCTTTTTTCTGTTTTCTTTTTTGTTTCTTTTTCTTATGCTTTTTTTTTTCTTTCTTTCTACCCTTTTTTTTTTACTTGCCTGAGTACAACCATTGCAATATGTTGAGGCTATCAGCCTTTCAATGGGTTGGGAAATGTCAAGCTTCGAAGGCTCAGGAAATGGATATTACAGTGATGATTGTGCCCTAGCCTCGTTGTTAGAGAAGCCGTTGTTGAGATGGGGAGATACACTTGAGATACTGCAAACCTCTTTGCGACACGCAATGTTGGTACGATTGAGGTAACAACCGTTGTGAGCCCACTGTAGAGCTTGACTCAAGAAGAGAGCGTAGCCCATGACCATGCTTTGGTTCGTGCGATGTGGGCACTCGCAAGGGTGATTTTTCGCATTCGACAACGTGGCTTTGTTGCGGTTCTTTGTGAGGTTGGTGGTCTTGCGGTGACTTGGACATTGAACACGTTTGCACGAAGACCTGTGTCATCCTGCATCCACTTGTCACTTCATGAGAGTATATGCAAGTCACATGCGTCAAATACAATGAACAAATGCAATCATGTCAAGATATAACTTTTCAAAATCCTATGATGCTGATTGCAATGCCTATTCCAGTGCTTGTTAAAGACGTGGCATATATTAACGATAGGTAAGGAAAGTGTGTACAAGTGAGGAGCCTGCCCCTTTAATCATCAAAAGACAAAAAGTTATGGCAGGATGGCTTGTTAAGCTACTTGTATATCATAGGGACTACTCGATTTTCACAAGGCGGGGTGAGTCCGGGTGGTTAGGCGACTGAGGCTCTGCTGGTGAGGGGCTCCTATGAGGTTGGGTAGGAAAGATGTCGGCCGGGACCTGAATGGTGTAGTCTCTAGCCGCAACCATTTCCAAGATGCTCTTGAACAATGCATCGAATTCTTCCTTGTCTCGAGCTGCCCTTTCCGCTTTTGAGCTTCTACTCCCCTGGCACCTCATTTCTTTGCATACCTTTTGAGGGTAGGCACGTAGCGCACCGGCGGAGGAGCTCGTGCTGCCTATTCCCTTCGACAGCGGAGAGTGTCTTTGCAAGCCAGCTGCTAGGTGCACCATGTCTTCTACATAGGGGGACCTGTAAAATGCGAACTAAGGATTAGGCCTTGATACAGGATAAAACCATTTGCATGGAAGGGATTATAGTGTGGGTTATCAAGCGCATATGACGAGAAGGGGAGAGATGAGGCATGCAGTGTTTGTTGTAGAGGGATGGCCCCCCATGATGATGTTCATTTTGCCCTAGCCATTATCAGATCTTGGCTTATGCTAAGTTGCATGGACAGGTTGTCATGGAGTGGGGCAGGGCTTGTCCTCAGAAAGATAGACCGGAAAGGGAGAAAGGTGTACAAAAAGGGACAGTACCCTATCTACACCCTCAGAGATGTTGGTCAAGGCATCCTATGGTGGTACTGAGGGTTGCATGCCCTCCATCTAGAGGCAGGAACGGTCACCCAACTTCTAAATGTGTGGTGAGAGGAGGACCTGAGGAGCCTAGCCTATTGAACCCAACTCTTCTCCCTGTGCTTGACTATCATTGCTTGTGTGTGTTGATATTGTCTATACAGGGTCACAAAATTTATTGTTTATTAATGTACATATTTACGAATCCTTGTCACATCGCAAGGGTAAAAGCCAATTGTAGAACTCCGGATTGTACTGGAGCGTGGCACACGCATCTAATACTCGTGGCAGCTTACTTAACACCGATAGATATTTTGCAACATCGAGTAGCATGAAACCTTGTCTGAGTCTACTGGCAACATGTAACTCCTCCTCAGTGAGAACCTTATCAAACAGAGAGTTCTCTTGGCTAGGTTCAGCTAAGTCCGTACCCCGAATAATAGTTAGCACTCGAAGGGAAGTTGGTGCCACCTAGGTTGGGTCTCTTTGAGACCGCCATTTGGCCAATCGTTCCTCTGAGACTATCATGATCTGGGCTCCTAGTTCGGCCATTACAATGCGGCTTTCACACCAATGTTGTTCAAATTGACTTCGGCCCTCTGATAATTGCTTTAGTTGCTCTATCTCTAAGAGATTTGGTTGGTAGAGCACCTCATTGAATGTGACAGTTAAGTGCAGTTCGTCGGCTTCCTCGTCAAAGATGAGTCACATGCGTTCATACAGGAGCCTGTTATAGTGCTCGTCAAGATGTTCTTGCTCTTCCCAAGATAAGAGAAATGGCAAGTATTCTTTGAGGTGCTCTTTAGGGAATGCGCGCATGTCTGCCAGGACATAGACACGTGCGAACACTTTGAGCTTAGCATCCAACTCAATTAAGCACTCTGTGACACTTCTATGTTCAACGAGGGCTTGCTCGGTTGCTATCTCATGCAAGGTTCTAGGAGTTTGCCTAGGCTTTAGCGTAGCTGGGGGCTCAGGCCTAGACGAGCAAGTTTGGCCAATGCTAGGATTTCTTATGCTCTTGGGGTTTTCATGTTTCTCTTGAGGATTTTTCATTGCGTCATGGTTCTCCTTGGATGTGACTGGTATAAATTTTTCACCCTATTGTGACAACATTGCATCCACTCTTAATTGGTTAATGCGAGTTCTATTGTCGGTGGATAGAGTGTTGCAAGCAGCCATTGACGGTAACGACTGCTTTGATTTTTCAGAACACACGGATGTGTCTGAGGTTTCACCGCTATTAGGAGAGGTATCAATTGGTGCAGTGGTGGATGGACTCGATGCTTTATTCCTTAGCTCTCCGGCGCTCTTCGTCTCAATGTTCTTAGGGTCCACAACCACCTGCAACTGCTCTTGTTTTCACTGTTTTCTCCTCTTTTTCTTGGTCAGTGAGGTGCATCTCTCAACAACATAGGACCCTAGACTAGGTCAACTGTTGATGTGCTTGGTTGGGCCTCAGCATTCTCTTTCTCTAGTGTGTCCTTATAGGACATGGCAGCGGCTTGCTGAGTAGCCTTGCTAGGTTGTGACGGTACAACTGCCTCCCTTTTCGGAGAGTCTAGCTCTTCAAGCAATTCCCTTGTGTTTAACTCCTCCGGCCTAGTCTTTAGGCACTTTGGAAGTGCTGGAGTTGTCAAGGAAGTTGGTTGTGACACCTCCTCCACAGGTAAACTACTAAGGATATGTTCCTCAAGGGGCATTGTCACGGCCAAGGGTTGTGGCTGCTATGATCCCTGATTGGAAGTAGTAGCGGCTAGTCCAGTAGGCTGGCTACCCTTGCTGGATTGAGGTGTCAAGTCCCTAGGGCGATCGGAAGTGGTCATGTCTTTTGTTGCCCTTTGAGCAATCATCTACATAGATCGAAAATGAGTTGATCTAGTCTCATTAGGTTGCTCAAGCATATCCTTGGGCCGAGAGCTATAGATAGTCTCATGTCCCACCTCGTGGACATTTGGAAGCTTAGATGGAGATAGAGATTGGGAGTGAGCAGCCACCCTTGACAACCGTTGTTGTGCTTCCTGTGTCCATTTGGAGAAAGAGGGTGTAGGAGATCTAGGACTCTTAGGTGAACTTGGCACTGGCTGAATGATTTGCTCAAGGCTATTAGGCAATTGTGCTATTTTCTTTGTTGAGCAATTAGCCTTGCTATGAGCAATGTTGTGTGTATGATGCCTGTTATCCTCTTGGGAAATCAAAGGCTCTTTGGGCACTAATGGCTTTTGCGCACGCTTGATGGTTACATATGACATCTGCTTATTAAGCATGCTACATTGAGGCTCTCTCTTTCGAACACTCATGTTCGATTTCTTGCCTCGAGACCTGGAGTTTCTCTTAGATTTCCTCCTGTGCTTCATTGCTTTTGATGCAATCCGGCCTTCAGCTGATAGAGGTGGTTTAGAGGGGGTTTTGGTACCCAAATCCATCGATTACCTGCGTAATACCCTTGAGCACATAGCAACACTTTGGATATCCATCACGACGTTGTGTTGACCCTCTATCGATGCCTTTGTCTATAAGGCTTGGGCTTCTTTTGGGGTCTTCTACGATATTTGTAAGTCCAAAGCCCGTCCTTGGCATTGTCTCTTGACCTTCTTGTGTCAGGCATGGCCTCACTCACTGATTCTCGTTGTTTGACCTATGCTTGTATCAACACTTCCAACAAGTCTTTGCTCTCGTTAGTAGGCTTGACTGTTATGTCCGCACCTTTCTTGCATTTTCCTTGAGGTTCGATGAGGTCACCCTTGCTAAAGGTTGTGACTATCCTCACACCCAGTAGCGACAGGTGTATCCTCTGTGCTACATAGTCTGCCTCACACTTGGTCGCCCTTTTGAAGGGTCTTCCGAGGAGAGTTTCTTTCCCGTAGCTAGCACTATTTGGAGGAACATGAAATAGGATGGGCAAGCTTTCTGTTTCAATTTTCGCAAGGATTTTGCATTTCCCTATGAGTGCTTGTGGGTGTCCCCCATAAGGGCTAAAAGTTGCACTAGTCGGTGTGAGCTCTGGTTGGCCTAGTAGGGTCCATGATTCATAGGTCAAGATATTAAAATCTGCTCCTTTATCAATCATAGAATCGATAATATGCTCTCTTTTTGCGATGAGTTTGACCCTAAGATAAGTAGGTGGTACTATGTCTTCAACTTCCGAGTCTTGGCTTGTAAATTTAAGCCTTGTGACAGATGCCCTTGAGTCCCCAATTGCATGACTAGATGTAGATTCTCCACCGATGTCTTGGGTCATCTGTGCAGTGCCGCTCAAGGTACATCTCTCGTCAAGAGTGTCATGTCTAGTCATCTTTGCATTTGTAGCTTGCTGATGTTGCATTTTGCTCTGACTAGACACGGTCTCAACACAATGTCTTTGTGTTCTTGTGGTGTGGCCTTTTTGCCCTTGATGGCTAGATTGGCCCATTGATGTTCTAGGGTCTCTGTTTTTCTCTGTTCGGATATGGGCTTTTGGTTGCTCTTTTGCAAGTGAGAATCCATGCTCGTATAGAGCCATTACTACACTAGGGTCCCATTTGGGGAACCGCGTATAGCCAAATTTTGAACTACTCGTTCTAAGTTTCAGGCCAGTGATGGATCTGTGATGTGCCTTTAGCTCTACGTAGCCTTTGGGGTCAATTTCGGGGTTTAGATGCGTCAAAATTTGTGTCCTAGATACCTTCCGATTTTGCCAGTTTTCTATCCGAGTTTTTTTTTCGATCCTCAGATGTCCGATTTTCAAGAGTTCGATTATCAAAATTAGACGTCCGATTTTGGGTTGGTCCGATCGGCCCAGTGGTCCAATTTTGCTCACGTCCAATTCTTGCAGTGGTCAAATTCTAGGAATCGAATCGGACAGGATGGTCCGATTCTAGTAGTCGGACGGTCCGACTCTGGGAGTCGGATCGAAAAAGTGGTTCGATTTTGACACGTGGTTTGACTCTGGGACTGGTCCGATCCTAGGTGGTCCTGGTCCGTCCAACTCTGGTGGGTGGTCCGACTCTAGTGGTCCGATTCTGGGAATTCGATCGAAAAGGTGGTCTAATTTTCGGAGTCGTACAGTCCGACTCCAGAGATAGGGCAGTCCTACTCTGGGACTCGGACGACCGGTCCCCGACTACACGGCCGATGGCCCGCGAATTACACGCGATGCTTTAGACTGACGTCTACTTCACCAAATCGCGCCAAGCCGCCTAATTAGATGCAAAGCCACAGAGGGAAACGCCTAGTGTACCTGAAAATGGTGTGGCGCTTGAATCGACTAGCACGTTGGCGATCTCCCACAGCTCTCTCTCTCTCTCTCTCTCTCTCTCCTTGGCTCTCAAATTCACTCTCTTCTTAGAGGGCAGGATGTCAAATGTGGCCTATCCTGGTTCCCTGGGCTTCTTATTGCCCCATTCCAGTGTGCTCTGACCTCAGAGGTTAGTCCCTCATACTCTTCCAGCCAGAAATCTGGATCGGTGCCCCTATTTCCTTGTTTCAGCTTGTTATACAGCAACAGAAACCCTACCGTTTTCCTTCTTTTTTCCTATCCTAACCTTAACCTAATGCAACAAAAATCAAAACCAGAGATGGAGATGGATTGTCCTACTCTAATATTCAACAACAAATCAAAAACTTACTTGCTAAGGAGATCGAATTCCTCTTCAAACTCCCTCGCTTCCTACCTATCTACCTCAAGCACCGATTCGGGGAAAACCCCACTCCAATGCTCGATTCGAAGCGCGCAAGCGCTCAAGGCTTGAATCCATTGATCCCGACAACGGAACCAAAATGTGAGAGCTTTTGCTCAATCGCCAAGACCCTCGGACCGCTTATTGTTTCAAGCATTCCAAGCCCAGCACTAATGGCTACCTCTCACATAGCCGACACGCCATCCATATCTACGTGTGTAGTGAGCTTACCTCCATGCCGATCGAGTTACCTCCTCTCCTGCACACTCCGGTAGCTCCACGATCCAAGTGCAAGCTTCAAGCACGCTCCATCCTCAAGCTCCACGCTCCAAGCTCCATTGCTGGGAGCAAGACAAGAGAAGAGAAGAGAAGAGAAGAAGAGAGGAGAAGATGGAGAGCTTCTCCTCCCCGGTCCCTCACCCTCACACACTCACTCTCCCACACTCTCTCACTCCCTCTCTCAAGCACTAGCTCAAGCAAGCAAGAACAAGAAGAAGAAGAAGAAGAAGAGGAGAGCCGCTTTTGGCCACACACAAGAATGAGCTTGTCATTCACTTTTCAACTTTATATACAAAACCCTAAATCCCTTTTGGGCGGTCATCCCCTTTTCCCTTTTTTACATAGTGAGTTGGGCATTCCATCTATTATGACGCCTGGAGCAAGGCAGAGTCATTATGTACCGCTTGATGAGAGGCAAGCTTAGAGTGAGCCATAGTTATGCAGATCTGAGATAGTCTGAAAACCAATTGATAGGTTTACATACACTAGTTATTCAGCCTACCATTATGCATGTATGGCTAGTGTGACAGGTTACAAAGAACCTACAAAGTTTGATGATGTAGTTACAGATGATAACTGGTGTGCTGCCATGGATGAGGAGTATGCAACCCTGGCTAAAAATGAGACATGGGAATTGGTTGAGTTGCCTGAAGGCAAAGTCCCCATTGGCTGCAAATGGGTGTACAAGGTTAAGTGCAAGTTAGATAGTTCATTAGAACGCTATAAGGCCAGGCTGGTTGTTGCAAACGGGTATGCGCAGCAGTATGGCCTTCACTATGAGGAGACTTTCAGTCCAATGGCTAAAATGGCAATAGTTAGAACTGTCATTGCTTTGGCAGTATGCAAAGGCTAGAAATTATTACAAATGGATGTCAAGAATTCTTTCTTGAACGGTGATTTGGTTGAGGAAGTATATATGGAGCAGCCTGAAGGCTATGTTCACCTGGACTTTCCTACACATGTATATAAGCTGAAACAGGCTTTATATGGACTGAAACAGGCACCTAGAGCATGAAATGCTTGGATGAACAGTTATTTACAGCAACATGGATTTAGATTGGGTGATGCAGATCGCAGTCTGTTCACGAAGAAGACAGATCATGGATATGTGTTTCTAGTGGTTTATGGAGATGATGAAGAGGGCATTACTGAAATTAAATCATGTTTTCAGGCTGAATTCAAAGTCAAAGACCTTGGTGAGTAGAAGTATTTTCTTGTGATTGAGGTACTCTCTACGCCTCAAGGTATATGGCTGCTACAGAAGCAATATGCTCATGACATGTAAAAAAGTATGGTATGGTTGAATGCAAGCCTATGGAGACACCTCTTGATCAGAATGTCAAGCTACAAATTGATGTTGGGAATGGCATAGAGAATGTGACCATGTATCGATAGATAGTGGGCAGCTTGATATACTTGCATCCTGACTTATGTTATGTAGTGGGGCTAATTAGTCAGTTCATGCAGAAGCCTCGCAAACCACATTTAGATGCAATCAAGAGAATCATGAGATATGTAAAGGGTATTACAGATTATGGGTTGTTTTATGCATATGGAAAATCTTTTGACTTGACAAGGTTTACTGATGGTGATTGGGCTGGTTGTGCCTATGACAGGAGGTCAACTAGTGGCTATGCATTTGGATTGGGCAGAGTAAGAAATAGCCTATTGTTGCATTGTCGAGTATAGTACAGAGGAGCTTCCTTAGCAGCTTGCGAAGCAGTTTGGTTAATGAAACTGTTGAAAGACTTGGAAATACAGCTGGAAAGCAGAGTGAGATTACATTATGATAACCTCAGGAGTGTTATGTTGGCTAGCAATCATGTCTACCATGCTAGGTCTAAACATATTGAGGTTCCCTACCATTTCATCAGAGAAATGGTTCTTACATGGCAGATTGACTTGATTCATGTGAAGACTGAAGGCTAGATAGCAAATATATTTACCAAGTCTCTTGGTAAAGAAAAGTTCATATACTTCAGACAGCTACTTGGAGTTTATCAGATGGTTTGTTAGAATATCAAGCTCTCGTTACTCTTCAGTCAGTCTATCTTTATGTGTGTGACTGACATTAGCTTGATACAGTTGTACACATGTGTCATATTCAATAAGTCGGTGTAGTCAGTGACTAAACCACAGTTAGTCTTGGTTAGTCATACCGATGTGTGTAAGTCTCTTTCAGTTAGTATGATGAAAGAATAATGGAAGAACAACAACAATGAGCTGAGGCTCATCTTCCGCTCCACTCTGTCTCTCTCCCTCTCTTCCAACATCAAGCTCTAGAGATTTGTGCCCCTAACAAGAAGGACAAAATGGAGTTGACCCCAGTGATCGCATCCCAACTATTTGAGAAATGGATAATTGACTTCATTGGTCCAATCAACCCTATGGCATAGTACTCACAAGTCAAGTACATCATTATTGCCACACTATCTCACCAAGTGGGTGGAAGCTTGAGCAACTCACAAAAATAACATTGGGACCATGGCCAAGCTCCTTTAGGAGCAAGTAATCTCATGGTTTGATTTCCCCCATAGAGTTGGTTAGTGACCAAGGCACACACTCTATCAATAAAGTGATTGCTCACTTGTTATCCACCTTCTTGATAATCCACATGAAGTCCTCACCATATTGTCCTCAATCTAACGGTCAAGTTGAATCCACAAACAAGACCTTGGTGAATTTCCTAACAAAGGTAGTCTCTAATTTATGCAGTGGCTAGGACAACAAGCTCATGGTAGCTTTGTGGGCATATAGGATGGCCTACAAAACCACCATAGGACAGATCCCATTCAAATTAATCTATGGAACTAAAGCAATTCTACCCGTAGAATTCTTTGTTCCAAGCTTGAGAATAATAGTCTAGGAGAGATGGGAGGGCAAGAAAGCATGGACAAATTGATTGGTAGAGCTAGAACACCTAACTGAGACTCGTCTCATTACAAACCATGCCCTAATCAGTGAGAAGGTGTGATGCAAGAGTTGGTTTAACAAACACATTAAACAATGAGACATCGAGCAAGGAGACCTAGTCTTGTTGTACTTTGTTAAGGGACACAAGCAGAAGATGAAATTCACGGGATTGGGACCTTTCAAGGTTCGCAATGTCAGTGGAACAAGCAATGTCGAACTTGAAACCTTGGAGGGGAAAGGCATAGGCTTTTTCAATAGAAGTTGTATCAAAAAGTATTACCCTCTATCCCACCCACTCCATGAACCTCCCATGATAGAATCCCCAATGCATGTGAGCATTGTGACCATCACTGAATTAGAGGATAAGGATGAGGAAGTAGTAGCACTAGCCTATTTGCATATAATAGTGACCATTCAAAAGACATGCACCTTTGATTCACTAATTGATGAGGGAGTTGACTCTAGCAGCTTAACACATTATCACTGGACTACTTTATGGATCAATCCCAATTGCAACTAACCAATGCAAAATTTGGCCCATCCTATCCACTCTTGGGGAAATGCAAACTAATCTATCGAGATTGAGAGCCTATCCATCATCTTTTATGTGCTACCTAACAAACAAAGTGTTGGCAAGGAATCATTATTGGGTCACGTGTTCAAAAAACAAGTTCACTATAATGTTGACTATGACTCATAGCGCATCCACCCTGCCATAGGTAATGTTAGAATAGTAACAGCTTTCAATAAGAACACCACGGTCGTCCAATAGCCTGTAGTGCCATTGGTAGTTGAACCTAGTGTCAACCATAAAGAGGGGGTACTACACAATAATGTACACCCATTGTGAAGTCCCACCACCATCTAGAAACCACACCCAAAGCTATGGACCAAACACTCATGTGGGCCCCCAAGCATAGACAACAACCTCACAAAGGTTGATCATTTGGAACTCTTAGTTTTCATGCCCCCCACTCTAGACCTAAACAAAGGAGTTGGCACTCCTATAGTCCATAGGTGGCTAGGCTGCACTTGGTTCCAAAAGCCTTGTTGCGGGCCCAAGGCTACTATGAAGGTAACACATTGGTGTGGCTACCCAAGCTCACAAGTGGTATGTATGATCCTCAATCTCATGCTCCAAAAAAATAAGACTTTATCAAAGCCCTAGGAATAGAAAAGATTTGACTATTTTGAAGCTTCCTCAAAGTATAGGTCATAGAGTTGAGCTTGAGGGGAGGTGTTGAGATGTTAAGCTCAACACGAGCTGGTAGTCACGTACCTAGATGATTGTTTTTGCATTCATATCAGTGGAGTGCTTGATACCTCCATTGGCATATGCTTTCCATGATATTTTACAAAAAATGGACATTATTTAGTCCATGTATCTGAGTTACAGGATATCTATCTAGCCACCTTGCTAGTTGACATATCCACACTATGGGCTACTTATATATTATGTATGTTATACTTTCTCTTTATTCTCGATAAATTGTTATAGTGGAGAAGGAGAAGATGTAAGATTGGAGTTTTCAACTTTCTATCTTCTATGCATTATTTGTGTTGTATGTCTTGTAAGAGCTCAAGCTCCCTCTCTCCTCATACCTTTTCATGCACTTGGAAAACCATCCCTACTAGTTTTCTTAAGCTATCATTTGCCATCTTTAAGATGGTGAGATATTTTTGAATGGATAAACATAGCCTCTCCAATAAGTCAATGCACTAAATACACTTATAATGAGTATATTTATGTATTTTGATCAAAATGACATATTTTTTGCTAAAGAACAGCTCTAGAATCATTGTAGTAATTTTTCAACAAAAAATATATTTTTTGCTATATATTAGAAATTTTTATAGCATTTGCTTCATATTTTGACCATTTTTTATGAGGAAGAACATGAAAAACTAGCAACCAATCCAAATTAAGACAAAACCCATAAAGAAGAACCACATTCGTCCCACAAGAACATTATGTATTTGTAGAATCACATTCATCCCCCAAGAACATCATGTATTTGCACTTTCACAAACTATGTAGAATAGACAATCACTTACTTTGTGTAGTTTTCACTATTTCTTGTGTATTGCAGGAAATGTAGAAACTTACAAGCCATTAGAACACAATATTAGTGAGTTTGAAAATCTCCCAATTTTCATTTTTTGAATAGTAAAAAGTGGCACCCGGATAACATGCCCATAAGTTTCTCAAAACCATATGATGCTGACCTATCATTGGAAAGAGCTTGAAAAATGGAATCTATTGAGCTATAAAGGGCTCAATTCGAAGTTGTAGTATTCAAGTTATGAAAAATCCAAAGATTTGACCATGTGTCCCAAACTTATGGGAAATTCCCATATTCCCCAATATGGTGTTTTAGACCACCGTTGATGCTTTTTTTGACTGTTAATACAAGACCCTTGGCCTCATAAATGCTTCAACATCCTTCATTTACACATAATCATGACCCTCTTGGTTCCATCTCAACCACCCCCTCTCTCATGTGAACCGGTTTTAGTGGCTATGGAGGAGAAGAGAGAAAGATATCAATTCAAGAGAGAGAAAGATTGAAATCTTTGATTTTCAATAACTCCATCTGAGGCTAGAAAAGTGATATAAGTGTGTGGCACTCAAATAATAGGTTCCATTTCAATGATTATATACTATAGTTGGTGCATATCAAGCATGCTAGGAGCAAAATCATCATCAATATATTGACATATGTTCATTATGTATTCTACTTCATTATCTCTCCATGAATCCTCTTCTTGGGTACCCTTTAGCACTTTAGCCATGTTCTCCTTCAAAATTGGCCATGGCCCATCGACTATTTGACCAAACTTTGTTCATTTTGTTTTCCTACAACAATTTTCTTCTTAATCACTTTTAATGAAAATGTCATGGCTAGATATTGTAAGGTCAATTTTACACTCCAATCTACTACTGTCTTTAAAGTCCTTTATGTGAGATTTGGAGTCAAGTTTGGGTCTTTTAATTTTACAAAGAAAAAGCCTCTCCACTAGTAGAGCGAGAGCTATCATTATGGTAAAATAGAGGTTTCTTAAATTTTAAGTCTTTTATCTCATATTTAAATGTTTTTAAATAAAGTATAAATTCATAGAGACACAAAATGCAAGAGGTATTGGTACAATTAAAAATCCCACATAGAAATATTTCTTGTTAGTCCCATATGACCTTACAGTCTCCCAGTCATTTTCTTGAAATTCTTGAATAATACACCTAAATGTATATCATCCATTGTATTATTCCTCTCTATTTCTTGAAAATCTCAAATAATTCAATAAAGTGCATATCCTCTCTTCATTTTTGCATAGGATTTGCTATTCTCTCTTTTCACTTGACGTCCTCTTTTGCTTCATCTTCTATTTTAATGGAAGATTCACATCCTTGTGTCCTTTCTCTTCTATCAAAATAATCATAATATACAAAAAAATTGACCTTGACAATAATAGGTGGATTCTCACTACCATCTCTATTGGTTATTGGGTTATGTTGAAGACAAAGAAAAGGAGAAGACATGGAAATGAATTCATTAATACTTACAAGGGGCAAGTTAAGGATTTCAAGCTCAAAGGGTCAGGAGAAAAAAAATCAAGGAGGTGCTTATACAACATGCATATATGCACTTAGAACTACACTTCTAGAATTGGCCCATTAACATGCTATCCCATAGAACAAACTATAAGTTTACTATAATATTTCAATTGGCTTCAAACTAAGTTTTATGTTTCAAGAATTTGTTGAAGTTTCTCTATGTTTGCAAATATATATCCATCAAACATCAAAGATTGACAACCAATCGAAATCATAGTTGGAATCTTTAATGCATTTCATGACTTTATTGGCAAGTATTTGTACAAAACGACCTCAAACAAGTCATTGGCTGAGAAAAGTGTTTTCTTTTATGATAAACTTTACAATGCACCATCAAGCATGAGGTATGGATCTCTTTCTTCCACTTCCAGCTCTAAATAGTATAGAGTAGCCAATTCTAGACCAGAAACATGTGAACCTTTTAGGTTAAAGATTTATGTAAATATTCCTAATGTAGTGAGCATGTGAAGATCACAATCTTACTATTACATATTTTTGTGGACTTCTTTTTATGGTGAGGAAGTTCTGATAACATCATCAATATTCATATGCAAATTAGAGAAATTCATGGACTTCTTGGCTCAAAGTTAGGATATAAAAGAAGTTGTGGGATTATATCTAAAGTGCAACAAAAATCGATTACCTATAAGTTGGAAAACATCATCAATGTTTGTATTCAAATTAGAGAAATGCATGGATTCTTAAGGTAGAGTTTGAAAAACATCATTAATGTTCATATGCAAGTTGGAGAAATGAATGGATTCCTTAGGCCAAAGTTGGCATACAAAAGAAGTGTGTGGGATTACATCTAAAGTGCAATGAAAATCAATTATCTATAAATATATGATTGCATCATAAAGATTTATTTTGACTTTCTATTACATGAGATGGCATTATGTGAATGGAAAGATAATATAAATTGATCCAGACTTACAAAAGGACATTGATAGTCCGATGATGATGTTAGAGGTTTGGTTAGATCTTAATGATGTTCAATGTAAGGGAAAACATCTCTTTACACTACAAGTGTAAATGGATCCTAGCAATTCAGAATGTAAGTATCAATATTGCTTATTCGCTCATTGGCTTGCTCTTGTTGAGATCCAATCTAGGTATATGCTAAAATACCTAAGGTCTAACAATGAGGGTGAGTATGTTTTTAAAGCATTTGAGTAGTTTTGTGATTATGAGAGGGATATTAAGCATTGGTTAGGACATGTAACTCGAGCTACATTCTTGGTTACTGTGACTAATCTAGATAGGCAAACTTCTACAATTGATAGTGGTGAACCATTTCAAGCAAATTGTGGCAAAAATGGTAGTCTCCCTATCATTTTAGCAAGTTTTCATCAAATTTGGGCTTATTTTGAAGGAAATTTTACAAAAAGAGTGCTACAGGTGGTTGGAGGAGACTAAAACACTCCCTACTTTTTCAAGAAAGGTTTTTTCTTTCCTTCTCAATATCCTCATTAAGCTTCCATGGTGTACTATGGCTCCTCACTCTCTCCCTAAGTTCCCTTAGCTTCAAATACCATTGTTAACTCCGTTAGGTGATAGATGATGATAAAGAAAGCAATGCACTAAATGTTTTTACAATAGTGCGAGTTTTGGTAATGCCAACAAGTAACCAATGTAGTTTGAGTGTTGGGCTCACTCCCCCGTGCAAGTTTTAATAATTTTTGCGGAGTCAAATCCCACTTAGCTTTAACATCCACTTGTAAATGCAAGGTCAAGTTTGATGGACAATAGAATGTATAGGCACCCAAGGGGCACAAGGGACTGGAGCCCTCTAAACCTATGTGTAAAACCCAAAAAGATAATGAAAGAGATTATTTGGCAATGTGCTAACTTCTTAGTTAGTTCTCTTTTAGCTACATTCTACTGCATGAAGCTCCTATATGTGCCATTGAGAGAGGGAGTGAGTGAGGGAGAGAAGACTATAAAGGGAGTGTGAGGGACATGCCATGAAGCACTCAGCGACGATCCTCCACCTTCCTTACCTAAGCTTGCTTCACTCGATGGCTGAAAGAGATGGGTGGTGGAACTGCACGTTTGATTCGAGAGCTTGTAGAAGGAGGTGGTGCCATTCAAATCATGAGACCACTTTGGTTTGTTGAGTCTACAATGATGGGTGAGCCCCCAAGTGTGCCTACTACGAAATTAGTCCCATTGATTCCTTTTATCACCTATGAGAGTAGCCATTGGATGAGAGAGGTGACAGACTAGGTGAGAGCTAGTTTTCCCCAAATGGTTGAAATCCTAAAACAATAGGAGCTTCACACATTTCCTAGCTATCAAGTGTGGTTGAAGCCTGACATTTGGGTTGTGTTGTTAGGACATTGAAATCAACTATCCAAAGCATTCACCTCTCTACCATGCATAGGAATAGGAAATGGGTTGTGAAGGGTTGGTGAGAGATTGAGGGAGGTTCAATTTTTTCTTGCACAATAGTTTTTTACCCTAGACATCCAAGAAGTAGCACCTCCAATAAAGGTGAAGATATAACTAGAGGTGGACTTCCTACTATCTACATGTCTTGTATAATATAAGTTTGTGTAACCCATGACTTTGTTGTCCTGGGTTGATGCCATAGCAAAGGCGTAAGTCTACAATGCTTGAGACTCTAGTAGAGTATCTCAAGACCAGCTGGGGGCCATGTACATCCTGCACCTCAAATCGAGCAACAAAGTAAGGGTTTCATCCTCGAATGAGAGCTTGAGATAGGTAGGAGGGTTTGGATTTTTAATCTTTGCAACAACAAGTAAGTATTTTGGTTTTTGATGACTAGGCAAGTAGGAGAAATCATTTTACTATTTTTCTTTTGATTTTTGTTGCATTTAGAGTAGGATAGGTCAAGAAATCGAAGCGGGAAGCTTTAGGCCCAAACAGGTTACAAATAGGGGAAAAATGGAGAAAAAGAGTGCTTAGAGGTGTTAGAGTCACACGGGGAGTGATAAGGAAGATTAAGGTTGAGTCTACAAGGGTATAAGACCTCAAAAATCAAAGGGAGACCTCATTTTCACTTGTGGCATTGAGAGAGAGAGAGAGAGAGAGAGAGAGAGAGAGAGAGAGAGAGAGAGAGAGAGAGAGAGAGAGAGAGAGAGAGAGAGAGAGAGAGAGAGAGAGAGAGAGAGAGAGAGAGAGAGTGTGTGTGTGTGTGTGTGTGTGTGTGTGTTTGTGTGCTTAGAGGTGTTAGAGTCACACGGGGATTGATTGGGAAGACTAAGGTTGAGTCTAGCAAGGGTTTAAGACCTTGAAAAGCAAAGGGAGACCTCAATTTCACTTGTGGCATTGAGAGAGAGAGAGAGAGAGAGAGAGAGAGAGAGAGAGAGAGAGAGAGAGAGAGAGAGAGAGAGAGAGAGAGAGAGAGAGAGAGAGAGAGAGAGAGAGAGAGCTTGGATAGTCAGGGTTTCCTACTAATCGATTGACTCCCACTGGAATTGTTAGCACATCCTAGGTATATACAAACCTTTGCCTTGTGGTCGTAGTTGCATTCTAGAAGTCATTGAGACTACTAGCTTGCTCATAATCATGTTGTCGATTCGATTTTGTGTCATTTTGGCCCCCCGACCGGCAGAATCAGACCACCTTACCAGTGTCAGATTCCTAGAATCGGACATCCGATTTTGGAAACTAGACGCTCGGACACCCTACACCGGTTTGATTTCGAGACTCAAGTGGCCAACAATCACTCCACTACCATGTGTCTAATCCTAAGGATCGGACACTCAGATATGTGACCTCGTTTGATTTTGGAAATCAGACGCTCAGACCACCTTGTCTGATTTTGTTAATCGGACACACTCAAATCGGACCTACCCATCCTATTCGATTAAAATTATCATGTTCGATTTCGAAAATCATATATCCCATAATTAGACAGGAAAGTCAGACCATTCAGAATCGGACACTTCAAATCGGATAGAGTAAATTGGACAAGTAAAATTGGATACCTGTCAAACCAGATGTTTGATTCCTAGAATCTGACACTGTAGAATCAGACTCTGCAGAATTGGACCAGATATTGATACATTAAAATATACAAATTTAGAGCATCTGGGATGATGGAGAGTACAACCCACAATAGGAGAATTCACCAAAAGCCTTACAGGCAAATCTAACCCTAGAAATCATAGCCAAATCGCCAAGAACAGTGCATGACACTCATATAAATATATTTGTCACGCTTAGAGTCGTAGGCTAACCAATAAATTGCAATTTGACCTTGAATAAGTTGAACGACACAGCACAGATCCTAATCACCGATAATAAGGACAGCCAAGCATCGAGCCTAGAGCCCCATCAGGTCGAGTACCTAGATGAGATTGCTGGAGTTGCAATTGTCACTTTGTATTTACACCTACATTGTTTTCAAGCACTTGAAGTGCACTTAAGAAAAGCTAAAATCTTGATTTTGCATGGTGCATGGAAGAGAGCACGCACACACACTAAGTGAGTGTAAGTTGAGGACTGTTTGTAAATAATAAGGAGCTCACTCAGACTTAAGAATCAGAATGAACCCACCAGTAGGAGAAGACCCTAAAATGTAGATAGTTGATCGAGAACCCCAAGTATAGGACCAAGCAAGGACATGACACAGGAGTCACATGCAACAAGGACTGACACCATTGGAGGAGTAGATCTACCCAACTTGATCAATCTCATTGACAACTTCGTGGAGCACAAGACCACGGATATGGTAGAGTCAAGCACTAACCATAGACATAGCGAAGAGCTTGACTTAGGTGATTTCCCGATGTAAATCTAGTAGCTAGTCACCAATTACGATCTACAGACTTGGACGGACCACCACAGTAAGCCATCCGAGGATATTATAGCGGACCTTGAAGAGGAGAGGAGACTAGCACGGTAAGCTTTGCAAGGAATAGTGGCCTACAATTAGGAACAGAAAGATAGAAGCTTGTGACAAAACATCAAAATGTGGGAGATCCAGTGAGTGTTAGCCTTAGAAATAGAAATCAATTGGGATCTGACACGGAGAGAGAGAGAACGCTAGAAGGAGACCTTACGCTGATCGAACTTATTATGAAAGAGACTACTTGACAACACCTCCATAGAGGAGACTGCAACAACACTTGCAACCTCGTTGCTCTCATAGGGCTAGGATTCAACCAGGGCTCAAAGAGCTAATCAAAAATCCATTGTCATCATTGCTAAGTAGTTAGACAAGTACCAGCCAAACGACGATCCCTACAGCTTCATAAAGCAGTTCAAGTAGGTCTATGAGGCCAACGGCCTCATCGATCTCAACCATAGCACTTGCAGGCCTTTGGTCTATGCTTAGGCAATAAGGGAAGGACTTGGTACACCAACTTAGATGCCGTAGAATGTAACAACTTCAACTATCTCAAGAACCTCTTTATTAAGAGATTATCGAAGGTAGGTTACTTGGACAACCTAATCATACCGCTCATGAATGTGAAGGAGAGAGATAAGGAGGATATTAGGGATTATGTGACCCATGTGAGGAGTCTCTTTAAGAGAATCTTGACAAATGAATGACCCATGGAAGGAACAGTGTCCATGGTTTTCATCAATTGACTACTAAGTGAGCAACTCTACAAGGCCTTAGTAGACAACTCAAGCTTGCAGCGAGATGCGCTAATAACTAGGGTCTTTGACATTGGAGTGGATGACAGCTCAAGGAGAGGAGCTCTAGGAGATCAAACCAAGATGAGGCTAGCTCTAGAACCTCAAAAAGGGCTACCACATCTAGTGAATGGTCGGTCCCAAATAGCCAGGATAAGGGGAAGAGTATTGATCAGAACCAAGAGCTAGCAGAGATGAAGATGGAGATAGCAATGCTACAAGAAATGGTGAGGAGACCAATGTGCCCACACTTCCAGTGCATGTATTGTAGTGGAAACCACTTGCTAGTTGAGTGTTAGGACCCTATATCTCGACCTTGTACCAATCGCGGTAGGTCATGATGCCATGCATTGAAGACTACCAACACAACTCCCATACTCACAACTTACAACCAGCCTTACCTAGGAAATAGGCTGCCAAACTTTTTAGGAGAGGAGACCCATTGGCTCTCCCGACACGTAATGATGCTAAACTGTCCATTCCTAGGATGGAGATAAATCTCGCAGGTATACCCCAACCACCTGGACCCTTTTGTAACCCATACAATGAGCAACACTCCTTTCCACTATGTGGAGGAGCAAGCTTATCAAGAAAAGGCTAATCTTAGATGCCGAGAGTGTGGAATCACTCACTTGTTTGCTGAATGCCCTAGACAAAAACCATCCTCTAGTGTGGCAAATGAGCTATCAGTACCATTGTGGATGTTTGGAGTTGAGACATTTAATGGAGAGGACATACATATCCCATTACATGTCATGACTCGAGCACAAATGAAGCAGGCTAGCATATCACTACCTAGATCTAGCAATATAGATGGAGCCTCGATAGGGTAAAAGAGCTATAGGTGAAGGAAGAAGAGGATGGAGGCCAAGGTCACACTTAAAATGGAGGGTGCTATGACATTGCCCAACAAGAAAGATATTCACCGACGTAGAGGTAGAGACATCCACTCTAAGGACTGCTAAGAATGGGAGTGCTAGGGCAAGGGAGTACCCCAAATGATCTCTCAAGTGGCATAAGCACACCAACTTTGCCTCTACAACCAAAGTCAAAAGACGTGTTTGCACCACAAGCAGTGTGGTGCAAGCAATGTCGCTTAGATGGAGTTTGAATGCTATGGGCTAGCAAACCAGTCAAGGCCATTGGCCAAGGAATGTAGGCCAAGAAGAAGAGCAAGCAACTAGCAATCTTCTTATAACACTAGTAACCACCGGAGTGACTCTAAGCTTAGGAGATCTACTTAGGCAGCATCCGATGTTATGGCAAGAACTGAAGTAGTGGGTTGAAGGACCAATGGAGCAAGGGGCAGCTGACCTACATGATCATGACACGGTAACTTAGATACCCACTCTAACATTGCACTTGGTGCCCAAGTCCTTATATGTTAATGCTTTTTGGGAGGGCAAAGAGATGCATGTAGTCTTATCGGTCCTAGCATGAGGAGATGCCACACAAAAAGGGATCATGGACACGGGGGTAAGAGTCATTGTGCTTAGCCTTGTAGTACTCTAGGCTTGGGGTAACCCACTTGTCGAGAATGCCAGGTTTAATATTACACTGGATAATGGAATGAAAGTCAGGCCATTTGGAGTGTTGAAGAATTGGCCATTGAAGATCGCAGGTGTCCAGTTTTCCATGAACTTCATTGTCATGAAGGGAGTCGATTACGACATCCTGTTAATCCAACCCTGGATAATGTGCAAAGCACGAGTTGTCATAGAAGACTGGGGCAACGGTCTCATCTTCCTAGGCAGCCAAACAAAAGCGGCAAGGGTAGAGATGGACACTTGGAAGAGTACGCCAGTAGACTTAGATGCCATCTCGGCCATGTTGAAGGGTGATGTACAAGTTAGAAAATCATATTGGCCACTCAACAAGCATATCCCTTGTCCTAAGGATGATCAAGATTGGATGCATTTGCTAGCCACAATCGATCTGCCATTCTCAGATAGTGAGGAGTATGAGCAAGCCGCTAAGGCAATTGATAAGCCTAGTGACACGCCCCTAGTACCAATCTGCATGATGGCAAGAAGCTCACATAGACAACCCACCAACCCTGTCAAGGTACGAGTGGCCACCATCATAGAAATTGAGGATGAAGAGATGAGAAAGTGGTGGCACCTGCACACCTACGCATATCAGTGACTATCCTAGAAGATACATGTCTTTGATGCACTCATTAATGAGGGAGCTGATTGTAACATCCTTACACAGGATCATTGGACCCTCATTGGTTAGCCCCAACTACAATCTATTGACACTAAACTCAATCCATTTGGAGGATAGTCCTACTCACTACTGGAAAAGTGCAAAATAGAGGTTTCTATTGAGATTGAAAGCCTACCTATGATCTTTTATATGATGTCTAACACTAAGACAGCTAGTAAGAAATTGTTGCTAGGACACGCATTCAAGAAACAAGCACACTGCAATGTCGACTATGACTCGCAATGCATTCATCTTGCCATTGGCAATGTTCAGATAGTGGCGGCTTTTAATAAGGGTAGCATAGCTCCATCAAAGCTTTCAATGACACCGATGGAGAAACCTAATGCAAGGTCTGAGGAGGGGGGTTGTAACTTGACCCATCCTATGAAGACAAGCTAGCTATAGCCTAAAAGAGACACATCCAAGACCATTGAGAAGGAGCTCAAATGGGTGCCCAAATGACAACCACAACCATCTAGAAGCCAACCCTCATGATCTCTTGACCAGAATATCACCTCATAGGCCTAGAAGGCAAAGATGGCACTATCAAAGTAGACAAACATTCAAGCCACATTAGGTGCCCAAAGACCTATTGCACACTCAAGGCTACTACGAAGGCAACAACTAGATTTGGTTGCCCAAGTCCATGAACGATATGTGTGCTCCTCAATCCAAACCCTCTAGCCCACCTCCACAAAGTGGTGAGCCAACTAGGGATGAGAAATCCATTTCCCCAAAAAGCACCAAATCCATAGAACCTCACGGAATCTATCAACCAAAGTTGCAACCAGTTGGCCCTAGGTCAACTCAACCTAACACTTCCAATGTCCCAACTGTTCCACGACTGAGAGTAGTGCATCAATTAGGCCACAGGACCAATCTATCACACAAGTGGCCCAATAAACTCCCCATTGAATAGCCCAAAAGACATGCATAAGTAGAGTTGAGCTATCTAGCTCGGAAGTGCGCTCCTTGCCATGCACTTGGGAGAACTATGAGTTTGTGTTCATCAAGATTCCTGAGGTAGCCAAGGAATTGATTGATAATGAGATCTCTCAAGAGCAAGCTTGCACACAACAAATGATCCCATCATATCACAGGAGCAAAGTTGCTACAATAGGCTAAGAGCTAGAAGAGATCGAGTCAAGAGCAAGCTTGCACACAACAACTGATCCTATCATATCACAGGAGCAAAGTTGCTACAATAGGCTAAGAGCTAGAAGAGCTGATAAAGCTATTCAACTCTAACTCCTCCTTCTTGAGGAAATGGTATGCTCTCCGGCTTCGATGGGAGAAAGAGGGTTGCCAAATCATGACTAATGTTGAGCAATGCTGTGCCATCAAAACCTTGGATTATGACTTATGTAGCTCCAATCTCCTATAGGGCGTTGATCACTATTTGTAACCGACCCCTAGAAGAGAACCTCTTGACCCACCCGTATTTAGATTGAATTCTCATAGAAGAGGAGCTCCATATTGCTAGCAAAGTCGACTCTGGGGATTTCCTACTTGATGCCCTCACTTACATCACACAAGTAGGCACACCCTGTGACATGGACCACTATGCTCAAATGGAATACAACCCCGAATTTTACCCTTGGCTCATGCAAAAGTAAACACAATAACCATGTGTGGAACACCCTTAACCCCTTAAACCCATAATCCTAGGAAGGATTCTTCTTATTTTTGCAGGGGGAGGGGGTAAGGTGGAGATAAGAATAAAACTCAAAAGCAAAGGAAAAAAAATCAAAATCAATTCATGGTTAAGAAAAAGGCTCATAAAATTTGGAATGTATGGACTGCTCGAGGGAGAAGTTTAATTCTATAATTAAGCATTTCAATTCCATAAGGATGTAATCTTTTTCCTTTACAAATAACTGTTTTGAAAAGCATTAATGGTGAACATGGCTTCATGATAGGTACCCAACATGGCAAGCCAAGAGAGAGTGCATGCAAGAAGCGAGCTTTTGGAGCGAGCTTTTTTTTGGTAACCTCAAATTTTATTCCACATAGTCCGCTTAGTCCTCTTTTTCTTTTGGGCATATTCAAGCACCAATGATGCTCCTCCATTGCCACCACCACCACTAGCACCGCCACTACCACCACATCTTACTCTCCCTCTCCTCATTAGAACCACACCCAATTCTCCTCTCTCTCTCCTCATATATTGGGGACCAACCACGGATATCTCACTCCCCTCAATAACATTACCACCACTAGCACTGCCACCACACCACCACATCTTACTCTCCTCCTCCTCATCAAAACCACAACCAAATCTCTCTCTCTCTCTCTCTCTCTCTCTCTCTCTCTCTCTCTCTCTCTCTCTCTCTCTCTCTCTCTCTCTCTCTCTCTCTCTCTCTCTCTCTCTCTCGTTTCTTGGAGACCCACGATATGCATCTCCCTCTCCTCTTTCCCCTCAATAACATCCTCTCTCTCTCTCTCTCTCTCTCTCTCTCTCTCTCTCTCTCTCTCTCTCTCTCTCTCTCTCTCTCTCTCTCTCTCTCTCTCTCTCTCTCTCTCTCTCGTTTCTTGGAGACCCACGATATGCATCTCCCTCTCCTCCTTCCCCTCAATAACATCCTCTCTCTCTCTCTCTCTCTCTCTCTCTCTCTCTCTCTCTCTCTCTCTCTCTCTCTCTCTCTCTCTCAACACTAGTAATTCTCTCTCCTTAATTGCTTTACATCACTATGTTAAGCTTATGTGATTATTTGCACAAGCGATATCACACTCCGTATACATTCGCACCCCCCTCTCTCAATTATTTGCATACATGTTATAATTACATCATGATGTATTAGTACTTCAATCATGATTCCATATTCTCTTTAGAAGAAGACATAAAAGTATGACGTATTCTAAAGAATACATGTGGAATTACTTATCAAAATTTGGATCCTTATGTCTCTTGCACATTTTTTTATTCAAGTGTTTTTGGTATAATGCCTTCTCATTGGAGGGTATTTCACCTTTAGGTAGTAGAGGAAGATATGGCATCTTTGGTATACCTTTTCATTCTACTACTACTCAATCTAGTGATCCTTATATATGAGCTACTCCTCCTTCAAGTGCACCTAATCTGTGCATTTTCTTGGCAAAGTTTACAATATCCCCTTCTCCAATTACCCATACATAAACCTATCATTCATAGTTCTATTACATATAGAGAACACATCAACAAGATACCATTGCAAATATACTTGTATAGAAGGATACCAAATTATGCCTGTAGGGAAGTCTCCATGTTGCTAACTTGCATGGCTTGTGAGGCTCAATATCATCATCTGGTTTGAAATTCTCTTTATCTCCTATGTGAATGAGAAGGACAAATCTTTGTCCTAGTTGAATGTTGTAGTAGTTTCCTTTTATATATATAATGTGTCTTTATTATCATCTCTCTAAGGGGACATGACATTTTTTTTGCCAAACAGAGGTTGCCGACAACCCCTTCTTGGAGAGAGAGAGAGAGAGAGAGAGAGAGAGAGAGAGAGAGAGAGAGAGAGAGAGAGAGAGAGCTTTGAATCACAACTCCCCTCCATCATCTATCTAAGGGGATGTGAAATTTTTTGTCGCTAGACAAGGGTTGTCAGCAACCTCTTCTCAGTGAAAAAAATTCACAAATTGCCTCTATCTCTTTGAGGAGACTTGTGGATTTTTTTTTTGGTTGGGAAGGGGTTGTTGATGGCTCTATGTTTAGTGAAAAATAATTTTAGAGAGGACTTGTGAAAAAAAAATTCACCAAGAAGGGATTGTCGGCAATCCCCTATTTGATTAATTTTCTTTTCACAAGTCCCCTCAAAGAAATGATGGAGGAGACTTGTGAAAAAAAAAATCATCTCGAGAAGGAGTTGCAAGCAACCCTCTTCTTGATGAGTTGCTAGCAACCCCCTTGTTGATTTTAAAAAAAGGGTCAAAGCAAGTCACACACACACACACACACACACTCTCTCTCTCTCTCTCTCTCTCTCTCTCTCTCTCTCTCTCTCTCTCTCTCTCTCTCTCTCTCTCTCTCTCTCTCTCTCTCTCTCATTTTTGTCTCTCTCTCCCCCTCTCTTTATATTCTATTTAATAATTAACTAAAAAATAATTCGTAACTAAGTTATTAACTAAGTAATAAATTAAGTAGTGCATGTGTGTATGTGCCTCTCCCTCTATGTGTATGTGTATGTGTTTGTGCATGGCCCTTATCTTCATTTCTCACTATGTGTATCTCTCTCTCTCTCTAGAGTCATTAGGACTCAATAGAGTCGATAGATTTATTTATTTATTTATGAGAGGAAAGAAGAGAGAAATTTTTTAAAATAATATTTAACGAGAGAGAAGAGATAAAAAATAATTATTAGCTAGGAAGATCAAATTATGTATATATTTATGATATGTTTTAATATGAGACATAGTAGATTGAGATTTTTGAAAGAACAATATTGAAATGTTTGAACCTTATGAATAAAAAACATTCCTCTCTTTTGGGATTTTTTTAATCCTAACATAGAAAGCTAATAATCAACATAACATATAATGGCTATCATCTTTTGCATTGTGTACTTGGAAAAATAAAGACCTTATCAAATAGTTAAAAAAGTTTCATACTATTGAAATTATAATCAAAATGTGACTTTTTCGTTTAATTGTACTTGGGCAAAAAACTTTTAAATAGAGAATATATATATATATATATATGTATATGTATATATATATATATGTATATGTATATATATATATATATATATGTATATGTATATATATATATATGTATATGTATATATATATATATATGTATGTATATAGAGAGAGAGAGAGTGTGTGTGTGTGTGTGTGTGTGTGTGTAAAGATCCAAGGCTATTAATGTAGGAAAGGATCTAAGGAAGTATTATAGTAGAGAGTACTAGAAATTTTTGAAGCCAAAGAAGGGGGCATGGCTTCCCTTTCCTTGGCTTCAAAAATTTCTAGCACTCTCTCCTATAATACTACAATACTACTTTTGGGCTTCAAAAATTTCTAACACTCTCTCCTATAATACTATATTACTACTTTTGGGCCTTAACATTAATTTGAAAAAGATACTTCTCTATCCATACTACTTTTCACATTTCTTTCTTTTCTCTCTTATCAATGATTTTTAAAAAGAAACATCTTTCTTGTCTCTTATCAATAATTTGTGTGTGTGTGTGTGTGTCTGTGTGTGTGTCTGTGTGATTTTTATCTCTTTCTCCTCCCTCTCTTCTCCATTGAGTCCTAACACCTTTCCAATTGAAATTCCTTACATTCAAAGTATCTAGAATGTATTTTTTAATTTAAAAACTAGCTCAAGGTGGATTAGAACTTTTATAAGCAATAATCTTTAAAGCTATGTCTTTAGTTTTGTAATATACAATAGACAAATCTACCTTGATTTGTCTCTCTATGTATATGTGCATGTGCATGTGCATGCATGCACGCACTTGTGTGTCTCATTAAGAACTTGTTTCTGTATCTCTCTTTTATTCAAATACCTTGATTTGTCTCTCTATGTGTATGTGTATGTGCATGTACATGCATGCACGCATGTGTGTGTCTCATTAAGAACTTGTTTCTATATCTCTCTCTTATTCAAAAACTATTATCATTAAAAATCTCTCATTCTCTCCCTCACTCTCATTAATATATTTACATATATATGTGTGCATGTATTTATGTGTGTATATTAGAAGTCCTAATACGCACACAACATGTACACACAAATGATTAGTTCAAAGAAGTATAACTATATTTTATGGCTTATAAATATTAATATTAGAACAACATGATGTTAAGTTAGCAAAGACATGCACAATGAGAGATCAAGATGATGCTCTCTCTCTCTCTCTCTCTCTCTCTCTCTCTCTCTCTCTCTCTCTCTCTCTCTCTCTCTCTCTCTCTCTCTCTCTCTCTCTCTCTCTCTCTCTCTCTCTCTCTCTCTCTCTCTCTCTCTCTCTCTCTCTCATTAATCATATTGATTGAGCATCAAATTTATACTTATTTTTACCAATCAATATCCCTTCTTGCCACCATAATAAATAATCTAAAAATGTACAAGCTTTAATAATGAGTTTTTATTTTTAAACTAATATTTAATTAGGCTACTAAAGCCATGTATTTAAAAAAATATTTAGTGAGTATTTGGAATGCATGCAAATATAGACATGTTTATACACCAATCCATGCTTATAGAAGAGAACTTACATCTCATATTTGAAAAGAGAAAAACTTTTTCAACGTCGCCCATAGTGTGACCAACAAAGTAAAGAATCTACTAATTCTTAGAGCAAATGCATTTTATTTTGTTGAGAAAATACAGACATACCTCTCTTGGTTAGATATGATCAAATTTATGATAATCTTTTACTATCATTGTCTATCAGTTTGTGGAATAATAATACACTTGCCAAAGATCAATGTAATATAAATCTAGATCCAAATCGCTTGTAGAAATTATTTTATATTGTAAATGAGAGAGAGATAAAACTATTTACAAGTAAAGAGTAAACTATTTGTTGTGACACGTATTATAATCCAATGTAAAATAAGTTATGTCAAACCTAGAGTACTTGCACAAATACTTTTGTATTGCAAACGAGAGAGAGAGAGAGAGAGAGAGAGAGGGAGAGAGAGAGAGAGAGAGAGAGAGAGAGAGAGAGAGAGAGCTCTATATATCACTAAAGAGAGAACTGCTCATTGCAACACATATCACAATCCAATGCAATACAAGTTCTATCGATTTGGAGTGCTTGTACAAATGTTTTCATGTGGCAAACATGAGAGAGAGAGAGAGAGAGAATGTGTGTGTGTGTGTGTGTGTGTGTGTGTGTGTGTGTGTGTGTGTGTGTGTGTGTGTGTGTGTGTGTGTGTGAAGGTGGTGGTGAAGGTAATGATGGCAATGGTGGTGGTAGAGCTAGCAGTGGCGGAAGCGGCGGCAGTGGTGGTGGTGGTGGAAGTGGAAGTGGAGATCGATACATCTATGGTTGGAATAAGTGAACTATGTGTAATAAGAATAGAGGGGTTTCAAAAAAAAACTCATTCAAAAGCTTGCTTAAAAAACTTGCTTCTTACCCTTCCCCACCAAGAGAAAGCCAGCAAGTTGCCATTTTCAAAAGAAGAGCAGTCAGGCCTTTCCATGGAAACAAGGACCTTTAACTAGTTCAAGTTCAGGTACATCTTGAACTTGGAGGATGTTGAGGAACAAGCAGTGAAGCAAATTGTCGAACAATACCATCTGCAAAAGTACATGGAGGCAGTTGGCTAAGCCGTCAACTACAAGAAGTGCGAGGAATTCCTTCGAACCTTTAGTAGGAATTGTGACATCGTGACAATGCAGGAAAGAGAAGAAACCCTCCAAGTCCAGATCAAGTTAACCCTAGAGTTGGTGGAGAAAGCATTGGGCCTAGCCAATAAGGTGGAAAGGCAGTCAAAGAGAGATGTATATGCCATGTTAGGAATGTACAAGGTGATGGTCCACACAAATGATGGCATCAGCTTGCCAAACATCTCCGACCCCAAAATCCAGCTCCATGCCAAAATGATTCACGCATTTTTCTCTAGCCATAGGTACAACTCAATAATGAGTTGAATCAACGTGCCTATGCTAGAGAGCATTGCACCAAGATCCCTTAACTAAGTGAACCTAAATGGCTTTGTACAGAAGACCATTGAGTCTTTAGCAAGAGAAGAGTCTCCTGCTACCAAGGCAAAAAGAAAAGTGTCATCATCAAAGGCCTCTACCATCAGATTTGGTGGGCTTTTGACAACTATAACAAGGGAAGCATTGGGAAAAGGACAAGGTGAAGGAGAAGGAGTCGGAGAAACACCAAAGAGGTCACCTCCTCATTAGGAACAATAGCCACACTCCAGTGAAAAAGACAGTGAGTGATGATGAGAAAGGAGAACAAGAAATGCAAAGTAGCCAACGAAAACCCAAAAAGCCAAAGAAGAAGGATTTGCAAGAGAAGGCTGAGGAGGAAAGCAAGAAAAAATAAAAAACAGACTTACAAAGAGCTAAAAGAGAGTCTAAGAAGGAAGAGGAAGAGAGGAAGAAGAAAGAAAAGGAGGAGTCGGAGAGGTTGTAAGAAGAATCAAGAAAATCTGAGGAGGAGAGAAAAAGGAAGGCAAATGAAGAAGAGGAAGACTTGAACAGGAAGAAAGATGAAAACATGGCTCTATCAACATGTCTATCTATAGAGTAGCTATGTAGGTAGGACGAGCTAGGTGCCATGAGCCCATCTAGAGATGAAGGCCCGGGTTCAAGCACACAAGCATTAGAGATTAGGCCACCTGTAGTGAAAGAAGGCAAGGGCAAGGCCCCAATTGATCCCATCCCTACTCTCATAGTGCCCGCCACTCCCACAATCATATCCATGCCAAGATCCACGATCAAAGTGGATGCTAGCAACCTCATGCCCTGGGTACAATACCTTATTAATAAGGAAATGTCCCAAGGAACAGGAGAGGGTACCCCCATAACATAAACTAAAAGACAGACACTAGCAGGACTCTGAGTCTAGGTAGGATCCCAAGAGGCAAAAGGGGGAAACCTCCACAACCTCCATTCCCACGACATGGTTGCCACTTGCAGACTATGACAAATATGTCAAGGAGCTGAAAGAGTAGCTATAAGCCAAGAACGAAGCAGAAACCGATTGGCAAGCAAGGCTAGATGAAGAGACTCAAGCCCCAATGAGCCTGTGACACCATAATGACGAGCTCGTAGGGCTCTATGAAGACTTGCAACAGGAGATGGAAAAGGTCCATAAAGCCATAGAAGAGTTAGAGGTGGCAAGAGAGAAAAGGACACATAGGTACCAAGAAGAGATAGAGAATTTGAAAAAAAAAGGCAACCTCGGAGTAGGAGGATCAAAAGAGGTTGAAAATAGAGATTGAAGATCAAGAGTAGAGGTTGATGATACTGGCTCAAAGGCAAGGAGAAAGCCTTGAGGAAATGAAGAAGAGAGCAAAGGACTGGGCGAACCATAATGAGAGAAGAATCAAAGCTTTTGCACGCCATCTAGCGCGGGTGGAAAAGGACAAAGTGCTAGCTAAGAGTAGAATAGAGGCCGCCCAAGTGAGTTTCGAAGCCCAACAATGTGCCTTCCTCAACACACTATTGGATGTCACTCAAACAGAGGAAGGGGAGGCCATTGACTCCATAAAGAAGAAGCTATGGTTTGCACACATGGACCTGAGAGGAGGTATGCAGATGCCAGCGCAACCCGTGGGTGTCAGTCTTGGCCTTGAGAAGAAATGAAACTATTTATTGCAAGTAGGCTTGACCCCACAAGAAGTCAATGCACTAGGGTTTACCAAGGAGGCACAATAGGAAGACCAACAAGAAAAAGAGGCTAGCACAAGCTTTGACATGGAGTAAGCAAAGTGAAGATTGAATGCCAAGCTATCAATGGTGCCAATGGCACCTATCCCACCAAGCCAAGATGATTGCCAGCAAGCTTTAATGCCGAACTTGTGATCTAGGAGCAGTAGGAGACTACTAGAGGGCCCTTTGACTTTAATTTTCAATTCCCCACCAACTTGCACACAATGTACTATTAGTCAAGGTGGTGGAAGATGTGATTAATGTTGGAAGCATGCTAGGAGACAAATGGACCTTGGAGAGAGAGAAAATCCCACCCTATGGGGGACCGAGGATACAAATTTTTGGTAGGATAAAGTTTTTGAAGTATCCAAGGCTGTGAAGGGCTATGAGTGCCAACCCACATGGAGTCACATTTTTTAATATAAACATGGATGCCCGGATGGCTTTTTGTAATGCCCTACCCTTCGAGAGGAATAACCCAACCTTCATGCCATACCTAAGAAGGGTAGGAGTGGATTTTGACCCAAGCATTCATGCCCGGTTTGACTTTCCATGGATCTACAATGCCAATGCTACTAAACCTGAAGAGGCCCTCGTTTTCACGCTAGAGGACCTATATGATTCAATAATATGCTTCATTGAAGAAATCTCTTCCTGTCTTGATCATCACAAAGACACAAAAGATTCAACTCAAGTAAGAGTTGAATACTTTGAAGAAAGGAAAGATGTTTGTAAATGAGTATGTTTTAAAGGTGAGAAGCATTGCAAATACCTTAATAGCTATTGATGCAATACCTGATGATGATGATTTGGCTTTGTCTACCTTAGATGTTCTTAATAATGAGAAGTCCTAAAAATCATTTGTCACTTTCGTGTATGTATGGAAGCCACATCTAGTTTTTGATGAGTTTGTCTCTCTCACGCTTATTGAAGAGGTCAACATGCAGGGTAAATCACTTGAAAGAAGTGGTGAATAGATCCAAGCATTTTACTCAAGTTCCAAAAGGGGACGTGGCAGACCCTCTTTAAGAGGCATGGTATGGAATGCGTTTGTGATAACCAACAAAATAGATTGAATAAGCCGTTTGGAGGAATACAGGTTTCAAGAGGCTGGGAAACTTTAGAGATAGGTGAGCTTTAAAGAAAGAGGTAGATGATAGAACCGAGGTTGTGGCAAAACATGTCATATTACAGCCCATTGTTATGCTAAGAATGATGATATTTGCAATGGTAAATTGTAGCAATGAAACTATGCATCATCCTCACAATAGAATAAAGACAAGAACGAATGTTTGTTTATTATATAGTATATGATGAATGCTATTATAGGAAAGGGGACACATGATGATGTATGGTATGTTGATTCAAGTGTATCTAATCATATGACCAATCATGCTGAATGGTTTGAAGAGATTGAAGATTTATAAACTCTAGGTTATGTGTAGACATGTGATGATTCATGCTACCCAATTTTACACATTGGAAAGATTTCCTTATCCTTGCATGACCGTCAAACAAAGAATTTGTTAGATGTATTATATGTGGCATCAATCACAAATAATTTAGTATTTGTTGGTCAGATGGTAGATGTAATATTCCCGCCATAACACTTTATAAAACAAATTCGGGCTTAAAATGCTTTAAAAATTACTCGTTGAGTTATCACATAAGTGACCACATGTAATATCAAATATTGCATTAAATCAATTCTGCAATCCAACACGAGAAGACGCCTAAATGAACCTAGCTAACAAAAAAGAAAATATGCCTCGTAAATAACATTACAATGGCTTAATCATAATATTTTTCGCATTATATTTGATTTAATATTCTCGATTCCATTTAATGAATCAAAGATCGCATTGATTTGGCAACCGCAAGGCAAATCGCAAAAGCCTTAATCGGTAGACAAAGAATGCGCAAGAACGAGCATGATATTGAGTAAGTTAAGTATCAAAGAGTATGGCGTGACTTTAGAAACTAGATGAGTCATGAGGTAACTTGGCCAAAAACTACTAAATGAAGTCGTTTCGATGAAAAAAAAATGTTTTTGAAAAAATAGGCCAAAAATCATGACTTTTTTATGCCTAGAGAGAGAGAAAGCCACCATCCAACAGGTAGGCAATCAAAAAGTATTTTTTATCAAGCTTACTTAGCTCTTGACAAGTAGCCAAAAGAATGAGTGATTGCATGCACCCCCTTATGGCTATAAATACAACCCCTCTCCTTGACAAAGAAAGCAAGAAGAAAGACCTCCTGATGATGGAAAAAGTTCTCTACATCTCTTTTCCATTCTAGCTTGAGCTTTGAAGAAGGAAAATACCCCTCTTCTACCTCATTTCCATTTTCTCTATCCCATGTTACGTCTTTCTTCCATATAGCCATATCACTAAGAAAAACGCTAGCAAAATTTTTCTAGATGACCACCAACTCTCCCTAAGCTACCACGTTAATTTTGCCTGACATCCATGGCTCCACGAGGTCGCAAAAATTCAAAAAGCTTATTTGAAGCAAAAGAAGCAAGAAACGCGATCGATGGAGAAAATGACACAGTAGGAATTGGCGAAACCCCCGTTACTACAAATCTGATAGAGGTAACATCTCGTCGGTTTGAAAAAAAATAATATTTTATAAGCTTATCTATATATTTGTCTTTAAATGATTATAAACGTATTTTAAAGAAGATGCATATGAACTACCGCTTAGGAAAATGGCCTGAGTAATATAATAGTAAACTATTCAGTGAAAAGACTCTTTGACTTGAAAAAGGATTATATACCTATCATGAATAAAATATCGTAATTATGATTTATTTCATGATATTTATTGATATTTCGTTAATGATGTGTGTGATTATAATAATTAAAAAAAAGATAGACGGTGTTAGGAAAGAGAATATTTTATAATTTTTCCCTGAAAGTGACTATCTCTATTTCATTTTGCTAATGATAAATAGACACGTATGAGTCTTATAATAATTTATAGAAAATCATTTAGATAATATCATGAAATAATCAATGCATTAAATCAACAAAAAATTGTATAAGAAAATATATACTAGACGCATATAAATTAGGTACATAGTAATATAATTCGATGTCTGAAAGATAAAAGAAAAATTACACTTATGATTTTTACATTGCTTAGAATAAAGTTTTCAAAAAAACAATTAGTATTGTATTTATGACATAATTAAATGAAAATTGATCTTCCTAGATAGTGTTGAAAGTTCGACAAATGGTCGGACATCGTTGATTAAACCATAGAATACGAGCAGAATAAAATAAAAATTATTTTTTAACTAAAAACACACACAATGTTAATATCAATGGTTATATTAGCGAGAGCGTCAATATCATGAGTCGACTCACATATGAATCAACGAAAAAACCTAACATAAAATATCAAGGATGTTGAAGCAAAAACAACTATGAAATACTCGGTATCATGAAATTAAATAAATATCCAAAGTCTGTAAGACTTATTGGACATTGATAAGATTTTGTCGATACAAATTCTAATGTCTAAACAAACTTGGAAAAGCATTTTGAAATCTTGCTAAGTGTGGGTTAGGGCAGGGCAGCGCATGAATTGCCTGCCATAGGTATAAATGCCCATATTATCTTTTAGGGCGAAAATACCAAGTTTTCATAAGGATAAAATAGACTTCAGATTAGCGAAATAACTTGTGGATCCAGAAAAAAGAGTTGCAAGTAGGAAGCAAAACCCTAAGAATAAGGTGGGACCTTAAAAGAGAAACCCTAGACGTTTCTTTTTTTTATTTGTGTATGTATTGATGGTTGCACAAGAATGTTTAATTGTGCTTGTAACGGTTAGATCTGATTGTAAATATATAATCAGGATAATAAAAGGAAAGATCGCGCTATGCCTCCCCCACAGCTAGACGTGGAACCATACTCCAAGGGGGATTGTTTTGTACCACCGCAAGGAGCTTTGGACCGGCCCTGATGGCGAGAGGTCGCTCGGTGAGGAATCCATTAGGCAGGAGGAGGCGGGAGTGTCAGGGGGCTCTGACCGTAAATCTCTCGATCACTCCTAGGAACTACCTGACCCTCACGCTAATCAGAATGGGATCCTGGAGTCCCGGTACTAGTGAAGGGACCAAAATCTTGGAGGGTTTACTTTCTTCTACACAGACAGAAGGGATTTTCCGATGAACGGAGGTTTTATCTTCTGCATAGGTAGAATTGTTTTTCTTTGTCTTTGTGTTGTGTTGTAAAATTATGCAAAAGAACCTATCATAATGGGTTAATTAACAAAGCTGTTTTTATATGTCATAACTTAATGTGATAGGTAATTAGAAAACTAAAGAAAACCATTTGTGGGAAGTGGGTGGGCGAGATCCCTGTCGGATTTGTCCTACGGATGGGTGGTCCCGGTAAGTTGGGAGCTTCTTTCAAGAGATTGAATGAAATGTTAGTTAGGAGAGATTAGGTAAAGCCGAGCATTGACTTACCTAAGGTCAGGTCTTAAAACCTTCATCAATAATTATCTTAGGGGAAAGGTGCAGTGGCTATGCCAGAACTCCGTTAAGGCTCCCTGAATCCTAACTAGTTGCTAGAAAAATGCGTTGCACTATATGAACCAAGGGTAACTACAATCGCTCCAATCGGACAAGAAGCCCTTATGGGACACCTCTGATGGATCTAGCTGATGCATCAAGACCTCAATTGTCAAATTAGGACCTCGAGCTTGTAGGTTGATCCTCGTGGGGATGGCTGATACCTTCCGTTACAGGGTGGACTCTGGGAAACCTAGATGATAGACCCTGTGCATTCTCGTGAGAGCTGGGCGAAGCCATCTAGGATAATTCCCTGATGGACCACTAAAGCATCCTACTAGGGAACTGTTAGGTAGGCACGTGATAGTAAAGGGTTGAGGTTTGATTTAATGCAAAAGATTGCTTTGTGAAAGATATTAATGAAAGTGTAAGTTGGTTGCAAAAGGAAATAGATTTTGCCACATATTCACTTTAGATGTTGAAATTCCTACTATGAATGCTACTATGTATGCTAAAGGCAAAGGAGTGATTAATAGACATTGAAATATGGCACAAATGGATTGGACATGCAAATGTGCAAAGGTTGAAATTAATGTAGTCCAAAGGGTTGGTTATAAGGTTATTTGCTTTTAGAGTTGAAGAATTTTATAAAGTGTGTGCAACATGTCAATTTGGTAAGTAGGCAAGACAACCTTTTTCGCATGATCAAGATGTGAGTAGAAATATACTTGGTGTTGTGCATACAGACATTTAGGTGCCTACACAGAATATATGTCTTAGTGTCAAAAAATATTTTGTCATGTTTATTGATAATTTTCAAGAAAATTATGGGTGTATTTCATGAAGGAAAACAAGCTTGAAAGTTAAGTGTTTGAGAGATCCGATGGAGGGGAGAGGACCTCTCTGATGAGTTCAGTGACTTCTTAAGATCTCATTGAATAAAGAGACAACTTATTTGTAGGTGTACTCCACAGTAAAATGGGGTTGCAGAAAGAAAAAATAGATATATTGTAGAAGTTGCATGAGCATTGATGGCTAAAAAGAATGTGTCAAAATATTTTTGGTTTGAAGCTATTCATACTACGGTCTATATTATGAATAGAACTCCCACAATTGCAGTTCATGGGATGACCCTTGAAGAATGCTTCATAGACAAGAAGCCCAATGTGTCACACTTGAAAGTCTTTGGTTGTATTGCATATGTTCATATAACAGATGAGTTGCAAAAGAAGCTTGATCCAAAGGGTTAAAAATGCATTTTTATTGGATGTTCTTTAGAGCAAAAAGGGTATTGTTGCTATAACCCTATCCCATGTGAGTTTAGAGTGAGCAGTGATGTTATTTTTTATGAGATGAGCAACTACTATGCATCTAGTGGTGATGTATTAGATGATGATTATAATTATATACAAAAAGAAAAACAAGAATAACAAAGCCTTATGGACCAAAAACATCATATGGCACTACATATATAGGTTGGGAGACTGAGAAGCAACCCCACATCTTCAAGTGCATCTAAAGTATTATAGGTAAAGACAAAGGGAAGAAGAAACTATCAAATGGAAATGTTGAATCTACTATGTCAAAGTTTTAGAGGAAGAGAGAAAGACATAGATATTGAGAGAAATCCACACACAAAGAGTAGTGTACTCTCATGTTCTTCACCTTCATTATTCAAAACCTATAGATTAAAGTCTAGTCCCACGCTACATAACAGTCTAAGTCACTATCTGACTATGTCGC
This sequence comes from Lygodium microphyllum, assembly GCF_053477565.2. NCBI lineage: Eukaryota > Viridiplantae > Streptophyta > Polypodiopsida > Schizaeales > Lygodiaceae > Lygodium > Lygodium microphyllum. The sequence continues at coordinate 41,678,423 of NC_141160.1, read as the reverse complement.
TAACTATGGTTGAGTCTTCAACTCGTTTATTACAACACACATGGAAGATGATGATAGTTAAGACTACAACTATCAAGATAGAGACATTGACGGTGATCATGAGCTGTAATCTCAACACTCCCCCTCAAGCTCAAACTAACTATTGTACTCCAAGAAGCTCCCTAAAATGCACAAACTTCTCTTTACCAAGTGATTTGGTAAATATATCTACTACCTGGTCTTCTGTCTTTACATGGAGTAGATCAATCTGTCCAGTAAGTACCATCTCCCTGATGAAGTGGCAATGAACCTCTATGTGTTTGGATCTAGCATGATACATAGGATTTCTAGCCAACATCACACTACTAAGATTGTCACAATGCAATGCGACCTTTCTATCTAATTGTAAACCCAACTCATGTAGCAGTTTCACAGGCCAAACTGCTTCGCATATACTGCTAAGACTACATCCATGTATTCTGCCTATGTACTGGATAAGGCAATGGTCAGCTACTTCTTACTACTCCAACTAATCATACTACTACCCAAGTTGAAATTTTAACCACCGGTTGACCTTCTATCATAGGCACAACCAACCCAATCTACATGTGTATACGTGTGTTGAATAGTCAGAGTGTACATAGCCCTCGAGCTGCTCAATATACACCTCCTCAAGCAAGTCACCATTCAAGAGTCTCATACTATAAGCCATAATGTCATGCATATCCCTTTGCAACTAGTTGGGCTTTATACCTTTCCAATGAACCATCTAGCTTGCATTTCGCTTTATAAACCTATTTACAACCAATCAGTATTTTTCCTTCAGGAAAACTAACCAAATCTCATGTTTCATTTTTAGCCAGTGCTACATATTCTTCATCCATGGCAACACACCAATTTTCATCTGCAATTACCTTACTGAACTTCATAGGCTCTTTGTAACCTAACACTTTAGTCATATACGCATAATGTCTAGCTGAATACCCACTATATATCAGCCTATCAATTGGTTTCCTAACCCTTCAGACCTTCTTAGCTGTGGTTCACTTTGTGCTTGCCTCTCATGAGGTGGCACATACTTGCTTTGTCTTACAATAGGCATCTAATGGTGTGCCCAATTCATTGTCAAGACTATTACTACCAAGTGGCCCATATCCAGCTATAAGCAAGCTAGTTACATCATCAAACATCTTCTCTTTGCCTTTATCTAATCTCCCCCTCACTAACGTATTCGTGTCAGTGGTGGATGTAAAAACATGACTGCGTAGTCGTCCTGTCCAAGGACTAACAATAGAAGAACCATCACGTATAGGTCCATCATGGTAGTACCAACTGAAGGATAATTTTCAGCATGAGTAGGGCTAGTTGGTCCATCAGAAACCATCGCATTCAGACCACCATACCGTGATATTAGCTCATCAAACACTTATTTGTGCTAATTAAGGTCTCCCGAGTGGACAGATTATAACACTTGTAGGCCTTTCTATCTTGTGCATAGCCAAGAGAGAAACTCTTTATAGCTTTTGGATCTAACTTCTTTCTCTTTTCATTAGGTACATGTATATAAGCAATGCAACCAAACACTTTAAGGTGGCTGATATCGGGCTTGTGCCCATACAATTTCTCATATGGAGTCAAGTCATGAATTCTAGCTGTAGGGGTTTGTTCAATACATAAACAAAAATGAAAATTTTGCTTTATCCCAATAAGCATTTGAAAAGTTCTTTTCATTAAGCATTGCCCTAGTAGCTTCCATAAGTATATGATTCTTTCTCTCTACCACACCATTCTAGTGTGATGTGTAACTACTTGTGTGAGATGCCTTTTTATGCCATATTTTACCAAGTACCTGTCAAACTCTCTAGAGACATATTCTCCACCTCCATTAGATCTCAGACATAAGAGATAACATCCAAACTCATTTTCAACATGTGTCTTAAAATCCTTAAATACGTCAAGCACCTCATCATTGTGCTTTAGAATATACTGCCATGTATATTTGCTAAAATCATCAATAAATGACACACAATACCTAGCACACCAAAATATATGTTATGAGCAAGACCCCCCCCCCCCCCCATACATCCAAATGTATCAAGTGCAAAGGTTGAGAACTGCTTTTGACATGTCTTAGGCAAAACAGACATGTCTTATCCCAATCTGATAGGCAAAACAGACATGTCCTAGGTCAATATAGTTAAACTTTGGAAAACCAAGTACAACTTGCTTTTTCTACATAATTTTTAACCTCTGAATATTGACATGGCCAATGTATTTGTGCTAGATTTCTACATCCTGAAGTGCTCCATTATCATGGGCAAACATGGCTGCTTTCAATTCAGGGATAGATGCATCCAAATTGAACATTTTGCCATCTCTCTTGCTTTAGCAATCAATTTGCAGCCATTTCCATATTCCTCAATAAAGCAACCATCTCTCTTGAATTTGACCTACAAATTTTGTTTTTCCATCTTTCCAATTGACAATAAGTTCTTAGTAATAGAAGACACATGTAGTACATCATAGAGACTCTTTTTTCTGCCATCATGCATGATTAGCAGAACCACACTTGTATGCTTAAAATCATGCTGTGTGTCATCACCATTACATAAATGTCCATGGGAACCTGTTGTCAACTCATCAAACCACTCACCATGTGGAGTCATATGATTAGTGCTCCTAAGTCTATATGCCACTTGTCATCCTTGCCTTGCTTATATGTATTCTTAGAAACATGATACATAGCAAATAACCTATCTAGGTGATCTCCCCTTGTCTATAAAGGCTCCAGATCCTTGCTGTCCTTGCACATTGAGTGCACATTCAAGCTTTGCCATGCATTCTATTGCTATTGTCCATATGTATTCCAAGTGTCTCCATGACCTCAAAAAGCTCCTCGAGCTCTACCACCTCTAGCTCGCTGACTCGAGTAAAAGATAGTATCTCTGCTTTGAGAGGTACTCGAACTTGTATTAAAGCCAAGCTTGACTTCCTCATGTAGTAGCAACACAAGTAATTTATCCTAGTTAGGGGAATCTACTCTCACAAAAATCGAAGTGTCAAATGCTTTGTGCTCCTTGCCTAATCCATTCAATGTAACTGTAACCATGTCATCCTCTAAGACTTTAGAATCAATAGTAACAAGCTGATTTGCTATGGTTTTTATCTCTTTCGTATAAGCTTGAATGCTCCTGCCATTTCTAGACATATTATTAAACTACTGCTTTAGTTTACCTTCATTGTATGAGTAACATTACCATAATTCTTCATGAGAATATCCCAAGCATCTTTTGGGGACTGACAGCTTGTAATTTGCATAGTCTTTGCATCAGAAATGCATAAATAGAACCAGTGCAACACTTTGCTTGCTCTTTCCAACCACTATTGATGAGCTCTCTGCTAATCATGAGAGTCATATTCTGTTTAGGCAGTTCAGGTTCTACTTTAGCCCCTGTACACAAATCCTAATAGCCTCTTCTAATTGTTGGAGATAAAGGCGCCTCCGCCTAGCCTCCCGTGTATTACTACACTGACAGTACCTACCACTGCACACTATAGGTGGCGGGCGCCCATCACAGTCACTTATTCTTTATTCTTTTAGTGACAATTTGAATAAAGGAGGCCCGGCCACACATTGTGGTTGTTGGAGTTCCCATTTCTTGTCTCTCTCTTTCTTGCTCTTGCTCTCCTGCCATAGTTATTGCGTGCAAGCTTTGATCCTTCTCACCTTTCAACTGGTATCAGAGCAGGTCCTTCGTGAGTGCTTTGGGGCCTTCCCCGGCATCTACACGAGGTATGAGAGCTTGCTTCTCACTCAGTTCTCAGCCATTCTTTGATATGAACAGCAGGGTTTCATGAAGAGGCAGCCATAGCTTCCATCATTGAAGCTTGTTCTCTTCACGTCTTGCTTGGACTTGTCCTAGGCTTCTGTAGGCCTATTGTAGGCCTTCATTGGGCTCTTTCTTATCCCCTACCCACCCTGATTTGGCCCCTTGAGTACAACAACATGCTTACATTTTATTTGTGCCTGTTTGCAAAAATGGCTCAAAAATCACTCTTTTTGTCATATCTCGAGCATTCAGAACCAAATTCAGGCAAGATAAGAGTCTAAGTTGGGGTTTTGGCACGCTCCGAACATGATGGTGATGTTGGATTTGCCAAATTCTAATTACAAAATATTTTGCAACAAATTTCAGGTCTGAGACAACATGTATTTGTATGCTTATGGCTTATGTAATGCTTCTACTGATGTCTATTGATACCGAATCACTTGCAAATGTTATGCCTCTTATGTGAGATGCATTTGGAGCTGCTTTAGCTCAGCCATTGACTGTTTTGAATAGTTCCAGATTTGGCCAAAATAGGGCATCACTTATCTCTTGAAGTCTATCCTTACCGGGATTAATCACTTGATGCATATTGATGCACGGATTATGTCTACATGTATGGAGATGCTATGTTAATGGATTGCCATCATTTTGGTACTAATTTGAGGCCTGAAATACTCAGTCTAGAGTAGTGAATGTCTGATGTAAACAATTGGCCTAAAGCTATTCTAGTCATGTATGCTTATGCCTATGCTATTCGAGTCATGTCTTGGAGATGTACATTGATGTATTGACCCTCGGGGATTGAAAAAGAGTTTAACATTGCTTCTTAATCATTGGTTGAGCTTGAGATCTGCTTTTCATAGCATTTGGATAATTATCTTGGATGTATCTTTGCACTTATTGGTCTATGCTTGACTGCTTTGGACATGCACTTATGCTCATGTCACCTACCTATGTCAGTTACATTGTTTGAGCCTGGATGCTATTGGAGATTTAATTGGGCTTGACATTCGATTTTCTGGAGCATATTTTAGAGATTTATTAGATGCTAGAGTTTATTTTGGGATATACTTGATGTCTATGGATGCTACATATGGATGACACACAGTCTCCATGTCTGGGATGTCTCATTGATGCTTAATCTTGGACACTTGTCACTGGTTCTTGTACATGCTTTGTTTGAGCTTTGTTGCTTGATATTTACGGTCTTTGTGCCAATGGGAGCATCTTTGGATGCTTGACAGACATTGAGCAGGCGGTCTATGCTATTTGAGCTTTTGAAACTATTTGGGATTCCTTACCCTTTGGGATGATACATGGTTCATATGTCGGTTCCTTTTGATGCTTATGAGCTGACTCTTTGACTTGAGTCCCTTTCCTACTTGAGCTAACACTTTGCTCCGTTGACTAGGGGGTGTGCCTACTCACTGGCAGATATTTCATGACATGTTCGGATGTTGGATTCATGCTTATCAACTGTCATATGTCCATGTTATGCCCGCATGATACTGGTTATGGTCTTGGCAGCATATGATTGACTTGGGATCCGCTTCTGGCACAGTTAGCTCTCATTTACTGAAATCTGTCATTTATTACAGCAAGTTAAAATCTGCAGATTTTGAGCACTTCTCTGAGGGTAATGCTTACTATTTGATGTTCTCTTGGTCAAATTTGGTGGACAGGTGCTTCTCTTGGTAAAATCCACTCTTTCAGCCAATTTTAGCAGTGGTTTTACTACATTTTCTGCTAATTACAACAACAACCTGCAATTTTGCCTTTTTGCATTGATTTGGGACAGTATGGCTAGTCATCTGAAAGACATAGCTCTCTTTAACATTGTTAAGTTGGATGGTACCAACTATGGCTATTGGAACTCCCAAATATGGCAGGTTTTGGTGCAGAAGTTGCAGATTAAACCCTTGCGTTTCAAGGGTGTCAAACCTGAGGATATGGATGATGATGTTTGGATGGAAGTTGATGAGTTATGCAAGTCTACCATTATTTTATCACTCTCAAAAGAGGTCCATCATAATGTTGTTGAAGATGAGAGTCAGAGTGTATGGGATTTATGGGAGAAAATTCAAGAGCTTTATGCGCAGCAGAGTCCTGCATCACACATGTCACTACAAGGATACGGAGGCATAGCGACAGCACTTTTTGATGCAAAATAGCGACGGTGCTCAGATGAAAAAATGCGGGCCAAAACTTGAGCGCGTTATTTTGCGCGAACAAATGAAAGAGAGAGCGAAAGGGAGAGAGAAAGGGAGAGCGAACTCCATCTTGCGTTTGAGAGGGAGAGGGAGAGAAAGAGAGAAGGAGGGAGAATGAAAGCTTCTCGCCGTCGCCATTCGCAAAGAAGAGGAGGAAGTGTACGGAGGGCAAAGAGGAGCCGCCGTCGCGAAGAGAAGCCGCCGAATCCATCCTCGAGCCTTTACAGTAAGTGCATTGTTCCTTCTTGCTTTGTTTTTGTTTTTTCTCTTTTTCTTTTACTTGTTTTTATTAAAAATCATGTGTATTAAGAGAGGGAGAGGAAGAGAGAAAAGGAAAAAAGAAACAAGAGAGTGAGGGAGAGAGAGAGAGAGGAAGGGAGAGGTTGTTGTTATTGTTGTTGTTGATGTTTTATTTCTTCTTTTCTTTTTTTATTGTTTGTTGTTGTTGTGGTAGTCGTGGTAGTAGTAATGGTAGTGGTAGTGGTAGTGGTAGTGGTAGTGGTAGTGGTAGTGGTAGTAGTGGTAGTGGTAGCGGTAGTTGTTGTTTGATTTCTTATTTTCTTATTTGTTGTTTTTCTGGTAGTGGTAGTAGTGGTAGTGGTAGTTGTTGTTGTTTGTTGTTATTGTGATAGTTGTAGTAGTAGTAGTGGTAGTAGTAGCGATAGTAGTAGTTGTTGTTTAATTCCTTCTCTTCTAGTTTTTTGTTGTTGTGGTAGTCATAGCCGTGATTGTAGTCCTCGTAATCGTGATTGTAGTAGTAGTACTAGTAGTAGTAATAGTAGTTTTCTTGTTTGTTGTTGTTATTGTAGTAGTAGTTTTTTTTCTTTTCTTGTTTATTGTTTAGTTTTCTTGTTTGTTGTTGTTGTTTTTTTTTTTCTTCTTCTTCTTCTTCTTTTCTTGTTTGTTGTTATTGTAGTAGTTGTTTTTTCTTCTTCTTCTTCTTCTTCTTCTTCTTTTCTTGTTTATTGTAGTGGTAGTGGTTTGTTGTTGTGGTAGTCGTAATCGTAGTAGTAGTAGTAGTAGTGGTTTTCTTGTTTGTTGTTGTTGTTTTTTCTTTCTTTCTTTCTTTCTTTCTTTCTTTTCTTTTCTTTTCTTGTTTATTGTTGTTTATTTTTATTGTTTGTTATTGTTATAGTAGTGGTAGTAGTAGTAGTTTTTTCTTCTTTTCTTGTTTGTTGTTGTTGTTGATTTTTCTTCTATTCTTGTTTATTGTAGTGATAGTAGTGATAGTAGTAGAGAGAGAGACTTGTTGTGGTAGTCGTAGTCATGGTTGTAGTCGTAATAGTCGTGATTGTAGTAGTAGTAGTAGTAGTTTTCTTGTTTGTTGTTGTTATTGTAGTAGTAGTTTTTTTCTTTTATTGTTTATTGTTGTTTAGTTTTCTTATTTGTTGTTATTATTGTTGCTGCTGCTGCTGTTGTTGTTGTTGTTGTTGTTGTTGTAGTTTTGTCTTCTTTTTTTATTTGTTGTTATTGTAGTAGTAGTTGTTGTTTTTTTTTTCTTCTTGTTTTCTTATTTATTATAGTGGTAGTGGTAGTAGTAGTGATAGTGGTAGTGGTTTGTCGTAGTCGTAGTTGTAGTCATGGTCGTAATCGTAGTTGTAGTCGTAGTCATCATAGTCGTGGTTGTAGTAGTAGTAGTGGTTTTCTTGTTTGTTGTTATTGTTGTAATAGTTTTTTTTGCTTTCTTGTTTATTGTTGTTTAATTTTCTTGTTTGTTGTTGTTGTTGTTGTAGTGGTAGTAGTAGTTTTTTCTTCTTTTCTTGTTTGTTGTTGTTACAGTAGTAGTACTTCTTGTTGTTGTTATTGTTTTTTTTTTCTTCTTTTCTTGTTTATTGTAGTGGTAGTGGTAGAGAGAGAGTGATATTTTGTTAAAGGAAATTTGTAGTAGAGAGAGATAGATGTTTTGTTAAAGGAAATGAGAGAGGGAGAGGAAGAGAAAAAGGAAGAAGGAACGAGAGAGAGAGAGAGAGAGAGAGAGAGAGAGAGAATAAACATACAACATAATAAAGAAAGAGAAAAAGAGAAAGAGATGGAAGGAGAGGAGAGAATGAATGGATAAAAAACAAAGAGAGAGTGGTGGCGAGGTTCGGTGAGGTTCGGTGCAATACCACGAGACGAAAAATACTCCGACATACGTTAATTTGTGGCTAGGTGGAAACTTTACATACGTTAATTTTGCTGAGTTACAAGAGAAGAAATCCCTTCTCAAACAATTTAAGAAAGAAAAAAAAATGATAACGAAAACAAATTGTTTGTCGTAACATAGACAAAATGGAAAATGATGAAGATCATGATGTTCAAGATCGCGAGGCGTATCTTAATCAACGTGTCCCATGTCCTTGCTCTCAATATAAACTGGCAATTAGACAAAAACGTCAATTGTCTATAGAACATGTACGACGCTTCGGCGAGTTTCAATCTGAGATCATTGATCATGCGATCTCAGATTTTAAGCAAACGGTAAGAAAAGTGTATATCAATCATGCATTGTATTTGCAAGCTAATTGAATACCATATACAAAAACATTGAGTGTGGCTGGAAAATTTTCTATCTAGGGAGGTGACGTCTCATCCCAACGAGAAGTGCGGCTAGTTAGAAGAGTTTGTGGGCATGCGATGGATGGAGTGCCTGAGCCAATTCACCACTTGAAAGATACTACCCAATCTATACCGTCAATACTAGAGGAGACACGCATCCTTCCAGACTTACCTACAATCTTGGAGCCTGAGATGGAGGCAATGATCGATGTATTGATATCCATGGATGTCGAGACTTTTGATCAGCTTAGAGAGGAAGCATCCATACCATTATATGATGGGTGCCGAGTATCTCGCTTGAAGACATTGCTTGCGCTCCTAAGTGTGCAAGCAAAATACGGATGGAGCGATGCGAGTGTGACCGAGTTGTTCAAGTATCTTATACATACGCTTCGTTGATTTCTTTTTGGCACTATCATTAAAAACATTTGTGCTTTTTCCAAGTGTTTTATGATTTTTTTTCAGGTTACTGAAGTATCATATATTACCACTTACGAATACCATGCCTGAATCTCGTGATGATGCAAGACATGTTTTACGAAAGCTTGGCATGGACTACAACAGCATCTATGCATGTATCAACGATTGCATACTGTTTCGAGGAGAATACGAGACTATGGAGACATGTCCAAAGTGTGGTGCTCACAGGTATCAACAGGACTTGCAAGAGAAAAACATCCCTCAAAAAGTTCTTAGACACTTTTCGCTTATCCCCTGCATAAACCACATGTTTCATACGTCCGACATGGCGAGCTTGACAATGTGGCATGTGCAGAATAGGTCCATAGATGGAGTTCAATGAATATTAGCGGATTCACACGAATGGGACCACATTAACTCTACCTTCCCAGGCTTTGCCCGAGAGCTAAGGAATCTTTGGCTCGATATTGCTATGGATGGCGTGAACCCATTCGATCTCTGCGCTCAACTTCTTACAATGTGTGGCCTATAGTCCTTGTCAACTACAATATCCCTCCATGGCTTTCTACAAAGAAAGGACATCTCATCCTTAGCTTACTCGTTCTCGGTTGCTACAAAGTCATAAATATGAAAGTGTATCTTCGTCCATTAGTCGATGAGCTTAAGATTTTGTGGGAGGAGGGGGTCACCGTGCAAGATATGAGCAAGCACGATGGTTGACGGTCCGCCAATATTCAAGCATTTCTCATGTGGACGATGCATGACTTTCTGGGATTCGAAGAGTGCTCAGGTAATTAGGCTTCTGTTCTCATTGGTAATATCTATCATAGCTCGTTCAAGTTTATATTCATTGAATAGAGGTGTTGGGATAGGTCTAGCTACCTCAGGTTATCATGCATGTCCATTGTGCAGGCCATAGTTAGACTCCTGAAGGTCACGAACCATGAAGAAGATGGTATATCAAGGACACGCCGCTTTCGCAGTATCTCCATCTCATCGTTCTGCTGGAGTTGTGTCACCTCCAGGATTTGTCACACTTGTGGGGACGTCTACTCCACTCACTCTGCTCAACCGTCCGCATGTGGCAGCCCTATGGGTGCTACTTCGATAGATACTACCCTGATAGGTACACCAGATGTACAGGGGTCTCCTAGATATGCCCAAGAGCATGGTCGCAGGTGGGAGAGGACCCATTTTAGGCATACCCCAGAGGGGTATGCCTACCTTGTACATGATAAGTCAGGAGCCATCATCATGAATGATGATGGGAGGAGGGTGATGGCTCACATGAGAGAGTTATGCCAACAAGTTTTTCGGCACAACGTCTTGGATCATTGGAAGAACATACTGGAGGGGAGCAAGGACTACATAGTAGCATCCTTGCATGAGGAGTTTTCGGTACCAGCCACAGCAGATAGGTTTTCTACGAGCTGGATGATGGAGTACATGCATGCATATATGTCACACAAACAATTAGACACACACAAGGCACTCAAGAGTGGGGCTTCAAAGCTCGAGTGGCTACATGCGGACGACTGGTGCCGACTCAGGGAGAGGCTATAGATTCTCCAAGACGTTAGAGATAGTAGCACGAGGCAGCGAGGGCACGTCTAAAGGCCGGAGTGGTCCATCATCTTGGGAGTGGCGGCCACAGGACATATCTGGAGGACTTTGTAAGTTTTTCTTTTGTTTTGCTTGCTTATTTTTTTACAATATCCTTTGTAGTGACAATTGTGTTTCTAACAGTTGTATTTTGTTTTCTTTGCAGCACTCCATTACAAATCACGATCCCACCGACCTCAAGACTCAATACGCAGAGAGGCATGGTCTCACTACATTGATCGATCGATTGTATGGACGTGGCAGCCCTGTAAGTCACTCATCTTTTCTTGTCCATAGTTACCATGTTTAATTAGAATGCATTATTGTATGGTGGACTAACGTGTAGTTGTTTCTTTTTTTGCAAAGTCCATTCGATGCTCCTTTGCGGCAGGACTAGGTTTCGGATGGCGATGATCTATAGCTCGCCCTTGAATCCCTAGAGCTCACATACCCTTCTTTTTTGGTCACGTGATCTGTGTAGACATTTTCTATGTAATAGTAGTATCTTGTCATGATTGTACCAAGCTTTCATTATGCGATCATCTATTTATTTCATGTATTAGTGTTATGATTTAAGTACACTTTGCATTTATTTACACGAGCATTGTAGACATTATTGAAACTATTTTGTATGGCCTAAATAAAGCACATAGTGCTATATCTGGCAGGGCAGCTTGCTACCCTACACCAAAAAATAAAATTCATGTTACTATCACTATTAGCATCGCAAATTTACTACACACATCACTATTAGCGTCGCAAAATGCATTGCAAAGCATCGTTATCAGCGTTGGTATCAATGTCGCATGATATCGACACAAATAGCGACGCTGATACCGACTGTTCTATGGCATCGCCAATAACGACGCTTTTTGCAACAACGGGGGCAAATTTCTTTATGAAAATTTTCATCACTTTTAACGTTGGTATAAGGCCTATATCTTGTAGTGTGTATTGGCTGAAGCAGTTAATGGACCTTCGCATAAAGGAGGGGTCATCCCTATCATCTCATTTCAGTCAATTTCATGCTATCATGAAGAACCTATTGTCATAGGGTATTGAGTTCAATGATAACTTGCACCCATTATTTCTGCTTGGCACCCTTCCTGAATCATGGGATGTCTTCCGTACTGCCATATACATGAACAAGCTTAATGGGCTAAAAATTAAAGATATTGAGAGTGCTTTATTGACTGAGGAAATCAATAGGAGAAACAATGATGCTTCTTGCTCTTCACATGCATTGACTGTTAGAGGTGGCAGAAATGGCATGCATGATAAGGATCATAAGGGCAGGGACTCTCAGTAGTCCAGATCCAAGTCATGTGGTCGCAGTAAGTCCCATGGACAGAAGTCTGATCTTACATGTCATTATTGTGGGAAAGCAGGACAAATTAGGCTGCAGTGCCATAAAATGTGCGATGATAAGTGCAAGAAAAAGGGAAAAGAAAAAGTGTAGGAAAAGTCTTCTGAGCGCAATATTGTACCTGTAAAGTCTAGTGTGAAGAGTGTCATGCATGCCACTAACTCAAATGATGATTACATACTTGCAGCTTCTTCATGCAATGCCTTACAGACTTCTAAGATACATTCTATGTATGTGCAATGCTGGCTCTTGGATTTGGGTACATCCTTTCATGTGACACACTGTCGAGATTGGTTTCATACCTATCGTACCATGTCTAGTTCTGTGCGTCTTGGTGATGACAGGTCTCTTGACATTGTGGGCAGCATTGGAGATGTTAGGCTGCAGTTTCCTTCTGGTAGCTCTTTTGTTTTGCATGATGTACACCATGTACCTGCTTTGACTCACAGCCTTATGTATGCTTTTGACAGCTTGATGATGCATGGTATTTTGTGTCTTTTGGAGACTCTGCATGGAAGATTACTCGTGGCAGACTTGTACTTGCAAGAGGTGCCAAGTCTGGTAGCCTCTATCCTTTACTTGTATCAGGAGCTACATTGGATCATGTTTTGTCTGTGGATTCTATTCCCCATATATCCCTTTGGCATGCTCGTTTGGGGCATATTTCTCTTAAAGAAATGAAAATGCTCTATGCTTTGGAGTATCTTCCGCCCTTTGACTCTTTGCATTTTGATTCTTGTGATCATTGTTTGTATGGTAGGCAAACTAGAAATATGCATAAAAAGTCTGGTCAAAATGCATGGGTGAGCCCTTGGCTCTTGTGCACTCATATGTACGTGGGCCCATGCCCTATCAGTCACTTGATGGGGCAAAGTACTTTATTACTTTCATAGATGATTACTCACGTAAGGTTTGGGCCTATCCCATAAAGAGAAAATCCGATGTCTTAGACACATTTCAGCATTGGCTTGCATTAGCAGAGAACCAATTTGGAAAAAGGCTCAAATGCCTAAGGTTAGATAATGGGGGTGAGTATGTATCACGTTCTTTTGAGCAATTTTGTGATGAGCGGGGTATTAAGCATCAGTTGACCGCCTCTTACACCCCACCGCAGAATGGTATGGCTAAATGCATGAATAGGACCATTCAAGAAAGGGTCTGTAGCATGCTTAGCCAAGCTGGCTTATCGCAGCACTTTTGGGCTGAGGCAGTTACTACTGCAGTGCATCTCATTAACAGGTCACCTAGCAGTGGCATAGACTTCCAAGTTGCAAAGGAGGTATGGGTAGGCAAACCCCCCTCTTATGATCTTTTGCATGTCTTTGGCTATGAGGCGTTCTGCCATGTGCCCAAGGATAAACGCAATAAGCTAGATCCTAAGAGTGTCAAATGCATTTTCATTGGCTATGGAGATATAGGAGAGACCGTCTATGGGATCCCCAGGCGCGGAAAGTGATCCATAGCCATGATATCATCTTTTATGAGGACAAAATGCATATGCAGCCTGAGAAAGTGGTTGAGATACGCAGAGTTATCTTTCAGGAGGAGCCACCTGCTCCTGTTCAGCCGCCGCTCCATGACCAGCTAGACAGCGCACAGCATCACCTGATGCTCATGGCCTAGATGCTAGGCATGTTGATGTTAGACAGAATGTCGGTCAAGCAGCAGATGCTGGATTGAGGCGTTCTACTAGAGATAGACGCATTTTGCGCCCTCTATGGATTATGTATTGGTTACAAATGCAGGAGAGCCTCTTACTTATGATGAGGCTATGCGAAGGGGTGATTGTCACTCTTGGGAGAGGGCTATGTAGTCTGAGCTTGACTCATTGTATAAGAATAAGACTCGGGATTTGGTTTCCTTGTCTCAGGGTAATAAGACTTTGCCATGCAAGTGGGTGTACAAGCTGAAAAGTACCCCTAAACACCCCAAGCCGACATACAAGGCTCGATTGGTTGCTAAGGGTTTTAAGCAGGAGCATGGTGTTGACTTTGATGAAGTCTTTTCTAGTCAAGATGACCACCCTACGTTTAGTCTTGGCCTTGGTTGCACACCTTGACCTAGACTTGTACCAAATGGATGTCAAGACTGCTTTTCTACATGAGGACTTGCATGATGAGATTTACATGAAGCAGCCTAAGAGCTTTGCAGACCCTGGCAGGGAACACCTAGTGTGCAAAATAAAGAAGAGTCTATATGACTTGAAGCAGGCACCTAAGAAATGGTAACAGAAGTTTCATGCATTCATGCAGTCACAGGGCTACAGCCACAGTGCTATGGATCCGTGCTTGTACATGAAGAAAGCCCGTGACAGTTCTTTACTGATTTTGGTACTCTATGTGGATGACATGCTTTTAGCAAGGACAGCTCATGAGGAGCCAGATGCTCTTAAGGCTCAGCTCAAGAAGAGCTTTGAGATGAAAGCCTTGGGACAAGCCTCTCATATACTTGGTATGCGCATTACGCATGATCGATCTCAAGGACTACTCTATCTGTGGTGCACAGATCGGACGCCGTATACACGTGTAGTGAGCACCAGAAGGTCCCTAAGAACAAAAGAACTCTACTTTTTGTACAAAAATTGATGAAGAAAGCTTGCACGACATGAACAGGAGACCAATTGGGTGCAATCTCCCCCCATGCCTTGTGTGAGTGCTCCACAAAGCATGTATTTTAAATATTATTCATCTTCAAGCTCAAGAAATAGCCCAATTGACAATTAGCACGCTTTAGCTTTTATGTTTGCTTTTGTGCCACTAAAGAATTAAAGCTATTGGGCACCCAAGAAGTCAGGCGGTACCCAAATACAATGTCCAATACAAATATTTAAATCGTGCGCCCATGCACATACAAAAATAATAAATAAATATCAAGTGCTTTGATAAATAAGCACGTCAAAATATGGATACTGTGCCTAAGATATGCACCCATCAAAAATTGATGATAATTTGAATACACGCTATCCTCCAATGCTTCCCACTGCCACCGCTGCTTGCTCTACACATCAACTGAAGTATTCACAATTGTTAGAAAAATAATATAATTAGACCGACAAAAGTGAATACCTAGCAGTCTTCAGCTAAAAAATAAATTGGTTAGAAATCAATCCTAACCTTAATTTATTACGAGTGCGCACTCTAAACTCATAAACGTTTATTAATTTAAATATGTATTTTGCGAAATCACGCGCTATGGAATCACCCACTTATACATTAAATTAATAAAATGCCCGAAAAGGATAGGCGTCCCCATCGACTTTTCGCACAAAGAATCCACCTTATGTATGAGCCCAGGTAATAAATTTTTATGGAATCCACCGTGGAATATGGCTCCTGGCATCATACCCCCGGGGTGGGATAGCAATTGTCCTCAATTGCTATTAGCTCAATGTGAAGCTAGCAGTGTGGGGAAAGCACTTAGGTCTCTAGCATGCATCCATTGGGCCTCTTCAACAGGATGATTTTTAAACTTGACCAAATATCTAGAATATCTACGGCTAGTTCTAGTGGTCATAAAGTCAATATCTATAATAGTTTCATGCTCAAGGATTTCAGTTTCATCATCTAGCAAAGGAGGGTTTTCATAGATAGGGTGTACAGGTAGTTGTCCTCTAAAAGGTCGTAATAAACTGATATGGAAGGTGTTGTGGATTTTCCAATGTTGTGGTAATTCTAGTTTAAATGCATTGTCATTGATTTTGTATATGATCTTGAATGGTCCATAAAATCTAGGTGCTAATTTGACAACGGAGTGTTTATCTATACTTTGTAATCTTCGTTTTTGAATTCGTAACCAAACATAATCATCAATTTTAAAATTCATAGCCTGTCTTTTCTTGTTTGCTTGTTTTGTGTATGACTGCTGGGCTTTGGCAATCATATCTTTAACTTCATCAAAAATAGTAGCATACATGTTAGCAATATCATCAACAGTTTGAATTTTGTTTGATAATGATGTAACAGGTGTAGGGAATCGATATCCATAAATAACTTCAAATGGTGCTTTCTTTGTAACTGTATGTGGTGTGTTATTATATGCAAACTGAAGTAAATGTAGATATGTATCCCATGTGTGTGGTTTTGAAATTGTGTAAGCATGCAAAAGATCTAAAATAGTACTGTTAGTAGCTTCTGTTTGACCATTTGTTTCAGGATGAAATGTAGATGAAAAATCAATCTTTGTTCCTAAGTTAGCAAACAAAGTAATCCAAAAATTATTGCAGAATCTAGAATCACGATCAGAAATAATGACTTTTGGTAAACCATGGTTAATGAAAATAATTTTCAAAAACAATTGAGCAGCTTGAGATACAGTTAAAGTTTTCTTGCATTGAATAAAATATGCTTGTTTGCTAAACCTGTCTACAACAGTCCAAATCATATCATGATTAGCTTTAGTGTTAGGTAGACCAGTGATAAAATCCATTAAAATTTGTTCCCATGATTGTAGTGGAATAGATAATGGCATTAGTAAACCATATTGTTTACCATGGTGTCTTTTAACTCGTTGACAAATTAGGCATTCAGATACAAAATTAGATACATCAGTGTCCATATGTGGCCAATAAAAATCTTCAATCAATGTACGCAAAGTAGATATAATTCCTCTATGACCTTGATATGGAGGACAATGAATTTTATGAAAAACAAATGATCGAAATGGAACTATCACACATAATCTTTTTTCATAAAACATAAATCCATTAATGTAAGACAATGAATCAATAGGAATCCAATTATTTGTAACTAATTTATTCCAATCAGCTTGAAAAGTAGGATCCTGATGATAAGTATCTTTCATAGGAATAAGAGAATCAAATAATATCACAGAAATATTTTGAATTGTAGGTCTTCTACTCAAAGCATCAGCAACAGCATTCTCTTTTCCAGGTTGATATTGTATAAGGAGATGAAAACTTTGAATAAAAGCGGCCCATTTAATGTGTCGGTCAGATATTTGTGGTTGACTAAGGAGATGTATAATGCTTTGTTGGTCCATTTTGATCATAAATTCAGATCCCATTAAATAATGTTTCCATTGACGTAAGGCTTGTACTACGGCTAGCAATTCTTTATCATAGGTAGAATATTTAAGTTCAGATGGTTTGAGTTTGCAACTAGAGTAGGCTATGGGATGAGAATCTTGCATAAGGACTGCTCCTATTCCGGATCCACTTGCGTCAGTAACCACTAAAAAGAATGGTCTATTGAAGTCAGGTAATTGTAATACAGGAGCATGAGTTAAAGCATATTTCAGCAAATCAAAGGATTTTTGTTGATTGTTAGACCAGTTATACATGATACCCTTCTTTAAGAGTTTTGTCAAAGGTAATGCAAGAAATGAGAAATTCCTCACAAATTTTCTGTAAAAGCTAGCAAGACCTAGAAAAGAACGTAATTCATGCACATTTTTGGGTATCGGCCAATTTAAAATTGCTTCTATCTTTTTAGGTTCGACTTTAATACCTTTTGATGAAATAATATGTCTTAGATATTCAATTTCTGTTTGGAAGAATTCACTCTTTTTTTTATTAGCATATAATTGATTGTCTTTTAATAACTTAAAAACTAAAGACAAATATTCATAATGGTCATTCTCATTTTTACTGAAAACTAATATGTCATCAAAGAACAGAATGAAGATGGAAGAAAACGGCTTTGATTGAATCTTCGAAAATTTGAATTGAATTGTTTGGAACCAAAGTTACCATTAGTTGGAAATTGTTGTGGTCGCTTGTCTCGTCCGCCAATTTTGTCTTCAGTGTCATGGGCCAAGGAAATTGCATCTTTAGGGGTTGTTGGTTTTTACATATTGACTTCCGCATAGAAATATCCAAGTAGGCCAGACATAAACTTGCGTTTATGAGTTGCTTCAGGTCATCTTTGAGCATACTAGTTACAATAGAGCATTCCAGAAACGTTCAGTGTATTGAGAAATAGGTTTGCGATCCCTTTGTTGTAGAAGATCCCATTGCTTGATGCTTTTTCGTGGAATTGGGGAGGAAGAAAATTCTGCAAAAATTTCTTTTGGAAAGTCTCCCAAGTAGTGGGACAATCAACGCTTTTGTGGACCACAGTCCACCATAAGGATGCTTGGTCAACTAAATGGTTAGTGACACGTTTAATTTTGTCTTTCTCAGCATATATTTCTTCATGGAAATAATCGTCAAATTGACTGATAAAAGCAAGAACAGTCTTTGCATCGCGTGATCCATTGAAAGTACGAAATTTGAAGTTTCTTTTACTTATCTTTGTTTCTTTGCGAATGGATTGGGCTTCAAGTGTTACATCGATGGTACATCGTATAAGATCTTCAGGTTGCGATCCATCTTGGTCGGTGGTAAATCGTTGCAGATTAGCCAATTGAGCTTGCAAAGCTTGTCGTGCTCTTTGTTCCTCTTGTAGCTGCATCATAATCAAATCCGCATCATAATCAAATCCAACTTTTGCTCCATTGTTGGTTCGGGTAAATCACCTTCAGCCATAAGATCGTCCATGTTTTGATCAATCATCCTGCAAAATTCCAAAAGACCTCACACACTCGAAACCTTATTAGCGGGATGAGCGTAGCTCAAAGGCGAGTTTACAAGGCTTGTATATATTTTGTTTGGCTTTTATAGTATTTGTCACTTACGATTGCGAAATTCGATGTCACAATCGTCTTCCAAGAAAGTAATTTTGCGTATAGACTGCGTATAGTCTGCGTGTGAACTTCTACTTTTGTTGAAACTGGTTCAGCAAGACTGCAAGTGTGAACAGGGACTTCTTGAGAGTAGTAAAGTGAATCGTATATTGCTGAGTATGAACTGCCTCTATGGTAGTTGGTGAAGATGACTTTGATGACCTTAGTGACTTGAGAAACTTGGAGAACTTGGAGTCTTTAGTGTAAAAGACTAATCGTGATTTTGAGGACCTCAATATCTTTTCGCCAGATTCGGCGTCGATCAGTTCATGTTGTCGCCGCTATTACGCGAGCGGTGAACAAGAACTAGCCTCTCTCACAACCCGATAACAAGATGTAAGGAGTGCTGGTTAAAATATTTAACATTGTCGAATGCACTACTTAATTTGAAACATTTAAATATTTGACGAAACTCACAACCACACAAGACAACCCACAAGGAAAATATCCAAAATTTTGACAACAACCAAATAAATTATATTCTCATACCTTGACAGCTTCGATTTGAAGCTTGGCACAACAAAGTCTAACTTCTTCCTTTTCCACAGTAGCACGTCCAAAGATCTCTCGCATGCGACCCTCCTCTCACATCTCTCACAAGATGACAAGAAGATACAAGGGAAGAGGGCCCCTAACTCTACACTCTCCTCTCCTTTTATAGTTTTTTGATATCCTCCCTTACGTTGAATCATGCTTTTGCTTTCCCAAAAAGCCTTAGGCTTTTTATGCCTTTCAAACTTAAGGCAATTTATTATCTTTTTTTCGTTCATAACTTGACGTTCTGGATACCTTAAAAACTTTGGAAACTTTAAAGCTTAATAAAGCTTTTTATTTAGTGCATTAGGTTAATGCTATTCTTGCTGAACGGTCTGCTTTTTTCATTCATCTCTTCACCGTCTTCTCTTCATTTTCTGCAGATTAGTCCTTCCTCCTGTTCTTTGTTCTTTCTTTACATCTGTCTATTCATTACCTTCTATTCCATTCGCACCCTTTATCTCAAAATCTACTCCGTTCTGTGAGTTTTGGTTTTCGTGTTTGGCTGCGGCCTGGAAAGCGAGCTTCCAAGAAGGAGACGCTGATGCCCTGGTCTGCCTCAGCCATAGCCCTTCCTTTCTTTCTTCGATTTCTTGACCGTTACATAGAAGTAGCAATCCCTCTCCTTGCTAGGTTTATGTTGGTTAAGGAGGATGTTAAAATTTATGTTGCCATTGATAGGGAGCCTTTGTCTCTTTTCAACATCTTTCTGCACTCGGCGATGACAGATGAAGACCACTAAGAGTTGGTTTGGAGAAACTCCTATTTTCTGGCTCAAGAGAGACCTGAAACGCTTGAAAGTAAGTGCTGAATGTATGCCGATATAGCCTTTATCCAACTCTTGGTCTCCGTCGAAAAATGTCACCGGGTATGGTGTTGCAAAGCTCTCCATTATCTGTATTCCTAGATCTAAGCACTGGCAAAGCACTGAATGATGGCCTTAAGAAAGGTTAGAGACCTGGACACAATGTTCTGTTTCCCGAGTAAAATAGCAGACACTTGTTTGACAAAGAGATCTGTGGTTTGAGAGATGCAATGTGACACCGCTCTAAAAGGTAAATAAATATTGAGCAAGACCTGTAGAGGTTTCAGGCTAATCTCTGGATGGGATCAACTTCCAGGAAGGATCCATTGCGCTTCTCTTTGTCTCCACATCGCCATCATCATCATCACGACCACACCACTACCCTTCTCAATTACACTACTGCCAACATTTGATGTCTTGATCAGGAGCGTGTTCTTAAAATCCACAGTTTGTCCCTTACTATCTGTCAGCCTTCCATCTTCTAATATCTAAAGCATCATATTGAAGACATCTGGATGAGCCTTCTCAGTCTCATCAAAAAGCACAACAGTGTAAGGTCGACGATGCACCGCTTCCGTGAGTTGTCCTCCTTCACTGTACCCCACATAACCAAGTGGTGAGCTAGGATAGTTGTTCCTACTGGACAGTAACTCTTGTGTGGCAGCAAAGGAGACCAATGCTATATCTTGTCTAAAATACTGTGCTGCAGAGAGGGCAGCCTGTGTGATCATTGATTTCAAATTCTTCATAAAACTGCAATAAATCTATGCTTCATGAAATGCTCACAGTTTTATAAAGCATCAGAGGCATCGGGAAGCTCTGTTCTGTAAATCCCATCAACGAGAAATTGATTGAACTTAGGCTTTAAATCGCCCTTTAAGGTAACAGACCAATTCTCTAGAGCTATCCTAGTGAGCTGGTTCCTTTGAATCTCTGAAAGGGTAATGATTTTACTCGTGCCCAAAATTCCTGCTTCAATCTAAGCAGCTGCATCTTTCTAAATGCTAGGACCGAAGCCATTCTTGGAATTTTATTTCATGCAATGTGTCCTAGCAGAAATATGATTTGGGAAGAACTTCGTGCTCAACCATACATGATTTGATTAAAAAATGCAATTGATCTATGATATGCAATTAATCAATCCATGCTACACACAAAATAATGTATGCATTGAAGAATCGTGCCTAGCCTATCTAGATGTGATCGTGCGTCATGCAAAATGCAAACAAAATTCCTTATTAATTTAAAATTCCTTATCCTCACCTCTCAATTCTCATAAGAAAATATGATATACTTCGCTTCACCCGCCCATAAAATTTCACAATCACTCTAGAAAATAGTGGTCCTCAAGATGTAGACCAAATATGATCAACCCTTCTCACAATTGATGGCGTCCTTCAAGACCCTCGAACTCTCCCAACCACCTTACCCTCTCAACTAGAGATTCCTAACTTTGTGATGAACATCCCAAATGGTGCGTGCAAGAAACGTGTGTGCTTAATGACAAGTGCTCTCTCATGTGTGCGTGCATCTAAGATTTACTGCATATAATTGCAGCGGACCTCATGCCGTGCTAGTGCTCAATGATGGTGCAAAATGTGCTTAATCCCAACCCATGGCATGGAAATATTTGATAAGGACAGGAGACGACCCCCGAGTGCAGTGCATCAATAAGTGCAACGTGAAGTGCTCGTGAACCCATAATCCCTATGATGTGCAAGAGTCTCGACAAGAATATATACCTAGCTCCTCAATGTTCGGTAGCTAATAGCAAACTCCAACTTTATCGTGTTCAAAAAATACCAAACTCAACCAAGGCTATCAAGTTTCACACTCAACAAATCAAACAAAATGACAGAAACATATCCTAAGCTAGACAAACACAATAAATCGAATTACAAAACAACAAAACAAACTGTCACACAACAACTAAACTAGCAAAAAATCAAACCTAACTACAATTTGACTAGGGGATTTCAGTTTTCAGAAAAATGCTTGACACCGCCGTTTAATGAATTCGATTAGGGAAGCTTTTTAATAAGATTCGTGTAAAGCTTAATAACTAATCCTTAAAGCTTTTAGAGATATGGCTGAGATTTCTTATCTGTGAAGAAAAACCAACGACTTCTTCAAGGATCTTTCCGTGTGGTCCTCCGCCTCTGCAGAGACCGGTCCCTTGCGATCTGAGTGTACAGCAGGGGGTTCTTGACTGCCAGGAACACGCTGGTATCGACCGTTTGCCACGAGACTGACCACAGAGCTCGATCGTTCCAAGAGCTCCGCCTTCGCGGGGATGGTAAGCGATTGGAAGCTCTCGATCTCAGCTTCGCTCTGATACCACTAGTGCACAGATCGGACGCCGTATGTGCACGTAGTGAGTGTCAGAAGGTCCCCAAGAACAAAAGAACTCTACTTTTTGCACAAAAATCAATGAAGAAAGCTTGCACGACATGAATAAGAGACCAATTGGGTGCAATCTCCCCCCATGCCTTGTGTGAACGCTCCACAAAGCATGTATTTTAAATATTATTCATCTTCAAGCTCAAGAAATAGCCCAATTTACAATTAGCATGCTTTAGCTTTTATATTTTCTTTTGTGCCACTAAAGAATTAAAGCTATTGGGCGCCCAAGAAGTCAGGCGGTACCCAAATACAATGTCCAATACAAATATTTAAATCGTATGTCCATGCGCATACAAAAATAATAAATAAATATCAAGCGCTTTGATAAATAAGCGCGTCAAAATATGGACGCCATGCCTAAGATATGCGCCCATCAAAAATTGATGATAATTTGAATACACGCTATCCTCCAATGCTTCCCACTGCCACCGCTGCTTGCTCTACACATCAACTGAAGCATTCACAATTGTTAGAAAAATAATACAATTAAACCGACAAAAGTGAATACCTAGCAGTCTTCAGCTATAAAAATAAATTAGTTAGAAATCAATCCTAACCTTAATTTATTACGAGTGCGCACTCTAAACTCATAAATGTTTATTAATTTAAATATGTGTTTTGCGGAATCACCCGCTATGGAATCACCCACTTACACATTGAATTAACAAAACGCCCAAAAAGGATAGGCGTCCCCATCAACTTTTCGCACAAAGAATCCACCTTGTGTATGAGACCCGGTAATAAATTTTTACGGAATCCACTGTGGAATAAGCCTCTTGGCATCAATTTGTCACAAAGGGAGTACATTCATAAAGTCCTTGAGCGCTTCCGCATATAGGATGTTAAGCCTATTGGCTGTCCGTTACCTTCTCATGTAAAGGTTTCACAGGCCGATTGTCCGCAGACAAATGAGTAGAGGGCCAAGATGAGGTACTTGAAAGGCACAGCAGATATGTGTCTTTGTTATGGCAGCCAGGATACAGGAGTCGTGGGGTACACTGACTCTGATTATGTAGGACATGCAGATATAGGAAGTCCACTTCTAGCTATGTGTTCACTTATGCTAGAGGGGCTATCTCTTGGATGTCCAAGGCGCATAAGTGTACGACCCTTTCTACTACAGAGGCCGAGTATATTGCAACCACAGAGGCTTGTAAAGAGGCTATCTAGTTAGGCCATTTGATTGCAGACCTTGGTATGACAGATCTTATGCCTACACTGCATTCGGATTCTATGAGTGCCATTCAGTTGGCCAAGAATCCAAGAATTCGGTCTTCCATGAGAAGATGAAGCATATTGAGGTGAGGTATCACTTCATTCGCGAGGTCGTTGAGGATAGGTTAGTTGACCTTGTCAAGATTTCGACTAAGTAGAATCTTGCAGACTTACTCACGAAGAGCCTCATTACTGAGCGCTTTGCCTTCCTTTGGAGATTGATGAGCATTGGATGAGATGCGGTCTTTTTCCTCATCTTGTTGTACATGTGTACATGTTGTACTTTTTCTTTTTTCTCTCTCTCAATAGGGAATATTCGCCTTTAAGTGGGAAGTTGTTGGGGGTAAAGGCGCCTCCGCCTAGCCGCCCGTGTATTACTTCACTAACAATACCCGCCACTGCACACTGCAGGTGGCGGATGCCCATCACAGTCACTTATTCTTTATTCTTTTAGTAAAAGTTTGAATAAAGGAAGGCTCGGCCACACATTGTGGTTGTTGGAGTTCCTATTTCTTGTCTCTCTCTTTCTTGCTCTTGCTCTTGCTCTCCCACCATAGCTCTCACGTGCAAGCTTGGATCCTTCTCACCTTTCACTAATCAAGAAATTTTGCATCTTGAACTTCCACTAAGCAAAGTTTTTATTATCAAGATTCTCTCCCACAATTTGAGTGGTATTCTCAGTGCCTTGACATTTTCCATATCTATAGCTATAGTATTTAGTGTTGTGCATACAACCTGTGTGCCTAACTCTATACAAACCACTCAGGTGTGTATGATAGTTTGAGTCCAAGAACCTATAACAATAAATCTTTGCAGTAACCAGTGTGTTTTAGCTTACATGCATGTCAAATACATCCCCAATCATGTAGTAGAACATCTAGATGTAATAGCATGCCAAGTAGATAGCATTTGTAACATATAATTGATGTAGGTATCTTCCTGAAACTTTTAATAGACAACATTCTGTGAGTAACTAGTAATAAATTCTCTACATAAGCTGAAGTAATTTCAGCTCAAGTCAATCCCAAAACATCCCAGACATACACCATAACCTCTAGGGTTCACCATGAGTACATAGGAGCATAAACAATGATTCGTATGAGCAATAGTAATGTCAGACAAACTCTTCATAGCCTGTAAACAATAACTTATTGTAAAACCAACAATTAAAAACTTTCCAAATTTGAGCATTCAATGCTCAATTCACTTCATATACCTTCTAACATGTATGCATCAATATCCACGCACCTAGAAGTGCCAATCAATGCTCCAAGAGGCTTTAACAACCACTAAATATGTGCTATCTGATTTCAGGATAGATTTTAACCTATTGATACTTCTCAGAACTGAGCATTAAGCACTCTAGAGCCATGCCAAAATGCATGAGAGTAAGACCACATACATTGTTAACCATCTCAGTAGGCACACTAGAGTTCAATATAGTTCCCAATGAGCTATAGCCAGGTAGTTGTATGTTGTCCCTTTGTAATTACAGTAACAAACCTACTCTATTTTACAACCAATATTTGACTCAATCATTCCATAAATGAGTTGAGAGTCTCAATACCAATGTTATGGGGTCTTCTTTAATCCCTAATAAGTTGTTTGTCAACTAGTGGAGTGTGTTGGTGACTATCTAAGTCTAAGTCTGAGCAGAATTAAATGGCTAGCATCATATAGGCACAATTCGGGCCTGATCACACAGCATGTTGATGTCTTTAGATCTGGTTTTCAACTAGACAACTAGCAACCACAACGTTTTAACACTTAGATTATGCTTGCCTAGCTTTACATAGCATTGCTCTTCATTCTTGAGCATTAAAGTATGGAATTTGATGGTTGATGCTGCCCATTACACCCTCAAGAGAAATGGGTGCAATATGTGGGCATCACATTTTCTAATCTGTTACAAATGATGGTCATGGATGAGCTCATTAACAAGCTCTAACACATGCCATTGATCGTTTATGCAAGCCTCAACAAGTTTTGATAGTTGTAAGAGCTCCAACTCTAATGCATACCTTTCAAATGTTGGCTATGGATTCCTTTTCTTATAGATCCACTTCAATCTTCTCCTCTTCAAGCTATGACTTCCGTGACTCTAATGCTGAGCTTGTGGGCTTAGGGTTTCATTGCTTTATGGCTCTGATGCCATGTCAAAGTTTTAGAGGGAGAGAGAAAGACACAAATATTGAGAGAAACCCACACACACAGAGCACTGTACTCTCAAGTTCTTCACCTTCATTATTTAGAACCTATAAACTAAAATCTAGTCACATCCTACATAACAGTCTCTAGGTCACTAACTATGGTTGAATCTTTGACTCATTTATTAAAACACACATGGCAGATGATGATAGCTAAGATTACAGCTGTCAAGAAAGAGTCAGTGATGGTGATCATGAACTTGAATCTCAACATACCAGTCATTTAGGATTTGGTGGAGATTCCAGTGGTTCAAAGAGTTTGCAACATCCTACAATTTTCAGCCCATCCTTAGCATAAAGAGCCATATGGAAAGTGTCCCACAACTCAAGTTGAGTACCAAGCAAAAATAAAGAATGCAAAGTATCCTGGAACTCAATCTCTTGTGAAGCCAAATGGCCGATGATGGAGTGAAACTCATTCAAGTGTATAGACATAGAAGTCCCTTCATGTGAAGGTCGATCAACTATTTTAGCAAATACATTTGAGATGCATGACTTTGTTTGTCATAAAGATTGTTAATATGTGTCCAAAGCTCATATGTAGTCTAATTTTCAATTCCAACATTGTAATGAACCTTCTTAAAGAGTGATAAAATGATTGTGGACTTGAATAGCTCATCCAGTTCATCCCAATCCTCAACTTCAATGTTTTCAAGTTTGGGACCCCCATTTTCGAGTGGTCTTACCTATAATTTCTACACTAAAATGTGCCATATCTGGGTCTTACAATAGTTGTAATTGGCCCCATCCAATTTCTCAATATTGAAGATAGCACTGTTGCGAGAACCACTAGTCATAAATGAGACCAAGAAAATACAAAGAAGGGAAAGATGAGCTATTGTAATACCCTGCAAACCATCCCCAAAACCAGTACTAAATCAAGCAAGAGTTATGAGATACTATCAAAGTAATAAGATATCCACAAACTGTAAGCAAAAGGATGTCAAGTCCAGGTGATTGCCCACAAATAGAATGCATAAAATTGAAATGATTGGCTATTGCAATAAATTGCAACAATATGTCAACAACCAACTATGAGCAACCAAGAAGGAAGAAGCCAGAAACGAATGGCACTGAAGACTATCACAATTGCAATGTGTCAAAAACCATATATGCAATAAGCATAAATGTCATGCACAGGGTAGGTCTCAAGGGTAAACGAAGAGAATTGCTAGATGCATAACCCATTGAACAAAATCTCAAAATAATAATCCAAAAGTAAATAAATACCACTATCAATACCCTTACAAACTTAAGTACCAAGTCTAAGCCAAGATATCAAATTAGCCCAGGATAGGGTAACTGCATCCAAAAAATATCAAGAGAGCATGTACATGTTACAATGAGTTCCACTATCTCACTGTGATAAGCTAAAGCTCAACTACATAAACCAAATGCTCTATAGTACATATAAGTGCCGGTGTGGCTCAATACACAAAGCCAAGTAGCTCCCACTAAAAGCAAAGTCGAATGTCGAATGAGAAAGCAAAGCTCAAAACATCATGTGAATGACATCAAAGTATCCAAGATACATGAAGCGTAAGCCAAGAGCATAAAACCCAATAGATTCTTCAAGCCCGTAAACTGCATAAGCCATTAAAGTAACAAAGGCATGTGACCACAGCCAATATGAATGTAACAGATCTTAAATCTCAGCTCAAAAGCATACCATAGCATATCAAGAAATATGCATAACAATCGACGTAGCGGTGCATTTTTTGAGTATCTCGTGAAGCATCATTGAGTATCACCCAAAAGCTTTTCATTGATAAATGATTGTTTCCTTGTTATTGTAGCATTGAAATGGCAGTGAAATCTAAGCTATTTCAATCTCAAATTAGCCCCAAAAGCATAACCATACCATCCAAACACTAAAATAGCCTCCTCGAAGCACCAAACATGCATTTGGAATTTACTGTTTGCTATACAAACTAGAACAGTTATGTTCTTTGTGAAACAAAGATTAGAAAAACTACACAAAATCAACTCTATGAGTGCCCAAATTTGTAAATCTCATCATGCTCTTCATTTCTAGCTATAGAACACCTAAGTTCCATACCGTATGCAAAAGTTATAGCCAAAATACGACAATGTTGTCAAGCTGCCATTGTTGTCCACAAGTTCTACAACATGCTCTGTATCCACTCAAATTAGATAAAATGGCTACTTCTTAGCTCAATAAGCACTCAACAAGGCTCGGTAAGCCTTGGGAAGCTCCTCAACAAAAAAAGGAAAGACTCAATGCATATCTCAAGAGAAAGAAATAATGGTTGCCATGAAACCTTGAGTTGAAGCTTTGAATCCAAGATGAAGTAAAGGATGAAGAAGCTCCTTGAATGGTTGGCTCTAGTGGATACCAATTGAAGGGAGTGATCTTGAAGTGGAAGTATATGAGTAAAAATAAAAGCTATGGTGGAAGGAGCAAGAGCAAAAGAGAGACACACAAGATGTGGAAACTTCAACAATCACAATGTGTGACCAACCTTCCCTTTATTCAAATGTCACTAAAAGAATAAAGAATGAAGTGATAGTGATGGACACCCACCACTTGCAATATACAGGTGTGTGGGACTGTGAGTGTAGTAATACGCAAGCGGCTAGGTGCAGCCACCTTTACCCCCAACAAAAAGATGGCTCTTTACTAAGCCTCAAGAGGAGAACTTTGCTATGGCTCAAGTGCCTACTAGTGCTCCCATTGAGTAACAAATAGCAGCTAAGGCTCGAGTTCCCTCTATGGGAGTAGAAAGGTAGTTCCCTTAAAGTTAGCCAAGCTACTTGACTTGCACATTCAGGAAATTGAATTATCTAATACAATTGCCTCTTTAGCTAAAGGCTTAGTCGATTATCAAGTGAATTTTTTCAAACCTTTTAGGACATAGTCATTCCTCACCAATGTCAATTTGGAGGGAAATGGTTCATTTTGGAGCTCTCCCCTCCATTAGAAATAAAGGTGTGGTCAAATTAATTCATAAGAAAGACAATAAAGAAATTAGCTTATAATGTATTTGCAAAAACAATCACCCATAGACTCCCATTTGGACAAATGAATTTGAAGGGTGTTAAAGGGGCTTATTAAAGGAGGATATAACTTGGATGCAATTATTAGCCTATGGAAAGGGACAAACTATGGCCAAAGGACCAATCAAGACTATCTATTTTTAAAAATATATTTTGATAGCTTACAATTGCCTTAAGATGGGATTTTATTATCTAGTAACTTCTAGACATGGGCCTAGGGAGACACTTCATTAAATATGTGTTTGTCCTCCTCAGGTAATGCATCTAGGAGGATAGCAATAAATGAAGGTCTCACTACCCCTTCCCCTTAAGAAGATTAATAAGTCAAGTCAGTCCACTAGTCCCCCTACTCTTTACTTGCAATCACAATGGATGGATTAGGCTGGCTCGTAGAGGATCAAGTGAAAATAGAAAATATCTAGGTTGTCAAGATTCCTAGTGGGACAAAGAAAATGATCCTAAATATATTTGCTGACAATACCAATGCTCCAGTCAACAATGGTGTGGTCTCTATGTCCACTTTTGGAAAATGTTTAGAAACCTTATGTTTAGTCTCAAGTTCAAAAGTTAACCATACAAAAAGTGGGATAAAAGCCCTCATTGTTGAACCACCTTATTGGATTCTAAAGATAGACTACCATCATATCAATGAAGGCATAATTTTCAATCAATTAGACATAGTAATGGACTTTGGTGTCACATTGAAACACAGATGGAGTTGGGTTGTGAACAAAATGCAAGCCAACCTTGACAAATGGAATGAACTTCAAAAAGGATTTGCCTCTAGAATTGTAATATTATAATACACCTACCCCTAGCTAATCAAGAGGAGGCATCATTTAATAGTCCTTTGTATATCTCTCCACAAGCAACACCGTCTGGACCCAATTTAGATGCATGAACTTAGCAAGTTGGGTAGTCTTCAAGTCTCTCTCATAGGGATATGTCCAAGACTCCAACCCAAAGGATCAACCTAAGGGTTCCTAGACTACAAAGGTCTCCTAAACAACACTCTAGTACCCACCTCAAAAGGGTCACTTTGTAACCAATCAAAGGTGAGAGTGGTCTACCACCACACTTGGTTCAAAGAGAGTGGAGCTACCTTTTAGAGTTCCATGGCCATTAGGACATGTACTTAATCGCACTTCAATGCCCTAATCGATTAACTATCCTACCAGATTTGTGGATCGCATTCCACTAGCTCTATCTAGTGTTTAAGAAAGTTACTCAATTGATCAGGTCTACCCAACTATAGACTCTCAGTCTCATCGAGACAGAGGCCTCCCACTTTTCTCCACATGTTTTTTTTAGTTATCAAAGCATGCTACCACACTCTAAGAACATGTAAAAACATATTTATTTTATTATCCCATTGTACAAGGTTCATTACACATAATTTTGGTACTAGCCATTAAAAAAAAATTAAAAATAAATTCATTTTAATTAGGATTTATTTTATTTATTATGATCCCCACAAGGATCTTGACTTTTGCAAAGTCGTCCAAGTCCCTACAAGGAATTCCCATCTCTTAACTAGTATTTGAGGTCATCCATCCCTAATTGGCCATGGGGATCATGAGGCTCTACATCCTTATTATAGGATGCTAACTAAGTCAAAGCCCCTCTAAGCTCCTTTACCTAAGATAATATAGGAACAACATGCTTGGCCTTTTTCACCACTTAGCTCTCAGACCTAGATATTAAGGAGTGCCCTTCTGAGTGTCTCTCAATCGCTTTGTCATTCCCGTTGAACCTTGGGGCAAGTCCAACCATCAATAGTTTCATTGATCCTAAGGAACACCCACATATATCCTTTTTCTATTCATCCCCCAAATCCAACAACTACATATCCTCTTAAATCTTATTATTAATTCACAAGATCATAAAGCAAATATTCCAACATAATGAATACATCTTTTCTAATCAATAAATAAGATTGTTAATCATCATGATATACTCTACATCCTCAATGTCATTTTTTGAGTTCTTCATTAGAGCATCTTCCTCTAGCTCTTGAGAAGTGTCTTCTCTAATGATCTCCTTTCCTTTACAATGTCTCTTAGGAGCAATCATTTAAAGTAAATTTAATAGAGCTTCCACACAATTGTGAAAAAGAGAAAATCCTAAGTGGATTTTAGCATGTGCGAGTTCCCAATGCACCTCTCTAATCTCATGGTGCTTGAGTCCTCTTTGCTCATTTGCTTATTCAACCCTTCTAAAGAATGCAAAATCTGTACAACCTACATTGTTCAACAATCCAAAACTTGCAAAATGTGATGATGACGTTATCCCCACTACTCAACTATCCTACATCCATCCTCCTAGGTTCTTTGTGAGTGGATGTGTAGCATCACGACAACGTGTAGCCCCTTCCTAAGGGAAGTGTTAGTTTTATTGTATGCATGATATATATATTGGCAAGTTGAGAGCCTACATGAGATGAAACTCCCTACATATGTCACAAACTTGAGGCCCAATCCATGTATACTTTGTAATAACATGTGAGTGCACATGGTTACATAGGCTAATACATACTTATCAAAGCCAACTTCTCTAGTTGCTTCTTTTTGAAGTTTGTCATTGTAACAAGGGTAAGATCCATTAGTGTATAAAATAGTTTTAATGTTGAGGGGAAAAAAAATCATGAACAAGATTGTAAGGAGACAAAAGGTTGGATAGGCAAGCATGTGTATTCAACACAATGATAGTTAAAGCACATGCCTTAATATGACTCAACTAGTAGTTGACATGCTAGTTGAAATATGTGGAATCTTCTAGCTTTGAAGTGCCGTATATACCTTGCTATTGGAGGATTTGTTCCTTAGCATTAGAGTGGATAAATGGAGTTATAGGAAAAGAAATGTATAAGTGACTATATGAGCCAAGCCTAAAACTAGAAAAGCAAGAGCTTATTGGGTATGTCATGACCTTGATGTACCCTAAGTGTGTGTGGGGTTAAAGAAAGGAGATGAGGAGATTAGAGATAAAGCTACAAAACGACATTCTTCTCCTCTAACTTGAGAATCTTTAGATGTCGTTTAGGGAGAATGTATGTGCATATTTTTTGTTTTTATTTTCTTTTTGTCTTTGTTTTTGTTAAGTGTTATACAATATCATTACATTAGGCTTTTTGCTATGGCCACATGAAATTTGGAGGATAAGCACAATGAGGGTTATACATTTGCACTCACAATTAATCTCATAAGCATGAGTGTGTACATGAGAATGAAGGCCAAGATGGCTATGATTGAAAAGCATTGATGATTGTATATGATTTTCAAAGAAGAATAACCAAGCTTACTAAAGATCTTGTTGGTGAATATCTTTGAGTTGATTGGAGAAGCATTGAAAATTTTCCAAATTGGAGGAAGTGGTTATCAAGGTGCTATTTGGTTGAAGAACTTGTACGGTTGGGTTTGATTAATGGGCTATTTCTTCTCTACTTTGTTATTTCAACTTTCTTTCTTGGAACTAGAATGAGTGAATGGAGTTCTAGCAAAAGAAATGTGCAAGTGACTTATGGAGTCAAGTCTAGCACAAGGCAAGCGAGAGTTTCCTAGATATATCCTATCCTTGATGCACCATAAGTACGTGTGAGGTTCGAGAAAGAGGACTAAGGGTTTAGAGATGGAGTCAATCAATCAAGGTTATCATTGCATCCCTAACTTGAAAACCCCCAGTAGGTATGGCATAGTAAATGTGAGTACATATCCTTTTGACCTCTAGTTTTCTTTTTGTATTTTCTTTCTCTCTCTCTTTTTGGTGTCATACTACATTTATGTTAAGCCCTTCAACCTTGCTTATATGGGAATTGGAGTTGAAGCACAAAGCCTAATAGGGATTAATCATTTGTCTCAAATCAATGCACGTATCGCGAACAAGAGAATGGGGATCGAACTAAAAATTTGGAAAGTTTGATCATGATATCGTTTTACTGAAAAACCAAGCTTACTAAGGATGTGCACGAGGACCTATGGACCAATTGGAGAGGTGATGAGTGACTCTTCTTGAGACGCTTGAAGATATACTCGCGTAAGCTAATGGATCTTGATCGCTCCTTTGAATACCATGACGATGATATATCTCAATGGCTGGGTTTGCCCCATCCTAGTTATACTCATGGGTTGAAGTAATCAAAAGACTTTTCCTTTAATTTCCTTTAGGTGCCTTCAAGATTTCCCTCGACTTTTTCTCATGTTCTTAAGAGTCTTGTTACTAGATTGAATAGTGTTAAACTAAATCAAGAACTATTAAAAATAGCAAGTGCCATAAAACATAACCGCTAAAAATAGTAAGTGGTGTTCAATAGTCACAAGTAGGAAGGATAGACTAAGATGGACCTAAAAAGTCATGGAGCGATTTTTGGAGATGACTAAGGCCTTGCCATCTCTTTAAATTATGTTTATTGTTCTTTTTCCACTTTCGAGTCTAGTCTATTGTAAAATTTGAATACCATGCTCACTCCCATGAAAATTGTATGAACATACACCTAAACTTAAATCCAACATGCTTGCACACACCATATATCTTGCAAGTAGAATAGGAGAAATTTTGAGGATGCAATTTAGTATCCCTCACGTCACACAGGCCTAGTCAAACGGCTAGGCATTGGAAATGGGCAAGATAGGGACCAAGGAGTCAAGGATACCTACCCAAAAGGGAACCCTATGTATATAATGTGTGAAAACAAACAAAGAGTTCATTATTGAGTTTGCAAACTCTGAGCCTCTTCTTCTCCAAAGAATAAGAGAGATGGTGAGGAGCCAATTTGAGAAGCTACATCTCCATCTTCCTCTTCTTCTTTTGGCTTGAAGTAGTGGTGTCTTACAAATTGAAGAGGAAGCAACACAAACTTGAGGAGTAAATCACTTGGATCATGAAGCCATCAACGCCCTCTCCTCCATTCAAACTACAATGGTAGAAAGGTAAGTGTGGTCAATCTACTACAACTTATGGGTGGCTTTGCTTTCTTTCATTTCATATGTATGAAGTGGATAAAGCATAGCAGCTTGAAGCTAGAGTATGAGCTAGCTATATGACAAATAGCTTAGAACAGGAGTGGCTTGAACTCTTCAAAGAATAAGAGCTCCAACAATGTCCCATTGTTGCATGTAGAGGCTAACATTGTTAGGATATAGATAGAATCAACTTTCTCAAGGTTGCTTGTACTCTCACCATGTAACAAAATAGGAGCTATTGAGCTACTTAAGAGGAGTGGAATGATGAAGAAATACTCCCCCGCTTGAACAATTAGCATACCTCAAAAAGCATACAACTAGGTAGGAGGCCAAATTGAAAGACAAAGGTTTTCTAAGGGGTGAGCTATGTAGCACAATCCCTAAAAGCTTAATTCCCTCAACTAACTCAATTATCCAAAAATCTCATAAAGCATAAGACAATTCTTCAAAAATACATTTCATGGCAACAACAAGAAATCCCAATTACCAAACAACAAGCAATATGTCTACTTAAGTGATGCAATGGAGACTCCAAAACAAGTTGACATCCCTTAGTTGACATTGGAGTAAGAAATTCTCAATCTTAAACATGAAGATGACTTGCAGGTACTCATGGAGAACATTGCACATGAAATGGTTGGTCGTTTATCTATACCGAGGACCCTAGTATAACCAAAGGGAAGTCACAACATTGCCCACTTAGTCATGTATTGTGAGTTAAAAACTCTCTCAACATTGTTGAAAGAGCAACAAAACTTGGCCGTTCATTATTCACAACTGCCAATACACCAAATCCTGAGGTTTTCAACAAAATGCCATGCAACATAAAATCCTTAATATCATCTAAGTAAAACTTTTAATATCTCCCTTAAAATTATTTCCCATTTAGTTATTTTTTCATAGTGAGTTGAAGAGAATGCCCAACCTAAATTCTTATCACATCCCTTGGGGACTTGAAATGCAATGAGCCACCATGTGAGTGCCCACAATGGACACTATAAGAAAAAGGATTATCCTTCTAAATCTTCCTCGTCATCTATGCATCCATAAGTACGAGTCTTACTCTCTCCAATTTTCTACTCTTTATTATCTCACTTTTGCCTATCTTAGACCAAATTTAAATTCCATGTGTTTTATAAATCCAATAACACCATCTAGATGGAGATTTTTCTAATCAACATGAAATATGAAATTTAGCTATTTCTTTGAGTTTTGAAGTCATAAAGCTTGAGGATACATGTAATAAAGCTAGTTTTTCTTTCTAAAAGCCTAAATACATATTTATCACCTTAGTATTTGGAAGTACTTTGTGATGTGATGAAGAAGCACAAGTTACATGTTTAACAATGTCTTCTCTTACCTCTTTCAATTGCACATGTTATGTAAACCATTTTAGATCGCATACAAGTGAGATTAATTTCAAAAACATCATAATGGCTTCAACATGTTACCTCTTCAAACTAAAAAATAACATATTCATATTATTCATTTGCCTATAATGCATCTCTTATGATTCCATGTATTGTCAGGTAAACTTTCCTCATTATTCCTACTTTATTATATACACACAAACCCCCTATATCATGTTCCTTAAGGTCCTCGTTTAAAATAGAATTCATTATCATTCCCGTAACACCTTGATCAAATAAACTCAATAGATCTTTAGTTGAGAAACCTAGATGTAAGTGTAGGGCTTTTGTTGCTAATGATATAACTCTCATTCTTGAAAGTAATATGCTCCAAATGAAAAGTCATCATGTTTATTAACTCTTTTTTAATCATCTAATTTTTAGAATAGTCTTTTCCATAGTTTCATTTTGAAGACGAGGCTACTTGATAGAGAGACAATCCTTCACTATATTCATCATTCCAAATGGGACTCCATTAAAACTTATTAGCTTGGTCTAGAATTCTTCTATCTTCCTCTTGCAGCTTCTTCCATGCTTGAAAATCTTGATTACAATCATACCATGACTCTTTTCTTTTTCGACTATCTTTCAATGAGCCTATGTTAAACATCAAGATTCTTTAGACATTTTCCATTTGGCTCCTCATTGTAAGCAATGACCATAACCATGTATTCTTGATGCTCCATCCCATACAAATTGTCACTTTGGTACATGGGGAGCACATTGTAGTTGGTATATTTTTTATATTCCAAGCCATCACACAAGTGATTCTAATCTCTTTAGCTTGATCAAGTGTGCAAACCTATTTTGAATGACCCATGAGAAAGAGAAGCTAAATATTGGAAACAAGCTATATAGTAAAATCATCATAGCTTTTGAGAGGAAGAAAAATGTTGTGTTTTCATTTTTTTAATTGGTTGAAGATTGTACACAATTGACATGGATACTCCTAGGTCACTTTTTTAGCCAAATAGAAGTTTTTATGGGATTGAAAGTGACACTAATAGCATATTAATAATCCTACAAATGAATCTACAACCCCAACTCTCTAATACAACTACAAAGCAATATATTATTCTAAGCCCATCTCCAAGACACTTGAGAGGTATTCAATACCCCTCTAAAGGAGTACTTAGTGAGATTACTCACCCAAAGTTTAAACACAATGGCTGCAACATATTTAAACTTTATATACTTTGTCTTTTAAAGTCACTCGCTCTTTTAAAATAGGATTGGCCAGAAAGCATGCCTTCAAGTTATCACAAAGTCTATACTTGTAAAGGACACTTCTTTTGAGACTATCCAATAGAGATTTCTTCTCTCCGTAGCTTTAAATTTCCAAGTAAATACATAGCAAAGTACTATGCCTAGCAAATGACAATTAAGAAATTGAAAAATCACCTAACACATTCCTCCCAACAAGTCAATAATTATAGACTTGCTAACAATACCAAGCACTCTAGAAGTGGCTGCAAAAATGTTAGTAGCGCATATGGAAATGAACACGATTTCTATGTCTTCAACTTGAGGTGTTTTGACACTAAAGAGTCCAAGTGGTACTAATGGCCCAATTGCTGTACTAGTGGAGGGTTTTTGTCTAGGGCAATTAATGTACAAATGTGTAACTCCACACTCTAGACATCTCAAGTTGGCTTTGTACTTGTTTGCTTTCTCCTTTTTAGGGAAATGAGATAAAATCGTAGGTCTTTAACTCTCTCATTACCCACCATCTTCACAACTTCCCATAGTTTCAGATAAGCTCCTATTTAAGTCTACATGTGTACTACAGATGAGCTTCTATGTAGATTCTCTGTAAGCTTTGCCTTTTCACACAACTATTTCAACCCCTATCTATATGGAAATTTGTCTCTTGTAAAACTCAACTTTGAAAACTCATTTCTATCAACATCAGTAAAGCCATTACAATATATTTTTAAGCAAGTTATCAAACATAAGTCACTTTTGTGTCCTCACTGCTTGCTTTATCAGGAACTTTCTTGTGTATGTGCATAGAAGTTGACAAGGTTACACTTAAATGGTAATTAAAGTACAGAACAACAGTCTGAATTTTTCTCAACATCCTTCAATAAAAAATTCTCTTTTCTTTGCAGTTATGATGATTACCATGATAGATGTTTAAATGTCTGACAAATTGGTTTTCCTTAAATAAGCAACATGCCACAAACTCACCAAACTCACCTCGTTGCTTAATTTCTGACTCAATGTGAATCACATGCTTTTCAAGATCCAAATAAATAGCAAGACTGCACATATGCTCACTTTGTATCTGATTCAGGAGACCTCTCTGTTGCAGTATGTTTGAATAATATTAGAACTGCAGTGCAATTATCCTTACACCTGCGCTCTCGAACAGCTTCGCGGATGAGCCTTCGACATGCTACTCCAACAGAGGCTCCTTCCTGAAAATTAACCATGAACTTCAATTATGGAAAATTATGGAGTACCCCTGTTCATGAGTCGGATAGTAGACAGCCTAAACAAATCTGCCTTGACAGGCTGATCAGCCGTGGTGAATTGAAGCACATGAAAGCTAAGCTTATATGAGAATTAAGATGCAGGTTCACTAAACCACATTAGAGGCTTCAGCTTGTAGTTTGAAAACCAGGAGAGTCAAATTCTTACTTTAAGTTGTGCATCAACAAACTCAACAGCATCAGTTGGTCCGAAAACCTGTTGAATTTCCTTCCGAGGAGTGAGGCTCAAGTTCTACAATGATGATACATTCAGCTTTACAACAATGCTTTGTTCATCTTACCCCCCACAGTCCATCGCAGCCCAGTATCATAAACTTCTCCTTGTCTGTTATTTCAAAGCTACTGACATCTGGTACTGCAGTAACACCCACCTGGGAAACAGCTCACTTAGAAATGGCTTCCATATATTAATCCTACATTCACATAGAAATTGTTTCCGTAACACAAAGATCACCACCTTTTTGAACTGGCGATCCCCAAATGCTCTGGACACCTCAAGACGACCCAACAATCGCCCATTTTCCCCTACATAACCTCCAGCCTAAGAAAAGAAATGGGCAGTTACAATTATGACCTCCATCAATAACTTGTGCACTCATCTGCAAAAAAACATTGCCTGATCTAGACAAATATTCCCCATCTCAAATATGCAAAACAAGTGTGCCTGCATGCATAGCGGACATGCACATAGGATTTATTTACAGAAATGCTTCTTTAAAAAGTAAAACGAATCCTCTTGTAAAGTGAACAAGAAACTTTTCCAAGCCTTCTTCAAAAATCATTACATGAAAGGCAGGACTTGATCAGCTTTCTTCCCAGCTCTTTACAGTTACACACAATCAAGAT
Organism: Lygodium microphyllum; assembly: GCF_053477565.2. Classification (NCBI taxonomy): domain Eukaryota; kingdom Viridiplantae; phylum Streptophyta; class Polypodiopsida; order Schizaeales; family Lygodiaceae; genus Lygodium; species Lygodium microphyllum. Next base: position 41,639,907 of record NC_141160.1, on the reverse strand, counting down.
AAAACGCTTCTTTATCGACAATGTATGTTGGTTTCACTACACACATCAAAATGACCATGTTTCCAATTCCTTACTAAGATAGCAAATGATTGTAAGGGCACTTGCCTTCTCTATCCGAGCTCGTTCTACAGGGAAAATGGCTTTATGCTCTCTTGTTACAGTAACACCTTTCAAAAGAGAAAGTTTGGCTGCTGTATTGCTCATCTTGGAACATTTTTCAGGTTTCCATGCTTCCTCATGAGGGACATTTAAATTCTTCCTTGCTAGAACAGCTTTAGCATCTCCAACATTTGCAACAAACACCTGTAAATTTCATATTCAACACTAGGCACAAATCATGTCAGTGACCATGGAAAAGGTTGGACAAAAACCAATGGAATACCATTACTGGTATCAAATGCACCAAAGGCTAATACAACTATTGTATACTTAAAAGGACGTGTATCAAAAACAAAGGACATAAGACCACTCAAGAACTACTTGCCAACCACCTAGAAAACAGCACTCAAGAACTACCATATTCCCAAGAATCCACACACAAACAGCAGTTGCTCCATCTTGCCAACCACCTAGAAAACAAAAATAGTTATAACTTTGTGAACTCTCTCTCTCTCTCTCTCTCTCTCTCTCTCTCTCTCAGAGGAATAAAAAAGAACACATTCTCAATGGTCCAGTTATGGCAGCAGCCCAAAAGCGCAAGAAGTGGAATACAATCATCACATATGGCTGCACACAGTCTGTCAGATTAGGTTTTCCAAAAATCCAATCTCGTGGATGCATGGATGCTCCAACAACATGATGCCAAACCTCAAACAAAAGAGACCGTATCTTTCTTGCTACAGGACAAGAGAGAAACCGATAACGACAAGTCTCCCCATTTAGTACAAAAGAAGCAAGAGCCATACAAAATATTGCAACTTGAAAGAGCAGCAACAAAAGGGAATCCACCCACCAACATTCTCCAAAGGAAGACTTTGCATTTGAAGGGCATTTTATTAGGTCAACCCACTATCACCATGGATTTCCATCAAGCTCTACCTTTGTGGAGGCATCAAAAGGGAATTTCCCTTATGTGTCAACCATTCCTAATCTTAATAAGCTCTTAATTATAATATTCACTTATTTTAAAAACTTAACAATTTGAGAAAATACTTAACAATTCCTAATCTTATGTGTCAACCAAACCCGAGAAAATTGAGAATTTAATCAAATTGTGCAAGAATTGCTTGGTGCATGCACTTGGGTACATGTATTGATGCAATTTGGATGGATTTGCCTTTGAAAATTTGGGGCTCTTGACCGCAATCGTCAGATTTGTGCCCGAGAAAGCATTTGTAACAGAAATTGCAGCAAAATTTTGGGAATTTCACATGCAATTGGTACATTGGTCTATAAATCTAGCTGCAATTGATTGTGGGGTGCAGTAGCAAACATTCTCTAATTCTGGAAATTAATTTGCAAATCTGAAATTTCTGCAATTTCTTGATTTTCATCGCTGGTTGGTACTCATAGAGTACCATGGTCATTTGTGTGACATTTGGGCTTGCAGTTGCTGCCGTTTGAGTCGATTTAGTGCTGCAAATCATGGCTGGAAACAGTGACAGCGGCAACCTTTTGCACATCAAGATGCTTGAGGGTGCACACAATTTTGCAATATGGCAAAAACAATACTACAATGTCTTGGTGTAGAAGAAATAGGTGAAGCCCATCAAAGCAATAGGAATAAGACCAGCAAGTGTGGAACAAGAAGAGTGGGCTGATTTGGATGAGCTTGCACACTCTACCAAGAGCTCTCAGTGTCAGACAACTTGCTCTTTAACATTGAGAAGCTGAGTTCTGCATATGAAATGTGGCGAAGTCTTGAGGAATTGTATGCTCAAAAAAGTGCAGCCAGCAAGGTTTATTGGCTGGAAAAGTTGATGGACCTTCGCAAGAAAGAAGGTACAGCCATGTCTATACATTTGAATGAGTTCAACTCAATCTTAAGTCAGATGGATGCTTTGGATTTCCACATTGATGATGAGTTCAAAGCTACTTTCTTGCTATGCACTTTGCATGAAAGTTGGAATACTTTCAAGATGGCTTTGAGTAACTCAACTACTCAGCTATTATATTCTAATGTGAAGAGTTATTTGTTAATGGAAGAACTCAACATGCAAAATAATTCAGCAAACAAGTCTTCTAATGCATTGCACACAAGGGGCAGATTTCAGCAAAAGGGCAACAAATCTGAGAATAGAGCACACAGTAAATCTCATGGCAAAAATGTGGAGTGTCAATATTGTGGCAGGAAAGGGTATTACAAATGGGATTGTTTTCAATTGAAGAAAGAGAAAGACAAAAGCAAAAACACTGAAGATAACAAGGCTAAGAAAAAGAACAACCAACCTACAAAGAAAAGCAATGTGACGATAGAGGAGGTAAATGTAGTCACTCATGAGAATGACAATGGTAGAGATACACTCCTTGCTTCTTCTTTGAGTTCACATACATTGATTGTAGATTTTGATGATAACATGCACACTTGGGTACTTGATTCAAGTATGTATTTTCATGTCACACCACATCATGAGTGGTTTTCAGACTACAATGGTGATGCACATGATGTTGTCCACTTGGGGGGTAACTATGCATATCAAATTGTAGGTATTGGCAGTGTGAAATTGGAATTTCAGCATAGCTCCGTGTTTATTTTACATAATGTGAGGCCCCCAAAGACCTATTTGGTGACCTCCATATGCTTACTTAAGAGTGTTTGGCTGCAAAGCATCTGTACACATTTACAAGGAAAAACTGCTTCCCAATGCTTCTCGCTAAGATATGCCATGTACTTGCTAACTAGTCCCATCGCAAATGCAATGTTAGGGCGTGTAGCAACCATAGCATACATCAAGCTACCAACAGCTGAAGCATAAGAAATCTTAGCTATCTTAGCCTTTCCATCATCATATGTAGGGTTATCATCGGCACTAAGTTTCACATATGGAGGCAATGGTACACCAATGGATTTCCCCCCTTCATATTGAAACACTATAAAACCTTAGTAACATACTCCTATTGTGTGACAGATAGAGAAGACCCTGCGATCTGTCCCTGAGTATACGCATGCCAAAAATATGATTAGCCTCACCAAGATACTTCATATCAAAGCTACTTTGTAGGCTTTGTTTAAACATCCCTGCTTGCAATCAACATGTTATCCACATACAAAACCAAGAGAATAAGACCGCCATCTGTTGTCTTCTTGGTGTATAAGCAGTGATTAATTTAAGATCTATGGAATCCCTGAGATTGCATAAATGTATCAAATTTATGATACCATTCTTGTGGGTGCCTATTTCAGCCCATACAAACTCTTGTTGAGTTTGCATACCATGTGCTCTTTTCCCTTTGCAACAAAACCCTCAAGCTGCTGCATATAGATCTCCTCATGTAGATCACCATGTAAGAAAGTTGTTTTTACATCCATCTGTATGAGTTCTATATCTTTAGATGCAACCAAGCCCAAAATGGTTCGCAAAGTAGTCTTTTTGACTACATGAGAAAAAAATATATCAAAATCAATTCTATGTTTCTGCTTGTATCCTTTAGCAACCAGTTGTGCTTTGTACCTTCGCAAAGAACCAAAAGTGACTTTCATTTTGTAAACCATTTGTGTGGTAGCAATTTTTGCCCTTTGGGCAAATGCACCAAATTCCAAGTGCCATTTTTCATGAGGGATTCCATCTTTGACAACATAGCCTTATGCCATTTTTTGCTATCTTTTCTGTCCATTGATTCCTTGAAGCATGATGGCTCATCACAATATGTCAATTGACATAATTGACACCAGGAACAAAACCTATGCGGTTGTCTTTGCATTTTGGCATCACACTCCATATTTTTACCACAAGACTTGCTGTGTGCTTTGTTGTCAGAGTTACCCTTCTGCTGGGATCTACCTCTAGTATGCAATGCATTGAAAGACTTATTTGCTCATCAATGTGAAATTCCAAAGCAATCAACTAGCTGAAAATAGAGTTAAACTCATTCACATGTACAAACATGGTTGTACCTTCCTTCAAACGAAGGTCCATCAATTTTTTCAACCAATAAACCTTGCTGGCTACACTTTTCTTAGCGTATGACTCCCCAAGTCGTTGCCGTATATCATAAGCAGATTTCAATTTCTCTATGTTGAAGAGCAAAGTGTCTGACACTAGAAGCTCTATGGTAGAGCATGCAAGTTCATTTAACTCATCCTACTCATCTAGATCCATGGTTGCCGGTTTTACCCCTTTTGTCTTTATAGGCTTCACCTATTTCTTCTGCACCAAGACATTATAGCACTACTTCTGCCATATAGCAAAGTTGTGTGCACACTCAAGCTTCTTAATGTGCAAAAGATTGCTGCTATCATTGCTGCCAAACATGATTTACAGCTCAAAAGTCAACAAATGTGAGCTCAACTGTCACCCAAATGAACCAAGGTACGAAGCAAGTACAAACCAGCAATGAAAATTCAAGTAATTGCAGAAATTTCAGATCTGCAAATCAATTTTCCGAGGTATAAAATGTGTGCTACAGCACACCACAAGCAAGCGTAGTCATATCACGAGCTAATACATCAATTTCATGAGAAAGCCCCAATTTTTAGCTGCAATTTCTCCTCCAAATACATCCATGGGCAAAAATTTGACTTCCACAATTAAAAGCCCCAAAATTTCTCTGCTCAAACTGCTCAAATGACATCAGCCATAGCTCCCAAATGGATTATACAAGCCAATTTTGCCAAAAATTTGCAAATTTTGTAAAAGCCCCAAATTTGTCCAAGGTCCTATGTGCTCAATTTGCATAGGAATTGCATTGCAAGTACATACCAAGACCAAATTTCCCCCAAACTTTGCAAATTTTGCAGTTTCAAAAATTTTACCTATCCCACAACAATTTTTGCACATACATGAAAACCCCAAATTTTTGAGACCCAAGAGTGTACAAGAATCCACAAATTTTACTTGGCCCGGTAAAATCTTCACACATACAGCAAAATCCCCAATTTTCAGGACCAAATGTGTGTCAAAACTTCCAATATTTGTCGAACTTTGCTTATGCACGCATAACAGCCTATAGAGCACCAAAGAAAGAAGCGGGGGGGGAAAAAAAAAAGAATTTCTTTTTTTTAAATGACCTGTCGGAAAGTTAGGCAGCACACGACCTGCACCTAGGAGCTGCCGCCGAACTACTCGAACCTATCGGGCAACATGTGACCTGCACCTGACTGGAACTCCCGCCTGTCGACTTCTACTAACATGGAGCTGCCACCCTGGAGTTGTCCCGCCAGTTGTTACCTAACTGCCCTGGCTGACTGACCTGCCTATCACCTTGGTTGCGCTTGCTTGCGCCAAGCTACGACCTATTCCTAACTGTTGAACAATCCCGTGACTTGATATGTCACAGTTGAGACAAGCTTTGGAGGCTCGGTCGGGATGGCCTTCAACTCTAATACCAATTTGTGGTAGCCTACGTGCAATGAAGGTTCATTGTTCAACAATGGCAATGGAGAGAGAGAGAGAGAGAGAGAGAGAGAGAGAGAGAGAGAGAGAGAGAGTGTGTGTGTGTGTGTGTGTGTAAGCAACACTAGAGAGTGAGTGAGAGAGAGATGCACAATGTGCGTACAAAGAGATGTACCTCTCTTAGGTTTTTGTGATAGTTATATGTAAAGTACTAAAGTACAAGTGCTAAGGGTGTGTTCACACCCGAGCTCGTATAAAAGGCACGGTGGCCCTTTATTCCCAACAACGTACTCCTAATTCTACAAGTGAAAGGTATTTGCAAAAATGCAAACTACTTCCAAAGTCCGTGGCATACAAGCATATCATGGTGGCGAGTTTACTTCTCACCTGTTTTCTTAATTTTGCAAGGATCACGATATTCGGATAAAGTATTCCCATCCAAAAACACATCGCATAACCATGTAGAGATGGCTCGATCAATGTGGAGCATAGCGGTCTTCCTCATTCCCTTTGGGGTGAGGCAAAGGCTACAACGGTTCATATTCGCAACCGATACCCAACTTTTGTATTACAAGACATGACTCCATACAAGTCTTTCTTTGGTAAAAAGCCTTCCATGTCTCACTTTCACATCTTTGGGTGTGATACATTCCTCCACATGGACAAGAAGAAGAGGAAGATGAAGCTTGACTTGAAGTCACAGAAGCTCCTCTTCATGGGCTATAGCACTACCATGAAGGGATATCAGCTCTACAATCCAACGACATGGAAGATTGAGGAGAGCAAGGATATGGTCTTTGATGAGGCTACAACCTCAGAGGATCCTATTGATAGTTCTATTGCAGGTGATTCTTCGTCATCGATTGACCCTTCCCCATCTTTAGTTCCTCTCCTTTCGCGGTACATAAGGCTAATCAATCTCCCTTGCAACAGCATCCGTCTCCTCAAATTCCTCTTTGGTACAAGCGGCTCATGCAAGATTTCGGTGTTTCTCACTTTCCTACTCCTATAGGTCCACGCAAACCAGCTCGTTTACAAGCCCAATGAGATAGTTCACTATGTGTGAACTATGCTCTTATGCCAAACATTATTCATATCAAAGAGCCTACTTTAGTTAAGGAGAGACTTGCACATGATATTTGGCGTCAGGCTATGCAAGAGGAGCTCAATTCTATCCAGTGAAATCAAACTTGGGAGTTGGTTCCACGTTCATAAAAACGGAAGGTAATAGGTGTGAAGTGGATCTATAAGACCAAGTACCAAGCAGATGGTTCCTTCGACAAACACAAAGCTAGGCTTGTTGCCAAGGGTTTTTCTCAAAGGGCAAGTTTGGACTATTTTGAAACTTTTGCACCTACAACTCGGATGTCTACTATTCGAGCTATCTTGGCTCTTGCAGCCCACCACTGCTGGCCTATTTATCAAATGAATGTCAAGTTTGCCTACTTGAATGGCAACCTTAAGGAGGAGATTTATGTTTCGTATGTTGAGAAACCCTTTACCCGCAGTTTGCATTTTTGTGTTTCTGTGTTTTGCGTTTAGGGTTTGCAGCCCCAAAAAGAAGCGCCATCCTAGACTGGCTGTGCCTATTTATAGGCCACTCTCTCATTCATTCCTAACGGCTGATTCATTTAGTCCGTCACCTCTTCTCTCTAGCCTCTCCACTACCCTGACACCCCTTCAAGAGGACATTGCAGTTCGTGGTTCATGGCTGTCTTCATCATCTTCCTTGTGCTACGGCACCCTTGTTCCCTTGTATCACATTCACTCCATGATTCAAAACTTCATCATTCCATTCATCAAAGTTTCTTCTCTCTTCTCTTCTCTTCTCCATGTTTGCCGAGTTCACTCTGTGTTCCTCCCTGCAAACCCTACTGTCTCATTGGTACGTCATCTCTCGACATGATATCAGAGCTAGATATGCTCAAACAGTGGCAAAGATCCTCCACTCCAATGAAGGCAAAAGACCGGTGGCGGATTCGGCATTTGCCTTTCTTCTTCTTCCATTGCATCAATATCTCGTTTTTGCAAGTTTCGGGTGTTTTCAGCTTGTTGCCCACACCCCTTTCGCAAAGGACATCGCAGTCTCAGCTATCTCTTACTGTCATCTATAGTCTGGCGCCTATTTCCAGCCTTCCACCCGCAGTTTGCAGTTGTTTACAGCAAAGCGACTATTATTGATCACTCTCCATTCAGAAAACAATCTCGTTTTTGCAGATTTCAGGTATTTCAACTTGTTGCCCACACCCCGAACGCGGAGGACATTGTAGTCCAAGCTGACCATTGTTGTCTACAACAGTCTGGTGCCTATTTCCAGCCTATCAAACACTGTTAGGAGCTTATTTCAGCATATTGACTGCTGCTGCTGTTTTTTCTTACGTTTTTAGTCTTTCTCTCTCCTGCAGCCTACTTTTTTAGTATTTCTCTCTCCTCACCTGCGTTTTTAGTCTCTCTCTCCTCACCTACGTTTTTCTATTGGTTGCAACCTCTTACTGCTGATCGCATCCTCCTCCCACTAGCAGCTCACTTCCAGTCCTTCCACTCCCCTCCCAGCCCTTGAGGCAGACATTGCGGTTTGTGCTTCACACTGCCTTCACACCCCTTAAGGCGGACATTGTGATTCGTGGTTCATGGTGGCTGATCTCTTCCTTCTTCAACAAGGCACAATGGTATCCATGGCTTCTTTACCAACAGATGACCAGACTACTGGGTACTCCTATGGCATCATTGGATACACCACTGATGCTTGCCGACTTCGACCTTTGCTCTCCCCTGGAGTATATGCGTCTTCCACCAAGCACTCCTTGTGCTACCTCTCCTTTCTAGACCATAGAGATCATTCTGCATCGGCTATCAGATTACTATGCTCAAGGCAATAAGACACATCCGATGCGCATTAAGTCCTTTCGAGGACATGGAGGATCAATTGGCGCTATGATCTAAAGATCGTCGCAATCAGTGGCAGTCTTCTCCCACTTATTTTCAGGTGCAGTGGCTTCCACGACCTACGGATCTGCAGTCCGCTCTATCGAGAGACAGTGATTGTTTGATATCGTCTCCTCGTCAGTCCTCTCCTTTGAGAGACAGTGGCTACTCGACTCCTTCCTCTTCTTCGGCTACCCAATCCGCTCCACTGAGAGACGATTGTTGCCCACCTCTTGCTCATTCCGAGCCCCACTCTTTCCCATGAAGGGGTAAGTGCGCAATGGCGAGTGAGATCAAGGCATTAGTTAAAGAGCAAAGCTGAGTTGAGAGTTAGAGAGAGTGAACGCAGAGATAGGTGGTACCGTTTGTTATGGTACACAAAGAATTAAAAAATGTATTTATATGTTAGGATACATTAAGGGTGTGTTCACACCTATAAGTCTATTTACACAGAGCTCACCATAGTTGAGAGTAAATTCAAACCAACGCATGCCATAACAATGATAATGGTAAGAATAAGAAATGTGTGTGTAGAACTCCATCGAACCCCAACAACCAAAAAGTTGAGCCACTCAAGCTCAATGTGGGGACTTGATGGACCACTTATTGTTTCAAGTGTGCATGGGCTAACTTCCTCTCACCCTCTTTCAATATGCAACCTCTTTGTTTCTCTTCTCATATTTCACTCCTATCCCATGAAAGGGAATTAGATCAAGAAGAAAGCTACCAAGCGCTACATGTGTACTCATTGAACCTTCAACTTCCACCACTCTAATCCCAATGTTTGTGGTAGGATGCTCCAATAGCATGTCATCTATGGTGCACACTTTATGACTCCTCTTAATTTGTCTCATTTATCCATTGCCTTCCATGCATGTAGTGTAAGTGCGAGAAAAGAAGGGAAGATAAGAGAAGAGAATAGAATACAGCATTAGACTTTTTAACGACACCAAAGTAATAAGGAGACTTCACTTGTTTTCCATATAAGCAATCATTACAAAATTCGAGACCAGAGCCTTTTATATCAAATCTCCCTAAAGAGGAGAGAACCTAAAGGCCTTTTTGGCTCATATGATCAAGTCTTTTGTGCCAAAGCTCCATCAGTGAATGGACTTCAACCACAGCCAAGAACTTGCCAGGTAATGCTTTACAATGCAAATAATTTAAAGTCCCCCTTTTGCTGCCTTTAACAATCAACATAGAGTCCTTATGGACCTTCCAAGATCCACCATCAAATGTAGTAAAATACCCTTTAGCATCAAGCTACCCAACTGATACTAGACTCTTCTTTATGCCATGTACAAATCTGACATCCTCCAACATCAACTCTTGGCCATTTTCAAGAGCCAAGTGAATGGTGCCAACACCCTCTATCTCACATGCATAGTTATTACCCAAGTAAACCTTGCCTAGGCAACTTACAGTATATTCGGAAAATGACTCCAAAGAGGGAGTAACATGAAAAGAGGCACCGCTGTTCACTATCCATGATTGTGACAGCCCATCATAAGCTAAAAGTAAGGCATCAATTACCTCCTTTTTGGTGATGTGCATATCACCTATTGCTGCCATAATATCTGTATCATTACATGAGGCTACAACAAGTATCTCTTCAGTGTCAGGAAGCTCTTCAATGACCACACTAGATGCAACATTTGCCTTTGCAACTTCTTTTGAGGAAGAGTTGTCATTATCTTTCTTATCATCCTTCTTTTTCTTACCCTATTGTTTCTTTCCTTCTTGCTCTTTCTTGAAATACCGGCAATCGAGCTTTTTATGCCCTTTACGCCCACACTGATAGCATGTGACATCCTGCTGTTTGTCCTTGCTTTTGCTTCTGCTTTTCCCTTTACTGGCTACATTACCCCTCTTTTCTGACATGCCTCTCACATGGTGAGCTGAGCCACTGCTTTCACCACTAGACTTTCTTCTGATTTTTTCATTAAGGATTGAACCTCTTACACCATCAAAAGTCAAAGCAGGATTGTTACTAAGTGACACAACCAAAGATTCCCAGCTGTTAGGCAAAGTTATCAATAAGAAAATAGCTTTCAATTTATCATCGAAAGCCGTCTAACCAGAGTCCTGCAACAACTGACTCAAAACCCCTGTGAAAGCACTCAAATGCTCAGCTATTGGCTTAGACTCATCCAAATCCATGTTCACAAGTTTACGGATAAGATGCACTTGATTCACAAGAGTCATATTTTCATAAGTGTCCTTAAGCTTTTTTCATATAGCATAACCTGTGTCAAGATGCTTGATGTCTATAAGTACATCATCAGACACGGCCATCTTAATGTATGCAATGGCCTTCTTATTAAGTCTAGCCCAATCCACATCTGTCATAGCTGCAGGCTTAGTCTCCAAGAGAGCATCTTCACAGTCCTTGAGAAACAAAATGCCTTGCATCCTATCCTTCCACAAGTCAAAGCCAGTGCCATCAAACCTCTTGATTTCAAAGAGGGATTTAGTGTCACTATTGCTAGAAGCATTTGCAGCCATTTTACAGAATAAACCAGAAATTCAATGCTGCAATTTATGACAGCAAAAAATGAGCTGAATATTCAACTGATTTCAGCCCACTTTTTCAACAAATAATAGCAAGATTCAGTCCTAGTATATGTACAGCAGTAGAAAGAATGACTTTCAGCAGTATGACTGCAATTTCAGCATACATTAAATGCATACACCACTGCCAAGTAACTCCCACTTCAGCAATATCACCAAAAATACATATGCACCAATCCCAAATCTGCAAATGATCACTAAGACTACTGCAACATAAATAATCAGCAATACATTAACTCAATGGGAGCCGTCCAGCAAGTGTACTGCATACATATGTGCTCGTATACCCAAAACACCAAGAAATCTCTGCAATTTCTCCAAAATCGCACAAGCGGGAGATAAAAATGCTCAAATCACTCTGCTTATAACCATAAGATTGCTTCAGCAATATTCCCAAAGTGCATTTCATGCATTTACTTTGCCAAAATCCACAAATTCCAGCAAAAGCCCCAAAAATTTCACTATGAAATCTGCCCCAATTGCATTAATACATGTTCCCGAGAGCATAAAACGGGCAAATTTAGCAAAATTTCACAAGATTTTGCAAAAGCCCCAAATTTTCCGGGTCCAAGTGTATACGAATGTCAGCCAATCTGACTCAGCTGAACAAAATTTCACCAATACAGCACAAGCCCCAAATTTTATGGATCTAATGTTGAGAAATTTCACTCGAATGAGTAAAATTTCAGTAAATTTGGCAAAATCCCCAATTCAAACGCGCACAATGTCTGCAATTCCTGATACAGATGCCTCAATTTTGCATGAGCAGCACTCAACCTGAAAAGCCTAGGTTTCTGGGCATAGATACGCACAAATCTAAACTATGTGCTTGCACGTGCGAACCCCCGTTGAGCCAAGGGGAAATTCCAAGAGAATTTTTAAGGAAAAAGAAAAAACAAATTTGTGACCCAAAAAGAATGACGTGACGAGGTCCGTTGACTTGATAGTTACGTCACGTCGCGTGACCTGGAACCCCACCGGCTGCCGTCTGACACCCTTCGCCTATCCGTCACGCGCTGGTCACGGCTGTCACGCCTCGACTCCCTACAAATGTCACTTGCCGCCGGTCGTCAATGCTGCCCACCGTCGCTATGGTCCACGCTAGACCTGCCTTGATCCTGCCTTCCGCTTGTGAATTGTCACCCGTTACCCAGAAGTCTTGTCAACTACCTGTGTCAACCTATCACCCGACAGCCACACACACAGCAGCTGCGAGTCACACTGACTGGTGCTCAACTAACCTTCTTCTGCCTCGAGCTGTTCGCAAGCTGCCTTTGATCTCGAGAAGTGTGCACTCCGGGCTCTGATACCAATTTGAAGGGGTGAGTGCGCAATGGCGTGCGAGATCAAGGCGTTAGCTGAAGAGCAGAGCTGAGTTGAGAGTTAGAGAGAGTGAACGCAGAGATAGGTGTACCATTTGCTATGGTACACAAAGAATAAAAGAATGTATTTATATGTTAGGGTACATTAAGGGTGTGTTCACACCCGTAAGTCTATTTACATGGAGACGAAGGGACTTTACACCCAACACCCCAACCTCGACTACTCACGTTCGAAAGGCTACCTCTGGGAGCTCTTCGGCACCCCAAATGCCTTCTTCGGCACGACCAGCGGCACTTCCTTCATCATTACACATTTCGGAGTCTATGATCCATGAGTTTTTGGATTCCCTATCTACTTCAGAGGGGGATGTTATTTCTTTGCCCTCAGAAGGGGCATCTACTTCTTCTTGGACTTCAATGGGGCTCCTCCACCTCCCACCTCAAAGGGGGAACCTACTCCACATGAAGTTCTTCACCCATCCTCTACTTTCTTGGGGTGGCTGTCTTTGACCAGTCATCTCTTCTACTGATACCTAGGATCTTCAAGTACCACCTAGATCGGAATCTCGAAGGTTCGACGGCAACTTGGTGACGAGGCCTTCATATTCCTTCCAGCATGGATACACGGAGCTAATGGCTTCTCTCTCGAGGTTGAGTTTCGAGTTCTCCACTTCACTCTGTCTATTATTCTTTACTACAGATTCCCTTTCCCGTGGAAATCTTGGATCTTAGGGATCCTCTTCATCTTCTTTCTCCTCTTCTCCTCTTGCCTTGGTCACTTGGTCAGCATGGAGCCACCTCTTGAGATGGAGTGCAGGCGTATCCTTATGGTTCTCAGCACCACACAAAGTCCAACATTCCTCCTATGCATTGCATGTTCTCATCATCTTTGTACTGGGGCGATTGGACAAGTGAACAATTTTCCCATGAGGGACACTGTCCAAGTGGCACCTACTGCATGAGCATTCTTCAACATATAGCATTCCATCTCCACCTTACTCTTTTCTTCTTCCCCTTTTTGGACTTGAGAGGGGATGTTGAGAAACCCTTCAACCTTTACCTACAGTTTGCGTTTTTGCATTTTTGTGTTTTGCGTTTAGGGTTTACAGCCCCAAAAAGGAGCGACTAACTCTGCCTATTTATAGGCCACTCTCTCATTAATTCCTGACGGCTGATTCATTATGTCTGTCACCTCTTCTCTCCAACCTCTCCACTACCCTCACACCCCTTCAAGACGACATTGCGGTTCGTGATTCGTGGTTGTCTTCATCATCTTCCTTGTGCTACGGCACCCTTGTTCCCTTGTATCACATTCACTCCATGATTCAAAACTTCATCATTCCATTCATCTGAGTTTCTTCTCTCTTCTCTTCTCTTCTCCCTGTTTGTCGAGATCACTCTGTGTTCCTTCCCACAAACCCTATTGTCTTGCTAGTACGTCATCTTTTGACATCATAACCTCCAAGTTTTCTTGTGCAAGGAGAGGACCATGTCTATAGATTGCAAAGGGCCCTCTATGGATTGAAGCAGACTCCTAGAGCTTGGTACCAGAGAATTGATCGATTATTTCTAAAAAGTGGCTTCCATCAATCAGATCATGACCCCACTACAAGGTTGAGGATAACCAGCATGTGTTGATCATATTGTAAGTGGATGATCTTATCATCACAAGGAGCTATACTCAGGAGGTTGATCAGACTCCAAACTTCAAAGATTTTGAGACAAGAGATTGACATGACAAAGCTTGAAATCCTACACTTCTTCCTTGGATTGGAGATCTATTAGACAGTAGAGGGCATTTTTATTTCCCAACACAAGTACATCTCTAATCTTCTTTCAAGGTTTAGTATGGCCAACTGTCGACCTATTTCATAAACCATGGACCCTGAGTCCAAGCTTTTGGCAGCAGGAGATCCCTTTACAAATGTCGCCCATTACAAGTGTCTTGTTAGCTCCCTAATCTAGCTTATTCAAACTCAACTGGATATTTCTTTTGCGGTGTCTTTGTTGTCTTCTTTCATGATGACTCCCACTTAGGAGCATTAGAGAGTGACTTTACATGTTCTTCGTTATTTACAAGGGACTCGATCCTACGAGATCATGGATGGAAAGGAGGTTACTCTTTCTAGTTGAAGTGACTCTAACTAGGCAAGTGATATGGATTCGAGACGGTCCACTACAGGTTATGCCTTCTCCCTTGGATCAACAGCTATCTTGTGGAGCAATAAGAAGTATCCTACTATGGTCCTTTATTCTACAAAGGCAAAGTATCATGCATTATGTTCTATAGCTATGGAGGTGGTTTGGCTATGCCACATGTTGGTAGAGATTGGCTTTCCCTAGCCTAGATTTATGAAACTGCATATGGACAACTAGAGTGCTCTAGCTCTGATAAGAACCCCATGTTTCATACTCACATGAAGCCCATTCAAATTTAGTATCACTATGTTCGAGAGTAAATCATGGCTTTCGAGTTGGCAATGGCCTACTGTCCCACAGTGGACAACACAATGGATATCTTCACAAAGCCTTTACCCCAGGCTTCTATGCTTTATGTCAATCTATCATCTCCTATTGTGGGCTCTTGTCAAAGTCTGACAAAGACATAGGAGCTCTGGAAGTTTTAGGTGTATTTTCTTGGTTTCTGCACATAGTGAGTATTTCCTATGTTGCATAGGGTCTAGGTTGCAAGTGTCAGTGTCCACCAGTTTTGTCTCACACATGTGGGATGCCTTGTCAGCAGGCAGCTGTATTTATTGCAGCCAGACTGCACAATATATAGTCAGCCAGCATTTATAGCCCCCTATAGGAGCAATCAACCAGTTTTCAAGTTTTGGCATTTTGTGGCTATATATAGCCAGCCCCCCACACTTGCCAAATCAATTGTTCAATGTAGGCTTTGCAAATTGCACTCTCTATCTCCGACACTCTCCGACTTTGGTGCTACCATCATCATCATCAGCCTAATCTGGTGCCCTCACTGACATTATGGGCTGCGTACAAGGACTGATCAGTCCATCCCCTTTTGTATCCGCATTCTCCTCCAGTCAATGCAGTATCTTCCTTCATCTTCAGCTCTCTCTCTCTCTCTCTCTCTCTCTCTCTCTCTCTCTGTGTAAAAGGTAATTCTATTAATTACGAAAAAAGGTACAAGCTGACATGATTACAAGATACACGATGGCTCTAAGCCATCGAGTTACAAAAAGTCATGGCAAAGACGCGGAGGAAATTGCCATATGCCAGAAAAGTAAGTCCTCCCGAGGGAGTAAGTCAGAGTGCCGAATAAGATCCAACTGCCAATGCAGGAGACCTCTAAGCCTCACAATATGTCTCGGAACATTAGAGGCCGAATCAAAAGAAAGGCATTCCGAGTGGTCCAATTGTGCCAACAGCCCCAGTATCTAAGAAAGTGAAACAAGATCTTCATATGCGACTGTGCCGGTGTGGGGTATTTGGGCCGTACAAAAACCCAATCAAAAGGGCTTAGGGAGAACCCAACCACTGCTCGCCAAACCGTTGACAAGAGTGACCAGATATTCTTCGTGAGAGGGCAAGAAATAAATCGATGACGTGCCAATTCCACAATAGTGGTGCAAAAGAAACAGTTGCCGTTAGAGATGTGACGCTTGGAAAGGGCGGAAGCAAGAGGAAGACCACCAATCATGACCCTCCAAAGAAAGACCTTGCATTTGAAAGATGTCTTGTTTAACCAACCCTCCATCACAGTTGCCTTCCACCATGACTGAGATTTACGCAATCCCCATACAGTATTAGCTTTAGTAACCAGCCATTGATGATCTTTAATCAAAAGATGATACACCTGGTTAGCTGAGGCTTTTTCCAAATTCAAGCAACCTGCAAGGTCCCAATCCTGCCAAGGACGATCCAAAGCAAGGGCAGGAAATGGTTGTCTGCTCTAGAGCACTAGCAAAAGCTATTTCCATAAATCACGGTATCCATGAGGGATTCTGAAAAGCCTCCTTGCTGTACAAAATGATATCAACACATTGTGACTGGCAAGGGTGGCATCCACAACTGAAGTCAAGCCCAAACGTGCCATGCGGTTAAATTTTGGTCTAAGCTCATGTTTGCCTTCCCAGGAAAGTAATCACGAGGCTGCCAATAATTCCAATGGAAAAGAGTTTGCATGTAAGTGGTCCTCCGCTGGATGCCACCGAGCCTTCTGGAGGACTAATTTCCAGGAGCCTACCAAATGAGCAAGGAGGGATGAGGAAGGACTAGAAAACCGAGAGTCTGCATTAAGAACATGCCACCAGGAGCTCCGAATTTGGGTATTACCATGCATGAGCCCGTGATCCTCAAGAAAATAACGGGCTATAACGACCCACGGGTGATGATCCAAGCACATGGTACGAAAGAGTGACCAACAAAGAGCCAGCATATGAGTTTCGGCATCCAAAATAGCCCCACCACCCATGCGTTTTGGCGTACATGCATGTGACCAAGAAATCCATGAAATGCCTGCATGCAAGGAGTCCTTCTTCCATAACATGAAACGAATATACTGAGTAAGAGCATTCAAAGTAGTAGCAGTCCAAGGCAGCAAAGGCAAGAAATATGTGAGCATTAGCAACATAATTGTCTAAGCCACTTTGAGGCGAACATGGAAGGGCCAAGCCTACGACTTCCAATACAGAAACTTAGCGGCCAGTTTCTGTGAAATCCACTCTAGTAGTTGCTTTGGCCTAACATCAACACCCAAAGGGCACCCAAGATGCCTGACAATGGAACCACGGGGAACCACCAGTCCCTGCCAGCCCAATGACTGTAAATCCGACTCCGTGCAAGTAAGAATGGCTGATTTGAAAGCATTGATATGAAGACCAAACGCATGTCCAAAGAGCATCCAAACATCCAATGCTTTGCGAAGATTATCCTTGTCCGCCCGCAAATGAGTCGAAGCTACCATAGAAGATAACATCAACAGAACCCAATGAGTCACAAGGGCAAAGAAGAGAGGACTCAAAGGGCAACCCTGTCGCACAGGGCGTGCAAGGACAAATGGCTCGGTAACACCGCCATTTAGCATAACTCGCGAAGAAGCCGCAGCACTAATAGTGTAGATCAATCTGGACATCCGAGTGCCACCCCATAGTAGACATAAGATCTGCAATGAAAGACCAGTCTAAATAATCAAACGCCTTTTCCAAGTCCAATTGAATCAATACCACTTCCTGATTAGAGTGTCTTGCATAGTCAATAGCCATTTGCACATTTAAGATATTATGCAAAATGTTTCGGCCCTTAATGAAACCATATTGAAGAGGATGCACAATGGCCGTAAGATGCTTGTGGAGCCGATTCGCCATCACTTAGGAAAAGATTTTATACATCGAACCCATCAAAAAAATTGGTCTCCAATGTTTCAACATTGACGGTGAAGGAACTTTGGGAAGCAGTTTGATAAGACCTTCTTTCCATGAGGAAGGCATGAACCCCGTTTCCCAAACCTGTTGAAACATAGTCATCAATGGTTTCACCAGTTGAGTAGCATAAACCTCAAAGAATTCATTGGTGAGACCATCCCAACCGGGACTTTTATCCTTGGGCAGGTGTAGCAAAGCATCCATAACCTCTGCCTCACAAATATCTGTCTCCAAAGTAGTTTGCATATCATGTGAAACCTGATTGCGGACCAAATCATAGAAAACTGAACGTGCATGAGTAACTTGATCAGAAGGTGAAGGAGAAGAACCAAGAAGGTCGAGAAAATAATTCTTGCACATGTTCACAATAGCCTGAGGATCAATGACCATTTGACCTTCTGGATCTTGGAGTCTAGTAATATTTTCTCGAGCAGGAGATGCATGTAGAGCTTGAAAGAACTTATGAGTCTGACAAGCACTATCTTGCAAAGTCTCCGTCAAATTTTGCAATTTGGCTTGCTAATAGGATTTCAACTGAAACTCTTTAATAAGATCAGCCAAACGCATCGCTAATGGCAGCAGAAATACATCATCTGCAGTGTCCACCAGCAGAGAACAAACCAGAGCCAGTAAGTCCTCCGCTGCTTGTCGACGCCGCCGACAAAGAGAAGCATGATGGATCCCATACTGTCGAGCAACCCGCTGCACATTAGAGAGCAATCGTTCAAACGACACATTGCCCTCAGAGGAGAAGTCCAATAGGAATCTCTCAATCAATTGCTGCATATAGCCCTGAAAGATTGAATGCTTCAAATAAGACGAGTTGAAGCGCAAAGGGAGTCGATCCAGAAACTGCTTAAAAGGTGCAATGGGTTGTGCAAGCATCTCAAGCTGTAGAGGGAAATGGTTCGACAAGGCATATTGCTGCAACACTTTCATTTTGAGCATCTCAGGAAGAAAATCATCATTCTGCATGATGTACATGCGGTCCAACCGCGACCATGTAGTTGCATACTGCGCAGAATGGAAAGTAAACCCGGTAGAAGAAGGGTGTAGCCAAGACCAGAGATCTTGCTTAAGTACAGCAAGAGCAAACGCATTCCACACGTGACTTTCCGGAGCGTCCATCACCGAATGCTCTGATGTGGACTGTGAAGAAGCAACACACATATTAAAATCCCCCATCAAAAAACCCCGTCTGCCAAGTGACAAGGAGGACTTCAAAGTATTCCAAAGATCTTAGCGGGATAAAAGATCATTCGGAGCATAAAGGCCAAGTAACCATAAGATCTCTCCTTCAAATAAAACTTCAATCACCACAAAACGGCCATGTACATCATTTTTAAGAGGCTGATATTTCTCATGTACAATCATAAGTACACCAGAATAATGCATGGCATGTGTCCCCGCATAAAACAGGCGAAAGCCATGACAATCCACAACTTTTCCTGCTTCACCATGACTCTTGTGCTCAACAGCACACAGGACATCCCATTGATTCTCATGCAATGCAGTCCACATGGCATGTTGCTTATGGCGAGAACAAATGCCTCACACATTCCACGTGGCTATCTTCATGTGTATTCAAAAAGAAAATCAGGTGTGAGGCACAGCTTGCCTCGATTTAACCTTTTCTGCTAGAATGTCAAGGACTCCCTCATCCAAAAAATCAGCTAGCACGGCAAAAGAGTTCTAACGGCCAGATTTGGAGGTGGACGGTATATCCACTGTCTTGGGGATGGAACGGGGATAATGACAATCCCATGGTATAATCACGTTACCTCTAGTATCAAAAGCCAACTTAGCAGGTGGACCCTTTGGACCATCCGTATATACTTTCCTAGGAGGCTGGGAGAAACCATAGCATGAGCAATGTGCTCTGAAGACAACATTTCTTTCCTGCGCATATAAGTGCACATGAAAACTTGGGAAGCAGTAGGCACAGTATCTGCCATGCCAGCATCAAACCTTTTACCTTTTTTTGCATGTACATCTACCCAGTCGTTGCCACGGGAATCCAAACCCGAAACATGTTGTTTACCTTTATCCAGAACTTTAGGCAGCTGGGTTGCATCCTGCAACGGAGCATCAAGCACCATATCTTCCATGGGCAGCACAACATGCTCAGCATCTGAAGTCGGTTGCTTCTCTGGGCATTAAGCCATAAAATGCCCCAATTTTCCACACGAAAAGCAATGCCCGGCAAAGTTACCCCATTGCAAGCGAAAGTGCAAAGGATGCATGCCAGAGCAATTAAGACGTAACCAAGCAGGCCTTTTCCTAGCAGTGTCCCATAACATACACAAACGGTTACGATTCACAGCCCTGAGGCTCGGGGGGACCAGAACAGTGCCCACCACGGCCATGGCATCCTTTAACAGTGGCCAATAGACAACCGGACAATTTTCCACTTCAACCCACACCGGGCATTCACTTTGAAGCAAGCGCTGAAAATCTGCCATTGGACGCCATGGCACAACATGGATCAAACGGCGATCAAAGAACAATGGCAGTTTAAACAGGAGATCAGCACGATGCTGCTCGGATTTCAACACCACCTCATAAAAGCCTTGGGGCCCAACAAAAATCTCTTCAACACATTCCCCTTGTAGCAAACTGTGCAGCCACTGGCGAATACGGGAAAGCACCAAGAGCTTCCCAATGAAGAAGAGTATAACAACACGTTCATAAAACATCGAAAATGAGCACAAAACATTTTTCGGGTCCACAGTGGCTTCCAAAACATCTTCAGTGGCAGAGTCAAAAAACGCTTCATGATTATGCTGAACATAATCGCCAAGCAAGGTGTTAGCAAACTCCAGCAAATGTTCCCAGTCAACATCCTGAGAATCCACAGAATCCGAGGCAACCTGACCATAAGAGCGTTCCTGAGGATCCATGATCTCTTCCGAAGTATGCTAGGTGCGTTTGCCCGCAGGCTGGAAGTCAGGACCAGGGGGCATCTCCTCCGTGCAAGGAACCATATCCTCTGGTTCCTTTGTATCAAAATCCGAACCAAGAGCTGCCACCGTTTAGTCTATAAAAGCCATATCCAGACCAGCCATGGTGTATCACTATTTGTGTCAGATGCCGAGGCAGGAGCTCACAGGAGGTAGAAACGGCGCAGGCCAGCACAGGCCTCTCTCTCTCTCTCTCTCTCTCTCTCTCTCTCTCTCTCTCTCTCTCTCTCTCTCTCTCTCTCTCTCTCTCTCTCTTTCTCTCTCTCTCTCTCTCTCTCTCTCTCTCTTTTTCGTAAAAGGTAATTGTATTAATTACGAAAAAAATACAAGATTACATGATTACACGAGTACAAGAGACACGAGGGCCGTAGGCCAACGTGTGGGAAATCCCCGGACTAGGGTACTAAAAGGTTACACCAATCATGGCAAGGACCCAGAGGCAATTGCCAAATGCCAGGAATGCAAATCCTCCCGAGGGAGCAAGTCAGAGTGCCTGATGAGATCTAGCTGCCAATGCAAGAGCCCTTTAAGCCTTGCAATATGTCGCGGTACATTAGAAGCCGAATCAAAGAGAAAAGCATTTCGGGTGGTCCAAATGTGCCAGCATCCCCAGTACCTGAAAAATTGGAATAGGATCTTCATATGTAACAGTGGTGGTGAGGGATACTTCGGGCGCACAAAAACCCAATCGAAAGGAGTCAGTGAGGACCCCACCACCGCGTGCCAGATTTGCGACAAGAGTGACCAGATATTCTTGGCGAGCGGGCAAGAAAGAAAACGATGTCGGGCCGATTCCGCCGAAGTGGTGCAGAAGAAACAATTGCCATTCGAGATTCGACGCTTGGAAAGGGCCGAGGCAAGAGGAAGACTCTCTCTCTCTCTCTCTCTCTCTCTCTCTCTCTCTCTCTCTCTCTCTCTCTTTTTTCAGGCTATGCACAGCAGCCTGCAAGAAGAAGCACAATCCCAGAGTCGGGTCTAGCACTCCCCACAGCCCACAGCCCACAGCCCACAGCCCACAGTCCCTTGGACTGATTGTATGGAATGGGTTTGCACCCAGCAGATGCCAATCCCAGTCCGAAAGCTGATCTGCACAAGCAGTCAACACTGCCGCTCGTGTTTGCTACCCTGTTCTGCACGGGTCTACCCTAATTTACCTGACAGTTGCTGACGAACTTACCGGTCTGCAGAAAGAGTGGCGCCTCTGGCTCGATGTCCCGCTGTTCGTTCAACAGGCGCGGGCCCCAGGGCAGGGCAATCTTGAAATGACTCAGGTGGGGGGCGCCAAGTTGTCGCCCACTCACTCCCTTGCTGAGTGGTTGTCGGGCGTTGCTGCAGCCCAGTCAGGCGACGAGGGGCAGACGGTCTGCGTTACCAGTCCCTGCGCGATCTGACAATCAACGCAGCTCCTCGCGACAGGAAAAAGGCGACACGGAAGTCAGACGGGCGGCGTTAGGGCCAGACACATAGGCGATGGCTTCTTCTCTCTCTCTCTCTCTCTCTCTCTCTCTCTCTCTCTCTCTCTCTCTCTCTCTCTGTGTTTGCGTTTCTCTTCCACTGCCCGCTCTCACAAGATGGTCAATGGCTCCCATCATGAGCTCCGCCTATCATGAAGATGTGAAATTTCAATGCCTTGCTTAGCATTTGATTAAAAGATAATCAAATGTGCAAATGTGACTTGCGCATGTAAGGTGTAGGTTAGTTATTTCAAAGTGTTGAACCCAAGACCCCGAGATATCAGTTTTGATGCCAAAGGCAAAAGTTGTAATAAGTTATGCTTGGTAGATACTAGGTGGTACCCAGTGTCAAATTTTGGTCTAGATCAATTTATTGGCCATTAACATCAATGGTGACATTAAAGACTAGGCATTAATTAATCAATTAAGGCCACTCTAGGGCCCAGGGGCTAATAACTACTCAAATATACTTGGGAGACAATTTGGCCTAGCCAATTTAATTATTGGCTAGAGGGATTATTTTATTGGCACTAAAGTAATTATTAAATTGATTTTTAGAATTGTCTTTTCAAGCAAACATGTAATCCTAGGCCATTATGGACCGCAATGTCCCTATCCTACCGACTTTTCCCTAGGATTAAAAGCTTAATGGAGAAAACTACTACATCTAGTAAGTGATGATGGAGGCTATCTTAGAGTCATATGATTTGGCACGAAAACCAGACTTCCTTCTCAAAGAGGGTGGTAATAACCTGATTAATCAATAGTTACAGTAAGTGAATAAATCACATACACTGAAATGCACACTTTACCACTTTAATCTTGGACAATAGTCACCTTGTTGGCCCAAAAATTGGTGCCCCTTGCAGTATTTCCATTGGCAACATTGCTATACACTAGATTTTGCATTCCACTTG
Organism: Lygodium microphyllum; assembly: GCF_053477565.2. Taxonomy (NCBI): domain Eukaryota; kingdom Viridiplantae; phylum Streptophyta; class Polypodiopsida; order Schizaeales; family Lygodiaceae; genus Lygodium; species Lygodium microphyllum. The sequence continues at coordinate 41,616,879 of NC_141160.1, read as the reverse complement.
CCATACCCAAATAAATTGGGCCTTGCATACCCTGCATAGATGATTGCATATAATGTACATTCGGTGCATGCATTTCCATGTCTGAAGCATTACCAGCCATTGCTTGAAAAATTGATCCACCTTTAAAGTACTCGCAATAACCCACATTAGCATACATGCCTTGCTGTCCATAACCCATTGGATTGGCACTTCCAAGTTGGCCTTGCATTTGCATCAATTGCCCCATCAGCACCAATTGTCTTTGCTCATTGGCTACATTTGGAACATCACAAGGCTACATTGGCTTTTCAAGTTGGTATATCTTGCTATCCCAAAGCTCTAGGGATGACTTCCTCTTCTTGCCTTTGTTAGCTTTCCTTGAAGAATTCAAAAATCGAGTAAACTAAGGATCCCTTGCCAATTGAGCAAAGGTATTAGCTACTGTCCTCAATCGATCTTCTTGCTGGTCATTAGCATCAAGAGGCCTAGAAGGACCCACATTTTGGTCTGCATCAACATTTTCAGCTTGTTGCTCATGTTGAGTGACTTGTCCAACATTTGACAATGCATATGGCTGTCAGACAAGTGGTTGCAACCAATGGCAACTACAAGACCACTATTGGCCCCAAGTGTGGAGTAATTGTATGCTTGTGCTCTAGCGCGCGTGCACGAGAGAGAGAGAGAGAGAGAGAGAGAGAGAGAGAGAGAGTTGAAGCACAATGATAGTAAATCACGAAATGAATGAGTGTCCTATGTGAATGAATGAAAAGTACAATTATCAAATGTGCACACCAAATGATGACCACATTATTGTGCTAAAAATGCACAGTATGGTTTTCAATAGAAACCCTTCGACTAAGTGTCCTAACCAGTCCTAGCAAACCCTTGCACTAGTTATCCTAGATGTACGTACAAAGTCTTACCTGTCCTAAGTGACAATTTAGACTAAATAGGGGAGCCCAGACCAAGAAAATAGAGAGCATCAATGTGTAGCCCAACAAACAGCCAAATGGACGATCTGGTAGTCACTCGACATCATGGGATCTCCAATCTAAAACACAGTACAATAGTATGATCAGTCCAACTTTTTGGAAACCCCTCACAAATGGACCTATTGAGAGCATCAAGACAAGGGCCAATGTATCACAAATGTATGAAAAGTGCTCAACTACTAAGTCATAATTGTATTCTACTCTCCCTTTCTGCAGTCTATCAATGGCATCCCTGGTCATCTTCCTTTCAATAAGGGTGCTACTTATCAGCCTCCACTGGAGACAAGGAGACTACTTCACTTTGTTGGCTGTCCTCCAGAAGCAGTGTGCTCACCTGTTGGCTGTCCTCCAGAAGTAATGTGCTCGTACCTGATGACTGAACGAGAGGAGGTGAGCAGCCCATTTAATGTGGCTGAAAATACTAGTCAGCCACGTTTAATGCACCAGACCTGAAAATGAAATGCACTCTAAGTGGAGGTTCCAATACCTAGGATAAGCACTCTAGCACATAGGATATACAAACTCCTAACATAGTGTGGGTCCATAGTGAACAATCCACTGCATACTGCACACCTGTATACATGATCATGAGAATCCCTAGGAAAGCCACCTATGCACCAGACCTGAAAATGAAATGCACTCTAAGTGGAGGTTCCAATACCTAGGATAAGCACTCTAGCACATAGGATATGCAAACTCCTAACATAGTGTGGGTCCATAGTGAACAATCCACTGCATAATGCACACCTGTATACATGATCATGTGAATCCCTAGGAAAGCCACCTATCACTACAAAACTCAAATATGCAACTGCTAAACCAACAAGACCACCTAAGAGGGTAAAGCCATCGATATATCACACACACACACAGGGAGGGAGGGAGGGGGGGGTTTGTTGTGTACGAGGTCTCATATGAGAGAGAAGTTTATTTGGCTGGTTGGGATCTAGTTGGGTTTATGTTCCAAATGCGGCCAGAGAGCCATGTCAGTTATAGGAAGACTTGCAGTGTCTATGGCTCGCCCAATATTTGTTATGGGTGATTTCAGTATTTGTGATCGTTTAGATCATGCCACTTTGCCCCATTTAGGATTGGGATGCATTGGCAGCTTCCTTTTTGAAGTATGATATATGGTCCTCACTTCATCCTTCTGTGTCAGGATATACATATTGTTCTCCTCAGCATTCTGACACTAGGGCACATTTGGATAGTTTGTCAAAATCACTTTTTCTTGCCATCAATGCTGAGCATATGGGTGGAAGGCAACATATACTTCTTCTTGATCATAATCATTTGGTATTAGAAATGCTGCATGCAGCCTGTTGATGCCTTTAAGGCACTGTTCAGGTGCTTATCTTTGCACTTCAGTCAGTGTTTCTTGCAGCATGATCAATTATTCAAAAGGATGCAGGTTGATTCTTTTTGTAAGCAAGGCATATCTATAAAAATATTAGCCTACCTAGGCATCTTCAGTAAAAATTCTGAAGGGCTACATAGTACATAAAAAATATTTAGGTATATGGTGCACAATGTCCACCACAAAACAGAGTGAGAAGGACCAGAGACTCAAAAGTACCTAAACCAATCCATTAGATATACCCATATGGACCAGCCCCTTACCTGCAGCACTCTCGCGAAGTAGAGATTCGTCAGTGTGTTTAAAGCCTGAAAAAAACAAAAAACATATGACTTTTCCATCAGAACAACCAAAGGGTCACTAACAATTAAGTCTTGTACCAAAACAAGTAGTTCTGCATCCTTTTAATCCTTTCCAAAATGCTATAATACCTTTGATTAGTGTATATGAGCTTATCAATTATATTTTATCATCTACATAACATGGAGATCAAGGAAAAACTATTTAGCAAGGAAAAATGTCTTCCTCGTAGTTATACCATCACTGTTGATGACTTGATTTTGAAACAGATAATTGTCCTAGCTTTGCAGAAACTCAAAACATAAAGAGAAAAAGGATATGCGTGTAGTCATCCATGGTATTTTGGGGCACTCCAGTTTTTGGGCTGGGCATGAATTTTCTTTTGGTAATAGCAACTCAATAACCTTTGGTCACATGAATAAAAACCAGTATCTCTTAGATACAATGTTGAAAAAAATGCTAGGCTTCTGTGCAGACCAGGTCGTTGCAAATTAGTTCATCGAAAATGGCAAAGTTCAGGACACTAGAATGTCTCAAGACGTTAGTCTCCAAGTATAGAACTACAGTTCATAAATGATTGGAAAAATTACATCTATTTGTAACCACTGTACATTATGTTATCTGCTTATACATGATGTGCCTTGTTGGAACTTGGCACTCAAGTCACAAATTGTTGGAACTTGGCACTCAAGTCACAAATTTACATTGAAAACATAAGAAATGATGCAGAAAAGTGCACAGGATAGTCGCACCTATAAATTAAGAATACTGCCAGCTTGCCTTTTGTGATGATTATAGCTATAAAGTAGCAGTTACAAAATATGTCATTGAAGCAAATCTCTTGATCTTGACATACATTAAAATTGGCTATTTAGCCCTCATAGCAGAATACTGAGAAAGGAACTTGAGGAATTCATTCAATCAACTATTAATCACCACTTAGGGAAGAAAATTATTACCATCTATGATTGCTTTCTTTGCTGCCTTTACGCTCAACTGCACCAATTTCCAGGTATTAATGCAAATGCAAGGGGAAAAAAAAAGTCTGCCATGCCATGAGTCTTTCACTCATTGACTCTACAATCTCAGTTTTAAGTAATGGATCTTACTACCAGGCAGTTATGTTTCTTTACTTGAAGAAGACGTGCAGTTAGCATTCAAAGTAATGCTTAAAATGGGCAGAATGAGAATATCTTGTATACAGCAGTTAACTGCCTGCTAATTAGAATACTTGACCTTCACATCAGGCAGCATGAGAATTAATAATGATTTCTCAGGAACTTACAGCCTTACGAGGCAAGCCCGCCAAAAGCACATTAGAATGTAAATTGCTACGAGCAAAATCAGCAGCTTGTCTCCCACCATGTCCATCAAAGATTGCAAAATGAGCACACCTGTGTTTGACCCATTAAAGGACCAAACAGAGCAATCAAAATTGATCCTTCCATTCACTAAAAACAGATGAAAAAGAATTTGGCAGTATGTTTGTTTTTCAAGTTTAATACAGGTGACTCCATGTCAGACATGGTGATAAATTGACAACTTTCTTCCTTTTCATTCAAACATTAAATAAGAAGCTTAGCCATTTCATGAATATATTAAAAACAATTACCAAGATGACATTAATATGGACATAATGCTTTGTCACTGAATCTCTACATACCAGCCTTCATCTTCTACATGTTTGAAAACATACATATAGAGTATATGATAAAATGACCGTTTTACCTTTCAGATCCTTCCTAGCAAAAACCTCTCCCACTTTGTTTCATGATCCCAATTACAAGCAAAAAGCCCATAAATAATCAATCAAGAGCTGGGTAGACTAATGTGCTATCTCCTGTTTGCACAAGACCTATAAATGCCTCCACCATCTCTCCGCTCACCACCTTCCCCTCTTCTCCTTCCCAACTCCGTAAAATCTTTTGCAGAATCATGCCGCTAGGTCCACTGCAAGCACCAGCTCTAAGCTGTTAGTTGCTTCTACACTTAGCATGAACCACACAACCTAGCTGCAAATCAACACATAAGACGGACTTTAATGGTTTCACTCATTCTTTGTTGTGTCAAGCAGCTGTCTGCACAAATATTTTGCCAATAGTAGCTTAGGTCAAGGTTGTAAGTGTTGAGAGTCATCTCCTGCCACGTCAGCAGTGCCACGTGGCAGCAGTCAGACTGTCTGACTCTAGTCGCAGCTGACCTGATTATTTCAGTTATTTTTGAGGCATTCTTTTCAGCCTTTATAAGGCTGAGTTTCCAATAGTCTTCCACACTTGTATCTGACAGATTTCAGCCTGCTGGTGATGGAGACTGCACTTGGAGCTGACGGAGATTGAGGTCCTCGTGGTGGAGACATACGCAGATATTTCTTTTGCACCCGTGTATTATTCTGCATCCTTATACAGCATTCTTCACTACAGATTTTTTGCATTTCACTGTCTCTTTCTCTCTCTCTCTTCTCTCTCTGTTCACTCTTTGTCACGGTCATTCGCTTCCGCATTGCTTCACTCTGACATGGTATCAAAGCATTGAAGAACCTATCTAAAGAGGAGTTTTCAACGTGACACAAGGCTGCATTTTCAGCGTTCAAGTGCGAGCAGGTGGGCTGCGCATCAAACAAGGCTGAGGCGAGCGTGGGCTGCGAGAAAAGGGAAGATTTGCTGAAGCTGCTGCTGTTTTTCTGCTATTAGAGAAGGAAGAAGGCTACGTTTTTGGCCTTCAAGTGTAGATTTTACCTTTTCATCACCTCGGCGACTAAACAAGGCTCGAGACGCGAAGACAAGAGCCCTAGCAGGCTGCGTTTCATAGTCAGAGGGGGTTTCTTTTGCGTTTGTGCAGGTATTGCAGAAGAAGATGTCTACAGAAACTAACGTGGAGTTCCAGGTGATCATCAACTGGAAGGTGCCTATCTTAGCGGCTCTTCCATCAGATCAAAAGCTCGATGGCAACAATTACCGCATCTGGCATGTGGTGATGTTGGCCATATTGGAGTCTTATGATTTGGCAGAGCTTGTGATGAAGAAGATCAATCGGCCCTCAGTGAGAGATGAGTCCAAACTCTCTTCAAATGCTCGTGCGGAGTTGACCAAGGCCCAATCTCATTGGGACAAGCTGAATGCCACAATTCATTTTTTTCTTTTTCTATCTTGTACAACAGCTATGATAGCCCATATAGAGCACTTGACGGTGGCTCGGGAGATATGGCTAGAGCTTAACCAGATGTGCAACCGGATGACCCTTATGAAGAGGGTTTCTTTGGAGGTGCAGATGCGGACCCTGTTCGTGAATAAGTCTTCTTCGCTTCAGGAACACATCAACAAGCTTTGACAGCTTCAGATGCAGGTTCAAAATGCAAGGAAGCCCATTTTCTCCGAAGATATGGCAATCACCTTATTGTCCCAATTGCTACCATGATTCGGTACCTTTTACTCCGCTCTTATTGCTTCAGGGTGAGAGTCAACTCTTCGTTGGGAAGAGTTAGTTCCTATGGTCTTGGACCAAGAGGAACAGTTAAAGGGACAAAATGCTTCCAAATCGGAGGCATTGATTGGTCAAGCCTCTCAGAAGAAGGGAAAGGACCAAAAGAAGAAAGAGGATAACAAATCTAAGAAGGACAAAGAGAAAGAATCGACATGCCATATTTGTGGTAAGACCGGCCATTGAAAGAAGGACTGCCCCGACAAGGACAAAAAGGACACCAAGAAGAAGGACACGAAGGATTCTGGAGTGGTGGCTACACCCTCATCAACTACTCTTCTACACTTAGCGGTCATTGAGGACTATACATCGAAGACTTCTAATGCTGCAATGATAGCTCCCCAGGCTCGAGAGTGGATCGTGGATAATGGTGCCTCACGGCACATGACTCCTTCGACAATTGGCGTTGCCCATTTGCAACCCTTGTGTGGGCAGATTCTCATAGGAGACAACTCTTCTGTATCTATTGCTGCACGGGGTGAGATGCAGCTGATTCCAGATGGACGTGGTGGTACCCACACTTTCGAGGTGTTGCATGTGCTAGGTTTAGGGTATCATTTGCTTTTGGTACATAAGATTTGTTCTCTTGGTCTTTTGGTGGAGTTTGACAGTGATACTTCAAGTCCTCGGTCGTGGCTCGAGGAAGGTTCTCTCCTCAGGGTATGAGGAAAATGGCATCTACAAATTGAAGTCTTCTTCCACTCTTACCTCTCTTTTTCTTACCTCTCAGACACAGTCCAAGCTATGGCATGCTCCATTTGGCCACCTAAACTATGAGTATCTTCGAAAGGCATCACGAGGATCGCTTGTTTGAGGTTTGCCGGACATAGTGGTGAGCCAGCAGCCATGCATCTCCTACATTGTGGGAAGCAACATAGGGATATGATTTCCAACAAAGCTTCGAGGCGGTCTACTTCACCTATGGAGCTTGTATCTACAAATCTTTGTGGCCTAATGAGGAATGAGTCCTTGAAGGGGAGCTCGTACTTCATGTTAATAGTAGATTACTACAACAGGATGACGTGGGCCTATTTCTTGGCGCTAGAGTCGAAGGCTTTCTCCCCGTTCAAGGATTGGCTTCTCTTCGAGGAGAACCAATCGGGCCAAAGATTGAAGACCTTGCGATCAAACAAGGGTGGTGAATTTGTTTCTAATGAGTTTGCTCGTTTTTATGTAGATAGAGGCATTCGCCAAGAGTTTGCTAGTACCAACACTCCTCAAGAGAATGGCATTTTGGAGCGGAAGAACCGCAGTGTGATAGAGATGGCACGCACCATGATGGAGCACCGTCAAACACCTCAGTTTCTATGGGTTGAGACAATGGCTACAGTAGTCCACATCCTAAATCGATCCCCCACTTCAGCCATTGACAAGACGACACCTTTTGAGACTTACTTTGAGACTAAGCCTGATGTCTCTTATTTCAGGATCTTTGGGTATGACGCCTATGTGCACATCCCGAAGACGCAGCATGACAAATTTGAGGCAACTTCCCGACGAAAAGTATTTGTTGGCTACAGCTCCCAGTCCCAAGGTTATCGCTTGTATGATCCCCTGAAGCGGGATGTCTACACGAGCCGAGATGTGCGGTTCGTAGAAGTTCCGGCCATAAAAGGGAGTAAGGAACACCCCGTACTTGGAAATCCAGGGGAGAGTTGGTCTTCCGAGACAGTTCCTTTGGAGCCAGAGCCTCTTGATGGAGATTCTTCTTCAGATTCCGAGTCTTCTCTTCTACCGGCCACCCTAGTGGAGATTCCGCTAGTCGATATACCAGAGTCTTCAATAGATGGAGAGCGACAAGGAGAGATCTGACCTCCTCCCTGTTCAGCTCGTGACATCGTCCGGGATTCAGGGATCGAGGGGGTCCCTGAGGAGTGGCAACCATAGGATGAACCGCGGAGGTCACGAAGGCACCAGGCACATTCTACAGAGCTTGTTTGCTCTAACTACTGTTTGATGTCCTGTGTTATGCAGGATAGAGAGCCTATAGTGGAGATTCCGCTAGTGGATATACCAGAGTCTTCAATAGATGGAGAGCGACAAGGAGAGATCTGACCTCCTTCCTAGTCGGCTCGTGACATCGTCCGAGATTCAGGGATCGAGGGGGTCCCTGAGGAGTGGCAACCGTAGGATGGACCGCGAAGGTCACGAAGGCACCAGGCACATTCTACATAGCTTGTTTGCTCTAACTATTGTTTGATGTCCCGTGTTATGCAGGATAGAGAGCCTACATCAGTGAAGGAAGCTTTACAGTCTGATCATTGGCGGAAAGCAATGAAAGCCAAGTTAGAGGCTATTGAGCAGAATGGCACTTGGTTTCTTGTGCCTCGTCCCTCTCATAAAAAGGTGATTGGTGTCAAATGGGTCTTCACGACGAAGTACCATAGTGATGGCTCTTTGGACAAGCACAAGGCTCGCCTTGTTGCTAAAGGTTTTGCATAGCGACTAGGTGTTGACTTCCATGATACTTTTGCCCCTGCAACTCGCATAGCAACTATTCGTACTTTTCTTACCTTAGCTGGTCATAGAAGATGGCCTGTTTTTCAGTTGGATGTGAAGTCGGCCTTCTTGAATGGTGATTTGAAGGAGAAGATCTATGTAGAGCAGCCTCATGGCTTTGGTTCCTCAAATGGGAAGGTTTACAGGTTGAAGAAGGCCTTGTATGGCCTGAAGTAGGCTCCACCCGCTTGGAACGAGAAGATTGATTCGTTTCTCCAGGCCAAGTTGGGATATCGGTGCTCTAGGGCCAATCTGCAACTTTATGTCCACACTTCTGAGGGTGATCGTGTGTTGTTTGTTTTGTATGTTGATGACTTGATTATTACAGGTGATTATACCTAAAAGATTGAAGAGACGAAGGCAACCCTACATGAGAAGTTTGAGATGACCGATTTAGGACTTCTCCATTTCTTTTTGGGCCACGAGATCTATCAGTCTCAGAGGGGGATCTTCATCTCTCAACAAAGATATGTACAAGAGCTCTTGGTGACTTTTGAGATGGAGTATTATCGGTCCATTTCTACTCCTATGGATCCAAACTGGAAGGCCACTTCACACACAGATTCTCCTTTGGCAGATGCTACCCGCTACCGTCAACTAATTGGATTATTGATTTGGCTTCACAATACATGGATTGATCTATGTTTTGCTGTAGGTCTCTTGGCTAGGTTCATGAGTGCACCTCAATAGGTGCATTGGCAAGCTTCTCAGAGGATACTTCAGTTTTTGAGAGGGACCTCCGACCTCGGGATTTCCTATCCAATAGGTACAGGTGCTTCTGATCTTGTTCTTGCAGGTTGGAGTGATTCAAATTGGGCTGGTGATGTGGATCAAAGGCGGTCTACTACAGGTTATTGTTTTACCTTGGATGCTAGTGCTATCTCTTGGAGTAGAAAGAAGCAACTCAAGGTAGCCCTATCTTCGACTGAGGCAGAATATCAGGCTGCGTCTTCTACCACATGTGAGACTGTGTGGCTTCGGCGATCATTGGAGGAGCTTGGCTGCCCCCAAACTCGTCCTACTATTTTGCGGTGCAACAATGAGAGTTGCATTGCCTTGACACAGAATCCCGTATTCCATGCCCAGACAAAACACATAGAGATCCAATATCACTTCATCAGGGAGAAGCTTCTAAATGCGACCATTGACGTGAAGTATTGTAAGACTGAAGACAATCTTGCAGATTTATTTACAAAGGCACTTCCCCACGCTTTACTCCATCGACATTGCAAATCCCTCCATCTGCTACCTTGTCCAAGATCTGAGAGGGGGTGTTGAGAGTCATCTCCTGCCACGTGGCAACAATCGAACTGTCCCCAACTGCAGTTGGCTGCATTGCAGCCAACCTGATTATTTCAGGTATTTTTGAGGCATTCTTTTCAGCCTTTATAAGGCTGAGTTTCCAGCAGTCTTCCACACTTGTATCTGACAGATTTCAGCCTGCTGGTGATGGAGACTGCACTCGGGGCTGACGGAGATTGAGGTCCTCATGGTGGAGACATACGCAGATATTTCCTTTGCACCCATGTATAATTCTACATCCTTATACAGCATTCTTCACTGCAGATTTTCTGCGTTTCACTGTCTCTTTCTCTCTCTCTCTTCTCTCTATTCACCCTTTGTCACGGTCATTCGCATTCACATTGCTTCACTCTGACAATAAGATGGCAAGGCCATTGGCCAAGAACCTCACCATCACTATGTGAGAAACAGGCTCATCCTGCTCTTCAAAATTGATTCCTTTGAAAAAGTAACTTTATAAAAGCAAGTAAGCATAGAAAATTGGAAAAGAAGAACAAGTGCTCAAAACTGGAGTCAAAATTTTGCCAGTACATTATGTCTCCAAAATTGCTGACATGCTGTGAGTCCAAGCGATGGGGCTATCAATGATAAGATACAATAAACGTGTGGCTTTAAAATAGCTGAAAACTCTTGAGGTATTACAGGTGGGCCAAATCACACAAGTAAACTGAAAGAGTCACCAAATCATTTTCTGTCATTTCTCAGACATTGAAATGACCATTTAGAGAAACTTTTTGATGTCCAAAAGCTTTGTCAATCATGTGCCAATGCCCTGCGAACTTTCTAACCAGGTTCTAGCTCAATTTGTCCCTTGAAATTGTACATCTTCTGGTGCTGGTACCATCATCATGCCTCGTCCAAATCAGGAGAAAATTTATGACTGTTGGTAAAAATAATCTAAATACAAGATTTCAAGCTTTACAACCAAGACTCCTGACATGCCCAACTCACTCTGACTCAAAGCTCATCCAGATTCAGGAGATGATCTTTACAAGCACCTTACAGATCTGGAAAGTCGAGGAGCTCTAGGCCATTTTCCGATGCAATGTAGTCAGAGGACCTATAAGCTAGTTTGGTGATGTTGTGCACTCATAGCAAGTTTTGCAAACAATTTAGTATATGATATTAACTGAAGTGCAATTGTGTGTCCATATGCCCACCTGTAGCTAATAGACTGATAATCCATTAGTAGTATATGATATTAACTGAAGTGCAATTGTGTGTCCATATGCCCACCTGTAGCTAATAGACTGATAATCCATTAGTAAGAAGTATGCCTACCATGTACATGAAGACTGTAAGAGGGCCATAATGTTTGACTTAATGACAGTAGATGCCCCCTATGACATGCAACTTATAGATAATATATAGCACGTAAAGCATACATGTGTGAGTCTATGTAGAGTTTTGTAAAATGTTATAGAGTACAATAATTTACTGTCTCATAACATGCGAAATTTTCTAAATAAGGTATTGATTCCTTCACACACAAAATTTAGAGTATCTACACAGAATCCAGATGTATATCTACTGAAACACCTTTTAGGTCAATCCATGAGGAACCACGAAAAACATGCAATGCAAGTAGCAATAGGAAGATGCTGCTTTAACAAGGCATTTTCTGGTCTCAAAAATTATACTGCTCATGTAGAGTAGCTCACCACAAAGAGAGTGTCTAACTCCAAATTAATGCAAAACAGAAACTAGAAAAATTAGATGGCTTTGAATAGCTGAAGGAAAATAAGGGTGGACAAACAGGGTTATTCATATGATTGATGGCTGTGTACAGTGGCCACCTTGATTGCACAATTGTCCTCAAATGAATGCAACCTCTCATACTACACCTTAGGAAGTACCCTACGGATCAAGAAAATAAGGAAAACCACAACCACATTCAGACCCCCATTGTGTCACATTATTGTGGGTTTGCATGGAAAAGGGACCTGGTGCAGAAGTATTCTGCATGTTGTTTAGTCACAGCTTATTCATAATGGGTTTCTAGAATGCATGGCGGTCTTCCTTGTCATTGTGTGGTGAGTATGATAAGTGTTCACATCTCTTCAACAATTTCACAAAGCACCAGAAAGCTGCACTCTTAACATCTGTATGGGAGGGTGCCCTCGACACCTGTGCTCTTCTTAGCTTCTGTACACAAGATTGGCATTCCTACCGTAATCCTACATCTTTTTGCCAATTGACAAACTAAAATTGACTTGTGTATCCTACTCCCCTGCAGCAGTTGAAAGTAGGAGGTTTCCACCATGAAATTGTGATCAGACCTGGTCCAGTTGACAGAGAGACACTTTTGCTTCTTCCATCAAAAGTGATACTGCGATTTGCAGTTGCAAATCACAATGCTATTGTTTGGTTCCCTACAAGCTTTTGAAAACAGCCTCAAAAAAGAACATAAGGTGTTTTATAAGCAAGCCAATTGTACTTTTGAATGTTGTAGTATTTATCCTATACTACACAGGATTACAACCTCCTTGTCATTTTTGCCTTGGGATCACTACATTCTTAAGTAAGAACTGAGGCTGTGCTCATAAACATCATGAAGATAAACACGGCAAGCTGCAGTCAATTAACTAAGCATGTAATGATATTGTCTGGACAAAGCCTAAATGTGCACAAACCATAATAATATCTAAATCTTCAAACTAGCTCCAGCACATAGAATTGTTTCCTTCCTTTACAGCATACAAAACGCAAAAACCCACAGCAGTGACTCACTGTACAGCTTCAATACTACAGAACCAACCAGAAACTAGCTATAGAATTCATAAGTTTGGTTAGTTATTGACCTTTACCCAGGCTGTCCCATGCTAGCATCAACAAGAAACCAGATATAGAAATCATGAGGGTTCAGTTAACAGTTATTGACCTTAAACCAGGCTGTCCCATGCTAGCATCGATGAGAACGGTCCAGGCGTCTTCCATTGTAAGTCTTGAGCCTTTGTCCTCTGCAGCATCAGCTTCAATAGTTATATCTGCTGTTTCAGATTTTTTGGTTTCCTCAGGTATAACAGTAGTGAGTGATGAGATAGTTGCACTATCAGCATTGCTCATGCAAACAGGAACAGAGTCTCCATCTGTTTGATCTCTTGAAGGATTTCTAATGTCGGCGTCTTCTCTTGTATTCTCCAGGCACTGAGTAGTCTTAAGTCGTTTAGCTGATGATGCCATCTTCTTAATGTTTTAGTGATAACTTCTATATCGACACATGATCCGCTATCTTGTTACTCTTGAGCTCTGCAACTTTATCAAAAGCTGAGTGGTTGAGAATTTTAATAAACATGGGCATTTGGAGTAAATCCTAGAAACATCATGAAGCATGCCACTTGTTACCAGTACTGAATATACTAAATGATCAGCCCACTGACATATTTAAGAGAAGTTTGAATAACAACCCAAAATCACGATCCTTGCTGATCAGGCCACTAACTATGAGCCAAACATGCACATATTCATAGTCTTGCAACAATTGATCTTGCAAATTTTAGTTTTAACAGGCACGAAAATTTGAATTGACTTTAAAAGCAAATTTTATTGAGCTCCTCTTCATGATTGAGGCACTTGATATAAAGATACATGTGTTCATAGTCCAGCATAGCTTCCCACGACCCATTCCATAAGGATTATTTAAGAAAGAAATTTAATGAAATTCCACTCGTTTTAAGCACAGAAATGACCCATTTTAAATACAAAAAGGCACGACAATTATGGCCATTTTAAGTTTTGCTCTTCCATATCCTTGTTCTCCTTGGAGTTGGTAACATACACCCCTGTTCATCAAAATTGAGGAATTGTTCTCATAACTACAGTCTGTTGGGTATGGAGCTCGTGTGTGACCAATAGGCTATGGCAGATGGAACTCCTTTTTTTTTCCGTTTTGGGGGGGGGGGGGGGATGGTGGTGTGTGGTTTTAAGCTAAAAATGCATTAGCTTCGCTTAAACATCCCTTAAACATGTTTAATTAAGGAAGAAGCCTTGTTTATTTAAAAAGAAATGCATTCCTAGGGAATGTCTATATCCCATAAGCACTATCCCACTTGGGAGGGCCCAAACTTTCTATAAATAAGTATGCTGCCCTCCATTCATCCTTAATCTCGTTTTTGCCGGTTTCAAGTGTTTTTAGCCTACTGCCCACACCCCATTCACGAAAGACATCACAGTCCAAGCTATCCATTGCAGTCTTCACTCATCTGGCGCCTATTTCCAACCCTCCATCATCAGTTTGCTGCTATTTCCAGCCAGGCAACTGCTACTGACCATCATCCAGCTGTAGTACAACCTGCACGTAAGCATATTGCTGCATTTGCAGGCCCCAACTACCACCCTACAAATTTTCTCTCTCCTCCAGCTGCCGCCATCATCTCCTCAGCCTGTCGCTGCTATTTTCTCTCTCCTGCAGCCTCTGTTTGCTATTTTCTCTCTTCTCCCAGCTGCATTCACTGTTTTTTCTCTCCCCACCTGCGTTTTTAGTCTTTCTCTCTCCTCACCTGCGTTTTTAGTCTTTCTCTCTCTTGCACTACCGTTTGCATCAAATCCAACCTTCCTTGGCTACATTTGCTGGTGTTCAACATCCGGAGGTTGCCTTGCTACGATTCAGGATCCATTCGAAGTACAACACACTCTCCAACTCATTACCCCTGCCCTAATCCTTGAGATACAAGAGTTAGAGGTACAATATTCATTCATTGTATAGTGTGTTTATTGCATGAGTATTGTATATTCAATAATCATATCACTTCATTCATTCTTTGTGTTCATTGTCTCCAAGCTACCCTAACCCTAACTATGTTCTATCAGTCAGTGCTTTGTCGTACGGTGTTATTTGTGTTTCTGTGTTAGGGTATTTTCTTCACATGGTATCAGAGCCAAATGACTTCGAACACTATTTCCGCACCACTTCGAACATCCGAGCTAAATCCATCGAGGAACGAGTTAAGAGTGGGCCTCACTGCTTGCTTCACAAGCTCCCAACATGGCCAAACAGACATTCAACTACCATGGAGTTCCACAATCTTACGAGATTATTACAACTGAGTACGATCTCATTTTGATGCATAGAGCCCAGCAACAGATAGAAGGTAAGTCTAAATTTCACCCTTTAGATTTGGTGCACCGGTCTACTAACCATGCAGGAAGGGTAGAATCTCCGCTTAGGATTGGCCATCCGCGAGTGGAAACTGTCAGAGATCATAGCCTGTTTCAGGCAGGCAGCAGCAGGCAGCAGCTGCACAGTCCAGCTGCACAGTCGGACTGTGCAGTCGGATTGCCACGTGGCAGTCCGACTGCCTGCAGCTGATTTTTATCAGGCTGCGCCTTATTTTGGCGCCCCATCCTAGGCAGATTTTCGCCTATTTATTGCTGACGTTTTCAGCAGTCTGGCATTCATTCTCTGTCGCAGATTACAGACCGGTGCCGTGCAGATCTCTGTCTCTGTTCGCAGATTTCTGACAGCAGACAGTGCAGACTGCAGCAGACTTCGAGGTGGACAGCAGGTCGCATCGTCGAGGTGGAGACACTCAGTCCAGCGCACTGCGCCCGTGTATATCTTTGTATTCAGCATTCTTTATACAGCAGATCTTCAGTGTACACTGTCTCTTTCTCTCCCTTCTCTCTCTGCGTTCTCTCTCTCTCAGTCCTACGCTTCCGCACCGCTGCACTCTGACATGGTATCAGAGCAGTGTTTGAGGGCTGACTGAGCGCAGAATCAACCTGAAGAGGAGTTTCCATCGCGACACAAATTTGCGTTTTTTGCGTTTAAGGGCAGACAGGAGGGCTGCGCCTTGGAACAAGGCTGAAACGAGTGTGGGCGCACAGGAAAGGAGTACAGGTGGTGGATTTGCTGCTGTTTACTGCTGTTTGTCGCGGAGAAAGTTTGAGTTTTCAAACTAAAAGTGCAGGTTTTGCTTTTTCATCGCCTCCGGCGGGTGAAGGAGCTTCGGGACGCTGAAGAGCCTTAGCAGGCTGAGTCTACTCAGTCAGAGGGGGCTTTTGCGTTTGAGAAGGCATTGCAGGTAAAGATGTCTACAGAGATGGACTTGGAGTTCCAGGCGATTATGGACCGGAAGGTGCCTGTCCTACCGGCTCTTCCTACAGATCAGAAGCTCGACGGCGACAACTACCGCATTTGGCGCGTTATGATGTTGGCCATTCTGGAGTCCTATGATTTGGCGGAGTTGGTACAGGAAGATATTGACCGGCCCTCGGTAAGAGATGAGTCCAAACTCTCTTCCGATGCTCGTACGGAGTTGGCCAGGGCCCAGTCTCATTGGGACAAACTGAATGCCAGGATTCGATCATTTCTCTTTCTATCATGCACTACAGCCGTGATCGCTCACATCGAGCACTTGACGGTGGCTCGTGAGATATGGCTGGAGCTTGATCAAATGTACAATCGGATGACCCTGATGAAGAGGGTTTCTTTGGAGGTTCAGATGCGGACCTTGTCCGTCAATAAGTCTTCTTCGCTAAGGGAACACATTAACAAGCTAAGGCAGCTACAGATGCAGGTTCAGAATGCGGGGAAGCCGATCTCCTCCGAAGACATGGCGATTACACTCGTCCCAGTTGCCGCCACGATTCGGTACATTTTACTCTGCCCTTATTGCTTCAGGGCGCGAGTCTACTCTTCGATGGGAGGAGTTGGTTCCTATGGTCTTGGACCAAGAGGAACAGTTAAAGGGACAGAATGCTTCCAAGACGGAGGCGTTGACAGGTCAAGCCTCTCAGAAGAAGGGGAAGGACCAAAAGAAGAAGAAGGGGGATAACAAGTCCAAGAAGGACAAGGAGAAAGACAAGGACAAAGACTCCACATGCCATATTTGTGGAAAGACTGGCCATTGGAAGCAGGATTGCCCTGACAAAGACTCGAAGGACACCAAGAAGAAGGACACCAAGGATTCTGGAGCGGTGGCTGCACCATCATCAGCTGCATTTCTACATTTAGTTGTCATTGAGGACGCTTCTCCGAATGCTTCTGATGCTGCGATGGCGGCTTCCCAATCTCGAGAGTGGATTATTGATAGTGGTGCCTCACGGCACATGACTCCTTCATCAGATGGTGTTGCCCAGCTGCGACCTTCGCGTGGGCAGGTTCTCATTGGAGACAGCTCTTCTGTTTCTATTGCAGGTCGGGGTAAGATGCAGCTTATTCCGGATGGACGAGGTGGCACCCATACTTCAGAGGTTTTGCATGTACCAGGATTGGGGTACCATCTCCTTTCAGTCCATAAGATTTGTTCCCTTGGTCTTCTGGTGGAGTTTGACAGTTCTACAGTGCGAGTCCTCGATCGTGAGTCGAGGAAGGTTCTATCATGTGGATATGAGGAGAACGGCATTTACAAACTGAAGTCTTCCACTGCCCTCTCTACTCTTCTTCTTACCTCACAGTCACAGTCTGAATTATGGCATGCTAGGTTTGGTCACCTGAACTATGACTATCTTCGGAAGGCGTCACGGGGACAGCTTGTTCGAGGGTTGCCGGATATAGTGGTGAGCCAGCAGCCATGTGTCTCCTGCATAAAGGGGAAGCAGCATAGGGATGCCATTCCCCACACCGCTTCGCGGCGGTCTACTTCACCGATGGAGTTAGTATCTACGGATCTATGTGGCCCTATGAGGAATGAGTCCCTGCGTGGGAGCTCGTACTTCATGCTGATCGTGGATGACTATAGCAGGATGACATGGGCCTACTTTTTGGCACTAAAATCAGAAGCTTTCTCGCACTTCAAGGATTGGCTTCTCTTTGAGGAGAACCGATCAGGCCGGAAGTTGAAGACCTTGCGATCCGACAAGGGAGGTGAATTTGTCTCTAATGAATTTGCTCGGTTTTGTGCAGATAGAGGAGTTCACCAGGAGTTTGCCAATACGAATACTCCACAAGAAAATGGTATTCTCGAACGGAAGAACCGCAGTGTGATCGAGATGGCGCGCACCATGATGGAGCACCGACAGACCCCCCAGGTTCTGTGGGCTGAGGCTGTGGCTACTGCAGTCCACATCCTTAATCGATCTCCTACTTCGGCCGTGGAAGGGATGACTCCATTTGAGGCGTATTTTGGGTCGAAGCCAGATGTTTCTTACTTTCGGGTCTTTGGGTGTGATGCCTATGTTCACATTCCCAAAGGTCACCGTGACAAATTCGAAGCGGCTTCCCGCAAACAGGTATTTGTTGGCTACAGCTCCCAGTCCCAAGGCTACCGACTCTTTGATCCCGTCAAGCGGGATGTATATACTAGCCGTGATGTGCGGTTTGTGGAGGTTCCGGCTTCTTCAACGGGGGAGGAGCATCCCGTTCTTGGAGATCCAGGGGAGAGTTTGGCTCCTTCTACAGTTCCACTGGAGCCTGTGCCGTTTGATTATGATTCTGTTTCTGACACAGAGTCTACTGTTCCACCGGATCCTTCTGAGGAGTTACCACCGGTGGACATTCCAGAGTCTTCTACTGATGGAGAACGTCGAGGGGAGGTTCGGCCTCCTCCTCGCTGGGCCCGTGACACACTCCGTGATTCAGGGATCGAGGGGGTTCCTGAGGAGTGGGGACCGCAGGATGGTCCGCGGCGGTCACGGCGGCACCAGGCGCATTCTTCGGAGCTTGTTTGCTCCAATTATTGTTTGATGTCCCGAGTTATGCAGGATCGAGAGCCCACCTCCGTGAAGGAGGCTTTACAGTCCGCCCCATGGAAGAAAGCTATGGAAGCTGAGTTGGAGGCTATTGAGAGGAATGGCACTTGGTCACTTGTGCCACGCCCCCCGAAGAAGAAGGTGATTGGAGTCAAGTGGGTCTTCAAGACCAAATATCTCAGTGATGGTACTTTGGATAAGCACAAGGCTCGCCTTGTTGCTAAGGGTTTTGCCCAGCGCCCAGGGATTGACTGTCATGACACCTTTGCCCCTACAGCTCGTATGGCAACCATTAGAGCTGTTCTTGCTTTGGCTGGCCATAGGAGATGGCCTGTTTATCAGCTGGATGTGAAGTCGGCCTTCCTGAATGGTGATTTGAAGGAGGAGATCTACGTTGAGCAGCCTCCTGGCTTTGGTTCTTCCGATGGGAAAGTCTACAGGTTGAAGAAGGCCCTGTATGGTCTCAAGCAGGCCCCGCGAGCTTGGAACGAGAAGATTGATTCGTTCCTCCAGACTCAGTTGGGATATCGGCGGTCCAAGGCCGATCCGCAGCTGTATGTTCACACTTCCGAGGATGGTTGTGTGCTGTTTGTATTATATGTTGATGATTTGATTGTCACAGGTGATGATGCACAGCAGGTCCAGGAGACAAAGTCAGCTTTACATCGGACGTTCGAGATGACGGATTTGGGGCTACTCCATTTCTTTTTAGGACATGAGATTTTTCAGTCTCAGAGGGGGATTTTTCTCTCCCAACAGAGATATGTACAGGAGCTCTTGGTGTCTTTTGAGATGGATGATTGTCGGGCCCTCTCTACTCCTATGGATCCGAACTGGAAGGCCACTTCCCACTCAGCTTCTCCTTTGGCGGATGCTTCCCGCTATCGACAGTTGATAGGGTCTTTGATTTGGCTTCTCAACACCAGGGTTGATCTATGTTTTGCTGTTGGGCTCTTGGCAGGGTTCATGAGTGAACCTAAGTCGGTGCATTGGCAGGCTGCTCAGAGGATACTTCGGTATCTGAGGGGGACGTCTGATTTGGGGATTCATTACCCCGCAGGGACAGATGGGTCAGATCTTGTACTTGCAGGTTGGAGCGACTCGGATTGGGCCGGTGACGTGGACCACAGGCGGTCTACAACAGGTTACTGCTTTACTTTGGGTGCAGGTGTTATTTCTTGGAGTAGCAAGAAGCAGCCCACGGTAGCCCTTTCGTCTACTGAGGCGGAGTATCGGGCCGCGTCTTCCACCACATGCGAGGTTGTGTGGCTTCGGAGACTGTTGGAGAAGCTTGGGTGCCCCCAGACTCGTCCTACATTGCTGCGATGTGACAATGAGAGTTGCATTGCCTTGGCGAGGAATCCTGTTTTTCATGCCCGGACGAAGCACATTGAGATCCAGTACTACTTCATCCGAGAAAAGCTTTTGGATGAGACCATCACTGTGGAGTATTGCAAGACGGAGGATAATCTTGCGGATTTGTTTACGAAGGCGCTTCCTCAGGCTCTACTTCGGCAACATTCCAGATCCCTCAGGCTTCTGCCCTGTCCAGGCTCTGAGAGGGGGTGTCAGAGATCATAGCCTGTTTCAGGCAGGCAGCAGCAGGCAGCAGCTGCACAGTCCAGCTGCACAGTCGGACTGTGCAGTCGGACTGCCACGTGGCAGTCCGACTGCCTGCAGCTGATTTTTATCAGGCTGCGCCTTATTTTGGCGCCCCATCCTAGGCAGATTTTCGCCTATTTATTGCTGACGTTTTCAGCAGTCTGGCATTCTTTCTCTGTCGCAGATTACAGACCGGTGCCGTGCAGATCTCTGTCTCTGTTCGCAGATTTCTGACAGCAGACAGTGCAGACTGCAGCAGACTTCGAGGTGGACAGCAGGTCGCATCGTCGAGGTGGAGACACTCAGTCCAGCGCACTGCGCCCGTGTATATCTTTGTATTCAGCATTCTTTATACAGCAGATCTTCAGTGTACACTGTCTCTTTCTCTCCCTTCTCTCTCTGCGTTCTCTCTCTCTCAGTCCTACGCTTCCACACCGCTGCACTCTGACAAACTGGCATAGAGTACACTCCATTATCTTCATACTTATCCTCTCCGGTGCTAGGTATATCTACCATTTCAGATTCTATTAATGATGATTCCCCTTCTCCTATTGGTATGGATGATTTTCATAATGAAGAACGTATGCAAAGCAATTTCTGGCTTATGAGTAATGAGAAAGACAAATATTTCTTTATGAACTCAAGACTAGGTAAGCAATTGAAATAAGAAATTGTGAGTACTCCTTTCCCTTCTTTTCCTTCAAACAATTTTTTTTTCAAAGGTCAAAATGAAGTAGTGCATCTTCATTATCATCATTTCAAATTAAATGCATTTAATGGACAAAAGGAACCCACATTATTTTCCACATCTACACGTATCACAAATCCATTTAATCTCCCTCCCATCCTACCCTCTTATTTCGCTGCCACATCCTTTTAGCCTCCATTAAGTGCACCACATGTTGCATCTCATGTAGGATCGCATGTATTTTCATTCACCACACCAGGGCGTCCTTCAAACTGAGGCACAACCATTAGGACCTCATCTCTTCCTCAACCGGGTGGTATTCCACCTTTTCCTCGCACACTTTCACGATCATTGCAGTCTGGGCATTCCCCCCAATCTCTCCCGAATGTGGATCAATTGGTACCACAATTTGCCTCCATGGCATTACCTAGTGAACCCTCTAGTCATTATGTTGTGTCCTAGCCGATATTTGGACAAGGCTTACATGTCCTAGTGCCTCCACCTCCACTCGCACCTTATGGAAACATTCATGTTCCAATGCCTCCGTATCAATTGGCACTCATTGGCCACTCACAGCCTATTTTTATCTATCCACCTCTTCCCCTTCTCCTCCTTATTAGACACCTCTACCACTACCACCACCACCATCTTATCCTCCACATCCATCTTACCCCACATTCCCGACACCTCATGGTTCTACCTTATCTTCCGCCAAGCATACATTCAATGACAAGACTCGTTTTAACGGATAAAACTTTACAACTTGGTCAAACTTGATGATACATGTCCTTGACTCACAGAACCTATGAGATCTTGTGTAAGGGTTGGAACCCCAACCTGATCCCACACTTGTTCCATATGGTCGTCCGCTCATGGAAGGCTAGAAATGCCTCCACTATTATCGAGCTGATGTAGGGCTTACTACCTAAGTTTCATTCTCAACTTCAACATTTTGACTTAGCATCAAAGCGATGGACACACTTGACTGACCGCTATGCGGCTCAACATAGGTCCCGTCAAATAAATCTTGACATGAGTTTCAGGACTTCAAAATCTCTAACTGGGATGACTTGAAAGTCAAGTTGGCTGAGTATCGACATCTCCTTGTCGAATTCTCCACTACAAGAACTCCTAAGTTCTCTAACGATCAGGTCACATTGTTTCTTAACAAGCTATCGCGTAAATACTTCAATTTCGTGCAACAAGTGATCTAACATTTTCTTTCAGAGCCGACACCCGA
This sequence comes from Lygodium microphyllum, assembly GCF_053477565.2. Classification (NCBI taxonomy): domain Eukaryota; kingdom Viridiplantae; phylum Streptophyta; class Polypodiopsida; order Schizaeales; family Lygodiaceae; genus Lygodium; species Lygodium microphyllum. The sequence continues at coordinate 41,594,812 of NC_141160.1, read as the reverse complement.
GGACTCCGTGGTCGTAGCTTCCAAGCATTAGTCACATCTCGAGAACCTACAAACAATGAGCGCCTTAAGCATTTCCGCCTAGAGCATCTTAGCTATGACTCTTTTTATGAGTTGTCTCACCGTGAAATTGTTGGGGGTCTTCCTTGCCTAAGCTAGCTTAAGATGTTTGTAAAGCATGTCAGCTCAAGAAGCAACACCATACCCCATTCCTTCAACAGCCTACACACAAAGCCAAGGTGCCTCTCGTAGATTGATTTACGTTGATCTTTATGGGCCAACATCCACTACTGCCTTCAACGGTGCGCCATGTTGGGATGTAAAGGTTCTTTATTCACCTCCGTGTATTTTACACGTGTATTGTTATGTTGTACATGTGAATGCACCCTTACGGGCCCTAAGTATAAATACATTTTATTCTTTGTGTACCAACACATTGTTGGTACACCCAAAAAATATGTTCGTCACTCTTACTCTCACTCTCACTCACCTGTTCACTTCCTCTGCTACAAATCTTCACGCTTCCGCTACCCGCGCGCTCCAACAACTGGTATCAGAGCTGAGGTTCAGGTGCTCGCGCTCCTCGAAGTCCGCGTGAGACATCACCAGCTCTTCGCTCGCGAGAAATCAGTAAGTCGTCACTCATACAGGTCAGGTCGTCATGTTTCCAGGCACGTGTATGTGCTGGACGGTCAGGTGACAGTGTTGCAGGTCATGTTTTGTGCAGCGACAGCCTGATAGACAGGCGACAGGTCAATTTTTGACCAGGCAGGCAGTCGAACAGGTCACGAGCAGCCAGGCGCAGGCTGCACAGGTCAACGCAGGTCACAAAACTGCAGCGATAGGCTGCGTGGCACCAGGCGCAGGCTGCACAGGTCACGCGATGCAGTTTTCGTCACGTTTTTTAACAGGCGACAGCTCACGCAAGGCTGCGTGGCATCTGACGGGAGTTCGCGCGCGCAAGCACAGTTCTCAGATTTGGTCAAATTTGAACCTGGAAATTTGGGGCTTTTCCCAGATTTGATGCTGTTTATGCTTGACAGTGACATCTGTGTCAAAAATTGCAGACATTGTGCGCATTGACCTCAATTAATTTGGGGATTTTTCAAAATTTGTTAAAATTTTGCTCATCCGAGTAAAATTTCTTGGCATTGAACCAAGAAAAATTGGGGCTTTTCATGTATTGATGTAATTTTGCTCAGCTGAGTCAGGTTGGCTGACATTTGCGCACATTTGGACCTGGAAATTTGGGATTTTGTGCAGAATTTGATAAATTTCTGCATTATTTGCCTGTGTAGTGGCTAGTTTATGTCAAAACAGCAGAGGATTATTGCTGGTTATGCAAGAACAGCAATGTATTTGCTGATTTAGCTTGTGCTCTTGCAGTTCAGTGCTTTTACACTTGTACTTGTGAAAAAAAATGCCTGCAACTTCTTCCAGTTCTGACATTAAAAGTTTGATGGAAATCAAGCGATTTGATGGTCAGGGCTTTGATCTTTGGAAAGATTGTATGCAGGGCATACTGTTCTTAAAGGATTGTGAGGATGCTTTGCAAATGGATAAACCCGCACAAATGTCTGAGGCGGATTGGGCCAAAGTCAATAAAAGAGCTGTGGCTTATATAAAGATGGGTGTCACTGAAAACATTTTGACAGACATTAAGGGTTTAGACACTGGTCAGGCAATATGGGAGGAGTTGAAGACTACCTATGAGATCACCACACCTGTTAATCAGGTGCATTTAATGCGTAAGTTGGTGAATATGCAGCTGGATGAGTCCAAGCCTGCAGCTGAGCACTTGAGTGCATTTACTGGCATTTTAAATCAGCTCAAGGATGCAAGTTTGGATTTTGATGATAAGTTGAGGGCGATCTTGATGCCAGGAGGCATATTTCACGGTGGATTCCGTACCATGGTGGATTCCGTGAGGTTCTACGGTGGATTCCGTAAACTTTGATGACCGGGGCTCATACACAAAGTGGATTCTTTGTGCGAGAAGTTGATGGGGACGCCTATCCTTTTCGGGCGTTTCATTAATTTAGTGTGTACATGGGTGATTCCATAGCGGGTGATTCCATAAAAATGCATATTAAATTAATAAACGTTTATGAGTTTAGAGTGCGCACTCGTAATAAATTAAGGTTAAGATTGATTTCTAACCAGTTGATTTATTTATGTAGATGAAGACTGCTAGGTATTCACTTTTGTCGGTTTAATTGTATTATTTTACTAACGATTGTGAATGCTTCAGTTGATGTGCAGAGATAGCAGCAGTGGCGGAGGAAAGCATTGGAGGATAGCGAGTATTCGATTTATCACTTATATTTTGATGGGCGCATACCTTAGGCATGGCGCCTATATTTTGTCGCGCTTATTTATTGAGGCGTTGGATATTTATTTATTATTTTGTATGCGCATGGGCGCACGATTATGTTATTTGTACTTGGACATTGTATTGGGTACGCCTGACTCTTTAGGCACCGCCCATTAGCTTTATTTCTATTTTGTGCTAAAGCAAACTCAAAAGCTAAAAGCTTGCTATTTTGTAATTTGGGCTATTATTTGAGCTTGAAGATGATTAATACATAAAATACATGCTTTGTGGAGCGCTCACACAAGGCATGGGGGGAGATTGCACCCAATTGGTCTCTTGTTCATGTCTTGCATGCTTTTTACCTTGAGTTTTGTGCAAAAAGTAGAGTTCTTTTGTTCTTGGGGACCTTCCAGCATTCACTACGCGAGCGTACAGCATCCGATCTGCACACCAAATCTTTTTTATCATGACATTGCCTGACTCTTGGGAGACTTTGGTTGTTTCTCTCAGCAATAACCCCAATCTCACATATGATGGTGTGAGGGGTTCGATCTTGAATGAAGAAATTAGACGTAAGTCTAGTGGAGAAGGCAGCAACTCAGCTTATAATGTTAGAGGCAGGGCTGAAAAGAAAAATGCAAATGCTGGACAGAGAAGCAGAAGCAAGAGCAAAGGAAAAGAAGAGTGATGTTACATGCTATCAGTGTGGTCGGAAGGGCCACAAGAGGCCTGATTGCAGGTATTACAAGAAGGAACAAGAGAGAAAGAAGAATGCAGGGGACAAAAAGAAGAAAGAGGAAAAGACAGATGCATCGGAGGCAGGTAAAGGCAAGGAAAAGGCCAATGTGGCATCTAGTGTTGTCATAGAGAAGCTCTCAGATGCAGAGGCTGATGTATTATGTGCAGTGGATTATGATGCCCTTGTATGTCACATGCAGGATATGCAGATCACCAAGGCTGATATGATTGATACACTTTTGTCAGTTGATGATTGTGTCCTCAGACTTGGATTGTAGACTCTGCTGCCTCTTTCCATGTGACTCCATGCTTGGAGTGTTTTGCTACTTTTGATGCAGGCTGTTATGGCAAGGTTTACCTTGGAAATAATCATGTTTGCAGCATTGATGGGATTGGCACCATACACTTGTCTTTGGATAATGGGCAAGAACTTGTGTTGAAAGATGTCAGATATGTGCCTGGCATCAAGAAAAGTTTACTATCTGTTGGACAGCTTGACTTGCATGGTTACACCACACTGTTTGGTGGTGGTTTGTGGAAATTAAAAAGGGGTTCCATGCTGATTGCTAAAGGAACCTAGAAGGGCACTTTGTATTGTCTGCACTGTAAAGCCTTGAATGGCAAGTTTCTTGCAGTTGCTGAAATTGGCTGTCATTTGGAGTTATGGCATAAGAGATTAGGCCATATGAGCCAGAAAGGACTTGATGTTCTTACCTCTTTGAAGAGGGTTGATGGAAAAGGCTCTAAACTTGATTTTTGTAATGACTGTCAGTTTGGAAAGCAAATGAAAAATTCCTTTTACTCTGGTGTCTCCCGTAAGTCAAATGTATTGGCCTTAGTGCATTCTGATGTATGTAGCATGCCTTTGAAATCGTTGGGTGGTGCTGCATACTTTGCCTCTTTTATTGATGATTGTTCCAGGAAGATTTGGGTTTATTTGTTAAAAAAGAAAAGTGAAGTGTTTGCTGTTTTTAAAACTTTTCATGCATTCGTGACCACTCAGACAGGTAGAAAGTTGAAATGCTTGAGAACTGATAATGGGGGTGAGTTCACGTCTAATGAATTTAAGTCCTTTTGTGACTTGCATGGGATCAAGAGGGAGCTTACAGCCCCTTACAGCCCTTCTTCAAATGGTGTGGCTGAAAGATATAATAGGACTCTATGTGAGAGAGTGCGGTGCATGCTGTCCACTGCTAATCTCCCTCATGAATTTTGGGGAGAGGCACTTAAAACCGCGGTTCACATTTGCAACCGCTCTCCAAACAGGTCCCTAAAAAATGGCATTCCTGAGGAGGTTTGGTCTGGCAAACTGGCCTCATATGACCATTTACGAATATTTGGCTGTGATGCTTTTGTGCATGTTAGAAATGAGCTGAGGAATAAGCTTGACCCGAAATCCACGAAAGGCATTTTCATGGGCTATGGTGATGAGGGTGAATTTGGCTATAGAGTGTGGCTACCTCAGTCCAAGAAAATTGTTCGCAGCCGTAATGTTGTGTTTAATGAGGCAAAGTTGCTGAAAAGTACTTTAGCCTCTGATGAAGACATGAAAAAGGTCAAATTTCAAAATTCGCAGCCACCTATTACTTCAAGTGATGAGCCTCATGGTGCTGTACCACAGGCTGAAACTGATGATCAGCCGGTTATCTTTGAGCCAGATGATGATGGACAGCAAATAGAAGCACAGGGAGGTCATGGACAGCAAGATAGGCTTGCTGATTATGAAAATGCAGGTGCTGGAAATGAAAATGAAGGTGCTGTACAGCATGAACAGCATGCTGAAAATGGCTTACAGCAGCCAATAAATGCTGAAAATAACATGCCTCCAGATGTAGATCCGATTCCTGAGAATGTAGATCACTGGGTACGCAGGTCTACACGCCTAAGAAGGCAGCCACATAGGTATGACCCCTCTTTGCATTATGTGATGCTTATTGATGAGGGTGAGCCTCTGACATATAAAGAGGCTAAGTCATGCAAATTCAGCAATAAGTGGGAGCTAGCTATGCAGGAAGAGATTAAATCTCTGTATACTAATGATACTTGGGATCTTGTGTCGTTGCCCAAAGGAAGAAAACCTCTTCCAAACAAATGGGTTTACAAAGTAAAGACAGTTGATGGGAAACCCAAGTACAAGGCAAGATTGGTTGCCAAAGGGTATGCACAGAAGGAAGGGATTGACTTCCAGGAGGTCTTCTCACCTGTCGTGAAGATGACCACACTACGTGTGCTTTTTGCTCTCACTGCTGTATTGGATTTAGAGCTGTACCAAATGGATGTGAAAACAGCTTTTCTGCATGGTGACATTGATGAGGAGATCTACATGAAACAGCCCGAGGGTTTTGTAGTTCCTGGAAAGGAGCAGTTGGTGTGTAAACTAAAACGCAGCTTATATGGGCTGAAACAAGCACCACGGCAGTGGTACAAAAAGTTTGACACTTTTATGCTCTCTCATGGGTTTACGCGCAGCCATGCAGATCATTGTTTGTATATGAAAAAGGATACAGATGGCAGCCCTATCATATTTGTTTTGTATGTGGATGATATGTTGCTAGCTGGGAAGAGAAAGACTAGCTTGGATGCTCTCAAAGATCAGCTGAAATCAGCTTTTTCCATGAAAGATTTGGGGAATGCAGAGCATATATTGGGCATGAGGATTCGTAGGGATAGAACGCAGAAATTGCTGTTCTTATCTCAAGAAAAGTACATTGAAAAGGTACTGGACAGATTTAACATGGCTGAAGCTAAGCCTCTCGGAGTACCCTTACCTCCATACCTTAAGCTTAGTAAAGCCAACAGCCCAAAAGATGACATGGAAGCCAATGCTATGAAGGGAGTCCCTTATGCATCAGCTTGTGGCTCTCTTATGTATGCTATGGTGGCTACTCGTCCAGACATTGCTCATGCAGTGGGAGTTGTCAGCAGGTTTATGTCAAATCCTGGCAAACCACATTGGGAGGCTGTCAAGAGTATTCTTAGATATCTGAAGGGTACACAAAGAAAGTGTATTTGCTATGGGCAGGGTGCACTTAATCCGCAGGGTTATTGTGATGCAGACATGGCAGGTGACTTAGACACTCGCAGATTCACTAGCGGGTATGTCTTTACAGTTGCTGGAGGGGCCGTCTCTTGGTGCTCCAGGTTGCAGAACATCGTCGCACTGAGTACTACTGAAGCTGAATACATATTAGCTACTGAAGCTTCTAAGGAAGCTATATGGTTGAGCAGACTCGCAGAGGATCTCGGCATGTCTATGAGTACTTAAATGTTGGGATGTCATAGCCAGAGTGCTGTGTATCTGGCTAAAAATGCCATGTATCATTCACGCACAAAGCATATTGATGTGCGATATCACTTTATCAAACAGATTCTAGAGGATGGTCTAATCACATTGACCAAGATCAAAACACAGGACAACCCTGCAGATGTTCTCACTAAAAGTCTAGGCAAGGCTCAGCATGAGCATTGCATACGACTAGTGGGAATTGGTTAAAGGTTCACTCCGGATCTTTAAGTGGGAGGTTGTTGGGATGTAAAGGTCCTTTATTCACCTCCGTGTATTTTACACGTGTATTGTTATGTTGTACATGTGAATGCACCCTTACGGGCCCTAAGTATAAATACATTTTATTCTTTGTGTACCAACACATTGTTGGTACACCCAAAAAATCTGTTCGTCACTCTTACTCTCACTCTCACTCACCTGTTCACTTCCTCTGCTGCAAATCTTCACGCTTTCGCTACCCGCGCGCTCCAACACGCCATACTTCCTTTTGATAGTGGATGATCATTCGAGATACATGGGGGTATAATTTCTCAAGCATAAGTCCGATGCTTTCATATATTTCTCTGCTTGGGTGCTCCTGGTTCATAACCAGACGGGTTATCATGTTGGTTGCATGAGGAGTAATAGCGGTAGTGAGTTCATCTCTCCCACAAGTTTTCCGAGTTTCTACAGTAGCATGGCGTCTCCCGCCAGCTTACCTCTACCAACTCTCCCTCTCAAAATGAAGCCGTAGAGCGCAGAAACCAGACAATCATGGAAATGATATGCTCTATGATATTCACAGCAGAGCTCCCTGAGCGCCCCTAAGTTGAGGCTGCTAACACTACGATGTGCATCCGCATTAGTGCCTAATTGCAGTTCTTCCTCAAAAAACCACGTACGAGGCATTCTTTGGCTCTTGGCCTACATATCCCACTTTAGAGATGCACGTATCTATTGGTTTGTTGTAGGGAAACTTGTTTGGTTAATTCATACTAGGCAAAACTTAGCTTACTCAATCAGCATTCTGACTCAGTATTGCATGTCTTCGTGTGTTGCATTATTTACGGTGTACTTATTCTTATGGCCTCACTTATGATTCGAGTTTAAGTTTACAAAGGTACAATTATTCTGATTGGGTAAGAAATCTTAACACCCAGCATTCCCATGGCCACTACCGCTTTACCTTGGACACAACTCCCATTTCTCAATCCAACCATAAGCAAGAGACAATAGCGGCTTCCACGGCCAAGGCTGAATATAGGGCTCTCTTCAATGGCATCACCAAGGCTATCTACCTGAGGAGCTTACTAGCAATGTTTCACTTCCCTGGTGACTCTCCCACCGTTGTCTACAGCGACAACCAAAGTGTCATTACTCTAGCAGGCAAATCCGATCATCACACCATGGACGCAGTATGTGAGAGTCCACTTTCACTTTTCCAAAGAGCAAGTTGAGCTAGGCACTATCCACATAGAGTTTGTGCCTTCATCAAACAATTTTGCAGACATTTTAACCAAAGTGGTCAACCGGTCAATTCTTTAGTACCTTCTGCCCAGGATCGGCTTGGCTACACCCTCCTCTACTTCTTCAGATTGATGGGGAGAGAGTGCTTCCCTCCTGCTTTCTCTTCCAATTTGAGAGGGAGCAACTACTTCTCTTGATAGTACCGATGATACTTACTGTTTTTAAACATTCATTCATTCATTTATTCTTTTGTATTGTACTTCTAGACATTTATAGCTTTATCCACATTGGCAAGATGACATGATTGTAAAAGGGCACTTGGACAAGTGAACAATTTCCTTGCAAGGGCGCTTTCCAAGTGGCACTGTTGCATTGCATTTTGAAAGAGCATGACATCTTGCATCTCCCTTTGCATTACCCCATGCATTGGCATTCTATTCATATAAACAAGTATTTGTGCGCATTTATTCATTTTCGATCTCTTAGAGTGGTCAACTCTGGATCCACCATATTCATGGAATTGCACATGGTAGTCTCCAAGACAGTTCTCTCTAGCTTGCTTGCTTGCTTTGCTTGTCTTGCTTGCTTCACATCTTTGCTATATTTGTGTCACCTATACCTTAGCCATTTTCCTTCTTTACCAACACTCAATAATGGTAAGGATAGTATACTTGTTTTGTGAAGGTCCTAGATCAATATGCTTGTTTTGTGAATGTCTTGGTCCTGACCATCCCTTATCACTCTCCCATTTGGGGCACGAATACTCAATAGGACGATCCTGATTTGAAACCCTCACTTATTGTTAAATCTATCAAAAGTACAATGCCCTCCACCAAAAAAACCAAAAAAAAAAAACCATAGCTGATTCCATCTGCCTTTGCAAGACTTGGTAGGCCACTGGGCCGCCAACGTGCACCCTTTATCCGATGCCCTGGCCTCTCTGGGGTGATCACTTGGGCTCCCTTGGTAAGATAACCATCGCCCCTATAGTTTTAGTAGGCCACTGGGCAACTGACACGCACCCTTTGTCCAATGCTCTGGCTGCTTTGAGGTGGGACACCTTGGGGTAAAAGATAAAGGGGAAAAAAAGGGCTTAGCTGCTTGGCTGGGCATTAGCTTCACTTAAACAGCCCCAAAACATTAAGGAAGAAACCTTGTTTATTTAAAAAGAAATGCCTTTCTAGAGAGTGTCTATATCCCATAAGCACAAACCCACTTAGGAGGGCCCAAACTTTCTATAAATAGGTATACTGCCCTCTATCCTTAATCTCATTCTTGCAGGTCTCGGGTGTTTTTAGTTTGCTGCCCACACCCCATTCACAGAGGACATCGCAATCTAAGCTGTCCATTGCAATCTTCACTCATCCGGCACCTATTTCCAGCCCTTTGTCTTTAGTTTGCTGCTATTTCCAACCACGCGACTACTGATGTCCATCATACACCTATCGTACAGCCTGCCACATCAGCATATTGCTGCATTTGTAGGCCGTAGCTACCGCCTTGTAGATTTTCTCTCTTCTCTAGCTCATTACCCCTGCCCTGATTCTTAAGATACAGGAGTTCAAGGTGCAGTATTCATTCACTACATAGTATGTTTGTTGCGTGAGCATTGTATATTCAATAGTTGTATCACTTCATTCATTCTCTGTGCTCATTGTCTCTAAGTTACCCTAACCCTAACTGTGTTCTTCTATCAATTTGTGTGCTTTGTCATACAGTGTTGTGTTTTTGTATTATGGTATTTTCTTCAAAGAGAGAGAGGGCAGAGAGAGAGAAATAGAATTGTATTAATATATACAAAAGGCCAAATGGTTCTATGAGACCAAACTGTTACAACGAAAAAGTCAAGGACTTTTTCCAAGTCCCAAAATAGCTATCATCTAATGCTATGACTAACTAAATGGAAAACAAACAACAAATAAACAGTTGATAAATACAAAATGATCTCTAGGTCAGATACAATGTGGAACTGCTTAGGAGGCACTCTCATCCCAAGATATCTCTCATGGGTCTATCTAACATAGAGAAGTCCCTCAATGATGATGTAGTATCCTCTGTATGTGCAAATGATACCTCCTACGGGCGCATGGACCGGCTAAGAACTCTTATAAGTACATGCAAACTAAAAAAAACTAGATTGACAATAATAGATGAGATGCAAGTACAAATGATAGGTATGAATATATGCGCAAAGCTATGTAGCTAACCCTTTGACCCTTATTTAATAATCAATGGTGTAAAAGGTGTTTACAACTAGCAACTACTTTTACACAATAATGTGTATAAATAAAGCTAACAAACTCCCCTTCGGACCATGGGTAACTAAACCCGTGACATGAAACATATGAAAAGGAAAAGGAAACATCTTGTCTCAAAGAGATACTATCTACTTCCGTACAATGATTCTAGAAAAGGAGATTCATCAATGACAGAGGTGCAATATGAGGATGGTCATGACATAGTCTATCAAGAAGCTTAGGGACCCAAGGTAAAACATGGTTTTGAGATGCGTGTGCATAGCTCAAAGGCTAATCAAAAGCCAACATGGCGCAAAGGCACCAGGTGTCATGAGGACATGTATTTTTGAAACCTCACTTAGCATGTGGATTAATTTTTAATCACATGATTAAGTAAATGATGCACATGTGAGATGCAACTCGAGTTAAAGTAAATTTACAAGCCCGAGACCCGAAGAAATCACGAGATGTCAAAGGCAAAAGTTGCTATAAGTTATGCCGCACATGTACTTGGTGGTATCTAGTGCCAGTTGTTGGCCTAGGTCATTCATTTGGCCATAAGTGTCAATTGGTGACACTAGAGAACTGGCGTTTAATGGTACCTAACGCCAATTCCATGGTCAAAGATGACACAGAGACACTCAGGAATGGAAGTTGCCTAGCCAATTTAATTATTGGCCAGTCATATTACTTTTCAGGGCACCGAAATAATTATTAGATTAATTTTCAGTATTTTAAGGCTGACAATTAATATTTAATGCTGGGAAAACCATTTGGAAAGGCTGCCACTTGTGAAAAATGCCCATGCAAGACTGAAAAACGTCTTTAGAGGCTGAAGAGAGGCATTTCTATAAATTCAACCTGCAAGAAAGAGGGAGGGAGGCTGCTGGTCTGATTTGCAACCATTGGAGATCCTTTTGAGGCAACCAAGGCCAAAAGAAGACCAATCAAGAGCAAAAGACAACATGTGCACTCGACAACAGCTATGCCGAGCACTTCACAAGACCCCCTACGCACTTATGTGCGTCACAAATTTGCTCCAAAACCCTCTATTGACCATTTGCGGGACCCTCCTGCATAGCTTACTTTTCATCCCCATGGTAAAGTGATCACCCCTTGGGATTCAATTGTTTGCATCTGCATGCTGTTGTGGAAGGGCAGCAGTTGCACTTGACTGCTTTTCAATCATTCTTCGCGACAAAACTTTGAATTTTCTCTCTCTATAATTTTCTCTCTCATCTCCCAACCATTTCACAACCTTGCTCCAAAGATCTCAACATTTGGACCCTTGGAGGCTGAGAAATTGCAAATTTCTCTGTTGTAAACCCTAATTTACAGCAAAAATTAGGGTTTAACAACAGCCTTGGGAAGCGTGCCAGAAATTGGAAGCTCCAAGACTTGGATTTAGCAAGGCTGAAGGTGAATTTCAGCTGAATTCAAGTGGAGGACTAGCCAACCATTGAATTTAGGGCATTTCCATCGTCTATGAAGTGGGTGAAGGCCAATTGTGTGCCCAAATCAAGGGGCAAAATAGATTGAAGACTTGCTGGTCACTTTGGACAGCAAGGGGAGTTGAAATACTGAAAGGGATTGGGAGAATCCCATTGTAAGTCAATTTTTTCTTCAATAAAGCTAAAGAAATACCGAAAGGGGTGCCAATTTTGGGGCCAATCGGGTATGCATTGTCCAAGATCAGTAGGTAAATTTGTATTTTCAGATTTGCATCTATTGTTTGCTCCTATAATTAAGTTGTAATCAGGGATTTACCACCCTATCCGAGGAGGAAGGCTGGTTTCATGGTTCCGTTACCGGGACACCATCAGATCCTTTGAACTGGTGGGGCCCGCGGTACTTAATTGCAACTTGGGACTATGGCATTATTGCTGAAATCGTTCTCAGCAGTGAATTACAGCAAGCATGTCTTCACATGGTGATACGGGATCAAGTGGAGAGGATGCATCACTCCTTGGTCAATCACATGGTGAAGGGGAAAATGCAATGCCTGACCTTGGACAAAGGCTCAGACCATGGACAGCAAGCTGAAAATGTTGCTATTGGGCAAGATGCACGGCCTTCAGGGCATAAGGAGGCTGATGACTAGTAAAGTGAAGAGGAATTTGATGACCAGTTCAAGAATCGGATGAGGACAGCAGCAAATCTCTTTGCTGAATTGGCAAAGGATCCTCAATTAACCCGATTTTTGAATGCTCCAAAGAAGGACAGCAAAGGCAAGAAGAAGAAGACGCCCTCTACACCTTCAGGACAACAAGATGCATCGAAGAAAATGCCAAACCCTTCATTTGAACCTCGAAAAGATGCTAATGAAATGAAACAGTTGGTACCTACTACAAGGCAAGGAATGCAAATGCAAGGCCATCACGAAAGTGCTAATCCAATGGATCTTGGGCAGCCAGGCATGCATGCTATGATGGGGCAACCCGGATATTTTGGTGGAAGCACGATTTTTCATGCTATGGTTAGACAAGGACCGCATACGGGAATGTATGGCACAAATCCCTATGGTATGCAGCAACCAATGCATGGAGTACAAGGCCCAATGTATTCAGGTATGACTAGAAATATGCAAAACCCTATGTATGGTAGCATTGGGTTGATGCCTGGGGCACAAAGTAGCATATTTGGTACTGCATCTGCACCCCCGAATGCTTATGGGGCTCAACGAATGAATGTTGGTCATACAAATGCTCCGTTTTACGTTGGTTTTCATGTAAATTCAGCAAATGCACCCTTTTTGCAACAGCCAGTGTATGACAACTTGACACCCAAAGGGCCGGCAAAAGACTATGATGAGGTGGAAAAGGAGTGAAGTTTGAGTCCTTCAACGGTGTACAGGATAGGCTGAAAGCTTTGACTTTCATTCAGCAGTTTGATGTAGCCTATTCAGGGGGGAACCTCACGGAGTCCTCAAAGATTCAAAAGCCAGCCACTTTCTTGAAAGGGAATGCATTACTGCAAGGTAGAGCACCGTCAAGGTGGATACAATTCAAGCAAATGTTTGCATTGAATTGGTTGACAAATACCTTTGAGGTGGACATCATGACTGCTTGGAATAAGCTGGATGCTAAGGAATGTAAGAATTTGGAGAAATATAATAAGAAGTTTTGGGGATGCATTGCTGCCTATTACTTCTTATCGCCCCGTACCCCTTCATGAGCAAGTGGAAAAGTATGTTTGTGGGCTGCCCAAAGAAATCAGGGATTTTTGTATTAAATCCACCGTGTCTAGCATGTCTCAGCTTATAGAGACTGCTACTACAGCCGATGCTTTGCTGTGTGGAAAATATTCGGGCATCCTAGAGAGTGGGGAGAAGCTGAATAAAATCTGAAAATCAGCTTGAAAAGAGGCCAAAACAACAAAGAAAGGGCTCAAAAACATTGGCACAACGTAAGGAATTGATGGCTGGAAATAAATGTTTTATTTGTGAACAAGAGGGTCACATTGCAAGGGATTGTCCCAATAGGTAGCAAGATGGAAAATCAAAACCAGGGAGATTCTAAAGGAAAGAAGCCTAAAACATCAGTGGGATTGGTGCCCCATGTTGTTAGTGATCAGCCCAATGATGATGCTACTGAGTTGTGCAGTGCATGGGGCAAAATTAGGGATCAACATGCATTGATTTTCTTTGATAATGGTGCATGAGCCAACTTCATCTTTGTTGACATGGCCGCCCGTCTAGTCATCAAAGAGAATGAGATGGAACCCATGGGGGAAGTTGGAATGGCATGTAAAGGCCATGCAGAGCCTATCACACCGCTCATTGGAAAGCTTCGGTTGCACATACAAGGATATATGGACGGCGAAGAGTTCTTCATTGCTCCACTTGAGAGTTGTCATGTATTGGTTGGTATGCCATGGTGTCACCGTATGCATGCAGTGATTGATTCTCGTGCAAAAAAGATCACTACTCAGCATAAGGAAAAGGTATTCACACTTGATGTAAAGTTGAAAAGGTGAATTTGTCCCTGTTGTATCTGCAGCTGCCATTTCTAAAGTAATGAAAAATCATCTTTCAACGTACTTGGTTTTTACTAAGGATAAAGATGATAGTGAGAATGTTGGGAACATATCTAAGTTAGAGAAGGATCGCATGTCATTTCTGAAAATGTATATTGATTGCTTCTCTCAGTCACTTCTAGGCTAGCTACCGCCTAAAAGGCCAGAAGATCATGGCATAGATCTTATCCCTGAAAGTAGCCCACCTAATAAGCCACCCTAAAGAGTCACTGCAGCCCAACAGGAGGAGATTATGAGTCAGGTAAATGAGTTGTTAGAAAAAGGGTTGATTCAGCCCAATTCGTCTCCTTTTTGTTCTCCAGTGCTTTTGGTGTAGAAAAAGGATGATTCATGGCGTATGTGCATTGATTATCGTGCTTTGAACAAGATCACAATAAAGAATCGCTTTCTGATTCATCGGATCAATGATGTTATGGATAGATTGCAAGGGGCAGCCATATTTAGCCGTATAGATTTGAAAAGTGGGTATCATCAGATACACATTAGACCGAAGATGTGCCTAAGACAGCTTTCATGACATCTTTTGGATTGTATGAGTTTCTTGTTATGCCTTTTGGACTTACGAATGCTCCTGCCACTTTTAATCGGGTGATGGATCGTGTCTTCAGGCCACATAGAGAATTTGTGGTAACTTTCTTTGATGACATGATTGTCTATTCAAAGAACGAGGCAAAGCATAACACTTGGACATTGTGTTCAATGAACTGCATGACCATAGGCTGGCTATCAATGACAAGAAAAGTGAATTCTTTTGGGGCATATTGTATCGGCTGATGGTATTCGCATGGACCCTGCAAAGGTTGAAACAATACGATCATGGCCACCTTTGAGAAATGTACATGAGATCCGCACCTTCTTGGATTTATGTTCTTACTACACGAAGTATGTACGCGGGTTTGCTGAAATTACATCTCCATTGCATGCCTTGCAAAAGAAAAATATACCATTTAGATGGACAGCAGTGGAAATTTCAGCATTTGAAAAGTTGAAGGAAAAGATGACTTCAGATCCTGTGCTTGTGTTGCCCGATCTAAGGAAGTCATTCATAGTTCAATGTGATGCATGTGGTAACAGCATTGGGGCTGTTCTTATGCAGGACGGCCGAGTTGTGGCTTATGAGAGCCGAATTCTCCACGGTGCAGAAAAGAATTTACATGTCTATGAGAAAGAGCTCTTGGCTGTAATTCATGCACTGTCTACATGGAAAAATTATTTATTGGGGGCTGATTCTACAGTGCAGACAGACCATCAAACTTTGAGGTACTTTTTGACACAGACAAAGTTGTCAGAGAAGCATATGAGATGGGCAAATTTTCTCTCTATGTCTCATTTTCACATTGTACATATTGATGGTAAAAAGAATGTTGTGGCTGATGCACTGTCACGTAAGCCACAAATTTCAGCAGTCGGAATGGTTTATCACACTGAGTTGGATGCCATGAAAAAGCAATATGTTGTTGATTCGGACTTTGCTAATATTTATGATCAACTTTGCAATGGCCAAAGGCATGAACACTTTGTGCTAAGAGATGGATTTCTGATGATGCATGGATGACTATGTGTCACAAAGCAGTTAAGGCCTAGAGTTATCACTAAAAGTCATGTTCCTCCGAATGCAAGACACAAAGGTATTGATGCCACGGTCAAGCAATGGGGCATTTCTTTTATTGGCCAGCTTTGAGGCATGATGTAGAACAATTTGTTAAGACATGCATCGTATGTAGAACAATTTGTTAAGGTAAAGCACGATAGGCAAAAGATCCCGGGTTTATTGCAGCCCTTGCCTATTCCAGATCGGCCTTGGCAGAGCATTGCAATGGACTTTATTTTTGAGCTTCCTAAGACACCTACAGGGAATGATGAGATATGGACTATCATTTGCAGGTTTAGCAAACAAGCCCATTTCATTCCGATGAGGAAGAAAATAAAGGTTGATCATATTGTTAGCATTCGAGTCATCCCTTGGACAGGCTGTGTTAGGGTTTCTGCACAGTTAGGGTTTGGTACAGCAGACAGATTACAGAGCCATGTCAGCAGCAGACAGAGTACAATGCCACATCAGCAGACTGTGCAGGTGCCACGTGGCAGCCTGCAGTGCGGTCGGACAATTTTTTAAGCATTATTTTATTGCAGTCGGCTGCATTTAATGCAGCCAACCTGTTTATTTTATGCCTTTTATTTCTGCTTTATATAGCAGTCCTCCAGCACATTGTTGGCACATTATTCAGTGATTTCAGATTCTGATCTTGAGATTTGTTGGCTAAGACAGACTGTGCTCGGGCTGACGGAGATCAAGGTCATCAAGTCGGAGACATACGCAAATATTTCCCATGCCCCCTTGTGTATTTATGCACTCTTATACAGCATACTACACCGCAGATTTTTTGCGTTTACACTGTCTCCTTTTCTGAAATTACCTCCACATTGGCGGATACATAATCCCTTTCATGTCAATTTGTTGAGGCCTTTTCATGGTGATGTGCCAGAGGATATGTCTGCTGAAATTTAGACTAAGGTTAAGGATCTAGATGAGATTTTGGTACTTAAGCAAATTTTGGCACATAAGGAAAGAAAGGTCAAAGGTAAAGTTTCCAGGAGATACTTGGTGAAATTTCAAAATTATTCACCAATGGATGCCAAATGGATGGAAGAGGATGACTTGGTAGACCATCCTTACTTGTTGCAACTTTACCTAGATGCCTTTCAATTAGAGCCGACTTTAGTTCAGGCTCCGTCAGGTTCAGCAGAGCAAGGGTCCGAAGTATTGCCTGATGCTCAAGGGGGCAGTAGCACTTCCCCTCCTCCAGTTAAGGACAGCTCTCGTATGTAGTGGATCTCGGAAGTATTCAATATGCATCCAAGGTACTGCACTGAAAGTATGTTTGCCATTAGATCACTACTTATTGTACTAGTCACTCTGAGATGTATGCAGATGAGTATGACTCATGAGTTTCACCCGCGCACTGAAACTATACTTTTGCATCGGCTTATGATCAATTTAGCATGAACTTTGCCTCAATTTTGAAACAAAAATTCTGATCCATTTCAGCTCAGTTTTTTATCAACTTGAGAACCGTTTATGGTCACTTTTTGGATCAATTGTGCATCAGTTTTTGCACTGATTGCTGGTCAATATTTGCAATGAGTTTGTGATCAGTTTGGGGTCACATTTGCAACAGTTTGTGATCAGTTCTCAGGTCAGCAAGTGATCAGTTTATGATCAGATTATGCTCAGTTTTCAATGGTTTACGTCTAGTTCCATGGACAAACAACATATGTTATGTTGCCATTGATGTTTTAGCCATGGTTTATGCTTGGTTATGCTATGCTATGGTTTGGTTTGCCAGATGAGTTGAGTTCATGAGAAATAGACATGTCACATGATAATCTGGCAATGTTTTCGAGATTCTTTGTGAGTCTTATGTTATGTTATGTTGGCTGGTAATTTTCAGCATATGTTGGGCATATGGAATGGTTGAAGAGCAGTGCGTAATGTTGTGTTTACTATGATGCCCTATGGAAATTCCAATGTAGTACTTTGCTTTTGATGCATTTGGCAGTGCAACGACGATTGCAAGGACTTGAAGGGGAAGGACTGTCATGAGGATATGTATTTTTGAAACCTCACTTAACTTGTGGATTAATTTTTAATCACATAATTAAGTAAATGATGCATATGTGAGGTGCAACTCGAGTTAAAGTAAATTTACGAGCCCAGAACCCAAAGAAATCACGAGATGTCAAAGATAAAAGTTGTTATAAGTTATGCCACACATGTACTTGGTGGTATTTGGTGCCAGTTGTTGGCCTAGGTCATCCATTTGGCCAGAAGTGTCAGTTGGTGACACTAAAGAATTGGCGTTTAACGGTACCTAATGCCAATCTGATGGTCAAAGATGGCACAGAGACACTCGGGAATGAAAGTTGCCTAGCCAATTTAATTATTGGCCAGTCATATTACTTTTCAGGGCACCGAAATAATAGATTAATTTTCAATATTTTAGAGCTGAAAATTAATATTTAATTATTAAAAATGCTGGAAAAACCATTTGGAAAGGCTGCCACTTGTGAAAAAGGCCCATGAAGACTGAAAAACGTCTTTAGAGGCTGGAGAGAGGCATTTCTATAAATTCAGCCTGCAAGAGAGAGGGAGGGGAGGCTGGTGATCTGATTTGCGCCATTGGAGGACCTTCTGAGGTAGCCAGGGCCAAAAGAAGACCAATCAACACCAGAAGACAGCATCTACCGGCTGTTGAGGCAGAGCAGCAGCAGTAAATGATTGATTCTCTTCAGTTCTTTGCATCTGCATGCTGTTATGGAAGGGCAGCAGCTGCACTTGACTGATTTTCAGTCATTCTTCGCGACAAAACTTTGAATTTTCTCTCTCTACAATTTTCCCTCTCATCTCCCAGCCATTTCATAGCCTTGCTTCGAAGATCTCAGCATTTGGACCCTTGGAGGTTGAGAAATTGCAAATTTCTCTGCTGTAAACCCTAATTTACAGCAAAAATTAGGATTTAGCAACAGCCTTGGGAAGCGTGCCAAAAATTGGAGGCTCCAAGACTTGGATTTAGCAAGGCTGAAGGTGAATTTCAGCTGAATTCAGGTGGAGGACTAGCCAACCATTGAATTTGGGGCATTTCCATCGTCTATGAAGTGGGTGAAGGCCAATTGTATACCCAAATCAAGGGGCAAAATAGATTGAAGACTTGCTGGTCACTTTGGACAACAAGGGGAGCTGAAATACCGAAAGGGATTGGGAGAATCCCATTGTAAGTCAACTTTTTCTTCAATAAAGCTAAAGAAATACCGAAAGGGGTACCAATTTTGGGGCCAATCGGATATGCATTGTCCAAGATCAATAGGTAAATTTGTATTTTCAGATTTGTATTTATTGTTTGCTGCTGTAATTAAGTTGTAATCAGGGATTTACCACCCTATCCGAGGAGGAAGGCTGGTTTCACTAGGCACATGACCAAAGGCCGAATACATGAGTATAGCTTTTGGGCTCAAATCAAAGGTCATGCGTAAAGTGGTTATAAACCCCCATGAAATATAACTCCTTTTTGAATCAAAAGGAAAGGAAATAAAAAGAAATATAATTCATTTTGGATTAAAATCCAAGTAAAGGATCGCACACAATTATTTAATAAGTGACGAAAAGGTCTTAGCATATAAGGTCCAAGACGTTGCCATCAATGTTGATTGCTTACGATGCCATTGCCAAGCAATGGATTCCTAGCAAGTCATTTTACGCCCAATGTTGAAGGTGAGCGCTCGAACCATCTTTAACATGTTGTCAAAGGCCTTAATTGGATGTTTGAGGACTCCAAGGCAAAAAACACCTAAGTTTCGACAAAGAAATTGGGAGAAATTTCAAAGAAGATCAAAAAGGCCCAAATGTGTGTGAACTACCCCTTGATAAAGAAGTTTAAAACTTTTATTGATTGAGGTTTAAACTCAAAGTGGTTTTAGATTAAATCCTTTTTTCATTTTGTGGTGACAACTCACAAGGCAACCTGTGGATGACAATGCGTCGGCAATCAACTCCACGGGATGAGCTACATTGGACAAGTCGATTGCGGTAGCACATTTGATGCAATCAAATCAAGTTGATGACGAGTCAATGTAACACATATAGGTAGGTAAACAAGCAGATAAGCAAGTCACTGGAGACAACGCAGGTTGTGAGGTAGAAAGATACATAATAGCCCCACCAAGTGCCTGATTGGTCGCCATGCTGGGTGGTGCTAAGCAAATCATCTCACTCCTTCCCCCCCCCCCCCCGCGCCGCCGCCTCCTCCTCCTCCTCCTCCTCCTCCTCCTCCTCCTCTTCTTGGCCTAGGATGGAAACCTGGCATGCACACAAGATAAGGAGGCAATAGCAACACTTCTCAAGACTCTGAGTTGTTGAGAACACTAACATTGGTGACTTCAATAAGTAGACTTGGTGCAATAATCACCACAAGTGGCCAAGAGAGGAGGCAAAGCCGATGTTCAAGGTTTCATACAGCATGATGTGATGGGCTAAGAATGTATCAATAGACAAACAACGCCTCCAACTAGACGGCTATTCCATTTGAAGGCAACGGTAGTGGGGGTGAGTGGCTCTGATACCACAGTTGGGTATGAAGCATCTATGTGACTAGCAAGCTATAACGGATGGAGCTCCATTGGGTGGGGGGGGAGAGAGAGAGAGAGAGAGAGAGAGAGAGAGAGAGAGAACTCTTGCAAGTACCCACAAATTGAAAAGAAATAGATTGATATGATAGATTAGATGCAAGTACAAGTGATAGGGTTTGAATATATAGGCAAAGCTATATAGCTAACCCTTTGACCCTTATTTAATGCTTAGTGGTGTAAAAGGTGTTCACACCTAAACACACACTTTTACACAATAATGTGTTCACACAAGAGGACAAATAAAGCTAACATGGTGCAACAATCAACAATGGACTTAATCCATTATTTTATGAAGGGGTTGATAATTATTTGCAACCTTGGACATCAAGCTTTAGAATTTGACTTGAATTCAAATTCTTTGGTTTATAGGGTGTATGGTACATGAATCCCTTGGCAAAGAACCATGACAAAAAGTGAAAGTAACTCAATAACTATTCATTAAGCTCATGTTCTTCCAAAATTGTCACATCATTGACACATAAGATGATCATAGTAGACATCCCTACATCCATTATAAAACGGAGATTGGGACTAGAAGCTGACCATCTGACACCACACTAAATGAAGTATTCTATCTTCTAATACTAAGCTTATGGATGCTTACTAACCCATATCACTTATATCTACACTCGATTGCTGATGCAATAATATCCATCTAGAACACTAGTGATTGGAGATAGATTAGATGGCCATCCTATCGTCATCATCTCTATAGGAGCAAAACTATAGTAACCACTAGGCTTGCAAGCAAAACCCTTGGCAACAAGTGGTGTCTTATGCTTATCCAAGGTCCCATTACTAGTTTGCACCTTGTCTCTACATCCATCTTCCTTCCAAAAACGTTCATTCACAAAGGCCAAGGAATCAACTCCGACATTGAATTCCACTCTAAAGTGAAGTTCCTCCTTCTAGCTCTACCTACCATGAGCTAAAGCCTCTACAATGCCAAGCTCCAAAATCTCTATCATGAAAATGTAGTTCACACTAAAACATACCATTGTTCATGGTTGTCACTAAGCTTTTTTGAGTAAGAGTTTCTAGTTGTGGCTTATGCAAAGAATGAACCCTTGACTCTCTTATGAGAGTCCTCAATCTACAACAAGACACAAACTTGAAATGGTATCGCTCACTTTACACTACCGAGAATGATAGATCATGATCTCATTATAAGCAATGAAGATGCCTAAATATAATGACAGCCCATTCACGAGGTATCAACAATGAGGTTGTTGAGGAGGTGAATGGCTAGTTGACATGATGTCTGCAACAAAAGCCTGCCTAAAATAGGCAAACACAATTTGCCAACCGACTAGCATCCAAATCAACGATGACTGGGTGAACCAAAAACAGTGGACAGTGAACAATACTGTGACCTAATAGGACAAAGCTCCATATGTCCCTCACTAACTCAGTGTAGGGCCCACAAGCAAGAGATTACCAAACAGCTACAATTGCTGCACATGCAGCCCTGTACTCTGCCTCTATAGAAGAAAATGCAATAGTAGGTTACTTCTTGTTGCTACACCACGACACTAGATTCCTAAGGTGAAACAAAGGGCTAGCCATAATCCTCATAATAATTTTATGTGAAACCAGGAATCAAACATGACCCCTCTTGAAAGTAGGACTGAAGAGGAATCTGAACAAGGAACAAAGAAGTACATTATAGCATCACAATAGTAATCTTGATATAGTGAATATGCTTTTTTGGACACACCATCGTAACACTTTAAAGTCACACACAATAATATAACCATGGTAGAGTGTACATACTATAGTTCACTGGCACAGTCCAAAGGAGTGACTTTAGATACAACATTCCTTGGTTGTCCCCAAATGCACAATATCATTGTATCCATTCAGAAAAAGACACAAGTTCTCATTCATACATGTCATAACATGTCATTTGGTCGTGTGATAGTCTCTCAGACTATGAGTCTGTCAACAATTATACGTTTTTATTTGCAAAGCAAGAACCACAATGTTTGACATGATGTGGATGTTGAGAATACCGCATGAAATGCACTCTTCAACAAAGCTAGTTCAACGACAGCCAACTGCACCCCACCACAGCATAAGCAGTCCCAGCCGTTGCAAAGCTTTGTTATCCTCTTCGGCTAGATTTCCAGATTGACTGAAGATATTGTGTTATGGCACCCTGTGAACCCTAAGAATGTATGCAGTGTCACTACTGAAGCTAAACCTCCAGTCTCCCAGATTTTCCTTTTTCATCTATCCATGTGTGCGTTCAGAGACCCAGCAGCATACAGGCTTACCGTGTGATGGCTGTTCACGCCTTTTATATGTTCCCAGCATCTCCGGGCTTTTCATGCTTAAATTTAGAAAACGAAAAACAACATGGCGTTCTTGCTTTGTTGCCATGTGCGACCCCCGTCGATTCTATGTAGCTGTCTGAAACTCGATCGTGAGCATAGCCAATCAAATGGATACAGAGGGAAGAAATGGAAGAAAAGCTTGCTATGATAGACACGTTGTGAGCTATGAATCTGATTTTGTTTGTTTTTGCATTGTGGACACAGCCAGGTAAAAATATACGCGCACCAGAGTCATACAAACGAACGCTAGGACAGAATGGCGTACCTGATCTCGTCTGTGTCTGAGGACCGAAGCCCTTCTCTTAGTCGCAGGAATGGTTCCCTCGACCCCTTGGCACGATCGCTTCACTTCGTCGTCATCCTCATGTCTAATCCACTGTCTACCTGACTCAGTTCCCCTTACAGATTTGCAGTCCCTCAAGGTTTGCACAATAGTATTTAAATTGTAAGTATAGCCCCAAGCTGATTAATGAATGCTCCACTTGCTACTAAATCATGACACAATTGTGTTACAAATCGGATAATTAGTACCTTGTGCAATTTAGCAATTAGTGCTTTTTATTTTTTTTCCCCCAATTATCAACTAGATCACTATTGCTTGGCCTTAGCAAAATGCCTTTGTTAGTAGTCCCCCTCCCAACAAGAGTGGTATCATAGTTCTACAGCTAATGGACACTTCAAAAGTAAGAGATGAGCTAATTAGGGACCTTCCTCCAATGCATGAACCACAATGCGACTTACTATCCCCTGGATGTTTGAGCACCTTTTCCCTCTTTCTTTTCTCTAGTTGCATGCCCCTAATCTTCAACAAAAAACCACGATGTGCAATAGTTCTTCTTATCTAGGTTGCGCCCGAAAAATGCACAAGCTACTCCTCCTTCTCCTCATGCTTTTCTTTTTCACCACAACCTTCACTTAGTTACTTAAGTGGCTCCACAAGTCATTACTCCAAGCCACACATCAAGGTGACTTCCCAAACTCTATCTTGCTTGATTAAGTAAACTCTCCCACAAGTAAATTAAGTCGAGTCTACAGGAAGACCAACACTACATGTCTTGTAATGTATTTAGGTACAACTACCGTGGTAAACAAACTAAAACATATAGAAGTGGCACTAACTTTATTCTTCCTACAAACATCCTCCTTCCAAGAGTTTTCAAGAGTGAATGTGCGACATCACAATAATGGCATGTGATCTTAAAGATGGCTTGTAACATTGCAAAATACATGTGAGCTTCAACAATGTTACCCAATATGTCAATTTGTTGTTGAATATAAATAGAATTTCCAGTCATCAATTGATCTTTTCAAGTAGCCAACACTTGCACATCAATCAAATTCTTAGGATGGATAGGATGCAATCACACAATCAATTGCCAAGGAGAGATACTACCAACATTTTTCATTAAATGCCAATAGAGTCGAGAAAACCTTCTCTTTTGTAAGAGATGATAAATTGCATTAGCTTATATGGACGATGAAGTGATTAGACCCACCAAGTGAGGGGAGGTCTTCAATAGTTACATTGTTGAATACATGAGATTCATAAAACTTACATGATTTACTTATGGGGGTTAAAAGTTTATTCATGGACTAAGAAGTGATCTTAAGGTCCTTCAATAGCCTTAATATTGTTTACCCTTCTTGTCCTTCTAGGAGACACTTCTTGTTTCACAAAGTACAATGAGGAGAAGAGAGTCTTAAGCATACCTCAAACTATAAGTGACCTATCTAGTTTAACTCACAAAGCTTGTAACATGTGTGGTAAGGTTTTAAAAATCAACCTAGCCTCTTAGTATTTAAGTAATTCTTTCATAATTAAAAACATCTCCTTTTATGTGGTAGGCTTTGGTACAACATTTCTATTGATAGCCTTACAAGACTATTATGCTCTTTATGTTTACCAATGGCATGCATTAAGGACGATGTTGTTGAGCATAAGCAACTTGACGGTGAGAATCTAGGTACTGCCATCACTTGCACCTTAAATTGTAGTTAGTACCCCTAAGTGAGGATACATCTAAAGAGCATGCTATAGCAAAAAAATATTTTTTAAAGAGCTCATCACAAGGTCCCTTACCATTTATCCTTTACACACTAGAGTTGTAAATGGCACCATTAGATTGCAATCTATTCTTGCATTGCTCGACTCTTTTAAAAATCCCTTTGAGATTACTTGAATCTTAACTCAATAAATGACCTACTATGATGGCTCCTTTGTGCAAGCTTTGGGCACAAAAGCTCACTCTAACAATCTAAATAAGAAGAAATGTTTGAAGATGGGCGAACTAGTAGATAACTTACATGAAATTATGATCCTCCAATTGTTGATTTCACTTTTCTTAGTAACCTTAAAGGGGTTTCTTTAAATTGATCAATACAAACTTATTGTTTCCTTCATTTAGACACCTTAGAGTGTGTATAAGAGGATGATAGTTAACAGGATCATGATTTATATTTGAAAGCATGATGTCAATGTTCTTATTGAAGAAGAACCAAACTCTCTAAGGATAGTATTAATGTTCTTATTGAAGAAGGACCAATCTCTATAAGGATAGTATCAATGAATGTCTTTTAGTCGATTGAAGAAGTGTGGAGCAACCCTCCTTAAAGAGTTTCGCTTTGGAGGAGGTGGGTTGAAAGTGTACTCTTTGGATATAGCATTTGTAAGGTTGGGTTGATTTGATGGTCTTGATGGATTCTACCTTAAATAGCATAATGGTGGGGTGTCATAGTGGTTGGACTTGCTCCCTCTTAAGTGTGAGTAGGGATTGATGTGATCAAGGGGGCTTTCCTTTGGTTATCTTTTAGCTTGCCTCGTACAAACTTGTTTTCTATTAATATGTAGCACAGTTTAACCCATAAGTGTAGCATGTAGTTATGAATGAAAATTTGATAAGATTAAAGGTTATTTTGCTTTTCCTCTTTATCAAATCAATTTCAACTTGTTATATTAAGGTTTTTATACTTTAGAGAGTATTTATGTCTAAGGAAAAGGGACTGTTAATTTATTTACAAGGCTCTCAAGATCCATCAATTTCCATTCATAGAAATTGGAATTAGATTCAAGCTTTACATACACCTCTAATTCTATTGTTATAAGTATTAGCTATGTGATATATGGTAAAACATTGATTAGAAGGTTTTCAAGGCCCAAATGGATAATAATATGCATTTCTAATGTTGTGATTATCTCCTTTATAATAGGATGATTTAGTAGCTTTTCTTTGCTCACTATTGCAATCAATCTAAGAAAAGTGTATGCTACATGTGTAGGGTCCTATTCAACCATCTTAATGGCTCTTTGATGCCCAACATTAGTCACCAGTTAACTTCCCATGCATTTTATGGTGGGCCTAAGTGTATGCCACTTTTACAAGAATGGGGCATCAAACTTAGCTTTTGCTTCTCATTCCTAAATCTCCTTATGAGTAGCTTTGTTTGGGAGATAGTTTGGTAAGAGGTGACGAGATGTGTAGTTCTAGCTATAGGTTTTGGTGAGGGTGTTTGTGAATTCCTCAATACGATCTTACAATTGCTTAAGATATGTTCATGTTTCTACCATTTATTAGCCTCTTCTACGTTTGCAAGCTCTTGGCGTTGTACTAGCATGTTTTACTCGTATTTAAAAGGTAGAGCCTGAGGGAAAGCACACAAGCAGAAGCAAGAGCTATAGCAAATGGAGTAAGAGAGCAAGAGAGAGAGGGACAACATACGTGGGAACTCCAACAGTCACAATGCATGAACTGCCTTCCCTTATTCAAATGTCACTAAAAGAACAAAGAATAAAGTGATAGTGATGGGTGCTCGTCACTTGCAGTTTGTAGGTGTGCAGATACCATCAACGTAATGAATACATTGGCACTTAAGCATGGTCACCTTTACCCCCAACAAACTTCTACTTAAAGGTGAACATGTCCCTAGTGAGAGGAGAGAATAAGAAAAAAGTGACAAAGGACAATTGTACATAAAGTACAATAGGATGAGGAAAGATGTCGTTTCATCTAATGCCCATCAACTTCCTAAGAAAGGAAAAATGCTCTCGAGAGAGACATTTAGTGAGAAAATATGTAGAATTTTGGTCAATTGAGATCTTGATAAGCTCAATGGACTTGTCCTCAATGACCTCTCAGATAAAGCTATGAGGCGCCTCAATATGATGTGTCTTTGCATGGAAGACTAGATTCTTGGCCAATTGACTAGCACTCATAGAATCCAAAATAATGTAAGGACCACATTAGTAATACCAAGATTACTAAATGGCCTAACCATAAATCCTCCTTGTAGGCCTCAATGGCTGCAACATACTCTACCTCTGTACTGGATAGAGCCATGTATTTTTGTACCTTGGACATCCAAAAAACAACACCTCCAACAAAGGTGAAGACATAGCTAGAGGTGGACTTCGTATTGTCTGCATGTCCTACATAATCAAAGTTAGTGTATCCCATCACTCATGTATCCTAGATACCATAACAATATATGCATATATCTACAATGCCCTTAAGGTACCTCATAATACCCTTCACAACATCCCAGTGTCGCTTGCTAGGTGTAGCCATATAGCATGCCACAACTCCCACTACAAATTCTATGTTAGAACAAGTGCCTATAATGTTATACATCAAACTATCCACTATAAATGCATAACAAATCTTGGCCATCTCGCCTTCACATGAGAAGGCAAAGGATAGCCAATTAGCTTAACATACTGTATATGAAACCACCCAAGGACCTTTCAAATGTACTCCTTGTGTGATAAGTAAAGGAGCCCCTTAGAGCGATCACGCATGATGCACATCCCAAGAATATGTGAGGCCTATCCCATGTCATTCATCTCAAAGCTCTTCTCGAGTCGACCTTTCAAGGCATCTAGCTCATCATGAGCACTCCCAACAATCAATATACCATCAACATAGAGTACTAAAATCATAAGATTACCATTACGAGCCATTTGCTATATAAACACGGATCCATATCACTATGAGTATGTCCCTAGGAATGCATGAAAGCATCAAACTTGTGGTATCATTCCCTATGTGCTTGCTTAAGGCCATAATTGCTCTTCCTTAACTTGCACACTAGGTGTTCCCTACCTTTTTCCTCAAAGCCCCTAGGCTGCTACGTATAAATCTCATTATGCAAGTCCCCATATAAGAAAGTTGTCTTGACATCCATTTGATAAATTCATTAAGCTATGCAACTAAAGCCAAAACCAAGCATAGGGCAATCGTCCTGACGAAGGATAAAAGGTTTCATCAAAGTCAATACCATGCTCATGCTTAAAACCCTTAGCAACCAATCTAGCCTTATAGGTTGGCTTGGAGCATCCAAGGGTGCTCTTCAAGTTGTATACCCACTTGCATGGTAAAACATGTTTTCCACTAGGCAAAGGAACCAAGTCCCATGATTTTTCTATAGTGAGACATACTTGGACTGCATGGCCCTCTGCCAAGAGTGACTATCGCCTTTGTGCATAGCTTCATCATAGATAAGAGACTCTAGTAGATTGCTACAAAATAGGATGTGGGGCATGTACCTCATGTCTAACATCATGGTCTCGAGTCATTGGAGCATTAGTTTCTGCAAGCTATCTAGCTAGCTATATAGCAACAAGGGGCTCCTCGTGAAATATCACCCTACATACCTCAAGGACTTACTCAAGATGCTTATGCATTTTCTCCTCATGGAAAAAAACATTATGGATATGATTACCTTTTGAGCCATAGATCCTGTAGTGATAGCCCATTTCACTTGCATCCTCATAACCACGAAATATACATTTGATGGACTTAGGATCCAACTTATTACACTTATCCTTGGGAATATGGTAAAAAGTCTCACAACCAAAGATACGCAATCGGGGCATATGATGAAGGTTTTCAAGACCATATCCCCTACGTAACTTGATAGTAAAGAGTAGTGCATGTAGATCAATTAATCAAATGTGCAATAGTAGTAACTGCATTAGCCCAATAATATTGTAGTAAGCATGCTTAGCTAAGCATACTATGAACTCGCTCTTGAATCGTCCTATTCATGCACTCATCCATATCATTCCAGGTGCCATGTACTGGGGCAGTCAATTGATGCTTAATGCCCCTCTCATCATAAACTGTTGAAAGGCTTTAGATACATACTTATTCCCATTGTTAGGTCGTAGGAATTTTAGCTTGTACCTAGACTGGTTCTCAATAAAAGTAAGCCAATGCTAAAAGGTAGCCAAGACTTTTGATTTTTGCTTCGTGGGGCATGCACAAACCTTATGCAAATAATCATTAATGAAAGTCACAAAGTATTTTTCACCACGTAGTGATTGATAGGGCATGG
The DNA here is from genome assembly GCF_053477565.2 of Lygodium microphyllum. NCBI lineage: Eukaryota > Viridiplantae > Streptophyta > Polypodiopsida > Schizaeales > Lygodiaceae > Lygodium > Lygodium microphyllum. Next base: position 41,565,910 of record NC_141160.1, on the reverse strand, counting down.
GACCACATGCATCAAAACAAACAAAAGCCAAAGGCTTATCCATGTGCATAATACTAGACTTCTTATGAGAACTACGTGTTTGCTTTCCATAAGGACAATGATCACATAAATCAAAACACTTATGGTCAAGGGGTAGAAGATATTGCAAAACATGTAAGCATTTTCATTCCATTTAATGACATATGCCCAAAGTGATGGTGCCATAACAATACACATGGTACTACAACCACTACCAAAACATGGTCGATAGATGTATATACAAGTCAAGATAAAGAGTGCTAGACTTGGCATCTCGTGCTAGGACAAGATTCCCATAGGTAAGCTTTCATGAGAAATCACCAAAAGATACAAAATAACTGTTGAGGGTAAAGGTGCCTTCGCCTAGCCGCCTGTGTATTACTACACTGACAGTACCCGCCAATATGGCTCTTATGCTAAGGATGGGCTAAAATATTGAGAGTGTCCACTTGATAGAAGAGGTGAAAAGAAAGAATGTGGATATTTCCCGTACATCCCATGCGTTGACTGTGAGAGGCTAGTACGATGGAAATGGCTGTGGTAGAGACTCTAATAAGTCTTGGTCTAGGACATATGGATAGTCTCATAGGAACTCTTATGGTTGTAAGTTTGGTCTTACTTGTCATTATTGGGGAAAAGCAGGCCATATTTACCACAGTGCCATAAAATGCATGAAGACAAGGGGAAGGAAAAGGGAAAGAGTAAAGTATAGGATACGAATGATGATCGTAGAATTGTGCATGGCAAGTCTAGTGTTAAGATTGAGGAGATTAATGTAGTCCAGTGTAATACATCTAACGATCTTATCGTGGCAACTTATTTGGATGCTTTACAACTAATTGATGCTTTGTCATGATATACTCAATGTTGGTTAACAGATTCAAGGGCATCGTTTCATGTGACCCCTTATAGAGAGTGGTTTTACTCCTTGATCGGATCTATCCATTTGGGTAATGACCTTTGGTGCGCAGATCGGACGCAGATAGCTCACGTGGTGAATCCCGGAAGGTCCCCAAGAACAAAGTACTCTACTTTTTAGCACAAAAACCCATGTAAAAGCAAACACGACAAGAGGCAAGAGACAAATTGGGTTCAATCTCCCCCATGCCTTGTGTGAGCGCTTCACAAAGCATGTATTTTATGTATATTTCCAATCTTCATGCTCAATAATAGCCCAATTACAAAAATATGACAAGCTTTTAGCTTTTGAGTTTGCTTTCTACCAAAAATAGGAAAATAAAGCTAATGGACGGTGCCCATAGTGTCTGGCACGCCCAATCTCAATGTCCAAATAGAAATAACATATCCAGGCGCATAAGCGCATACAAAATAATAATAAATAATCGATGTCTCAATAGACATAACAAAATATAGGCGTGGCGCCTATCAAAATCTAGTCCAAGAGTCGAAAACCCGCTAGACTCCAATGCTTTCCTCCGCCACTGCTGCTATCTCTACACATCAACTGAAGCATTCACAATCGTTAGTAAAATAACACAATTAAACCGACAAAAGTGAATACCTAGCAGTCTTCAGCTACATAAATAAATCAACTGGTTAGAAATAAATCCTAACCTTAATTTATTACGAGTGCGCACTCTAAACTCATAAACGTTTATTAATTTAATATGCATTTTGCGGAATCACCCGCTATGGAATCACCCATGTACACACTAAATTAATGAAACGCCCGAAAAGGACAGGCGTCCCCATCAACTTCTCGCACAGAGAATCCTCTTTGCGTATGAGCCCCGGTCATCTAAGTTTACGGAATCCACCGTAAAACCTCACGGAATCCACCGTGGAATATGCCTCCTGGCATCATACCCCCGGGGTGGGATAGCAATTGACCTCAATTGCTATTAGCTCAATGTGGAGCTAACAGAGTGGGGAAAGCATTTAGGTCTCTAGCGTGCATCCATTGTGCTTCCTCTACAGGATGGTGCTTAAATTTTACTAGATATCTAGAATACCTTCGGCCAGTTCTAGTGGTCATGTAGTCAGTGTCTATGATGGCTTCTGGTTCAAGTATTTCAGTCTCTTCTTCTAGTAATGGTGGGTTTTCATAGACAGGGTGGATAGGTAATTGTCCTCTAAATGGTCTCAATAAACTAATATGAAATGTATTATGAATTTTCCAATGAGATGGCAGTTCTAACTTGAATGCATTGTCATTGATCTTATGAATGATTCTAAATGGTCCGTAGAATCTAGGAGCTAATTTGACAACTGGATGTCTATCTACACTTTGCAGTCTACGCTTTTCTATTCTAAGCCAAACATATTCATCAACTTTGAAATTCATGGCTTGTCTTTTCTTGTTGGCTTGTTTGGTATATGATTGTTGGGCTTTAGCAATCATATCCTTTACTTCATCAAAAATAGTATTATGCATAACAGCAATATCATCGGCACTTTGTATTCTATTAGACAAAGATGCAACAGGTGTAGATAATCTATATCCATAAATAACTTCAAAAGGTGCTTTCTTTGTAGATGTGTGCGGTGTATTATTGTAAGCAAACTGTAATAAATGCAAATGAGTATCCCATGTTTGAGGTTTAGAGATAGTATATGCACGTAAAAGATCTAGAATGGTACTATTTGTAGCTTCTGTTTGTCCATTTGTTTCTGGATGAAATGCAGATGAGAAATCAATCTTTGTGCCTAGATTTGCAAACAGTGTAATCCAAAAATTATTACAAAATCTAGAATCTCTATCTGAAATAATCACTTTCGGCAATCCATGGTTAGTAAAAACAGTTTTCAAAAATAACTGTGCTGCTTGTGATGCTGTTAAAGTTTTCTTACATGCAATGAAATATGCTTGCTTACTAAATCTATCTACAATTGTCCAAATCATGTCATGGTTAGATTTAGTATTTGGTAAACCAGTAATGAAATCCATAGATATATGTTTCCAAGGTTTAGATGGAATAGATAAAGGCATTAATAACCCATACTGTTTACCATGATGTCTCTTTATTCTTTGACAAATCAAACATTCAGAAATAAAATTAGATACATCTGCATCCATATGCGGCCAATAAAAATCTTCAGTTAACATGCGTAATGTAGAGATGATACCTCTATGACCTTGATATGGAGGACAATGAATTTCATTCAAAACAAAAGATCGGAATGGAATAGTAACACACAGTCTCTTTTCAAAGAACATGAATCCATCATTATATGACAATGAATCAACAGGAATGAAATTATTTTGAACTAATTTTTGCCAATCAGAATGAAAAGTAATATCCTGGTGATATGTGTCTTTCATAGCAATCAAAGAATCAAAAGATATGATAGAAATGTTATGAATTGCAGGTCTTCTACTCAATGCATCAGCAACTACATTTTCTTTTCCAGGTTGGTATTGAATGATAGGATGAAAACTTTGAATGAATGAAGCCCATTTGTTATGACGGTCAGAAATTTGGGGTTGGCTAAGTAGATGTCTAATGCTTTGCTGGTCGGTCTTTATCATGAATTCTGAACCCATTAAATAATGCTTCCATTGTTTCAATGCTTGGACAACTGCTAAGAGTTCCTTGTCATAAGTGGAATATTTAAGCTCAGAGGGTTTCAACTTAGAACTAGAATATGCTATTGGATGGTTGTCTTGCATTAGCACGGCTCCTATTCCTGATCCGCTAGCATCAGTCACAACTAAAAAGAATGGTCTATTAAAGTCAGGCAATTGTAGAACAGGGGCATTGGTTAATGCACGTTTGAGTAAGTCAAAGGATTTCTGCTGGTTTTCAGTCCATTGATAAACAATGCCTTTCTTAAGAAGTTTGGTCAATGGTAAAGCAAGTAATGAGAAATTACGTACAAACTTCCTATAGAAACTAGCAAGACCAAGGAATGAGCGTAATTCATGTACATTTTTAGGAACAGGCCAATGCAATATTGCATCAATTTTCTTAGGATCAACTTTTATTCCTTCTTTTGATACAATATGACCTAGATATTCTATTTCTGTCTTGAAGAATTCACTCTTGTCAGGATTTGCAAACAATTGATTTTCTTTCAGTAATTGAAAAACTAATGATAAATGCTCATAATGCTCTTTTTCACTTTGACTGAACACTAAAATATCATCAAAGAAAACAATCACACAATATTGATATTTTAGAAAAATACGGTTCATCATTCTACTGAAAGTAGCAGGTGCATTAGTTAATCCAAATGGCATGACTAAGAATTCGTAATGACCAAACTGTGTCCTGAATGCAGTCTTAAATATATCGGATCTATCTAACCTCACCTGATGATATCCAGACTTAAGGTCAATTTTACTAAATATAGAAGATCCTTGCAGTTTGTCCATAAGGTCGTCAACTCTAGGTATAGGATACCTATTCTTTACAGTGATCTTGTTTAATGCTCGGTAGTCAATACACATTCGATAAGTATTATTCTTTTTCTTGACTAAGAGCACAGGTGCACCGAATGGAGAACTGCTAGGTCGAATTAAGCCTCTATTTAGTAATTCTTCAACTTGACTCTGGATTTCTTTTTGCTCTATTTGATTGTGTCTATATGGAGCTTTGCAAGGTGGTTGTGTGCCAGGTATTAGGTCAATCTTATGGTCTTCTGGACGTGATGGAGGTAAACCTGGTGGTAGGTCTTCTGCAAAACAGTCCTTAAAATATGCGAGAAATTCCTTATGCCTAGGGTGCATATGATTTTTCTTTGCGTGCAATTCATTTACCCAAATGAGATATGATTTAGTATTCTTGCGTAGTGCACGTTTTGCTTGAGTATGCGAAAGCAGTGGAAAAATATGAGATGCATGCATACCAAATAATGTAATAGATTTTCCTTGAAAATTAATATTCATTGTGTGTGTGGAATAATCTATATTGGGATTATGTTGGTGTCTCCATGGCATTCCTAGAATAATGTCGCTTGACTGTAATGGGACAACTAAGAAATTTCTTCTTTCAATATATGGACCAATTTGAATTTCTAAATCTTGAACTTCTTGTGTGCCATTGTACCTAGTGCCTAAAAATGCAGCTTTTATGCGATAGTGCGTAGGTACAGTATGCAGTTTCAATTCCTTTACCAATTTTGCTGAAATAAAGTCATGGGTACTACCGTCATCATGCAATATAATTCTTTCTTTTCCATGCACCATACATTTCATAGTCAACAATGAATGTAAAGTAGGCATACCTGGTAAAGTGTCGGAAGTAGTAATAGGATCATCTTCTTCTTCAGTGAAATCCGACATATCCTCATGCTCGTCTTCGTCCATAGCTCCAAGGTAGTTGATATGTGCTGATGGCTTCTTTGAATGACAATTTGCTGCGAGATGCCCTGGCTGGTGACACTTGTAGCATACAATGGGCTTGGCTTTGGTCACATTATTTGCAATGGCTGGGAGTCTGGGTATATTTGGATTTGCTTGTGGAATAGGTTTAGGATTTGGATTGACAGTGGATGGTAATGCAGGTGGTTTAGGCCAATTCTTGCGGAAAGATGGTGATGAGAAACGACCTGGATTAAACCTTCTGAAATTGGAATTGAATTGTTTAGATCCATAATTACCGTTTGCTTGGAATTGCTGTGGTCGTCGATCTCTTCCGCGTAACTTATCTTCAGTGTCGTGAGCTAAGGAGATGGCGTCTTCAAGGGTAGCAGGCTTGAACATGTTCACTTCAGCGTAGTAATGTCCAAGAAGTCCAGACATGTACTTCCGCTTATGTGTCGTCTCTGGTACATCTTCAAGCATGCGTAACTGTAGGAGTGCATTCCAAAAACGCTCTGTATACTGTGGAATAGGCTCACGATCGCGCTGTTGAAGTAAATCCCATTGCTTGATAGCCTTCTCATGAAATTGCGGTGGTAGGAAATTTTGCATGAACTTCTTCTTAAAATCTTCCCATGTAGCAGGACATTCTATGCTCTTGCGGACTACAGTCCACCAAAGTGATGCTCTGTCTATCAGATGATTAGTAACACACTTGATTTTATCTTTCTCGGGATAAGTTTCCTCATGGAAATAGTCATCAAACTGGCTAATGAATGATAAAACAGTCTTTCCTTCTCTTATGCCATTGAAAGTGCGAAACTTGAAACTTCGTTTACTTATCTTGGATTCCTTGCGAATGGTTTGTGCTTCAAGAGTGGCGTCGATGGTACGGCGAATCAAATCTTCAGCTTGAGGTTCTTCTTTATCAGTTGACGCTCCTTGTAGCTTTGTCAATTGCGCTTGCAAGGCTTGCCTAGCTCTTCGCTCTTCTTCCAATTGCAGCATGATAAGATCCAGCTTTTGTTCCATGGTAGGCTCGGGTAGATCGTCTTCAGCCATAGGATCATCCATATGTGGGGTAGTCATCCTGTAAAACTCAACAAACCTTTCTCACTCAAAATCAGTTAGCGGGATGAGCGTAGCTCAAATTTGGGGTTACAAGGCTATGTATTTTTGGGTATTTTCTTCTTCAATTTTCAGAAATTTTGCAATATTTCTGTCTCCGTTTGCTGAAAGTACTTCAACGAACTTGTAGATAGGTAGAACAGCTTGCTGCGAACAACTTTCCAGTTCAGAGTTTTTGCATACGAACAAGTCTTCTAGGAGTTTTGAGCACTAGTCAGTTCTGATTTAGTCTGACTTGCAGAGTTGCAGACTTAGCAGACTTGCAGAGTTGTGGACTTGCTGGACTTAGGCCGACTTGCAGAACTTGCAGAACTTGATTACTGTCGACTTGCGGAACTTGACTTTAGGAGTGCGAGACCCGGAGTATATCGACTTCTCTGCCCTGTGTAACTTGCAAAGTATTGTGTGACTTAAGCTTAATGAATTAAGCTTAAGCTTAATAAGCTTAAGTTATGGAAGGAAGAAGAAATGGGCAGCAACGACGTCAATTTTCGTGGGGAGGGGCCGTTTTTGCCTGCGCGGATTTTTCGGGGGGTCCTCTTGCAAGTCGACTTGAAGATTTTGAAGCGTAATAAGCTTCTTAAGCTTAAGATTAAGCTTTAATGTAATAATAAACTTGATTATGAAGAGAGCTTATCTCTGTTTGCAACGACTTGATGAAGGGAATGTATGAGTGGTCCTCCGCCGACAGAGCCTGGTCCTTCGCGATCTGACAGTGGAAACAGGGGTTCTTGATCGCCAGAAGTCTGCCTGTATCGACGGTTCGCGACGAGGTTGACTGTAGAGGCCGTTTGTTCCTGGAGCTCCGCCTTCGCCCGAGATTGGTAGCGATTGGAAGCTCTTGATCTCTGCTCCGCTCTGATACCACTGGTGCGCAGATCGGACGCAGATAGCTCACGTGGTGAATCCCGGAAGGTCCCCAAGAACAAAGTACTCTACTTTTTAGCACAAAAACCCATGTAAAAGCAAACACGACAAGAGGCAAGAGACAAATTGGGTTCAATCTCCCCCATGCCTTGTGTGAGCGCTTCACAAAGCATGTATTTTATGTATATTTCCAATCTTCATGCTCAATAATAGCCCAATTACAAAAATATGACAAGCTTTTAGCTTTTGAGTTTGCTTTCTACCAAAAATAGGAAAATAAAGCTAATGGACGGTGCCCATAGTGTCTGGCACGCCCAATCTCAATGTCCAAATAGAAATAACATATCCAGGCGCATAAGCGCATACAAAATAATAATAAATAATCGATGTCTCAATAGACATAACAAAATATAGGCGTGGCGCCTATCAAAATCTAGTCCAAGAGTCGAAAACCCGCTAGACTCCAATGCTTTCCTCCGCCACTGCTGCTATCTCTACACATCAACTGAAGCATTCACAATCGTTAGTAAAATAACACAATTAAACCGACAAAAGTGAATACCTAGCAGTCTTCAGCTACATAAATAAATCAACTGGTTAGAAATAAATCCTAACCTTAATTTATTACGAGTGCGCACTCTAAACTCATAAACGTTTATTAATTTAATATGCATTTTGCGGAATCACCCGCTATGGAATCACCCATGTACACACTAAATTAATGAAACGCCCGAAAAGGACAGGCGTCCCCATCAACTTCTCGCACAGAGAATCCTCTTTGCGTATGAGCCCCGGTCATCTAAGTTTACGGAATCCACCGTAAAACCTCACGGAATCCACCGTGGAATATGCCTCCTGGCATCAACCTTGCATTGGAGATCGTTGGTATTAGTGATGTCCTAGTTTCATTTTGGTTCAGGCAGCATATTCACTCTTCATGATATACGTCATGTACTGGTTCTCACAAAGAGCCTTATCTCTACGGGAACCTTGGATGATGCTGGTGCACAGATCGGATGCTGTATGCTCACGTAGTGAGCGCCAGAAGGTCCCCAAGAACAAAAGAACTCTACTTTTTGCATAAAACTCAAGGTAGAAAGCATGCATGACATGAACAAGAGACCAATTGGGTGCAATCTCCCCCCATGCCTTGTGTGAGCGCTCCATAAAGCATGTATTTTATGTATTAATCATCTTCAAGCTCAAATAATAGCCCAAATTACAAAATAGCACGCTTTTGGATTTTGAGTTTGCTTTAGTGCCAACTAGAAATAAAGCTAATGGGCGCGCCCAAAGAGTCAGGCATATCCAATACAATGTCCAAATACAAATATCATAATCGTGTGCCCATGCGTATACAAAAATAATAAATAAATATCCAATGCCTTGATAAATAGGCGCAACAAAATATAGGCGCCATGCCTAAGGTATGCGCCCATCAAAATATAAGTGATAACTCGAATACACGCTATCCTCAAATGCTTTCCTCTGCCACTGCTGCTATCTCTACACATCAACTGAAGCATTCACAATCGTTAGTAAAATAATACAATTAAACTGACAAAAGTGAATACCTAGCAGTCTTCAGCTACATAAATAAATCAATTGGTTAGAAATCAATCCTAACCTTAATTTATCACGAGTGCGCACTCTAAACTCATAAACGTTTATTAATTTAATATGTATTTTGTGGAATCACCCGCTATGGAATCACCCACGTACACACTAAATTAACGAAACGTCCGAAAAGGATAGGCGTCCCCATCGACTTCTCGCACAAAGAATCCACTTTGTGTATGAGCCCCGGTAAACAAAGTTTACGGAATCCACCGTGAAATATGCAAGGACCCCGGTAAGCAAAGTTTACGGAATCCACTGTAAAACCTCACGGAATCCATCGTGGCACGGAATCCACCGTGAAATATGCCTCCTGGCATCATACCCCCGGGGTGGGATAGCAATTGTCCTCAATTGCTATTAGCTCAATGTGGAGCTAACAGAGTGGAGAAAGCATTTAGGTCTCTAGCGTGCATCCATTGGGCCTCTTCAACAGGATGGTTCTTAAACTTGACCAAATATCTAGAATAACTACGGCCAGTTCTAGTGGTCATAAAGTCAGTATCTATGACAGCTTCAGGCTCAAGGATTTTAGTCTGTTCATCTAACAAAGGTGGGTTTTTATAAACAGGGTGTACATGTAATTGGCATCTAAAGGGTCGTAATAAACTAATATGAAAGGTGTTGTGGATTTTCCAATGTGGTGGTAGTTCTAACTTAATAATGCATTGTCATTGATTTTGTGAATGATCTTAAATGGTTCATAAAATCTAGGTGCTAATTTCACAACTGGGTGTTTATCTACACTTTGTAATCTACGTTTTTCTATTCTTAACCAAACATAGTCATCAACTTTGAAATTCATGGCCTGTCTTTTCTTATTGGCTTGCTTTGTATATGATTGCTGGGCTTTGGCAATCATATCTTTAACCTCATAAAAAATAGTAGCGTGCATGTTAGAAATATCATCAACACTTTGAATTCTATTTGATAAAGATGCAACAGGTGTAGACAATCTATAACCATAAATCACTTCAAACGGTGCTTTTTTTGTTGATGTGTGTGGAGTATTGTTATATGCAAACTGAAGTAAATGTAGATGTGTATCCCATGTCTGTGGTTTAGAAATAGTGTAAGCACGTAAAAGATCTAAGATAGTACTGTTAGTGGCTTCTGTTTGACCATTAGTTTCAGGATGAAATGCAGATGAAAAATCAATCATTGTTCCTAAGTTAGCAAACAAAGTAATCCAAAAATTATTACAAAATCTAGAATCACGATAAAAAATAATAACTTTTGGTAATCCATGATTAGTAAAAATAGTTTTCAAAAACAATTGTGCTGCCTAAGATGCTGTTAAAGTTTTCTTGCATGGAATGAAATATGCTTGTTTACTAAACCTTCTACAACAGTCCAAATCATATCATGGTTAGCTTTAGTATTAGGTAAACCAGTAATAAAATCCATAGAAATCTGTTCCCATGGTCTTGATGGAATAGATAAAGGCATTAGTAAACCATACTGTTTACCATGATGTCTCTTAACTCTTTGACAAACTAAACATTCAGAAACAAAGTTAGATACATCAGTGTCCATATGTGGCCAATAAAAATCTTCAGTCAATGTACGTAAAGTAGATATAATACCTCTATGACCTTGATATGGAGGACAATGAATCTTATTCAAAATAAAAGATCTAAATGGAATTGTAACACATAATCTATTTTCATAAAACATGAATCCATCATTGTAAGACAGTGAATCAATAGGAATCCAGTTATTTCCAACTAATTTATTCCAATCAGCTTGAAAAGTAATGTCCTGATGATAATTATATTTCGTAAGGTTAAGAGAATCAAATGATATGATAGAGATATTATGAATGGTTGGTGTTCAGCTACTACATTTTCTTTACCTGGTTGATATTGGATAAGGGGATGAAAACTCTGAATGAAAGCTACCCATTTGATATGTCTATCAGATATTTGGGGTTGACTAAGGAGATGTCTAATGCTTTGTTGGTCAGTCTTAATCATAAACTCAAAACCCATCAAGTAATGTTTTCATTGTCTTAAAGCTTGTACTACAGCTAACAATTCTTTATCATATGTGGAATATTTAAGTTCTGATGGTTTCAGTTTACAACTAGAGTAGGCTATGGGATGATTATCTTGCATAAGTACAGCCCCTATTCCAGATCCACTAGCATTAGTAACTACTAAAAAGAATGGTCTATTGAAATTAGGTAGTTGTGATACAGGAGCATGGGTTAATGCATGTTTCAATAAATCAAAAGATTTCTGTTGATTATCAGACCAATGATAACCAATACATTTCTTTAAAAGTTTGGTCAAAGGCAAAGCAAGTAATGAAAAATTTCACACAAACTTCTTGAAAAAACTAGCAAGACCAAGAAAAGAACATAACTCATGCACATTTTTAGGTATGGGCCAATTCAATATTGCTTCTATTTTCTTAAGGTCAACCTTAATACCTTCTGATGACACAATATGACCTAGATATTCAATTTTCGTTTGAAAGAACTCACTCTTTTCTGGGTTAGCATACAATTGATTATCTTTCAACAACTTGAAAACCAAAGACAGATGTTCATAATGCTCTTTCTCATTTTTACTGAATACCAAGATATCATCAAAGAATACTATAACACAATGCTGATATTTCAAGAATATGCGATTCATCATTCTACTAAATGTAGCAGGTGCATTAGTCAATCCAAAATGCATCACTAGAAATTCATAATGTCCAAATTGTGTTCTAAATGTAGTTTTGAATATATCTGATTTATCTAATCTCACTTGATGATAACCAGATTTAAGATCTATTTTACTGAATATGGCAGAACCTTGTAGTTTATCCATAAAATCATCTACCCTAGGAATTGGATATCTATTCTTTACAGTAATTTTATTTAGGGCACGATAATCAATGCACATGTGATAAGTATTATTATTCTTCTTTACCAATAAAATAGGTGCGCCAAATGGAGAACTACTAGGTCTAATTAATCCTCTGTTTAATAATTCCTCAACTTGATTTTGAATTTCTTTCTGTTCAATTTGGTTATGCCTATATGGTGCTTTATATGGTGGTTGTGTACCAGGAATTAAATCTATTTCGTGGTCTTCAGGACATGAAGGAGATAGTCCAGGTGGTAAATCTTCAGTAAAACAATCTTTAAATTGTGCAAGGAATTCTTTATGCCTAGGGTGCATATGTTTTTCTTTAACTTGAAGTTCATTCACCCAAATTAGATAAGATTTACTACTTTTACGTAATGCATATTTAGCTTGAGTATGAGTAAGCAGTGAAAAATTATTAGATGCGTGCATACCATGCAATGTAATGTGTTTTCCTTGAAAATGAATTTTAATTGAATGCGTGGAATAATCTATGTCAGGATTATGCTGGTGACGCCAAGGCATACCTAGGATAATATCACTGGACTGCAAAGGTACAACTAGGAAATTCCTTCTTTCAGTGTATTCACCAATTTGAATTTCTAAGTCATGCACCTCTTGTGTTCCATTATATCTTGTGCCTAAGAATGTTGCTTTAATGCGATAATGCGTAGGAACAGTTTGTAATTTCAATTCTTTCACTAACTTTGCAGAAATAAAATCATATGTACTACCATCATCATGCAAAATAATATTTTCTTTTCCATGCACTAAACATTTCATTGTCAACAAAGAATGTGGAGTTAGCATACCTGGTAAAATATCTGAAGGAGTAGCAATGTCGTCCTCATCTTCCGTAAAGTCAGGCATTTCTTCATGTTCTTCATCTTCCATTGCTCCAAGATAATTGATATGGATAGATGGCTTCTTCAATTGGCAATTGGCTGCTAGATGTCCAGGTTGATGGCATTTGTAACACACTATAGGTTTGGCTTTAGATACATTGTTTGCAATGGCAGGAAGTCTAGGAATATTAGGATTTGGCTGTGAGGATGGATTAGGGTTTTGATTGGTATTTGATGGCAAAGCAGGTGGTTTTGCCCAAGACTTACGGAAAGATGATGAAGGAAAATGACTTTGATTGAATCTTCTAAAATTTGAATTGAATTGCTTAGAACCATAGTTACCATTTGCTTGAAATTGTTATGGACGCTTGTCTCTTCCTCGAATCTTGTCTTCAGTGTCATGAGCCAAAGAATTTGCATCTTCAAGGGTTGCAGGCTTGAACATATTGACTTCAGCATAGTAATGCCCAAGTAATCCATACATAAACTTGAGCTTGTGAGTCACTTCAGGTACGTCTTAAAGCATTCTGAGTTGCCGTAAGGCATTCCAAAAACGTTCGATGTATTGGGAAATAGACTCACGATCTCTTTGCTATAGAAGATCCCATTGTTTTATGGTTTTTTCATGGAATTGTGGAGGAAGAAAATTCTGCATAAACTTCTTTTTGAAACTCTCCCAGGTAGTGGGACAATCTATGCTCTTACGAACCACAGTCCACCAAAGAGATGCTCGATCGACTAAGTGAATAGTGACACATTTAATTGTCTTTTTCAGCGTATGTCTCTTCATGAAAGTAATCATCAAATTGATTGATGAATGCAAGGACAGTCTTTCCATCTCGAGTTCCATTGAAAGTACGGAATTTGAAATTTCTTTTACTTATCTTTGTTTCTTTGCGGATGGATTGAGCTTCGAGCGTCGCATCAATGTTTCGTCGGATAAGATCTTCGGGTTGTGGTCCATCTTTGTTGGTAGTAGATCATTGCAAATTGGCCAATTGAACTTGCAAAGCTTGTCGGGCTCTTCATTCTTCTTCCAGCTGCATCATAATTAAATCCAATTTTTGTTCCATCGTAGGTTCAGGATGATCGCCTTCAGCCATTAAATTATCCATATTTTGTTCTGTCATCCTGTAAAAATCCAAAAGACCTCACACTCTCAAAATCCAATTAGCGGGATGAGCGTAGCTCAAAGTTGGGTATACAAGGCTTATAGATTTTTGTTTGGCTTTCACGGTCTTCAACTTTTGCGGTTGCAGGGTTTGTAGTCTTCGTAAAATCTGTGTATGACCTTTTGCATGTGCTAAAACTGGTTCAGCAAATCTACGTATGCGAACAGAGTCTTCCAGGGAACAACTTTGCAGTTCTGTGCTTCTGCGCAGGAACAGTCCTTATGGGAGTTTTTGGAATAAGTCAGTTTTGATCTATGCTGACTTGCAGGACTTGCAGAGTAATGAAACTTGCAAGATTTGATAAACTTTGAGATTAGTGACTTGTGGATTATGTACCTAAGCTTCTCAATGACATGACGATTTTTTAGGGGGGGCGTTTTTTATGTGTCGAAAATCACGAAAATAAGCCGTTCTGCTGCCCTGCTGAAATTTTCGCTTGAAGCTTCTTAAGCTTCTTATCAAGCTTGCTAAGCTTTATTTTAAAGCTTAATAACTTTTTAGTTATGGAGATAAGGCTTACTGTAACTGTGGAAAAACGACTTGATAGAAGAGATGTAGGAGTGGTCCTTTGCTTCCTCAAGCCGGTCCTTCGCGATCAGAGACTGTAGACAGAGGTTCTTGACCGCCAGGAATCCACCCGTATCGACCGTTCGCGATGAAACTAACTGTAGAGCTCGATTGTTCCAGGAGCTCCGCCTTTGCGCAAGATGGGTAGCGATTGGAAGCTCTCGATCTCAGCTTCGCTCTGATACCACTGGTGCACAGATCGGATGTTGTATGCTCGCGTAGTGAGTGCCGAAAGGTCCCCAAGAACAAAAGAACTCTACTTTTTGCACAAAAATCAAGGTAGAAAGCATGCATGATATGAATAAAAGAGACCAATTGGGTGCAATCTCCCCCCATGCCTTGTGTGAGCGCTCCACAAAGCATGTATTTTATGTATTAATCATCTTCAAGCTCAAATAATAGCCCAAATTACAAAATCGCACGCTTTTGGCTTTTGAGTTTGCTTTAGTGCCAACTAGAAATAAAGCTAATGGGCGGGCGCCCAAAGAGTTAGGCATACCCAATACAATGTCCAAATACAAATATCATAATCGTGCGTCCACGCGCATACAAAAATAATAAATAAATATCAAACTCCTTGATAAATATGCGCGACAAAATATAGGCGCCATCCCTAAGGTATGCGCCCATCAAAATATAAGTGATAACTCGAATACACGCTATCCTCCAATGCTTTCCTCCGCCACTGCTACTATCTCTACACATCAACTGAAGCATTCACAATCGTTAGTAAAATAATACAATTAAACTGACAAAAGTGAATACCTAGCAGTCTTTAGCTACATAAATAAATCAATTGGTTAGAAATCAATCCTAACCTTAATTTATCACGAGTGCGCACTCTAAACTCATAAATGTTTATTAATTTAATATGTATTTTACGGAATCACCCATGTACATACTAAATTAACGAAACGCCCGAAAAGGATAGGCGTCCCCATCAACTTCTCGCACAAAGAATCCACTTTGTGTATGAGCCCCGGTCATCAAAGTTTATGGAATCCACCGTAAAACCTCACGGAATCCACCGTGAAATATGCCTCGTGGCATCAGATGCATGTTATATTGTCTCTTTTGGTGATTCTTCATGGAAGATTTCCCATGGAAATCTTATTATTGTATGTGATGCTAAGTCTAGTACCCTCTATTCTTTGCTTGTATTTGAGTTAGTTGACCATGTTTTTATTATGGTTACAATTTCACATGTATCTCTTTGGTCTCATCACCTTGGGCATGTCTTTGAAAGGAATAAAAATGCTTACTAGTTTTTGCAATATCTTCCGTCCCTAGACTATGTGTTTTGAGTCTTATGATCATTGTTTATATGGCAAGAAGACACGTAGTACGCATAAAAAGTTTGGTATGAAGCTCATGGGTGAGCCTTTGGCTCCTATTCATGGTTCCATGCCTTGTCAATCACTACGTGGTGCGAAGTACTTTGTCACATTCATTGATGATTACTCATATAAAGTCTAGGCTTCCCCATTAAGTAGAAATAAGATGTCTTGTTTACCTTTTAGCGTTGCCTTGCTCTTGTTGAGAACTAGTCTAGGTATAGGTTGAAATGCCTAAGATATGATAATGGGGGTGAGTATGTCTTGAAAGCTTTTGAGAAGTTTTGTGATGAATGGGGTATTAAGCATTAGTTGACCCCCCCTACACCCCTTCCTAGAATGGTATTGCCGCACACATGAATAGGACGATTTAGGAGAGAATCACAATATGCTTAGCTAGGCAAGCTTACCATAACACTTTTGGGCTAAGGCAATTACTATTGATGTATACTTGATTAATCAATTCCCTTGCACTACTATTGATTGCAAGGTTGCATAGGAGGTATGGACTGGAAAACATTCATTCTATACTCATTTGCACATCTTTTTTAATGAGGCATTCTATGTTCCCAAGGACAAGCGCAATAAGCTCGATCCTAAGTCGTTGAAATGCATATTTCTTGGTTATGGAGATGCATGTGTGATGGGCTATCACCTATGGGATCTACAGGCTCGCAAGGTTATCTGTAGCCATGACATTATTTTCCATGAGAAAACAACATGAGTAGGTGGTTGATGTCAAGAAGAACTGGAGAGAGAGAAAGAGGAGAGAGAAGATTGCAGAAGAGAGAGAAGAAGAAGAAGTGCAAAAGTGAGAGAAAGAGAGTGACAAGGAGAGAGAAATGCTAGAATAGAAGATAGAAAGATAGAAAAGAGAAAGAAGCCATTGAATTTGAGAGCAAGATAATGAGAAGAAGGACAATAATGTATGAATGTGTCAAAAGATGAGAAAAGTTACATGTCCCCTCCTTTTATACCTATGTCAGTGTGACATGGGATCTCTATTATTTACACCTTAAATCCTTATTCTTCCCAACTTCTTACAATCCATCCGGTCCTAAGGGTTTTTACTCTAAAAAACAAACAAGGATTGGAAAAAGGATGGATAGAATGGAGTACTACTTTGTTTTTCACTTTACAAATGGAAATGAATGAAAGATAAGAGACATATAGACTAAAATGAAGGAGTGGAAGTAGGCCTCAATAATATACATGATCAAGAATACTTCAAACGTACTTGGAGTCTCAAAGTCTTCAATTGATAAGCTCAAAATGAAGTAGACAGCTTGCTATATAAATAGACCCTGTTGAACCAAATTTGCCATAACTTTTGATAGAAGTGTCCAAATGAGGTGTGCCACATGTCAAAACGTAGCTCTTGAAGATTACTCTGACAATATGTATACCCATCATCAATATATTGCTGGGTTTATCATGGTAGGGGCTTTTGCACATGGGGCCATATTCTTCATTAGGGATTATGATCTAGGTGACATAATTCTAAAAATTAGGGAGAATAAAAACTATTTTAAAACAGTTTACTGTTATGTCCTTGTCTGCATCGTAATTGGCTCCATAGTCAGTGAGCTTTAGCCACAATGTGTCCCTTAGCTAAGGAAACTCATATAATATGGAATCAGGCCTCCAAGAAAATTTCTCAAGTGGTAAACCTCTCCATTTGATCAAATATTCAATGATGGAATCAGATCAAATCTTCTTCTCACGCTAACCTATGATAACCTCTGGGATGTACTGAATAAGACCTTCTTCATCAATAGGTGGTAGCTCATCAATTGTATCAACATGATCACCATAGAAAGGCTTGAGCCGACTAATATGGAATACATTATGAATCTTAGTGGAAGAGGGTAGCTCCAATCTATATGCCAAGTCTCCAATGCACTTTTTAGGTTCCAATAGGGGCCATAAAATCTGTGAGCAAGCTTGTTACTGGATCATATCGAAACTTGGGCACCTTCAACAAAACCAATTCTCCTTCTTGGAACTCTAAAGGTCATCTCTTCTCATTTGCATACATCTTCATTTGGTCTGGGGCTTTCCTAAGATTCATCTTATACTATTGAAGAAGGGTGTGCATTCATTCCAATTGTTTCTTTCCATGAGGATTGATTCTTTCATTAAAGATGACTATGGGTAAGGGCACCCTATAGCCATACATAGCCTCAAAGTGTGAAACTCCAATGCTAGCATGAGTGGAGTTATTGTAGGCAAACTCAGCCAAGTGCAACCAAGAATCCCATGATTTTTTGATGTCATAATAACAGAAATGGCAAAGATAAGTTCCCAACTACTTATTTATCCTTTTTGTTTATCCATCAGTTTGTGGATGATAGGCTGTAGAGGGAGCCAACTTAGTGCCCATGGATGTGAATATCGCTAGCCAAAAGTTACTCATGAACTTTGAATCTTTGTCATGAACAATCACTTGCGGTAATCCATGTAATCTAAAAGTTTGCTCCATGAAATAACAGGCCACTTGAGAAGCAATAAACTAGGTCTTGGTTGGAATGAAATGGGCTGCCTTGGCGAGTCTATCCACTACCACATATACACTAATCCATATCTTTTTGGTAGTAGGCAAGCTAGTAATGAAGTGCATTGTAATGTGCGTCCATTTTCCTGTAGGAATGAGTAATGTCTGTAACAAAACACCTGGCTTATGGGTGTTGTCCTTATTTTGCTGACAAGGCATGCACTTTATGATGAAGTCTTTGACATCTTTCCATAGCCCTTTCCAATAGAAGCTTGTGCTGATCCTATCATAGGTTTTGAAAACTCCAAGGTGTCTAGCTAAAGGCAAGGAATGCAACTCCATAATTTTCCATGTAAAAGAAGAAGTAGAGGGAATGAGAATCTTGTCATTTAAGTAGATGAGGCCATTTTAAAGTTAATAATGTGAGTTATCTTCCATGAGACCTTGTTGTAATTTCTAAAAAATATGGCTGAGCTCTTCATCCAAAAGATAAGCCTCTTGTAGTTCTTCAATCCAATCACTGTGTAGCTCATTGGTGAAACTTTGTAAGCCCACATAACGAGAAAAAGAATCAGTCACTACACTGTCCTTGCCCCTCATATGAGTGATATCAAAATCATAAATTTGTAGTGCAGCTATCCACTTACGCTACTTAGGAGTAAGATTGGAATGAGTGAGAAAATATTAAACTCTAAAGAGGTTGCTATACAAATAATAGTACCATTTCTTTGTTGCATTCAAGATAGCTAACATCTCTTGGTCATAAACATTCATAGCCATTTTCTTATCTGTAAGCTTATGGCTTTCAAAGGCAATTACTTCATGCTCTTGTAATAAAACAACCCTAATGCCTCGGCCACTGGCATCGCACTATATGGTAAACTCCTTCAAAAAATCTGGGCATACTAGAATGTAAGAGCAGAAGTAAGGAGTTTCTTTAATTGGTTGAAGCTACTATTTGCAAGAGCATCCCAAAAGAAAGCTTCCTTCTTCAACCTATCAATCAAAGGAGTAGCAATAGCCACATAATGCTTGATGAATTGGCAATAAAATGAAGATAGACCAAGAAATGCTCTAAGTAAAGTAGTGGTAGTGGGTGTCGGCCAATCTTTAATACATATATCTTCTTGGGGTTAGCCTGGATCCCTTTTTTACTGACAATATGTCCCAAGTATTCCACTTCAGTCTACATGAAAGAGCATTTTTTATCCTTAGCAAAGAGTCAATGATATCTCAATACATAAAAAATCTTCCTCATGTGTGATAGATGGTTATGAAGTGTCTTATTGTAAATTAGAATGTCATCAAAGAAGACCAAGACAAACTGAAAGAGGAAAGGTTGCAAAATCTTGTTCATTAGACTCTGGAAGGTAGCTAGAGCATTTGTAAGCCCAAATGGCATCATTAGGAAATGATAGAGCACTTGATCAGTCCTAAAAGCAGTCTTGATTTCATAATCCTTGTGGGAGCTTTCGCTCAACTGCCAAGACCCTTGGACCGCTTATTGTTTCAAGCATTTCAAGCCGAGCACTAATGGCTACCTCTCACATAGCCGACGCGCCATCCATATCTACGGGTGTAGTGAGCTTACCTCCATGTCGATCAAGTTACCTCCTCTCCCGCGCACTCCGGTAGCTCCACGATCCAAGTGCAAGCTTCAAGCAAGCTCCATCCTTAAGCTCCACGGTCCAAGCTCCATCGCCGCGAGTAAGAGAAGAGAAGAGAAGAGAAGAGAAGAGAAGAGAAGAGAAGAGAAGAGAAGAGAAGATAAGAGAAGAGAAGATGGAGAGCTTCTCCTCCCCAGTCCCTTTGTGAGATGCCCGCCCATTGGCTTTCCAAGCACTCTTTTAGTAGTCTATCGAGAAACAAATCTAAGCGTCACTGCCCGACACTCCGAGGGAATGTTCTGAGTTTTGTCGCCTAGGGTTTCCCGAATCCACCTCGCAACGGAATGTTCACGACCGAACCCACTAGGATCGACCTGAAATTCGGGTTCCTAGTTGTCAAGGTCTCTTGTTAGCATTCTAGCGTCGATGGATCTTGGACATCCTACTTTACGCAGAGATACCCAATCCAAAGTAGACCCATGCCGCACTTGGTTCAAAGAGAATGGGAAATGAGAGGGATGCGTTGCTCAACCTCTCTGCCCATAGGGCATAGTCCCATTCCGGTCCCCTAAAACGACATGAATCGGGTTCTAACCTATTAATACCTAAAGGTCAAATGACGATAAAAACTCTTGAGAAGCCTCCCAGTTCTCTGGGACCACCCTGACGGACCCGTCGGGGGTTTCGCCCACCCGCTTCCCTTAATAGCTTTAGTTTTCTAATTAGGTCCTACCACATTTATGTGTGACACTTAAAGTCAGCTTCATTAATTAAGCCTTTTAGGGAACAGGGTTCGTTCACATAACTTATAGCACAGACATGAAAACAGAGCAAAGCAATCTATTGACAAACAAAATCAAACAAGTTCCTTAACTTATCTTCAAGTTAATCTATGTCTCCCGCCCATACAGGAGAAATTATGTATCGCTTCTGTCCAACAGAAGTATCCCTTCTGCCCTGCAGAAGTAATTGGTCCAATTCACATGGCACCACAAACTGAATCCTGTATCTAGAATAGGATCTCCCAACATGCCCAGATGTTGGGGGTCACGGAGGTCTTCAACTCCATTCTAGACCTAGCAAGGGGTGTCCAAAGCTCCAACTGACTCGCAAGCTGTCTAAGAGCGAAACATCATTCCCGTGGCCTTTTCACCACTCGACCTTCGGCCCATGAATCGAGCAGTGCCCTCTCGGGTTAATACGCAGTGCGACCATGGAGATGATCCACTCATACAATATATCCTTCCTTAATTAAATCCTTTAAGAATCAAGCACAAACAAGGCATTCAGCCTAATATCATTTTCCAAGAAAACATTCCTTTAATCCCATGGCGACTTGTCATTACAGACCCTTGCCATGCATTTACCATAAATCACAAGCACTTGGAATAATCATCCAAACAACAACTAATAACTAGTTGAATATAAAAGCATTTAGGATGTTGTTCGATCAATCAACAAAACCAATTGCATTCTTTCCTACCAATGCAAGAATAGATGATATAACATTTCCACCGTATATTTGCTCTTCCCCTTGGGATCTAAGAGCAATACTATACAAACATGATCTTAACACTTCCTTCCTTTGGCTAGGGCATATGTTAAGGGTTCAAACTCTATTCATGATGTAAGTTCTATAGGTCACTTACCTTGCTTGATAACCCAACCCTGGATTTGGATTGGCAAAGTCATCGTTATCCGATGGATCTCAAGACATCTTAGTTTTAACCCTTATGATTAATTTCTTGTACTAGCTCTTAGTCAAGTCATGAGGCAACTAGAAATTTATCCTCATATATCAAACATGTTATAGGCATAACGTGTGAATACTTAATAAGATAAGTGCGAGATGATCTCAAGTAATTAGACTTCAATCGGCTTGCATTGGGCTAGAATCTAGTTTTTCTTAATATTTGGGCTCTTAGGCTAAGTACTTTTGAAGTATCTAAAACTTTAAACTAGTACTTTCTATTCATGATTCTCAATGTCATATTCTTTTAGTAATTATGCTATTTGTAACCCTTGACTATACTTTAATCTAGCACTTGTGTGCACGATCTTTTAATGTCGTTCTTTTGATGACTATGGCATTCATAACGCTTGACTAATTCTTCCTTGTAATTACTCTACTAGCAAATAAGTCATATGTAACTAGGTGCAATTATCTTCCCTTGATATATGCACTTCACAAACTCCATCTTTCGAGTAGGTGAGATGAAATTTATCCTTTCCCATGACCTATACTCGTGCATCGTAGTATGGGGCCTAACGTATCTCATACAAGAATCAAAGCAAGCATCTATCAATTTGAAAATACATTACTTACGACCGGAATCGTAGTTGGATTGACACTGATGCCTTTGCCCGAAGCCTTGTTTGTTGGTTGCAAGATTGTCATCCGCACGCGAGATTCTTCGCTTGGAGGCCATCGTCCGCAAGTAGACTCAAGAGATTAAGAAGGTGGAATAGATTCAAGATGGGAGAGCGTAAGAGAAGATAGTTAAGTCAAGGATCGAGATAGAGGGAATTGAGCTAATTCTCTTCCTTGCAGCCTCTCGGGGCGACTCTTCTCTCTCTCTCTCTCTCTCTCTCTCTCTCTCGCTCTCTTTCAAGCTCTTTCTCACAATCTCTTGGAGGGGTATCCTTCTCTCTACCTCTCTCTCACAGCCTCTCGGGGTCTCCTTATGCTTTTCTTATGCCTCTCCCATGCCTCATATTTATAGTGAATTAGAGAAGAGGGCTTGTGGTTCAGAAGTTGAGCTCTTTGTGGAGGGGGATCTTGGAAAGATCAGTGATCTGATGCTCAGATCATAAATCTGATGGTTCCATTGGCTCCGAAAGGGGGGTAAAACACCAAGACACTTGATTAGAAAGCTCTCAGTTCACTCCTTCTTCTTTTCTCTGTTCGAAGTGCTGTCCACTGCCTGTGTACTGCGATCGCAGCACGTGCGATTTCGCAAATCCTCTCTTTATTTTTTTCTTTTTATAAAATCTCCAAACTAACTAAAATATTACTTGTCTTTTCTTTTAAATGACATCCAGTTTTAAAAATCTCCATATCTTTTTTTAGTATAATATCTAAAATATAATAGTTTTACCCAAAATCTAATATTTTTGGACCATCCAAACTATACACATTAACCTAGTAATTAATATAACTCATAAGTCTCATTCACGTTGTAATTTACGTGAAGGGTGACTACGGTCCTTTTCAATCTGAGAAAAATATCGGATTTATGACTCTCGATTTTTTTAAATAAAAATATTTTAAATTAAATAAAAATTATTAATAATTAATATTAGTTAGTTTTTACCTTAGTTAGTCTTTAGTTAGTAATCTTACTAACTTATTAATTGACCAACTAACTTTTGAACTAACCAACTAACTTTTATTGTGCGGAGATATTACACCCTCACCCTCACACACTCACTCCCTCACACTTTCACATTCCCTCTCTCAAGCACAAGCTCAAGCAAGCAAGCAAGAAGAAGAAGAGGAGGAGAGCTACTTTTGGCCATACACAAGAATGAGCTTCTCATTCACTTTTCAACTTTATATACAAAACCCTAAATCCCTTTTGGGCGGTCATCCCCTTATCCCCTTTTTTACATGGCCGACCGTGGCTTAGGCCCTTTTTCCCATTGTCCTTCTATCTTCCTAGCTTCCTTTCCATCGCCCGTCTACATTTACAAATTGCATGGGTGAGAGCCTGGTGCTCCTTGAATTAAACCATGATGCGCTTGCGCTCTTTTACGAAAGTATTGACTTGCACTTTTCCTTGCGCGCCTTTCTCCCTTATTTAGGACTTTTCTCCTTGTGCATCTTTGTTTTCCGTTTCACTTTGCCTTGGCCTTTGTCTTATGCTTTAGCTTTTCTGGATTTTCCACCTTTGTTCGTTTGAGGGTTAACATTACTCGCCTCCTAGATGAGTGCCAGTCCCATGGCACTCACCGTCATAGGTAGCAGGCTTTAGCGTGCACCGAAGACGTGGGTAGTAAGGACGTCTGTGGTTGCCATGGAGGAGTGTTGGTAGTGGTGGGGAGGAAGGTCGTTGGGGGCCTAGGTGGCTGGTGGTAGGGCTATTGGAGTTGGTGGTAGGGCTGTTCTTTGTGGGGATTGCACTGATGGAGTATAAGTGGCAGTTTGTTTGGGGATTTTGCACATGGTAATTCTTGGCGGGCTTGCAGGATGATAAAGGATCATAATTGAACACAGGGACACTGCACTATCGGTAGTTGGTAGCTATTGGACCTGTGTGATGAGGACAATATATTTTCATGGCCATTCGTGCAGCGCTTACCACAATTGATTGCAATGATATTAAGATAGAGTGCAAGAGGGAATCATGTGAATGGGTCAGGGTGAGAAGTCTAACCATAGGCAAGACAAGCTCCCTAGGTATGTCCTGCCCTTGATGTGCTTTGAATTATTGTGGGTGATCCTAGGGGGCTAGGGGACTAGGGATGGGATCAGTCGACCAAGGTCAGTGGTGGACGCACCTAATTTGAGGACCCCTAGGTGCTGTGCTGTGATCGTGGGTGCTTCTTATTGTTTTGTTCTTTTCTTTTCTATTTTTTTTCTATTTTTTTGTTTCTTTTTCTTATGATTTTTTCTTTGTTTGTTTTTTTTTTTTTTTGGGCCTGTTTGAGTACAACCATTGCAATATGTTGAGGCTATCAACCTTTCAATGGGTTGGGAAATGTCAAGCTTCGAAGGCTCAGAAAATGGATATTCCAGTGATGATTGTGCCCTAGCCTCGTTGTTAGAGAAGTAGTTATTGAGATGGGGAGATACACTTGAGATACTGCAAACCTCTTTGCAACACATGATGTTGGTACAATTGAGGTAACAACTGTCGTGAGTCCACTGTAGAGCTTGACCCAGGAAGAGAGCGTAGCCCACGACTATGCTTTGGTTCGTGCGACGTGGGTACTCGCAAGGGTGATTTTTCGCATTCGACAGCGTGACTTTGTCATGGTTCTTTGTGAGGTTAGTGGTCTTGCGGTGACTTGGGCATTGAACACGTTTGCACGAAGACCTGTGTCATCCTGCATCCACTTGTCACTTCATGAGAGTATATGCAAGTCGCATGCGTCAAGTACAACGAACAAATGTAATCATGTCTAGATATAACTTTTTCAAGATCCTATGATGCTGATTGCGATGCCTATTTTAGTGCTTGTTAAAGATGTGGCATATATTAGCGATAGGTAAGGGAAGTGTGTACAAGTGGGGAGCTTGCCCCTTTAATCATCAAAAGACAAAAAGTTATGGCAGGATGGCTTGTTAAGTTGCTTGTATATCATAGGGGCTACTCAATTTGCATGAGGCGGGGTGAGTCCGGGTGGTCAGGCGACTGAGGCTCTGCTGGGTGAGGGGCTCCTATGAGGTTGGGCAGGGAAGATGTCGGCAGGGACCTGAATGGTGTAGTCTCTGGCCGCAACTGTTTCCAAAATGCTTTTGAACAATGCATCGAATTCTTCCTTGTCTGAGCTGCCCTTTCTGCCTTTGAGCACCTGGTGCCCGAGCATCTGTTGGGGGCTTGCACAACCTATATTGCCACACCTTGTGTGCTTCTTTGAGTTTCTACTCCCCTGGCCTGGGGATTCTTCAGCCTACGTCTGGGGCGGTGTCGCTTGGGACCTTGTTTCTTTGCATACCTTTTGAGGGTAGGCACGTAGCCCACCGGCATAGGAGCTTGTGCTTCATGTTCCCTTCGACAGCGGAGAGTGTCTTTGCAAGCCAACTGCCCTAGGTGCTCCATGTCTTCCACATAGGGGGACCTGTAAAATGCGAACCAAGGATTAGGCCTTGATATAGGATAAAACCATTTGTATGATGAAAGGGATTATAGTGTGGGTTATCAAGCGCATATGATGCGAAGGGGAGGGGTGAGGCATGCAGTGTTTGTTGTAGAGGGATGGCCCCCATGATGATGTTCATTTGGCCTCCAGCCATTAGCAGATCTTGGCTCATGCTAAGTTACGTGGACTGGTTGGAGTGGGGCAGGGCTCATCCTCGGAAGGATAGACCGGAAAGGGGGAAAGGTGTATAGAAAGAGACAATACCTTGTCTACACCATTAAATATGTTGGTCAGGGCTTCCTATGGTGGTAATGAGGGTTGCATGCCCTCCGCCTGGAGGTAGGAATGGTCACACAACTTCTAAATGTGTGGTGAGAGGAGGACCTGAGGAGCTTAGCCTATTGAATCCAACTCTTCTCCCTGCGCTTGACTATTATTGCTTGTGTGTGTTGATAGTGTGTATACAGGGTCACAAAAGTCATTGTTTATTTATGTACATATCTATGAATCCATGTCACTTCACGAGGATAAAAGCCAATTGTAGAACTCCGGATTGTACTGGAGCGTGGCACACCATCTAGTACTCGTGGCAGCTTACTCAATACCGATAGATATTTTGCAATATCGAGTAGCATGGAAGCTTGTTCGAGTCTACTAGCAACATGTAACTCCTCCTCAGTGAGAACCTTATCAGACAAAGAGTTCTCTTGGCTAGTTTCAGCTAAGTCCGTACCCTGAATGGCAGTCAGCACTCGAAAGGAAGTTGGTGCCACATAGGTTGGGTGTCTTTGAGACCGCCATTTGGCCAATCGCTCCCTTGAGACTGTCATGATCTGGGCTCCTAGTTTGGCCTTGCAATGCGGTTTTCACACCAACATTGTTCAAATTGACTTCGACCCTCTGATAGTCACTTTAGTTGCTCTATCTCTAAGAGATTTGGTTGGCAGAGCACATCATTGAATGTTACAGTTAAGCGTAGTTCGTCGGCTTCCTCGTCAGAGATAAGTTGCAGGCGTTCATATAGGAGCCTGTTATAGTGCTCGTCAAGATGTTCTTGCTCTTCCCAGGATAAGGGAAATGGTAAGTATTCTTCAAGTTGCTCTTTAGGGAATGCGCCCATGTCTGCCAGGACATAGACACGTGCGAACACTTTGAGCTTAGCATCCAACTCGGTTAAGCATTTTGTGACACTTCTATGTTCAACGATGGCTTGCTCGGTTGCTATCTCATGCAAGGTTCTAGGAGTTTGCCTGGGCTTTAGCATAGTTGGGGGCTCAGGCCTAGAAGAGCAAGTTTGGTCAACGCTAGGATTTCTTATGTTCTTGGGGTTTCCATGTTTCTCATGAGGCTTCGTTATTGTGTCATGGTTCTCCTTGGATGTGACTGGTATAGATTTGTCACCCTGTTGTGACAGCGTTGTATCCACTCTTGATTGGTTAATGCGAGTTCTGTTGTCGGTGGATTGAGTGTTGTAAGCAACCGTTGATGGTAACGACTGCTTTGATTTTTCAGAGCACATGGATGTGTCTGAGGTTTCACCACTATTAGGAGAGGCATCAATGGGTTCAATGGTGGATGGACTCGATGCTTTATTCCTCAGCTCTCTAGCGCTCTTTGTCTCAATGTTCTTGGCATCCATAACCACTTGCAACTGCTGTTTTTTTCGTTGTTTTCTCCTCTTTTTCTTAGTTAGTGAAGGTGTATCTCTTAATGACTCAGGACCCTGGACCAGGTCAACTGTTGATGTGCTTGTTGGGCCTCAACATTCTCTTTCTCTAGTGTGTCCATAATGGGATATAGCCGTGGCTTGCTGAATAGCTTGCCAGGTTGTGAGGGTACAACTGCCTTCCTTTTCGGGAAGTCTAGCTCTTCAACCAATTGCCTTGTGTTTAACTCCTCCAGCCTAGGCTTTAGGCACTTTGGAAGTGCTGGAGTTGTCAAGGAAGTTAGTTGTGACATCTCCTCCATAGGTAAACTACTAAGGACACGTTCCACAAGGGGCATTGTCACGGCCAAGGGCTGTGACTGTTGTGATCCCTAATTGAAAGTAGTAGCAGCTAGTCCAATGGGCTTGCTACCCTT
Source organism: Lygodium microphyllum (assembly GCF_053477565.2). NCBI lineage: Eukaryota > Viridiplantae > Streptophyta > Polypodiopsida > Schizaeales > Lygodiaceae > Lygodium > Lygodium microphyllum. The sequence goes on along the minus strand of NC_141160.1, from coordinate 41,538,250 downwards.
AGTGGATTGTGGTATCAAGTCCCTAGGGCGATCGGAAGTGGTCGTGTCTTTTGTTGCTCTTTGAGCATTCCTCTGTGTAGATTGAGGATGAGTTGATCTAGTCACACGAGGTTGCTCAGGCATATCCTTAGGCCGAGAGCTATGAATGGTGTCACGTCCCACCTCTTGGACATTTGGAAGCTTAGATGGAGATAGAGATTAGGATTGAGTAGTCACCCTTGACGACTGCTGTAGTGCTTCCTGTGTCCATTTGGAAAAAGAGGATGTATGAGATCTAGGACTCTTAGGTGGACTTGGCACTGGCTGAATGATTTGCTTGAGGCTATTAGACGATTGTGCTATTTGCTTTGCTGAGCATCACCCTTCTCACGAGCAGCGTTGTGCCTCTGGTGCTCATTATCCTCTTGGGAAGTCAAAAGCTCCTTGAGCACTAATGGTCTTTGTACACGCTCAATGGTTACATATGACATTTGCTTATTAAGCATGCTAGGTTGAGGCTCTTTCTTTTGAACACTCATGTTTGGTATCTTACCTCGAGACCTGGAGTTTCTCTTAGGTTTCCTCCTGTGCCTCGTTGCTTTTGGTGCAATCTGGCCTTCAGCCTGATAGAGGTGGTTTAGCAGGGGGTTTTGGTATCCAAATCCATCGGTTACCTATGTAATACCCTTGAGCACATAGCAACGCTTTGGATGTCCATCGCGGCATTGTGCTGACCCTCCATCGATGCCTTCGTCTATAAGGCTTGGGCTTCTTTTGGGGTCTTCTACGATATTTGTAAGTCCAAAGCCCGTCTTTGGCATTGTCTCTTGAGCTTCTTGTTTCAGGCATGGCCTCACTCACTGGTTCTCGTTGTTCGACCTGTGCTTGTATTAGCTCTTCCAACAAGTCCTTGCTCTCGTTAGTAGGCTTGACTGTTATGTCAGCACATTCCTTGCCTTTCCCTTGAGGTTCAATGAGGTCACCCTTGCTAAAGGTTGTGGCTATCCTCACACCCGGTAGTGTCAGGTGTATCCTCTGTGCTACATAGTCAGCCTCACACTTGATCGCCCTTTTGAAGGGTCTTCCAAGGAGGGTTTCCTCCTGTAACTAGAACTATTGGGAGGAACATGAAATAGGATAGACAAGCTTTCAGTTTCAATTGTCGCAAGGATTTTGCACTTCCCTATGAGTGCTTGTGGGTGTCCCCCATAAGGGCTAATAGTTGCATTAGTCGGTGTGAGCTTTGGTTGGCCTAGTAGGGTCTATGATTCATAGGTCAAGATGTCAAAATCTGCTCCTTCAAATCAAAGCATTGATAGTATGCTATCTTTTCGCGGTGAGTTTGACCCTAAGATAAGTAGGTGGTACTATGTCTTCGTCTTCCGGGTCTTGGCTTGTGAATTTAAGCCTTCTGACAAATGCCCTTGAGTCCCCAACTACACGACCAGATGTGGATTCTCCACCGGTATCTTGGGTCGTTAGTGCAGTGCTGCTCAAGGTACATCTCTCGTCAAGAGTGTCATGTCTAGTCATCTTCGCATTTATAGCTTGCTGAAGTTGCATTTTGGTCTGACTAGACATGGTCTGAACACAATGTCTTTGTGTTCTCGTGGTGTGGCCTTTTTTCCCTTGATGGCTAGATTGGCCTGTTGAGATTCTAGGGTCTCTCTTTGTCTTTGTTTGGGTGTGGGCTTCTGGTTGTTGCTTTGTAAGTGAAGATCTATGCTTGTGTAGAGCCATCACTACAGTAGGGACTAATTCGGAGGACCTGTCACGGCACGCGTTTTCTCTCCAACCTACTTGAGGGAGGTGCGAAGGCAGAGCTCCCTCTACGGGGGTCCGAGGGGGGGGGCAGTCCCCCTTGGCCCATAGGGCCGTTACAGTAGACACCATGCACAATTTGGAGGACTTTTTATAGCCAAAATTTGAACTACTTGCTCTAAGTTTCAGGCCAATGATGGATTTGTGATGTGCCTTTAGCTCTACGTAGCTTTTGGGGCCAATTTTGGGGTTTTGATGCGTCAAAATTTGTGTTCTAGATACCTGTCCGATTTTGACAGTTTTCTGTCCGATTCTGAGATGTTCGATTTTCAGGAGTTTGATTATCAGAATCGAACGTCCAATTTTGGGTTGGTCCGATCGGCCTAGTTGTCCGATTTTGGTCACGTCCGATTTCAGGAGAATCGAACGTTCGATTTTGACATGTGTTCGATTCTGGGTGGTCCGATTCCTTGTGTCCGATTTCCAGGGTCCGAGTGTTCGATTTTCAAAATCGGACTGATCAGTTAGACAAGGGGGTCCGATTATCCGATTCTAGACTGGTTCGATTCTAGGAATCGGATCAGAAAGGTGGTCCGATTTTTGGAGTCGGATGGTTAGACTCCAGAGATAGGGCAATCCTATTCTGGGACTCGGACAAATTGGTTCGACTGCGCGACCGACGGCCCGCGAGTTGCACGTGACGCCTCTAGGCTGACATCTACTCCATCGAATCGTGCCGTGCCGTCTAATTAGATGCAAAGCCATAGAGGGAAACGCCTAGAGTACCTGAAAATGGTGTGGCGCTCGAATCGATCAGCACGTTGATGATCTCCCCGCAGCTCTCTCTCTCTCTCTCTCCTTGGCTCTCAAGCACACTCTCTTTTCAGAGGGCAGGGTGTCAAATGTGGTATTTCCTGATTCCCTGGGCCTCTTATTGCCCCATCCTAGCCTGCTGTGACCTCAGAAGTCAGTCCCTCATACTCTTTCAGCCAAGAATCTGAATATGTGCCTCTATTTCCCTGTTTCAACCTGTTATACACAACAATAGAAAACCCTACTGTTTTCCTTCTTTTTTCCGATCCTAACCTTAACCTAATGCAACAAAAATCAAAATCAGAGATGGAGATGGATGGTCCTACTCTAATATTTAACAACAAATCAAAAACCTACTTGCTAAGGAGATCGAATACCTCTTCAAACTCCCTCGCTTCCTACCTATCTACCTCAAGCACCGGTTCGGGGAAAACCCTACTCCAATGCTCGATTCGAAGCGTGCAAGCGCTCAAGGCTTGAATCTGTTGGTCCCGGCAAGGGAACCGAAATGTGAGAGCTTTCGCTCAACCGCCAAGTCCCTCAGACCGCTTATTGTTTCAAGCGTTCCAAGCCGAGCACTAATGGCTACCTCTCATATAGCCGACGCGCCATCCATATCTACGGGTGTAGTGAGCTTACCTCCATGCCGATCGAGTTACCTCCTCTCCCGTGCACTCCAGTAGCTCCACGATCCAAGTGCAAGCTTCAAGCAAGCTCCATCCTCAAGCTCCACGCTCCAAGCTCCATCACCGCGAGTAAGAGAAGAGAAGAGAAGAGAAGAGAAGAGAAGAGAAGAGAAGAGGAGAAGATGGAGAGCTTCTCCTCCCCGGTCCCTCACCCTCACACACTCACTCCCTCACACTCTCACACTCCCTCTCTCAAGCACAAGCTCAAGCAAGCAAGAAGAAGAAGAAGAAGAAGAAGAAGAATAAGAAGAAGAAGAAGAAGAGGAGAGCTACTTTTGGCGCCACACAAGAATGAGCTTCTCATTCACTTTTCAACTTTATATACAAAACCCTAAATCCCTTTTGGGCGGTCATCCCCTTATCCCCTTTTTTACATGGCTGGCCGTGGCCTGGGCCCTTTTTCCCATTGTCCTATCTTCCTAGCTTCCTTTCCACCGCCTGTCTACATTTACAAATTGCACGGGTGAGAGCCCGGAACTCTTTGAATTAAACCATGATGCGCTCGTGCTCTTTTATGAAAGTATTGACTTACGCTTTTCCTTGCGCGTCTTTCTCCCTTATTTAGGACTTTTCTCCTTGTGCGTCTTTGTCTTCCGTTTCACTTTGCCTTCGCCTTTGTCTTCTGCTTTAGCTTTTTCGGATTTTCCACCTTTGTTCGTTTGAGGGTTAACAATCGTATTGTATATAGATCTCATGATACCTTGACCTCAAGTCAATCTTCGTAAAGAATCTAGCCCCCTTGATCTCATCAAGAAAATCATCAATCCTGGGTATTGGATACATGTTCTTCATTGTCATCTTGTCAAGATCTCTATAATCAATACACATTTTGAAAAATCCATCTTTCCTTTTAACTAACAAGATTGGAGATGAATAAGGTGAAGAACTAGGTTCAATGAATCCCATTTCAAGAAGCTCCTTGATTTGCTTGGATACTTCTTCCTGCTCACACATGGACAGTTTGTAGGGTGGCTTATTGATTGGCATTGAGTTGGGCTCCAAATCAATGGGGTGATCTATTGCTCTCTTGGGAGGCAATGAAGTAGGCACCTCAAACAAATCTTTGTACTCCTCAAGAGGAGATTTCAAGGTTGGGTGACTTGCTGAATTTGTGGACTGCTCTTCAATCTCTTTATTCAAGTGTAAGACAAATATCTGTGAGCGTCTCTTATACTCCTTTTTGAGTTGTTGAATGGTAATAAGATGAAAATATGATCTACTAGTAATTTCATGTAAATGGATGAGCTGTCCATCAAAGATAAAATCCATATATAACTGTGAGAAATCCATAGTGATTTTGCCTAATGTCATCAACCAATCACAATGGAGCACAATATCTATGGGTTCCATTTCCAAGGTTATTATGTTTACTTTTGCTTCATAATTTTCAGCCAGCTTTAAAGAAATGTGTGGGCATATTTGGGTGCTGATTTCTTCTTCACCATTAGCCACCTGAACTCTTATGGATTGTTGTAAGTCAATGGGAAGACAATTCAGCTTGTTCATAATGGAATTATTAACAAAACTGTGTGTACGGCCACTATCTATCAAAATGAACACGACCTTCCCATGAATACTACCCTTCATAACAAGTGTATTAAGGATCTTAGAACTTGTCTAAGTATCCATGGAAATGGAACAACTAGTGGTAGCAAGTGGCTCTCATCATAAGTCCCACCTGGGTTGTGGGTTGAAAGGAACACTCCCACTTGGATCAAAAGGAAAAGAGTAGGCGAGATCATAAAAGTACTCTTGCCCAACTTCTTCCTCAAGATAATTATTTTTAGTAGTAGGTACAATTGCATTAGGCTCATCAATGTCATCTTCAAAATCCTCAAAGACTAACATACTATGAACCTTGGCTTTTGCATTTTTGTATACACACTTTGTGGCATGATCACGTGTATTATTTTTCCCACATTTGAAGTAAAAACATTTTTCATTTCTTTCTTCGTAAAGATCCATAGGAATAGACTTGGGATTCATATTGGTTGAAATAGATTTAGGTTTGTTGTCCCCTTGTTTGGAATAAACTCTAGGACTATTTGCTATCCTGAAATTGCTTTGAGGTCTTGAAGCATTGAATGGTCGATAAGTCGGCACTCTTAAGCCCCCACTTGGTGCATGATTGTGGCCATAAACATTGCCAACTTGTCCCTATTTGAAAGCAATCCTTTTGGCTATCTATAACTAGGCTGGAATGAAGACTCCCTTCTATGTTTCCTTTCATTGTGCTTCGCAAGCTCAATAGCTTTGAAAAGAGTGGTAGGGTTTTGCACCATAACATCAATTGATAATGAAGGTTCTAAACCATACATGTACTTGTGGAGTTTAGCTTCATCACTTTTGCTCTCTACATACATGGTAAGATCGAGGAATTGGTTGGTATACTCCCTTACACTTAGGCCTCTTTGCTCTAAGCCATACCATCTCTGTGCCAATTTCTCTTTTTCAAGAGGAGAGACAAAGACCTCAGCCATAAGTGTCTTGAATGCTTCCCAATTCTCTACAAGTATGTTCTCCTTCTTAATGTACTCCCATCAAGTATACAGAAAATCCTCCAAATGCAAGGAAGCAAAATGAATCTTCATATCTTCTAGGAAACATATCAAAGTAAGATTCCAATCTGGAAATCCATTCCTCTAGATTAGATGGTTAAGGTGATTGACCATTGTACTTTGCCAGTATGATCTTATCTTTTAGCTCTCTTTCATGGAAGGGTTGATATTCAAAAATAGAATAGTCATGAGTATTAGGCATTGAACCCCAAAAGAAGATGGAACTCTCCCCGTAGGTGGCTAAGAACTAGTATGAAACCTTTCCATTGGTAAAGGACCTCTAAAAAGTTGGGTATTCAGCCCAAAAGCTTGGGAATTGGCACCATTCAAACTGCCCAAATAGTCATAATGTCTTCATGAAGTCTCACCTACCTCATATTGGCTATTTGGGATACCCTTTCATCCAATGATTCCATGAACTTGACCATTTTGGTTAGGTGGCTGAAGTGGGACTGAGGGTTCATTGTTTGAATAAGAATTCTCCTTTGCTTCTTTTTAATCCCATTTGCATTTGCATCCATTAGGAGAATTGAGACATTACTTGAGCATTAGATTCTACTAACTTGTTAATGGAAGCCTTTGTTTGGGTAGCAGAATCCACTAACTTCTCAATGGAAGACTTCGTTTGATTGGTAGACACTATCATCTGCTCCACTCTTGATAGTAACTCAATGTGACATACACACCTATTCTCATGTTCATGGTATTTTTTAGTGCACTAATTTCTCCATGCACTTGAGGCTCTTCAAGGCTCTCTTGGGATATATTATCTAGCATAGAATCTCTAATTTGCTGTGCATACTCATCTTGTGCCTTATTTTGCCTTTATGCCCTGCCAGAGTAGTGTAGTCTTGTAGTATCCCCTTTCAGAAAATTGGCTATAACTTGAGCTAGAAAGCTTTGATTCCCAAAGTTTTTGATTCAAATTGAAGCCAACGATGCCTTATTTAAGATGAGCTATAACATGTTATAATAGGTTTAGGATAGAAAATTTTGCAATTCAATATTTGAGTCTTAATTGTCCAAGCCTACACCGTGTTTCAACCTATAAATACCGTGTTTCCACCTATAAGGGTAAAATTGTGGTTCCAAATGGCTACCAAATCCTATAGGAGACTGAATAGGACCTGTGGGCACCGTGTAGTACTTATATTTGTACTTCAATAATGAAGTTGGTACCTGTGAAGACCTATAAATACTGTCTAGTGTCCTGTAAAGTCCATGTTTTACCCTGTTTTGCTCTTGAAGGTACTTGAGTCTTTGAAGGTACTTTTGTTGGGGGTAAAGGCGCCTCTCCCTATCTGCTCATATATTACTGCACTAATAGTACCCGCACTTGCACATTGCAGGCAGTGGGCGCTCGTCACCATCACTTTATTCTTTATTCTTTTAGTGACAAATGAATAAAGGGAAGGCCGGTCACACATTGCAACTGTAGGAGTTTCCACATTGTGAGTCTCTCTCTCTCTTGCTCTTGCTCTCCCACCATAGCTTTCCCGTGCAAGCTTTGATCCTTCTCATCTTTCAACTAGTATTAGAGCATGGTTGCTTGAGCATTCGATCTTGGTCCATGACTCCTTCAGCATTCATTCGAATCCCTACACCATTGGTTCTCACTCTTGGCAGCCATATGCGACTCCTTCAAGCTTCAATCACTCCCCAGTTTCCTGAGCATCTACCCGGCCTATTTAGAAACCCTCAGGGCATTCCTTCAAAGGTATTGAAGTATTCTTTTGAGTGTTTATTTCAGTTTGTAGGGTACAACAGGAAGGGGCAACCATAGCTCCAACCATTGGAGCTCCCCTATTTCATATCTTGGCTCCTACTTGATTAGGCTTGACAAGGCTTGTGTAGGCCTTCTTTAGGCCCTACTTGAGCCACCCTTCCACCCCATTAATGCCATGTGGACCAGTAGCATACCTAGCAATATCAGTTTTGTTTGTGCTAGCTTGAAAACTTACAAAAAATTCATTTTTTACTTCATCCCTCCCTTAGTATTCATTGGCAGCTTGAAAACACTTCATTTGGCACTTGGGAATACCCCCTTAATGCTCAGCATTGGTGGTTTATCATTGGCATTGATATGTGGACTGATTGACCTCAATCTAGGACTATTTTTCACAATCCACAGGCAGCCACAAATAGTGTTACATTAGCATTTTATGTTTATTCTTGGATAGCATTGGCTATTTGATGCCTGAATGCTTATTTTTGATGCCGGATGTTTGAGGAATGTATGCTTATTGATTGGCCATCATTTGGAGATGATTTAGTGGCATGAAATACTCAATTTTACATAGTAAATCACTGTTGTACACTCCAGGGCTGAAGCTTATTTAGTCACTTTATGCTTTGCCTATTGGTCACACGGGTGCTTCCCGTGTGTTTCATATGACTATTGGAGTATGTACTCATGACCAGAGTATAGGATAGAATATTGGGTAGGTAGTAAAGCCTGCAATGCAACGTTCTACTAGAGATAGATGTCCCCTTGATAGATTTCAACTCTCAATGCATTATGTATTGGTTACAGATGCGTAGGATAGCCTTTCACTTATGATGAGGCTACACACAGGGGTGACAGTCACTCCTAGGATAGGGCTATGTAGTCTGAGATAGACTCCTTGCATAAGAATGAGACTTAGGATTTGGTTTCCTTGCCTAGTGGCAAGAAGGCTCTGCCATGCAAATGGGTATACAAGTTGAAGAGTATTCCTGGACACCCCAAGATGGCTTATAAGGCAAGACTTGTTGCTAAGGATTTTAAAGAGGAGCATGGAGTTGACTTTGATGAAGTATTTTCTCTTGTGCTTAAGATGACCACCCTCTGCTTGGTTTTGGCCTTAGTTGCACAACTTGACTTGGACTTGTATCAAATGGATGTCAAGACGGTATTTTTACATGGGGATTTGCATGATGAGATTTACATGGAGCAACCTAAGGACTTTGCACAGCTTGCCAGGGAGCACCTAGTGTGCACATTGAAGAAAAGTCTTTATGGCTGAAATAGGCACCTAGGGAATGGTACCATAAGTTTGATGCTTTTATGCAATCACAGGGCTACAACCGTAGGGCTATGGATCTGTGCTTCTACACGAAGAAAGCTTGTGATGGATCTTTGCTTATTTTGGTACTCTATGTGGATGACATGCTATTAGCAAGGAAAGCTCATGATGAGCTAGATGCTCTTAAGGCTCAACTCAAGAAGATCCTTGGGATGAAGGATATGTGACAGGCCTCTTACATACTTGGTATGTGCATTACACAATATAACAGGCATCAGGGACTCCTCTACTTGTCACAGAGGGAGTACATTCATAAAGTCCTTGAGTGCTTCTGCATGTAGGACATGTGAAGTCTATTGGTTGTCCATTGTCTTCTTATGTGAAGGTATCATAGGCCGATTGTCCGCACACATATGAGCAAAGGGCCTAGATGGCCAAGATTCCCTATACATCCGCAGTGGGAAATATTATGTATGCCATGATAGCCACTCATCTAGATATTGCCTTTGTAGTTGGTGTTGTGGCACACTATATGGCTACACCTGGCAAGAAGCGTTGGGATGCTACAGATATGTGCATATGCTATGGCAGCCAAGATATAAGAATCGTGGGGTACATCGACTTTGATTATACAGGACATGGAGATAATAGAAAGTCCACTTTTGGCTATGTGTTCACCTATGCTGGAGGTGCTATCTCTTGCATGTCCAAGGTGAAAAAGTATACGGCTCTTTCCACCATTGAGGTTGAGTATGTTACAGCCACCACTGAGGCTTGCAAGGAGGCCATATGGTTAGGCCGTTTGGTTCATGACCTTGATATTGATACTATCCCTACACTACATTCAGATTCTATGAGTGCTGTTGAGTTAGCCAAGAATCCGGTCTTCTATGCGAAGACGAAACACATTGAGGTGATGAGGGGCTAAGAGGAGAGTGGTTTAAGGAGGAGCGGGTGAGAGAGGCTGAGAGGGGAGTGGTTTAAGGGAGGAGGGGCTTCCACCTAGATATGTGATGGTGATAGATGGCCATTCTTAAACCCTCCAAAGCTATTGCTTAGATCTCTAGACAACTTTATGAGCATAGGACCTCAAGAATGCTACCTAGGCGACATGGGAGATGGAAAATGCCGCCTATAACCTTGTCATGACCTTACATATTCACGAGGTCTCCAACATAATGGTCTCTAAAAATAGTTGCAACTTCTTTCTTCTTTACTTCCACATGAGAGCACTGGTTTGTTTGCCCCCTCTACCTCGTACGTCCACCACAGCCTCAAACCAATAACTCCTTGAATTGTAGCAATAACACCCTGCGGGTAGACATCTAGGGATGCTGAGGGTTCCCCCTCCCTGCCTTCTCCCTCTCCTTCTTCTCCCTCCAAAGGGGGCGGTGCCCAATCCCTGATAGTTTTTTGCATTGATGCAGGCAGCCTCAGGTGTCCCAAAGGTCTCCTCCCCTCTCATTTTTTCAGTTTACCATCTCCTTCTCTACCTCCCCTTTCCTTCTCTCCTCTCCCATTTTTGTCCTCTCATTGTCTACCTCCTCTTCCATTTTTTTCAGCCATGGAGGAAAAATGAAACTTGAAATATAGATTTTTAGTCATGGGGATGGAGTGTGGAGCTTACCCGGTGAGTTTGATGGAGAATGTTAGTCTTGTTTGAGCTTGTTGCAGGGGTTGCTCTCCTGAATCTTGCTTCTTCTTTGTGCCTTCCAACTAGCAATGGGAGAGAAGAAGAGGGAAACAAAAGAGAAAATGAAGAAGAAGAAAAAGAAGAAGGAGAAGAAGAAGAAGAAGAAGAAGAAGTAGTAGTACATAAGACAAAAAAGAAGATATGTTTAAATTAGTACAACACAACTTCCAATGGCAAGAGGTAGGTGCATGTTGAACATCCATCATAAGAGAATATTTCTCTTGAATACAAAAAAATTACTAAAATATATAAATGATGACGACACCTAACATCTGACAAAATAAAACATGCTAATAAAAATCTGTGATACATCATGACCTAATTTTTTTTATAAATACTCGCTAAATTTATTTTAAAAAAGACATGATTTTTTAACAAAAAGTATTTAACTAACTCTTGGGATTTTTCAATTTGTAGATTTTTAAAAATGATTTGGTTCATTAATGGATTGATTCGCAACTTCAACCGTCACTAAGAACTTGCCCATGGAGTAAGAGCTCATTTAATCTATATTTGGTGGGGATAACAAACTATTATTTCTACGTTCAAAGAAATTGGTAAACGATAGACATGCTATTAGATATAATATGTTTCCTCCATAGCTCCATTGTTTTTTGAGTTTCAAATTGGCTTTCGTGAGAGACGATGGCAGAAGTTACTCTTCAATGGTCAATCGACTTTCAATCACTAGAACGTATTGTGCCCCTGAGGGATGTAAAGATTCTTGCGAGCCCTTATTTTCTTCAATCACTTCTACCCCTTGACTAGAAGTTAGTAGGTTTGCATGCTATTTTCCAACTTGATGCTTATAGTGAAGAGATTGCGGTTCATGGCCAACTGGATATCAATGGTGTGGAGCAATTTTTGCTTGATTTTTCTCTTTCATGTTAGTATAAAATAGTACATTGTGATACCACTTTCACAATGGACCAAGGTGAAGGAATATAGACTATAGAAAATAGCAAACAAGCTCATTCACTTTCAGGATCTCTAGTAGACACAGATGTCATCTCAAATTTCTTTGCCAATTATAACAAATGCTTTTTGTGCACTCGTATAAACTCTGACTATTGACTTAGAGTTGGATGATGGACTTGATAGTTCTCATTTAATTCCACCAATAAAGAAAGAGATTTTACCTTGGATTGCTAACAGCCCCAGAGGAAAGAAGTTGAAGGATTTATTGCAGATGAGTGAAGGCCATTTTTTTGTTAGTGAGATTCCAAGAGAGTAAAATGGTTTTGTTGCTTTCGTTCTTCTGCCTACATATGACACATTTTCAAAAATGGATGGGATGCAGGAATAATATGATGGTTATATTTGGACAAGACCCCATCCAACTAATATCTTCCCTGATGCTACTTCAAAAATTAGCCATTGCCTTGGAGATTAGCAATGTCATCGAGTCAATTGTCCTTACTATGAGAGCAACAATCAACGTAATAAAATTTATTTTCATGGTTACCTCAACACCATAGTGAGAAAGGGGCTACTTGCAAGTAAAGAAAAACATTCAATCACCTGTCACTATTGTAGTAAAGTTGTCACTTGTTATACAACTTGTAATTGCAAAGTTTATTACATTTTGCCAAAGGACACAAGCATGGAGAGATTGATGCTTCATGTAGGCACTTACACACACAATGTGCAACTAGGGACTTCAATGACTATAATAAAAAAAGTAGATCTCTAGTTCACTCAATTTTGCAAGTGAATCGACACTGTGGTGCTAGGAAGATTCAAATGATTGTATCTTTGACAACTAATGGTTCAAAAGTGGAGGGGGAGAACAAGATCTTACAAACTTTTTGGAGGAGTTGATACCATTGGTTCAAAATCGGAGGTTAGTTTTGGTTATTCAAGTTTGCAAACTATGGTTTGTAGCATTTTGTTATTGGCTTAACAAACTTCCTTTTGTTGAGATTACAGGTTCAATAGTATTTTGATATGCCATAAGAAATAAGAAATGTGTGTTGTTGGAGATTGCTTTGATAACATTTTGGAGTTCAGAAAAATATGCATGTTTCCTTTTTTTCATGGTAGTAGATTTCTAGGGAAAGGAGGGGTGGGTGAAAAAATTTACATTTTCACGATGTCTACTAAAGGACACGGCTTTGGAGTGGAATTGGTATATCAAATGCAATGCTCAGGAAATGGAGACCTTTGCAAGTCTTGGGTTCACTTTAACTTTACACACAGAATAGATGATTGGGCAACAATGTGTTGTTATGTATATGATCCATGGTTCCTTCGGGAACCTTACTTGTTATCGATTTTCGTTAATATATTTTAGTTGTTAATCACTGTATTTTTTATTGTAGCTTGAAGGGGATCATGGTGATTGCTATTTGTGATACAAAATAAGAGGATACGCAAACACAAATTCTCTTTAAATGGAGATGCCTTAATAATGTGATGCCCAAGTGTGGACACCCTCATGCAGACTTTGTAGGTTTTATGGCTGATGAACTAGGTGCAAATTGGGTGGCGATCCACACTATTTTCAATGGGGGACTTGACAATGTGTTGGAAGGAAGAGAGTGATCATGTTTGTTTCAATGGGAACAAAGCTTACAAAAGCACACAACAAAGTACATGCCTTCAAATCTTTAGAAGCATCACTTGAATTTATGTGAGAGGTAGCACCTTTCAAAATCCATTGAAGAGGGCAAGAGGAATGCCATAGCTATACAAAATTGGTGGCAGCAAGTAGGACTACCTCTAGATAGTGCCATAGCATTGAAGAGATGGATCAAATGGTGGGAGAATAGGATAGACCATTGGGGTAGTACTACACATATAAATGTTTTTATTTATTTCTATTTGTCACATGCACATGTACTAATATCATTGGGGTGGGAATACCCAAGTACAAGAATAAAATAGACATGTAAGAGGAATTGCTGACTTTTTTTTTGGGTTGCAGGCTTCCTTGAGTCCTTGGGAGAGTGCTTGTATTCCCAACACAAATCTTTCTAAGAGTGTGCATGCAACTTGGTTGGCAGGGGAGGATGGAAAGAAGAAAATTGGTTTGTATGATGCATGCATCATTGACTTGATCAACTCATATATTCAATGTTCAAGGCAACTAGCCTTCACAACTGGAAGATACTCTAGAAGTGGTCTTGATATGGATGCTCTTATTAATAGGGTGGTTGCAAGAAACACCCTTTCACCTACATTCATAGCTCGAATAGTTCAGGGAGCAGTTCTTGGCACCCCCATGGACGGAGAGCCTTTCATTTCTGGGAACAAAGAAATAGTTCAAAGGAAAAGAAGAGCTCTAAGTGGTTGTAGCTCTCATAAACCTAGCAATCCAATGGAGTCAAGGGATAGAAAACAAAAAGGATGACTAGGCAAGATAAATTTTCAAAATGGAAATGACCAAGCTACAGAAGTAGGCTTGGACCATGAGGTGCATGCAGTGCCAATTGAAATGGATCTCCCAACTAATATTGTCTCAAAGGAGAAAATGCATATAAGTTTGTGGGCCATTCAGAGAATGCCCATTCATTGCAAACAAAAATGTTTTGGTGTTATAAATAGAAAGAAGTGTTGCAATGTGATAGAAAGTAGATCACTTGGGTTACTATGCCCTTCATTTTGGTTAGAGAGGGGAGTTCAAGGTAAGCCTATTGCACAATGGTTCTGGTTTTGCAGTCATGATGTGGAGCATACATGGGATGTTGATAAACAAGTTAAGCATGTGCCCGTGACCAAGGATTTGGTCTATTGACAAGAGTACCAATGCTTCTATAGAAGATATTTCAATTCTTATCAAAAGAGGTTTTGCATTCAAGCATGATGGCATTCCACTTACCCCCAAAAATACTACGATCCATGGGACATGACCACTTACCTCTTCAAGTGAAAAGCAAAGAAAAAAAATGGAGACATGGTATTTCTAAGGATCTAGAAAGAAAAATTGCATTGGCTGAGATATTGGATGTAGTTTTCATGGAAGAGAAAGTAGTGGTGACAAATGAGAAAGTCATATTTTATGTTATGTTAGAGCATTTGTATGAGGTGCATGTCAATCTCGAGCCCTTCTACACGAGTCCTAACTTTCAAAAGAGAGAGTTGGAAAGCAAACCCTTCCTGGGCTACAAGCACATGTATTATGTCTACATTTGTGTGCTTGGGATGGACAAAAATCAACGTATGGTGATGCATCAACCTTCCATTAAGCAAACTGATTTAAATTTTATGCTTGTCCTTCCTTGATGCATAAAATTCAAATCAAAGACTTGAGAGTTTTATTTGGGTTATTGTTCAATGAGATGGGGACCATGTACTAGTGAATGGATGATTTAAAGGGCATATGAAGAAGTGGAGGTGGATATTCATTTTGGATACATGATGTGAAGGGACCATATATTTGGTATTTTTCTTCTTGAGCATAATGAGAACTCTAGTAAAAGTAGACATTATTAATCATGGACCAGTTGTCCATTTGTGGACATGGTTGGATGAGGATCTAAAACTGGAATTATTGATCATGCTTTTTTGATTCATTGAGGGGCCGTCTATTTATAGGTTAGGGATCTCTTTATAAACTATGCTTATTTAGTATGCAAAGTAATTTTATTTTTCCTAATTTTGATGCTCCAACTTTGTTTTTGAAGATATTGACCTTTGTTGCTGCCAAGTCTACATATCGATATATATAATAGTTATATATAAGTGGCTTTCATAATTTGCCTAGATAGTTGCAAGAGAAATAAGTATCTTTTCCTATATTGAGTTCTTTTTGTGTTTTGTTTAGATTGACTCATTATTTTAGAGATTAGTTTGATTGATAAGAGTACTTTTTGAGATGTGTGGTTGAAACCCAATTTTGTTGATTTTTCTATCTTCGGTATATTTTGAGAGTTTGAAAAAAATGGTCCCTTGAATAGCTTGTTTAATACAAATTTTCAATATGGGTAACAAGATTATCCCTCATAAAGTTATAGATTTTGTGAAGAAACTCCAAGTTTTGGCAAATACATTAAAAAACTCCAAGTTTTGGAAAATTTTGTGAAAAAACTCCAAGTGGTGAAAAACAATTATCATGCAATCACAATGTTATCTCGCACTCTTTTTCTTATAATGTGGTGTTATTTTGAATTTAAATGTTTACATCTTCCAAAAAAGGGGAGACGAATCTAATTGAGAAGTCACAGTTACTACACTTAAGAGCTTTGAAACAGACTCTATAAATATAGGCCTTCTTTCCTAGACCTTTCAATGTAGTCAATACATCACACTTACATTGTTGCAGACTAAGAGGGACAAAAAAGAGACCCTTCCAAATATCTTCTTGTTCCTATGGTTCCAAACGCTCCTAATGGCTATGGCCTTGATGACATTCCAAAGAGGTGCCTTGGCTTCTTGAAGAGGCCCAAAATCACCGAAAAGGGCTCCCCTTGCATCAATTTTTGCATGCAGTCCTACCTTCTCCACCATCTACTTAAAGCCTTCCATAGCCACTTGACATCGATGCAGTCCCAAAAGAGATGTTGAGTGGATTCCTCCTCCTTTTTCTATAGCATACACATAGGTGAAACCTTGGCAAATTTAGTTATCCTTTCTCGAGTAGGAAACTTATTCATTAGGACTTTCCAAAGCACTAGATTAAGCCTTTGAGAGGGGTGCTGGTCCACAGATCCCTTGCCCTTCTTTTCCATGTCCTTAGCTTAGTTCTAGGATAATACTTCTTCCAGCATTCCCACACCTTTAACACATGTCTCACATTATAATGATTGATGTCATATCTTTTGACTGCCTCACAAAGCAATTTCCTCTTCTTAGTTTGATAGCACTTCATTAGAGCCATCGATCTGGTTCTGAAGGACCTCAACCACTCTTCTCTCTTGTTCATTAGAACCATCCCTAGCCAATTCTTTTCATTCTTATTCAATTGAATCTGTGATTACAGTCCTCCAGTGACAAGAAATAGAACTCTACTATGCTCCAATAAATACCATATTGGGGAATATGGGAATTTCCCATAAGTTTGGGACACGTGGTCAAATCTTTGAATTGGATATAATTTGAACATTATAACTCCAAATTGAGTGCTCTATAGCTCAATAGATTTCATTTTTCACGCACTTTCCAATGATAGGTCACATCATATGGTTTTGATAAACTTATGGGCATGTTATCCGGGTGCCACCTTTTTAGTATTAAAAAAATGGGAATTGGGAGATTCCCAAACTCATAATATTGTGTTCATATATCCAACCATATCCTAAGCCCTTTTCCATGCACACTCTTTGCTAGCTTAGGATTGTTTAAAATAGGTGTAAAGTCATCTTGATAAGTAGCATCTGAAAACCAGAGGGATTGTATAGCAAACTTGGATCTCCCCTCCCATTAGGGCATCCCCTCCATTTAAGCTCACATATTACGCTTTTCCAACTTCCTACTAGCCTTTGCAGGTGCTCCAATTCCCTTATCTTTATTTTCAGGCCACGTGCAAAGACAAACTGTTCCCAGCTTATGTCTTCCCATATACCAATTGGAGCTCTAGATGACTCAATCATAGCTCTTGCTATGGTGGTCTAGGGTTTTTTAAGGTACATCCTGTTGAGTAATCTCAAGGACAATCGGCGAGATTTATCCTTCAATGATTCAATGCCCAGACCACCTTCCTTCTTGTTGGCAATAAGGACATCCCAGGATATAGCATGCCATTGCTGTGTTTCACCTGCTATCCACATAAATGATCTTAGAGCTCTCTCCAATTGGATCCAACATGCTGCTGAAAATGCTAGTATGGTTACACTAAATACCACACTAGAAACCAACATTGAGTTGATGATAATCAACTTCCCTCCAAATGTATAGACTTCATGAGACCACTTATGTAGTTTGGTTTGAAACTTTCTCGCAAACCATTGCAATCGTTGGGCTTGTGTCAACCCCAGACCTAGGGGGTAGCCCAAATATTTGAAAACCTCCCCCTTTTTCAATATCTAGAATCCATAACCACCAAGCCAATCTAGGGGATCTTCCAGCCCTACATATAGTAGCTCAGTTTTTTGGCAACTAATGAGGGACCTTGATAGGTAAGAGAAGTCCTGGAACACCTCCATCAGAGTGTCTATCTGAGCTTGTTCTACAAGAACCATATTTGAATTATCATCATAAAAAATATGAGATACAAAATAATCATTTTTAGGTAACTTCACTAGCGTGAGAGTCCCCATTTGAACTAGCCAATCTAACTTGTGAAGTAGGGGGTCAATGATAATAGTGAACAGCAATGGGGCTAGTGGACAACCTTGGTGAGCTAATTTGTGAAGGTCAAATGGCTTAGACAAGGATCCATTAGCATGGACTTGAGTGGTTGCATTTGCAAACGAAGTGCAGACCATCCTAATGAAGCCATCTCCAAAGCTCATGGTTGACAAGGCAGTGGTAATAAAGTCCCAAGAGATCCTATCATAAGCTTTGTCAAAATCCATATTAATAAGAACTATTCTCTGTTCACTTGTAATGGCCCAATCAATTGCAAACATCAAGTTCATTATTGCATCATGTATTTGATGCTGAAATATGAATCCATACTATCTCGTGTGCACAATCTTTGTGAGCAAACACTTGTTCATGACAGCCAAAGCTTTAGCTAGTATCTTGTAAGATAAGTTAAGCATCTTTAAGGGTCACCATTTTGACATCTTCATTCTTTGTGGGCCTTTGGGTATTAACTTGATCAAAACTAGGTTGATTGAAGAGGGTAAAGCACCCTCTCTACACCATTGATTAATTGCTGTACCATAATCCTTGCTACAAGTATCCCACATACACTTGTATAGCTCTATTGGCAGGCCGTCTATTCCAAGTGACTTGCCATTCTTCATGCTCTTGAGGGCACATTCTAACTCATCCATAGTGAAAGGGGACTCCAACTTTGTTGATCCTTGGTGATTTTGTTTCCATACCCTTGGAAGAAGGACTACAACTTCAAATCATAGTCCCTACTTATTAAGCATATGTAGCTGCCACTCAGTTTGGATACCCAATATGAAAGGTTGACCAATAGAAGCATTATACTACTAGTTGATGAAAGTTCTACAATTGTTCTCTAGCACCCAATTATGCACACTGCATGCATAATCCTTATTGGACTTGAAGGTAAGGATTGATTCCATCTTTGATGCTACATTCAAAATATAGTGCATTGTCATAAATGTGTCCCTTCCTAACCTTATATTCAAGTCTTGCATTGCATGTCTCTTCACCAACACAATGTGATGTTGGAATACTTGTGGCGGGGTAAACCCACTATGAAGCAAGTTTGTGACCCACGTTCTTTTCTCTTTAGATAACCAAGGTGCAACAAGCAACGTTGAATCTGACAAACCTTCACAATGTATCCCATGGAAAATTTGGCCTTCCCAATCCACATGATTATGCTTCACATAATTTATTTGAGCTATATTTGGCCATAAATAGAGTCTGTACACATAGAAATGACATCTACAACCCACTAAATGTTTGCCACCTTTAACATTTGGTTGCTTTTCATGAGTGGTCACTTGCGATTTATTACGCAAGTCTATTGGTCCAAAAGCACACAAAAAACTAGGCATATGAAGCAAATGATATCTATGAGAATTAGTTTGTGCATATAAATAATCAAGCCTCTAGAAGTCAACAAGAACATGACATTTGTATACATACCATATTTGCTCTATCCATGAGAATTGAGTGGGTTGTGCTAAGATTCCTTGTTCCTGCCTCCAAGAAATTTGTCTCTTGAATTTTGTGGGTTTGCCTTTCGAATTACTTTCCCCAGAAATGAAATCGCTCACCTGATCCAGTAAATGTGTGCATATGCTTGAACATGGTATTGTCTTGTTGGATCTAATTTAATCATCCATGTTAGAGCCGATGCATTAAAAGGCCCCGAAGTTGGATAGTGTATTTTAAAAGGCACATCCATATTTGGAGGTACTTTGAGAGCTCGACTGAAATGGAAGAAAAATGTATTGCAAAACACATAATTTAGAGTCAATATCATTCATTTTAAAAAAAATTTGTACATAAATTATAAATTCATTTTCAATAATTGACCATTCTGAATAGCAATCTGGATTGAAAGACCTCTTTGCAAAAGAGCAATTAGACAAGAAGCCAGTCTATGTCTTCCTTGACAATGTCTGGGAGTGTAAGCATTTGGAGGAGCTATTGCCAAAGAAGCTCACCAATGTGCTTCCAGGTGGGAGTTGCATTGCGATCACTTCCCGCTCTCAGGAGGTGGTGAGATAGTTGGAGAACTTGTGCGAGGCTTCCTGCATTAGGAGCTAGAGTTGCTGAGGGAGGAGGATGTAGTGAAGTTGTTTTTGAAGACTGCGTCCAAGCAAGGGGAGAGCAGGCCATTGTTGAGTGATGATGTCAAGTGTATGGTGCCTTCTTCAAAGATGAGTTGGCTGCCACATCTGCAAAGGACGAGGGGGGAAGTAGTTGTCATTTGTTGCTAGAAAGCTAAAGTCAAGAGAATAAGGAGGAGAACGAGCAGGAGCGTGGAAGGGGAAGGTATGGTAGAGATCAAATCATTGTAGGCACTAGTGAGATGTGGAGCCACTAGGAACGAAGGACATGGGTTGAGTCGGTCTGAAGGAGGAAAAAGGCGATGTACCAGGAGAAGAAGGGGATGTGGAGTACGAGGGGGAAGAAGAGGAAGTTGAGGATATTAATTGCTGACATTCTGGTGCTGGAACTGTGAGGGGAGGAAAGATGAAAACACTTTTTTATCTTTCATGAGTGAGCACCGATCAGTTGGGCCCCCCCTTCCATGTCGGTCAAAGAGGAGGGCCATGCTAATATCTATCCTGAGCCGTAGCTAGTAGCCCCCCCCTTCCATGTCGATCAAAGAGGAGGGCCATGCTGATATCTATCCTGAGCCGCAGCTAGTAGGCTCGATTGTTGCTGGCTACACTCTCTTTTGCCCGTCGCGCCTGCACTTGCTCCTTGGTGACAAAATTAATGTAACACATGCAATTGACATAATTGTAAATAACCACATAAAATACAATTAACCAAACAGTTTGACGAAATGTCAACCGTCAGCCCAAAAGGGCATCATCTTCTCATGTAAAAACATACGGTGAATTAATGAAATGATATATTCGCTGGCTCTGTGTGTATTCTCTCATGAGAGAGAGCCTGTGTTCAATTACTACATGGTATCAATAACCAAGTTTTGACAACCACACAAGCATTGTGTGGTCAAATTGCTCCTATGCTTGATCACCATGGCGCAAGCATCGACATCAACACGAATCTATAAGATTGACAAACTTAGCGATTGGAATTATCACCCATGTTGCATGATGATGGAGATCATCCTACAAAAACAGGTGCTCCTCAATATTGTCGATGGAAGTACACCTTGTCCTAATCGGATAGATCCCCAATTGATTGATGAAGTCACCTTGTGGGAAGAGTGTGACTTGATCGCGTGCCTCGAATTACTTTTACATATGGATGACACCCAAAAGCAGTTTGTATGCATGCAAACTAGTGCGCATTCCATTTGGACCCAACTTCATGATACCTATGAACCAAAATTAGTTGGCAGTCAGGTACATCACCTCAAAACATTGATTAATTTAATTATGCAAGAAGATCAACAAGTAGACAAATTCTTACAAACTTGGCGCCTCAAAATGGATGATGTCTTACTCTAGGGGTTGGAGCTACCACCCAGCCAACATAGAGTTAACCGATGGCAAAGTTGTCCTTATTGGGGACGTTTATTATGTTCCAAATTTAGCAAAAAACCTTCTTTCCGCTGGTAGCTGCTGCGCCTATCTCTGCCGCCCGCCAATCTCTTGCGAGCTCTGGACTGTGAAGGCCGGCTGAGGATAAATATCAGTATGGGCCCCCCTCTTTGATCGACGTGGAAGGGGGGCCCTGCTGATCAGCGCTCGCTCAGGGCCCGCTGAGGAAAGATGAAAAAATGTTTTCATCTTTCCTCTGTGCCCCCACGGCCCCACCCCTCGCATTTCATCTTCCAGCACATGCGCCGGCTGAGCAGTTAATACCCACAGGTCCTCTTCTTCTCCCTCGTACTCCTAAATGAATCTTTTTTTCAGGGTGTTATTTCACGATGAGAAAAACTAGCATGTTTTTTTGAGCTATGAATTTGGCACACAATCTAAATATTTCCTATGTTTTCTCTATACTGAAGCCATATTGGCTTTCTTAGGTTTTCTCTATACTAAAGCTATAGCAACAATTATCAAGAGCTACATTTTGAAAATCTGGCAAAGAAGAAACAAGATACAATTGTAACTAGCCATTGTAACTAACAATATAGCAACAATACTACTAATAATATTTTTGACCAATACTTTGGACAACGTAATAAGATTATAGATAATGCAATAAGACATTGTTTAGTAGAGAAGGATAGCTATGGCTACCAAGTACAAGTGATAGGCTAATCCCCAAACCCAAAACTAAAACTACGAAGCTCAACCAACTCTAATACATAAACGCAGACAATATTAAGAGTGTGGGACACACATGCCACCAATCTATACTCTCAATAGAATATATCTATTGTCTTTCAATATCTACACTACCACTCGCACAATCCTCCTCTTTGGCCACATTGAATAATATTATGCCTCTTTAGGCTACATAAATCCCAAGAAATCCTTTGGTAGATAGATGCTACATGACATGGAGAATATCTCTTCTTCACAATTTACCTTAAAATAAGGGTAAGCAGTAAGATGGAGTCCAATGTACATCATGGAATTGTTAATATGGGATATCTACATGGAATTGTTAATATGGAATTGTTAATATGTTACTAAGTATATCTACATGGAAAATTTCCACTGGTTAATGAAGTATACATGATAAAAATTGTAGAGTTGAAAAATAAAACTTCCCAAGATTGAGTTATGGAAATGTTTACGGCCAGTTGCACATGCAACCATGTTCTTATGTGGCAACATTCTATCATCCCTCTTCGTGTTTACACCATTGATGGTAGGTAAAGAATATGTTCACCTTATTGTCTACATTACCTTAACCATGGATGGTAGTTCAATTCTGATCTTGCTTGCCAAGATGTTAATCATATTGTCTTCATTGTCACACATGTTTCTCATTCTCCCTTTTTCCCCATGGAAGGTTGCCTCTTTGGGTTTCATTTGATTAAATGCTACTCCACGTTGGTTGATGTTTGATATTCCACAAAAAATAGATAATTTTTTGTGTATACTTGGAGATTTTATTTCATTTATGATGTCATTCTACTACAATATACATTATACTTGTTTATTCTACAAATATTCCCATCACATAACTTGTCAATGACTTTGGAGAAATTTAGCTCAAATATGTGTTCTTTACAGAATATGCTATCATGGCTCATAAGGCCTACTAAAACTACAACAGTAGTAGTAGAAAGTTGGACATACATTGTCCATACAAAGATTCATGGAGCGAGATTTCTGGGTACAGAAAGCAGGACATACATTGCCCAATGTTCGGAAGGATGTTGTAGCTGCTAGTTTGGATTGGAATGTGTAGTTGGGGAGATGAGACTTAACTAGTCCCAAAATGATTGGATGCATTAGCATTAAGGCAAGCAATAATCTACTTGTGGTGTGGGTACCCACTTTAAGACAAGTATGACTTTTCTATCCTAGGATGTGGATGCAAAATGGAGGTTACTTTGCAAAATGTAGTGTGGATGCAAATAACTCTGCAAAATGGAGGCTTGGGGCATCAGACTATGGGCAAGATGCTTTTGCTGTGTTGATTGCATATTTTGAAATACCCTTAATTAGCTATGGGCAACATTGCCCTTCTATCTATATCATAAAGGAACCTAGTTTGACTTTGGCACATGGAAATTAGAGATCTAGGTATAGGAAGGAGAGATAAGGTGCAAACTTGGCAAAAGAAGAGGTATATCCCTACTCTAGAACCACAATGCTATGTGGAAAGTAGAGATCAATTGGCATTATGTGGAAAGTTTTTTGAATAAATGGAAATGGTGTTAACAACTATTTTATGGTATTATGCCTTTCACTGATTATCCTTTTGATGAGGCATGATGTCCATTTGGAATTGGTATGTTTGAGAGAAAAAAACATACAAGTTAGTCTTTAAGAACTTATTCAATAAATTCACGTTTGATGTGGATGTAGAATGTTATTTGAAAGCCATCTTAATATATACTCTAACTATAAAGAAAGCTATGTAGGATGTAAAAAGTGGTGAAAAACAATTATCATGCAATCACAATGTTATCTCCCACTCTTTTTGAACAAACCTTCTCTCAATTAATTATGAGCAACAATCAAGCATCTAAGTGTGCGAAATAGTAAAGCATTAATAATCTTCTTGCCAATGTGGAAAATGGTGTCACATCTTTTGGTTGTGGTTGTTGTGGTTTTATAGAGATTTCTCTCTCAATGAATAGCTTGACTCATTGGATAGAATTATTGAATCCATCATTGATCCTTTGCAAGGGAGTTGAGGGACATGGTCTTGTCCTTGCAAGCTAGACTTTATGTGGGCATATATCAGTCAACGCAACAAATACCCTATCTAAAAACAAGGAGTTGAAAATGCATTGCCAAAGAAGATAGTTTGCAATACTATATCAAATCCTCCATCTCACAAGTGGCCCATCTAAGTATTAAGTCAAAAGTGGCATTTCTAAGTATTTCATATAAGTTACTTTTACAATGAAAACACTATTGAAAAGAAGAATGCACCAACAATCACAAAATGTTGTATCATTTCCAAGAAGATAGTTTGCAGTGTTGTATCAAACCCTCCATCTCACAACTATTGTTCCACGTACTTCATATAATTTGCTATCACAATGAAAAAAAATAGAGAACAACAATCCAAAATCAATCACAAAATGGGTAGTGTTAGTGAGGCTCTTTTCAATTTGTATCAGGCACAACATTTGCCTCAGAAGTTGCGTCTGAATCAAGGCGTGCTTGCATAGACACCCTCTTATGCTTTGGAGGAATTGGAAATGGTGTGACATCTTTGGGTTGTGGTTGTCGTGGTCTTTTGGAGAGCTGTCTCTCAATGAATGGCTTCGCACGTTGGATAGAATTACTAAATCCATCATTGATCCTTTGCAAGGGAGCTGAGGGATAGGGTATTTGTCCTTGCAAGCTAGACTTGATTTGTTTCAAGGAGGCAAGCAAATGACTACTCAAGCGCTCAAGATGCATTGCTAATTCAGGATCTTTCTCTATCATAAAGAGAACATCTTTAGTATATGTTTTGATACTTCAAATATAAGAAATCAAGGTGTATTCTATTGTAACTATATTTTACCTGCTAAAGCCATTGCTTCACAAAACTTTTCTTTGGCACCTTGCAATGCTTGGCCTGCAAATTGAGATAGATATGATATACATATATATCTAGAAAATAGCAAATACCATACATACGAAAGGTTTGATTGACTTACCATGTTCTTGTATATCACTATAAGTGCCGTCTAGCGTATCTGCATCATTCTGTATAGGTGTAAGACTACTCTCAATAGTGTTGGTAGGTTGTTCCATATTCATACTTAGAGAAGATCCTATTTGATAAGAATTGATATTAGCATTGAATAAATGTATTCACAAAAGATGGCTCACAAAAATAAGTCCATGTACCTTCAAAATTCTTGTAATATATATCCATGCTCTTCGACACAATGGTGTCAAAATCAAAACCTGACAATATTAAGACCTTAATTTGATGTTTGCATATATTTCCTCGCATGGCCCAATCACAGTTGCAACATGCCCACTCACAATGTGCATTGTGTATTGTATACCAGAGCTTTGCATTGCTCATGCTCTTAACCTTTGCAAGACTATGATCATCTCCAATAAATTTGACAAATTGATCTGGAATGTCTCTTGCACGCATAAGAGATGACAATACAATCTTTTGAACATTGAAGTTTTGTCTAAAGCCTGCCTCTTTCATAGCCTCTAGATACCAATAATATGGATGGCAAAATGTGAGGAGCTTGTGGATTAGCCAATCTGCTCTACGGCCATGAATAGTGCGCCTTCCAATCAAGAATCGAGACTTCAACAATCCATGGTAAGATTCAATCGATCCATTTGTATCTTGGTTGGCATGTGGAAGTATTCGTGTGGCTCTAACCCACATTCCTATAATATAAAATAACTTACAATATCAACATTCATGTGAATTCAAGAATAGATGAATTTATAAATTAGAAATCCTTACCTAGTTTGGGAACCCAATTTTCCTTGAAGTATGTGAGGAAGTTTTTCTCACTAGCATAAGTTTCGAAGAATTGATCAATAAGAGATGTAGCATCCTCCTTTCTTTTGGCCGCGCTACTCAATCCTCTACACTTCATGTTCATAATGTGACCAAGGTCTCTAAACATATTGGCCCGTACTTGATGATCTGCAACTTTCTTTATCAAATTCTTCAACCAACATCTTCTAACATGCCATATACAAAGATATATAGGAGATCCAAAAATAGCCCTACAATTTAACCAATGATTCATTGAGTGAGATTCAATTGTACATTGAAAATAAGCATTACAAATATTCCCATGCTATTTTTAGTTAATATAGGGAGAAGCATGCATACTGTATGGCATTAATTTCTGCTTGTGCATCGTCTACCATCCACGCACTTGCCTCCCAAGAAGAATTAAAATCCAATATGCGATTTCGAAATGCTTTTAGCCAAGTGATCAAGCAGGTAGTGTCCATTGAGGAGGCAATGATCCATGCTATTGGCACCCCATTTCTATGTGCATCAAATACAAGTATAGAATATAGCGAGAACTACATTCAAACATGCACCAGATCAAACATAAAATAGGAGGGTGAAAACAAAGATGCATTAAAAAAACACTCTAAAAATACCTTGTATTTGCAAATATATAAGTGAAAAAGATATAAACTTCTTACCTTGTATTTATTGGTACCGAATGTAGCATCCATAGCAAGTATACCATCCTTTCCATACTTATTAAGCATATGTAGCTGGCACTCTGTTTGGATACCCAGGATGAAAGGTTGACCAATAGAAGCATTATACTGCTGGTAGATGAAAGTTCTACAATTGTTCTCTAGCACCCAATTATGCACACTGCATGCATCATCCTTATTGGACTTGAAGGTAAGGATTGATTCCATCTTTGAGGCTATATTCAAAATATCCCGCATTGTCATAAATGCATCCCTTCCTAACTTTATATTCAAGTCTTGCATTGCATGTCTCTCCACCAATGCAATATGCTGTTGGAATACTTGTAGTGGGGTAAACCCACTATGAAGCAAGTTTTTGACCCATGTTCTTTTCTCTTCAGATAACCAAGGTGCAACAAGCAACCTTGAATCAGACAAACCTTCACAATGTATCCCATGGCAAATATGGCCTTCCCAATCCACATGATTATGCTCCACATAATTTATTCGAGCTATATTTGGCCATAAATAGAGTCTATACACATAGAAATGACATCTACAACCCAATAAATGTTTGCCACCTTTAGCATTTGGTCGCTTTTCATGAGCGGTCACATGTGGTTTACTGCGCAAGTCTTTTGGTCCAAAAGCACACCAAAAACTAGGCATATGAAGCAAATGATATCTATGAGAATCAGTTTGTACATATGAATAATCAAGCCTCTAGAAGTCAACAAGAACATGACATTTGTATACATACCATATTTGCTCTATCCATGAGAATTCAGTGAGTTGTGCTAAGGTTCCTTGTTCCCGCCTCCGAGAAATTTGTCTCTTGAAGTTTGTGGGTGTGCTTTCTGAACTACTTTCCCCAGAAATGAAATCGCTCACCCGATCCCAGTAAATGTGTGCATATGCTTGAACATGGTATTGTCTTGTTGGATCTAATTTGATCATCCATGTTAGAGCCGATGCATTAAAAGGCCCCGAAGTTGGACATTGTATTTTAAAAGGTACATCCATATTTAGAAGTACTTAGAGAGCAGAACTGAAATGGAAGGAAAATGTATTGCAAAACACAATAGAGTCAATATCATTCCTTTTTAAAAAAAATTGTACATAAATTATAAATTCATTTTCAGTAATTGACCTATATCTGTCCTGGTTTTGAGTTGAAGGTTGTCTGTGAAGAGCGGAGCTATCGAAGCCACGGAGAATAGCAAGTAGGCGGTTGCGGGACGGATCAACCTTGAGGGCCCTGTGGGTGGTTCTGAACCGCTGTCTTCTCTGGCGACGACGCTGGAAAAGGGTTTGCAAAAACTCAGTGCGCCAGTCGCCAGCTTGTAGGACAGAGGGGAGGTCAGCTGGGGTGAGGGGGGGCAGGCCGGGGATGAATAAGATGAGAGCGTCGGGAGGAGGGGGGTGAAGTCGGAGCGAGCTGGACTTCAGACAGTGGAAGGGGAAAACAAAGCAATGATGAATGCAGCTCAATCGGGCGGCGCTCGCCTACGTAATTATTATAATATGTACTGGAATATCCAAAGGCCTGGCGCAACGCATGGCAACGAACCTCATGTGAGATCCGAGTGTGTGTGTGTGTGTGTACCGAGCTGCCATTTTATGGCGCCCAAGTTGCTTAATTTCTGGCAGCTTATTCTGCTGTTGCATGTTCTGATCCTACCGTACTGCTCCACGTCAGCCTTCTCCCGCGGCTTCCACGACGTGGGACGGGAGCTCACCTATGAGGACAGCTTGGAGCTCCAAGAGTTTCAGCGGGTCCACCTGTCGCAGTTTTACAGCGGCAGGAGCAGCAGCGTCGCCACTGCGAGTACAGCAGCTACATCGAAGTGATAGGCGGGATCAACAGTTTATTAGGGCGCTGGGCGGCGGATGAGTTGGAGCTGGACGATGATATTGACATTGATCAGTGCCAGTGTCATGTCAGTGCTATGCTGCAGGAGGTAGAGATGGAGGTGACGATGAAAGCCGACGACGAAGGAGCTGAAAGAAGACGGGAGGGAGAAGTTGAAGACGACAAAGTCGAAGCTCTGCAATCCGACGGAGGGTGAAGGTGAGAATGAAGCACGAGAACGAAGAAGCAAATGGTGAAGGTCGTTAGAGCCGGCGCATGTGCTGGAAGATGAAATGCGAGGGGTGGGGCCGTGGGGGCACAGAGGAAAGATGAAAACATTTTTTCATCTTTCCTCAGCGGGCCCTGAGCGGGCGCTGATCAGCAGGGCCCCGCTTCCACGTCGATCAAAGAGGGGGGCCCATACTGATATTTATCCTCAGCCTGCGGTGATCTCTCTTGCACCGCTCTGATCTCCCTCACAAGCACGCAATGTTTTCTCTTACAGCCAGAGCTCTCTCTCTCTCTCTCTCGGTCCGCCGGAGTGTGAAGGTGAGGGGGCGAGACAGGAAAGACACAAAGAAATTTGGACAGCCCGGAGACAGAGAACCTCGCAAGAGATGGTGGGCACCAGAGATAGTGAGATAGAGAACCTCGCAAGAGCCATCAGACTCTCTCTCTCTCTCTCTCTCTCTCTCTCTCTCTCTCTCTCTCTCTCCAGATCAACCTTTAGACAGCGGTTGCGGGCCAAGGGCGTAGCAGCTAGACGGGAGGAGCACGCGTCACGGTCTCTCCCCCTGGCCATCACCGCATGCCTGCTTGTCATATGGCGGTTACAATTTAACATTGTAGCTTGTTTGTTTGTTTTCGTTGCTCTCAGTTAAATCACACTTCCTTCGATTACTGCAAGGAGAGACTTGTGTGTTTCCCAAACAGACCACGGTGTCATGCATGGCAGAGCAAGCGCATGCGGCAAAAGAATATCATGTGTGGGCAAGGCGGCTTCCAAATTGGATGTGCCACCCTGATCATGGCAAGGCCGCTGTAGATGTGGACGATGCACGCTCGCTTCCTTCCTCTCTGCGTATGTCGCTGCCTTGACACATCTACTGTTGCTACGTCTTTCTTGCTCTCGTGCCGTGTTTCCTTTGGCTTGCCAAATTTCCACAGTACCCTGGCTAACTTACATTGTCTCTTGTTGCCGTCACAGGGTCGTTGCTACCTCCGTTTGGATCTCCGCCAGCAGGGTTTCGTGTTGTGGCTACATCAAATTGGTGTCACATCTTTGCAAACCGAGTATGACAAAACTCTCTCTCTCTCTCTCTCTCATAATCGAATGACGCTGCTTGCATATTGTGTCTGTCTGTGTCATAATCTAAATTGAAAGCTTGCATGCCATCGATTTCACCAAACGGTTACACTGCAGTATTGAGGAGAGTGCTCCTTTGCTTGCTTGCATAAGGTCTCTCTCTCGCTCTAATGAAGAGTATGGTCATTCTGCATATGTAGAGACAATGATTATGGTGACTTGAGGGAGCTATTGTTATGCTCCTCA
The DNA here is from genome assembly GCF_053477565.2 of Lygodium microphyllum. NCBI lineage: Eukaryota > Viridiplantae > Streptophyta > Polypodiopsida > Schizaeales > Lygodiaceae > Lygodium > Lygodium microphyllum. Next base: position 41,508,407 of record NC_141160.1, on the reverse strand, counting down.
TGTGATTGTGCATGAATTACTTTGGTTTTGAAAGTAGACATTGCTTAAGGTGTAGGTACCATCCATGTCTAAAATAAGTGGTTTGGATGGTCTACTTTGTACCATCCATGCTGGAAAAAAGTGAATGAAATATGCAAGAAAATCCTTGACTATGACAGTTTCACCACAAGTCATGCACTACAACAAAAAGGCATCTTAGACGCGCTCTTAGATGCGATTTTTGAATTGAGAGAAAATCTTACGGGCATGTCTAAAAGCCCGTCTAAATGCGAGTGTACCATTTTGCGTCTATAGTCGCGTGTATAAGGAAATCCATGCGCACCAATAGACGCACTTTAGACACGCACATACACGCATAAATAAATGCGCACACAAAAACTAAAATTATCATTTATTTAATTTTTTTTGTGCGTCTACAAGTGCATCTATATGGAAGATTAGACGGGCACATAGACACGTGCAAAGATGCGCTTTTATATGCACTAGTAGACGTGATCGCAAAATCAAAAATCTCATTTTAAAAAATATATATTTAATTTCTTTTTATTAATTTGAATTATATAGTGCGTCTATGGGTACGTGTACTCTGCATTCTAGACGCGAGTATAGATACACATTTTCTGCAATTTAGACGTGGAAGTAGACACGAAGCACAGAATTGGAAAAAAAAATCAGATCTCTGGTTTTTTTCCCCCCTCCCAAAAATCAAATTGTGCATTTGGAAAAAACACAATGGATCTGAAGGCATGAGAATTGAAAATAAAAATTCATGTATTTATTATATATAAAACACATTTACATGGGGAGTTTAAGTACTTGCGACCTAAAGCGTGGCCGCAAGCAGTAGGCTCAAAGATGGATAATAGAAAAACAAGGAAACAAGGCCATAGAGGAGGCATGGTACTCCTCTACCAATTTGAAGAAGAAACATCTTCGCTAGCACCACCATCACTACTGCGTCGCTATCCCCCTCCTCGCTATGCTCCACATTGGGGTTTGCCTACACACACAAAATATCAAGGTTGCTTACGTACAATTGCAAAGAAAAAGTTATAATTAGCCATACTTTTAATAGAAAAGTAAGAAAAACATACGTCCTTTGGCTGTTGAATCCTCATAGCTCGGTTGTATTGCTTCTCAGTGATGAGACCCTCCTCATAGAAGTAAAGCCATGTGGCTGCGCGGTTATGGCCTTGATAGTAACCTACCTCTCTAAGAGTACGCATTCTACCAACGATAGTAGTATGCAAAACAATTATGATATACAAACAATTATGAGACACAATGTATTAGAACAAATTATATAAAGAATTAAAAAAAATATAAATGTTAAAAAACTAGAAATCAAAATATACTTACAAACTTTGCTTCCCACGACTCTTTGCCACCCGATCCGTAATGCAACGATCCCATAGTTTCCATTTGGATGCGTTGCGCCTCTGCGTGCTGGCGACTCTTCACTTTCTCTGCTGATTTATTCTTGGCTTTCTTCCACTCTATGTGGTGGCACATAGGTGGGTGGCTATAGGCTCCACGCCCCTCCTCTTGTCTCTGCAGTGACTCCCTGGCGCGTGTCATGAGGTGGGATATATCTTTTGTTGTGAAGCAAATCCCTCACTTTTGTGCGTCCCCAATCATCCGAGAATCGTTGACCCTTAGGATTTGGGTACCTTCTATGGACTGCTTGCTCTCAGCATCTCCTGTCACAAGCCGCTTTTCTGATTCTTGAAGTAAATGAAAAAATCTTTATACGTCGCATGTACGACGCTCCTCATGTACGCCATTACATCCCTTCCTTCATCATCATGGAAGATGCCACCAGTATCTGTAACTCTATAGTACTGGCATACAGGCTCCTCTACGTGATCTTCTGGTGAGGGTGATCGCTTGCCACCTCCTAGGCAATCCCCACACAAGCCTCGTCCTCCTCCTCGACTCTCCCTTCTCCCTCTCTGTCGACTACCCTCTACCTCGCTGGATGCACGTGTTTTTGTAAATGTATGTGCGTCGGTTGACACTTGTGCTTCAGCCGATGCATGTATAGGTGCTGCACGTGGAGTACCTGCAATCGGGGTTTGGACATTTGGTGTTTGGGAAGCAGTGCCAGGCAAAGACGTCAGAGGCGTTCTAGACATGACACTGAACACATCGTCTGCTGTGGGAGAGCGGCCAAGGTGTCTAGTCATCTCTCCTATGAAGTCTTCCTCACTAGAAAAACCTCCAAAAAAAGCATTGATCCCTCTACTGAACTGTGCAAAAGTATCATTCATGCGCTCCAAATTTGGGTCATTGCTAGATGAACCAGGATACGACATCTGCAAACAAAACATATGAATAAGATAAATTTGCTAAACTGCAATATTGTGTAAACTGTACTATTGTGTAACATGTTTGTACAATTCTAAAAATAAAAGCTTGTCTTTTTTATCAAACCTGATGCGTGTATATTCGCCTGAGATGCAGAATAGACACGCTCTCAGACGCTTCCCCGAAGTCAAAGCCTTTGTTTTCTGAGCAAAACGCGTGTATTCTCACGTCTAATATGTAGAATAGACGCGCTCAGAGACGCGGCACCACCATGGAAAAAACAAAAGCTTTTTTTTGAGCATGGCGCGTGTGTACTCGCGTCTATCATTCAGAATAGACGCGCTTAGAAATGCGCCTGCAGACGCGATAACAGAAAACACAACTGCGTGTCTATATCTACGTCTACTTTGGAAACTACACACACTCTCAGACGCGCTAAGTCGGCCGTTCTCAGACTAACAACCGCCATGATTTTTTTGTGATATAAAAGCTTCAAATTCATAGAAAGAAAGATCCTAATACACACACAAAGAGAGAGAGAGAGAGAGAGAGAGAGAGAGAGAGAGAGAGAGAGAGAGAGAGAGAGAGAGAGAGAGAGAGAGAGAGAGAGAGAGGACTCACCTTGGGTCTTTGGTGTGGACGGGTGGTGGTGCTGGTTCCTTCCCCTTTTTCCTCTCCTTGGTGAGTTGTTCTCCCTTGATGCTTGCTGCTTGCTGCTTGCTGTCTTCTCTCTTTGCCTCTTGTTCCTCTTGTTCTCCTCTCTTTTTTTCTCTCTTTCTTCCTCTCCTTGGCTTTCTTCTCTTTAGCTATATTCTTTTCCTTCTTGTCTCTTTGAAGTGAAAGAAGAGGTGAGTCATGAGGAGACTAGTGGAGGTAGACTGCATGTCGACTGAACTCGACAGAACGCACAAAAAACGTAGGAAAGGCGCAATTTGAAAAGAAATCGCTTGTATCTTTTGAATTTTGACATTTGCGTCTATTTCTGCGTGTATATGCGCGTCTAATTTACGTAAACGCGCTAATAGATGCGCAGATAGACGCAGGCATAGGCACGCATTTAGCGCGCTTGCGTTTTTATCATAATTTTTTGTATTTAAGATAAGTTTTGATAGCAAGTTTTTATCATAAGTTTTTATGTATTTATGATAAGTTTTGTGTATTTAAAATTGAATATCTTAGAATAATTAATACGCCTTGAAGTTTTTATGTAAATATATTAATAACAAATTTGATGTTGTCATGAATTAGGTTTAATCATGTCGTCATCATCACCTAGTATGGTGCATGCTGATGAGTCAACGAGCACATCCTCAAGTGAGGATAAAACATTACATCTTCATAATTGAGATGCATGGCCACGATGAAAAATTAAATGCATATGTGATCATTATCAAGGGTGTATTTTTCGAGCAAGTCGAGTTGCAATGTCACACCTCAGTATGTATGAAGAATGGAACCGAGAAAAATCACCGGTATTCATTGTTTTTAACACTAAGATTGCTAGTCTATGTTTGAAATATATATTAATGTACATGTAACTCCCTTTTGTGGTTGAGCAGGATGCAGTGCCACATCCTTAGATGCTCCCTCCCGAGCATCGAGAGGCTGCAAAACATTGACGCGAGGAGATAGAGTCTTCAAGAAGAGTGGAGATTAACAACCATGATAGTAGCCCTCATGAAATGCCCCATCAAGTTGTAGAGGATGAGATTTTGGACAACATGGTATACGATCTATTTTCGCAACTGGTTCGGGGAGAAGGTCACTCGACAAAGCTAGATGACCCACTATACGTAGCGTCATCTACTCCGTTGTATGAAGGTTGTACGTACTCCGTTCTTCGTACGTCCATCGAGATACTTAACTTGCAAACAATTTATGGATGGAGTAATGTCGGTTTGAATGTGTTATTGAAGTAGGTATCAATTTAGTTTGGCTTATGAATCATAATATTAATTGTTCTATTTTAAAATCAGACACAAATATATATTGGTGGTTTTTTAGCTCACTTTTAAAAATATATGTAGGTTATTATCACAAATGCTTCCAAAAGAAAACAAATTGCCAACTACAAGAGAGTAAGCAAGACATTACTTGACATCTCTGGGAGGCCTCGATTATGTCAAGATCCATGCATGTGTCAATGATTGTCTTATTTCGTGGGATTCATGAGTTTGCACAAGAGTGTCCTGTTTGTAGTGAATCAAGATACAAAGTGGAGATGAAGTCAACGGATGTGCCTCATAAGGTTTTGTAACATTTTTTGATTATTCAACATATTCAACTTATGTTCAAGTGTAAGTCTATTGGAAAGCTCATGTCATGGCATGCTAGTCATCGTTCAAGTGATGGAAAATAGAGGATCCTTCAAGTGATGGAAAATAGAGGATCCATGTAGACAAACCGGCATGGCAACTTATAGATAATTTGTGGCCCGTTTTTAAAGAAGAGCCAAGAAATTTGAGATTTGGTTTAGGTATGGATGGAATCAATCCATTTGGCATCAAAAGCACATCATACAGTGTATGGCTAGTGGTATTGGTGAACTATAATATTCCTCCATCCAAGGCAATTAAAAAGGAATATGTGATGTTGTCGCTTCTGATTCTTGGAAAGCACAAGGTAAAAAACATGGACATTTACTTAGAGCCTTTGATTGAAGAGTTAGAAATGTTATGGGAAGGTATTGAGGTGCAAGATACAAGCGCATCTGCATCCTCTAGAGATTTCACTTTGAAGGCCATGTTATTGTGGACCATGCATGACTTTTCAGGATATGGAGAGTGTTCAGGTACATGTATATGGGTGACACTATATAATGAAGCAAAGGCAAGAAGAAAAAGTGAAAGATAAGCATTTCACACCAGATATGGACGTAATGTCTCATTTCCAGATCATCTAAATGTACTCCCACGTCATATTGATATAGATTGGTTACATGAGGAAATGGAGAGAATGGAAAAAGAGGAGGGAATTAATATATCTCAAGAAGAGTGGGAATACGCATGAGGTTGCTTATTAAAGGTGAGACATACTATCAATTAATTTGTTTCTAGTTATATTTTATATAATAAATTGACATGTTTGATCTTAATCTTTTACTATTAGTGCACATTATTCAATGCTATTTTGTGTGAGGGTAAACATCTTCGAACTCAACGTATAGATGAAAAGAGAAATACCCAAGATTGTGATGTCCTTGCTCACTTCGAGGATGCCAATGGTACCATGGAAGGTTATTGTGGCTTGATCCAAGATATTTTGAAGCTTGACTTTAGACGATTCTTTATATATGTACTAAATGTGAAGTGGTTTAAAGAAGTGGTAACAAATGGTGAGCATTGCACAATCAGACGTCATCCAAGTGGTTTTGTAATCATTGACTCTATAAAATTTCACCAAAACAAGAATGACACATTAGTACTACCTCAACAATGTGAGCAGGTATATATGTAAAAGCTAATTTTTATATATGTATGCATGTGATACATATACACAATATAATAAGTATGTAAGTTTCTTGCTTTTGTTTTTCAAATACAGGTTGTGTATCATCCAATGGTAAACAATAACCGATGGTGGTATGTCATCCCTATATCTAATCGTTCAAAACCAATATATGGTAATATTACCGACATAGAGATAGCCGATGACAATCCAACAATTAATGTTGATGTACATGATGACACCATAATGGATGATATGCATGATATAGTAGAAGATGAACCTCGCGAGGATGTTCAAGGAAATGCAGAAGAGGACAATAATGTGGTTGATGATGATGAAGTTATTGAGCAATATAGCAATACATTTGATAGTGGGATAAAATTATTTGTTTCGTTACCTCTTGGTAACATAGACCTAGAAGTAGATAGTTTAGCAAGGGCTGATCTCATCGAAGATGAGATGATTCATTTACTCTAACATACTTTATTTGCTTAATGATTCAATGTGTATTCTTAATTCTATGAAAAATATCATACGCACATGTGCATATTCAAGAATCAATAGTCAAGTTTAAAGCTAAATTGAATTTTCCATAATAAAAAGGAAGTATTTTTTATCTTCTTCAAGTAGAGACATTATGAGATACATACAATGCTTGCTACTAATTGTATAATAAGGTTTGTGTCGCTTTGCCGCTAATTAATTATATGAGGCTTGTCAACTGGAGGAACTGCCATTCATTAGAGAACAATGCAAAAATAATTATTAACTTTGATTTTTTTATTATATTACGTCCAATTTCAGGTGGTTTAATAAATACGCGTCTGAAATCACGTCTATATTCGCATCTATGTTCGCGTTTATCTACGCAGATATATAGATGCAAAATTCGCATCTATTTACACACTCTTTTATACGCGCATATAGACGCAATGATAGACGCGCTCAACTTTGCACGTCTAACATACGCATCTATGACTCATTTCTATTGTGGTGATATGTAGGAGACAGATTGGTTTAGCCGTGGTTTTTTAGTCTTAGTTCAAGTTGGAGTCTAACCACAATATGTCGTGCATACATAGAGAGAGAGAGAGAGAGAGAGAGAGAGAGAGAGAGAGAGAGAGAGAGAGAGAGAGAGAGAGAGAGAGAGAGAGAGAGAGAGAGAGAGAGAGCTTATCGATACTTTGCAAGACTAACTTGCATATGTTATGTAGCTCATCACTATATATACATAGCTAAGGTTGTGCATGATATGGAACCCACTTGTTTTGAGAATGTAGTGGGTAATCAGTATTGAAAATGTGCTGTGGATGAAGAAATGGCTACACTTATAGATAATGACACATGGGAGTTGGTGCCCTTACCCGAAGGCAAGAAAGCTATAACAAGTGGATTTATAAGGTTACAAATGGATTTATTGAGCGGTGTAAGGAATGACTGGTTGCCGAAGGTTGTGCATTTACTCATTGTATTAATTATGAGGAGGCTTTTACTCCAATGGCTAAAATGACCATTGTAAGGGTTATCATAGCAGTGGCTATATCAAAGGTTTGGATCATACATCAAATAGATATAAAAAATGCCTTCTTGTACGGGGAGTTGCAAGAGGAAGTTTATGTGGAGTAGCCACCTGGTTATGTAGATGAGAATCATCTAGATTATGCATTTAGGCTTCATAAGGCATTGTATGGATTGAAGTAAGCACCTAGGATGGCATGGCATGACAAGATTGTAGAATACCTTGTCAACATCATTGTGGGTGATAGTGAGACAAGGATTGACAATGTGAAGGGTCTTCAATTTGAGATGAGAGATTTGGGAGAGTTGCATTATTTTCTTGGCATTGAGATAATGAGGACTCCATAGTGTATATGGTTGAGATAATCTCAACTCCATAGTGTATTTGGGAGAGTTGCACTATTTTCTTGGCATTGAGATAATCAGGACTCCATAGTATATATGGTTGTCATATAGATAATATGCATTGGATATGTTGAAGAAGTATGGTATGGGGTGGTTACATGTCTATTTTTATATATTTGGATATTAATGCTCAACATAGTACCTATATGAGGGTGACTTTATTGATGATATCATTGTGTATCAGAAGATTGTGAGTAGCCTTATCTATTTGATGATCAATAGGCTAGATCTAAACTACATAGTTGGTTTGGAGAGTTAGCTTATGTAGCTTCATGGAAGCCACTGAGGGAGACAGTTGTGGTCTCTACAAAAATGGGATCAGTCTTTGCATATTAAGGGATGTGAAAGGGGTATCACCTAGCCAAATTAAAAGTAGACTAGGACACTTTTACACACGTGAGTAGAGAGATGACAATATAAAAGAGAAAGAAAAGAGAAGGTGTGGTACAATATGAAGTAAATGATAAAAAATACTAATATTTAGAGTTATAACTAATGCATCCCAACCTAAAATAGTGGGTGGAGGGAATAGACACACATAAGTGGAGGGATAACGATGGTGACGATGTAGAACGAGAAATATGAATAAGAGGTGGAGAGGATGAAGGTGCGGAGATGTTTAGGATGGTAGAATGGAAAGAAATGAGATAATGGAGAGATGGAGAATGAGAGAGGATGAGGGCAAGCGTAGGAGAGGATGAGGTGAAGTGGGGGATAGGGAGAGTGATGAAGTTGAAATATGGATGGAGGTTAGAGAGAGGGAGATGGTGTGTGTGATGAAGTGGGAAAGAACGGTGGTGGAGTGGGGAGAGATGAGGGAGTAGTGAAGGAGAGAAAGAGAATAGAGGTAGTGAGAATGGTGGTAAAGTGGATATGTATGTTCTGCCCTTGAAGGCTCAAAGGGGTCTCCTTTTATAGGCACTTCACTAGATAATATTATCTACTAAAATTAATTAATCAAACATAATCTTGATTGATTAAAGTCCCAAATTGGATGATACATTAGATAATGTGAGATAGTGTAAGAAGTCTCCCTTCATAATATATTTTATTATCTTGTATGCATAAGTCTTCATAGTCAAGATTTTCAAAATAATAAGAAAAGGGAATGTAAATTACAAATATTAGAAAATGTGAGAGAGAGTTGTTTATATACATTACTAATATAATGTGATGCTTTACAATATGAAATTGATAGTTTTGCAAGGTTTTGAGTAGAGAAAATGTAAAAAGGTATACACTTCTTACAATATTTTTTTTTCAAAAGAAGATGAAGATTGCTTTGAAGAGAGATCCATGGAGAAAAAAGCTTTGAATAATAATTGAGAATAGTCTTGAAGTTCCACCATTGTAGATATGACATTTCTTATGAATCCTTTTGTTCACCAATATATTATTATATTTTTTTCTTTTGGTGACCAAAACTTTTTTCATGCATATACTATTTATGAAGCTCCAAATAATAAAAGGAAGAGTATCATAGTTAATAAGCTAGGGAAGATCAGATGCATGAAATGAGGAGAATATAAGAGAGAAGAAAAAGAGAAATGGATGTATGCACTACATGAAAGAGTTATTAAAGTATTTCTTCAAATACTCAAAGACATATATGTCAAAGCTTGGTCCCACATCCTCCTTTCATTTTCAAAGATTTTAGCTCCAAGTAACTGATAACTTTGAATTTTTATAGAAGGCTTCTCTATATTCTCTTATTATCATATTGGCTTCCTTGTATGCTTGGCACAATTTCTTTAAATGTGAGGAAACTCTTATGCACAACTCCAAGGTTTTTTAATGTCATGTGGCTCACTTTCGAATCCATCCAAGAGCCCAATGTGAACTTTTTTAAAATAAATATAAAATACATTAATTCTAGAATGATTTTTAAAGAGAAAAGTAAATCACCCTTATTTGGTAGAAATGTGCAAGCCTTTATAAACATTGATTCTTATATAAAACTTAAACTACGCATCTAAAAGCAATGTGTACATTGTATAATTCTAAGAGGAGGTTCACATGAAAAAATAAAAGGTTTTGAAATGCATCCATAATCACATTCGGATGCAATGTGATGCACATTACGCTATGTGAAGTCCACATTATACTATGCCTTATTCTATGGTACATCTGTATCATTGGACTTGCATAGTTACATAGGTGTAAATTGGACCAGTAGTATTTTAGATATGAGATCTACCAGTGGTTTTATGTTTTCCTTTGCGAATAGTGTTGTTACTTGGAGTAGCAAGAAATGACTGACAATTGCCTTGTCTAGTATAGAGGTAGAGTATAAATGTGCTGTAATTGCAGCATGTGAGGTAGCTCAGTTGCGCAAGCTACTTGGTGAATAGGGGGATACAAGTGGATAAGAAGGTTATCATCTAATGTGATAATCTTAGTAACAATCAATTGGTTAGGAACATAATGTATCATGCATATACCAAATACATAAAGATCCATTACCATTTCATTCGAGGACAAGTTTCAATAGGTAATATTGACTTGGTTTATGTTAGCATAGAGGATCAAGTTGCTAACATTTTTAGCAAGGCCTTGGGAGTTGAGAAGCTTCAATGCTTTAAGAATATGCTTGTAGTTCACAAGCTCATTAGCTCAAGGGGGAGTGTTGAGATGTTGAGCTTTTTATGAGCTAGCACTCACTACATGCCTTAGTAATATGGTAATATATTATTCACTAGTATATTAGGTGATCGACATGAGGATACACTAGCGATTCTACAGCTGGGATTACATCCATGTAGTCCATCCTTAGTTATGACACATTCATTGTACCATCTTTTCTTTTCTTTGTGGGTTCACACTTAGTGACTGCGTGAACAAACATTGTGGTACTTTTATATTAGTTTTTAATCATGTTTTAGACTTAATTCCTTTTGTGTGGAAGAAGTAAAAAGAAGAAGATGAAGATTTCAGCTCTATCTCTCTGTAATCTCAAGTCTCCATTGCTTTTATGTATGTGTGCTCTTGGGTGCTTCACCTCTCTTCTATTTTATTTGTTTTCAAAAGTGAAATAACTTATTTTCTCTTTCTCCACTGTATGTGGAGAAGGAGAACTTATATTCTCCTTCTCCACTGTATGTGGTCGCTCCTTGAACACTACATCATGGCTTGCTAAGATCTTCTTTGTCTCTTGATCGTACAATTTGTAAGCTTGTTGCTCACCACTATAACCCAAGAAGATACATTTTGTGCTTTTTAAATTTAACTTGTGTCTCTTATCCTTTAGAACATGTGTATAATATTTACATCTAAAAGTTCTAAAAATTTGAGATGATGGATTTTTACCAAAATAGGTCTCATGAAGAGTTTGTGTAACTTTGATTGAGAATGTAGATTGCAATATTAATAGCTTATGCCCAAAATTGGTTAGGTAATCTCTTCTCTTAAGCATGCACATTTCCATTTTCATAATAGTGCGATTTTGACATTTAACAATGCCATTTTGTTGAGGTGTATGAGATATCATCAATTGATGCTTAATCTCTTTGCTCTTACAAAAGTCTTCAAACTCCTTTGACTTGACTCACCGCCATCATTTGTTCTAAAGTTATTCACACTTTGCATTATTTCATTTTCAACAAGTTTTAGCTATTGTTTAAACTTATCAAAAGTTTGAGTCGTATCACAAAGGAAGTACATCCACATATTTCTGCTATAGTCATTGATAATCAAAATAAAATTAGAAGATCCTCCCAAGGCTTGTGTAGGTATTTTACCACACAAGTCACTATATATCAACTCTAGAGGAGTCTTCACTCTTTTTTTGCTTTCTTGTGGAAATTTCTTTCTCTATTGCTTACTCACAATACAAGCTTCACATGGTTACTTCATTTCAATTATTGCATGGAGGTGAGCAATCATATCTTGCTTATATGTCTCTCTTAATACATCAAAACCAATGTGACCAAACTTTTATGCCAAAGTTTACTTGTGCCCATACCAGTGATGGTTGTAAGAGCACTTAGCTCATATAGGTTGTTCCTCCTTTCTCCTTTCCTACACCTGTCTTAGTGAGCCTCATCTCATGGCCAAGATCAATTATAGGATCAACTTATAGAAAATATCTCTTAATCCCTAGAATATACAACACATTTGAAAGATTTTTGAGTTTACTATATTTGTAGCAATAAAGGAAATAGTACCTTACCCTTAGCAAGGCATTTTGTATCATTCCCAACTGTCACAATGATGGATTCTTGCAGAGGCTTTATAAAACTATATAGAAAATTCTTATTGGTCATGTGATGGGAGGTGCCACTATCCAATACCCATGAGTCAATGGTAAATATTTCTTGTGCTATAAGGAGCACACTTTCTCACTTGTCGCCATGAATAACTCCAACTCTGCTTTAGCCATATTGGATAGCTCCTTCCCCTTTAGTCTTCACAGTGCCGTTGTTTTTATCTATTTTCTTAACATGACAATCTGCAATTGCATATCCTTTCTTCTTGCAATAGAAGCACTCTCCTTGAAATTTTTTCTTACCACTCTTTTTCTTTTCGTCATTGTTGGTAGAGGAGTTACCTTTGTCTTTCGCATTGGCAGAGAATGCAACATCTCTCAAGCTTTAAGCCATAACTACTCCTTCATTAGTAGTGCACAAAATTCCTCAAACATGAAAGTTTGGGGTCTCACATGAGTATTTAGGGTAGTTACCAATCCATCAAACTTTAATGGACCAATTTGAAGTCACCTTTTTTATATCTTAGTGCCAGTCATCTAGTCGATGATTCAAGTCTTCAGTTGTCTCTTCTTCAGCAAACTTATCCACTACTAGTTTATTATTTAAGTTCTAAATCCTTGCTTAATTTCATGTTTCGTACTAACTTCTTAATATATTATAAGCATCTAATACCTTTGTTGTATGCTGAATCAAGGTCAAAACACTATCATAACAACCTGTAACTAAGACACACAATGTATTTGTATTCCTTTGTTTCCAAGCTCATAGAAAATCTATAATTGAAGGAATCATAACACTCAAATTTGATGGGTCAGGAGTGAGTTGTGGTTCTGGGTGCTCATAAGAATCAAGGATAGTTGTAAATTTAAACTTTCACAAAGTGTAGTTTGTATCTCATTGTTTGAATTATTAGTATAGTAGCAGTACCACCTAATGTGCCAATACCGCTACCTAATGTAGTGGATGGCATTTCTCATATTCACTATTGAAGCCCTTACCTCTTGTGTACTCTTCACTCCTCAAAGCCCCTTGGGCTCTGATACCATGTAGAAATTACATAGCACAATGGATAGAATATGTTTAAGGAGTAGAGAATACACAATAAATATGAGAAGAATAGAAAATGTTTTAATCTCAAATAAACTGATACAAAGATAGCTCTATCCACTCGTGCACTTCCATTGTGAAGCTTAGATAGCAATCCAGAGAGATGATAAACAAAAAGCTTGAGGGTAGATGGAAGAACTCTAATTGAGTGAAAGATAGATTGGTGATGGCTTTGGAGAGGTCCTCCTTTTATAGCATGGGAAGGTAGTTTAGTTGGCATGTTTGATCATAGTACGAACCTTCCCTAGTCAACCTAGGAAATATTTCCTTTTGCACTAGGCTGAGGGTGCTCCTCTAGACCACTGTCACAAGGGGGGCTATTGGCCCCCCTAAGACCTCTTAGCTAGGGGCCAGTTTTGCGATCCTTGAACCCCAAAATAGGGGTTCCTGATAACTTTCACACCCCATAACTTAATGTATTGTGCCTCAAGTTGCTACCACATAACTACTCCATTTAACCCAAAGGCTAGATTCACAAAGGTCACCTTTTTTCCATATGATCAGATAGACCTCATCTGACATACAAGTGAGGATCCAACAAATGTCTATACTCACATATGGCTTCTCCTCATAATGGGGGCCTTACGACTTAGAGCACCATGGATTATCATTGGCATTGTATGAGGGTGGGGCATTGAGCATATCTAACACATCTCTCTCTCTCTCTCTCTCTCTCTCTCTCTCTCTCTCTCTCTCAACATGATACATAGAAGAATTGAAGATGATAGGATTCTACAAGTAGAAGGAGAATGAAGAGATTAGGAATAAGTAGATAAAAAATATCAAGAAAGAAGATAAGTATCTAATTATGACCTAATCACCGAAGCTTGTTACTAAGTATGAGTAACTAACAATAACATAATACTGAGCTATGTGTACACAAGCTAGAAGATGTGGCTTAGATACCATGTTGGAATTTTGGTATTTCACATAATCATGAGCTTGAGGACATAGCTATGGAGGATGATACAGTTGAGTGATCATGGTTGTGTATAAGAAAGAGTATGTATGTGGAGAGAAAAAAGAGCAAGACACAAACTAGATGCAACGTAGAAAGATAATCTTGTTGATAGAGAATGATTGATTGTAGAATGATTGGGAGTTACTAAAATGTGAGATAGAGCCTCTTATATAGGCTAAGGCAAGTGTCTTTCTTACATCACCAATGATGTCAAGGTCCAACTACTTTTCTCAAAAGGTTCTAAATATATCTTTCCATTTTTCCAATCATCTAGAGGAGGATTTACACAAACCTATTAGAGAGTCCTATTTTCAAAAGGATGTAAATTCATCTCTCCCTTTTTCCACCATCTAGAGAAGGATTCACATGAGTCTATTAGAGAGTCCTATTTCCAACAATAAGGTATGCTTGGTCTATAACTCCTCTTAACCTTACAAATGTAAGGTTGGAGATCTTTCCTAGCTTATGGAATTAGTTTATCCTAGTCCTCTTGATTAAGTTTGTGATTGGATATTTTAGTATCACTAAGGGTTGTTTAGGTCCCGAAATGAGTTCATAATAGTCCTCTTATAAATTTCACAACTTGTACTCAATTGATAGTCAAGATCGCTTATAATTTTTAGGGATCATTTTCAATGACTGACTTCTAATACCTTTTTAGTGGTCTTTTTCAATGAATACTGCTTTTAATGTTTAGATCAAGTGAATACCTAAGCTGAGATACAAGATCATCCTTATGATGACTAATGTGGTCAAAACCTTGAGTATGTCCCTCAAAGAGTTAGATAGGATCTATTTAGCTTAGAATTTTAATCTTTAGATGAATCATATCTTGAGAAGCTTGTCCAATTCTTTTTGTACAAGATACATGCATCTAGTATTCATTGGGTAGGGTCTTTGTTTCATGGGTTTAATGTTAAGGTTCTTTGGTATTGTACGCATGACTATGTGTGGTGACACTATCTTAAGGTTGATATACTTCCATGCCAATATTTCTTGGAACTCTTTGATTAGATTAATTAGATTTTTCTTCACCCTCTTGAAAAAGGTCATTAAAAATGTACAATGGTTAGGAAACTCCTTTCCTCGTTGAGGTTCAGCTCTTTGACCTTTGTGGTGAGGAAGAGAATGAGTACTTATGGCCTTTACACAAATGCGATTAGGCTCCACACATTAAGGGATGTGAAAGGGGACACCACCTAGCAAAATTGGAAGTGGATTAGGGTACTTTTACACACACGAGTAGAGAGATGATGATATAAAAAAGAAAGAGAGGAGAACGTGTAGTACAATATGAAGTAAATAATTCAAAAATGCTAACTAGTACATCCCAATCCAATTGGTGGGAAGAAGAAGCACACATAAGTGGAGGGATAATGGCGGTGATGATGTAGGAAGAGAAAGAGAAAGAAGGGGTGAGGAGGAGGATAGTGCAGAGAGGTTTGGGGTAGTAGAATGGGAAGAAAAGAGATAATGGATGGATGGCAAATGAGGGAGGATGAGGAAAGAGTAGGAGAGGGTGAGGGTATGATGAAGTAGGGGATAGGGAGGGTGATGAACTTGAAAGATAGATGGGGGATGACAGACAGGGACATTGTATATGTGATAAAGTGGAAAAGAAGGGTGGTGAAGTGGAGAGGGATAGGGGAGTAGTGAAGGAGAGGAAAATAATAGAGATAGTGAGAATGGTGGCAGAGTGGAGTATGTATATTCCCCCTTTAAAGATTCAAAGGGGTGTCCTTTTGTAATGTGTCCGCCCATCGACTTCTAGGCATGCTTTTAGTAGTCTATCGAGAAACAAATCTAGGCATCGCTGCCTGGCACTCCCATGGAATATTCCGCCGGGTTTTGTCACCTAGGGTTTTTCGAATCCGCCTCGCAATGGAATGTTTATGGCCAAACCCACTAGGATCGACTTGAAATTTGGACTCCTAGTGGCCAAGGTCTCCTAACAGCATTCTAGCATTGGATCTTGGACATCCTACTTTATGTAGAGATATCCAAGCCAAAGAAAACCCATGCTGCACTTGGTTCAAAGAGAATGAGAAACGAGAGGGTCAACCTCTCTGCCCGTAGGGCATAGTCCCATTCCGGTCCCCTAAAACGGCATGAATCGGGGTTCTATCCTAACAATTTCTAAAGGTCGAATGACGGTAAAATCTTGTGAGAAGCCTTCCAGTTCTCTAGGACCATCCTGCCATAGGACGGATAGGACCCATTGGGGGTTCCTCTCACCCGCTTTCCTTAATAGCTTTAGTTTTCTAATTAGGTCCTACCACATTTATGTGTGACACTTAAAGTCAGCTCCATTAATTAAGCATTTTAGGGAACAAGATTCGTTTGCATGACTTATAGCACAGACACGAAAATAGAGTTAAGCAATCTATTGACAAACAAGTTCAAATAAGTTCCTTAACTTATCTTCAATGTAATCTTTGTCTCCTGCCCATACATGAGAAATTATGTATCCCTTTTGTCCAACGGAAGTATCCCTTCTGCCCTGCATAAGTAATTGGTCCAAATCTCATGGCACAATAAATTCAATCATTTATCTAGAATAGGATCTCCCAATATGCCAAGACGTTGGGGGCCACGGAGGTCTTCAACTCCATTCTAGACCTAGCAAGGGGTGTCCATAGCTCCAACTGACCCGCAAGTTGTCTAGGAGCAAAACGTCATTCCCGTGGTTGGCCTTTTCACCACTCGACCTTCGGTCCATGAATCGAGTAGTGCTCTCTTTGGGTTAATCCGCGGTGCGATCATGGAGATGATCCACCCGTGCAAAATATCATTCCTTAATTAAATCCTTTAAGAATCAAGCACAAACAAGGCATTTAGCCCTAATATCATTTTCCAAGAAAACATTCCTTTATTCCCATGGCGACTTGTCATCACATACCCTTGCCATACATTTACCATAAATCACAAGCACTTGGAATAATCATCCAAACAACAACTAACAACCAGTTGAATGTAAAAGCATTTAGGATATTGTTCGATCAACCAACAAAACCAATTGCATTCTTTCCAAACAATGCAAGAATAGACGATATAACATTTCTATCGTATATTTGCTCTTCCCCTTGGGATCTAAGAGCAATACTATGCATAAATGTTTCTTAACACTTCTTTCCTTTGGCTAGGGCATATGTTAAGGGTTCAAACACTATTCATGATGTAAGTTCTATAGGTCACTTACCTTGATTGATAACCCAACCCTAAATTTGGATTGTCAAAAGTCATTGTTATTCGACAAATCTCAAGATATCTTAGTTTCAACCCTTATGATTAATTTCTTGTACTAGCTCTTAGTCAAGTCATGAGACAAATATGAAATTATCCTCATATATCAAAATATGTTATAGGCATAATGTGTAAATACTTGATAAGTGCGAGATTATCTCAAGTAATTAGACTCCAACAGGCCTTGCCTTGAGCTAGAATCTAGTTTTTCTTAATATTTGGGCTCTTAGGTTAAGTACTTTTGAAGTATCTAAACTGGTACTTTCTATTCATGATTCTTAATGTCATATTCTTTTAGCAATTATGCTATTTATAATCCTTGACTATGCTTTAACCTAGCACTTGTATGCACAATCTTTTAATGTCGTTCTTTTAATGACTATATCCTTCATAACCCTTGACAAATTCTTCCTTGTAATTGCTCTATCGACGAATAAGCCATATGCAACTAGGTGCAATTAACTTTCCTTGATATATGCACTTCGCAAGCTATCTTACGAATATGTGAGATGAAATGATCTATACTCGTGCATCATAGTATGGGCCTAACGTATCTCATACGAGAATCAAAACAAGCATCTATCAATTTGAAAACACATTACTTATAACCGGTACCGCAATTTGGATTGACGGTGATGCCTTTGTCTGAAGCTTCGTCGTTGGTTATGGAATTGCCATCCGCACGTGACATTCTTTGCTTGGGGGCCATCATCTACAAGTAGACTCAAGGGATTAAGAAGGTGGAATAGATTCAAGATGGGAGAGCGTAAGAGAAGGTGGCTAAGTCGAGGATCGAGATAGAGGGAATTGAGCTAACTCTCTCTCTCTTGCACCCTCTCAAGGTAACTCTTCTCTCTCTCTCTCTCTCTATATCTCTCTCTCTCTCAAGCTCTCTCTCACAATCTCTTTGAGGGGTATCCTTCTCTCTACCTCTCTCTCGCAGCCTCTCGGGGTCTCCTTATGCTCCCTTTGCCTCCCCATGCCTCATATTTATAGTGGATTAGAGAATAGGGCTTGTGGCTGAGAAGTGGAGCTCTTTGTGGATGGGGATCTTGGAAAGATCAGTGATGTGATGCTTAGATCATGAATCTGATAGTTCCATTAGCTCCGAAAGGGGGGTAAAACCCCAAGAAACTTGATTAGAAAGCTTTTAGTTCACTTCTTCTTTTCTCTGTTCGAAGTGCTGTATTTTGTTTGTAGACTACGATCGCGGTGAGCGCGATTTTGCAAATCCCTTTCTTTATTAAAAAAAAAATCTTCAAAACTAACTAAAACATCACTTGCCTTTTCTTTTAAATGACATCAAGTTCTAGAAATCTCCATATCTCTTTTTAGGATAATATCCAAAATATGTAAAATATACTAGTTTTGCCCAAAATCTAATATTTTTGGACCATCCAAACTATACACATTAATACTAGTGATTAATATAGCTCATAAGTCTTGTTCACGGTGTAACTTACGTGAAGGGTGACTACAATTCTTATCAATCTGAGAAAAATATCAGATTTACGACTCTTGATTTTTTAAACATATATTTTTAATTAGATAAAAACCATTAATTATTAACGTTAGTTAGTTTTTTTTCCCTTTAGTTAATCTTTAGTTAGTAATCTTACTAACTTATTAATTGACTAACTAACTTTCGAACTAACCAACTAACTTTTATTGTGTGGAAATATTACACCTTTTATAGGCACTTGATTGGATTATATTATCTTCTAACTCTAATTAGTCAAGCATAATCTTGATTGATTAGAGCCCAAAATTCTATGATGCACTAGGTGATGTAAGGCAATGCATAATACATTTTATTATCTTATGTGCATGCATATTCATAGTTAAGCTTCCCAAAATAATAAGAAAAGGAAAGATAAGCTACAAAGATTGGAAAATGTGAGGAAGAGTTGTACATGTACATTAGTAATATTATGTGATGCTTTATAATATGCAATGGATAGTTTTACAAGGTTTTGAGCAGAGAGAATGTAAAAAGATATATATACTTTTTACAATATTATCATTCTCTGAAGCTTACTTCGAAGAGAGATTCATGGATAAAAAAACTTTGAATAATGATTGAGAAGAGTCTCAAATCTCCACCATTATAGATGTATCATTTGCTATGAATCCTTTCATGTACCAATATACTATTGCATTTTTCTCTTTTGGTGACCAAAGTTTTTTTTCATACATGAACTATTTATCAACCTCGAAATATTAAAAGGGAGAATATTATAGTTAATAGGATAGAAAAGTGGAGATACATGAAATGAGAAAAATATAAGAGAGAAAAAAAATAAAAACAAATGTATACACCATGTAGGAGAGTTATTGGAGTATTTACTCAAAGATATGTGTGTCCAAGCTTGGTCCCATATTCTCCTTTCATTTTCAAAGATTGTGGCTCCAATTAACTAATAGCTTTAAGTTTTTATAGAATGTATCTTCATATCCCCTTGTCCTCATGTTGACATTCTTGTATGCTTGGAGCCAATTTCTTAAATGTGAGGAGACTCTTATGCACCACTCCAAGGTTTTTGTAAATGTTGTATGGCTCACTTTCAAATCCATCAAAGCCCTACGCTCAAATTATTGTAGATAAATATTCTCAAAGGAGATTACTTGTAGAAATGAATTTTCTTAAGGAAAAAGTAGACTACTCTTATTTGGTAGAAATATGCAAGCATTTATAAACATTGGTTCCTATATAATGCTTAAACTACGCACCCAAAAGCTATATACCCCTTACATGATTCTAAGAGAAGGTTCACATAAAAAAATAAAAGGTTGTAAAATACAACTATCAGTGGATCCCTCAATGGGATTGCTAGATTTTCCTTGCCACCACTTGATACTAAGCTAAAAAACAATACAGTTCTCCTTCTTGAATGACATGAATCATTTAGGAAGATTATGTAATTTTGTTTGGTTTTTATCATTAGAGTCTTGGTTTCTTTGAGCATCCTTCAATCTTTGTCACCTCAAATCATTATGAGAAATATAGACTCTCTTTTTTACCCTTAAGGAGGTTCTCTCACCTCTCTCTCTCTAAAAAGAGATTCCAAAATAATATTATAATAAGAGATCTTTTTCAATCAAGCAAATCTTATATTTATATTTTCAATAGATTTTACCTATTATTTTATTCCCAAATTGTAGGATAATTTCACTTTTTCTTAAAATATTTATAATTTAAAAAATACAATTCTATTTTCTCTAAAAATAGAGCCAATCATTAATATACAACTCTTTAATGTCCTCATGACTTTTCAATATGAAAATATATTAGAATCATTCTCATTCTCGCTTCTTAAAAGAGCGGAAGTTAAAAAAAGATATAAAATGACGCACACATCATATTTTAAGATTATTTTTTACCTAGAAACATCTTTTTGACTCAAGAGTTTCCTTGTAAATTTTTATCTTTTTCGGATAAGTATATGCATATTTTTGGGCATTTTTCATTCCCTCTTAAAGCTCTATTTTTGTCCAAAATTTTATGTACTCTTCTCATTCCCTTCAGAATATGATTTCTTACATATAGATTCTTCTAAAGCAACACTCAGTACTATCTACAACTCTCTCTATCCTACTATAAGAAATCTTAGGAGTGGTTTTGATACCATTTGCTGAAATCAAATAATCTCTATCTACAACACTCTCTACCCTGCTACAAGCAATCTCCCTCTTCAGTACTATACTATAAGATATCTTACTTTTCAACACTCTATACTACAATCAATCAAGTGATAATGGAGATATCTTTATTTTTTCTTTGTGATATTATTATTCTTCACAGTTATTGTTTAATCCTTAAGTATCAATTCAAAGAGAGAGAGAGAGAGAGAGAGAGAGAGAGAGAGAGAGAGAGAGAGAGAGAGAGAGGAGGGAGAAAGAGAGAGGACTATGTGAAATGAACTAAGAAAATAAGTGATAGAGTGATGACAGAGAGTAAATTAGGGCAAAAGATAAGATGATGTTATTGTTCTCTACTAGTGCTTATGTATAAATGTGTTTAAATATCTTTGATCAATTATTGTTGAGAGAGAAAGAAAGAAAGAAAGAAAGAAAGTTATATTAACGTCTTCTAAAGACCAAAACTGGCCTATGAGACAAACTGTGATACAACTGATGAGGTCCAGCTATCCAAAATAAAAGTGCCGAATGAAAAGCTAAAAACTGGAAACTGAAAATACGGTGCTGTGAGTGTGATAAGTATCGTGTATGTGTATGTGCGTATGAGAGAGAGAGAGAGAGAGAGAGAGAGAGAGAGAGAGAGAGAGAGAGAGAGAGAGAGAGAGAGAGAGAGAGAGAGAGAGAGAGAGAGAGAGAATATTTTGGATAGAATAGAAGATAAGATTTGATGCTAATTAGAGGTAGATTAAAAGCTAAGATTACAGGTAGATTAGGGGTTGATTAGAGCCTATCATGACTGAAATCAAGAGAAAGAGACAAGATCCAACTGGGCAAAAAAGAACACAAATATAGTGAATCAAAGGGGTGTAATTGTGTGATTTGAATGCTAATCCAAGTTAAAATTGGCATATATTTTTCTTTGTAGGATGTAGGTACATGACGTACCAAGAGAAAGAGAAATATTCACTTTCAATTGGAGGATGAATATGCACCAATGTTCAAAAGAATTGTGGAAAGAGATGATGCAATAAGATAGAGGATGCAACAAGAAAGAAATGCATGGAAAAGAAATGTGGACCTTTGGATTGATGGGTACATTTATCCACCCGATCCAGTCACTCAAAGGCCACTATAATTTGAAGGACTTACATAATTTGTAAAGTTTGTTTGTGAAGGCAATGAAAGATTGTATGGATACACATGTAGACTTGTCACAGAAGGATTAGCAAGGGTTCATCAAGCATTGACAAATATACATATAATATTACAAGGGAATATGTAGTCTTTGATGAAAAATGATAGATTATTGGTTGAGAAGGATAGGGAGAACCAGAGCCTATAATAAGCAATGTCTGTCCATTGAAGATGTTATGCATGCTACACACATGCAGAATATGGAGTTATAGTCTAAAGTTATGGACTTGGAGAAGGAGAATTGAAATATAAAGAGGAAGCTCACCAAAAATTTGGAGATTGAGCCCACTTTAAAAACCAAAGAAGTACATCGGCACATTGGATTAGTTGAGCCAATTCACCAATTAACCAAAGGAAGTGGATAATATCATAGATGGATATATGCTCAATCTGCTACAATGAAATATGTTCACTCATGCAGAGAATGATACTATTGTTAAAGTCCTAAGCAAGGATATGGTAAAAAATGCATTGAAAAATCATAAATTCAGGGATACTGTAGATGGTGTCACAAGTGAACATCTTAGGGATGTAAGCAACTTATTTACTGCTACAGATGCTCAAGGATTATGTGACAAGGTGAGAATGAGTTCTGAGTTATATAGTATGCTCTATCAACAATTGGATACAAGTTTTAAGCAAGTCTTCAAAACTAAGCGAGTGATGCCTGTCAAAACTATTTCACATGAAGAAGGCTAAAAAAAAATTAAAGAAGAAAGTTTTGAACTAATTGGTAAGCCAACAGATCTAGAAAATACACACATATTGAAGTATGGTTCCAAAGAAGTTGCATTTGTATTGAATGCATCCAATAACTTTGTATTGGATATATGTAGGGTTCAAATTGCTATGGTCAAGCTCTACAATATGTCTATGAAAGAATGTAGAGGCAAGGTTAAGTTTTTTCTCACACTTGGAGTGAGATTATCAAGGGGCAAAAACTTAAACATGTGAGTATAACACTTATGAATCGAATATTGAATCCCAACATCGATGAAAACCATCCTTTATACTTTAGTGCACAATCAGAGAATAAAATATGGTGGCTTGTAGCATTTGAAGTACTGAAGGAGAACCATGAAGTACTTAAAGTTTTTTAAACCTTACTAATATACCCAGTGTTATTCAACAGCAAAATAATAGAGAAATTTTATACATCAAGGGGTTTGGGGACTATCAAGTTGAATGACATATTGCAGGTGATTTAAAAAAATTGAAGTATATATTTGGTTTATCAAATGTAGCAATTCAAAATTTCTGTGCATATACTACATGCAAACTAGGAAGAAAGGGAAAGATAAAAAGGAATAATGGCTTGCCAAGGTAGGACAACACGATGCTCCAACACGTGATTAAAAAGTCATAAGAAATGGAATGCTAGCTCTAGTGGATCCAAACTGGTGCCCTATTTTGAAAATACCACTAACAAGGGTTCACTTTTGTACATTGCATTGTTTGGTTAGAATAATTGAGAAGCTAGTATATAAATATGTATGCTTTGTATACAAGATGCAGCCTGTGTCAGAAGCTTATGCTACATGCAAGAAGGTAGAACAAGTCCTATTTGAAGTTGGATTGCATGGGGAATAAGTAAAAATGAAAAAGGACGAGGAAAGAGTGGAAATATCCCTTGTAAACCATGCTTTGCCAAACCCAAGGCTAGGAAGTTTATATCTCCACCTCGAGATGAGGAATGCAATATACTCGTAAAACAACTAGAGAAGTATGAAGCATGGAAAAAGTTGCATCTTGCTATTCCAGATTGAAGCAATGGGGGACGAACGAGGATTGCAAATGCAAAAGTGTGGATACACCTAGATATATTAGCAGCTTTCTTACAAAAGTTGAGGTTTAGGGATAGTGATGCCAATACATTTAAAGAGATAGTTGCTAAATTTCATAAGTCCATGGTGGAGACATGGAATACAAATAGCATAGCATACTACATGGTCAGTATTATTACCATTACAAAAAAATATCATCATTTCAAATTAGTTTGTATTTCTAATCTCTCTTATTGTGCAGCATATACTTGAAGCACATTGTCCATACTTTGTACATCAAGGAAGTTTGGCAGTATGGCCAACTTAGGGCATGGAATGATCTCACTGGCAAGCTCGCTATGCTTTTCAAAAGGCAACTGATCATGGAGGTGGTATCAATGATTCCAATTCTATGAGACAATTATTACAATGGTAATATAGAAGATTAGAGATATAATACGAGGAAAAAGAAAAGAAGTCCAAAATCTCTCAAGCAGAATTTATAAGTAGGGTAATATATGAAGTGAGAAAAGCAAGATATGAAAATAACACAACTAGACAACGCCATGCAGAATGGTTGGCAACCCAAGAGAGAGATGACAAGAAATGGAGACCTAGATAAAGATAATACTTTTCATGCATTTAGAGTCCATGAGAGAACACAGGTACTAAGGATATGACACATCAATACTTCTATATTTAACATGAGATGTCTTGCAAATTTTGTTTAAAATTTTGAAGGTTTTTCACTATGTTTTTCGAAGTCAATTTCGAACTATGTTTTTAAATTATGAAAAGTCAATTTCGAAATCCTAAGACAAAGATATGAAAATTCCAAACCTTGGAACATTCACCAGCCTAGACAGAGAGGGGCATGAGAGGGTGGTAGGAGATAGAGAGAGGCAGGGATGGGGTGGATAAATAAAATGAAATGACAATTTTAAAGTTCATTTACATCATAGTAAGTTTAAAAGTTTTGTATTTAGTCAAGTCTCTCATTTCATTTTTTCCCATTACTCTTCACTCTACCCTCCACCTTTCTATCCTTGATCATCACAACCATGGCACGTTCCAAGGTTCCCATCAAGAAGGCGCCTCTGCAAGAGCAACAACTTAACACACTTTCGAATCTAGTGAGTGTAGTGTGAGTGACAATGGTCCTCTAGTGGCCGATATAGTGTTCATCAACAATGGTGGCCCTAGTGTGGTCAATAATGATGGTTCACCATTGTCTAAAAATGGTGGTCAACATGCTCCAGTTGCTCCACGTCCCACTATTGCTCCAGGTGGTAATACACGTCCTCCAACATATAAGAAGCGAAGATAGAGACCAGGCACAGCTGCACTACATGAGATAAGAAAATTCCAAAGGAGTGCTAATTTGATTATTCCTAAGGCACCATTCTCTAGGTTGGTGCAAGAAATACTGCAAGATCTACAGTTAGGGCATCATCATAAGTTCTTTTCAAGGAACCAAGCAAGGAATGTGGGGCGATGGTCAAGCCAAGCCTTGCTTGATCTCCAAGAAGCAACTAAAAGTTACTTGATTGATCTAATGAGTGATTATCAACTTTTAGCCATTCATGCCCGACATATCACTATTTAGCCTATAGATATGGTTCTTATTCGTAGGATCTACAATGACAAGGATGCATTTAATTGTAATGGCAACAATATGCTTTGAGAAGCTACCTTGTAATTGGATCTATGTTTTTAGCTCGGGTTTGGTTGTAGATTGTAAGAAGCTTAGTTTTAGGTTATCTTTCTGGTATACCTTCAAGTATTTGATAGCAGTGGATTGCAAAATGGAGCTAAATTTTGCCTAGCTGTAGCTATACTTGGTGTGATGCACTATCTACTGTGTATTTTACGGTTTTGCAATGCCAAATCTAATATTTGATATTCTATTGTTACTATGATTTGCATTGTGCGTATTTTCAAGTTTCTAATTTTAAAAGTAGTTTCGTTGAGGATAAATTCAATGTGCAATCACATAAACATTAATGATGAGTTGTACATGGGCCGATGCACTATATTTTTATTATATTTAGCGGTTTCGCAACACTATATCTGATATGTGATATTCCATTTGACCCATGACTTATTTTTTGTGAATTTTTTAGTTTCCAATATTTCACGTAGTTTGGTTGACAACACATTTAATATGTAGTTGCACACACTCGATGGTAAGTTTTTCTGTTATTATCAGTGAAGTATAATCTAGTTAATGTATTTAAAAAAAATGATTAATCATCAATTTTATAAATCAAAATCTGGTGAAACTTCACTCACATGCTAGGCATAATAAAATATCATGGATATTAAAAAATTAGCCCTATCAAAAGCCGTTGGGGCACCTGTCCGGAGGCTCGTATATAAAATTTCATGTCAATTGGATCATTGGTCATATTTTTCCAATGCATGGATTCATTAATTCAAGTTTAAGGGTTTTAAAAAGTTTGGCTATTAGTTTAAAGTTTCACCTCATTTTACTCATTTCACTTTTGAGTTTTGAGTTTTCTCTCCTAGAAGACATAGTATGCACCAAGCAAGCGGCCCAGAGACACCCCTTAAAAATCCCATGCACAGGCCACCTCCCCCAGTTTCACCACCACCACCAACATTATTACCATACTAGCATCACAAACATTGATGGAGGCCAGGCACCTTGGCTCTTCATGAGATCTGCCATTATCAGAAGACCACACACCTGATACCAAAGGCTTAATTCCAGAAGCTAGTGTGGGAGATTATGGATGGCATACTAATTAAAAATAATAGGAGGCACTTCCCAGATGGATCACACTTGCAACAACCTGATTGCTAGACTACCCAAGCCCTCCTTGCACTAAAGGAAGTTGCTGAAGCTTACCTCATCGACTTGTTTAAAGACTTAGTCTATGCAACAGTGCATACAAGAAGAGTCATCGTCACCGATAGGGATTTGCAAATAGTGAGGTTCTTCAGGCGATGAAAGGATAGTCCTTGCGAAGATCAACATTGATAAGGGTGTACTACTAAAACATATATAGAATGTAGCTTCCAAAGAGATTTTGTAAACCCTTGTTGTAATGGATCCCATGTAAAATGTTATGAATATGAATACAAAGTTTTTAGCACGTCTTATTTTTATTTATTCACTTATTATTTATTTTATTTATGTCTTTGAGTTATCGTTACATGTGTTTGAATGAATACATGTTGCACACAAACTCGATAAATTACTATGAATTAAATTTAGGATACGAATCGTGTTGTGTATAAATCCAACAAATAAACATAACATTCAAGTAAAAAACAATAATAAATGACATGTATGAAAAACTACACTGCATGCAAATCCAATAAACGTTGGTTTTCATTACTTCAAGAGAAGATTACAAAGTGCATTACATTGGTGATGAGATATCATTTGGCAATAAGTACATCTATTCTCACCTAGGCTTCTTCAAGCTACACTCCCCATGGTCAAAGCTATTATTGATCTGAGGCAACAACAAATTTTTCCCTAATAGTTCCTACCTAATGACATTGGGATCTTGAACACCATCAACCATGCCACGGGCCACCATGGAAAAAAGTAGCCTAGACCTAGTACTAGATAATAAGTAGAGGATCTTTGAACGTCGTAGCAACACTACTTTCTCCAAGCTAGAGTTCGTCGGGATGGTCTTAAAGGGGCCATCCTTCGTTAGTGCCCTCAACTTCAAGAAGTACTCAACAAAAGGTGGAGAGTATGTCATATGAAAAATACAATAATGCCACTCACAAAAGTTGGCCGATGTACTCCTTCAATGCCGAGTCCTGCACTCTTCTTTGGCTACTGGATCAGCCACCTTGTCTAGATGAAAATTCATCTATATAGACAATGTCCTACATCACACAAGTTTAGCATTAGACTCACTACATCAGATTCACTACACATGGAGTGCAATAAAGATATATACATAGGATTCGTGCACAAATTTACCTGTAGGGCCTCTAGGGCATTGGGACCATTGCAATCAATTTTTGCCAGGATCGGGTCCCTAGAGCATGAAAATCCGATAACATTACCTTCTTTGTATAATCTATTTGCTATTATAATGGAGCATCTAGTTCTGCTCCTGTAACTGGGCCACCCTCGCCTCTCTCTTGGGAAGGTACTATGTAGTCAGGTCGAGGACCAAAAAGGCTTTCTTGCAACTACTCGAACTTCTCATTTGAGATCTCATACTATGGCGTTGCATTCTCAATCTGCTCTTGGATGCTCACAATGGCAGAGATGTCATTGACACTTGTGCCATCATATCGAATCACCTCATGAACATGTGCTAGGACATCTTGTATATCAAAATCTATAAAATCATTAGGTGCATTACGCACCATGATACAATATAATTCTTCTTCTCTTAGCTCCAAAATTTCTAGTACATCCTACATGAGTAGATATTCCACCCCCTCGATGATGATAGCATGGAGAGAAGCGAGGGGTGGCTCATTTCTTGTCAACATCTCATTAGGGCAAGGAGGTGGGTGCACAATGGCTAAGCTTTGTGCTGCCTCTACACTCAGATCGAGTGTGATCTCCTCAGGCTCCCTCTTGAAATACTCTAGCTGTGGCCAAGAGGGTGCATCGATGTCCTTCTAACTGCCCTCTTGCAACTCAGTGCACAAAACACATATGGCAAATGCTACATCACATTCAATGAGATCCATCATAGCGTGGTCTTGGGATGAGGTGGGCACGCTCTGAAGTGGAGATGCTTCCCCACATGCATGAGGGCTAAATTTATCAACTTTGCATGGCTTGATCCAGTACATAAACTATACAAGAAATCTATGGGGATGCATATGAGAGTAGAGTTTGGAATAGAGCATGTGAGAGGGTTTGCTGCATCACAAAATGATGCCACTATACTAGAGCTAGGGCCTACGACAGAAAGCGAGCTCTCTAGAATCAAGGTCACGTAAAACCTGGGGTATGTCTGGTCTTCTATGTGTGCGTAGTATGTGGAGCTAATCCATGTGGTGAAGGCGGGAGTGGTAGCCATGGTACACAAACAGAGAAGGAAGGAGAGCACAAGTGTAGGGAAGCAAAGAATGAAAGTGAAAATGAGTTCAGAGCTATAGCTTTTATGTATCTAGGGTTTTAAGTAAAGATTCTTTTTTAATCCTTAAGTTTTAAATTAAAACTCTTACCTTATTTTCTTTATCTCAATACTTTAAAGTCACCACTAAAATTACTCATATAGACAAATGCTTCATTCCACATTATTATATCCTCGAATATACTTGGATCGCTAAGTATATTCAAGTCCAACTAGAGAAAATATAGAAATGTTTAAAGAAAAGAAATCTAAAAGACCTTCAAAATCCCTTGGATCCAATTTAATGAAAGGAGAGAAGGATCGAAGCTTGCACTCAAGAGCTATGGCGGGAGAGCAAGAGCAAGAAAGAGAGAGACAAGAAATCGGAACTCCAACAGTCACAATGTGTGACCGGGCCTTCCTTTATTCAAACTGTCACTAAAAGAATAAAGAATAAAGTGACAGTGATGGGCTCCCGCCACCTGCAGTGTGCACTGGCGGTGACTGTCAGTGTAGTAATATATGGGTGGCTAGGCGGAGGCGCCTTTACCCCCAACAACCTCCCACTTAAAGGCGAATCTGCCCTAGTGAGGAGTGGAAAGAAAAAAAAAAGAAAGACAGTACAAC
Source organism: Lygodium microphyllum (assembly GCF_053477565.2). Classification (NCBI taxonomy): domain Eukaryota; kingdom Viridiplantae; phylum Streptophyta; class Polypodiopsida; order Schizaeales; family Lygodiaceae; genus Lygodium; species Lygodium microphyllum. The sequence continues at coordinate 41,478,922 of NC_141160.1, read as the reverse complement.
ATGTACACATGTACAATAGGATGAGGAAAGACGTCTTCTCATCCCACGCCTATCAACCTTCTGAGGAAGGCAAAGCACTTTGTAGAGAGGCTTTTCGTGAGCAGATCTGCAGGATTCTAGTCAGTCGAGATCTTGACAAGATCAATTGACTTGTCCTCAACGACCCCGTGTATGAAGTGATACCTCACCTTAATGTGTTTCGTCTTCGCATGAAAGACCGGATTCTTGGCTAACTGAATAGCACTCATAGAATCTGAATGCAGTGTAGGGATAGCATCAATACCAAGGTCAACAACCAAACTGAAAGGGAGCGACGGATCGAAGGTTGGACTGGAGAGCTATGGTGGGAGAGCAAGAGCAAGAAAGGGAGAGACTAGAAATGGAAACTCCAACAGTCACATGTGTGACCGGGCCTTCCTTTATTCAAACTGTCACTAAAAGAATAAAGAATAAAGTGACGGTGACGAGCGCCCGCCACCTGCAGTGTGCAGTGGCGGTGACTGTCAGTGTAGTAATACATAAGCGGCTAGGCAGAGGCGCCTTTACCCCCAACAACCTCCCACTTAAAGGCGAATCTGTCGATGAGTGAAAAGAAAAAGAAAAAAGACAGTACAACATGTACACATGTACAACAGGATGAGGAAAGACGTCATCTCATCCCACGCCCATTAACCTCATGAGGAAGGCAAAGCGCTCTGTAGAGAGGCTTTTTGTGAGATCTTGACAAGATTAACAGACTTGTCCTCAACTACCCCACGTATGAAGTAATACCTTACCTCAATGTGTTTCGTCTTTGCATGGAAGACTGGATTCTTGGCTAACTGAATAGCACTCATAGAATCCGAATGCAGTGTAGGGATAGCATCAATACCAAGGTCAACAACTAAACGACCCAACCAAATGGCCTCCTTGCAAGCCTCAGTGGCTGTAACATACTCGGCCTCGGTAGTAGAAAGGGCCGTGCATTTCTGTACCTTGGACATCCAAGAAACAACACCTCTAGTATAGGTGAATACATAGCCGGAAGTGGACTTCCTACTATCTGCATGTCCTACATAATTAGAGTCAGTGTATCCCACGACTCCTGTATCATGGTTGCCATAGCATATGCACATATCTGCAGTGCCCTTTAGGTACCTCATGATACCCTTCACGGCATCCCAATGCTTCTTGCTAGGTGTAGCCATATAGTGTGCCATAACACCAACTGCAAAGGCAATATCTAGACGAGTGGCTATCATGGCATACATAAGACTGCCCACTGTGGATGTGTAGGGAATCTTGGCCATCTCGGTCCTCTGCTCATCTATCTGCGGACAATCAGCCTGTGATACCTTCACATAAGAAGGCAATGGATAGCCAATAGGCTTTACGTCCTGCATGCATAAGCGCTCAAGGACTTTATGAATGTACTCCCTCTGTGACAAGTAGAGGAGTCCCCGATGCTTGTCGCGTCTAATGCGCATACCAAGTATGTGAGCGGCCTGTCCCAGATCTTTCATCTCAAAGCTCTTCTTGAGCTGAGCCTTAAGAGCACCTAGCTCATCATGAGCTTTCCCTGCTATCAACATATCATCCACATAGAGTACCAAAATCAATAAGGAACCATCACGTGCTTTCTTTGTGTACAGACACGGATCCATAGCACTTCGGCTGTAGCCCTGTGACTGCATAAAGGCATCAAATTTATGATACCACTCCCTGGGTGCCTGTTTCAAGCCATAAAGACTTTTCTTCAATTTGCACACTAGGTGCTGCCTGCCAGGTTCTGCAAAGCCCTTAGGCTACTCCATATAAATCTCATCATGCAAGTCCCCATGTAAGAAAGCCGTCTTGACATCCATCTAGTATAAATCCAAGTCAAGCTGAGCAACCAAAGCCAAGACTAAGCGCAGGGTGGTCATCTTAACCACAGAAGAAAATACCTCGTCAAAGTCCACACCATGCTCCTACTTAAAAGCCTTTGCTACCAATCTAGCCTTGTATGCCGGCTTGGGGTTAGGGGTACTTTTTAGCTTGTACACCCACTTGCATGGCAAAGCCTTCTTGCCTATAGGTAAGGAAACCAAATTCCAAGTGTCATTCTTATGCAGGGAGTCTATCTCAAACTGCATAGCCCTTTCCCAGGAGTGACTGTCACCCCTACGCATAGCCTCATCATAGGTGAAAGGCTCTCCTGCATTTGTAACCAAAACATAATGCAGCGAGGGCTGAAATCTATTAGGTGGACGTCTGTCTCTAGTAGACCGTCTCACGGCAGAGGCTCTGTTGCCTGCCCAACTGCCTGTCCAATACCCTGACCATGAGCATTTGCTACAGCTATAGGCTGTCCAACTGGTTGTGCGGGAGCTCTCGGCTCCTCCTGACAGATGATCTTGCGGATCTCAACAACTCTCTTAGGCTGCCTATACATTTTGCCTTCATGGAAGACTACATCATGACGGTGGATGACTTTCCGTGCCTGTGGATCCCAGAGACGATAACCCATCTCGCGTGCATCCCCATAACCAAGGAAAATGCATTTGACACTCTTGGGATCCAGCTTACTTCTCTTGTCCCTGGGCACATGGAAAAATGCCTCACATCCAAAGACATGGAGATGTGCATAAGAGGGAGGTTTTCTAGTCCATACCTCCTCTGCAACCTGGAAATCCAAACCACTAGAGGGTGATCGGCTTATGATATGCATAGCTACACTAACTGCCTCAGCCCAAAAGCTTTGTCGTAGGCCCGGAAAAAAAGGTAGCCCGACTGAAGAAAGAAGAGGAAAAAAGACCAAAAGCGCAAGGGCAACCTTAAAAGTCCAAGGCAAATGCAAAAGGGGAATGCACATTTTAAAATAAAAAGGCGCACCCTGAAATCTTGTAAAAGAGCGCCGGCTCTCACCCGTGCAATTTGTAAATGTAGATAGGCGGTGGAAAGGACGCTAGGGAGATAGACGGACAATGAGAAAAGGGGCCTAGGCTAAGGGCCGGCCATGTAAAAAAGGGGGATGACCGCCCATGGAAATTAGGGCATGTATATAAAGTTGAAAAGTGAATGAGAAGCTCATTCTTGTGTGTGGCCAAAGCTTCTTCTTCTTCTTCTCTTGTTTCTTTCCTTCCTGCTTGTGCTTGAGAGAGGGATTGAGAGAATGTGAGGAAGTGAGGGAGTGATTGTGTGAGAGTGAGGGATCTTGGAGAAGAAGCTCTCCATCTTCTCTCTTCATCTTCTCCTCCTCTCTTCTCTTCTCTTGTGAGAGGTAGCCATGGCATGTGTAGGGGAGCTACCGGTGTGCAAGAAAGAGGAGGGTACCCGATTGAGCATCAAGGTAAGCTCACTACACCCGTAAGGTAGGCATTGCGCGTTGGCTATGTGAGAGGTAGCCATGGCCGCTCGGTTCGAAACACTTGAGCTATAAGTGGTTTGTAGGTCTCGGGGTAGAGCTTGAAGCTCCCCTACATTTTGGTTCCGTTGCCGGGACCGACGGAATCGAGCCTTGAGCGCCGTGTGTATCAGATTGAGCATGGAAGTAGGGTTTGCAGCCTGAACTAGTGCCCGAGATAACTAGGAGAGTTAGGAGGTTTTAATCCGTGGAACAGGTAAGTATTTGGGTTTGTTGAGGCATTAGATTAGGACTACTGTTCTGCATTTCTGTTTTTCATATTGCCTGCACTAGATTAAGGTTAGATTAAGGTAAGAAAAGAGAAAACAGGGGTTCTGGTTTGCTGTTGGAAACATGAAAATAGGGGCCCAGACTTAAGTTTTTGGGTGAAACAGGGACAGGGAACTGGCTATAAGGTTCTGCAGTGTTGGGAAAGGACCTTAAGAGGTTTGGGAAGCCAGGACAGACCTCATTTCTTTAGTTGGCCTTGTGAGAGAGAGAGAGAGAGAGAGAGAGAGAGAGAGAGAGTTAGAGAGCTTCTGGTTCACAGGACGAGGAAACGCGACCTCGATTCGAGGCGCATTCGATTCGGGCTGCTTCAGGTGAGTCCAGTGTGTTCCATTGGTGCTCTAATCGGTTATGGGAAGTTTGTGGTGATGGAGTGCAGCAGGCATTAGCAAGGATTCAAACGCGTCAGAATCGCGCCCGTCGCCGACGTAGTCGAACCAACCCGCAGTGGTCCGATCCCCAGAATCGGACCACCCGAGTTCTGGAGTCGAACCATCCGATTCTCAGGATCGGACCGTCCGACTGAGAGAGAGTCGGACCAGACTGGTCCGATTACTAGAATCGGACCAACCCAATCGGACGTGCCACGTGGCACTCGGACTGCCCTTAGAATCGGACCATCATAGTCGGACCATTGGGGCTGGGCTTGGACCAGTCCATAGTCAGACCACTTCAAAAGTAGGACCACCCTCCTGGTCCGATTCCCAGAATCAGACCACCAGGGTCGGACGATTCCCAGAATCGGACCAACCCCGTCCGACTGTTAGAGTTGGACCAAATTGGTCCGATTGCCAGAATCGGACCGCCGTTCGACTCCCAGAGTTGGACCAGCCCTGTCCGATTCCCAGAATCAGACCATTTTGCCAGAACAAAAAGATAAGGATCTTTTGCTGACCTTGCTACATACTTGACCCCATGATGCAACCTTGAACACCCCCAGAATCCAATTTGGCCATTAGAACCTCAGAAATTAATCGAACTTAGGATGCGGAGGGAACATGGAATAGCCGAGAACTGAGTTGAAAACTCAAATTAAGCTAAGAACGTGGGTAGAAACAAGGTGGAGTTTGCATTAAACGCTTTCTACATCGGCACTTCACTCTTGTGCTCCACTAAATCTGCACAACAAGAAAATAGAAAAGCATGTTTTCGCACCAAGCACCACAAAAGCACTAAGCACAACGTGTGAGTAAGGATCGCTGCTGCTTTCAAACAACAAGGAACACATCTGGATACCTAATAACATTAAGGAACCCACTAGTAGGAGAAGACCCCAAGACTTAGACAGGTGCATGAGCGCCCTACTAGTAGTACCTGGAGAAAACACAAAAACACAAAGACACGGGAAGCAACAAGATAGAGGAGTGGAAGTTGCCGAAGCTGATTGGATTCATCGAAAATCTCGTGGAGTTGGAAGCAGAAACAATGTCGGGATCAAGAGGCGACCAAGGGGAAGACCATTTAGACTTAGGAGAATTTCCAACCTCGGTCCAGGAACTGGTACACGACTACGATCTACTCACCAGGATTGAGATCCAAGGTAGACCTGTAGAGGAAGTGGTGGCTAGCCTGGAAGAAGAGAAAAGGGCTATCAAGAGAGCGCTGGAAGGCATAATTGCCTACAACCATGAGCAAAGGGCTAGAAGGCTGCAGCAAGACGTGGACATGTACGAGGCTAGACGAGTACTAGACCTAGCTGGGGCAGCCAAGTCTGGACCGAATGTAGAGAGGGAACGGGCAGCAGAGGCTGGCATGATGTTGAGTGAACTGGTGGCAAAGCGACTCATGGACAATACATCCGTGGAGCAAAGTGCTACTGCCCTAGCCATCGCGCTACTATCAGGATTGGGAGTTACGCAAGGGGCTAAAGGGCAGGCTAGAATCCCCATAGTAGCAAAACAACTAGCTCGATACGAACCTAGTAGTGACTCGTACAGCTTTATGGAGCAATTCGAGCAAGTATGTGAGGCAAACAGTCTTACTGACCCTGCGCAGCGAGCTCAAGCCTTCGGCCTGTGCTTAGGCGACAAGGGGAGGACCTGGTACTCTAGTCTGGATGACGCAAAACGTACAAACTTCGCTCGCCTTAAGGGCCTCTTCATCAAGAGGTTTTCGGAGGCAGGGTATTCGGACAACCTCATTGTTAGTTTGATGAATATCAGTCAAAGGGAGAAGGAGGATGTTAGGGATTACATCACTCAGGTGCGCAGTCTCTACAAGAGAATCCCTGCCAATGAGTGACCCACCGAGAGGGTAGTGTCTACAGTGTTCATGAACGGGATTCGGAGTGAGGAGCTCTACAAGGCTTTGGCCAGTAACTCCACCTTACAACGAGACGCGCTAGCTCGAGTCTTCGAGGAGGCAATACGCGTAGACGATCAACTTAGGGAACGTAGCATGAGGACTACCACCCGAGATAGTGCAAGCCAAAGGGACCCTGATAGATCAACCACCTTAGGGAAAAAAGCAATTGCTAGCACGCAGGACAAGGGAAAGCGTGTAGACCACGACCAAGGGATGGTAGAGATGAGAATGGAGATTATGCAGTTACAAGAGCTCGTTAGAAAGCCAGTGAGATCGCATGTACAATGTGTGTACTGTGGCGGCAATCACCTCCCAGTGGAGTGCCAAGATCCTAGATCTCGGCCGTGCTCAAATTGCGGTAGATTCGGACATGATGCAGCGCATTGCAGAATGCCGAGGAGATTCCCATACACACAACAGTACAACCCCCCATACTTAGGAAATAGGCCACCTAATTTCTTTGGCAGGGGAACCCAGTTAGCTCTTCCAGCACCAACTGACTCAAGACCTGTCGTGCCTAGGCTGGAAATGAACCCAACTGGTATACCTAGGCCACCAGGGCCTTTTGTGACTCACCCACCTAGCGATGCTCCTGTTCACTTTGTGGAGGAGCCTAATAAGGAGGAGGCATATGTCAATCCTTATGTATTCTACGACGAGGAGGGCAACCCAGTCCTGATGGACTATCGGCCCAGTGCCAGTGATGGCTTTAGGAAGAGGACGAGGCAGAGGCTTTGGAGGGCCAAGCTAGGATCCAGGTGGACTTGCGGCCACCGAGGCCACATTTCATTACGCTGCTCAGAGTGAGAACAAGCTAACAAGGACAAAGCGGATCTCCGATGCACAGAATTTTCACACATCTGTTTCTTGATTGTCCTAGGCGGAAGCCATCAATGAGCGCTGCCAACATGCCATCGGTGCCTTTGGGGCTCTTTGGAGTTGAAACTTTTAGTAGTGAGGATACGCCCATCCCACTACATGCTATGACGCGAGCTCAAACGAAACAAGCAGGCATCTCCTTGCCAGGGCCAAGTAACCTTGATGCAACCTCAATAGGGAAGAAAAGCCGGAGGAGACGGAAAAAGAGAACCGATGCGAAGATAACCTTTAAAACTGAGGAAACGACTATGCTGGTAACGGGAAAGAAGGGTCACAGACGCAGAGGCAGAGACCTCGGCTCCTAAGACAGCAGAGCTAGGGAGTGCCAAGGTAGGGGAATAACCCCCATCCCAAACGGCAACTCAAAGCTATAGCCAAGGTCAAGGAGTGGGTCAAGGATGCCCAAAAGCACCTCGAAGATGTTGAACCTATGGACAACTTCTCCAATGTTAGCACACCAGTCTCACCCTCAAAACCACAGGCTGGGAGCATGCCTGCACCACTAGGAGCGACTCAGTAGCAAGGCCGGGGGGAAGCTTACCAGGGCAGATAGAATGCATGGCCCAGAACTGCCAGCCTCAGAGGAAGACAAGGGTCCAATAGCCTCCTCACAACTTTGCTGTCCACTCCAGTAACTCTAAGCTTGGAGGATCTGCTTAGGCAAAATCACTCCTTGTGGCAAGAGTTAAAAGACTCGATCGAGGGACATGTAGAACTTGCGGGTGTTGATCCGCAAGATCATGATGCAGTTACACGGATCCCAAGCCTAACTCTACACGCAGATCCTAAGTCTTTGCACATCAAAGCTTTTTGGGAAGGCACTGAAATGCACGCAGTTTTGCCTGTCCTAGCCTTAGGAGACATGACTCGGAAGGGAATTGTAGACACAGGCGCCGGTGTTAGTGTGCTAAACCATGCGGTCCTAGAGGCATGGGGAAACCCTCTTGTAGAGACTGCTAGATTCAATGTCACGCTAGCAAATGGAATGAAGGTAAGACCATTTGGGGTCTTAAAGAATTGGCCGGTAAAGATTGCCGGTGTGCAATTCTCGGTAAACTTCATTGTCATGAAGGGAGTGGATTACGACATACTATTAGGCCGACCTTGGATGAGGAATGCACGAGTCATAGAGGATTGGGGCAATGGATTGATTTTCCTAGGAAACAGAACTAGCGCAGTGAGGGTAGAGATGGACACTTGGACGACAACACCTGCCGACCTAGCTGCCATCTCGGCTATGCTAAAAGGCGATACTCAAGCGATCAAGCCCTATGGATCACTCACTAGATATATCCCTTTCCCTGAGGATGAGAGGGATTGGATGCACGTGTTGGCAACCATTGACCTACCATTCTCAGATGAGGAAGGACCACATCAGTAGGCTACTAAAACTGCTACCATGCCAAATGAGGAGCCAGTTGTGCTGCTTTGTATGATGGCAAGAAGCTCACTCAACCCAGGCAAACCGGCCTCATCCCGCATCCCCAACAACAAACTAGAGCTTCAAGAAATCGTAGAGTATCTGACCGACAAATTGAACGGCAATTTGGCTGCTAACCTAAAACCTCTACGTGACCTTCTAGCTAAACCAGAATGGAAATGGACCAAGGTCCACGACCTGAACTTGTTATATAACTGGGCTTTAGTTTTACTGACGACAAGGAGACTGAAGAGGGAAGCTTAGGGGATGATGAGCAGTCTGAAGGACAGGACCCGGACGATGAGGAGTATGAGGACCGTCACTCTATGGGAGAAGAGAGTGAAGAAGAGGTAGACACGATAGAGTATGACACGGAGGGAAAAGCGATAGAGCAAATCAGGGCAGACTTAAGGCCTAGGAAAGAAGGGATCAGTCGAAATGAAAAAGGAGTCATGCTAATGGAGTGTGACAGATCCTGGCTGGAACGAATAGAAGCCTAGATTACGAGCAAGCCGGAGTAGCACAACGATGGGTAATCCCAGTTCTCAAGACAGATTCACCTACGAAACTACGACCCCCTGGGGAAACACCTTCCTCAAGTGAGGGATGCGAGTTTAACTGAGAGTCGGAAGTTAGCACTGAGAGTGATCCTGAGATACCGCAACCCTCTGAGGTCAAACGCACCAAGGGAGACTTGCCAGTCCACCTGAGGCATAGGAGGCTAAAAGAGGAGGCCAGGAAGCAAGCAAGGGACTCAGAAGCAGAAAGGCAGAGGAAACCACGGGATCTACCCAAATGGTTTACAAAATTCAAAAAGGGTGACAGAGTGGTGGTCCTGTTAGGTGCAAAAAGACAAGGTCAAACTAGTGAACCGATCGAGGGACCCGCCAAAGTCAAAGAGGTAAACTTGGCTGGGAAAGGCGAAAAACCAAGACCGGTGTTCATTGCAGATGACTTGGGGGAGGAGGAAGAGACCAAACTTGTTGTGCTCCTGCAAGAGTACGTTGACGTGCTCGCCTGGACATTGGAAGAACTTAAGGGAGTCGACCCTAGGGTCGTGACTCATAACATCCCAATGGTTCCAGATGCAGTGCCAACAAAACAACGACCTTACCCCATGAATCCCAAACACGCCCATGCAGTGAAGGAGGAGATTGATAAACTCATGAGGGCAAGTTTCATAAATGAGATCGAGCACACGGACTGGGTGTCACCTATCGTGATTGTCATGAAGAAAAATGGAAAAATCCGAGTGTGTGTAAACTACAAAAAGGTGAATGCCGCTACAAAAAGGGATAACTATCCTTTACCTTACACCGAGCACATGCTGGAGAGGGTAGCAGGGAAGGAAGCCTACAGTTTTCTGGATGGTTTCTCGGGTTACAATCAAGTGCAAGTGCACCCCGATGACAGGCACAAGACTGCCTTTGCCACGGAATGGGGCATATTCACCTACATTGTCATGCCTTTTGGGCTAATGAACGCACTTGCAACTTTTCAACGCCTAATGTGCACTATCTTTAAGGACATACTTAGGCGCGAACTGGAAGTGTTCGTAGACGACCTGTGTTTACACTCTAGTTGGGCCGAACACTTGAAGAAATTGAGAGCTGTCTTTGAAAGGTGTAGGCTGTACCACCTCTCGCTAAACCCCTTCAAGTGCTAGTTCTGGGTAAAACATGGATGCATCTTAGGGCACGTAGTGTCAAGGAATGGCATTGCTACTGACTTTTCCAAAGTCAGAGTCATTGTTGACCTACCACCACCCGACAACTACAAGGGAGTTCAATGCTTCTTGGGACACACTGGATATTATCGACGATTTGTGCTAAATTATGCATTAATAGCTAGACCTTTGTACAAGCTATTGATAGTGTTTGAGTGGACGGAAGAATGCCAACGCGCATATGAAGAATTGAAAAAGGCTCTTACGACTGCACCGATCTTGTGAGCCCCAGACTGGAACGTAATGTTCCATGTGCACATAGACGCCTCTAAGTTCGCTATTGGAGCCGTGCTATGCCAGCCTGGTGAGCACAACTTGGATTACCCGGTGAGTTTTGCCAGCAGGCAGCTCACAGAGACCAAGATGAACTATTCCACGACGGAAAGGGAGGGACTGGCCATGGTATTTGCGGTAAAGAAATTTAGGCATTACCTATTAGCCACTCCCTTTGTCTTCTTTGTTGACCATCAAGCCCTACTGTATCTTGTGAACAAGCCTTGCACTACGGGCGCATTGCTAGATGGTTACTCCTTTTGCTAGAGTTTGACTTCTCTGTGGTTATACGCAAAGGAAAAGAAGCACTACATGGCTGACCACATGTCCCACATACCCACAGGAGAAGCTGCTAGACAAGGCGTACCTGACGATTTGCCGGACGCCCATCTTTTTAACTTGTCTAGTGAACGAGAATTATTTAGAGCGGATCTGATGCCATATTGGGCCGATGACATAGTGCAAGTGCTAGAAAATGGACTACCAGAGCGACCCATTGAGAAGGCCAGGCTGAAGAGACTCATCTTGAAAATTCAGCCATACCAATTGATAGCTGGCTAACTCTACAGGTTGGGACAAGACGGTTTATTGCGTAGATGCATGTGTGAGCACGAGATGCACAACGCATTAAACGAAGCACATGGCAGAATAGTTGGAGGACACTTTAGTGGTGACACAACAGCCCGAAAGGTGCTACAATCCTAGCTATGGTGGCCCACCCTATTCCGCGATGCAGCTAAATTTGTAAAGCACTGCGATGAGTGCCAAAGGACCAAAGTGCTTGTGCGAAAGGACAAGATGGAGTTGACCCCTATCATAGCCCGACAACCCTTTGAAAAATGGGGCATCGATTTTATTGGACCTGTCAGTCTTGTAGCACAATATTCCCAAGCTCGATACATCATAGTGGCGACCGGCTATTTAACAAAATGGGCAGAGGTACGAGCCACGAGGAAGAACGATGCTAGGACCACCGCAAAGTTCTTGTGGGAGCAGGTCATTTCACAGTTTGGCTGTCCAATCGAACTTGTAAGCCACCAAGGCACACACTTCATTAATGAAGTGATTGCCCACTTGCTCTCTACCTTCCTGATAATTCATCAGGAGTCCTCTCCCTATTACCCTCAGGCTAATGGCCAAGCCGAATCCACAAATAAAATCCTAGTCAATGTGCTTACAAAAGTTGTGTCTACTTCGAGAAGTGACTGGGACAACAAGCTAATGGCGGCCTTGTGGGCCTATTGCACAGCTTATAAAACAGCTGTAGGACAGACGCCCTTTAGGCTGACGTACGGAACTGAAGCCATTTTGCCCTTAGAATTCCTCATCCCTAGTTTGAGGCTAGCAGTCCAGGAGCGTTGGGAGGGAAGAGAGGCTTGGACCAACCGCTTAGTGGAACTCGAACGCTTAACGGAGACCTGACTCCTCGCCACTCACTCTCTGATTTGTGAAAAGGCTCGACGAAAGATGTGGTTTGACAAGCATGTCAAGCAGCAAGACTTCGAACAAGGGGACCTTGTTCTGCTGTACTCGGGTAAAAGGACATAAACAGAAGATGAAGCTTCGGGGGCTAGGGCCTTTTAGAGTACGCATGATTGGTAGGACCGGGAATGTCGAGCTGGAGACACTTGACGGTGAAGGAATAGGCTTTTTTAACGGCAGCCGCATTAAGAAGTACTATCCTCCTTCACATCCATTACATGAGCCACCCATGCTAGAACCCCCATTGAATGTCTGCATTGCTACTGTAATTGACCTTACCGATCAGGACGAAGAAGCAGTGGCACCAGCGTACCTGCGGATCACAGTCGTAGCAGGAGAGTGTATTCTTTTGAGGCCTTGATTGATGAAGGTGCCGACTACAACATCTTGACGCATGACCATTGGATACGCATTGGTCAACCGCAACTACAGTCCACTAACGCTAAACTCACCCCGTTTGGGGGCATCGCTTACCCACCCCTAGGGAAGTGCAAGGTGGTCATTTCCATCGAGTCTGAGAGTTTACTAGCCTTCTTCCATGTGTTATCCAACAATAAAGGAGCTGGTAATGTGTCGCTATTGGGTCGCACTTTCAAGAAGCAAACCAACTGTAATGTGGATTACAACCTAAATCACATACATCTTGCTATCGGCAATGTGCGCATAGTGACGACTTTCAGCAAGGGCTGCCTTAACTCCCCCACTTTTACGAAGCCACCAGTAGAAACCCTTACGACCACACTTCAGCCCGAGTTTAAATAGACGGAAACTACGGCCTCGTGCCGGGCTCTCAACCCCAGACCCACGCCCACTAAGAGCGCTTACAAGGCCAAAGAGTCCAAGTTTTTATGGGTGTCGAAACAGCAAAAACCACATCCGGGTAGACCACCCAAGTATGATCCCAAACGTCCGAATTATCAACCGTCCCGACCCAAGAGACAGTCTAGGCGCTATCACCGTAGACTCACAACCACGCCGTGCTTGATTCCCAAAGATCTCTTGCGGGCACAAGGATACTACGAGGGCAATCCTTGGATTTGGGTGCCTAAAAATGGCCAGCTAAGAATCTCATCTACAAGCAATCTCACCCTAATGAGAGAGGCTTGCACAAGCGGTGCCCAAAACACAGTTAGCAGGCCAGGGCCAGCGGTGGCTAGCAAGCCTCAGCTCAACTATCGACCAAAGCAACTGCCACAGGCCTTAAACCTACCTAATCCTGAGAACTTACAAACCACTATGACTGCTCACTCAGAACCTAGTACAACCCCCATGCCTCTAGAGCTTCCTGCAGCATATCAAAGTGCTTCAGAATGCGAGGCCCAACTCGTGACACCGATGAGGAAGTCACAATTATCCAGTCCAGTTGCACTAGCCCCGCCAGAGGGTCTTAAACCTTCATACGCAATACGACCTTTCCTCTCTTTGGCTAAGGACCTTGCCGCAACTTCTGGGGATGATTTAATAATCTGCATTAAAATGTTAGACGAAACTTTCACTACATTTGCTAGAAGCTACGAGAGGCTAGACCTAGGTCTTCTTGACGAAATGCTTGCTTCGGATGTTCGTGCATTACCATGCACTTGGGAGGAATACAAACTTATGACCACTAAAGTTCCCAAAATTGCTGCCGAACTGATAGCAAACGATGAAATCTCAAAGGATCAGGCTGTACTCAGAAGACTTATCACTTCTTATCGTAAGCCTCCTCGTTCTGCTCCTGAACAGGAGTTGCAAGAGCTCAAGCAGATGGCAAGCTCACCTTCCCCATTCTTGCAGCAATGGTTTACACTAAGGATCCAATGGGAGAAAAAATGTTGTCGCATAATGACCAATGCTGAGCAACGCAGGGCAATCAAAACTATCGAATATGACCCCACTTATGTGGCACCTATCTTGTTTAGGGTCTTGGCCATCACTCGTAATCAGCATTTGGACGACCATGTGCTCGCCCACCCCTACATTGACCAATTCCTCACCAAAGAGGAATTACATGTTGCCAGTCGCCTCAGTACCAGAGATCTCTTCCATGATGTTTTGACCTACATTTCCCAAGTCTCCATCTAACCATCTACTCTGGATTGTCATGCCCAACTCGAATACAATCCAAGCTTCTATGATTGGCTATTGGCTAGGTAAGTCAACCCATGCGAAACAGTGCTTACCTCGCCCTTCGTGTGCTAATCCTAGGAAGGATTCTTTAAAAGATCCTTGACGGAGGGGGGAGCAAGGTGAGCAAGAGCAGAGCAAAGATGAAAAGTTATGTTATCTAGCTAGCAGATTGTTATAATTAAGAAAGTTTCTATGGAAGAATACTGCAGAATAAAACAACAGCAATGGTCAAGCCTCTAAGCAAGTGTACCCATTTTGGGCCCATATATTTTTCTCTCAAACTTAGTTCTAATTAGAAATAAGCCGATTGTTAGGCATTAATGTTGGCATGGTGTGTTGACAGGTCACCACCATGGCAGGACAGGACAAAGGAGGCAAACTACCATTCTCAGAAGAGGAAATGACCAAATTCGGTATCAGCATCGAGACGCGCGGATTCGGTCAGTTCACTTTCAAGCACACACTGAATTTGGACGAGGCCATCCTAGAGGAACCTACAATTAAAGACTTAGTGGACAGATGCCACCTCTACAAGTACGTGGAGAAGGTGGGGCAGACTGTGGATTACAGCATGTGCGCGGATTTCTTGAGGAATTTCGACAAAAGTAGGAACTGTGGCACCGTCACAGTAAGGATGGGGGAACAAGAAAGAAGAATCGAAGTGCCCCTCAATGCAACAATCATAGAAAAGGCCCTGGGGATTGTGCCAAAGAAAGAGAGAGGGCCGAGGCGAGATGTTTACACCATGCTGGGGGTTAAGAAAGAAGCGGTGCATACTGTGGATGGAATCAGCTTGGCTGACATCCCAGACCCAGCAGTGAAACTACAAGAAAAAATGATCCATACCCTCTTCTCGGGCCAACGTTACAATGCGCTGATGAACAGGATCGGGGTCCAACTGTTGGAAAGCATAGCAGTAGGAATCCCTGAAGAAATAGACTGGAATGGATTCGTACAGAAGACCATTCAAAGTTCAGCTGCCCTCCTCACTCCGACGGAAGCACCAGTAGGAGGAGAGTCCCCTGCCTCAACTACGTGCTCCGCAAGGAAGAAACCTGCATCAAAAGCAGCTACAATCAGATAGGGGGCATCCTGACAGCCATCATAGACGAAGCAATAAAGAATGAGGGCGTCATGGAGGAGGAAGCGGCGCATCAAAGCCCACCTCACCACAAAGGAGGGGAATCAAGCGAAAGAATAGTAAGCGACAAGGGAGGCCAGGAAGTGCCGCCTCCATGAGTGAGCAAACCCGAAGAACAAAGCAAAAGTGATAGGAGACAGAAGGAGAAGAAAGAGAAATTAAGTAAGGAAGAATGGGCTGAAATCAAAAAAGCTAAAAAAGAGTCTCGAAGGGCCGAGGAAGAAAGGAGGAGGAAAGAGGAAGAGGAGCTTGCCAGAATAGGAGAGGAGTCGAAGAAGGCGGAAGAGGACAGAAAAAGGAGGGCGGAAGAAGAAGCCGAGGAGCAGCGACTCAAGGAACTGGCCGAACCAGCGGAAGCTACCCGAAGGTCGGTGGAAGAGACCCATGGGGGTGGAGAACTCGAACCCGCAAGCCTTGGCCATAAAGCCGAAGCCAACGCAAGTGTGGAAGCAGCATCGGTGGTCGTAGGCAAGGGCAAGTCCCTCCTACATCCACTCCCTTCCTCCTTTGTGCCAACAACAGCTGAAACTATGACTGCAACTACTGCACAACCCACACCTTCCCTCGACACGGCACATCTCATGACCATGGTGCAGATGCTCATGAACAAGGTGACCAAAATCGTCCCTGAAGCTAGATTGAAAAGGCCCACCGCCGCAGATGCAGAGTCACTGCAAGACCCCAAACGAGAAAGGTTGGAGGCATCGACCACCACGCCCAATACTCCCATACCTGCCACAGACTATGACGCATATGTGGCTGAGTTACTGACACAACTCGACAAGGCAAAAGAAGAGAAGAAGGTGGCCCTGCTGGAACTAGAGAAAGAAAAGGAGACGTCAGCGGCCCTCAGGCTAGAGGTCTCAAGGCAGGAAGCCAATAGACGGAGAGAGATAAAGGCCCTACAGGACCAGCTAACAGAGAAAACGAAGGAAGCCCAAACCAATGAAAGCTGCCTTAGGCAAAGGTTGGAGGATGAGGAGCAGAGCCTGGTGGTGGAACAAAGGAACCTAAAACTTTTGATGCAGCAATACAGTGATCTCCAGCAAAGGGTGGCCCAAGTGGGAAAGCTCTACCGGGAGGTTCAGGAAGGTGAAGCCATTGTTCCATAAGAACATGCCGCGGAGCCCCAGTCATGGCACGAGCAAGAAGAACAGAACAGGCTAATAAGGCAAATCGAATTCCTGAAAAATGAAGGGCCGGGGGTCTCAGCAGCTGAAGCAAAACGACTACAGGATGAAGTGCAGAGATTGCAAGATGCGCTAGAGACCTCCTAGGAAGACGTGGAAGCCCTCATGACCATGACCTTTAATCAAAAGAGGCTATTCCTCATCGAAATCCAGAGCCAAGAACAGTTGGTACAAGAGAAATCAGAAATCCTGGCAAAAGCGCACCACAGGCTCAACATTGTTATCAAGCAAGAGGGATCGCTGAAGAACAGCTCGCTCAGAAACTAAGAGAAAGAAACCAGTTATGGTTTTTATCAAATGAGCAGCAAAACAGGTAGTAACCACCCTGGCGGGCCAGCTAGAGGAACAAAGGAAAAGGATGGAGGAGAGAGCCATGGAGTGGGAAAGAAAAAACTTTGATAGGGTAAGGGACTTAACAGAACGCCTGGCGGTGGTAGAATGTGAAAGAATGCTGGCCGAAGCTAGGGTTGAGGCTGCAGAGATAACCACTAAGACCCAGCGACAGGCCTTTCTCAACATGGTTCTTCATGTGACGCAAGACGAGGGCGATGATACAGTGGAACAGGTAAAAAGAAAGTTGGAGCTAAGCCCGGGCGCTAAGATACGGTCTTCAAGAGCGGGAGCGTCCAACAAGTACAGGAATAACTAAAGAGCAACAGTTCTACTACTTGCGCTGTACGGGCCTTTCCACTGCAGAGCTCAAGGAGTTGGTTTTTCAGGAGCAAGAGCAGCCACCACCACCACCATCAGTCATTCCTTTTGTGGTAGAGCGAAATGTCGAAGAGGGCCCGGACTTCGAGCAAGATGATGACGAAGAGCCACAAAGGATGCCGAGTCCGCCTCAACCCGAAATCCCACAGGAGGAACCTGCCGATGCCGAGCTACCTGAACACATAATTGCAGCAAGGAGAAGGATGCAAGAGTTAGCAGAGGAGGCCCAATGCAGAGCACGCATACTTCCACGACAACTTCCTGAGGAGCCCATGCCACTGAGAAATGATACACATCCTGTAGATTGGCCCCAAGAGTTGGTCATCTGGCGCCAGAGAGAGCTACATAAGAGGTCATTCGAGCTTTCATTTGCTTTTCCACGCTCCCTGGACCGGGCCCTACCTATAGGAGTCATAGCCAAGATCAAAGATCTGGCTAACGAACTCGCAAACAGATGGATGGAAGAAAGAAGCATGATAATGACTAGGTGGAGACAAGAGCCACGAGAATACTGGGAAGATAAGGTCAGTCTTGTTCCCAAATCCGTCCAAGGCTACGAGGCACAGCCGAAATGGTGGAGGAGGATTTGGGACACCAATTTTGATGCCTGGACCGCATTTTGTAGCTCCCTCCCCGAAGAGCGTAACGACCCCATCTACATGCCCTACCCCCGTAGGCATGGAGTGGATTATGACAGAGATTTACATGGGGATTTTGACTTCCCGAAAATCTATAATGTAAACGCTAGAAGCCCGATGAGTGCTTAGTATTTAGGGTAGAAGATATACTTCCCTCCATGAATCGTTTTCTTGTAAATTTCTCTTCCTGCCCCGATCCAGCATTCTTAACCACTTGTAATTACCTCTGCCTTCTCAAATTCCTGCTACTCCAGAAACCTGCAACAGAGGAAGCCCATCTTCCTCCACTCTTTTTTGATCTTAACCTAGGCATAGATAGTAGAGCCATGACGAGGCTGATGATGCGTGCTACTCTCCTCCCTGCCTTCTGCTTAGAGCTACTAGAAAATATGAGCGACACCCATTTTGCAAGGTGTAATCACCCCTTTTTGTCCACCACTCCTCTAAGGGCTAGAGCCGGTATTAAGGAATACCTACAAAGTCGCGCATTTTTATCACAATGCTTGCGACCGCCCCGTGACTAAATAGGTGCCCCATACCTTGCCCAATGTACACTCTCTCATTCACCAAAAAAAAAGAAAAGAAAATAAAAGAAAAGAAAAGAAAAGGAAAGAAAAGAAAGTTCTTGCAGTCTTCATTCACTATTATGGTGCACCATACTCACTGCATCTAGAGTCCTCTCTAGCCCCTCCCCCACTTCACACTTAGGGCACCTCAAGGGCAGGACTTTCAGACCTGTCACCCTGAGTTTTGCACCGCACCTCCGAAGCTGCACGAACTGGGTCCTCAAGTGTGGGACATTACCAAGGGCTTGCCCAAGGTTAGACCCATCTCCCAGTTCCACTGGCACGGGCACCATGCACTACACAGTGAGACAGACACACCCCCTAGGAAGTGCACCACTTTTCTTGCAGGTTATGTTCATGTTTCAAGAATGGGCTGCTTGGCCGAAGGAGATCATCTACTACATCCTCCAATGATAAGGAATTTTTCCAGGAGTCAGATATGACCCCATTACTGCAACTTCAGGAGCTTCACTGCGAAGGTTTCAATGGCTCAACAGATTTCATGTTGCCGATCATCCGCCTACTGATGGGTGGCTGCCATGACTAAACCAAATCAAGCCGAAGGAAAACCCCGTGATGGGCTGCCATTGGCATAGATCTTGGAACCTCACTGTCCGATGATCCATGCCCACCGCCTCAAGATCTACGGATCGCTTATTAGCACCACAAGCCTGAAGACTTTCAACTCAAAACTGAAGATCCTCTACTCCCAGACAAGGGTTTTCAGCCCAGGCCACGGCTTTTCAATGCAAACAGTGTTCGGGGGGTTTCTCCAGAATAAATCCCTCCAATACCATCCTCCTAAGGGATCGCTTATTGTTTCAAGCATTTCGGATACTCAAAAGACGACCGGCTCTATAGGGGTGCCAGAACAGTGAGAAAGATGTCGAGAATCGTCAGGAAGACTAAAGCACGCTGGAATCTCTCCTGGTCATCGTCATCAAACTCCATCACCCCTCATTCACAAGCCTCAGTGTCATCTACCCCACTAGTTACACCTAGCACTAGCATCATCTATCCCACTACTTCCCACCACAGTGCCATGGGACTGGCACTCGTCTAGGAGGGGGGTAATGTTAACCCCAACACAAAGAAAGCAGAAAAGACGCAGGGCAAAGGCGGAAAAAAAGGTAGCCCGACTGTAGGAAAAGACCAAAAGCGCAAGGGCAACCTTAAAAGTCCAAGGCAAATGCAAAAGGGGAAAGGCACATTTTAAAATAAAAAGGCGCACCCCGAAATCTTGTAAAAGAGCGCCGGGCTCTCACCCGTGCAATTTGTAAATGTAGATAGGCGGTGGAAAGGAAGCTAGGAAGATAGACAGACAATGAGAAAAGGGGCCTAGGCTAAGGGCCGGCCATGTAAAAAAGGGGGATGACCGCCCATGGAAATTAGGGCATGTATATAAAGTTAAAAAGTGAATGAGAAGCTCATTCTTGTGTGTGGCCAAAGCTTCTTCTTCTTCTTCTCTTGTTTCTTGCCTTCCTGCTTGTGCTTGAGAGAGGGATTGAGAGAGTGTGAGGAAGTGAGGGAGTGATTGTGTGAGAGTGAGGGATCTTGGAGAAGAAGCTCTCCATCTTCTCTCTTCATCTTCTCCTCCTCTCTTCTCTTCTCTTGTCTCACGTGTGGCTATGGAGGATGAAGCTCATGGGAGAGGGATTGAGGTTGCTTGAGCTTGCCTCAAGGATCGTGGATCTACCGGTGTGCAAGAAAGAGGAGGGTACTCGATCGAGCATCAAGGTAAGCTCACTACACCCGTAAGGTAGGCATTGCGCGTCGGCTATGTGAGAGGTAGCCATGGCCGCTCGGTTCGAAACACTTGAGCAATAAGTGGTCTGTAGGTCTCGGGGTAGAGCTTGAAGCTCCCCTACACATGCCAAAGAGATACATGTGGGATAGAATCCACATACAAAACATGATCAAGGAAAGAAGCGGAAACAATCAAGGGATAGAGGCTGCCGGCCTTGGCACGTCTCGCAATCACAAGTCTGCCACGAGTGATCTTCCATGTAGAGTCTCCAAAAGATACATGATAACCTGCATTATCAAGCTGTCCAGCTGACACGAGACTGCGTGTCAAAATAGGTACATGATGTACATCCTTGCTCATAACAAAACTGCTGCCAGAAGGAAACTGCAGCCTAACATCACCAATGCCCACAATATCAAGAGAGCTGTAATCACCCAAGCGCACAGAACCCGAAACAGTACGGTATGAATGAAACCACTCTCGACAAGGTGTCATATGAAAGGACGCACCTGAGTCCAAGAGCCAACACTGTGCATACATAGAGTGTATCTCTGTCATCTGCGAAGCACTAGAAGAAGCTGCTAGGATATAATCATCATCATCAACATTCTCAGGTTGCATAACATTGATCTCTTCAATTTTAACAGTGGACTTTGCAGATACTATGCTGCAATTAGAAGACTTATCCTGCACTTTGTCTATCCCCTTATCTTTGCGCCTTTCATTGTGCAATTCATGGCATTGTGGCCTAATATGGCCCTTTTTCCCACAATGGTGACAAGTAACATCTGCATTCCTCCCATGCGATTTACTACGTGACTTTCCACGAGACTTGGACTGAGATTTCTGAGAATCCCGTCCATGGCCACTACCACTGCCATGCTTTCCATATCCATCATTCCTGCCTCTAACTGTCATAGTATGAGACACACGAGAGGCATCCAAATTCTTACGGTTAACCTCTTCCTGCAGAAGAGCACTCTCAACATCAGATAATTTTAAGGTAGTAGTAGAGGCACATAATGCAGTGCGGAATACATCCCATGACTCATTAAGAGTACCAAGCAAGAAAAGAGGAGTGACATCCTCTGCAAAAGTGATGTCCTGGGAAGTCAAGTTCTTGAGTATAGCATGGAACTGGCTCAAGTGAGCAGACATAATCACATTCTCCTTCATGCACAGATCCATAAGCTGCTTCAGCCAATACATCTGGCTCACTAGACTTTCTTGTCATAGAGATTTTTGATCTTTTCCCACAATTGCCAAGCACTCTATTCTTCCTCAAAGACATTATAGTGAACCTGTTCTGTGAGAGACAATAGAATAGTGGACTTTCATAACTCATCAAGCTCAAGCCATTTCTCATCTGGCATAGTTGCAGGCGGATGCCCGCTTAACCTCAAAGGTTTGATCTGCGATTTCTACACCAATACCTGCCAAATCTGGCTCTTCCAATAAGAGTAATTTGTACCATCAAGCTTAGTGATGTTGAAAATAGCATGATTAGTGTACGAACTCGCCATAATGTAGGCTGGAAGACTGTAGACAGTTCAAAAATGCTTACTGTTTACTGCACAAAACGACTAAAAAATCACCAAAATCAAGGAAAAATGGCAAAGAAAGTGGAACCAAAGCTGCTGCCCACCAAGTACTAGTGAAAGTACATCATTTTAGAGTGTTTCAGCATGAAAAATCCATGTCAGTCCATACATATATGCTTGCTGTAATAAATTTCAGATTTCAGTAAAAGAGAGCTAACAGTGCCAAAATCGGATCCCAAGGCAATCAGATACTGCCAAGACCAAAGCCGGTATCATGCGGGCATAGCATAAGCATATGACAGTCGATAAGCATGAATCCAACACCCAAGTATGTCATACAGATATCTACTAGTGAGTAGGCACACTCCCCAGGCAACGGGGCAAAGTGCTGCCACTACCAAAACTTGACACAAGTAGGTGAGTTCACAAAGATACGGATCCAAAATTGAGACTTAGCTCATAAGCATATAGTGAACCAAGACATATGATGTATCATCCCAAAAGGTAAGAAGTCCCAAAGTCTGAAGTGTCTGTAACTGCTCAATAGCATGTAACGACTCAATGCATAAAAGTACCACCTGCTCAATGTCTGATAAGCATTCAAGAATGCTCTCATTGGCACAAAAGCCATATGTATGAGCTCAAGAGATCAAGCCAAGGCAAGACAGAGTGCCAATGACATAAGTCCAAGACAATACATCAATAGTACATCCCGAACATGTAGGCGGTAGAGCATCCGTATGTAGCCTCCATAAGCATGCAAGACATCAAGTATATCCCAAGATACAACTCTGGCAAGCCAATAAATAGCTCAAGTAAGCTCTGAGAATCCAAGGTCAAGCCAAGACCGAGCTCTAGTAGCAATAGGCTCCAAACAATGTAACTAGCATGTAGTAATGGCATAGGCTAAGCATATCAAGACCGATAAGACATAAGCAACATACGTGCCATAAGTATATCCAAGATGGAGCATCCAAATGCTTTGCAAAGTGAGCTCAAGCTCAACCAATGATCCTGCATCAAAACGAAGCTCTATGTCGAGCCCCAAGTGTCAATACATCACCATATATATCCGAAACATAGCCCGAAAAGCATAGGCATAAGTATACATGAGTAAAATGACTTCAGCCCAACTGTGTACAGCAGTGATTTATTGTTCAAAACTGAGAATTTCAGCACCAAAATCAGCTCCAAATGATTGCCAAACAATAGGCATACATTCCCCTAACATCCGGGCATCAAATGGGACCAACTGGGCATCAAATAACAATGCCAAACAAGCTGTAGCATCAAATGTCAGTGTAACAGTGTCATAAACTGCATGTCGACTGTTATGACAGTCCGAAAATAGTGTTAAATCAGTACAAATGCTATGTCAACACATCAACCATCAAAACCAAGCATCAAAGCATGTTCATATGCCCAAAATGGAGCCTTTCCAAGTGCCAATAGAGGGGGAGAGCTGCTGTTGTGACTGTCAATGCTGAAGACACATATGGGAGGGCTGTGTGATTCTGCCAACTATAAATGCTGGTCCTGGGGCTGCAAAAAATGGTGGCCAAGCTTCAGAGGGGTCCGGTTAAAGCCAAGGAAGGCCTCAAACAAGCTCCAGCAAGTCTTGTTCAAAGGCAAGTGAGATATGAAGCAAGGGAGCTTCAATGGTGGCTGTCCCAATCTTGTTTACAACCTCCTCTGAGACCTGAGAACTGAAGTAAACCCTGAAGAAAATGATCAAATACCTCTGATGTAATGCCCTGAAGGTGCTCAACAATGCCGGAAGGTGCTCAGGAAGCCGGGGAGTGACAGGAGCTCGAAGGAGTCGGATATGGCTATCAGGAAGGAGACCCAATGCAAGTAGGGAGTCGATGGGATGTTGAGAATGCCATGAACCAAGCTCAAGAGTTGGAAAGCAAAGCTCTGATACCAGTTGAAAGTGAGTGACGGATCAAAGGTTGGACTCGAGAGCTACGGGGAGAGAGTAAGAGCAAGAAAGGGAGAGACTAGAAATGGGAACTCCAACAGTCACAATGTGTGACCGGGCCTTCCTTTATTCAAACTGTCACTAAAAGAATAAAGAATAAAGTGACAGTGACGGTCGCCCGCCACTTGCAGTATGCAGTGGCGGTGACTATTAGTGTAGTAATACAGGGGCGGCTAGGCAAAGGCGCCTTTACCCCCAACACAAGCGACCCAACCAAAAGGTCTCCTTGTAAGCTTCAGTGGCTGCAACATACTCGGCCTCTGTACTAGAAAGTGCCGTGCATTTCTACACCCTAAACATCCAAGATACAGCATCTCCAGCATAGGTGAATACATAGCCGGAAGTGGACTTCCTACTATTTGCATGTCCTTCATAATCAGAGTCAGTGTATCCCATGACTCTTGTAGCCTGGCTGCCATAGCATATGCATATATCTGCAGTGCCCTTCATGTACCTCATGATACCCTTCACGGCATCCCAATGCTTCTTGCCAGGTGTAGCCATATAACGTTCCACAACACCAACTGCAAAGGCAATATCTAGACGAGTGGCGATAATGGCATACATAAGACTGCCCACTACGGATGCATAGGGAATCTTGGCCATCTCGGCCCTCTGCTCATCTGTCTGCGGGCCTATGATACCTTCACATAAGAAGGCAATGGATAGCCAATAGGCTTTACGTCCTACATGTGGAAGCGCTCAAGGACTTTATGAATGTACTCCCTATGTGACAAGTAGAGGAGTCCCTGATGCCTGTCGCGTCTAATGCGCATACCAAGTATGTAAGCAACCTGTCCCAGATCTTTCATCTTAAAGCTCTTCTTGAGTTGAGCCTTAAGAGCATCTAGCTCATCATGAGCTTTCCTTCCTATCAACATATCATCCACATAGAGTACTAAAATTAATAAAGAACCATCACGGGCTTTCTTCGTGTAAAGACACGGATCCATAGCACTCCGGTTGTAGCCCTGTGACTGCATAAAGGCATCAAACTTATGATACCACTTCCTAGGTGCCTGCTTCAAGCCATAAAGACTTTTCTTCAATTTGCACACTAGGGGCTCCCTACCAGGTTCTACAAAGCCCTTAGGCTGCTCCATATAAATCTCATCATGCAAGTCCCCATGTAAGAAAGCCGTCTTGACATCCATCTAGTATAAATCCAAGTCAAGCTGTGCAACCAAAGCCAAGACTAAGCGTAGGGTGGTCATCTTAACCACAGGAGAAAAGACCTCATCAAAGTCCACACCATGCTCCTGCTTAAAACCCTTTGCTACCAATCTAGCCTTGTATACCGGCTTGGGGTGTCTAGGGGTACTTTTTTCAGCTTGTACACCCACTTGTATGGCAAATCCTTCTTGTGCGTAGGCAAGGAAACCAAATCCCAAGTATCATTCTTATGCAAGGAGTCTATCTCATACTGCATAGCCCTCTCCCAGGAGTGACTGTCACCCCTGCGCATAGCCTCATCATAAGTGAAAGGCTCTCCTGCATCTGTAACCAAGACATAATCCATCGAGGGCTTAAATCTATTAGGTGGACATCTGTCTCTAGTATACCGTCTCACAGCAGGCTCTGCTGGTTGCCCAGCTGCCTGTGCAACACCCTAACCATGAGCATCTGCTGCAGCTGTAGGCTATCCAACTGGCTGTGAGGGAGCTCTTGGCTCCTCTTGAAATATGACCCTGCGGATCTCAACAACTCTCTCAGGTTGCCGATGCATCTTGTCTTCATGGAAGACTACATCATGACTGCAGATGACTTTCCGTGCCTGCAGATCCCAGAGACGGTAACCCATCTCACCTGCATCCCCATAACCAAGGAAAATACATTTTACACTCTTAGGATCCAACTTACTTCTCTTGTCCCTAGGCACATGGAAAAATGCCTCACATCCAAAGACACGGAGATACGCATAAGAGGGAGGTTTTCTAGTCCATACCTCCTCCTGCAACCTAGAAATCCAAACCACTAGAAGGTGATCTCTTTATGATATGCATAGCTGTACTAACTGTCTCAGCACAAAAGCTCTGTGGTAGGCCTGCATGGCTAAGCATACTACGTACACACTCCTGGATGGTTCTATTCATCCTCTCAGCCAAACTATTCTGGGGGGGTGCAGGGGGTAGTCAACTGATGCTTAATACCCCTCTCATCACATAATTGCTCAAAAGCACGTGAGACATACTTACCCCCATTATCTGTTCTTAAGCATTTTAGCCTATACCCAAACTAGTTCTTAACCAATGCAAGCCATCTCTGAAACACACAGTCAAGACATCGGATTTTAGCTTAATGGGATAAGCCCAAACTTTCCGTGAAAAATCATCTATGAAAGTAACAAAATACTTTGCACCACCCATAGACTGACAATGCATGGGCCCATAGACATCCGAATGTACCAATGCCAAGGACACACTCATGCATGGCCTGCCAGACTTCTTATGCGTAGACCTAGTCTGCTTGCCATAAAGACAATGCTCACATGAATCAAAACATGCATAATCAAGGGGCGGTAAGTACTGCAAACTAGAAAGCATTTTCATTCCCTTCAAAGACATATGGCCCAAACGGGCATGCCAAAGAGATACATGTGGGATAGAATCCACATACAAAATATGATCAAGGGAAGAAGCGAAAACAATCAAGGGATAGAGGCTGCCAGCCTTGGCACCTCTCGCAATCACAAGTCTGCCACGAGTGATCTTCCATGTAGAGTCTCCAAAAGATACATGATAACCTGCGTTATTAAGCTGTCCAGCTGACATGAGACTCTGTGTCAAAATAAGTACATGATATACATCCTGCTCATGACAAAACTACTGCCAGAAGGAAACTACAGCCTAACATCACCAATGCCCACAATATCAAGAGAGCTGTCATCACCCAAGCGCACAGAACCCGAAATAGTACAATATCAATGAAACCACTCTCGGCAAGGTGTCACATGAAAGGACGCATCTGAGTCCAAGAGCCAATACTGTGCATCCATAGAGTGTATCTTTATCATCTGCGAAGCACTAGAAGAAGCTGCAAGGATATAATGATCATCATCAACATCCTCAGGCTGCATAACATTGATCTCTTCAATTTTAACACTGGACTTTGCAGGCACTATGCTGCGATCAAAAGACTTATCACGCACTTTGTATTTTCCCTTGTCTTTGCACCTTTCATTGCGCAGTTCATGGCATTGTGGCCTAATATGGCCCTTTTTCCCACAATGGTGACAATCTGCATTCTTGCCACGTGATTTGCTACGTGACTTCCCATGAGACTTGGACCGAGATTTCTGAGAATCCTATCTACGGCCACTACCACTGCCATGCTTTCCATATCCATCATTCTTGCCTCTAACTGTCATAGCATGCGACATACGAGAGGCATCCAAATTCTTACGGTTAACCTCTTCCTGTAGAAGAGCACTCTCAACATCAAATAATTTCAAGGTAGCAAAAGAGGCACATAATGTTGAGATATCGAGCTCCACTCGTGATATGCCAGGGTGACGGTTGTGCATTTATGTCACCGACTTGTTAGCTACAGATGCGGTTGGTACACTGCCCATGAATAATAGCTAGATGACAACTATCCTTATCTACTCTAGTTCGTGGCTCAGTTAGTATGCCACCTTAGTTAGTTGAGTTTGGTTTGAGACCCATATATAGGGTTCTTCTATTTCTCTGTACTAGAGTTCTTTTGGCTTACACAACTAAGAAGAGGAAAACTGTTTTCAGCCTCCACCTTTATGTGTATTCCCCCATTGTGTAAGTGAGAAAGCTACAAGTGAGACTCCTTCCTTCTCTCCCACAATCTTGACATGGTATCAGAGCCTGGTTCGTGGTAAGGAGCTCAAGAAAGCAAACCAAGTTCGCGGTGTTCTGGTAAGAGGACCAATGTTGCTTTCATTTTTCGAGTTTGGGAGCAAATATCTACAAGTAGCACAACCAGAAAGTGCAAGAGTGCATTGTCTCAGATTGAGATACCCTTCGCGGTATAGCAAGAGGGTAGTATATACTGCGGGATATGGCTTTAGCCCTTGGTTGCCCTATTTTTTTGATTCGAGGCCATTTCGGGGCCTGTTTTGGAGGCGGAAGTTTTCCGCACACACTCAAGAAAAGGCCCTGGTTTTTGCTGTGCGACCACTGTTCTACAGGTCGGTGAAAAGGTACCATAGAAATTGCATCGTATGCCTGTGCACAGAAACATTGGGAGTTACAGAATCATCCTTGTTGCCTGTTGATGCAAAATCGTCACTAGGAAGTGACTATGTGGTCAGATATCACTTTCGTCAGTTTTGCAGATTTGCCCTTGTGAGGCTGAAGCTGTGTTTTTTGCAGTGACAGAATTTTTTGCAGTGTTCTGTAATGGCATCTGATTCTCTTTCACAGATTGTCACTGAAAAGCTTGACAAGAACAACTTCCAAGCATGAAAGTTTAGAATGACAAATTTCCTTATAGGAAAAGGATATTGGGAATTCATTGTAGGAAATGAAGAAGAACCAGTTCTTCTTGATGTTCCCAATCAACAGCAAATGCAGGCATTTAAAGGATGACATGAGAGAGCCAGAAAAGTTATGTACCGGCTGTCTATCGGTATTTCAAACTCTATGATTATGCATATTCAGGATGCAAGTATGCCAAAGGAGGCATGGGATACTTTGTGAAAAATGTATAGCACAAATATGCAAGCCAGGAAAATGCAGCTCAAGCAAGAGTTGCACAATGTGCAAAGAGAAAGTATGAGTATCAATGACTACCACATGAAGGTGAAGAAGATTGCAGATGCACTTGCTTCCATTGGGTCGCTAGTGAAAGATGATGATTTAGTTACTGTGACCTTGAATGGTCTAGAAAAGGATTATTCATAGTTTCGAACATCCATTTCCATCCGTGAAAGATTTCCTGATTTTGAGGAGTTGATTGCTCTTCTAATTTCTGAGGAGCAGAGAAATGGTGGTGCATCTTCTTCAGGAGGAACTTCAAAAGAAGCTATCTTCTACTCAAATGCTGGAAGAGGTAGAGGCAGAGGTAGAGGAAGCCGATCTGGAGGCCGTGGTAGAAATCAGAATATGCAGCAAACTCAAGAAAACCAGTCCTATGGAGGAGGATGTGGTAATTCTAGAGGCAGGGGGAGCCAAAGAGGTCATGGTGGATGGCAAAGAGACCAAAATGCAAACAGCAATGTTGAATGCTACTACTGTGGTAAAATGGGTCATATGGCTAAAGACTGCTATAAAAAGCAAAATGACATCATGAATGGAAAATTGCAACAAGGAAATTATGCATCTTCTAGTAGATAGGGTGATGACAGAAATGAGCATTTGTTTATGGTGCAACACATGACCAATTCTATGACAAGTGCAGAAGAAAGCAACGATGTGTGGTATGTTGACTCAGGTACATCAAACCACATGACAGGTCATACAGAATAGATGCAGGATGCAAGGAAAATGGAAAACCCAGGATTTGTGGAGACTGATGATGATACTGCACATCCTATTGTGCAGATTGGAAAAATTCCTTTATCTATACAAGATGGGAAAAAGAAATACCTTTCGGATGTATTTCATATCCCGAATATCACCAAAAACCTGGTTTCTGTTGGTCAAATGGTTGAGCAGGGCTTGCAAGTTAGAT
This sequence comes from Lygodium microphyllum, assembly GCF_053477565.2. Classification (NCBI taxonomy): domain Eukaryota; kingdom Viridiplantae; phylum Streptophyta; class Polypodiopsida; order Schizaeales; family Lygodiaceae; genus Lygodium; species Lygodium microphyllum. The sequence continues at coordinate 41,449,919 of NC_141160.1, read as the reverse complement.
TTAATCCTCATGGATGCTTTGTTGAGGATATGAAAAATAATGATCGCTTGATAGCAAAAGGAAAGAATAAGGGCAAAATGTTTACGTTGGATGCAAACATGCCTGAATTGAGTACAACAATGTTTGCATATGGGACCGGTGTAGTTGCAGATATTGATATCTGGCATAAACGCATTGGTCATGTTAATGTACAGTGACTTAAATCAATGCAAGCCCAAAATATTATTACAGGATTGCCTAAATTCAAGGTTGCAGAAATGCATAATGTATGTGAAGCTTGTCAATTTGGAAAACAGGCAAGGAAACCATTTCCTAGACATGTTCAAGAGAGTAAGAAGCCATTAGAATTAATCCACTCTGATGTGTGGACTACTAAAGTTGCATCTATTGGAGGCTGTCATTATTTTGTCACTTTTATTGATGATATAGCAGAAAAGTTTGGGTGTATTTTATGAAAAAGAAAAGTGAAGTTTTTGGGCATTTCAAAACTCTTAAAGCTATGGTTGAAAAAGAAATAGGCCTACAAATAAAATGCCTAAGGTCAGATGGAGGGGGAGAGTACCTCTCAAATGAGTTTGCAAGGTTCTTGCAGGAGCATGGCATAAAGCAGCAATATTCATGTAGTCATACCCCACAACAAAATGGAATTGCAGAAAGAAAAAACATGCATATTGGAGAGGTATCTCGTGCCATGCTCAATGAAAAAAACCTGCCGGCGGATTTTTACTGGGCTGAAGCAGTTGCCACAGCAGTCTACATAATGAACAAGACTCCCACTGCAACAATACATGGCATGACTCTAGAGGAGAGGTATACTGGTAGAAAACCAGATATTTCTCATTTGAAAATTTTTGGTTGCATTGCCTATGTTTATGTGCTAGATGAGTTGAGATCCAAGTTGGATCCAAAAGCTGAGAAGTGCATCTTTATTGGTTACTCTCTGCAGCAGAAAGGGTATAGATGCTATAACCCTTCTACTCGTAAGTTTACAGTGAGCAGAGATGTTGTTTTTGATGAGATGAGTAGCTGGTATAAACCATAAATGTGATTGATAATGTAGATGCACAAAATGGTAATGCTGCACAGAATTCACAGCAGCAGTCATCACAAGATATTAGTGGACCTGGAGTGTCCTCTAGCGTTGGTTCACATTCTTTGCCATGGACACGCAGATTGAGATCAGGAGAATCTCTTCAAAGCAATGCAGATAGTGGTATGTAGGTATCACGAAAACGAAAAGAGAAGATAGATCAGCCCATGTTTGATGTGAATGTAGGTCACTCTTATGTGGATGGTGAATCCTGTGGTTCAGAATAGAGCATTGATGATGAGTTGGGTATTCCTTCTGTTGTTACACCTGGAGTAAGGAAGACCAGGGATGTTTTGAGAGCACCTGGGAGTGAACCTACTTTGCGCAGGTCTACCAGAGCTAGGTATCCTGTGGATAGGCTGAAATATGATGGATTTACAGCCATTCACTATGCCTATATAGTCAAAGTGATACAGGAACCAGAACCCACTTCTTTTGAGCAATCCATGGGAAAAGAAAAATGGGAGAAAGCCATGGATGAAGAAATGGATGCCTTGGAAGCAAATGCTACATGGGAATTGGTACCTTTGCCTAAAGATAATAATGCAATTGGTTGTAAGTGGGTTTATAAGGTGAAGCACAATGTAGATGGTTCTGTGAATAGATACAAGGCAAGATTAGTAGTCAAGGGGTATGCACAAACATATGGCATTGATTATGAAGAAACATTCAGTCCGGTTGCAAGGATGGCAACCATAAGAGCAGTCATTGCTATGGCTGTATCAAAGGGATGGTCTTTACATCAGATGGATGTAAAGAATGCCTTCTTGCATGGTGATTTGCAAGAAGAGGTCTATATGGAGCAGCCACCAGGTTATGTGCATGCTGTTCATCTTGAGTTTGTTTGCAGGGTTGAAGAAAGCCTTGTATGGCTTGAAGCAAGCACCTAGAGCATGGTTTGACAAGATAGGACAATATCTTGTCACTATTGCTTTCAGATTTCCAAGGCAGATTTCTCACTTTATATGAGAAAAACAGAGAAAGGTATTATGCTACTTGTCATTTATGTTGATGATTTGATTATGACAGGTGATAGTGATGAAGATATTCTTCATGTGAAAATGCTATTGAAGCAGAAGTTTGAGATGAAGGATTTAGGAGAGCTGCGTTATTTCTTGGGCATTGAGGTGATTAGATCACCAAGTGGGATACGGCTCTTGCAGAGGCAGTATGAATTGGACATACTGTCCAAATATGGGATGACAGGCTGTAAGCCTATTTCAGTTCCTTTGGAGTAGAATGTGAAGCTGAGTGCAGATGCAGGTGAGCTTCTCAAAGACCCTACTATGTACAGACGCATAGTAGGAAGTTTGATTTATATGACTATTACCAGGCCAGATTTGAGCTATGTTGCTAGATTGGTAAGCCAGTTTATGCAGGCTCCAAGGAAACCGCATTTGGATGTGGCTAGACGCATACTTAGGTATGTGAAGTCCACATTGTAGTATGGACTATTTTATGAGACTGGGGTTCAGATATAGTTACATGGATACACTGATGCTGATTGGGCTGGTAGTATTTCTGATAGATGATCTACTAATGGATATGTATTCTCTTTTGGGAGTGCTGCAGTCACTTGGAGCAGCAAGAAATAGCCTACAGTTGCCTTGTCGAGCACAGAGGCTGAGTACAGGGGTGTAGCAATGGCTGCATGTGAGGTAGCTTGGTTGCATAAGCTACTTTATGATATGCATCAGCCTACAGATGGGCCAGTTGTCATTTATTGTGACAACATGAGCAGTATACACTTGGCAAATAACCCAGTCTATCATGCTAGAACAAAGCACATTGAGGTGCATTATCACTACGTACGGGAGAGGATTTTACTATGTCTTATTGATCTAGTTTATGTCAGCACAGAGGATCAGGTAGCTGACATATTCACAAAGGCATTGGGCATAGAGAAGTTGCGCAAGTTTAGAGACCTGCTTGGTGTGCAGGAATTGGGATTGAGCTCGAGGGGGAGTGTTGAGATATGGAGCTCCACTCGTGATATGCCAGGGTGACAGTTGTGCATTTATGTCACCGACTTGTTAGCTGCAGATGCGGTTGGTACACCGCACATGAATAATAGCTAGATGACAACTATCCTTATCTACTCTAGTTCGTGGCTTAGTTAGTATGCCACCTTAGTTAGTTGAGTTTGGTTTGAGACCCATATATAGGGTTCTTCTATTTCTCTGTACTAGAGTTCTTTTGGCTTACACAACTAAGAAGAGGAAAACTGTTTTCAGCCTCCACCTTTGTGTGTATTCCCCCCATTGTGTAAGTGAGAAAGCTATAAGTGAGACTCCTTCCTTCTCTCCCATAATCTTGACACATAATGCAGTGCAAAATACATCCCATGACTCATTAAGAGTACCAAGCAAGAAAAGAGGAGCGACATCTCTGCAAAAGTGATGTTCTGCGAAGTCAAGTTCTTGAGTATAGCATGAAACTTGCTGAAATGAGCAAACATGGTCAGATTCTCCTTCATGCATAGATCCATAAGCTGCTTCAGCCAATACATTTGACTCGCTGCACCTTTCTTGTCATAGAGATTCTTGATTTTATCCCACAACTGCCATGCACTCTGTTCTTCCTCAAATACATTGTAATGAACCTGTTTTGTGAGAGATAATACAATAGTGGACTTGCATAACTCATCAAGCTCAAGCCATTCCTCATCTGGCATAGTTGCAGGCAGATGCCCACTCAACCTCAAAGGTTTGATCTGCGATTTCTGTACCAACACCTGCCAAATTTGGCTCTTCCAATAAGAGTAATTCGTACCATCAAGCTTAGTGATGTTGAAAATAGCATGATCAGTGGACGAACTCGCCATAATGCAAGCTAGAAGACTGTAGACAGCTCAAAACTGCTTGCTGTTTACTGTAGAAAATGACAAAAAAATCACCAAAATCGAGAGAAAATGGCGAGAAAAGTGTAACCAAAGCTGCTGTCCACCAAATACTATGAAAGTACATCATTTCAGAATATTTTAGCATGAAAAATCCATGTCAGTCTGAAGTTATATGCTTGCTGTAATAAATGACAATAGGGTACTGTGAGAGGCAATTGTCTGACCAAATCACCGCACCAAGTCAATAAATGACAATGAAGACATGACCAGCCTAAATGGGCATAAATCAGTACCAAACAGTCTCATCAAGACCCTAAGCAAACACCCAAACATGTCAGCAAAGCATCCATCAGTGAGTAGGCATACCCCCTGGACAATAGGGCAAAGTATACATAACATTGGCAAGACCTGACACTAGTAGGTGTATGCTCACAAGAGTGCAAAGCCCAAGCTCAGGTCAAAAGCAACTCCAAGATATCAATGCATGGACCATGCATCATTTAAGTGTAAGAGATCCCAAAGTCTCAAGTATTAGCAAAATGCTCAAATAGCATAAACCTCCTACTCAATGTTGGTCAAGCATACAAGATGCTCCCACTGGCTCAAAAGGCAGATAAACGAGCTCAACAACTCAAGCAAACCAAGTTAAAGTACCAAAGACAGGTAACCAAGGAAATGCCTCAATAGCATCCAAGGTCGTAATGGAAAAAACCAAGTCATAACGGAAAAATCCAAGTCAATGTCCAACTGCTCAAGGAAATACTCAAATGAATGTCGGGACAAGCTCAAACAATTGCCATCCACAGCCAAAGCATAAAGCATTCACCAAGACATCATAACCCGTACTGGGTAGCCTAGGCATAAGCCATGTCATAGATGAAATGCCAGCTGCAAAGAAGTGACAGTCAAACCCAAATCGAGCTCTAATCTCAGCTCAAAAGCATTCCGGAGCATAAACAAGACATGTGGCATAGTCCAAATACATCATGACATCATACCGAGTAGCCGCGAGCACCCAGTGACCAATAGGCATAACCCAACTGTAGCATAAATAGCTTCAGCCTTGAAGTTTCCAGCAGCATATAACCTCTGTAAATTGAGAAAATAAGTGCTCAATCCAAGCTCAAATCCATAGGCAAACCATAGACATACATTCCCGTACGTATATGTACTAACCAAGCATAATCGGGCATCAAATGCCAAGACTTGTAAGCATAAAATTGAAGTAACAGGTGGCTGCCCTGTTTTGGACAGATCTAAGATTGTTCAAAATAGTCAATGGCAAAGCTAAATCAGCTCCAAATGCGTCTCACATAAGAGGCATAACATCCACAAGTGATCCGGTATCAATAGACATCAGTAGAAGCATCACATAAGCCATAGGCATACAAATACATGCTGTCTCAGACCTGAAATCTGTTGCAGAATATTTTGTCATCAGAATTTGGCAAATTCTACATCACCATCGTGTCCGAAGCAGCGTGCCAAAACCCCAACTTAGACTCTTACCTTGCCTGAATCAGGTTCCGAAAGCCCGAGATATGACAAAAAGAGTGATTTTTGGGCCAGATTTTGAAACAAGCGCAAAAAAAAAGTGAGCTGGCTGGGGGGGTCTGCTGTCCCACGTGTCAACAATGGGGCCCAAAGGGGGCACACATGGGGGCCAAAGAAGGCCTACACCAAGCCTCAGCAAGCCTTGATAGGTTGGAAGCAAGATCTAGGTGAAGGAAGCTTCAAGAGGTGTGAGCTATGGCTGCCCACAACCTGTGAAAACCCTGTTTACCTAGACCTGTAGACTGAGATAAATCTCTGAAATAATGAAGCAATACCTCAATGACAATGCCTTGATGATGCCTTAATAGGCCGGGAAGAAGCTCAGGAAGCTGGGGAGTGACAGGAGCTCAAGAGAATGAGCTATGGCTGCCTGGAAGGAGACCCAATGCGAGTGGGGAGTCGATGGGAAGCTGAGAATGCCACGAGCCAAGCTCAAGAGTCGGGAAGTCGTGCTCTGATACCAGTTGAAAGGAGAGAAGGTTCGAAACTTGCACTCGAGAGCTATGGCAGGAGAGCAAGAACAAGAAAGAGAGAGACAAGAAATGGGAACTCCAACAATCACAATGTGTGACCGCGCCTTCCTTTATTCAAACTGTCATGAAAAGAATAAAGAATAAAGTGATGGTGACGAGCGCTCGCCACCTGCAGTGCGTAGTGGTGGTGACTGTCAGTGTAGTAATACACAAGCGACTAGGCGGAGGTGCCTTTACCCACAACATTTAATATTTAAATTTAAGAAATGAGTAGAAGAGATGAGCTACAATATATCATTATGCAAAGATAATATTGCATAGATTATAAAACTCCAATCTACAATTTATTTATGATTTTAACCAGCACGATTGACTAATTACAGTATGTATTATCACACGCTTGGATCACAATAAACTAAGATGATCTAAATTAAAAGTACTCAAAATTTTAAAAAAAGTTTGTATTCAAAAAATTTACAAGGATTCCACTATCTCAAGGATATGTGGAGAAGTACATTGTTTACATGTCATGGATTGCTTACTACGAATCTTGAATTTTCTATTATCTAACTTGAAATAGAAGTTGCAGAGGGGCTCATTGGACATTAATTGGATTTATTGTCTCACAAAAGAAATGAGCCAATGGCTCTCTGCACTAACCACAAAAGGATTATGACCATTCCACAAGATAACCACATCTATGAGAGTTGTATTTGTTTCATCTCAGGTATCTTGACCCAAATTGATCCACTCCCTTTGCAAAATTCACCATCTTCCATATCGAAAGAAAATGCACAGAGTTTCTCTAGTGATGAAATACATGTAATAAAAATAAAAATAATGGTAATTAAATGCGACTAACACAACAATTCATCTAAGCAAGATCTATGTCAATTAAAGCAATGCATTCGAAGTGGTAAAAAAGGTTTGCTTGAATGTGAGATCAGATTGGTTGACCTTGCACTCAATTGTCTCATCAAAATGTGTTTTTTTGACTTGCCACGACTCACCCAATAGCTGACTCATCCATTCCTCGGATGGACTTGCATTGATAAGTAATCTTTGTTTTCTTTAGAACATCACATGAACCAAACAAATGTGCAAACAATGAGAATGGGATAAACCAACTAAGATGCACATCTTTGGAGCATGTGGTGGTTTTCATAGCACTATTGATGTCATATTTTATCTTGGACTTACATGCTCCTGAAAACTCCAAGCTACCAATCAACCATTCACCTCTAGATAGTGGCAATGGGACATGCTGCAATCTATGGTTTTCTACTACATATAATGAATTATAAAAAAAGTTATTTTGAGTTGAAAGTTGATTTGCAGAGTTATTATCATAGATCAAAGAACCTATGTCTTCATGCCAAATAAGTATCTTGCCGCTCAAACATTCCACATTCTACCATTCATGCAAAGTTGATGGATATAGAGTTGTTAGTAAAACAAGATTGAATTAAAACACTGCAAATATTTTTAAAAATAACTTTGATATAAAAAAATAAACAATGATAAAATTTAAAAACTTATTATTTTGTTTATAATTTGCAATGTAGTTCTCGTCGTATACAAAGATTTGTTTATGTGTATAAACATGTTGGATCAACACTTCTGTTACTACACTAAACACTTTTCTTAACTCTAAAATTCTACCTTTCCAATGTTTGTTAGGATTTGCAACATCCTTATGCCTGACCTTGAAACTTCCTCGAGTACTTGGGTGCATCAAAATCCAATCCAACTTATAGTACTTATCACAAATCCAATTACCGCCACTATCTTTCCTATTGAAGACCTCCACTGCAAGTATGATACCAATGTTTTTCCTTCGTGAGAACATCTATAATAACCCAATAGAAAAGTTACCTCACTACAAGATATAGACCTTATAGCGACGTTTAAAGCGACGAAAATACAAACAACAAAATTTGCCCCCGTCGTCGCAAAAAGCGTCGTTATTGACGACGCCATGGAATCGTCGCTATAACCGTCGCTATATGCGTCGCTATTTGCGTCGCTATATGCGTCGCAAATGCGACGCATATAGCGACGCAAATAGCGACGCATATAGCGACGGTTACACAGAATTTGCGACGCTGATAGCGACGACAATAGCGACGCCTGCAGTAAATTTGCGACGCAAATAGCGACGGTAACAGAGAAAAAAAAATTTTTGTGGCAGGGCAGCAAGCTGCCCTGCCACATATAGCACTGTGTGATGTATGAGAGCCATACAAAATAGTTTCTGCACTGCTGCATACAAAGCGTTTGCAAACAAAAAGAATCTATACTGAAATCATAAAACTGATAGATGAAATAAATACATGATATCGCATAAAATGCGATTGGTACAATCATAAAACAATATCACTAATACATAGAAAATGTCTACATAGATCGGGCGACTAAAAACTAAAGGTATGTGAGCGCTAAGGATCCGAGGGCGAGCTACAAATCGTCGTCCCCCGAAAGCTCGTCCCTCTGCAAAGGAGCATCAAACGGATTCTGCAGAAAAAGAAACAACATATCAATCCACCATACAATAATGCATTCAAATATCTCATGGTAACTACGGACATGAAAGATGAGAGACTTACTGCGCCGCCGCGTCTGTACAATCGGTCGATCAATGATCTGAGACCGTGCCTCTCTGCATATTGAGTCTCAAGGCCTTGCGGATCGCGATTTGTAATGGAGTGCTGCAAAGAAAACAAAATGCTAACTGTTAGAAATATGATTGTCAGTACAAATAATATCTCAAAAAAACAAATAAGCAAAACAAAAGAGAAACTTACAAAGTCCTCCAAATATGTCCTGTGGCCGCCACTCCCAAGATGATGTACCGATCCGGCCTCGATTCGTGCCCTCGCCGCCTCCCGCTGCTGACTCCAACGTCCTGGCGAATTTGTAGCCTCCTCCCTCAGTCGGCGCCAGTCCTCTGCATCTAACCACTCGGGCTTTGGAGCCCCACTCTTGATTGCCTTGCGTGCGTCGGATCGTCTATGTGACATGTATGCACGCATGCAATCCATCATCCAGCCCGTAGAGAATCTATCCACTGCGGCTGGCACCGGGAACTCCTCATGCAAGGATGCTACTATGTACTCCTTGCTCCCCTCCGGTATGTTCCTCCAATGATCCAGGACGTTGTGCCGAAAAACTTGTTGGCACAACTCCCTCATGCGAGCTATCACCCTCCTCCCCTCATCATTCATGATGATAGCTCCTGACCTGCCATCCACTAGGTATCCATAATCCCTAGGAGTGTGCCTCGTATGGGCCCTCTCCCATCTCCGTCCACGCTCCTGGGCATATCCAGGAGACCCCTGAACATCCGGTGTACCGACGGGGGTACCCTCTCCCGGAGTGCCACTGAAAGGGGTGCCACCAGAGGGGGTGCCACCAAAAGGAGTGCCACCAGAGGGGGTGCCACCAAAAGGAGTGCCACCAGAGGGGGTGCCACCAAAAGGAGTGCCACCAAAAGGCGTGACATCTGCCGACGGCTGCGCAAAAGCCGGAGTAACTGGAGTGGACGTCCCCACAGGTGTGACAAATCCTGGAGGTGACCGAGCTCTAGCTGAACGACGAGACGGAGACACCGCGTCCGTGTCTCCACAGCAGCACCCCCCTGATCCTCCTGCAGTCGCAGTCCCTCCCTCTGGCCCAAGTCGCGAGCGTCGAGATCGTCTGCTCGAAGCTGAAGCATCTGATCGCACTGAAGCTGATCTAGCGGAGCGCCCTGACGAAGAACGAGACAGCTCCTGATCTGCTATCTCTCTGAATCTCGCGAGCTGATCTGGAGACATACGTGCCATCATCTCCTGAAACTCCTCATCGCTCATCCCTCGACTCATACTGAAAATAAAGATACCTGCAGAGATAAAAAATAATGTTAGAATAATCAATTGAAACTATACAAAGCGCATTAATATAAATCATTTTTGAAAAATCCATCTTAAAATGCATATCTTATCTACCTTTATGGAAGATCTAAACAACGAATTGAGTAATACAATTCTCCAAGAATGAAGTATTCTATGGTCCCATGTTAATCTCCTGACATAACTCTGCATACACTGGAAGGTCGATAGACATGTCACCACAAAAGAACGAGTCTGCCTCGTTCTCAAAAAATTCTACGACTTCTGTATTTCCATCATTGTTAGCCGATGCGGGCTCCAAGCTTGCGGTGGCCTCCACCCCTTGTAATTTCGATCCCTCTATTTGCATATATTCTTCATCTATGCCTGGAACATCGCTTTGATCGTATACTCTCGCACCTCTAGGAGTTGAAGGTATAACATACCACCATCGAGGTTGTCGGGGATTTGGATAGAAGATTACCTGTTCACAAACACTTACAAACCGTCTTCAAACCATTGTGACATAAAGCATGTCGTATTACAATTAGCAAGCAAATGACTAGAAGATTACCTGTTCACAATGTGCCGGCAACACAAAGGTGTCGCGCAAATCCGTCCATTTTTTTTCGGAATCTATTTCGAGAAATCCAGATGGACCTCGTTGAACCGTTGCGCCAGCTCCTCCAAGTACCACTTTGAACCACTGCACATCGAATATTATCATGGAGAAGCTACGGTAATCCACCGTAATAATACTTTGCAAATTCCCAAAATACTCCATCTCATCCACAACCGTGTTCGGATCCGTTGCTCGTCGCCGACTCTCTTGCTCAAACCTTGCCATGACACCACAGTCCATTGTGGAGCGCATTTTGTCAATACGCTCCACCCGAAAATGCCGTCCGCGCGACCACGCTGCACTATATATTTTGTACTGCACATTGAAACACTCAAATTAGATGTAGCAAACAAATTCAGATACGACACATTCTAAACCCCTCATTACCTTTGGACTACATCCCCTCGAGAACTCCCACTCCTCCATTGAGACCTCTGCCCCTTCGCTGGATGCTGCGATCAAGGCTCCATGCAACCATCGTGTTGACATAAACCGCGGCATCTCCTCCATGCCTTCGGGATATCGAATCGGTCGGTGACGCGTACTGCGTCGGAATTCAGCTCGCGCTTCCTCTCGATCTTGCCTTGCAATCTGGTACTTGGCGAGCCACGTCTCCATGGAGGCATGGTGCAACATACAAAAGCGATTCACTTTCTCTTCCATTGAGGCATCCATTCTTTTTTCTACCCCATTTCCAACCACCACATCTCCAGTCAGCCTGTCATCGTCCTTGAGCGTCCATAGCATTTCATTGTCTGGTTCCACCGTTGGTAGCCATTGTGAGATATGCACTAATGCCTCTGACACCAACCAACCCTCCGCCATGCTACCTTCCGGACGAGCTCGTTGTCGCACAAAGCCTTTCAGGGTTTTCATGAAGCGCTCCAGGAAGAACATCCATCGCGTATGGACAGGTCCGACAATCTCCACTTCGTCCACAAGATGCACAAGAAGGTGAACTTGTATCGTGAGCATGCTAGTGGGCAGGTATTTCTCAAAGAGACAGACCGTCTCAACTGCTCCCCGCCTTGCGGATTCAATAGATGACGTCTTAATCTCTTTCTGTGAGATCCATTGCACCAAAGTCGACAGCTTGTAAATGGCCCCGCGAATTTCTTGAGTTAGGCATCCCGCGATCGCGATCGGTAGGACAAACTGCCACAAATGAGAAAGCATTAAGAATAATGGTCACGTTTCAAATTTCAAAATGTCCACGCTAATTAAAATCCATTCTGTTCACAAACCTGACATATCTTATGCCAATCATGGGATTTTAGCCCAGACATTTGGTCATCTTTAGAAAATGCGGACCTGAGAGAACGCATCATACCCGTCGGAGTGCGGATAGACTTGATTACTTGCTTCACAATGCGCTCTTCTTTGGTAGACAAAACCCAGGGAGCGCGAGGAAGCTGCACTCCCCCTTCAGCACTCGACTGCGGCCAAAGCGCCTCCATCTTACCTACCTCCTTTAAATCCATTCGTGACCCTATAGTGTCTCTCTTTCCTGTGATGTGGTCCCATAGCAAGCTGCCCACATTTTTGAAAATATGCATGGGATCCAACAAGTGGTTGACCTGTAAGTGGGTCCAATATGGCAACTCGTAGAAAACTGAGAACCGTCGCATTCCATTTGGATGTGATTCCGGGTTTACCATTTTCAGCTCGTACCAGCTTGCAGCGTTCATACGTGCTGGAGGTCGTCCAAGAAAACCTTCCCTGAGTTCATGATCCTCCGGCAAGAAAGTGGCGTGTCCTTGATATACCATCTTCTTCATGGTTCGTGACCTTCGGGAGTCTAACTGTGGCCCACACAATGGACATGCATGATAACCTGAGGTAACGAGACCTGCAAGGCGATCCACGACCTAGTGAATACTTGATTGAATGAAATAAAATATAGATATTACCGGCGTGAACAAAGGTCTGCTCACCTGAGCACTCTCCCAATCCCGGAAAGTCATGCATCGTCCACATGAGAATGGCTCGAATGTTGGCTGACCGCCGACCATCGCGCCTGCTCATATCTTGCACCGTGACCCCCTCCTCCCACAAAATCTTAAGCTCATCGACTAATGGATGAAGATACACGTCCATATTTTTTACTTTGTAGCGGCCCGGGACGAGCAAGCTAAGGATGAGATGTCCTTTCTTCGTAGAAAGCCATGGAGGAATGTTGTAGTTGACAAGCACTATAGGCCACACACTGTAAGAAGTCGAGTGCAGACCGAATGGGTTCACACCATCCATGGCGAGACCGAGCCGAAGATTCCTTGGCTCTCGCGCAAAGCCTGGGAAGGTAGAGTCAATGTGGCTCCATGCGCGCGAATCTGCTGATATTCGTTGCACTCCATCCGTAGACCTATTCTGCACATGCCACGTTGTCAAGCTTGCCATGGCAGACGTGCGAAACATGTGGTTTATGCGGGGGATGAGCGGAAAGTGTCTGAGGACTTTTTGAGGGATGGTCTGCCCTTGCAAGTCCTGTCGATACCTGTGAGCACCACACTTTGGACATGTCTCCATAGTCTCGTATTCATCTCGAAACAATATGCAGTCGTTGATACATGCATGGATGTTATTGTAGTCCATGCCAAGCTTCCGTAAAACATGTCGTGCATCATCACGAGACTCAGGCATGGTGTTTGCAGGTGGCAATATATGATATTTCAATAACCTGAAAACATCATAAAACACCTTGAAAAATCCATCCATATTTACAATAATACTGTTTTAAAAAAAAACAATGAAGTCTATATGCAAGGTACCTGAATAACTCAGTCACACTCGTATCGCTCCAACCGTATTTCGCTTGCACACTTAAGAGTGCAAGCAATGTCTTCAACCGAGATACTCGGCACCCATCATATAATGGTATGGATGCTTCCTCTCTAAGCGGGTCAGATGTCTCAACATCCATGGGAATCAATGCATCGATCATTGCCTCCATCTCAGGCTCCAAGATTGTAGGCAAGTCGGGAAGGTTGTCTGTCTCCTCTGGCATTGACGATATAGATGGGCCTTGCGAGTGGTCTATTGGCTCCTGCCATCCATCCATCTCACGTCCACGAACTCTTCTAATTGGCCGCAAAGGGTGCACTCCCCCTTGGGTCGAGACATCACCCCCCTGGACACAAAATTTGCCAACAAGACCCGATCTTATTGTGTATGGTTTTCAATTAGCTTGAGAGTACAATGCATGAAAAATGCTAACTTGAAAATACCGTTTGCTGAAAATCTGCAATCGCCTGATCAATAATCTCAGGTTGAAACTCGCCAAATCGTCGTACGTGTTCTATAGACAATCGGCGTTTTCGTCTAATTGCCAACTTGCATTGAGAGCAAGGACATGGGACACGCTGATTAAGATACGACTCGCGGTCTTGAACAATAGGACCTTCTTCGTTTGCCATCTTATCTACATTACAGCAAACGAGGCTTAAATGGATAGCTTTTTGGAGATGTACGTCAACTTGCAAGTTGACCATAAACCTTGCATTGTATATAGTAGTCGAGAGATTTTCCGATGTTATATCTCGGCCTTGTATCATGCTCAACGATTTGTTTGTCCCGGTAGATAATTTTTTGTTATATCTCGGCTTTGAGTATAAGTAATCCATTTTAAAATTAATGCGCGCCATCTATGAAATTTTACAACTATAGAAATAAAATTTATTTCAATCAATTCTACTCATAGTCATAAGACCTGAGAGAAATTATCCTATACTCAATTTAAGGGATCTCCACTTCTATAACAATAATTTTGGGTTAATTTTGATGAAGTACGTGGCCGTATGCAAAGCACATTGCATACCATTATCGATACGTATATTATCTTAAATTTCATTCCCTTCCCTCTCCCTCTCCCTCTCCCTCTCTTTCTCTCACCCTCTCCCTCACCCTCTCGTTCTCTTTCTCTCCCTCTCTCATTTCCTCCCTCCTCCTCCCTCTCCCTCTCCCTCCCTCTTTCTCCCTCTTTCTCCCTCTCCCTCTCCCTCGCTCCCTCGCTCCCTCTCCCTCCCCCTCCCTCTTTCTCTCCCTCTCTCATTTCCTTCCCCTCCCCCTCCCTCTCCCTCTCCCTCTCCCTCTCTTTTTCTCCCTCTCCATCTCTATCTCTCTTTCTCTCTCATTTCCTAAACAAGCAAAAAATAAAGTGATTTAAACATCCTCCAAGCAAAAGGGAGAGGGAGAGATACAATGCACTCTCCCTCTCTTTCTCTTTATATCCCTCTCTCATTTCCTTCCCCTTCCTATCCCTCTCACTCTCTTTCTCTCTCATTTCCTCTCCTAAACAAGCAAAAAATAAAGTGATTCAAACATTAAACAAGCAAAAGGGAGAGGGAGGGAGAGAGAGAATGCACTCTCCCTCCTTCTCCCTCTCTTTTTCTTTCTCTCCCTCTCCTATTTCCTCCCCCTCCCTCTCCCTCTCCCTCTATTTCTCTTTCTCTTTCTTTCCCTTTCCCTCTCCCTCTCCCTCTCTTTCTCTCTTACTCTCTCGTTTCCTCTCCTAAACAAGCAAAGAAGAAAGTAATTTAAACATTAAACAAGCAAAAGGGAGAGAGAGAGAGAGAGAATGCACTCTCACTCTCTTTCTCTCCCTCTCCCTCTCTTTCTCTCCCTCTCTCTCCCTCTCCCTCTCCTTCTCTTTCTTTTCCTCTCCTAAATAAACAAAAGAGAACGATTTAAACCTTCAACAAGTAAAAGAAAGAGAGAGGGAGACTCACCAATGAGATATGGCGAGCGTGGGCGGCTTCTCTTTGCAACGAGGGCTCCTCCTCTCCTTCGCGAACAACGACGGTGGCGGTGGCGGTGGCGGCGGCGCGGCAACAAGTCTCTTCCTCCTCTTCTTTCACAAAGCCTTGGCTCTCTCCCTCGCTCTCGCTCTCAAAAGGCGAAGAAAACAAAATGAAAACGGCGCTCTGGTTTCGGCCGCACTTTTTTTCCCTGCGGCGTCGCTATATGCGTCGCTATTTGCGTCGCAAATGCGACGCAAATAGCGACGCATATAGCGACGCCAATTGCGACGCCAATAGCGACGCCAATAGCGATGCCGATAAACGCCGTCGCTAATCGGCGTCGCTATTGCCCCAGTCCCTTGTAGTGCCTATTAGCATGTGTATAATTTACAGATGTTCTCCATATAAAATGAAATTTAAATGGAGCAATTTTAAAAAAATTGTACATGTAATTCTTTTCACAAAGAAGCCCAGAGATTTTGAACAAGAAGTTGACTTATAACAAGACCATTGTTCCTTCACTGACAAATTCTTAGAGTACAAAAACAATAGAAAAATTGGGTTAAAGCATACATATAACTTACATAGGCTTTGTCCAAATGAGTTGAAACTTAACCATGGAGGAACAAAAAAAAAGACAATATACATGTGGCTCTCTTTACAAAGAAGCCCAAAGATGTTGAAGAAGTTGAGTTTTAAAAAAATCATTGTTCTCCACCCTTGAAGACTCTTAGAGTAAAAATCATTATTCTCCACTCTTGAAGACTCTTAGAGTAAAAAAACAAAGAAAAGCTCAGTATGCACATAGCTTGCATACATTGTGTCCAAATGAGATAAAATTTAACCATGGAGCAACAAAAAAAAAACATACCTGTAACTTTGTTTACAAAGAAATCATAAGATATTGAAGAAGAAGTTGAGTGTTCAAAAGATCATTGTTCTTGACTGTAAGAGACTCCTAGAGTACCAAAACAAAAGAAACTACATATTAGAGAATGCACAAATTTTGTCCAAACGAGATAAAACTTTACCAAACAATATCCATGGAAGAGAACAATATACTTGTAAAGTTTTGTGAAGAAAATCTTAAGACTTTGGTAGAACAAGATCTGCTCTAATAAAACATGTGAAACTCACTGTGTTTGTGTAAAGGAAATTTATTTGAGATGAGTGTAAAGCACTAGTATAAGTTTTAATTAAACCCACAATCAATATAGAACATAAGATTGATAATGGCATTGAACTCTTTATTCATAATAGAAGGGTGGCAATCATCTTATTCAATAGTACACTTTGTGGTGTCTATTATCTATATAGAATTGGATTATACTAGATTGTGTTGTGACTACATTATCACAGATGGAACTATAATCTAGTTGCTTAGAATGGCTTATATAAAATTTTCCTACGAGTGAATCTTGAGTAGCTCTTTGGTAGATGAATGCTCCATAAAGTCGAGAGCAACTCTTCTTCATACTTCAACTGGAGATTCTAGATGTGTTTCCAGATATTGAGCTCTAAATAGGATATATGTCCAAATGCTTTTAAAAAGTAATATTGATATGCAAGTATAAATTTCTTATATTGTTTTATAATGGTTATAACATCCAATACCTAAGCACACAACTCAAATAAATGTTAAAATCTTGAGTAAATTTCAAAGTTTCTAAATATGTTTGTCAATGCTAAACCCAACCTTGTATTTCCTTCCATTTTCTTTATGACTAGAGCATTTTTGAATCTTTGATATACTATGTTGCATTTGGCTATTGTTTAAATTATATTCTCAATGGCCATATGATTTTTCAATATTTAGGGTAAGTTTTAACTTGTGTAGCATATGATAAGTTATACACGATTTCTAAAACTTTATGAGCACATCATAGAATTGTGTATACCAAGTTAAATCAATTAGAGCATTAGATATGTGGTATCATAATCCATTTCAATCCAATGCTATAAGAATGCGAGATTTGGTCATATGATCAATTCCTTTGTTTATCATATCAAAAGTGTAGACTATTAGATTTTGCTTATATGGGTCAAATCCTCTTTTTACATGATCAAAAGAATGTACTAGCTTGTTTCCATGATAAAAACATGAGATTTGGCCATATAGTCAAATCCTCTTCTTTGCGTAACTAAAATAATAGCAAATATAAGATTTGGCCACATGGTCAAATCATTTTCCTTATATATCAAAAGGGCATACTAATTCTAATTAATTCTTCAAAACACAAGATTTTGCCATAAGGTTGAATCTCTTCTTACCATATCAAAACTCCATATCAATTTGAATCCTTTACAACATGACATTTGGGCCAAGTTGACAAATAGTTCAATAATTAGATCTATTATATCCATGTGTAATGGTGTAGAATATGAGTTGATCATGTGGTCAAATTCTCTTATCCACATATTAAAAGCACATATCCTTTAATAGTTAGATCTATTAGAGCCAAGTGTAATTGTGTAGAATATGAGTTGGCTATGTGGTCAAATCCTCTTATCCACATATTAAAAGTGCATACCAAACATGAGATTTGGCCATATGGTTAAATCATTTTCTTACAATATCAAAAGAAGATACCAATTCTAAACCTTTACAATCCAAGATTTGACCATAAGGTCAAATTCTCTTCTTATTGTATCAAAATTCCATACCAATTTGAACCCCTTACAACATGAGATTTGACCAAATTGTCAAATCCTTCAATAGTTAGATCTACTAGAGCCATGTTTAACTGTGTAGAATATGAATCGGCCATGTGATCAAATCCTCTTATCCACATATTAAAAGCACATATCAAGCATGAGATTTGACCATCGAACTAAATAGTTTTTTTTCATACCAAAAGAGTAGAATATAAGATTTGTTCATATGGTCAAATCCTTTTCTTAAAAATTCAAAATAAATGATACTTTATTTCCATGAGAATATGAGATTCATCTACAATTTCAAATCCTCTTCTTGACATAATTAAACTAAATACCAATTTAAATACTTTAGAATATGAGATTTTTTAATACAATCAAATCATTATATACCAATTTTAGATCTTTGGAAGCTTAAGATTTGGCTATGAGGTTAAACTCTCATCTTACCACATTAAAAGTAAATAAAAATTGAATCCTTTACAGTATGGAATTTGGCCAAATGCCAAATTCTTCAACTTTTTGTGGTATCAAAATACATATATCAAGTTAGATTTATTAGGGCCATCAATAATTGGTTAAAATGTGAGGTCTAGCCATGTGGTCCAATCCTCTTCTTGCCATATAAAAGCACATACCAAGCATGGTATTTGTCCTATACTCAAAACCTATTTTTATCACATTAAAAAAATATAGAATACCAGATTTGTGAATATGGTCAAAACCTCTTCTTGGGATATCAAATATATATGCTACCTTTGATTCCATTAGAATATGAGAGTTATCTAGGTGCTCAAATAATTTTCTTTTCATATTAAAAGCACATATTAACTTTGAACTCTTAACTCATAAAAATCATCCATAATGTCAAATTATCCTTTTACCACTTCAAAATTCTATACCAATTTGAATCCTATATAACATGACATTTGGTTAAATGATCAAATACTTCACTGATTTTAACATATTAAAAGCACATATCGAGTTAGATATATTTGTTAACCATTGGAATGACACAAGGCACAAAGAAAGCTTAAGAAGAAGCATAAAAGGATAGCCCATTGGAAAAAGAAGACCAAGAAGCGAATGAATTTTTTTAAAAATCAAGAACAAAGCATGCAAGAAATAAAGCATATTTAGCCCTTTGTAAAAGAGTGCCAATCTCCCTCCTGTGCAAGTTGTAAATAAAAAGGTGCATGCAAAGGAGCCATGAGAATAGGAAAAAGAATAGGAAAGAGAGTGGAAAAGAGGACCAAGGCTAGACGGGCCGGTCATGGAAATGGGTTGGGTGACCAAGGGGAGAAGGGCATGTATAAAAGTCAAAAAGTGAATGGATAAGCTCATTCTTGGTGTGCGAGCAAACTAGCTCTCTTTTTTTCCTTGCTCTTGCTTCCTTTTTGTCTATGAGAGAGGGAGTGAGAGATGGAGAGTGTGAGTATGTGAGAGTGAGGGGCCGTGGAGAAACTCTTCTTCTCCTCTCTTCTTCTTCTTTTTCTTCTTCTCTTCTCTTTTCTCCCATGCACGGCTATGGAGGTTGGAGCTTGGAGCATGAAGATGGAGCTTGCTTGAGCTAGTGCTTTGAATCATTGAGCCATCAAAGGATTCAATGAAGAGGACTACAATGATCAGATTCAACTACATCATTGTGCGAGAGCATGCATGGTTATGTGAGAGGTAGCCATTGCGGCTCACTTCAAACACTTGACTTGATAAGTTGTCCATAGAGCCTCAACAGTTGCTAATGATAGTGATAACATTTTGGTTCCGTTGACGAGACCAATGGATTCAATCTTGAGTGCTTGCACACTCTAGATCAAGCAATGGAGTAGAAGTTTTTGTCTCCCAAATGGTGCTTGGTTTAGGTAGGAAGTGAGGAAGTTAAAAGGTGTTTGGTCTCCTTTGCTAGATAGTTTAGTGTTAGAAGATTTAGGAATGTTAGTTAGATCAATGGTAGGATGTTTTACATTAGTAGGATACATTAAGCTTTGGGAAATAAGAAAAAATAAAGAAAATATAAGTTTCTGTAACAACCAGGAAACATGGGAGCAGTGAAAGAAAAGAAAAGAGATATTGAATATCTTAGACGAAAAATATAGAGTAAGAAAGAAAGAGAGAGCATTAAAAGGAGAGAAAAGAGGCAGAAGAGCTCATTTGAGCTTGTAAGAGATTGAGAGAGAGAGAGAGAGTGGCAAGTCAAGAGAGAGTAGAAGGCCAAGAGAGCAGTAAAAATCTGTTGTGTCATCATTCTTAGTGGTTCCATGTATGCTTAGAACCCTCCTTACTGACTAGAGAATAATGATAGGATCATAGTTGGAAGCGCATGTGATTAAGTGATTCATTTGCCATCGATTTTTTGTCATTTGATTTTTTTTTTGCTACTTAGACAATACCCTAGGCCTCAGACATCAAAATTCTATCCATCCCTTGGATGGCCAAGTCACATTTTTCCGCTTGGACAACCCTTCCTCGGACTCAAAAAGTTGAGTTTGGTCCACTCAGAAAACCCTTCTCAAACTCAAATAACTGAGTTTGTTCCACTCGGACACTTGTAAAGTCCACTCAAACAATCCTTACTTGGACAGTAGGGCAGCCTAATTGTCCACTCGAACACAACTTCTTGAACTCAGATGAGCACCCCTAGACCCGAGCATTCGAACATGCCAAATCCATCACTCAGATGGCCAAGTCTAGGACTCAAATGGTCAAAGACCTACAATTGGGACATCCAAATTGGAAGACTATCTGAACCAAAACACATTCTTAGGTACCATCCAAACCCCCAAACATATCAAAGGCTATGAGCTATGTAAAATATTACACGGCGCAGCGAACAGAATCTGAGAAAGAGATAGAGAGTACACAACAGATAAGAGGAGAATCAGTAAATTATTTAACTTCAAACAACTGATACAAAGATGGCTCTGTCCACCCGTGCACTTCCACTGAGTGAAGCTTAGATGGAGCTTAAGGCTAGCTGGAACAACAACTCTGACTGGATGAAAGATGAGTGAATGATGGCTGTGAAGGGGTTTAGCTTTTATAGCCCGCGAAGGTCATTAGGTCGGCTTGCTGACCGACCTACCATATGAGCCTCCACTAGTCGGCCAGGGAATATTCCAGGGAATATTCCCTTTACCATCGGGCAACCACTCTGTCTAACCCAAAGATTAGACCCACAACAGTCACCTTTTTGCCATCCGGTCACATAGACCTCATCTGATATACAAGCCAGGACTCAACCAATGTCTGGGCTCACATTTGGCTTCTCCTCATAATGGGGGCCTTACAACTTTGAGCACCATGGATCATTAGTAGCACCTAATGAGGGTGGGGCATTGATCATATCTAACACCCCCCCTCAATGTCCACCCATAGGTGAACTATCTCCTCGGCCCAATGCCGAGTCTCTGAAGATGAACTTGAAGCAGATCCTTCGTAAGTGCTTTGGTGAAGATATCTGCTCCATTCTCCTCTGTTGGACAGTAGACCAGTTCCACTATCCCATCCTCCATCAAATCACGCACATAGTGATACTGGATCTCTATATGTTTGGTGCGTGCATGAAACACTGGATTTTTGGCGATGGCGATGCAACTCTGATTGTCACATCTCAGCATAGTTGGTTCTTCATCCTGCACTCCCATATGCCATAGAATCCTTCTCAACCATACGGCCTCACATGCAGCAAAACAAGCTGCCTTGTACTCTGCTTCGGTAGAAGACAATGCCACTGTTGGTTGCTTCTTACTAATCCAAGAAAAAATTCCTGAACCCAAAGAGAAACAATAACCAGAAACTGACTTCCTGGAATCAATGTCTCCTGCCCAATCTGAGTCACAGTTCCCCACAAGAGAAGTTCCGAAACTGTATGTGATACCATAGTCAAGAGTTCTCTTCAAGTATCTGAGCACCCGCATCCCAGCCTTCCAATGACTCTCATGAGGTTTGTTTGAGAACCTGCTCAAAACACCAACAGCAAAACTGATATCTGGTCTGGTGTTACACAAGTAGATCAGACTGCCGACCAACCTCCTATACCTCCCAATGTCTGCTAGTGCTGATGTATCCTTGACGGATAACTTTGCATTCACTTCCATAGGTGTAGCTATCTCCTTGCACTCGGTCATGCCAAATGCCTTCAAGATCTCCCATGCATACTTCTTCTGAGAGATGAAGATCTTTCCTGGCTCTTGCCAGACTTCAATCCCCAAACAATAGTGCAGCAAGCCCAAGTCTGTCATTTCAAACTCTGAACTCAAAGCCTTTCGAGTTTGGTTGATCATATCTTCATAGTCACCTGTAATAAGAAGGTCGTCCACATATAAGACAATCACTACAGACTTTTTACCATCCCTGTAAACATACAAGTTAGCATCTGAGGCACATCTTTTGAAGTTTAGGTTTAAAAAGAACCTATCTATCCGCTGGTACCATGCTCTGGGGGCTTGTTTCAGCCCATACAATGCCTTCTTCAGTTTACACACTTTTTCTCGGAATGGGGGGCCTCAAACCCTGGTGGCTGAGCCACGTACACCTCCTCCTTGAGGTCACCATTTAAGAACGCTGACTTAACATCCATTTGGTACACTGGCCACTTCTTATGGGCAGCCACTGCAAGTACCGTGCGAATAGTGGTCATTCTGGCAGTTGGGGCAAATGACTCTTGAAAATCAAACCCTTCAACTTGTGAAAATCCTTGGGCAACCAGTCTAGCTTTGTACTTTTCTAAGGTACCATCAGCCTTGTACTTTACCTTCCAGATCCACTTGGTGCCAATAACCTTTCGCTTTGCTGGTCGATCCACTAGCTCCCAAGTGTCATTCTTCATTATGTTGTCATACTCCGCCTGCATAATAGCCTTCCATGATGGATCTGCAAGTGCTTCTTCTAAGTCAGTTGGCTCCTTTACTTCTCTCATAATCTCAACCATCAAGGCCATATTGACTATGTGAGCAGAAGCCCTCCTTTGCTCCTCTATTCTCTGAGACCTCCTTGGTCCGTCTGCCTTCTCCTCAACAGATGCAGGCATAGGATTATTGTGGTCATAGAGCTGCTTCACCCAGCGTGGCAATGGCTTTTCCGGTGGGGTGATGTCAGGTTGGTGAACTTTTTCCTCATCATCTGAAGATGATGCTTCCTCCTCCTTAAGGATAGGGATAGCTCTCGAGACAGGTTCATAGTGGACTACTTCTTCGCTTGATGATAAAATGGAAGAACTTGCCTTCTCCTCCTCCACTGTATGCGGCTCCTCCTTGAACACCACATCATGGCTTGCGATGATCTTCTTTGCCTCTTGGTCATATAATTTGTAAGCCTTCTGCTCATCACTATAACCCAAGAAGATACATTTTCTGCTTTTTGGTTGTAACTTGTTTCTCTTCTCATCTGGAACATGTGCATAACATTCACATCCAAAAATTCTGAAATGTGAGACAGATGGTTTCTTACCAGTGTAAGCCTCATGAGGTGTTTTTCCCTTGAGAGCCTTTGTATAGCTCCGATTTAGAATGTAGACTGCAGTATTAACAGCTTCAGCCCAAAAATGGTTAGGCAATCCCTTGCCCTTTAGCATGCATCTTGCCATCTCCACAATGGTGCGATTCCTGCGTTCCACAACACCGTTCTGCTGAGGTGTGTGAGGCGTCGTCAATTGACGCTTGATCCCTTTGCTCTTGCAAAAGCCTTCAAACTCCTTTGAGTTGAACTCACCACCACCATCTGTTCTAAATTTCTTCACACTTTTCCCTGTTTCATTCTCAACAAGTATTAGCCATTCTTTAAACTTACCAAAAGCTTGAGCCTTATCACGAAGGAAGTACACCCACATCTTCCTACTGTAGTCGTCGACAATCAACATAAAATAAGAAGATCCCCCCAAGGCCTGTGTAGGCATCTTACCACACAAGTCAGCATGCACCAACTCTAGAGGAGCCTGTGCTCTATTCTTGCTTTCTTGTGGAAATGGCTTTCTCTGTTGCTTGCCCATCATACAAGCTTCACATGGTTCCTTCAATTCAGTTATTGTAGGTAGGTGAGCAACCATACCTTGCTTTTGCATCTCCTTCAATACTGCAAATCCGATGTGTCCAAACCTTTCATGCCAAAGCTTACTTGTGCCCACTCCAGCGGTGGCTGTAAGAGCACTTAGCTCATACAGGTTGTTCCTTCTTTCTCCTTTGCCAACAATTGTGCCAGCACTATCAATAATTTCTGCACCTGTCTTCTTGAACCTCACTTCATGACCAAGATCAGTTATGGCAGCAACTGATAAGAGATTTCTCCTGATTTTGGGAACATACAACACATTTGAAAGCTTTTTGACTTCACCATTTGCAGCAACAAAAGAAATAGTACCTGTGCCTGCAGCAGGGCATTTAGCATAATTTCCAACCGTCACAGTGATGGATTCTTGTAGAGGCTGCATAGAACTGTATAGACCTTTCTTGTTGGTCATGTGACGGGAGGCCCCACTATCCAACACCCAAGAGTCAGTGGTAGATTCTTCTTGCGCCGAGGAGCACACTTCCTCAATGGTCGCCATGAATAATTCCAACTCTGCTTCAGCCGTATTGGCTGTCTCTTTCCCTTTACTTTTAAGGATACCATTCTTTTCATCTGCCTTCTTGACACGACAATCTGCAATTGCATGTCCTTTCTTCTTACAGTAGAAGCACTCTCCTTGAAACTTCTTCTTGCCGCCCTTCTTCTTTTTGTCACCATCATTTTTGGTGGAGGAAACACCTTTGCCTTTTGCATTGGCAGAGAATGCAGCATCTCCATTGTTGCTTCCTTCTCGAGCTTTTAGCCTCAACTCCTCCTCCATTAATAATGCACAAAACTCCTCAAAAGTCAAAGCTTGAGGTCTCACCTGAATATTAAGGGCAGTTACTAGTCCATCAAACTTTTGTGGACAAATCCGAAGACACCTCCGAGCTAGCTCTTCGCTAGTCTTTTGTATCCCAGCGCCAGCCATCTGGTCGCGCAGATTCTTAATACGAGTGATGAATGCTTCAACCGTCTCTCCTTCAGCAAACTTCTCCGCTGCTAGTTGATTCTCCAAGTTTTGAATCCTTGTTTGGTTTCGTGTTTCATACTGACTCCGTAGTACATTCCAAGCCTCTGATGCTTTGGTTGTATGCTAAATCAGAGTCAAAACACTGTCAGAACAGCTTGTAACTAAGGCACACAATGCATCTGCATTCCTTCGTTTCCAAGCTCGTAGAAGATCTGCATTCGGAGGAATCATCACACTAGGATTTGATGGGTCGGGGGTAGGCTGTGGTTCTGCGTCAGTCCCCAGCACAGTCTCCAGAAGCTCATAAGAATCAAGGATAGTTGTAATTTTGAACTTCCACAAGGTGTAGTTTGTACCATCTAACTTGCCTTCGCTGAAGGTTGGTGGACGAATCCTCAGTGTTTGAATAGCCGGTACAGCAGCACCACCTCCTGCACCGCTTCCTGATGCGCCAGAACTGCTTCCCGGAGTCGACATCGTTTCTCTTTGCTGTTGAAGCCTTTGCCTCTTGCACGCTCTCCGATCTCTAGAGCCCCCTGGGCTCTGATACCATGTAAAATATTACACGGCGCAGCGAACAGAATCTGAGAAAGAGATAGAGAGTACACAACAGATAAGAGGAGAATCAGTAAATTCTTTAACTTCAAACAACTGATACAAAGATGGCTCTGTCCACCCGTGCGCTTCCACTGAGTGAAGCTTAGATGACGATCTAGACAGAAGATAGGTGAAGAGCTTAAGGCTAGCTAGAACAACAACTCTGACTGGGTGAAAGATGAGTGAATGATGGCTGTGAAGGGGTTTAGCTTTTATAGCCCGCGAAGGTCGTTAGGTTGGCCTGCTGACCGACCTACCATATGAGCCTCCACTAGTCGGCCAGGGAATATTCCAGGGAATATTCCCTTTACCATCGGGCAACCACAATAGGGGCCCCTTTTAACTCCCTTACCACACAACTCAATGCAATGTGCCTCGAGTTGCTACCAGCTTAACCACTCTGTCTAACCCAAAGATTAGACCCACAACAGTCACCTTTTTGCCATCCGGTCACATAGACCTCATCTGATATACAAGTCAGGACTCAACCAATGTCCGGGCTCACATTTGGCTTCTCCTCATAATGGGGGCCTTACAACTTTGAGCACCATGGATCATTAGTAGCACCTAATGAGGGTGGGGCATTGATCATATCTAACAAGCTAAATACTGAGCGACCCTAGCTAGATCCAAGACTTGTGAGTGTGACAATAAAGGTGACCAACACTGGAATTTTCCCTGATGATAGGCCCAATAATTGACCAAGTCAGATGATAACTTGTAGCTTACTTTCCTAGTAGAGACACTATTTGAGTGCCTGGTGTGTGTGTGAATGATCTCATTGAAGGTTGCACATTGCATAGTAGGCACTTAGGTGCATGAGAAAAGTTGAAATCCCGATTATGCACAGCTCACCGTGCATTGCACCATCCAAGTGTGTGGGTAAGTGTAAATTTGCAAAGTGATTTCATTAATAAGGAACACACTAAAGAGTAACTAAACTAAGAAACGAACCCACTAGTAGGACTTACAACATCTTAGGACCATGGGGACAAACCAAGACACCCAACACTAAGAGGTAAATAGCCTTAAATCACCTGACAACTGAGTGAAGAAAGGAACAGAACATAATAAGAGATGTTTCCTTAGACCTAATCACCCTCATTGACACCTTAGCAGCTTAAGAGACCGCCAATATGGCAGGTGCTAGCATGGTCAAAGGCAGCCAAGATCTTGACCTAGGTGATTCTCTAGTCAACATATAGCAACTCATATCATGATATAACCATCAAACGAAAATAATGCACAATGGGAAATGCAAAAATGAAATCATAGTTGATCTCAATGAGGAGAGGAGACTAGGAAGAGTTTCCATGCAATGCTTAGCCAATTACAACTAGGAGCAATGTGCTCAGATGATACATCAAGAAATAGAGCTTAACAAGGTCTAGTGAGTTCTAGCCATTGCAAGTAGGAATAGAGCTATAGGGAATGCCAATAGGGAGATATTGTTAGAGGATGATCTTACATTGAGTGAGTTTCACACAAAGTGACTATTAGACAACACTACTGCAGAGCAAAGTGGAGCAGCCCTAGCAACTTCATTGCTACCTAGACTAGGAATCACCCCAAATGCTAGAAGCTAAACTAAGATACCTACAGTTGCAAAGAAACTTGAGAAGTATCAGATAGGTAATGATCATTATCGCTTTGTTGAGCAGTTCGAGCAAGTATGCAAGGCAAATATTCCCATGGACCTTGCTTAGCATGCTCAAGCTTTTGAACTCTGCCTAGGAGACAAGGGACAAACTTGGTTTACTAGCCTAGACAACATTGAGCACAAAAACTTAAATAACCTAAAGGATCTTTTCATTAAAATATTTTTTAAGGCTGGATACTTAGACATTAGGGGAGTTTTGAGGTCTCGAAAATGCCTTTTAGGATGTGGAGAGAGAGTGCTCTAGACCAATAAGAGCAAAGCCTCCGTAATGGAACTTCTATTTAAAAAAAATAAAAAAGCATTTTACAAAAATATATAAATATGATAATATTACGAATTTGTATTTTTATTATGTATTTTTAGTCTCTTATATTCGTCATAATGACATCTTTTGCATTAATGGCATAGAGTCTCGGCTACTTTTATTTAATGATGTTTCTAGATTAATGATAATGACTGATGTAATCGAAATTCAAATTGGTGAAAAGCATGGCGCTCAGTTTTTTCCCTCCTTTCTTTTATTCCTCTATTGTTTTTCCCTCCGTTATGATAGCCTAGTCCTCTCTCTCTCTCTCTCTCTCTCTCTGTGCATGTATCTCTCTCTTCTACCATGGATACAGAAATTCGACCTTCAACAAGGCGTCCAAGCTCCCAAATCACATCCATATCAGTGTTTAACTCATTCCAAATTGATGGAAGATGGATTCCTACTATCATTAGCAAAGGTAGTTGGATCACCATGCAACAAGCAAAATGTGGAAAAAGGCAAAGACATGAGAGCTCGTTTATCTCTGCTTGGAAGGGCAGAATCCGAGATTTTAAGCTTGGAGCAAATAAGAATAGTATCAAAGAGGTACTAGTGCAACATGTGTTCATGCATAAAGAGCTGTGTTTGAAACCTGGATCTTCAAAGCTTCCAATGCATAGACCAAATTGTAAGAATTTAATTCTTAAAGTTTTTCCTTTCTTAAACATGGTTTAGGTTTTTCCATTATAATATTTGTTTGTCTTGTAGATGTCTATCCCTCTGAAAGAAGACAGAGCTTGCAGAGAATGGAATATTCTTTTATGACCATTCTTATGTTATTCCTATGCGGCGTTGCCAATGGGGATCAATAAAACTCCTTCCTTTGCCAGATTTTTCAAGCTTTGAGTGGCCTTTGCCAAGTCTAGCTACTAGTGAGGGCTATAGATGTAAGATATTTTCTGAGATCCAGAAAGCACTAAAATCTAATATCTCAAGTAGGCTAAGCAAAGTTACTTTATTTATGCCTATTAATATATTTATTGATTTCTTCTCTAATATGGAGATAAGAATAACAAAAACCATGCTTTCAGTGAAGAGACTAACATATGATCATATCATACAATTTCTTGATGAAGGATGGGATACAAGGACAGAAGGAAAAATTATATGTAAGATAGATCAAGACTCTATAGCTTGTAAATATATGATTGCTACTCAAAATTTTATCCTTAGCTTTTACTATAGTCGATGGCATTTTGTTGGTAGTAGTCTAGTTGCTTTAGACCAGAATCTTAATGATTTTAGCAAGGATCCTATTGTGGATCTTGATATTTGGTTCAACGAGGATATTATTGCAATCTTAAAGATCAGAAAATCATGTACACTACATCAAGTGAGGATGGATTTACAAAATGAAGACATTGAACTACCATGCTCCTTTGTATTCCAACTTGACAAGAAACGAGTAAGTTTTCACATCATATTATATCTACTTAGATGTATATCAAGATCTCACTTTCTAACTAACAAACATTTGTAATTTATTTTTTGCAGATATCGAAAAGGAGAGAAAATAAAATACACTGCAATGACATTCAAGAAAAGATATCTTTATTATCAATATAAAATACATATACAAATTTTGTAGCAGATGTCTATCTGCCATCTCTATGAGATATACAAGGGCTGAAGGGCAAATTTCTATATATGAAGGCCTACAAGGCGATATGGCAAAGCTATTTCTTTTTTGGAGAACTATCCTTTCTAGGAGTCCTTTTGCCTTTCTTTGATGTCTTGGATATAGAAGGTGTTGAAGCTGTGGATTTGTCTTCCGTGGTTATAGGCACGTCATCTCCTTCATGGTGCAAATCCCCACCAATCTTTGTTGTTGGTTGTATACAATTGATCATTATATACTTCAAGAGCTTTGCTCTGATGTACCAAACATGCTCAGATGTATAGCAATCCTTCGAAAACTGTCACACATTTATAGAAAAAAGAGTTTTAGTTCATTACTGTTCTTACAATAGACTATATTTTTATCATCAATGGACTATTTGCAATTAATATCTATCTTAAAGTTTAGCATCTTTCATATTACCTTTACATGTTTATCATCATTAAGATAAACAAAGTTAACCATTCTTCTAGCATTTGCAATCACCCTCCAGCCACAAGAATGGCTATCATCCTGATGGGGACACTGCAACCACCAACACAAAGTAAAACTATAAAGAGGACGAATGGTAGTTCATAGAATAAACTCATGTTTCAATTATTTTAATGAATAACTTACCGCAACTTGTCTATATTGCATTGTTGCAAGCAAATCAGATGGCATAGGGGGTCTTTTCTCTAGCTCTTCAATTAATCTTTTGGCACCTCTGTATATAAAATATGTTGAAATTTAGAGTACTTACAAAAAAAAGAATTGAAATATCAAGGAGCCCTTGGATAATATAACTTACAATTTAGCATTTCCATGGCTTCCTTTCATAGAGTTGATTAAAAAGCATTGCTTATCCACAAGGTCTATTGCAATCAAGCTCCAATGAGAACTAAAAGCAATCATATCTCAACAAATTAGTAGGATAAAATCTCAAAAACTCTAATAGAATATTGAATCACTTACTTTTCATTATATGAAATTATAAGCAGCTCCAAAGTATCAAAGTCAATCAAATTGAGCCAGTGCTCAATAAAACTTGCATCAAGCTCATTCCTCATAAAGAATGAGATAGATGGATCAAAAACCTCAATTTTTTGTTGTATATCCAAAGGAAACTCATGCATTATACACCTAGAAAAGGCATAGAAATAGTGAGTATAAACAAGAAAAATATTATTGCTAAAAAAATATCAAAAAGTATAAGTAATTATGGATGGACATACCTTAGGCCAGCAAGAATAAGATTGTCATTTACTTCTCTTCTTTTATCCTTAAGAATCTGAACACATGTAGCATCAAAGGAGATAACCTCAGTTCTTTTGCCTAAGTCACCAGGTAAGAAACAAAACACACTAAATCCTTTTGGATTAGCTGCTTCAAGAAGGGTGGCTAGCTCATTTTCAAAGGACTCTAGTTGCTCTATTTCCCTTTCTTCAACCCTTTGCCTCCTATACTCTCTCCATTTATCTGCTTGTTCCTCTTTAGCCTTCTCCTCTTTTTCATGTTGCCTTGTATCCTTCTCATGGGTGACATCCTCAACCCTGACACCAGAATCATCTTTCTTTCTTCTAGTTGGGGGCACATTAAGGATATTAAATGTCTTCATATCAGTGAGGGGAATTTGCTCAAGGACCTTTGAAAATCTATATCTTAGCCTCCTAAGAATTACCATGTCCTTGTCCATGAGTGTGAGCCTATGAGCATGAGCAGCACAAATGTAGGCATCTTGGAAAAACTCAATTAGAAAATCCTCTCTGGCTTCTTGTATACAATTAAGAGCTGTTCTTGTCCATCTGAAACTATCCAAACTATATCTGTCACAAATTTCCCTGACAAGCCTCTGAAAAGACAACTTTGGAATTGCATTGTCAAGAGCATTTACTGCCTTCCTAATCTCCCTTAGACACCTGACATTTTGAGAAAACCTTCTCCTTGGCTTTGACTTTCTAGAGAGCTTTTGAGGCTTTGAAGACTGATGAATCTTTGATGCTAAATCCCTAGGATCAATATTCTCTTTTCTTGCTGTTGCCTTAGTCCTAGCCATCTGCCAAAAAAACATATGTTACTTCTTCTCCAGCATGTAAAGCAAAAAGCGAGTCCCAGACAAGAGTTATCTATGCTGCATGGCGTTTTCTCGTATCAGCTGAATTTTTCTCGAGCTGTCTAGTGAAACACGAGTGTCAAGCAAGGCGCCTCCTTGCAGCTGCTTCTTTTCGCGTTTCACCGGACTTGTTGTCCATTGTGTCCAGTGAAACGCGAATTTAAGCCAGTAAACTTGCTTGAAGTACCTTATTTTCGCGTTTCACCGGACAGCTCATGAATAGCATAAAAATTGACAAAACCAAGAAAAACGAGCTTTGATCCAAGGAAAGCTTTTAAGATTACTTAAAATATTCACAGAATTAGGGAGGAAATTTGAAGATTTCCTTAAATATCCACAATATTAAGGAATGCTTTCACTGTGGAAAAAATTCTTTTGTAGTGGTCATAAGCTAATAATAACATAAAGGATTAAGGAAAAGTATCAAAACAATGCATTGAATGGAGCTTGTTATTGAAAAGCAAGATGCAGAAACCATACCTTCTTTTTAGCTTGTTCTTCACAATCTCAGTCTAAAGATGACAATATGCTCGAAGGTTTGCTTTGTTGGGGAAGCAGTGAAATGCTTGGAGATTGGAAGGAAATGCTTGGAGACTGGAAGGAACACCAAAAACAAAGATGGAGTAGCGATGAAATGCGATGAAAGGTGAAGGCGGTGAATTTGCATGGACTCAATGTTCTTCGCAAAGTGTTAATAACACACGTGTGACGTACTCTCGTATACCGAAATTTTTTATTTACTTGGAAAAGGGTTATTTAACACACGTGTGACGTATTTTTGGAAAAAGAGAATGTGCATGTCTTCTGAGGAGTTTATTACGCTGTGTTAAGTCAGACACGTGTACACGTATTTTTCCATTATTACACAAACTTTTTCGTTGGAACTATCACCACATGCTTAACGGTCGATATAAAAGCATTTCAAACCCATTTCTCCGACATTGTCTTCTTCTCTGCCAAAATTTCGTCTTGACTTCCCTTCAAGGTCCTTGCTTCCTGTGTGGAGAGCAGTTCAACAATCTTTGATAGGTAACAAATTTTTTTATTACAAGCATTTTAACAAAATAAATTTGATTAATATAGAAAGAATGTTTTATAACACTTGAACAATTAAAGATGTTATGTGCTTTCTATATTTCAAAAGCAGCATAGCTTTTCCAAAAATGATTATATCATCAATTTGTGTGTTTCCATAGAATTTATTTATTATTCATGTTTCTTTTCTTCATTTGCAATTTTTGACCAGTGAAACGCGAGACAATGTCTCTGTTGATGATATTTTGCTTAGTATCGTGTTTCACCGGCCACATATTAGAATAATTTTTGTCTTCAAGCTAGTGTTCGATGAAACGCGATTCCTTCACAGGCATTTGCCTTACACACTTGAATTTTCGCGTTTCACCGGTCAACTAAAAAAAATCTCATTTTTTGATTTTTTTGTCTTGGAAAATCAATGTTGGGGCCTCTTTGCATGGTTCCATCTTGTTTTATTGGATATTGGTTCTATTCTGCTTTTTTTTTTCAGGGATAAATATTTTTCTAGTCAAGATGACAAAGAGGAAGCTATCTCTGGAAGGAATGGATGAGGAGGAGATAATTGAGACATCTGATGATAGGCTCTTTGATTTTTTACACACCACTGGAAATTCTTCCAAGTTTTGCTATATCAGGGAGATTTTCAATGTTCCTTTTGATTTGAAGGAGTTATTGGAGGATCTTGATGATAAACTTAAGGAGTACAGATGTTTTTATGATAGACATGTGCAAGGTTTGGAAGTCAATGGATTTGTTCATTATAGTGATGTCATGGGAGCCACCAATACATCCAGGTCAACTTTGCTAGGCAGGTTCAACCTCATTGATGAGGAATTCAGAAAGAAAGAAACATGTTTCCCTTTCCACAGGTACCAACACCAATGCCTTCTGATCCACAAGGACGTTGGATTTATTGTGTATCTTCAGTACATGGAAAATTCTTCTCCAGATATAGAACAACAGAGAAAGCTAGAGGATAGTGCAAGTATGGATAAGGAGGTCGAAGAGAAGGAGGAGATGTTCCAAGAAGATGTTGAGAATCAACTTGTCCAAGGTTTTGATGTAGGTTTATTCAAGAGTGACAATATCACAATGGTGGAAGAAAAGGAGATTGAGCCAAGTGCACAGGTTGATGAAGAAGGTCCTCTTGCCTGTGTTCCAACATTTCCCACTTATCTTATCAACAAGAAGAGATATGTGTTGCTAAATGATATTCAACATCTTTTTGATCTTAGAGAAGATTATTGCTTAGCAATCCTTGCAGGTTGGGGCAAAAATGACATGAATTTTATAGGTTATGAACAAGAACCACTAGCAAGTCTTGATGTTGAGGGAGAGAATTTCCAAGATAGCTCTATAGCCTTACATACATGTATTAATCAGATCATAGAATACGAAAAGGGGGGGCTACCTACAGAAGAAGAGTTCTTGCAGGTCCAGAAGAAACTTCATATTGATGATGTAGGGTATGAAGAGAGATTGAAGTCTCCATCAGATGAGAAGCCCAAGAGTTCCATAAATATTTATGATGATAGTCTTCTTGAAGAAGATGAACACCCTAAGGTATGAAATATAATTCGAAGTTACCCATTGAGTTTATGTTAAACTTTATTATGCATTATAGATAAATATCTTATATCTTGTACTGTTGTGGTTTGTTCTATAGATTGAGATTGAAGATCGGGACAACTTTCTTGGAAGGGCCAAGGGCTCTAGGCCAATGAAGCTTGGAAAAAATCAAAGCCTTGGCCATTATATTGGAAACTTAAACAATCAAACAATTGTAATATATCATAGTAGATTGTCAAGCTCTCCAAGTCTACCAATGATGGCTTTGAGAGCTATCTCAAAGGTAATTGGATCTCAAGTTTTTAGCAGAGGTTTGGACAAGATCATTTTGGTGGAGAAGGAAGAAGCCATAAGAGTTTTTGGCTTTATGCTTGGATACAGTGGATCTAGAGCTAGATATTTTGGAGTTCTTGGCTCCTATTTGCTCTCTTATGTAGGAGATAGTAAGAATTTGAAGCTTCTTCCAGGCTATCGGAAACAAGAGTTTTTGAAATACAGAGGTCTTATTGAGTGGGATGAAACAAAAGATTCCTCTAGAGGCCCTGTTGAGCTACCTGAAACCAAGGACTCCTCTGAAGGCCCTGTTGAGGTGCCTGAAACTAAGGACTCTTCTGCAACACAATCAGACTAGAAGATGCCAAAGATTAAGGGTTTCTTGAAACCCATCTTTTCCCAACTCTTTGTTTGGTTTGTAACCATTCTGTAAATCTTTGCTTTGCGCAAGAATTTAAATATCTATCTTTTCTTCTTTGGGTAACAATTTGTATAGTCCTTGCTAAAGATGATGCATTGCTTGATGTGGTTGTATCTTTAAGCTTGAATTTATGCCAAATTTGTCGATAGAACCATTGAAAGACCTCTAATAAATTGTTGGCTTTGTGTCTTCCACCTCCATGTCTTGTATGTCTGAAATATTTTGTTCTTGCTTGATAATGTGATTTTTCCATACCTTGGGTTGACCAGATAGATAGAGATCCATATTGTTTAATAAAGTATGGAGCATGGTTGTATAGAATATGCTGCATAGTCAACAAATAAGGAAAGTTATTAAAAAACATTATATGAGTTTGACAATGAAGAAACAAACATATACAAACTTCTTACCATATAGTGAGTAAAGTGTTGATCACCCCAAGCTTCTGTCATCGCCTTTTTGAAAAGGTTCAATTGGTTTTTAAAGTCTTTGAGATCATCATCATTCCATTCAGTCTTATCAGAATAAAAAAACACTTTGTCTAGTGTTTCCCAAACTTTAGCTTTTCTATTTCGAGCTTGTCCATTATCAGTGTGATCCTTAACTGCATTATGTAGGGATTTCCACTGATTAAATTTAATAGTTGAGCCACCATTTCTCGAGTTTATCTTGCCAAGTCTCCCATGAAAGCCTAGAAACCTTCTAGCCTTCACTCCACCAATAGATGGTTTTTTTGGGACACAATTATCATCCTTAGACTTTTGAAGATCTGGTTCAATAACAACATTGCCACCATGCAAACCAATTGCAGAGAGAACTTTTTCAACCTTTGTTATAGCATCTGTTCTAGTTGATAATGGCTTCAACTTCCATGAAAATCCTATATAGAGATGAACAAGCTTTTCGATTATCCTGAAAAGTGCATGAAGTGTACAAATATGGGCATTCGCTAAAGGAATGTCCAAGACTGGTTTAAACTGTGGATCCTTATTGTGCCTAGAGGGAGCTCTATTCCAATTGCTTGAGTTTAACTCTACAGCTGGTGACATGCAGTATAACCAAGGAGATCTCGAGTTAGCTCCCTTTGATACATTATACATACATTTAAGTGTCTTTAGGTCACCAGCTATGTGCCACTCAATCCTGTAGTTCCCTAATCCTTCAACAAATAGCTCTTCTCCTGCTTGTTGCCTTTGAATAACATTAGGTATTGATGTTTGATGAAAAATCCAATATAGTATATCAAAATTCTCAGTATCTACCTCAAATGCTCCTAGCCACCAGATGTTATATTCATATTGAACACTAAATGATGTTGAGTGATTGCAATGACTTGACGAAAGTGCTCTATTCATCAAGGTGATAGAGATTCTCTCCAATTTTTTACATTTCAGAATCTCACTTTCATCAAGTTTAATCACAAATCTAGCCACTCCCTGTGCCTCTGCTACTACTGACAAGTCATAAAATTTGATCATTAAGCATTGTAGGGTGGGCAAGTCAAGGAAAATATTGTTAAATTCATTGAATGTAACCTCCTTTTTCTTGCCCTTGAAGCTAGCCTTGATATGAAAAGGCTCACCTAGAATCTCCATCACTTTGTTATTAACTCTCTGTCTGATAGTCCTAACCACAAATGGTTTCGGAAGTATGCAATTGTGTACCTATCCTTGCTTCATATTTGATTGTAAAAGTTGGAAAAGTTGCATATAAGCATCTCGACTGATACCAATACTATCCAGTGTCTTCTGTACTAACTCAGAATCCAAAGAATGATCCTTCACAAATGACTCCAAGCATTGTTTCTTTGCCTTTTTAAATTTCTTCTTCTCCAAAATATCCTTTGAAACCACCGAAGGAAGAAGATGATAATAAAACTGAGCTGCTTTTAAAGAATCTCTTTCACTTGCATTTGGTTGTAGAAGAGATCTAAGCAAAATTAACATCACAAATCAATGCAAGTAGTTTAAATAAAGCCATATTTAAGATTTTTCAAGTGAAAAAAAATATACCTTGCTGCTTGGATTCTTTTACCACAGCCTCCTCCTCCTCATTTGAGATTCTTAATATTTTTAAGAGCTCTTTGTCGATTTCGAAGGCCTAATAAAGTTTGCTTTTGTTGATAAGCTTTGATACACTTTTCCAATGAATGAATTTTTTGTTGACAATCCTCTAGCTTCTGTAACAACTCTATATTGTGTTTCATCAAAAGACGATTCTCTAGTCGAAGGATATCCTTTTCTGCAACAAGATTAAGTGTATAACCTAAAAATCCATTGTAGCCATCACCAATAAACCTCATTAATGACGAGCTATTATAGAAAGGAGGAGTGCTATTTCTGCTAGGATCTTTGGGATATAGCTTTCCATCTAACCAAAGATCAATATTCTTCTTTCCTTCAAACCTCAGTATATGTTTCATAGACTCTGTAACCGTGATAGATTTTGTTCTCTTTCTTATCGGTTCATACTCACTGTCCAACTCAATATGAATATAATAGAGAGATCTTTTATGAGAGCTACAGAGATCATTAGATGATTGATCCATAGCTGAGTTACAGAGATCATTGGGTGATTGATCCATAGCTAAGGATATGATTAGAAGCAAGAACGAAAACAAAGAAGAGACTAATAAGGAGGAGAAAAAAAGAAGAGAGAAACGATGGAGAAACGATGGAGGGAGGCAATCGAGTATCCACCAAAATTCAAATTGAATATTACTTTTCACTTTAAAGGAGAGGTAAGATCTTCATTATGACAACCTTACCAACTTTATGGCGACCTAGTTTTCTAGGTTTGATGTGACCACGAGAATATCACGACAATGACTTATTAACGAATTTTGATATTTTAACTTACCAAAATATAAACCTTTTAAAAATTCTATAAAATGATTTTATTTCGTAAATTATTTTCTCTCTCTAGGATCTCTTACAGGGCATTTTCGAGACCTCAAAACTCCCCTAATGCAACCTCATTGTCAAACTGATGAATATCAACTAAAAAGACAAGGAGAAGAATCAATACTATGTCACTCACATTAGACGCCTCTACAAGAGGATTCGACACATGGAGTGACCCAATGAGAGAGCAGTATCCACTGTATTTATATCAACATAATGTGAAACAAAGATCTCTATAAGGCCTTAGCAAGTAACTCGCACCTACAAAGGGATGCGTTAGCTAGGGTATTTGAAGAGGCAATACATGTGGACGACTTGCTGAGAGAGAGAAGCTTAAGAGTCACACCGTAAGAGAACATCACCTCTAGGAATACTAAGAGAACTACAATCCTTGGTGATCGATCAAGCCATGTCACCATGTAAGATAAGGGAAAAAACATAGACCATTAGAGTCAACCAAGCTACAAGAGATATTGAGAAGGCTAGTGTGACCCACGTGTAGTGTGTGCATTGTGTTGGGAATCATCTCCTAGCTAAATGTCCCGAACCTAGATCACTGACCCTAGATCATAGCCTTGTGCTAACTCTGATATGTTTGGATATGATGCCTTGCATTGCCGATTGCCAAGATGGCTCCCATACCCACAACCCTATACTCAACCCTACTATCTAGGAAGTAATAGGTAGCCCAACTTTGGAAGAGGAGATCCATTAGCTCTACCAGTGCCTAATGACTTGAAGCCAGCTACCCCTAGGATGGACATCATCCCCATAGGAATCTCAAGCCCACTTGAACCCATAGTAATCCATCCACCAAGCAATACTGTGATACAATTTGTAGAGGAGCCATTGTAGGATGAAAACATATATGAATCCCTATGTCTCCTATGATGAGGATGGTAATCCTATAATGATGGACTTTTGACCAAATGTCAATTATGGCTTTAGGCAAGGAAAGAGGTAGAGGTCTAGGAGGGGGCCCAAACCAAGAGTCACTAGCATGTTGGACTTGTGGAATTCTTGGGCACACTTTTTCTTGTTGCCCTGAAAAGGAGCAAGCAAACAAGGACACGACTAACTTGAGATATCTATAATGTGGAGTTACACATTTGTGTGTTGATTTCCCTATATGGAAATTCTCCATTAGTACGACAATTGTGCCATCAATACCACTTGGACTCTTTAGCATCAAAATTCATGATGATAAAGCCACACCAATCCTACTAAATGGTATGACAACCCAAGATCAAATGAAGAAGGCTGGTATCTCATTACCTGGACCTAGCAACTTAAATGCAAAATCTGAGGGAAAAAGGAGCCGAAGAAGGAGAAGAAAGAGGGCAGATAACAAGATAACACCCAAAACTAATAGTGCCACCATGGGAAATACGTTACAGATGTAGAGGCAGAAACATCTACTCCTAAGACAGTGGGAAAGGAAAGTGCCAATGTTGGAGAATACCCCAATCCAAAACACCAATTAGAAGTTGTAGACAAAGTCAAAGAGTGGGTGCCAGAAGCTCAAGTGCACTTACATGACACAGAGCCTATCATGGAGGATGAGATTAATGAGCTCTCTAGTGTGAGTCCACCAGGCTCCCCTACACATTCAAAATCAAGAGGCACATCAATACCCCATCACACAAATAGAACCTAGATGCCATGGAAAAATGAATTGTCCAACAACATTGGCAAAAAGGCCTTGAGTTAGAGAAAAAGGAAAAGGTTGGCAATTTTCTCACAACACTGATATCAACTCTTGTAACATTGCCATTAGGAGAATTGTTTAGGCAAAACCCCATGCTATGGAAAGTGTGTTGAAGTAGTGGGTAGAAAGGCCTGACGAACATGAAGTGAATGACTTGGTGGACCATGATACAAAGACGCATATACCAAGCTTAACCTTGAATCCATTATCTAGATCTCTACAAGTGAATGCCTTTTGGGAGGGCACATAAATGCACGCAAACTTACCTATTATTGCATTAGGTGATGCCACGCAGAAAGGAATTGTGGACACATGAGTAGGAGCTACAGTGATTAGCCATGCAATTCTGCAAGCCTGGGAAAACCTACTAGTGAAAATTTCATGGTTTAATGTTATACTAGCAAATGGAATGAAAGTCAGACCATTCAGAGTACTAAAAGATTTTCCTCTAAAGATATGAGAAATCTAATTCTCGATTAACTTCATAGTTGATGCCAGGAGGCATATTTCACGGTGGATTCCGTGAGGTTTTACTGTGGATTCCGTAAACTTTGTTGACCGGGGCTCATACACAAAGTGGATTCTTTGTGCAAGAAGTCGATGGTGGGGACGCCTATCCTTTTCGGGCATTTCATTAATTTAGTGTGTACATGGGTGATTCCATAGCGGGTGATTTCGCAAAATACATATTAAATTAATAAACGTTTATGAGTTTAGAGTGCGCATTCGTGATAAATTAAGGTTAGGATTGATTTCTAACCAGTTGATTTATTTATGTAGCTGAAGACTGCTAGGTATTCACTTTTATCAGTTTAATTGTATTATTTTACTAACAATTGTGAATGCTTCAGTTGATGTGTAGAGATAGCAGCAGTGGCGGAGGAAAGCATTGGAGGATAGCGTATATTCGAGTTATCACTTATATTTTTTTGGGCGCATACCTTAGGCATGGCGCCTATTTATTAAGGCGTTGGATATTTATTTATTATTTTTGTATGCGCATGGGCGCACGATTATGATATTTGTATTTGGACATTGTATTGGATATGCCTGACTCTTTGGGCACTTGCCCATTAGCTTTATTTCTATTTGGCACTAAAGCAAACTCAAAAGCCAAAAGCGTACTATTTTGTAATTTGGGCTATTATTTGAGCTTGAAGATGATTAATACATAAAATATATGCTTTGTGGAGCGCTCACACAAGGCATGGGGGGAGATTGCACCCAATTGGTCTCTTGTTCATGTCGTGCATGCTTTCTACCTTGAGTTTTGTGCAAAAAGTAGAGTTCTTTTGTTCTTGGGGACCTTCCGGCGCTCACTACGCG
Source organism: Lygodium microphyllum (assembly GCF_053477565.2). Lineage (NCBI taxonomy): Eukaryota > Viridiplantae > Streptophyta > Polypodiopsida > Schizaeales > Lygodiaceae > Lygodium > Lygodium microphyllum. The sequence goes on along the minus strand of NC_141160.1, from coordinate 41,409,554 downwards.
AGCATACAGCATCCGATCTGTGCACCAGTGGTATCAGAGCAAAGCTGAGATCGAGAGCTTCCAATCGCTACCCATCTTGTGCAAAGGCGGAGCTCCTGGAACGATCGAGCTCTACAGTCAGTTTCATCGCGAACGGTTGATACGGGTGGATTCCTGGCGGTCAAGAACCTTTGTCTACAGCCTTTGATTGCGAAGGACTGGCCTGAGGAAGTGGAGGACCACTCCTACATCTTCTTCAACAAGTCATTTTTTCTCAGACAAAACAGAGATAAGCTTCATCTTTAATCTTTAAAGTTTAAGCTAAAGCTTAAAACTAAGCTTTTAAAAAGCTTAGTATTTCAAATTGATTAATCGGCGGCAGGCATCATCCCGTGATTTTCGGTGGAAAAATCCCCCCCTCCCTAGATTCCATCGTCAGTTTCATCTTAGTTAAAAGCTTAAGTCCCATAAGCTTTACAAAGGCTCAATCACTTAAATCTTGCAAGTTTTATCACTCTGCAAGTCAGAAGGGCAATCAAGTTCCCAGAAGTCAAAACTGACTTATTCTAAAACTCCCATAAGGACTGTTCCTGCGCAGAAGCATAGAACTGCAAAGTTGTTCCGTGGAAGACTCTGTTCGCATACACAGACTTGCTGAACCAGTTTCAGCACACGCAGAAGGTCATACTCAGATTTTACGAAGACTTCAAATCCCGCAACCGCAAAAGTCGAAGACCGTGAAAGCCAAACAAAAATCTATAAGCCTTGTATACCCGACTTTGAGCTACGCTCATCCCGCTAATTGGATTTTGAGAGTGTGAGGTCTTTTGAATTTTTACAGGATGGCGGAACCAAATATGGATGATTTAATGGCTGAATGCGATCTTCTTGAACCTACGATGGAACAAAAATTGGATTTAATTATGATGCAGCTGGATGAAGAACGAAGAGCCCGGCAAGCTTTGCAAGTTCAATTGGCCAATTTACAACGATCGACTACCGACAAAGATGGACCAAAACCCGAAGATCTTATCCGACGTACCATAGATGTGACTCTCGAAGCTCAATCCATCTACAAAGAAACAAAGATAAGTAAAAGAAATTTCAAATTCGGTACTTTCAATGGAACTCGAGATGGAAAGATTGTTCTTGCATTCATCAGTCAGTTTGATGATTACTTTCATGAAGAGACATACGCTGAAAAAGATAAAATTAAATGTGTCACTAATCACTTAATCGATCGAGTATCTCTTTGGTGGACCGTGGTTCGTAAGAGTATAGATTGCCCTACTACCTGGGAGAGTTTCAAAAAGAAGTTTATGCAGAATTTCCTTCCTCCACAATTCCATGAAAAAGCCATAAAGCAATGAGACCTTCTTCAGCAAAGAGATCGTGAGCCTATTTTCCGGTACAATGAACGCTTTTGGAATGCCTTACTGCAACTACGCATGCTTGAAGACGTACCTGAAGCGACTCACAAGCGTAAGTTTATGTCTGGATTACTTGGGCATTACTACGCTGAAGTCAATATGTTCAAGCCTGCAACCCTTGAAGATGCAATTTCTTTGGCTCATGACACTGAAGACAAGATTTGAGGAAGAGACAAGCGTCCACAACAATTTCAAGCAAGTGGTAACTATGGTTCTAAGCAATTCAATTCAAATTTTAGAAGATTTAATCAAAGTCACTTTTCTTCATCATCTTTCCGTAAGTCTTGGACAAAACCACCTGCTCTATCATCAAATACCAATCAAAACCCTAAACCATCCTCACAACTAAATCCTAACATTCCTAGACTTCCTGCCATTGCAAATAATGTATCTAAAGCCAAACCTATAGTGTGTTACAAATGCCATCAACCTGGACATCTAGTAGCCAATTGCTAATCGAAGAAGCCACCTGTCCATATCAACTATCTTGGAGCAATGGAAGATGAAGAACATGAGAAAATGCCTGACTTTACGGAAGATGAGAACAACATTGCTACTCCTTCGAATACTTTGCCAGGTATGCCAACTCCACATTCTTTGTTGACAATAAAATGTTTAGTGCATGGAAAAGAAAAGATTATTTTGCATGATGATGGTAGTACACATGATTTTATTTCTGCAAAGTTAGTGAAAGAATTGAAATTACAAACTGTTCCTACACATTATCGCATTAAAGCAGCATTCTTAGGCACAAGGTATAATGGAACATAAGAGGTGCATGATTTAGAAATTCAAATTGGTGAATACATTGAAAGAAGGAATTTCCTAGTTGTACCTTTACACTCCAGTGATATTATCCTAGGTATGCCTTGGCGTCATCAGCATAATCCTGTAAAAGATTATTCCACGCATTCAATTAAAATTCATTTTCAAGGAAAATAAATTATATTGTATGGTATACATGTATCTAATAATTTTCCACTGCTTACTCATACTCAAGCTAAACGTGCATTACGTAAAAGTAGTAAATCTTATCTAATTTGGGTGAATGAACTTCAAGCTTAAAAAAAAACATATACACCCTAGGCATAAAGAATTCCTTGTACAATTTAAAGATTGTTTTGCTAAAGATTTGCCACCTGGACTACCTCCTTCACATCCTGAAGACCACAAAATAGATTTAATTCCTAGAACACAACCACCCTGTAAAGCACCATATAGGCATAACCAGATTGAACAGAAAGAAATTCAAAATCAAGTTGAGGAATTATTAAACAGAGGATTAATTAGACCTAGTAGTTCTCCATTTGGCGCACCTGTTTTGTTGGTAAAGAAGAATAATAATACTTATCGCATGTGCATTGATTATCGTGCCCTGAATAAGATTACTGTAAAGAATAGATATCCAAGTCCTAGGGTAGATGATCTTATGGATAAACTACAAGGTTCTGTCATATTCAGTAAAATAGATCTTAAATCTGGTTATCATCAAGTGAGATTAGATAAATTTGATATATTTAAAACTACATTTAGAACACAATTTGGACATTATGAATTTCTAGTGATGCCTTTTGGATTGACTAATGCACCTGCTACATTTAGTAGAATGATGAATCACATATTTTTGAAATATCAACATTGTGTTATAGTATTCTTTGATAATATCTTGGTATTCAGTAAAAATGAGAAAGAACATTATGAACATCTATCTTTGGTTTTCAAGTTGTTGAAAGATAATCAATTGTATGCTAATCCAGAAAAGAGTGAGTTCTTGCAAATAGAAATTGAATATCTAGGTCATATTGTGTCATCAGAAGGTATTAAGGTTGACCCTAAGAAGATAGAAGCAATATTAAACTGGCCTATACCCAAAATGTGCATGAGTTACGTTCTTTTCTAGGTCTTGCTAGTTTTTACAGGAAGTTTGTGTGAAATTTTTCATTACTTGCTTTGCCTTTGACTAAACTTTTAAAGAAAGGTATTGTTTATCATTGGTCTGATAATCAACAAAAATCTTTTGATTTATTGAAACATGCATTAACCCATGCTCCTGTATTACAACTACCTGATTTCAATAGACCATTGTTTTTAGTACTTACTGATGCTAGCGGATCTAGAATAGGAGCTGTACTTATGCAAGATAATCATCCCATAGCCTATTCTACTTGTAAACTGAAACCATCTAAACTTAAATATTCCACTTATGATAAAGAATTATTAGCTATTGTACAAGCTTTAAGACAATGGAAACATTACTTAATGGGTTCCGAGTTTATGATTAAGACTGACCAACAAAGTATTAGACATCTCCTTAGTCAACCCCAAATATCTGACCGACATATCAAATGGACAGATTTCATTCAGATTTTTCATCCCCTTATCCAATATCAACCAGGTAAAGAAAATCTAGTAGCTGATACTTTAAGTAGAAGACCGACCATTCATAATATCTCTGTCATATCATTTGATTCTTTAACCCCTACGAAAGATACTTATTATCAGGACATTACATTTCAAGCTGATTGGAATAAATTAGTTGGAAATAACTGGATTCCTATTGATTCACTGTCTTACAATGATGGATTCATGTTTTATGAAAAGAGATTATGTGTTACAGTTCTATTTAGATCTTTTGTTCTGAATGAGATTCATTGTTCTCCATATCAAGGTCATAGTCTAGGTATTATCTCTACTTTGCGTTCATTGACTGAAGATTTTTATTGGTCACATATGGACACTAATGTATCTAATTTTGTTTCTGAATGTTTAGTTTGTCAAAGAGTTAAGAGACATCATGGTAAACCGTATGGTTTACTTATGCCTTTATCTATTCCATCACGACCATGGGAGCAGATTTCTATGGATTTTATTACTAGTTAACCTAACACTAAAGCTAACCATGATATGATTTGGACTGTTGTAGACAGGTTTAGTAAACAAGCATATTTCGGCGATATGATTCCAGGAGGCATATTTCATGGTGGATTCCGTGCCACGGTGAATTCCGTGAGGTTTTACAGTGGATTCCGTAAACTTTGTTGACCGGGGCTCATACACAAAGTGGATTCTTTGTGTGAAGTCGATGGGGACGCCTATCCTTTTCGGGCGTTTCATTAATTTAGTGTGTATATGGGTGATTCCATAGCGGGTGATTCCGCAAAATACATATTAAATTAATAAACGTTTATGAGTTTAGAGTGCACACTCGTGATAAATTAAGGTTAGGATTGATTTCTAACCAGTTGATTTATTTATGTAGCTGAAGACTGCTAGGTATTCACTTTTGTCAGTTTAATTGTATTATTTTACTAACGATTGTGAATGCTTTAGTTGATGTGTAGAGATAGCAGTAGTGGCAGAGGAAAGCATTGGAGGATAGCGTGTATTCGAGTTATCACTTATATTTTGATGGGCGCATACCTTAGGCATGGCACCTATATTTTGTCGCACATGTTTATTAAGGTGTTGGATATTTATTTATTATTTTTATATGTACATGGGCGCACGACTATGATATTTGTATTTGGACATTGTATTGGGTATGCCTCACTCTTTGGGCGCCCGTCCATTAGCTTTATTTCTATTTGGCACTAAAGAAAACTCAAAAGCCAAAAGCGTGCTATTTTGTAATTTGGGCTATCATTTGAGCTTGAAGATGATTAATACATAAAATACATGCTTTGTGGAGTGCTCACACAAGGCATGGAGAGAGATTGCACCCAATTGGTCTCTTGTTCATGTCGTGTATACTTTCTACCTTGAGTTTTGTGCAAAAAGTAGAGTTCTTTTGTTCTTGGGGACCTTTCAGCGCTCACTACGCGAGCATACAACATTCGATCTGTGCACCAATAGTCATGAAGGGAGTGGACTATGATATTCTATTAGGTAGGCCATGGATGAGAAATGCTCGAGTGATAGAGGATTGGGGTAATCACCTTGATGCTATCTATGCAATACTAAATGGTGACTCACAAGGAAAGTGTGAACATGGATCCTTAAATATTTATATTCCTTGCCTTGAGGATGAGTGTGATTTGATGCATGTATTGGCAACCATCAACTTGCCATTCTTAGATGGTGAGTATGACTATATGCAAGCTTGTAGAAGCAGCTACAAAACCCAACGGAGTCATAGCTTCTAAGTTACCCAATAATGATGCCACATCATTATTACATCTTTGCATGATGGCCAAGAGTTCCATCAGTCGACCAATGCCTATCACCTACCATGTGTCAACTAATAAACTTAAACCCCATGGAATTCTTAAGTACTTGACGAGAGAGCTAGTTGGTAACCCAACTGCAAACTTTAAATCTCTTAAGGATCTCATGAAGAATCTAGAGTGGCAATGGACTAAAGTGCATAACCTAAATCTATTGTACAATTGGGCCCTCATGCAAATGAGAAAAGTCCTACAAACAAGAGCCATATGAACAATGAATAGTCTAAGTATGAGGATTTGGATGATGAGTATGAAGACTACCACTCTAGTGGTGAGAAAAGTGAGGAAGAAGCCGGCCGAGACCATAGAATATGACACAAAGGACAAGTGATTGAGTAAATAAGAATGGACTATAAACCCCAAGAGGCCATTTCTTTTAGAGTGGAACGAGAAGTTATCAAGGTCAATTGTGATCGTAGAGCACCTAGACATAGTGGACCATGAGCAAGCTAGATTAGTTCAATCAAGTGCCACGCTATTACTTAGAGTGGAATCAATCTCGGAGCTATGACCACCCAGGGGGGAACTCCTTCTAGTAAAGGCTGTGAATTCAACTCTGAGTCAAAAGTCAGCTTTGAGAGTGATCCAAAAATTCCATAACTACTTAGAACCAAACACACCAAAGGGACCTCCTGGTTCATGTGAGGTGCAAGAGGCTCAAAGAAGAAAGAAGGAAGCAATCCAAGTTCTCTCTGAAGAAGCTAAATGATAAAAGAAACCACATGACTTAGTGATCCAAAAATCCCACGACCACCTACGACCAAACATACCAAAGGGGACCTCCTAGTCCATCTAAGGCACAAGAGGCTCAAAGAAGATAGAAGAAAACAATCCAAGTCCTCTGAAGCCGAATGATAAAAGAAACCACATGACTTACCCAAATGCTTCTCACTAAGTATAAGAAGGGCAAGTGCATAGTGTGTTAGTGGGAGCCAAACAAGTAGGACAAGTTAGCAAACACATTGAAGGACACACTTAAGCTAAGAAAGTCAACTTGGCAAGGGAAGGGGATAAGCCCTATTCCATGTGCATAGTTGAAAACTTAACTAAGCAAGAGGTGCACAATCTCATTAATCTCTTACTAGAGTATGTAGATGTATTCACTTGGTCCTTAGAAGAGTTGAAAGAAATTGATACGAGTATTGTGACTCACAGCATTTCTATGAGCCCCGATGCAATATCAACCAAACAAAGACCATACACAATGAAAATCAAAAGCATGCTCATTCTCTGAAGGAGGAAATAGGAAAGTTTTTAAATGCCAGAATCATTTACGAGATTTAGCACACGGACTAAGTATCACCCATAGTAATTGTCCTGAAGAAGAATGGAAAGATTAAAGAGCACATGAATTACAAGAAGGTCAACACAATGACAAAGAGAGACAATTATCTATTATCATACACTAAGCACATGATTAAGAGAGTGGCAAGGAAGAAAACCTATAGTTTCCTGGATGCTTTTCCAACTGTAACCAAGTCCAAGTGCACCCAAACAACAAGCATAAAATTGCATTCACAATAATAGAATGGGGTGTGTTTACCTACATACTCATGCCATTTGGGCTTACTAATGTACCTGCTACCTCTCAGCATCTTATGTGTGCTATTTTTAGGACATGCTTAAAAAGTGGTTGGAAGTACTCATTGATGACCTATGTATTTATTCTAGTTGTTTTGGAGGAGCACCTAGGCAAATTCTACATAGTTTTTGAATGGTGTAGGCAATACAGTCTCTCACTGAACCCCTTAAAATTCTAGTTCTAGCTTAAGCATGGATGTATCCTAGGACATGTGGTCTCAAAAAATGGCATTGCTACTAACTTTTTCAAAGTTGGAGTAATTGTTGATTTACCACCACCAACCATCTATAAGGGAGTTCAATACTTCCTCAGCCACATGGGTTACTATTGACAATTTGTGTTGAATTATGTACCCATTGAACCACCACTTTATAAGATATTGGTTATATTTAAGTTGACTAAGGAGTGCCAACACACTTAGGAAGAATTGAAAAAGGCTTTGACAACTGCACCTATTCTACAAGATTGAGATTGGTCTATTACCTTCCATGTGCACATTGATGCATCAAAGCTTGTTGTGGGAGCAATATTGTGCCAACCTAGAGAGCATAACTTGGATTAGGTAGTGATGTTTGCAAGCAGACAACTCATTGACACTGAAATGAACTACTCTACAATAGAAACGGAAGGGCTAGCTATTGCGTTTGCTATTAAGAAATTTTGACATTACCTATTAGCTACACCCTTTACTTTCTTTGTTGATCATCAAGCATTGCTTTATCTTATGAACAAACCCTGTGTAATAGGATGCATTGCTCAATGGCTACCTCTGCTATTAGAATTTGACTTGTCTATGGTAGTACACAAGGGCAAACAACATTACATGGCAAACCACATGTCTTGCATAACCATAGGAGAAGGAGCTGAGCATGGCATTGCAGATGACCTACCTGACACATATCTATTTAGAATGTCCAACAAATGAGATTTTTTTAAAGTAGACCTTTTACCTTATTGGATAGATGGCATAATCCACATCCTAGAACATGGATTACTTGAACATTCAATTGCGAAGGCTAAGCTAAAACATCTCATTCTAAGGATTCAACCCTATTAATTGATTTTCGATCAACTTTACTGATTAGGATAGGATGGACTATTGAGGATATGTGTTTGTGAGAATGAGATGCATGATGTGCTTATAGAAGCTCATGGTGGAATTGTTAGAGGACACTTCAATGGGGATACTATAGCACCTAAGGTAATCCAATCCCAATTGTGGTGGCCTACACTATTCCATGGCATAGCCAAGTTTGTGAAGCGCTGTGATGAGTGCCAATGAATCAAAGTCCCTATTCATAGGGATAAGATGGTGTTGACCCTAGTGATAGCATGCTAATCATTTGAAAAATGGGTGATTTCCAATGGTAACATGCTAACCGATTGAAAAATGGGGATTGATTTCATGATCCAATCAACCTTATAGCACAATACTCACAAGCAACATATATAATCGAAGCCATAAATAAAATTGTAGTAACTATCCTAACCAAGGTAGTCTCTGCCTCATGTAGTGAACTAGGACAATAAGCTAATGGTAGCATTATGGGCTTAGAGAGGATAGCCTACAAAGTGGTCGTTGGACAAACACCATTCAAGTTGACCTATGGATCTAAAGCAATCTTACTAGTAGATTTCTTCATTCCAAGCTTGAGAATAGTGATCTAAGAGAGATGGGATGGCAAGAGAGCATGGACAAATCACCTAGTAGAACTAGAATGCCTATCTAAAACTCGACTCATTGGAATACATGCCCTAATCTATGAGAAGGCATGATGCAAGAGTTTGTTTAGCGAGCATGTCAAACTATGTGAGGAGACTTAGTGTTGTTGTAATCTATAAAGGGTCACAAACAAAAAATGAGGTTTAGGGGATTGGAACCTTTCAAAGTCCATAATGTTAGTAGAACAAGCAACATGGAGCTTGAAACCCGAGAAGGAGAGGGTATAGGATTTTTCAATGGCAATTGCATCAAGAAATATTACCCTCCATTACACCCACTACAAAAGCCTCCAATGATAACACCATCCATGAACATGAGATTGGTAATTATCACAAGCATAGAGGATGAGGATAAAGAAACAATAGCACCAGCCTACTTGCACATAATGGTAAATACACAAAAGGCACACATCTTTGATGCATTAATCGATAAGGGAGCTGACAACAACATCCTTAGTTATGATCATTGGACCCTAATTGGTCAGCCCCAAGTTCAACAATCGACTAATGCCAAGCTCGGCCCATTTTGGGGGCAGTCCTATTCACTACTAGGAAAATGTAAAGTAATGATTTCTATCGAGATTAAGAGTCTCCCGATCATCTTTTATGTACTATCTAACAAAAAAGGTGTTGGCAAGGAATCATTTTTGGGTCATGCTTTCAAGAAATAGACTCATTGCATTATTCACTATGATGCTTAGTGCATCCACCTTGCCATAGGCAATGTTAGGAGAGTCATAACTTTAAGCAAGGGTACTATGGCTTTGCCAAAGCCCACAATCCCACCAACAGTTTAACCCAATGCCATCCCTAAGGAGAGGGGTAGTGAACCCACACAAACATCCAATGGGAAATAGTTGCAACACTTAGAAGCCTTGACCAAAGCTACAATTCAGATAACCAAGTGGGTTCCCAAACAAAAATCGCAATCTACCAAGGGCACATCTGCAAGATTTCATGGCTCTTGTGTCCCATACACCAAACCTAAAAGAAAAAGCTGGCGTTACACAAATAGGCAAAGGACCAAACCACGATGGATGCCAAAAGCCCTATTGTGCACCCAAGGCTTCTACGATAGTAACACCCTAGTATGGCTTCCTAAATCCATGAATAACACACTTTCCCATCCACAATAATCTGCCAATTAACGCCCTTAACCCTTCATTCTCCTATCCTAGGGAGGATTCTCATCGTTCCAAGAGGGAAAGAAGTAAGGTTAAAGGTGAATATGAATTGAAATATGATTGAACTCCAAAAATAAGGATGAATTGAAATTTCATTTAGTGAAAAATCCTTCATGAAGTTCTTGCATGGAATGTATAGATTGATTTATATGAAAATTTTTCATTCCTTGGCTTATATATTTCACTATTTGATAATATTTCCTTCTAACTACTACATTTTTAAGCAAAAATTATCCTTCAAGAAGAACTCATTGTGAGCCATTCTGTTATGATAGGAATCCAAATGGTAGGGCTACCATTTTTTGAGGAAGAATGAAACAAATATCACCTAACTATGGAGATGTATGTTTTAAACCAATTACGATACCAAAGCATACACAACCTGGAAGAACTCATGGTAACTGAGAGCACTTCCAAGCAGATTATTGAGCAATGCAATCTAGCCAAGCACTTAGAGAGGGTGCATAGAATTTCTCAATAAATAGATCACAATAGGTGCATAGAATTTCCCAATAAATAGATCACAATAGGTGCATAGAATTTTCCAATAAATAGATCACAATAGGTGCATAGAATTTCTCAAATCCTTTGATGCCATGAAGAAAAATGGTAGAGTGACGATCGAACAAGGAGATGCAACTAGGAGTGTGGAACCTGTGCTCAGCTTGGAGTTGGTTGAGAAAGCTCTAGGGTTGGTGGAAACGCTAGAGAAGAGACCAAAGAGATGTGTACGACATGCTAGGGATGAATAAGCAACAAATGTATATGAATGATGGAATCAACATAGCAAACATCCTCGAGCCTACTATGAGATTGAAAACCAAGATGGTGCATGCTCTCTTTTTGAGCTAGAGGTACAATGCACTCACGAACAGAATAGGGTTACCATTGCTCGAGAGCATTGGAGCCAAGGCACTTGAAAAAGTAAACCTAAACTCCTATGTTTGAACAACAATCTAGTCTCGTCGGCTAATGTACTGGCATCAACTCTAAGAGCATGGGCAAAGAATCCCTAGTGACGACAAGGGCTAAGTCATCAAAAAGGAAAAAACCAACATCCAAGGCATCGAATGTAGGTTTTGGAGGAGTGCTATCAACCCTAATATTAGAGGCCATGGGGGAGATAGACAGAGGAGAGGAAGGGGAGGAAACACCAACAAAATTGTTAATCCATGAGCACTGCTCACTCATTCCAATGAGCCCTCCTGTCTCTTTCTCTATAAGGAACCTTGGGGAAGAAGAAGCTAACAGGGTTCACTAAGAAGAAGTGAAGCAAGCGGCTAAGAAGAGGAAATGTAAGCGCTGTCAAACTCAACAACTAGGAACCTCAAGCAAGAGAATGGTGAGTAAGTAGGGGAAGCAAGGCTTAACACCACATCTAGCTAGGGGGACTAGTGAAGAATTATGTTTAGGATTCCCATCAGGAAGACCAAATCCACCAATGAAGAAAGTAGAGGCCTGCTCAGGGTTGAAGAAGAGGCAAGAAATCTTGAAGAGGAATATAAAAAGAGATAAGAAGAGGAGGAAGAAAAATTAAGATGAGGGGAGGAGGAGCAGGTGGCCATTGCCATCTGAAGATTAGTGGAACAACCCTCTCGATCCCAGGAGCTAGCCATGATAAGCCGACATATGAAGATGTGCCTAGGTCAAGTGATGCTACAAAGGAGGTTGAATGAAGACCCATGGTAGAAGGTAAGGGAAAGGCCCCTATCCATACAGTTCCAAAGTATTGATGAATGAAAGTAATATAATGGAATGGGTGCAATACCTATTGGGCAAAGTGCATGAGTTGGCACCAACATTAGAAAAAGGGGCCCCAATGGTAGGAGCAAAGAGACGTGTGAAGGTCGGAAGGTGCCACACCTTGAGATATCCACCACTTTGGTATCATCAGTAGTGCATAATACTAAAGAGTATGATGAGCTAGTGAAAGAGCTCTAGATCCAATGTGATAAAATGAATGAGGAGAGAAAAGCTATGCTTGCCAAGCTAGAAGCAGAAAAGGATGCTTTTGCAGCCTTGAATTGATGAAAGAGAGAACTTAAGGATGGGTAAAGAAGAACAAGGCTTGAATCAGAGCACCTGGTACTATCAGAAAATGAGCATTGTGGAAAATGAGGCATAGAAGAAGGGAGTTGGCGGAGTTGTCATAAAGGAAGCTTAGTGCCAAGTCTCAGCTAGTTCTACTTGAAGTCCCTATCCCTCAATGTGAACAATGCTTACTAGTCAACTAAGCACAAGAATTGTCCCTATGGGAGTAGTATAGAAGCCGATGTAACCCATTTGAGTTCACCTTCTCCTATCCTTGATCACTCAATCGAGGGCTGTCACCAAGGGTGTTGGAGGAGGTGATCAAGCTTTCAATGCGGCTGGGAAAAATGTGGCTAAAGAAAAGGGAACGTTGTAGTAGAGGAACCTACCGATATTGGGAGGACAAAGTGATGGATGAGCCTAGAGCAGTCAAGGGCTATGAATCCCAACCAAAGTGGAGAAGAAATATATGGATGGTAGTATGGATACATGGATGACCTTCTGCAACACATTGCCATATGAAAGGGGATAATTTGACCTACATGCCCTACCCAAGGAGATATGGAGTAGATTTTGATCTAGAGGTGTATAGAATGTATGATTTTCCTCGAATTTATAATGTTAATGCTATGACCCCTGAGGAGTGCATGATCTTTACTGAAAAATATATTCACCTATCTAGTACGCACTTTCTCAAGGAATTTCTTAATGTCCAGATCCAGTGTTTACCAGCACTTGTAACTATCTATGTCTCCCAAGAATACTCCTTAAGCAAAAGATACTATAGCAATAGAGGAAGAGCAACTAGCGCCCCTCTGTTTTTATATAAATCTAGGTATGGATAGTTGTGCTATGACTATGCTCATGAATAAGAGCTACCGTATTGCCAACTTTTTGTATGAACCTCCCAAATGACATGAATGATACTCAACTCATGAGGTGTAACCACCCACTTTTGTCCACTATACCTCTGAATGTGAGGGTTAACTTAAAAAGCTATATGCTAAGCCGATCCTTCCTAAGTAAATCACTTAAACCTCTACCTAGCTCTGCCCCTACAGGAGAATGGGATGCAACTTAGTATCATCCATTGTAATTTATTTTTTTAAAATAAAAGATATTTCTCATTTGTGATGTATGAGTGCCATGAACACTACATCTAGGGACCATTAAATCCCTAGCCCCTCTCCACATCAAGGACAGGAAATTGCAGTAGATCTATCTCCCTAAGTCATGCATACCGCCTCCCCCTTCCACGAACTGGGTCCTCAAGTGTGGAACAACTCGACCCAACTCCTAGATCCACCACCACTTCACAATGCACTACACAGTAAGGTAGACACACCCCCTAGGTCGTACACCTACTCTTCCCTTATAGGTACATTATGTAGCTAGCCAACAACTCTGAAGGCCCTCTTCAATCAGTCACCATGTCCTTAGCACCATCAATCTCTAATCGTATGTCAAAAGCTTATCCTACATAACCAATCCCCCAAAAGCCCCAAGTATCATTTCTCAGACCACCCTCAACTCTCCAACCCATACCATCCAGTAACATGGGATTGGCACCTAGTAGGAGGGGGTAATATTAACCCGCAGAATGACACAAGGCACAAAGAAAACTTAAGTAGAAGCATAAAAAGATAGCCCATTGGAAAAAGAAGACCATGAAGTGCATGAAATTTTTTAAAAATCAAGAACAAGGAATGCAAGAAATAAAACGCATTTTAGCTCTTTGTAAAAGAGTGCCAAGCTTCCTCCTATGCAAGTTGTAAATGAAAAGGTGCATGTAAAGGAGACATGAGAATAGGAAAAATAATAGAAAAGAGAGTGGAAAAGAGGACCAAAGCCGGACGGCAGGTCATGGAAATGGGTTGGGCGACCAAGGGAAGAAGGGCATGTATAAAAGTCAAAAAGTGAATGGATAAGCTCATTCTTGGTGTGCGTGCAAACTAGCTCTCTTCTTGTTCTTGCTCTTGTTGCATACTAGCAGTTGCATTATAACATGAGATTTGGACGTCTACTTGAATTAATTTCTTAACATATCAAGAGAACATACCACTCTGAAATTTACAATATGATAATTGGCCACAAGCTTAAATGTTCTTCTTGGTGTATCTAAAATATATACTACTTTTAATCCATAAGAGTACAACATTTTGCTATTGGTTGAAATCCTTTCTTGTTGTATCAAAAGTACATACCATTTGTAATTATTTAGAACCTAAGGTGTGGTCATATGGTCATATCCTCTTCTTATCAACATGAGGTTTAGCCATATGGTTCTAAATTCTTTTCTTATTGTATTGAAAATTGATTATGACACACAATTTTGTTAAGAACTTGAATTGTTTTCTAATTACCTTAATGTTTTGAAAATTGCCATTATCTTTGAGAAAAATCTAGTAATTGTCTTTTAGGATAAACTTTGACCATGAAAACATATTATGATTGAGATTCTTGTGTAATTATGCATGACCTAGTGAAGTTGTCTTAATGTTTCCAACATTGTAAAATATCTCATTTTTTTAGTACATTACATTAGATACAACATTATGAAATTACATCCTAGTAGCTAGATAGCTTATACTTTACCATTATAACATGAGATTTGGACATCTACTTGAATTAATTTCTTAACATATCAAGAGAACATACCACTTTGAAATTTACAATATGAAGCTTAAATGTTCTTCTTGTTGTATCTAAAATATATACTACTTTTAATCCATAAGAGTACAACATTTTGCTATTGGTTGAAATCCTTTCTTGTTGTATCAAGGTACATACCATTTGTAATTGTTTAGAACCTAAGGTGTGGTCATATGGTCATATCCTCTTCTTATCAACATGAGGTTTAGCCATATGGTTCTAAATTCTTTTCTTATTGTATGGAAAATTGATTATGACACACCATTTTGTTAAGAACTTGAATTGTTTTCTAATTATCTTAATGTTTTGAAACTTGCCATTATCTTTGAGAAAAACTAGTCATTGTCTTTTAGGATAAACTTTGACCATGAAAACATATTATGATTGAGATTCTTGTATAATTATGCACGACCTAGTTAAGTTGTCTTAATGTTTCCACCAGTGTGAAATATCTCCTTTTTTTAGTACATTACATAATATACAACATTATGAAATTACATCCTAGTAGCTAGATAGCTTATACTTTACCACTAAAATTTTTAAGCTTCACGTAATCTCGATTTATATTTCTAGGATAGATTATAGAGAATTCATTGAAATAAAAAAGCACACTAAACTATTTAAAGGAAGTTACTTTTTCAAAGTGGGACTTGGAAAATTCCCAAATTGTGAGGCACCTCCTCCAATAAACCTAAAGGAGTCCTCTAAAGCCCAATTTAGTAATTTTGGTACTCATTCAAAAATTTGGCACCATTCTCCCTTGTCACATAGTATATGATTTTAAGATTAATATCTTCACGAAGTGATGATACTTGTAACATACCTAAAATTTCGTAGTAGAATATACTTAATTCAATCTCATTTCTTATTTGTTTCCATCAAAATGGGTTAATTAACACTTTTCAAACAAAATTAAATTGTAAATAATTAATTAAATTTTTTAAATAATAAATCAAATTATCTAATATTTTTAAAAATATATTAAAAATTTTATGGACTTAAATTTAATTTATTAAATGATTTTAAATTAAAAATTCTTAATTATGGCTATTTTTTGAGAACTACTTTTAGTTTTAATGAATTTTTGGAAATTAATTTGATTTTTAAATAATTTTATTAACACTACAATCGAGATATTATCTTGAAAATTTAATGATTCTTTAAATGCTAAAAAACAATCCCTAACACACACACACACACACACACACACACACACACACACACACACACACACACACACACACACACACACACACACACACACACACACACACACACACACACACACACACAAGACTAAGGCTTGAGGAAAGGGAGCCACTGCATGTACCACCCTGCATAAAACCTGCATCGTGGCGCCCTTCCTCTAAAAAAACTATTTGAAAGAGGTGCTCTTCTCATTTTCAACACACAAGGATGAAAGTCAACTCTTGAGAGAGAGAGAGAGAGATATATATATATATATATAACCTCTAAATGTAGCTCACACACCATCTCCCTACCCCGAATTTCTTTCTTTTCTCATCCTTCCCATCCATGACGGCCCCTCACAAGCATGTTGATGTAGCAAGTCCTTTGAGAGCCATGATATTGAAATTATGGTTATTAATATGGCTAATGTAATAAATAGTTGAAATAATGCCCAATTTTTTAAAACCAGTATGTTGAAATTAAAATTATTATTTTTAATTTAAAAATTAGGATTTTATTAACGTTAATGATATGAAATATTATTAAAATGATAGAACATATCTTTATCTTATTTTCTTAGTATTTTCATATTTTAAAATGGAAGAATATAACCAAAATAACATCAATAATTCTTTAAAACTATGATAAAAGTAAAGCTTTTAAAAAATAAAAAATAAAATTAATTAAATATGAATAAATAGATTAAATTTAAGTATTTTTAATTAAAAAATAATCAAAAAATTATAAATAATTAATATTAATAATATTTTGTAAAAAATATTATTTAGCACCTAAGTTAGTTAGTTTATTGAATTATTAAATCATAAATATAGTTTTTTCATGTAGATTAAAATTTTAAATTTGAAAAATAATAATAGAGCCTCTAAATTTTTTCGTCGACGGCGGCAGTATGTACTGCACGTCTTCGAAACGGATCAGAATGTTCTCTTGTCCTCACGAAAAGATTACGAAATTATTAAAAAAACTTAAGCTTTAGAAATTCCAAAGCTTCTAAAGCTTCCAAGTTTCAACTCCAATCCTTTACCATAGCGGTAGTTCCTATCCGGTTATACACGAAGCTGTCTTCAACTCTCTGGAAGCCCCTGTTCACACCTGTGGACTAACAGAATCGGATTCTTGCGAAAAGTTTGCAACACACAGTCTATACGCAAGATTATCTTCTTGGAAGATGACCGTGATATCAAATTTCACAACCGCAAAGGAGAGATACTACAAAAAGATAAATATTAAAGAAAAAAAAAGAAAAATAAGCTTTATAAACCCGACTTTGAGCTACGCTCATCCCACTAACAAGATTTCGAGTGTGAGGTTTTTTGAAATTTTGCAGGATGTCCGATCAAACCATGGAAGATTTTATGGTTGAAGGTGACCTACCCGAACCAACGATTGGGCAAAAACTGGATTTGATTATGATGAAGCTTCAAGAGGAACGAAGAGCATGCCAAACCTTGCAAGCTCAATTGGCCAATCTGCAATGATCTACCGCCGACCAAGATGGACCGCAACCTGAAGATCTTATATGACGTATGATCGATGCAACACTTGAAGCGCAATCTAAACAAAGATAAGTAAAAGAAACTTCAAATTTCGTACTTTCAATGGGTCACGCGATGGAAAGACTGTACTAGCTTTTATCAGTCAATTTGATGATTATTTCCATGAAGAACAATATGCTGAGAAAGACAAAATTAAGTGTGTCACTAACCATCTAGTTGACCGAGCATCCCTATGGTGGATTGTTGTCCACAAAAGCATTGATTGTCCCACTACTTGGGAGACTTTCCAAAAGAATTTTTTGCAGAATTTCCTTCCATCCCAATTCCACGAAAAAGCATTCAAACAATGGGGTCTTCTACAACAAAGGGATCGTGAGCCTATTCCACAATATACCGAGCGTTTTTGGAACACTTTATTGCAACTATGAATTTTTAAAGATGTACCTGAGGCAACCCATAAATGCAAGTTTATGTCTGGCTTACTTGGATATTTTTATGCGGAGGTCAACGTGTTCAAGCCAAAAACTCTCAAAGATGCAATTTCCTTAGCCCATGACACTGAAGACAAAATTTGAGGACGAGAGAAGCGACCACAATATTTTCAAACTAATGGTAACTTTGGTTCAAAACAATTCAATTCAAATTTTCAAAGATTCAATCAAAGTAGTTTCCTTCCATCTTCATTCCATAAATCTTGGTCACGACCACCTGCTTTGCCATCAAACACAAATTCAAACCCTAAGCCATCTCTCCAGTCAAATCCCAACATTCCTAAACTTCCTGCTATTACCAATAATGTATCCAAAGCAAAACCCATAGTCTGTTACAAATGTCATCAACCTGGACATCTAGCGGCCAATTGCCAATTCAAAAAGCCAACTGTTCATATTAATTATTTGGGAGCGACAGAAGATGAAGAACATGAAGAGATGCCGGATTTCACGGAAGACGATGACGACATTGGTACTACTTCAGATACTTTACCAGGTATGCCAAATCCCCATTCCTTATTAACAATGAAATGTCTTGTGCATGGTAAAGAAAAGACTATTTGACATGATGACGGGAGCACACACGACTTTATTTCTGCAAAATTGATCAAAGAATTGAATTTACATACTATTTCAACACATTATCGCATCAAGGCTGCATTCCTAGGCACTAGATACAATGGAACACAAGAGGTGTATGATTTAGAAATTAAAATCGGTGATTACACTGAACGAAAAAATTTCTTAGTTGTGCCTTTGCAGTCTAGTGACATTATCTTAGGAATGCCTTGGCGACATTAGTACAATCCTGATATAGAGTATTCTACGCATTCAATGAAAATTCATTCTCAAGGAAAACAAATCACATTGCATGGTATGCATACTTTCAATAATTTTTAATTGCTTACTCATACTCAGGCTAAACGTGCATTACAAAAAAGTAGCAAATCCTATTTAATATGGGTGAATGAAATCGAAGCTAAAGAAAATCAGATGCATCCTAGGCACACACAATTTCTTTCCCAATTTCAAGATTGTTCTGCTGATTTACCACTTGGATTACCACCTGTATGTCCTAAAGATCACAAGATAGACCTAATTCTTGGATCACAACCACCATGTAAAGCACCATATAGACATAACCAAATTGAACAGAAAGAAATTCAAGCCCAAATTGAAGAATTGTTAACCCGAGGACTTATTAGACCTAGTAGTTCTCCATTTGGTGCACCTGTCTTCTTAGTGAAGAAGAAAAACAATACCTATCGCATGTGCATTTATTATCGTACCCTAAATAAAATTACTGTTAAGAATAGCCGATTCCTAGGGTAGATGATCTTATGGACAAGCTACAAGGATCTGCCATATTGAAGCAAGATAGATCTTAAATCTGGATATCATCAAGTAAGATTGAACACATCTAATATATTCAAAACTGCATTTAGAACACAATTTGGAAACTATGAATTCCTGGTTATGCCTTTTGGTTTAACTAATGTACCAGCCACATTCAGTCATATGATGAATCGCATATTTTTGAAGCATCAACATTGTGTCATTGTTTTCTTTGATGACATATTGGTTTTCAGTAAGAATGAGAATGAGTATTATGAACATTTATCTTTGGTTTTTAAATTATTAAAAGAGAATCAATTATATGCCAATCCAAAAAAGAGTGAATTTTTCCAAACAGAAATTGAATATCTAGGACATATTGTTTCATCTGAAGGTATTAAAGTTGACCCTAAAAAGATAGAAGCAATTTTGAATTGGCCGATACCCAAAAATGTGCATGAATTATGCTCTTTCTTAGGCCTTGCTAGCTTTTACAGAAAATTTGTGAGGAATTTCTCATTGCTTGCACTACCTTTAACAAAACTATTAAAGAAAGGCATTGTGTATCATTGGTCCGACAATCAACAAAAGTCCTTTGATTTATTGAAACATGCTTTAACTCATGCTCCTGTATTGCAATTACCTGACTTCAATAGACCATTTTTCTTAGTAGTTACTGATGCTAGTGGATCTGGAATATGAGCAGTCCTTATGCAAGATTCTCATCCCATAGCCTATTCTAGCTGCAAACTTAACCACCCTCTGAACTTAAGTATTCTACCTATGATAAGGAATTTCTAGCTGTAGTACAAGCTTTACGTCAATGGAAACATTATTTAATGGGATTTGAATTCATGATCAAAACTGACAAACAAAGCATTAGACATCTCCTTAGTCAACCACAAATATTTGACTGACACATTAAATAGGCTGCTTTTATTCAAAGTTTTCATCCACTCATACAATATCAACCCGGAAAAGAGAATGTTGTTGCTGATGCTTTAAGTTGAAGACCGACTATTCATAATATTTCTGTGATATCATTTGACTCTCTTCTCCCTATGAAAGACACTTATGACCAAGACCCTACTTTTCAAGCTGATTGGACTAAACTAGTTGCAAATAATTGGATTCCCATTGATTCATTGTCTTACACTGATGGATTTATGTTTTATGAAAAAAGATTATGTGTAACTACTCCATTTCGATCATTTGTTTTGCATGAAATTCATTGTCCCCCATACTAAGGACATAGAGGAATTATATCTACTTTGCGTACACTGATCGAAGATTTTTATTGGCCACACATGGAAACTGATGTATCTAACTTTGTATATGAATGCCTAATTTGTAGAGTTAAAAGACACCATGGTAAACAATATGGTTTATTAATGCCTTTACCAATTCCAGAACGACCATGGGAACATATTTCAATGGATTTTATAACTGGTTTACCTAATACTAAAGCTAATCATGACATGATTTGGACTATTGTTGATAGGTTTAGCAAACAAGCATATTTCATTCCATGCAAGAAAACATTAACTGCATCTCAAGCTGCTCAATTGTTCTTGAAAACTGTTTTCACTAGCCATGGTTTGCCAAAAGTTATTATTTCTGATCGTGATTCTAGATTCTGTAATAATTTTTGGATTACTTTGTTTGCTAACTTAGGAACAAAGATTGATTTTTCATCTGCATTTCATCCTGAAACAAATGGCCAAACAGAAGCTACTAACAGTACCATTTTAGATCTTTTGCGTGCATACACAATTTCAAAACCACAAACATGGGATACATATTTACATTTACTTCAGTTTGCATACAATAACACACCACATACAGCTACACAAAAAACACCATTTGAAATTATTTATGGATATAGATTGCCTACACCTGTTACATAATTGTCAAGCTCATGATGATATTGTTAACATGCATACTACTATTTTTGATGAAGTTAAAGATATGATTGCCAAAGCCCAACAATCATACACAAAACAAGCCAACAAGAAAAGAAAAGCTATGAGTTTCAAAGTTGATGATTATGTTTGGTTACGAATTGAAAAGTGAAGATTACAAAGTGTTGATAAACACCCTGTTGTAAAATTAGCCCCTAGATTTTATGGACCTTTCAAGATCATTCACAAAATCAATGATAATGCATTTAAACTAGAATTACTACAACATTGGAAAATCCATAACACCTTTTATATCAGTTTATTACGACCTTTTAGAGGACAATTACCTATACATCCTGTATATGAAAACCCTCCTTTGCTAGAAGAAGAAACTGAAATCCTTAAGCCTGAAACTATTCTAGATACTGAATTTATGACCACTAGAACTGGCCGTAGATATTTTAGATATTTGGTTAAGTTTGAAAATCATCCTATTGAAGAGGCCCAATGGATGAACGCTTGAGAACTAAGTGCTTTTCCCACACTGCTGGCTCCACATTGAGCTAATAGCAATTGAGGACAATTGCTATCCCACCCCGGGGGTATGATGCCAAGAGGCATATTCCACAGTGGATTCTGTAAAAGTTTATTGCCGGGGCTCATACACAAGGTGGATTCCTTGTGCGAAAAGTCGATGGGGACGCCTGTCCTTTTCGGGCATCTTGTTAATTTAATATGTAAGTGGATGATTCCATAGTGGGTGATTTCGCAAAATACATATTTAAATTTATAGACATTTATGAGTTTAGAGTGTGCACTCGTAATAAATTAAGGTTAGGATTGAGTTCTAATCAATTTATTTATTTTGTAGCTGAAAACTGCTAGGTATTCACTTTTGTCGATTTAATTTTATTATTTTCTAACAATTGTGAATGCTTTAGTTGATGTATAGAGCAAGCAGCGGTGGCGTTGGGAAGCACTGGAGGATATCGTGTATTCAAATCATTATTATTTTTTATGGGCGTGCATCTTAGGCATGGTGCCAATATTTTGACACACTTATTTATTGAAGCACTTGACATTTATTTATTATTTTTGTATGTGCATGGACGCACGATTTAAATATTTGTATTGGACATTGTATTTGGGTACTGCTTGACTCCTTGGGCGCCCAATAGCTTTAATTCTTTAGTGGGACAAAAGCAAACACAAAAGCTAAAGCATGCTAATTGTAAATTGGGCTATTTTTTGAGCTTGGAGATGAATAATATATCAAATACATGCTTTGTGGAGTGCTCACACAAGGCATGGGGGGAAATTGTACCCAATTAGTCTCTTGCTTCATGTCGTGCAAGCTTTCTTCCTTGTTCTTTGTGCAAAAGTAGAGTTCTTTTGCTCTTGGGGCCCTTCCAATGCTCACTACGTGTGCATACAGCGTCCGATCTGTGCACTAGAAACACCTTGAGTATCTGTCGAGATGTTGACATCTCCATTTTGCTAAGGGGAAGAGAATATGACATAACTAAATTTTTGTAGTAGAATGTACTTAATTCAGTCTTATTCATTATCTATTTCCACTCAAAATGGGTTAATCAATGCTTTTTATATGAAAATAACTTTTAATGAAGTAATTACTATTTTTAAAAATCAAATAAATTATTATATATTTTTGCTGCTATTTTGTCATGGTTCTTCTCGGATGTGACTGGTATAGATTTGTCACCCTGTTGTGACGACGTTGTATCCACTCTTGTTTTGAATTATTTTTATTTATTCAAAAACTTTTTATAATTATGACTTTTTTCATATTTATTCTTAAAATTTAATGAATTTTCAAAATTTAATTTGATTTTTGATCATTTTTCTAGTTATTTTCTTAACCTTACAATCCAAATATTATCTTAAAATTTTTACAAATCTTTGCAACTATTTTGTCAAATTGTTAATGCTAAAATTTTGATAATTATATATACATACATACATACATATATACATATATACATACATAGATACACAAAGATAAATGCTTAAGAAAAGGGTAATAAGGGAAAGGGGTTGTCAGAGCACCTTGTTTGTATACCCCCTAGCACCCCTTCCTTCCCCCTCTCGCCAAATTTATTTTTTTAAAAACAAGAAAAAATTTGGTAATCAATTAATTAAAATTTTTATTTTCTTATTTAATAATAAAGAAAATCCCTTTAATAGTAAAAATAAAAATAGTGCTCTCTTGTTTAAACCTCATAAATGCTAAGAAGAGGACCGAGAGGTGATGGGAGTTGTGAACAAGAAGATGAGATGAGAGTCAATGATTGTATTATTTCCAAAAGTGATAAAAATTATGTTTCATGTCTTTTATACATGTGTTAGTCTCTCTCTAAAATATAAGTTTTCCCAACTTCTTACAATCCATCTCTTCCCTAAGGTTTTGCCCACAAAAATAAAGTTACAATTGTTGAAAAGGATGGAGAAAATAGAGCACTATAATTTCAGGTATGCAAATGTTGGGAAATGAAGGAAGGAAATGAAATCTACTAGCTAAAATGAAGACATAAAGGGAAGCCTCTATCATATACACAATTTGGATATCTTCAAAAAGAAGGTTTAACATTTAACTTTTCAAGAAAAGGTCCACTTCTTATAGAAGTATCCAAATGGAGCATGCCACCACATGTCAAAATGTAGCTATTGAAGAGTACTTTGACACTATGTAGGTAGTATATTTCTAAAAATTAGGCATAGTAAAAACTATTCTAAAGTAGACTATTGTCTATACCTTGTTTACACCATAATTAGCTCATTTGTAACTATGATTTAGCTCCACTAATGCATTCCATAAGTATGGAAATTCATCCAAAATAGAATCAGATCTCCATGAAGTTTCCTTAAGTGGCAAACCTCTCCATTTGATCAAGTACTCAGTGATAGCTCAAGAGCAAAACTTCTTGTCACACTGGCTTATGATCTCCCAAGGGAAGTACTGAATAAGACTCTCTTCATCAATACGAGGTAGCTCATCAATTGCTTCCACATGAGTACCATAAAATGGTTTAAGCTGGCTTACATGAAACACATTATGAATCTTAGTGAAAAAGGACAGTTCCTGTCTATATGCCAAGTCTCAAATATTGTTAAAGATCTTGTAGGGTTCATAAAACTTGTGAGTAAGTTTATTACTAGAATCATCATTCAATGTAAAGTAATGAGACTTGGTCACTTTTAGCAAAACTAACTTTCATTCTTGGAACTCTAAAGGTCACCTCTTCTCATTAGCATAATTATTCATTTGGTAGTTCCCATAAGGGTTTATTTTCTCACTAAAAATGTTTGTGGGTAAGGGCACCTTGTATCCATATATAGCCTCAAAGGCTGAAACCCTAATACTAGCATGGGTAGAGTTGTTATAAGTAAACTCAACCAAATGCAACAAGGAATCCCACACCTGATGCACATCATGATAGGGATGGCAAAGGTAAGTCTCCAACCACTTATTTACCCTTTCTATCTAGCTAATATTAGGTTGTGGATGATAGGTTATAGAAGGAGCCAACTTAGTACCCATGGAGCTGAAAATTGCATGCCAAAAATTACTCATGAAATTTGTATCCCTATCATGCACAATCACCTGTGATAATCTATGTAGTTTAAAGACTTTCTCCATTAACTGACTAGGCACCTGTGAGGCAATAAATTGTGTTTTTCTGGAAATAAAATAGGTTGCCTTAGTGAGTCTATCTACTACCACATATATTCTATTCCATCCCTTTTTTGTTGTTAAGCCAATAATGAATTCCATGGTTATATAATCCATTTTCCTTGAAGGATAGATAATGGCTATAATGAATCACATGGTTTATGAGTGATGTCCTTATTCTGCTAACAAGACATACACTTCATGACATAATCTTTCACATCTCTCCACAATCCTTTTCAATGAAAGCTCTTGATGACTTTATCACAGGTCTTAAACACTCCAAAATGTCTAGTTGTAGTCAACGAATGTAACTTCTCTATAATTTTCAATCTAAAGAAAGAAGTAGAGGGAATAACAATCTTGCCATTAAGCTAGATTAGGCCATTTTTAAGTTGATAGTGTGAGTTTTCCTCCATGAAGCCTTGTTGTAATTTTTGAAATATATGGCTGAGCTCATCATCCAAAAGGTAGGCCTCCTGTAGCTTTTCAATCCATTCACTATGTAGCTCAAACCTTGCATGCCCACATCCTTGAAAGAGGGGTAGCTACTATATTATTCTTGCCCCATATATGAGTGATACTAAAATCATAATTTCATAGGATAGCCACCCACCCGCACTGCTTAGGAGTGAGATTTGACTAGGCAAGGAAGTACTTTAGGACCCTTGATCATTCTAAATTCTAGTTTGCTTACATACAAATAATGGTACCATTTCTTTATTTCATAAAGACTAGCTAACATTTCTTGGTCATAGACATTCATAGCCATGAGCTTGTGACTCTCAAAGGAAATAACTCAATGCTCATGTAGCAATATAGCCCCTATGCCATGGCCACTAGCATCACATTATATGGTAAACTCTCTAGAGAAATATAGGCATACCAAAATAGAAGTAGAAGTAAGAAGTTCCTTTAATTGGTTGAAGCTACAATCTATCAAGGTATCTTAAAAAAAGGCTTCCTTTTTCAACCTATCAGTCAAATAAGCTAATATAACTACATCATGTCTAATGAACCCACAATAGAATGAAAATAGACCAAGAAATCCTCTAAGTAGTAGTGGTAGGTGTTGGCCAATATTTGACACAATGCATCTTCTTAGGATCAATCTTCTATATACCTTTCTTACTAACAATGTCGCCTATGTACTCCATCTTTGTCTACATGAAATAATACTTTTTCTCCTTAGCAAAGAGTCTGTGATGCCTCAATACATCAAAGATCTTCCTCATATGTAAAAAATGGTTCTCCAATGTCTTGATGTAAATTAGTATGTCATCAAAGAACAAAAGGAAAAACTAAAAAATGAAAGGATATTTGGAGAAGAATTTTCCATGTGTACTGAAGATACACAATAAATCCAACGTCCTTGTGGATCAAAAGGCATTGGTGTTGATACCTGTGGAAAGGGCAACATGTTTCTTTCTTTCTGAATTCCTCATCAATGAGGTTGAACCTGCCTAGCAAAGTTGACCTAGATGTACTGGTGGCTCCCATGACATCACTATAATGAACAAATTCATTGACTTCCAAACCTTGCACATGTCTAATCATAAAAACATATGTACTCCTTAAGTTTATCTTCAAGATCCTCCAATAACTCCTTCAAATCAAAAGGAACATTGAAAATTTCCGTGATATAGCCAAACTTGGAAGAATTTCTAGTGGTGTGTAAGAAATCAAAGAGCCTATTATCAGATGTCTCCATTAGCTCCTCCTCATCCATTCCTTCCAGAGATAGCTTCCTCTTTGTCATCTTGACCAGGAAAAGATTTATCCATGAAAACAAAGCAGAATACAACAATATCCAATAAAACAAGATGGAACCATGGAAAAAGGCCCCAAAATTGCATTTTTCAAGACAAAAAAAATCAAAAAAGGAGAAAATTTTTTAGTTGACCGGTGAAACGCGAAAATTAAAGTGTACAAGGCAAATGCCTGTGAAGAAATCGCGTTTCACCAGACACTACCTTGAAGACAAAAAATATTTCAATATCTCACCGGTGAAACGTGATACTTAGCAAAATATCACTAACAGGGACATTATTTCGCGTCTCACCGGTCAAAAGATGCAAATCAAGAAGAGAAATATGAACTATAAATTAATTCTATGGAAACACAGAAATTTATGATAAAATCCTGAAAAGCTATGCTGCTTTTAATAGATACAAAGCACATAACATCTGTAATTATTCAAGTGTTATTAAAAATTCTCTCTATATTAATCAAATTTATTTTGTTAAAATACTTGTAATAAATTTTTTTTGTTACCAATCAAAGATTGTTGAACTGCTCTTCACACAAGAAGCAAGGACCTTGAAGGGAAGTCGATACGAAATTTTGGCAGAAAAGAAGACAATGTCGGAGAAATGACTTCGAAATCCTTTTATATTTTTGCCAAGAACTTTGAGTCCATGCAAATTCACCGCCTTCGCCTTTCACCGCATTTCCAGCAAGTAGAAAACATTGCTACTCCGCCTTTACCTTTGGTGGTCCTTCCAATCTCCAAGCATTTCACTGCTTCCCCAACAAAGGAAACCTTCGAGCATATTCTCGTCATTAGGTTGAGATTGTGAAGAATAAGCTAAAAAGAAGGTATGGTTTTCTGCATCTTGCTTTTCAATAACAGGCTCCATTCAATGCATTCTTTTGATACTTTTCCTTAATCCTTTATGCTATTATGAGCTTATCACTACAAAAGAATTTTTTCCATAGTGGGAGCATTCCTTAATGTTGTGGAGATTTAAGGAAATCTTCAAACTTCTTCCCTAATTCTGTGGATATTTTATGTAATTTTAAAAGCTTTCCTTAGATCAAAGCTTTTTTTTCTTGGTTTTGTTGATTTCTTTGCTATTCATGAGTTGTCCGGTGAAACGCGAAAAGAACGTGCTTCAAGGATGCCTCCTGTCTTAAATTCGCGTTTCACTGGACACAATGGACAACAAGTCCGGTGAAATGCGAAAAGAAGCAGCTGCAAGGAGGAGCCTTGCTTGACACTCGCGTTTCACTGGGCACGCTCGAGAAAAATTTAGTTGAAGCACGAAAATGATGTGCAGCATGGATACCTCTTGTCTGAGACTTGCGTTTCACTGGATATGCTGGAGAAGAAGTAACATGTCTTTTTTTGGCAGATGGCTAGGACTAAGGCAACAGCAAGAAAGGAGAAGATTGATCCTAGGAATTTAACATCAAAGATTCATCAGTCTTCAAAGCCTCAGAAGCTCTCTAGAAAGTCAAAGCCAAAGAGAAAGTTTTCTCAAAATGTCAGGTGCCTAAGGGAGATTAGGAAGGCAGTAAAGGCTCTTGACAATGCAATTCCAAAGTTGTCTTTTCAGAGGCTTGTTAGGGAAATTTGTGAGAAATATAGTTTGGATAGTTTCAGATGGACAAGAACAGCTCTTAATTGTACACAAGAAGCCACAGAGGATTTTTTAGTTGAGTTTTTTCAAGATGCCTATATTTGTGCTGCTCATGCTCATAGGCTCACACTCATGGACAAGGACATGGTAATTCTCAAGAGGCTAAGATATAGATTTTCAAAGGTCCTTGAGCCAATTCCCCTCACTGATGTAAAGACATTTAATATCCTTAATGTGCCCCCAGCTAGGAGAAAGAAAGATGATTCTGGTCTCAGGGTTGAGGATGTCACCCATGAGAGGGATACAAGGCAACATGAAAAAGAGGAGAAAGCTAAAGAGGAACATGCAAATAAATGGAGAGAGTATATTGTAAGTACTCTAAATTTCAACATATTTATATATAGAGGTGCCAAAAGATTAATTGAAGAGCTAGAGAAAAGACCCCCTATGCCGTCTGATTTTCTTGCAACAATGCAATATAGACAAGTTGCGGTAAGTTATTCATTAAAATAATTGAAACATGAGTTTATTCTATGAACTACCATTCGTCCTCTTTATAGTTTTACTTTGTGTTGGTGGTTGCAGTGTCCCCATCAAGATGATAGCCATTCTTGTGGGCTGGAGGGTGATTGCAAATGCTAGAAGAATGGTTAGCTTTGTTTATCTTAATGATGATAAACATGTAAAGGTAATATGAAAGATGCTAAACTTTAAGATAGATATTAATTGCAAATAGTCCATTGATGATAAAAATATAGTCTACTGTAAGAACAATAATGAACTAAAACTCTTTTTTCTATAAATGTGTGACAATTTTCGAAGGATTGCTATACATCTGAGCATGTTTGGTACATCAGAGCAAAGCTCTTGAAGTATATAATGGTCAATTGTATACATCCAACAACAGAGGTTGGTGGGGATTTGCACCATGAAGGAGATGCGGTGCCTATAACCACGGAAGGCGAAGCCACAGCTTCAACACCTTCTATACCCAAGACATCAAAGAAAGGCAAAAGGACTCCTAGAAAGGATAGTTCTCCAAAAAAGAAATAGCTTTGCCATATCGCCTTGTAAGCCTTCATATATAGAAATTTGCCCTTCAGCCCTTGTATATCTCATAGAGATGGCAGATAAACATCTGTTACAAAATTTGTAAATATATTTTATATTGATAGTAAAGATATCTTTTCTTGAATGTCCTTGCAGTGTATATTATTTTCTCTCCTTTTCGATATCTGCAAAAAATAAATTACAAATGTTTGTTAGTTAGAAACTGAGATCTTGATATACATCTAAGTAGATATAATATGATGTGAAAACTTACTCGTTTCTTGTCAAGTTGGAATACAAAGGAGCATGGTAGTTCAATGTCTTCATTTTGTAAATCCATCCTCACTTGATGTAGCGTACATGATTTTCTGATCTTTAAGATTGCAATAATATCCTCATTGAACCAAATATCAAGATCCACTATAGGATCTTTGCTGAAATCATTAAGATTCTGGTCTAAAGCAACTAGACTACTACCAACAAAATGCCATCGACTATAGTAAAAGCTAAGGATAAAATTTTGAGTAGCAATCATATATTTACAAGCTATAGAGTCTTGATCTATCTTACATATAATTTTTCCTTCTGTCCTTGTGTCCCATCCTTCATCAACAAATTGTATGATATGATCATATGTTAGTCTCTTCACTGAAAGCATGGTTTTTGTTATTCTTATCTCCATATTAGAGAAGAAATCAATAAATATATTAATAGACATAAATAAAGTAACTTTGCTTAGCCTACTTGAGATATTAGATTTTAGTGCTTTCTGGATCTCAGAAAATATCTTACATCTATAGCCCTCACTAGTAGCTGGACTTGGCAAAGGCTACTCAAAGCTTGAAAAATTTGGCAAAGGAAGGAGTTTTATTGATCCCCATTGGCAACATGGTCATAAAAGAATATTCCATTCTCTGCAAGCTTTGCCTTCTTTCTGCCTCTATACATTTCTTCTCCAATTGAACCATGTATAACATCAATAACATCAATAATAGATTCCACTGGTTGCCATTCCTCAAGATTAGAGGGATAGACATCTACAAGACAAACAAATATTAGAATGGGAAAACCTAAACCATGTTTAAGAAAGGAAAAACTTTAAGAATCAAATTCTTACAATTTGGTCTATGCATTGGAAGCTTTGAAGATCCAGGTTTCAAACACAGCTCTCTATGCATGAACACATGTTGCACTTGTACCTCTTTGATGCTATTCTTATTTGCTCCAAGCTTAAAATCTCAGATTCTGCCCTTCCAAGCAGATAAACGAGCTCTCATGTCTTTGCCTTTTTCCACGTTTTGCTTGTTGCATGGTGATCCAACTACCTTTGCTAATGATAGTAGGAATCCATCTTCCATCAGTTTGGAATGAGTTAAACACTGATATGGATGTGATTTGGGAGCTTGGACGCCTTGTTGAAGGTCAAATTTCTGTATCCATGGTAGAAGAGAGAGAGACATGCACAGAGAGAGAGAGAGAGATAGAGAGAGAGAGAGAGAGAGAGAGAGAGAGAGAGAGAGAGAGAGAGAGAGAGAGAGAGAGAGAAAGAGAGAGAGAGAGAGAGAGAGAGAGAGAGAGAGAGGACTAGGCTACCATAACGGAGGGAAAAACAATAGAGGAATAAAAGAAAGGAGGGAAAAAACTGAGCTCCATGCTTTTCACCAATTTGAATTTTGATTACATCAATCATTATCATTAATCTAGAAACATCATTAAATAAAAGTAGCCGAGACTCTATGCCATTAATGCAAAAGATGTCATAATCATGAATATAAGAGACTAAAAATACATAATAAAAATACAAATTCGTAATATTATTATATTTATATATTTTTGTAAAATGATTTTTAAAATTTTTTAAATAGAAGTTCCGTTATGGAGGCTTTGCTCTTATTGGTCTAGAGCACTCTCTCTCCACATCCTAAAAGGCATTTTCGAGACCTCAAAACTCCCCTAATGCTTTTGGTCAATAGACCTAAGAAAAAATATCAAAATAGGACCCTAACTTTTAGGTCCACTCCTCCAAATCAACCCAGTAAATGATGGATGGCCATTATATTTGATCAACACAAGTTTATCACGACACTCCTTCTCAACAAAACCTTACTATCCATTTGATGCTCAGGGATGCATGTCTATATAGCTACCAATGGGGGCTAAAATATTAGAGGCACTCCTATGATAATTGGTTTGGAACCTACCTAGAGAAATAGGTGGCTAACTTCTAGCTCCTGGATGAGGACTAAACAATTGTGGGATATTATTCAAGGGCTAAAATGATTGTTTATCTCTGCTTTCCTTGTCTATCATTTGTGTTGCCATAAGCATAGAAATTTGAGTACTAAGTTTATCCAATGATTCTCAAATGGAAGAGATAAACTTCTCTGTAAACTTCTTTAAGGAATCCTTAGTAAAATGGGACATCTACTCCATAGCTTCCTTGGTTTCGATGTTTGATCAAACCATTTTCTCAACCACTTGATTCAATTTAGATACCAAATCTATATGCATGATAGAGTGTCTAGTTTCATGGTTACAAAGCATAGAGTTAAGAGTACTATATGTACAATATTCTTGAGATTATTTCTCATCGTGATGTATCTTAGGTCTTGCATCATGTGCTTCCTTGATTTTTTTCTAGATATCATCATTAGCCTTGTTCTTTCCCTTGTTTCTAGCCATGTGCAATCCAAGTAGACCACCTGTATTGGAATGGGTATAACTTTTCACCATGATACTAGAACAAAGTAATTTTTGCTTCAACAAAATGAAGCTAACAAATAGCTCCTTAAAATTTGACTTTAGAATTGAAATAGAATATTTTAGAAATATTCTTTTCCTATCATGTAGAATTGTTTGTACCCTATACACACATTGTTTTGGTCTTTTCACTACCCTTAAGTCCAAACTAAGGTTTCCAAATCCCATAGCACCCTAGATATGACTTGTAGGGTTTGGATATGACTTGCAATATCCTATATAAATCTTGGATAAACTTTAAAATACTCTACAATACCTATAACCAAGTGGATAGTACCCAAATGGGTCCCAATTTCTTGTTTTACTAAAATGCCCATCCCGATTCCCTATTTCGTTAAAATGCCTATGAGTAACCTATAATAGACTTGGAATAACTTGTAGCACTTACAAATGGCTAAATATTAGTCCCAATCAATGTTCAAGTTCCCTATTACTCCTATGTATATCTATACCCTACTAATGAAGGATAAAATAACATATAATCCTTATATAATCCATGTGCTAATCACTAAGGCCCTGATCAAATGCTATTCCATTGAAATCTTTGGGTCTTCAATATCTCTACTCGTGGTACATGTGTGAGGGATAAAATTGCACGATAGGCTCCCTACATAGGCTTTGAATTACTAGGAGATAGGCTTCAAGATCTTTAATAGTGGGGGAGGGTCACCTCTCTTTTGTCCCAATATCTCCCTCAACATCCACCTTTTTCCTTGCGAATTTCCATAATAAGAGTATTCTATTCTAAGCAAGCATGGATGATATACATTATTGAAATGATTCTTTTACCCTTCAATGATGTGCATAGAATTGATTGATAAAAAGAGAATAAAAAATTGGGATGGGATAAGGGTCTTACCATTACAAATCAATGACTCATTGATTGCAATAATTACTCTTTACAACTTATTTCTTAGGTACAAGAGAATCACAAGATCAAATTAGGATTATGCATAAAGACATTCAAAATAGTAATCGTGATTGAATTGGACTAAAATGAATGCTCCAATTCAATGTAGAGCTTTGACTTATCTAGGGAAGCATTAATATTTGAGTTATGGTTCATTTAGAAGCTAAAATGACCAATGTCTCTCATTAGCACAAATGGAAGAGCTTGAAAAAGTGGATCTAGAGAGATTTCAAAGATTAAAGTAAATGAAATACCTCTTATAAGCTTGAAGAAGGGTGATTCAATTAGAATCAAGCCTCAATCATCATTGGTAAAAAAAAAAGCTCCAAATCAATCCATAAGCTCCATGCTCCAGGATTGCATTGAAATTAACCCATCCTTTTCTTAAAGACCATTAATCCTTCAAAGATGAAGTGCCTTGAATCTTCTTAAATGCTTGAATGCAAGAGATTTAAGCTTCCCAATCAAAAGGCCCAAAATAAAACTCCATTATGTATTACAAGAAGCTCAATAGATTGAAATCATTCTAATTTCTTCAATCTTGATGGTATTCCACCTCAATGCTTCTTTGAACAATGTCCATTGCCCTTGGATGCAAGCTTTCTTGATGATTCTTGAAGGCTTTAAGAGAAATTCAACAACATCTTGCTGTCCATGAACAATGAAGGTAGAATAAAGCTTAAAGAGAGGAAGAAATGGCTCAATCTTGACACCATTGATGATCAATGACCAAATAGCAAGCCTCAACACTACAAGGATTTGAGCTAGTAGCGACACCGATTAGCCATGGCGAATAGCAACGTCGCTATTGGCGTCGCTAATAGCGTACGCTCCACAGGGAAAAAAAGCGGGCCGAAACTGAGCGTGGTTTTCATTTCGCGTCTGCAGCTTGTGTGTTTTGAGAGCGAGAGCGAGGGAGAGAGCGACCGTCGTGAGAGAAGGAGAGGAAGAAGACTTGCCACCGCTGCCGCCGCCGCCGTTGTTTGCGAAGGAGAGGAGGAGCCTTCATTGCAAAGAGGAGCCACCCCACGCTCGCCATATCTCATCGGTGAGTCTCCCTCTCTCTTTCTTTTGCTTGTTTAAGGTTTAAATCACTTTCTCTTTTTCTTGTTTAGGAGAGGAAATGAGAGAGAAAGAGAGGGAGAGGGAGAGGGAGGGGGAGGAAATGAGAGAGGGAGCGAAAGAGAAAGAGAGGGAGAGGGAGGGAGAGTGCATTCTCTCTCTCCCTCTCCCTTTTGCTTGTTTAATGTTTAAATCACTTTATTTTTTGCTTGTTTAGGAGAGGAAATGAGAGAGAAAGAGAGAAAGAGAGGGAGAGAAAGAGAGGGAGAGGGAGAGGGAGGGGAAGGAAATGAGAGAGGGAGAGAAAGAGAAAGAGAAAGAGAGGGAGAGGGAGAGGGAGAGGGAGGGAGAGTGCATTCTCTCTCTCCCTCTCCCTTTTTCTTGTTTAATGTTTAAATCACTTTCTTTTTTGCTTGTTTAGGAGAGGAAATGAGAGAGAAAGAGAGGGAGAGGGAGAGAGAGGGAGAGGGAGGGGAAGGAAATGAGAGAGGGAGAGAAAGAGAAAGAGAAAGAGAGGGAGAGGGAGAGGGAGAGGGAGGGAGAGGGAGGGAGAGTGCATTCTCTCTCTCCCTCTCCCTTTTGCTTATTAAAGGTTTAAATCACTTTCTTTTTTGCTTGTTTAGGAGAGGAAATGAGAGAGAAGGAGAGAAAGAGAGGGAGAGGGAGAGGGAGAGGAGAGGGAGAGGGAGGAAATGAGAGAGGAAGAGAAAGAGAAAGAGAAAGAGAGGGAGAGGGAGAGGGAGAGGGAGGGAGTGTGCATTCTCTCTCTCCCTCTCCCTTTTTCTTTTGGAGAGTGTTAAGATATATTGTGAGAAGGAGAGGAAATGCGAGAGAAAGAGAAAGAAAGGAAGGGAGAGGGAGAGAAAGAGAAAGATAACATATATTGGAATGATAGCATATCCATGATTATGGTAATGGTATCCACTTTACTTTTTTTATGGGTACCATTACATCGACTCCTTAAGAGGGCTAAAAATTAGTCATACACTTTATAAAGTCTAATTAGGAGATTTAAGATGCACGATAATAGACTTATCGATAATGGTATGCAATGTGCTTTGCCATGGGCCACGTACATTGGTGACTCTTTAAGATGGCTTAAAATTGGTCATGTCCTTCATAATGTCCAAGTAGGGGATCTAATTGTGATATGCATAATTCATTGTTTTTGTATTAACTTTATAGGCATAACAAATTAGAAATCATGCCAACTAGTCAACGGAAGGACTAAAAGAAAATGATACCCTAGCTAATGGTCATTACGGTTCTTCATCAAAATGAACCCAAAAGTATTGTTATAGAAGAAGAATCCCTTAAATTGAGTATAGGATATTTTCTCTCAGGTCTTATGACTATGAGTAGAATTGATTGAAATAAATTTTATTACTATAGTTGATAAATTTCATAGATGGCATTAATTTTAATACGCGATCCTAGGACAAAAAAACCACATTTCTAGGATGCTTTTTGTTGAGACTGATTTAATATTAGACTAAGAGATCCTCAATGATGCTCATAAATGATTACTTATACTCAAAGCCCTCTAGTGCAGTTTTTTCCAATAACGAATAATTATCTACCGGGACAAAAAAATCCTTGAGCATGATACAGGGCCGAGATATAACATCAATAAATCTCTCAACTACTATGTACAATGCAAGATTTATGGTCAACTTGCAACTTGACATACATCTCCATAAAGCTATCCATTTAAGCCTCGTTTGTTGTAATGTAGATAAGATGGAAAACAAAGAAGGTCTTATTGTTCAAGATCGCGAGACATATCTTAATCAGCGTGTTCCATGTCCTTGCTCTCAATGCAAGTTGGCAATTAGACAAAAACGCCGATTGTCTATAGAACACATACGACGATTTGGCGAGTTTCAATCTGAGATCATTGATTAGGCGATTGTGGATTTTCAGCAAACGGTAATTTGAAGTTAATATTAATCATGCATTGTACTCGCAAGCTAATTGAAAACCATACACAATAAGATTGGGTCTTGTTGGCAAATTTTCTATCCAGGGGGGTGATGTCTCGACCCAAGGGGGAGTGCACCCTTTGCGGCCAATTAGAAGAGTTCGTGGACGTGTGATGGATGGATTGCAGGAGCCAATCCACCACTCGCAAGGCCCATCTATACCGTCAATGCCAGAGAAGACATACAACCTTCCCGACCTACCTACAATCTTGGAGCCTGAGATGGAGGCAATGATCGATGCATTGATTCCCATGGATGTCGAGACATCTGACCCGCTTAGAGAGGAAGCATCCATACCATTATATGATGGGTGCTGAGTATCTCGGTTGAAGACATTGCTTGCACTCTTAAGTGTGGAAGCAAAATACGGGTGGAGCGATACGAGTGTGACCGAGTTATTCAGGTACCTTGCACATAGGCTTCATTGAAATTTTTTTTTGACACTATTATTGCAAACATTTGTGCTTTTGCAAGGTGTTTTATGATTTTTTTCAGGTTATTGAAATATCATATATTACCACCTGCAAATACCATGCCTAAGTCTCGTGATGATGCACGACATGTTTTACGGAAGCTTGGCATGGACTACAATAACATCCATGCATGTATCAACGACTGCATACTGTTTCAAGATGAATACGGGACTATGGAGATATGTCCAAAGTGTGGTGCTCACAGGTATCGACAGGACTTGCAAGGGCAAACCATCCCTCAAAAAGTTCTCAAACACTTTCCGCTCATCCCCCGCATAAACCACATGTTTTGCACGTCCAGCATGGCAAGCTTGACAACGTGGCATGTGCAGAATAGGTCCACGGATGGAGTTCAACGAATATCAGCGGATTCGCGCGCATGGAGCCACATTGACTCTACCTTCCCAAGCTTTGCGGGAGAGCCAAGGAATCTTCGGCTCGGTCTCGCCATGGATGGTGTGAACCCATTCGGTCTGTGCTCGACTTCTTACAGTGTTTGGCCTATAGTGCTTGTCAACTACAACATCCCTCCATGGCTTTCTACGAAGAAAGGACATCTCATCCTTAGCTTGCTCGTCCCGAGCCGCTACATAGTAAAAAATATGGACGTGTATCTTCGTCCATTAGTCGATGAGCTTAAGATTTTGTGGGAGGAGGGGGTCACTGTGCAAGATATGAGCAGGCGCGATGGTCGGCGGTCAGCCAACATTCGAGCCATTCTCATGTGGATGATGCATGACTTTTCGGGATTGGGAGAGTGCTCACATGAGCAGACCTCCGTTCTCTCTGGTACTATCTATATTTTATCTCATTCAATCAAGTATTCACTAGGTCGTGGCTCGCCTTACAGGTCTGGTTACCTCAGGTTATCATGCATGTCCATTGTGTGGGCCACAGTTAGACTCCCGAAGGTCACGAACCATGAAGAAGATGGTATATCAAGGACACGCCACTTTCTTGCCAGAGGATCATGAACTCAGGAAAGGTTTTCTTGGACGACCTCCAACACGTATGAACGCTGCAAGCTAGTACGAGCTGAAAATGGTAAATCCGGAATCACATCCAAATGGAATGCGACAGTTCTCTGTTTTCTACGAGTTGCCATATTGGACCCACTTATAGGTCAACCACTTGTTGGATCCCATGCATATTTTCAAGAATGTGGGCAGCTTGCTATGGGACCACATCACAGGAAAGAGAGACACTATAGGGTCACGAATGGATTTGAAGGAGGTAGGTAAGATGGAGGCGCTTTGGTCGCAGTCGAGTGCTGAAGGGGGAGTGCAGCTTCCTCGCAGTCCTTGGGTTTTGTCCACCAAAGAAGAGCGCATTCTGAAGCAAGTAATCAGGTCTATCCGCACTCCGACGGGTATGATGCGTTCTCTCAGGTCCGCATTTTCTAAAGATG
This sequence comes from Lygodium microphyllum, assembly GCF_053477565.2. Lineage (NCBI taxonomy): Eukaryota > Viridiplantae > Streptophyta > Polypodiopsida > Schizaeales > Lygodiaceae > Lygodium > Lygodium microphyllum. The sequence continues at coordinate 41,371,621 of NC_141160.1, read as the reverse complement.
ACCAATTGTCGGGGATAAAATCCCATGATTGGCATAAGATATGTCACGTTTGTGAACAGAATGGATTGTAATTAGCGTGGGAATTTTGTAATTTGAAAAGTGGCCATTATTCATAATGCTTTCTCATTTGTGGCAGTTTGTCCTACCGATCGCGATCACAGGATGCCTTACTCTAGAAATTCGCGGGACCATTTACAAGTTGTCGACTTTGGTGCAATGGATCTCACAGAAAGAGATTAAGATGTCCTCTATTGAATCCGCGAGGCGGGGAGTAGTGGAGACGGTCTGTCTCTTTGAGAAATACCTGCCCACTAGCATGCTCACGATACAAGTCCACCTTCTTGTGCATCTTGTGGACGAAGTGGAGATTGCTGGACCTGTCCATATGCGATGGATGTTCTTCCTGGAGCGCTTCATGAAAACCCTGAAAGGCTTTTTGCGACAACGAGCTCGGCCAGAAGGTAGCATGGCCGAAGGTTGGTTGGTGTCAGAGGCGTTAGTGCATATCTCACAATGGCTACCAACGGTGGGACCAGACAATGAAATGCTATGGACGCTGAAGGACGATGATAGACTGACTGGAGATGTGGTGGTTGGAAATGGGGTAAGAAAAAAGAATGGATGCCTCAATGGAAGAGAAGGTGAATCGCTTTTGTATGTTGCACCATGCCTCCATGGAGACGTGGCTCGCCAAGTACCAGATTGCAAGGCAAGATCGAGAGGAAGCGCGAGCTGAATTCCAACGCAGTACGAGTCATCGACCGATTCGATATCCCAAAGGCATGGAGGAGATGCCGTGGTTTATGTCAACACGATGGTTGCATGGAGCCTTGACCGTAGCATCCAACGAAGGGACAGAGGTCTCAATGGAGGAGTGGGAGTTCTCGAGGGGATGTAGTCTAAAGGTGATGAGGGGTTTAGAATATGTCGTATCTAAATTTTATATGCGACATGTAATTTGAGTGTTTCAATGTATAGTACAAAATATATAGTGCAGTGTGGTTGCACGGACGACATTTTCACGTGGAGCGTATTGACAAAATGCGCTCCACAATGGACTGTGGTATCATGGCAAGGTTTGAGCAAGAGAGCCAGCGACGAGCAACGGATCCGAACACGGTTGTGGATGAGATGGAGTATTTTGGGAACTTGCAAAGTATTATTACGGTGGATTACCGTAGCTTCTCCATGATACTATTCGATGTGCAGTGGTTCAAAGTGGTACTTGGAGGAGCTAGAGCAACAGTTCGACGAGGTCCATCTGGATTTCTCGAAATAGATTCCGAAAAAAAATGGACGGATTTGCGTGACACCTTTGTGTTGCCGGCCCATTGTGAATAGGTGCATAGAGTCATTTGCTTGCTAATTGTAATACGACATGGTTTATGTCACAATGGTTTGAACTCGCTTTGTACGTGTTTGTGAACATGCAATCTTCTATCCAAACCCCCGACAACCTCGATGGTGGTATGTTATACCTTCAACTCCTCGAAGTGCGAGAGTATATAATCAAAGCGATGTTCTGGGCATAGATGAAGATAATATGCAAATAAAGGGGTCGATATTACAAGGGGTGGAGGTCGTCGCAAGCTTGGAGCCCGCATCGGCTAACAATGATGGAAATACAGGAGTCCAAGAATTTTTTGAGAACGAGGCAGACTCATTCTTTTGTGGTGACATGTCTATCGACCTTCCAGTGTATGCAGAGTTGTGTCAGGAGATTAATATGGAACCATATGATACTTCATTCTTGGAGAATTGTATTACTCAATTCGTTGTTTAGATCTTCCATAAAGGTACATAAGATATGCATTTTAAGATGGATTTTTTAAAAATGATTTATATTACTGTGATTTGTATAGTTTAAATTGATTATTCTAACACCATTTTTTATCTGTGCAGGTGACATTGTCAGGATGAGTCGAGGGATGAGTGATGAGGAGTTTCAGGACATGATGGCACGCATGTCTCCAGACCAGCTCACGAGATTTAGAGAGATGGCAGACCAGGAGCTGTCTCGTTCTTCGTCAGGGCGCTCTGCTAGATCTGTTTCAACGCGATCAGATGCTTCAGCTTCGAGTAGACGATCTCGACGCTCACGACTTGGGCCAGAGGGAGGGACTGCATCGGGATCAGGGGGATGCTGTTGTGGAGACACGGATGTGGTGTCTCCGTCTCGTTGTTCAACTCGAGCTGCATCACCTCCAGGATTTGTCACACCTATGGGGACGTCTACTCCAGTTACTCCGGCTTTTGCGCAGCGGCTGTCAGGTGGCACCCCTTTGAGTGCCACTCCGAGAAAGGTTACCCCCGTCGGTACACCGGATGTAGAGGGGTCTCCTGGATATGCCCAGGAGCATGGACAAAGATGGAAGAGGACCCATCTTAGGCAGACTCCTAGGGGTTATGGATATCCGGTTGATAGTAGGTTAGGAGCCATCATCATGAATGATGAGGGGAGGAGGGTGATGGCTCGCATGAGAGAGTTGTGCCAACAAGTTTTTCGGTACAACGTCCTGGATCATTGGAAGAACATACTGGAGGGGAGCAAGGACTACATAGTAGCATCCTTGCACGAGGAGTTTCCGGTGCCAGCCGTAGTAGATAGATTCTCTACAGGCTGGATGATGGATTGCATGCGTGCATACATGTCACATAGATGATCCGACGCACGCAAGGCAATCAAGAGTGGGGCTGCAAAGCCCGAGTGGTTAGATGTAGACGACTGGCGCCGACTGAGGGAGGAGGCTACAGATTCGCTAGGACGTTTTAATCAGCACAGCGGGAGGCAGCGAGGGCACGACTCGAGGCTGGAGTGGTCCATCATCTTGGGAGTGGCAGCCACAGGACATATTTGGAGGACTTTGTAAGTTTCTCTTTTGTTTTGCTTGTTTGTTTTTTTGAAATATTCTATGTACTAACAATCATGTTTCTAACAGTTAGCATTTTGTTTTCTTTGCAGCACTCCATTACAAATCGCGATCCGCAAGGCCTTGAGACTCGATATGCAGAGAGGCACGGTCTCAATGCATTGATCGACCGATTGTATAGACACGGCGGCCCTGTAAGTCACTCATCTTTCTTGTCCGTAGTTACCATGAGATATTTGAATGCATTATTGTATGGTGGATTGATGTGTTGTTTCTTTTTCTGCAGAATCCGTTCGATGCTCCTTTGCCGTGGGACGAGCTTTCGGGGGACGAGGATTTGTAGCTCGCCCTTGGATCCTTGGAGCTCACACACTTTTAGTTTTTAGTCGCCTGATCTATGTATACATTTTCTATGTATTAGTGATATCCTGTCATGATTGTACCAATCGCATTTTATGCGATCATGTATTTATTTCATGTATCAGTTTTATGATTTCAGTATACATTCTTTTTTTTTGCAAGCGCTTTGTATATAGTAGTGCAGAAACTATTTTGTATGGCTCTCATACAGCACACAGTGCTATATGCTGCTCTGCCACAATTTTTTTTTCCCCTGTTACCATCGCTATTTGCATCGCAAATTTACTGCTCGTGTCGCTATTGGCGTCGCTATGTGCGTCGAAAATTTACTGGTTGCGTCGCTATATGCGTCGCTATATGCGTCACATTTGCGACGCATATAGTGACGCCAATAGCGACGTTTCTATGGCGTCGTCAATAACGACGCTTTTTGCGACGACGGGGGCAAATTTTGTTGTTTGTATTTTCGTCGCTTTAAACGTCGGTATAAGGTCTATATCTTGTAGTGCAAGATCAATAAGATGAGTAATCCCATGACATTCTTTAAAATTATTCATTGTGGAAGTTGTTGCTTTGTTCTGCCATAGCTAGGGTTTAAGAAGGTGAAAGAGAGACCTTAAAAGGTTGAAAAGGATGCTGCCCTGCTGATTAATTATGCTATCTTGACCATTGATCACCATGGGATTGATTGAAGCTTGCTAAAGAGAGAGATTGGAGCTACACATCTCAATGCAAAGAATGGCACAAATTTTGGGCTACTTGGTGATGCTTAATCCCTAGCAAAGTTTCTCAATATGGCTCTCATAATGCTTGGCTAAAACTCTTAATTCTTTGCCTCAAGGTTAGAGAAGAAGATAGAGTTCTTACTAATCAAGAAGGGTTGATTCTTCTTGGCCACCATGAAAGCTTCTCCCAAAATTTTGAAAGAAAAAGGAAAGAGAATGCTTGTTTGAAAAGTGACTACACTTCTAAGTTAAACCCTAACTAACTCTATTTTCCCTTTCTTTAATCATTTTACCTCTAGAATGTCCTATTTCTTGTTCACAATGTGCCATTTTTTCCATGATGCCACCAACTCGGTCTCCATGTACTACATTTAACTTTAACTAGGCTGAAAGACTCCTTGATCTTTACACGTGCCCACTTCAAGGCTAACATCTTGTCCTTGAGAAACTAGAATGTAACTAGTTTGAGAAGGTAATCTAGGGAAAGATTGTAACCAAATGGATGAAAGATGGATACTCTAATACCACTTGTCAAGAAGAGGACTAAGAGGTGAGAGAAAGGAGTGTAGCAAGTAGAGAGAAAAGAGGAGAGAGAATGAGTACTGACGAGGAGAGAGATTGACTAGAAAGAAGAAGAGAAGAGAAGAGAAGAGAAGCCATGGGAGCTATAAACAAGAAGGTGAGATGAGAGACAATAATTGTATTATTTCCAAAAGTGATGAAAATTACATGGCTCACACCTTTTATACCCTATGTCAGTGTGACAAGGTATTATTAATAATCTTTCTCTAAAATATGTCTTATTGGCTTCTTACAAAAAAGACATGAACACCCTTGCCGTTTCTCCTTCTAACCCTATTTAAAGGAGATCCCCTCTTCTCATTTTCAACACACAAGGACAATGAGTGAACTCTTGATAGTGAGAGAGGGAGGGATAATCATGAGTCAACGGTGAGAAACCTGTACATGAAGAAGCTGGAAGTAGTTCATGAGCTATCTTTCTACCCCAAATTCCTTTATTTTCCTATCCTTCCCATCCACGATGGCCCCTCACAAGTGCATCGATATAGTGGGGCCTTTGAGCAACCATTATGTCAAAATTTTGGCCATTAATATGGTCAATGTATAGTATTTTATTTTTTATTATTAATAAATAACCAAAATAATACCTAACTTTTTAGAAAATTTATGTTAAAGTTAAGATGATTTCCATTTTTATTTAAAATTTTATTTATATTTAATTTATTATATAGACTCCTTTAAAAATAATAAATTAATATTTATACTATTTTCTTAGTATCTTTATCCTTTAAAATTAGGAAATATAATCAAAATATCAAATATTTAAGAAAATATGATCAAATAGAAAATAAAAATTAATTAAGTATGATTAAAATATTAATTTTTATTTAATTTTATTTAGAAAGTCATAAAAAATTATAAATAATTAGAATTAATACAGATTCATCAACAACTTAGATTGAACACTTAAGTTAGTAAATTTATTAAATCATTAATTTTAAATTTATTTTTTTCATAAATTAAAAATTGATAAAAAATATTTTTCTTAAAAATTGTGATTTTTATCTATATTATTTATAGTACTTGTATAAATTAGGATATATACTTTAATTACTGTAAGTTAATATTCTTTTTACAAAGAAATATTAAATTAGTTTCATTATTTTGTTAAGAGTGAGTTTACATGCAATGAAATACTTGGTCTATTTTTACGAGTGAAAAAATAGAAAATAAGGTGTGATCACATGCATGGAAAGTAAAATACATACAAACACATGAGATGAACTTTGTTTATTGTGAAATCATGGAAAAGTTCTATTTGTTGATTTTTAATTTATTTTTTGAAAATAAAATGATTTATTAGTGAAAATTTTAGAAATTGATTATGCTTGCTTAAGGCATGTAAAAAATTATACTAATTACATCTATGGCTTGAACAATCAAACATGAATGAGGTGTGATGCTATCTTCAGTGCCACCTTGGTTACTCTTCACCTAGAGTATTTGTACATTAAGATATATGAGCTCAACATGATTTAGTGTTGGAAGGCCCAGGAAGAATAGGGCAAGGGTGATAACTTGGATTTGGGTTGGTATGCTTTTGAAGAAATTTTATATAAGCTATTTTTACATATTATAATAATGTGGTGGCATGCATGTTTAAATACTAAATTATGCCTCAACACCATGTGGGTGAACAAATTTTCGATGGAATCACCTATAGTTTGGTGGACCCAATTAATCTAGTGGATTTTCCTAAAGTAGAATAAGGACTGACTCAGTTAAGTACCATTTTAGGGGGCTAGTGTGAGATTATGCCTTAGAGGCAAAGAGGATGATGCTTAGTTCCCCTTCATTTCTCACTCTCATTGAGCCACTTGTAGTGCTTGCCTACCTCAACCTTGGATGATTCATGAAATGTGTTGGTTTCAAGTTCAATGTTAGTTTGCTCTGCTAGAGACTCTAGTTATGTCTTTAGGTACATGTAGGTTGATCCTTGTGGAATGAGGCTAGGTGCTTCGCATGTAAGGTAGACCTAGGAAACGCCTGGTCATCTAAGTCCAAACTATACTGTGCCCGCTCGAGCTTTCATTGGCGATATATTCTTAGTTTCCCATCAAGAGATGTCCTAGAAAGTCCATTCTCCCACTTCCCTCAAGAGACTATTTTCAATAATTACCTAATTACCTAATTACCTACCACTTTAGGTTTAACATATAAAAGTAGCTTCGTTGAATTATCTCGTGATATAAATTTGTTGCATGCCTTTAATTCACGACACAAAAATAGAGTAAAGCAATTCCTTCTTCATAGTTCCTTTTTAAAAAATTACTTTTTATAATGTTTTCTATTTGAAGGTATTATTCTCTCCAAGTTTCATTCCCCAACTAGTATTGGAACTTCCAGGACACAGTCTGGAAATCGAAGGGTACTTGGCAGTTCGTAAGAGCCTAAGGAGTTTATGGACCAAAGCCCCCTAGTATCCTCACCTCCTCCTGTCGACTAGAGTTCCCTACGACAAGACCTTTTGCATCATGATTGGTCTAAACTCACTAACATGAAACAAAAAAAAAACCCCTTGGAGTAGTTTTTTTAAAAAACGCTGTCCTTGTGAAGGTCTAGCACCATCGAGAACACTGCCTCAGTCGGTGTTCTATGCTCACTAGAATATTGCCTCAGTTGGTGATGTACTTGGTCATCCGCTTCTTAGCTTGATGATTTTGGAAAGATTAGTACCTACTAACTTGCAATCACAAACATCTTAAATTCGAATGCATTATACATAAAAAGTTTACTTTCAAGAGACAAATATTTTCTTTCAAAAATAATAACATCAAGGCAAAACTCAGCGTAAATGGCAATATTAGCGTAAGTAAGTGGGAATATTAACAAAAGTGGCAATACCTTCCAATAGTCTTTCTGGATTTCAATAATTTTATTCTTGAGAACAACTCCCTTGGAGTTTCATGGATCCTTGTCCACGATAAGAGAAATCTTGGTTAGTTTTATTATGAAAAGTATTTTTTTGACAATTCCATCACAAGGTCTTTTATATTAAAAAAATTAGCGTATGTGATTACCCATTAGAGGTTTTGTTTGATCAACACAAATTAAAAATATTAAATCTTTTAGGGACATAGTACCTTCCTTGTGCTCGCTTAGGTTCATCTTGTACAAACCCAAGTTGCCCCTTGGAATTTGCGATTAAGAATTCCTTTAAAAGATTATAAGCAGGAAATGAATAAAAATCCTATCTTGTGACTACAACTTTTGTTGCCAATTCATGGAATGGTGGCCTATTAGCTACCTTTATTATAAAAATATAGTACTTGGGGGTCCATGATGGGTGCTTGGTTGATGGTATTCACAACTTCACTTGTAACCCCAAATACTTGTCATTCTGTTTATAGTGATTGTGTCTGCAACTTTATTGGGAACTCCTACCTTTGTCAAAAATCCCCTTTATTGGTAGCTTTATTTCAAAATATTCCCAAGCTCCTTTGCCAAAAATCCCATTTATTGGTAGCTTGGGAATAATTAGATTGATGGAATTTTGATTGATGGTGGGGGAAAGGTGATCAATAAGAATTTATAAAAATTTGAGAAGAGTCTTGATTCCATAGAGAAATAGGATAGAAGGGATGGAGAATTTGATTCCAAGAGTTCACAAAATATCCTCCTTGTCTTCCTAACGAGGGTTCTTGTCCTCATGCATTTCTTGCCCCACTTCCTCTTGCTCTATACTCCTAAAAAGGGCCTCTCTTCTCTTGCTCAGACTACCCTCAATGGCTCCTCATGCCTCACATTTATAGCTAAATTGTAGAAGAATGGCTGTGGCACCAAGAAGAAGAGCTCTTTATGGAGGGTATCTTGGCAAATGAGTCATCTAGAAGCTTTCAAGATGCAATTTGATGCTAGTGATTTGATCTTTGAGGTCTAGAGAGGCTACCAAAGATGCCATGACTAATTTGCCTAGCTCTTAGATGATCTTGCTTCAATCTAGGCCTCATATCGAACTGAGAAAAGGGGGAGATTGCTAGAGCTTCTTGTTGAGATTGAGAAGGAAGATTCCATGATTTTTTTCCTTGTTTTTATTTTCCAGATTCGAGGGGGGGGATGAGGGTGCTGTTTTTTTGACCAAAAGAGGTGGGGGTGGCGCCTTCAATCGTCGTCGACTTCTCTTCATTAAGCTTTTCTCTTTTATAAAAAAAAAGCTTAAGGATTATTTTTCCTGAAGCTTTAATCCCTTTGCAAGTCAATTCTTAACTTGCTTGACTTGCTCAAGTTCTTAAATGTGTTTGGTCTATCCCAAACTTACTAGCCATAATTGCCGTGCATATGGCAATTCTTGTGTAGATATATTCATAGTCGTATTGGACTTGGAAGGTGTCAGGGTTATGAACTTTGCACTATTTTTGTTCAAGACTTCCTTTATTTAATGGTCTAGAATCCTTCAAGTTCAATTGCGAGAAGTCGGGAAGGTTGAAAAATGAGGTTGGTATATCACATTTTCTCCCCCTTAGAGGAATCAAGATGTCCTCGTCTTGAATGAAACTCGCGATATTGGTTACATAGTGATTTCTTGTCAATCCAAGTGGTATCCTCTTTAAGGTAGTCTTTCCATTGGACAAGGTACTCTCTAAGGGTTTTGCTTCTTAGAGTTTTCTCTCGCATGTCAAGTATCTTTTCTAGTTGAAGTTCAAGGACTCTTTGACTTTGCATTACAATTTGTTGATCATTAAGTACATGATTTGGGTTAGGAACATAAGCTTTCATTAAATTAACATAAAATACATTATGTACTTTCAAGTTATTAGGGAGTTGTAGCTTGTAGGCATTTGGTCCTAGACACTTTAGCACCTTATATGGCCCACCATACCTAGGACTTAGCTTCTTAAATTCCCCCAAAGATAAGGAACTTTTCTTTGGACAAACTCATAGGAAAACCATGTCACCTTCTTTGAAAATGTGTTCTCGCTTTCGCTGATCAGCATATGCCTTATGTTGATTCTTGGCGGCTTGAATATCTTGCCTTATAGCTTTCACTTTGTTGATCCATTTCTTTCAACATTTGCCTAAATGCTTCTACTCCTAGGGTAGGATCGGAAAAATTTAATGGTATAAGAAAATCTTGCCCATATAGTGCCTGATAAGGAGTCATTTGAATACTTTGATGGTGTGATGCGTTGTAGGCGAATTCAACAAGGGTAGCTATTAGATCCACTGTTTGGGTTTCCTATTACAATAAGCTCGTAGTATGTCCTCAATAACTTAGTTGACCTGCTCTCTTTGACCATCAGTTTGGGGATGGTAAGAAGTATTAAAGCAGAGTTGGGTTCCTAAAGCTTTGAACAAACTCTTCCAAAAGTTTGAGGTGAAGAGAGAATCACGATCACTGATGATTCTTTGGGGAATCCATGTAACCTGAAAATTTACTTAATGAAAAGCCTGGTGATATGGGAAGCCTTGTAATTGGTTTTTATAAGAATAAGGTGGGTAACTTTGTTAGCATATCAATGACTATCATTGTGGAGTTATATCCTCCTTTTAAACCACGTTAATCAATATAAAGGTGGAGTGTTCTGTTTTTATTTTTTTGAAATAAAAATGGGGCTCCCCATGGTGAATTACTTGGCCAAATGTATCCCTGGTCTAAGATGCTTGACTTGTTCTTTTAGCTCAATGGCTTTAGGAATTGACATTCGGTAGGGCCGTTTGGCAACGAGGGCAGTGTCCGGAATGAGTTGAATTTCGTGATCTACTTCCCTTGTTGGCGGAAGTTTTGTTAGGTCTTTTGGAAAAAAATTCCTATATTCTTTCAGCCAAGATGGTTGATCCTTGGCTTCACTATATTGCACAACCTTGTTGAGTTTAATTAGATAGATGGGCAATCCTTTCTTTAGTCCTTTTACTATTCGAGAGGCTTTAGCCAGTTGAAACTTAGGGTTCCCTGCTTCTTCCTTAGTGGTTACTTGTTCTCCCTTTGAGTTTTGGAATGTGATTTGGCCCTTTTTGTAATGGATATGCATTATTTGGAATTAACCTGCAATCCATTCCTAGCAGACACTCATAAGCCCCAAGATTCATAACTTGGAAGTTGATTTTGGAAGAATTGCCACCCAAGCTAAATTCTACCTTGCTAACTTATTGTGTTGATAGATAATTCTTTGCCGTTTGCTAACTCTATGAGCAAACTAGGTGCACGAGTAGTGTTTAGGCCTAGTCTTTTCACACATTTTGGTGATACAAAAGAGTGGGTACTTCCACAATCAATTAAAATTCGAAAGGGTTTACGCTGATAATTTGCTAGTGTTTGAATTACTGAGAATTTGCAATTTGGGCCCTTCTTATTGAAAGTGACGTGTACTTTGGCTTTTTTCATATTGGATTCCATTGTGGGATCTTTATCATTATTGACCCTCTTTAGGTTTATTCTAGTAAAATTTCCCTTAGCATCTTGGCTTTGCTTGTGAAGACCTTGGCCAAGCTTCGGAAACTGCCTCTTGAAATGTCATGGTTCCTTGCAATAGAAGCACCTTGAAGCCTCATTGGTCTTTCCTATGGGTATAAAGCTCCCCACTACATTTGATTTGGATTTCTTTGTCTTGTTTGGTTGGTACTACCCTTGGGCTCCTTTTGCACATAACCTTGGAAGTTGCCCTTACCTTGACTGTTTTCTATTCCAAAATTTTGCATTTCTTGGCTTTTTTTCAATCTCCTAAAGTATTGGAGCATCTCAAATCAATGCATCCTATAGTTCTGACGGTCTCATTGATTCAAGACATGTACTTAGGGGTAGATTTAGACCATTGCAAAATTTGGATAGTTGCTATGAAACATCCATTGTAGCTGCATATTTTAGAAGTGTTACAAATTTGGAGTAGTAAGCTTTTAGGGTTAGGCTTAACTGCTTTAGATCGAAGAACTCATTCATCTTTTGGGCTTGATATGTGGACGGAAGATATCTCCTACACACAACATCCTTAATATTGTCCCAAGTGATAGTGCTTGGACATTCTTTGGTCCTTGCACCCCTGTTTCCACCAAGATGGGCATCTCCTATGAGTTTTAGTTTGGCGATCATGGCTTGATTTGATGGTGTAATCTCTACAACAGTGAAATAGTCTTCTGTAGATTCTATCCATGTTTTTGCTTCAGTTGGAACGTCCCTCCCCTTTACCATCAATCTCCAGTGGGTTGTACTGCTTCTTGAGAAGAAATTTCTTCTCTTGAGCTTCTGTAGTATTGAGATTCAGGGTGATGTTCTTGAGAATTATGAAATTTTATGATTAATTTTCTCTCCAACTATATTCAAAAAACATGTTTACTTAATCTACATCATTAATTTAGAAAAGAAATTATGTACTACTTGTCCTTTTGATAATGATCAAGGTTTACACTATAAGAGAGAGTTTTAATTTTTTTAAAATCTCACCAAATGAATAATATCTTTCCACTATTTTTGATTATCAAGGAGGCAAATGAATGGAGAAAAATAATTCTTTGCGTCAATAGGAAGGGAATACCTTATTTAAGTAGTTCGGGAGCCCATATTATTTTGGAAAAGGTTTTTCTACCACAATCCTGACATGTCATTGTGATACATCCATCACATAGTAATTAGGATTTTGGGAATAGATATCCAGAAATGTATATTTTGGGGGAAGATCCATCTTTCTTGTAGTTTGCAGCACAACTGGAGCATCCTACAACCATGACTCGATCAGCTGATATAACCTTTGTAACCTCCTCATAGATGTACAGGCTTAATTTGACTTGTCATCCTCTAGTGAACATGTTTGAGTTTACCCTGGCCTCATAGAAGAGATAAATCTTGGCAACCTTAAGGACTTCCATCCACCTTAATCTCTTTAAATTATTCTGGAGGTAAGCAAGTCAGTTTGCATCAATGTAACAATACCCTCCACTTAACATCCATCGCCTTTCGTAATACAAGGGTGAAGGACTGTATATCTGATCTAATATTCACATCATCTGGTTTCTCCAGCTAAAACTAGAGGAGTGCATTGTTGACATAAACATAACTTGGAAAATCAAGAATCGTTTCTAAGGTTTGTCTTTCTACCAGAACTCAAGAACACATATTAACAAGAGAATATTTTCACTATTTAAGGGAAATATATTTTGTGTTGTAAATATAACTAGTTTTATTTACTTGCATTGTGTGCTATATCAATGTGTACTCTGATACCAACTCTAACATGCGTGCTAATCTTTCCTTGATGGTACATTCTTAGTAGTCCATCAAGAGATGTCTTAGAAAGCATCATCCAGGATTTCGATGAAAACCCTCGTAGTTTGCTAACTAGGCTCGCTTGAGTCTACTCCATAGTAGAAGTTTCGGTCGTTCCCACGAGGATTGGGACCTGAGTCTTTTGGGTCAAATCAACTACTAATGGTTGACTAGTATCAGTTGTTCTAGATTCCATCCCTTATATGAATTGCTAACTGAAATGGACTTATGTTGCATTTGGTTCAAAGAGAATGGGAGAAGTATGATACTTTAATTCCTTCTGCCCGGGGTTCTAAAGTGATGTGAGTCAGACTTTCTGATCTCTAATGGTCCATCAAAGATGCAATTTTTATTCCTTCTTAGGAAAGCTCTGAGTTTACCAAGACCACCCAACCATATGTTTAGATCCATTAGGGTCCATCCTCGCGCTTACCTCAAGAGAGTATTTTTAATTACCTACCACTTTAGGTTCAACATATAAAACTAGCTTCATTGAATGATCTCCTGATACAAATTTTTTACACGTATTTAATTCATGACACAAAAGTAAAGTAAAACAATTCCTTCTTAATAGTTTCTTTTAGAAAAATGACTTTTTACAATGTTTTCTATTCAAAGGTATTATTCTCTCCAAGTTCGGTTCCCCAACTAGTATTGGAACTTCTAGGACACAATCTGGAAATCGAAGGGTAGTTGGTAGTTCCTAAGAGCCTAAGGAGTTTATGACCAAAGCCCCTTGGTATCCTCACCTCCTCCTACCGACTAGAGTTCCTACGACAAGATCTTTCGCATCATGATTGGTCTAAACTCACTAACGTGAAACAAAAAAAGAAAACTTCTTGTTGTAGGTTTCTTTTTTTTACATTGGCCTTGGGGAGGTCTAGTGCCATTGAGAACACTGCCTCAATCGGTGGCGTTCTGTGCTCACCATAATACTGCTTTAGTCAACAATCTATACTCAGTCATCCGTCTCCTAGCCTAATGACTTTGGAAAGATTAGTACCTAACTTGCAATCACAAACGTCTTAAATTCGAATGCATTATACATAAAAAGTTTGCTTTCAAGACAAATATTTCCTTTCAAAAATAATAACATCAAGGCAAAACTTAGCAACATACATGGAAACATTAGTATAAGTGGCAATATTAGTGTAAGTGGTAATATTAGCATAAGTTAAAATACCTTCCAATAGTCTTCCTAGAAATTCCCTTCCTCGCGATCTAGTTGGACTGAATCTAAACAATAATTTTATTCTTGAGAATAACTCCCTTGGAGTTTCGTGGATCCTTGCCTATGATAAGAGAAATATTGGTTAGTTTTATTATGAAAATTATTTTTTTGAAAATTCCATCACAAGGCCTTTTATATACCAAAAATTAGAGTATGTGATTACCCATTAGAGGTTTCATTCAATCATTAAAATAAAAAATATTAAATCTTTTAGGGACACAATACCTTCCTTGTGCTTGCTTAGGTTCATCTTGTACAAACCCAAGTTTCCCCTTGGAATTTGTGGTTAAGAATTCCTTTAAAAGATTATATGCACGAAATGAATAAAAATCCTATTTTATGACTGCAACTTTTGTTGCCAATTCATGGGATGATGACCTACTAGCTACCTTTATTATAAAAATATAGTACCTGAGGATCCGTAGTGGGTGCTTGATTGATGGTATTCATAGCTATGTTTATAACCCCAATACTTATCATTCTGTTTGCAGTGATTGTGTCTGCAGCATTATTGGCAACTCCTGCCTCCGTAACCTTTGTAACTATTCTTTGGGGCCATGATATTTAATCACAAGATTTGAAAATTGAATTTTTGGCAAAGGAGCTTGGGAATAATTAGATTAATGGAATTTTGATCGATGGGGGAAATGCAATTGCTAAGAATTTAGAAAAATTTGAGATGAGTCTTGATTCCATAGAGAAATATGATAGAAGGGATGGAGAATCTGATTCCAAGAGTTCACAAAATATCCTCCTTGTTTTTGTGACGAGGGTTCTTATCCTCATGCTTCTCTTGCCCCACTTCCTCTTGCTATATACTCTTGAGAAGGGCCTCTCCTCTCTTGCTCAAACTGCTCTCCACAGCTCCTCATGCCTCATATTTACAGCTAAATTGAAGAAGAAGGGTTGTGGCCAAGAAGAAAAGCTCTTTATGAAGGGTATCTTGGCAAATCAACAATCTAGAAGCTTTCAAGATGCAATTTGATACTGGCGATTTGATCTTTGAGGTCTAGAGAGGTTGCCAAAGATGCCATGTTTGATTCATCTGGCTCTCTCATGATCTTGCTTCAATCTGGGCCTCATCTTGAACTAAGAAAAGGGGGAGATTTCTAGAGCTTCTTGTTGAGATTGAGAAGAACACCATATTAGTCAATTTGGGAATCTCCCAATTCCCATTTTTGAAAACTAAAAAAGAGGCCCGTGGATAACATGTCCATAAGTTTCTCAAAACCCTATCATGTGACCTATCATTGGAAAGCGCTTGAAAAATGGGATCTAAAGAGCCATAAAGCACTCGTTTTGGAGAAATGGTGTTCAAGTTATGGGAAATCCAAAGTTTTGACCATGTGTCCCAAACTTGTGGAAAATTCCCATATTCCCCAATATGGTGTTGAAGGGATATTTCAATATTTTTTTCCCTATTTCGATCAGCCAAATGTGGGGAGGAAAAGGGCTTCGTTTTTGTAATGAAACGAGGGGGGGCACCTTCAGTCGTCGACTTCTCTTCATTAAGCTTTTCTCTTTTTTAAAAAAAAAGCTTAAGGATTTTTTTCCCTAAATATTTAATCCCTTTGCAAGTAAATTCTTAACTTGCTTGACTTGCTCAAGTTCTTAAATGTGTCCCAAACTTACTAGCCATAATTGCCACACATATGGCAATTCTTGTGTAGAGATATTCGGAGTCGTATTGGACTCAGAAGGTGTCTGGGTTACGAAATTTGGACTATTTTTGTTCGAGACTTCCTCTATTTAATGGTCTAGAATCATTCAAGTTCAATTGCAAGAAGTTGAGAAGATTGAAAAATAAGGTCACACAAACACTCCAAGTTAGCATGGTTGGTGGTTTACTAGGAAGGCTCCTTAAATGACTACCAAACTACCCTTCCTAAGTTAAATTAGGGTTGAGTACATTTCAATATTGATTTGCTATTGTGAACATCTTGCTTGAGTCATAATCTTAAGGACTCTTTTAAGAGCCCTAAGAAGTTATAGTGTGGAGCTAAAAGGGAAAAATGTATCTCTATACTATAGAAAGTTAGACTATGTTTCTCTCCTTGGTCTCACATGCATTTTTGTATATTCACACATTGAGAATTTCATATCCTTAAAACTATAAAATATGATGGTCAAATTGAGGTTGTTTTGGTATCTTATTATTGTCTAAAAATCAAACATAACATCAGATTCACTACCAAAAGCAAATAAAACTATATTAGAAAGAATGAAAGCGATTAGAAAAACTGATGATATAATACTAGCTTTAAGTTTCCAAATCATCCTTATTGGGCTTAAACTTCAAACTCACATTTTAGATTGAAGACATCCAAAATTGGCATCAACAATATCACTCTTAATTAGCTTTCTTAGCACACATTTGAAGATCATAACCTTCAAGATCACTCTTTTATCTCAACCTTTAGACCAAGTTTACCAACATTTAAATTTCAAAGTGAAAATTACCTATACTATTTTATCATAAAATCTTGTTTTTTATGTTGAGCTTCCATACTTAACTTCCTAATTGGAGTTGATGAATGGTTCATTGATATTTAGTGTTACCATATTATATATAAAATCTCATTAAAAACCAATGGGGGTCAAACTTGATGGCTACCCACCTCTCACGTTTTACATATTTGGAGTCAATGAGAGTCCATATGAGTTTCAAAACTTTCATATCTCCTCTCAAATGTGAAATGGAAGCTCTCATTGCCTTTCAAAAGGATTAGCAATTGAGCAAATCTTCAAAAGTTTACTACCACCATAGGAAGATTAGGGCATATGCTCCATTATCATAAAGCAAAACTCTTAGTCACATCATGCAAACAATTGAAACATGTTATAGATTGCATGATGCTTTTTGGCCCTACGCCAATGACCCTGGCTTGGGGGTGCATCTAAAAAATTATAGGTATACAAAATGGTTATTTTATTTGACAAATTTACAAAATTATATTTATAAGATTTTTTTTTGCTAAAACTTTAAAAAACATAATATTTTTAAGAAAAAGGGTTCATTTTATTTCCATGAAACATATAAGAAAGGTGAAAATTTTAATACCCTCTAAATGCACATGTAATATATATGGTTTCTCATAAATGTACCCCTTGATGGCCCTAGTGGGAAGTTAATCATCTAAATAGATCTAGGTAGCTTTGGCTTTAAATGAAAGAGAAGTATAGTTGGAGGGTTTTCCAAATCAAAATTTGTAGAAAGAGTGAGATCAAACTCAATATTATTTCCCTTCACCTTCAATGATGCACTCCCTCAAGAGGAACATGAAAGACACAAAAGAAGTGCATTGTTAAAATGCATCTCCTTCCTGAATAGGAGTGATTGGTTAACAAGTAAAAAGACATTGCAAAAAGTATCAATATGAAAAAGTGAAGTTGAGTGGGCTAGGTCAAGGATACACCTCTTGCTAGATATCAAGAAAATGTTTGTGACCTTAAAAGGCCAACCATCTCTTAGACAAAGATGATTGAAGCATAGTTTTTTTTTTTTTTTTTTTTTTTGCAAATTTAGCTTGACTACAATACCTAAAATTGAGTTTAAGAAAAGTAATGAACATTGACACCTTTCTTTATTACAAAAAGGATGCTCCATCATTGGTGACCACGAGATAGGGTGACTCAACCCGTCGAATCCCACGAACAGATCTACATATAAACACAACCACAAAGAGCATCAAGCTGATACAAAATAGATACACAACCAAACACATCAAATCTCTCACCCTATCCCCTATCAAAACCAAGGCATGAAATACACGAGGAGTAGGTCTAGCATAATCTGATAGAAAACCCAAGCTAGTCACTAACCAACTACTCCAACACAGCCAAGCTAAAAAGAACTATCAAAGAGGTCATCCTAAGTGGTGGGCTGAACTACCTACCTAGCTATGGACAACTCAACTAGGAGCTTCTACTAGGCAAGAACTCCTATAGCCTGATCAAGAAATATTATCTTTTAGCACATTGCTCTTTAGCCTCTTATTTTCCATACTCAGGCGTGTAAAAAGGAGAGAACTGAGTGTAGTGACCCAAGGAGAATAGGGCATTGGCCTCAGGTCTTGTCTTGGTACCCAAGGACCTACCAAGCCCTTGCAAGGCGACACTGAATCCTTTTCTAACGCTCGCTTTTATTTTCGCTCCAACCTTCTTGTATTCTTTATTTTTCAGCTAGTTGCCACCCCTCAGAAGACAAGGCATCAGCCTTGGGTCTTGTCTTGTCCCCATGAACCTACCAGGCCTTCGCAAGGCAATAAACAACAACTCAAGGATTTTTCTTTCTTTCCTTTTCTATTTTTATAGGGGTTAGAACCCTTTTTACACACCTCTGTATATTCATATATTGTCTTTTAGATATTTAGGGTTTTGCATCTTTCCATCATTATTTTAGTAGGCTTCTCTAACTGCCTCATAACTACCAGGAACACTTAGAACAGCCGCCTAGCAGGTCAGCAGAACAGGGTCACTAGAATTGCCTTCTAAAACAGGTCTTTCAATACCTAACAATGCCTTGGCAGGAGGCAATGACTACTCAGACCTCCCCTAGACATACAGAGCCTAAACCTGGGACTTCATGCCTCGAGTGCCAGTCCCCAAAAAACAAAAGAAAGTAACCCTTACACACACATATATCATTAATTGCTTAAGGGAAAAGACTTGAAAAGGGGACAAAACCACCTAGAATGGCCACAAGAAGCTTCTTTGCAGTAAAGGCTCCCTCCAGCGACTTCATCAACTTGTATGATGCAATCACTACAACAAAAAACCATTAACTGTACCCGCACCAAACAGATGAATGGCCCTCTTGGCCTAAAGAAATAGCACATTTCACTGCAAACTAGCTGGCCCTCATGGCCTAAAGAAATCAAACATGACACGACAAAACTAACTAGCCTTCCTGGCCTCAAGAAATAGATCATTAAAACCTTAAAACAATTGGCCCTCTTGGCCTAAAGAAATTAGGCAAACTAGCTCATATAGATCCCTCCTTGGAAGAAGACATATATACGAAAATACGCTCCATTCCAAGAGGAAAAATAGGGCGCTTAGCCCTAACCTAAATGCATCAAGTTGTGACCCATACCTCCTGCATATATAGCAAGAGGCATACGCATAAATGTCATCTGATCAACCTATGGGTCTAGGATAATAGTGGTAGATGGGTCTCAACCACTCTTCCCATTACCCATATCAACCATCGCCTGCCATATAATGCATGGTCTGATAACATTCCCCACAAGCGACCAAGTCCAGTCTCATTATGAAGAGCGACCATCTGGACTAGGACCATAGTTGAAAAAGAGGTCCTCTTCATAAGCAAAATTAGCTAAGGAATCCGTAAATTGATTCCAATAACGTGGAATGAGTTGAAGAGATACGCTCTCAAATTCATCAAGTAGGGTTATAGCAGTGCGATGATACATATGAAGGATGGGATTCCAAACTATATATGTCCCATTGAGTTGATTTAAGATCAGTTGGGAATACCCCTTTACCAACAATCGCCGAATACCACCTTTCTTGGCAATATTCAATCCCATAACCAAGGCTTTATAATCTACCATGTTGTTAGTGAATCCTACCTCGAGATAAATAGCTAATTTCATTGCAACCCTACGTCGGGGATCTCGGATAACTACTCCAACACTCCCTTTTTTATTAGGCCCCCAAGATGCTCCATCAAAGTATAATGTGTATGTCCATAATAGGTTTACACAGCCAGCCCATCAAGAACTCTCCTATTCGTAATTATGATAGTCAAAATTCAACATATTGAGAGGATGAACTGACGGCTCCATCCCACTTTCTTCATTAAACTCAACAAGGATGCTTGTCAAAATTTGTAAACAGTGATGGTAGAAAACTTTGATCTCCCACACAAAGGTACCGTCTTCATGCTCAATCACTTTGTATCCTTTGCTCCACCAAATAAGCTTCCCCCGATGATATCTTTACTCGAGATATGGGTGCTCCAAATAAGGGATTAATCGCCCCATCAACTAGTTTAAGCTCTCCTGCACCTCTCAAATCAACCCTAGCATAGACCTGCAATGCATTTAGTGTGTTAGCATATTCAGAAATAATAAGATTTAATCTTATTAAGATTAACCTTATTCTTAAATTCCACTCCCTGTAGATCAACTAATAAATCCATAGACTTATTTTTACCTAACTGAACTATCTTATAAGGGCCATCCCATCTAGGTTCCAGCTTTCCTGGAAATAGCTCCCTACACACATCGTAGTATAGAACTAACTGCCCTTTCTTAAAGGTATATTCTTTCACTTTTAGATTATGCAACCGCTTCATCCGATGTTTAGCCACATCTTGGTGCAACAAACTTTACAACTTAAGTGCATCCAAGTGGGCTATAATCGTAAAACACTCAAATAGGGCATCTTCATCACCCAAAGAATGATTGATTGCAAATCTTATGGTCGAAAACTCAATTTCTAAGGGCAAGACACACTCCTCCCCATAAACTGATTTGAATGGGGTGTGGCCAGTGGCTCGTTTGAACGTCGTATTACCGCAACATATAATTTTGTATCCTAGTCTCGCTTCTTTTCGGAGACTATATTGGATAGGATACCCACAAGCTACTTATTGGTACTCTCAACTTATCCATTTGCTTGCGGATTATAGGGGGTCGTCTTATTATGCTTAATTTTCCATGCTTCAATCGGGCTTTTAATTTCCTTGTTAAAAAAATGGGTTCCATGGTCCGATACTATTTCCTTTGGCAGACCAAAACGGTAGATAATCTGCTCAAGTTGGAAATTGACAGTCTCTTTTGCATTGTCCTACCTCGTCGCCCATGCTTCTGACCACTTTGTAAAGTAATCAGTTGCTACTATAATGGTTTTTTTTTAGTAATCGACGACGGGGTAATAGGTCCCATAAAATTGATGCCCCACTTCTCAAATGGAAGGGTAGCCATAATCGGCGTAAGTGGACGCTTCCTATTCTCTCTACTGTCATGTCTTTGACATGTATCACATCTCTTGACATAATCAAATGAATCCTGGAAGATGGACGGCCACGAATACCCATCTCTTAAAGCCTTCTATGCCATTAACTGCCCAGCAAAGTGCCCTCCACAAGTGAAGTCATGACACTCTTCCAATATAAATGGAACCTCGTCAGGCATTACACATCAGTGATAGATATCATCAACACCTTGCCGATATAGTATTCCTACAATCAAGGAAAATTTCAATGCCTGCTATTTAATTTTCCTCTTCTCTGATTTTGATAAAGTAGCTCCAGTCTCTCCCGTAGAAAGATAGTGCGTTATAGCAGCATACCATGAGGAAATAGACACCGTAGCAATCTTGAACAAAGTTTCCATATCACTTCCTTCAGCCGAGACCTCGTTTGGCTCTCCCAAATCCACAAGACACTTGATAATGCCCTGTAGCTTCTGCGGCTTGCTCTTAATATCATAATCAAATTCCTACAAAGTGATTAACCACTTTGCTAAACAATCAGGCCGCTGTAACTTATTCAACAATAATCGAAGCCCTTCCGCCTTCATATAAAAAACCACCTTCTCATAAAGAATGTAGTGCCTGAACTTTTTGGTTGCAAATACCATCACAAGGCACAACTTCTCCATATAGGTGTAGTTAATTTCCAATATACCCAACTTTTGACTAGCAAAAGCTATTGGATGGTACCACTTCTCCTCCTAAATTTGGGATAAGTAGTAGCTGATACTATACATGGCTGTTGCTAAAAATATACAGAACATTTTGCCCCTTTTAGGTGCTTTTAAAAGAGGTGCTTTGGCAAGCTCCTGCTTCACATCGTCAAAAGATACTTTTCAAGCATCACTCCATGCAAATTGACAGTTAAAGGACAATAGGTTCATCAGTGGCAATGTTCTTTCTGCTAAGGCATTGATAAACCTCTGAAAATACCCTATCGATGACATAAAGCTATGCACTTCCTTTGGAGTATGCGGCGGACTTATGGCGACTATGACCTTAATCTTTTAGGGTCAGTTGTAATTCCTACCGAACTAACCACATGGCCTAACAATAGCCCATAAGGCACTCCAAAGACGCACTTCCGTTGGTTAAGAGCTATGCAAAATTGTCTGCAATGCTTGAAACACTTTCGCAAAATAATCAACTGCCTTTCTCTTATGGTGGCTGCCCCCAGGTCATCAATGAATACTTTCAACTCCTCTAGGGAGATGTCACCAAAGGTCTTGTCGGCGGTTGTTCTTTGCCACAAACCTAGTGTGCATAGACCAAATGCCATCACATGGTACGAAAAGGTATCGAAGATAGTGATAAATGTCATTTTTAACTTAACTTGCTCAGCAATCGCCATTTGGTTATACCTTGCAAAGCAATCCATGAATGAATATATTTCCCTACTCGCTATTCGATCCAAAATTTGGTCAATAAATGGCAACAAGTAGTAATCTTTAATAGAATGTTTATTTAGCTCTCTAAAGTCTACACAAAGATAGATTTGATTATTCTTCTTCTTTCTAATCACAACTGGCGAATACCATTCAGTATGTTGAACGAGGAAGATCAAACCCACTTTTCGCAACTTTTGAAGCTCCTCAAACAGCCTGTCCCTTAATTCAAAAGGTATATGCCTTACTT
Source organism: Lygodium microphyllum (assembly GCF_053477565.2). NCBI lineage: Eukaryota > Viridiplantae > Streptophyta > Polypodiopsida > Schizaeales > Lygodiaceae > Lygodium > Lygodium microphyllum. Next base: position 41,349,022 of record NC_141160.1, on the reverse strand, counting down.
TCTGACGTACAGGGTGGGTACCTTCCTTTACAGGAATGGTATGCACAGCCAGATTGGGAGGAATACCCCTAAGTTCGTCCAAGCAAAGATATCGTGGAACTCTTGAATCAGGGACACATAATCCTCTCTCTCTTCCGAACTGAGCATGGAACCTAATTTGATTTTCTGCGAATCATTAGGCATGCCAAGGTCCAACTCAATAACGTCTGCATCTCCTATTTGATCTTGAGGCTCTATCATCTCATTCAAGGCTATTTGATAAATATCCTCTGTAGTGGACCCTTCTTTAGATCCATTGCTCGATGACGTCTCACTACCAGATGGATCATCTACTGTTTCTAGTTCAGTAGAGGATATAGAAGCTCTCTTACTCTAAGGAGACTCTAGATAAGCATCCACTATTACACGATAGGCACCTCAACCTAGAATCACTCGACTAGCAGGTATATCGGCTTGACAGTCTGTCTGTAGAATCCATGGCCTACCTAGCAAAACTCGATAGCTAGGATGTCCTGCAAACCTTATCACCCTCAAGTCCAGATAGCATACCACGCTCGCAATTGTAACGTGGGCTTTAGTGATGCAACCTTCCGGTTGTCTTAGACTATCATCAACCATCCTAAGAAGTGTGGAGCCATCTTTTTGGATCTCTAGACCTAACCTCTCCATCAAATCTGAACTCATGATATTGATGGAGGATCCAGTGTCCACAATAGTGTGCTCCACTAATATTCCATCCACATACGCTATAACCCTAAGGCAATGCTTTTCAGCATGATCGAACCAATCTTCTCCCACTCTAGCTATGCCCAAAGGTTCTACAATATATCCTATACGTAGGATTTTCTTGAATTCCTTGCGTACTCCTGGAAAAAGTTTAATCAATTGTAGGAGATTTACGTCTGATTTAACTTCGCAAAGAGAACTTGCTAGGTCAAAGTCATGGTAGTTAGTCAAAGTTCTCTTCTCATGTCAAACCATTCTCTCCTTTGGTCTTTCAATTGGCTTTGGTGCCTCTTTTTTAGCCTTCACCTTCTTTCTTGGCAATCCTTTATCCTTCTTGGGATCAACTTTACTACCAACAGGTCTTAAAGGTTCACCTTCCATATCAACTTTACTATCAACAGGTCTTAAAGGTTTACCTTCCATATCAGGATTCAGGACTCGCTTTTCCCTAGCATCTTGCTTAGGGCTTCCCTCGATAGGTTTTACAATTCCTTTGTCACCCTCTTTGATCTTTTGACCTCTTGTTATGGCTAGTAGATTAGAAGTTTCAGTATCATTGACACATACGGCCTCAATAAGGCTTACTCCACTGCCATGAGGCAACTCCTCTATAGTAGCCTTTTCTTGTTGCAGTATTTGTCTTGGTCCCTCATCTTGCTGGAGATTATTTCCTTGTGCCTGATGGTTAACTGGACCTGGTTGTTTACTCCCTTGTTGGAGAGAACTAATCTTACTCTAACATGTAGCAGCTAAGTGGCCAGACTTTCCACAAATAACGCATTTAACATTCGGACAATTCCTAGGGAAATGTTGGCCACCGCACCACTTACAGCTGAATCTTGAGGGGGCACCCTCCTCAAGGCGTCAACTCCCTATCAAATTCTACTGCTTCTTAAGAAAATTGACGTCCACAAATATTTGTCTATATTGTTTAAAAATCATATCGGTATAGTGCTTCATCATGTCCTTAACTTCGCCAAGGACGTTAGAGGCACTTGACTCATAGCCGCAATCATCTATTTGTCATCCCATCGTCCTAACCACTTGATTAGGAGTTGGCTGTTGACCTACTGGGACGACATTAGAATTCATTGTTTGGCAAAGACCAAATGCCATCACATAGTCATGCTAGGAGGAGGGGGTAACATAGGCAAATTCAGAATGATACTCCCTCTCCCATTCGCGTTTGACATGGGGTCCCCTTGACTCCCATTGGTCAAGGCCAAATTATTACCATTCCAATTTATCCTTGCCGCATAAGCCGCTTGCAAACACGACTCTACTCCTTCTGCTTGGGTAATAGTAGTGTCAATGTCAGCCAAACCGACACTTGGATATTGAAATCCAACCCACGTAGGAAATATTACAACTGTGCAGCCATTGGAGTGGGAATATAAGTATTAAGTTTGCAAAGAACTTGCTTTAGTTTCTTGGCATAGGCCTGGACATTCTCATTTGGCTCTTGGCGTCTTACATTCAAGACACGCGACTAATATTGACCACCCTTCTCAGGAGCAAACTCTCTACGGAAAGATATAAAGAATTGGGTATTGCTAGTTATGGTCCCGGCTTCTAGACCGTGATACCACACTTCTGCTCTTTCTTTTAATGTCATGTTGGAGAACATCATTAGGTGTCCTTCGTGTTGGATTCGATAGTTGAAGATGAGGGTTTGGAACTCCTTAATATGGAGTTCTACATCTTCTTCTGCTAACCCATGGAAAATGGGCAATGGTGCTTCTAATGCCGGTAAACCCTATGTACCTGCTGGAATTGCGATGGGTTGTGCCATGGCTACAACCGGATTGACAACAAGAGTTTGCGTAGATGCAACTACACCCCCACTTGTTGTGGGTTGATTAACTAGAAGAAGGGAAGTACCAAGACTTGCACTTGCACTCGAAGAGCTACTCGTAACCCTTAGGTTGCTAGAACCACTACCGCTTATGCATAGTGGGATGCTCCTTTGAGGAGAATAGCGTCGTACAATATCCAACCGCCGTCTAGCCCTCTTAGCATGTTCTGGTTTTTGTATTTTGGCTTGACGGTCCTTGTCAGAGGACATAAACCAAATATCTAGTCCCTAAAAACCCTAGATCCGAGAACAATCACTTGTTGGCGACTCCCGAAAAATGCACCATTGATGGGACCTAAAATGGACCGGCACTGGCTATAGTACTAGCCGGACCTCTAACATGCACAAGACAACCCCATGGCCTCGCGGTCAGGAGCGTCTACATGACACATTGCCCTACCATTGTACATACATTTTGCATTTTTATCGTGTTTATAGTCTAACCCTTAACCTTCTCAGACTCCTCAAAAGGAGACCCTACACATTTTGGTGTAATTCACCACGTAGAACAACATAGAAGGCACTCCTCGGCGATTGTTGTGGCCCCAGTGCAACCCTCCTACACCTTGGGGATTGGCCCCTCGATGCGTTGCTAACACATATATCACATACGAAATAGACTCCGCTCTTGGTACCAACACTTACTTGTCCCCTTGGCCCCACCGTCTAGACCTACAGCTTGGATGCCTTACTCTCTTCAACGTGGGTCATTTATACTTCAACCAAGTCCTATGCATACTAGGAATAGATACCATGTGTATATGATTCATGCAATGGTGGATGATTGTGCACAAATAGTTATGATTTAAAATCAGCCTATGTGTAGTGTAAAAACAACCACTAAGGCTTAACCTCATACTTCAGCCCTGTCAGACATTCACATACATAGATCTCATTTTTTCATTTTTTTTTCCAATGCAAGAAATCTTTTTTTTTTCATTTTCTCTATTTTTTCTATTTATTTTTAATGTAAAATATTTATTTTTTGGTTTTTTTTAATGATTGATCATTTGAACTGAAACTCAACATTTTTCCTCATTTTATCCCATGTCCACTAATTTTTCTCCATTCAAAATTTAAAAAACTATCAATTTCCATCAAAATTAATGTTTTTTGGGTTCTGAAATTTTATAATTGCTGTAAATTAATACAAGTTCTGCATAACAGTGATTGTAGCCCTCAAACATAATGCAAGGAACATTCAAATAAAATTTCAACCCATGCGCACACCATTTAGACCATGAACGATAAAAAACAAGCAAAATTCTTTCATAAAATAGAGCATACCGCCTTTTTGCGTGTTTCAGGTTTCTTGAATATTTAATTGGGACTATATATCAACCAACTAGCCATGGATTTCAGCATAGATCTTTAGCCTTCAGTCTCCTCAACCTCTTGGAACAATCCAGTGCCTCCCGGACAAGCATCCATCTCTCGATTCTCTTCTTGATTCTTGCCACATGAAGTGCCTCTTAAGGGGAGAGAGAGGGAGGAGAGAGAAATATTGGTTTTTAATCTCTTTTCTTAGTGCATCAATTCTTGATCAAATTTTGGTGATGGAGGGCGAAGAATAGAGGCATCTTAGGCCCAAGAGGATTCTCTCTCTCTGTAGATCAGAAAATGACCAATCATTGTTAAGATGGGAGGTGCCAAAAAAATGCGCCCCTCCCCTTCCCCCCCTGCCCCATGGCGTTTCATTTCTTGAGTTTTTCCAAGCTTAAGCAAGCTTAAGCTTTTAAATCCAAAATATCTAGTTCATGACTTTTGCTTTCACACGTAAGTGATTTTTTCAGTTTTAAGGGGGAAAATGACATCAGAATCGAGATCCGTCTAGACGGGTGGTTCCGTGACATCAAAATCTACAAAGATGGGCCCCGTCATGCTCTTCTTGGCTTCGAGATCTAGTAGGTGCTTCACAACCCTGAACCTTGCGGGGATTAAATGGGGGATCAAACAACCTCGGAATGGAGATCTGAGACTTGCGTTGGATTCCTAACGTCATTTTGCATCTAGGATAACTCCAGGTCGGCCATCCGCCACCATTTTATTTTTCATGCAAGTAAGCACTAGCGCTTTAGGGACTTGCCGCTTAAAATCGTACTGATTGCAACTATCGCCTTCGACGAAGTCTATTTTTTCCCCGAAATTCGGAATTTTTAGCTATTTTTAAGCACTTCTCGGCATCAAAAATCATATGTCATTGCGATACATCCATCACATAGTAATTAGAATTCTAGGAATAGATATCCAGAAATCTATATTTTAGGGGAAGATTAGGTAATCCATCTTTCTTGTAATTGCGGCAACTGGAGTGTCCTACAACCATGACTTGATCAGCCGATATAACCTCTTGAACTATCCATCCATCAATACTACGAATCTCCAAAAAGATAGCTTCTTGAACAAGTTGAATATCCAACCACCACAACCCTATCATAGAGAAAAATAACCATGAGACACACACACTTAACGTCTAAATGACACCTCCAAAACAAAGATATCATTATGAATCATAAAAAATTCATCCATGCGTATCAATGAAATGATCCTACTTAAAAGCTTGGTAATTATGGAAATGTTCCATAGCTAGAGATTCATTTGCAAAAGTCTTGGGAGGATTTTGAAAAAACTACAAGTAACACATCCTTTCCAGTAATACAAGATATCGGCTAGGTAAGCAAAGGGCATAAGAGTACAATATATCCAGTTTTTAGGGATCAATATTCACATTCACATTCATGCACAACTTTGGGTTTGACTTCTGATCATTATGCGAATGATGCCAGTGCATGTATGCAAGATACCAAGCAAAGTGAGTGATCAATTTTACTGAAGGATCTAAAGATTGAGAATACTATTGAGCAAAATACAAATAATTCTAAAAAGCTTGGCTAGCAGTCATCCATTCCCTAGAATCAATTGCCAATTTATTTGAGGTCATCTAAGAGAATCAGCTGAACTCCATCCCCATCATCTAGGAATCTTCTTATCGAAGCCTATATAACCACTAACCAATTGAGGGGGATAAGGAATAAAAGTGTTAGGAGAGGGAAGAGGAACAAGTAAGAGAGGATGAAGGGATGGGTAAGAAAAATCATAAAATAAAGAATGAGCTAAAGAGGGATTAGCAGAGAATTTAGGGGAATCAATTAAAAAGGGTGTTAACAAATATGCTGGAAAAGTGGAAAGAATGGCTATTGATGGGGAAGGACAAGAATGAGGAGGGGAAAAAACACGATCTTCAAAGAAAGGACAATGAGTGAAAATAGGAATCTGAGGAGCACCTTGGTGTTGAAATAGAAGGGGTAAAATAACCTATGAATTAGATTGATAAAGTGAAAGATAGGTTTCATATCTATGGGCCATCTTTTAATAATAAGATAAACAAGCTAATAGACCTAAGACAAATATGTGATGATACACATCATGTATGTGAGTGTACCTGCACTCAATGAATTGTGGGTTATGGGTTTGTTGCTTTGGATAGTAGTGGGCCAATGGTCTATCTGATAGAAATTCCAACAAGTTGATCTTGCATGGCTATGAGGTGGGGGGGTTTTGGAGTGAATCATGATCATTTGGAGTTTGTTTGAATTGGGTACCCATGTTTGGTATTCTACATTGTAGTTGGATTGTTATGTTGTGGAGTTGGAGAAGAAATTTGGCATTTCTGAGCATGAATTCCCTTTCCAGGTGTTGATCCTTTGAAGAATTAAGCATTCCTTGTTCTATTTTCATAGACTAAAGTATCATAGCATTTCTGATGATGATGCTCATTACTAAGCTTATGCCTTTGTCTTACTCTTCTTGACTCAATCTTGCGCATAATTTCTTCTACCATTTTTACCTTTGATTGATGATCATATGCAGAGCAAAACTCTTCAAGAGCTCTAGGTAATGGTAGTCCATGAGAGTCATGACTATATTGCCATGAGAGACAATATTAGGTGTATTGGCATTGTGCTAATATGCATTTGGTTGAAGATACTCATAAAAGTAATTGCATGTGTACATGTTGTCCCAATGATCCATACTCATTGTTTCAACCATATCTTGAGAAATCTATGTCCAGTCTAAGTGATCTTTAGCTCCACACAAAGGCTATGATGTCCCTAACTGCATGCATTTCAGTGCCTTCCTAGAAAGCATTGATGTGTGCAATGACTTAGGAGTGGCAACTCAATAGACAATTGATGGAATCATTTATGCACTCATCTAGTCTACAAAGAGCACAAAGAAACACAAATTTTCACCAATATACCATGCTATAGTACGCATAGTGAATCAATTTCATGTAGTAATGTAACAGGCTTCAACCATCATTCAAATACCCATAGAATCATAGTGCATTCCATGCCTCAAGGTCTCTAAATGTATGAATCAAACCACCACTGCAAATGCTTCAAGAGCTTGCTCAATGCCAACATTCAAGAAAGAATCAAAGCTCAAAAGAAGATCAAGTGTAGATGGTTGCCCCAGAATACTCAAATGCTATCCATAGTGACCATATAGGTAAGAGCCACAAATCTTGATGATAAAGCCCAATGTAAATCAAAGAAGTGCTTTTGAACCTCAACTCTTGAATCAATTCTTCAATTCTTAAATGAATATTGAAGATAACCTACTTCCTCTTGAAGAAGAATGTAGCTTCAAGGAGAAGAAATTGGTAGAATCTTTGCAACTATTGAAGCCCTATGATGCAAAAATCCATCTTTGAAGTGTCAAAATGAGAATACCTACCAAGATTTATGAAGATACATCCAAGAACCATGCCATCCTCAAAAGTTGTGGAATACTCCTAGAGCCTATCTATGATGATTATCCTTCAAATAGATTGAATTTTCAACCATATGAAGATCTCCTTGGCTTCAAGATAATGCCACCTTGAATCCCAACCTACTAGGTTGTGTAGAAGGCACCAATCCACCTGCTCATGCTTTTTTTAAAAAAAATTCACAAAAGCTAGTTGCCAAGATTAGCTTCAAGTTGGAAGACCAATACCAGCTGCAAAGGCAAATAACTTCTATGTAATTACTCTCTCAAAACTTCTTCTAATTACTCTTCTTCCCTCTAACATCAAGTGCACTTTCGGATTCTTATCTCCAAAGGCATGGGCTATAGCAAGTTATCCATCCACTAGTGGCACATCACCTAGAATTGTTGCAACAAAACCTGCCTTGTTTTCAATGCTTCTTCTTTCTGCCTTTGGTTCATGATCCATTGAAAGCTAAATTGTGGAATTCCAATTATTGAGTCATGCACAAAGCAGTAATCTGCACATGTCCAAAGAGAGAGGCAGAGCTTGATAATATAGTGTGTGAGTTTGAATAGACCTTAATCATGTTTGATACATCAATACTTAGGAGGCCATAGTTTTGTCAATATCCTTCTTCATAGCTATAGGATCTACTCCTAAAGTAGCACTCAAATGTCCTAATCCAATTAACTCTCTAGCCAGAACCAATGTAGATATGGTTCCATCTCTTGTCGAGTCCTTTGTTGTACTTGCCACCTTGTAGATTAGAGCTGCACTAGCATTTTCTATGGGGTGTAATTGAATGGCATGAGCGATTCTCACTCCATCATGAATGACTTTAGGAGCTCTAGACTCATCCAACACTACATTTTGACCTTGAGGGGCCAGAGTCACACCAACTGTATCCATGAACTTATCAATACTAGCCTAGAGAGCAATGCAAGATTTCTAATCGAACTCAATATCTTTCACCTCTGCCCACACCAAAATGAGGTGGTCTGTTAGTGGTACACTTCTAAAATTGACCACATTTGAAGAAAATGAGAGAATAAGAAACTATTCTACCTTAGTTCTTAATACATGCATAAAGAAGATCATTAGCTTGGGAAGATATTTCCTCTATGTGTAGTCACAAATTTGCAAGATGCAAGAGATGTAGAGAAATAGACATATTCAATAGTCATGAAGCTTGGACATGACTATGGAACTACACAAACAGTTTGACATTTTGCATGTGTTGGGGTAAAAGGCCTCTGGGCCTACCCGTGTATACTGTGACCGCCCATTCTTTATTCATATATAATATGATAGTGCAATAAGGCTGTCAGTTCAGTTGGACAGCACCTACATTGTGTGTGTTCTTCTCTCCCGCATCTTCCTCTTCTCCTTCTCCATTGCCATTGCATCCCCTTCAACTGGTATCAGAGCGGGTCTTCAAGAGCTCATCTCGGCCTTCCACACAGGGTATGAGATCTTCGTTCTCACTCAGTTTTCAGCTCAACAGGGTTTTCACAGGTTGTGGGCAGCCATAGCTCACACCTCTTGGAGCTTCCTTCACCTGGATCTTGCTTCCAACCTATCAAGGCTTGCTAAGGCTTGGTGTAGGCTTTCTTTGGCCCCCATTTGTGCCCCCTTTGGGCCCAATTTTTGACACGTGGGACAGCAGACCCCCCTAGCCAGCTCACGTTTTTTTAGCGCCTATTTCAAAAATCACTCTTTTTGTCATATCTGGAGCATTCGGAACCCGATTTAGGCAAGGTAAGAGTCAAAGTTGGGATTTTGACACGCTTCGGACACGATGGTGATGTTGGATTTGCCAAATTTTGATGACACAATATTTTGCAATAGATTTTAGGTCTGAGACAGCATGTATTTGTATGCCTATGGCTTATGTGATGCTTCTACTGATGTCTATTGATACCGGATCACTTGTGGATGTTATGCCTCTTATGTGAGACGCATTTGGAGCTGATTTAGCTCAGCCATTGACTATTTTGAACAACCTCAGATCTGTCCAAAACAGGGCAGCCACCTGCTACTTCAATTTTATGCTTACAAGTGTTGGCATTTGATGCCCGATTATGCTCGGTTGGTGCTTATACATACAGGAATGTATGCCTATGGTTTGCCTATGGATTTGAGCTTGGATTGAGCACTGATTTGCTCAGTTTACAAAGGTTATATGCTGCTGAAAACTTCAGGGCTGAAGCTATTTATGCTACAATTGGGTTGTGCCTATTGGTTACGGGGTGCTCCTGGCTACTCGGTATGATGTCATGATGTATTTGGACTATGCCACATGTCTTTTTTATGCTCCGGAATTCTTTTGAGCTTAGATTAGAGCTAGATTTGGGTTTGACTGTCACTTCTTTGCAGTTGGCATTTCATCTATGACATGGTTTATGCCTAGGCTACCTAGTACGGGTTATGATGTCTTGGTGAATGCTTTATGCTTTGGCTGTGGATGGCAGTTGTTTGACCTTATCTCAACATTCATTTGAGTATTCCCTTGAGCAATTGGACATTGACTTGGCTTTTTCCGTATGACCTTGGATGCTATATGGGATTTGATGCTCCAATTATGGATCTTTGCTATTACTTGGATGCACTTATAGGTATTGAGCAGTGAATTGCTCCCTTGTTTTGGAAGTTTCCTATTGAGCTGTGATTGCTCGTTTGCATTTGATATGCGGGATACTTACTGATCAGTGGACTTGGATATGGGATTTACAATTATGGCTTTCTTGCTCCTCTATTGTCTAGCTTCTATATGCTAGTTGGGCTCCTGTTTCCCGTCCATGTTAGAGAGCAGATGCTATGTATGCTTACCCGTCTATGCACATGGTCTACTGCTATATACCTTACAAAGCCACTTATTTGGATGTTGTTGTATAGATGTTTGGGCTTCACCTAGAGCTTGACTCTTGCAGGATTCTTTGCCACTTGTCGATCTTTACTTGACTTGGTGGTGGCATGATGTACTGCAGAGCTATGCGTATGCATATGGTTATGGGCTGATTTCATGGCTGAATATCATATGCTCTTATGACAAATGTATTATGCTTTACTGTACTGTGGTTGGTTATGTCATGCAGTTGGCTATGACTCTTCTTCATGTGGGAGCTTTTGCATCCTTGATTGATGCCTTTATGTCCTCCCATCCATTGAGGTTTCATGAGCATTTGCAGCATGCTTCTACCACTGATGTACTAGCAGATGATTGTTTGTATGAGTAGGTTCCCTATGTTGGGACAGCCCTCGACTGCTTGAGCTCCATGGATGCTATGGATAGCACTATTCGTGATGACTTGGATTCCTTGTCATCTTCTACAGGTTCTTCTACTTCAGATGTTGTTTGCTTCCATTGTGGAAAGCTTGGGCATGTTCAAAGAAAATGATTTAGACGGATTAGAGAGTAGCAGAGACAGAGACGGGCTCAACATGAGCAGAGAGTTAGTGATGCAACAAGTATTACCACTCTTTCTAGTGGTGAGCTACATGCAGTTACCCATGATGATGCAGTTAAGCATGTTCTCCTGTCATCTAGTTTCCCTACAGCTTACTTGCTCAATGATCAAGCCCATGCCTTTGATTGGCTTTTCGACTCTATGGCATCTTGTCATGTTACCCCTCATAGAGCATGGTTCTCTTCTTACAGGGAGGTTGATGGATGTATTGATCTGGGCCTTGAGCAGACTTATGCTATTGTTGGTACATGGAACATACACCTAACTTTGCCTAATGGGACTTCTCTTATGCTCAGGGATGTTCTATATGTTCCCATGCTCAGTAAGAGCCTGATTTCTGTTAGTCAGTCACATGATGCATGTTACTCTGTTTCTTTTCAGGATAGGTCATGGAAGATCTGTCATGGTTGCTTGGTTTTGGCGAGAGGTTCTCGAGTTGGTTCTCATTACCTAGTGCATGTCTCTCATGTGGGAGATTCTATGGTTGCAGTTAATCGGATACCACATGCATTGTTATGGCATTATCGCCTAGGCCATATGCACCACAGAGAGATGGAGATTTTGTCTCGTTCAGACTCATTGTTGCCTCCTATGTCACTTATGGATCTTGATGCTTGCTCTGATTGTACTCTTGGTCCTTGCAGAGCCCCCTTGGCTTATGGCAATTGTATGAGGCATGCTCCTCTAGATCTTGTCGATTGTGTAGTATATGGACCCATGCCTTTCCAATCACTTGGTGGAGCATCATACTTTGTGACCTTTGTTGATCATGCTACCCATCATGTTTGGGCTTTTCTCTTGGTGTAGATTGAGGATGCTGCAGTTATGCTTGACAGGTTTATGGATTCTACTGGTAGCAGGCCTAGGTGCTTGCAGATGGATTATGAGAGTCATGCTCTCTCTCCCAACTTTCAGACCTCTTGTCAGCAGTATGGCATTGATTTCTTGTGCCCACGGTATTATGGGATTGCTCATGGCATGTGTCTGACCTTACATGCAAAGGTTGCTTCTATGCTTACCATAGCTAGGTTGTCTTATGGCTTTTGGGTTGAGGCCCTTATGACAACAGTCTATTTCGTTAATAGGAAACCGTGCTTGACCTTGGATGGTATTACACCCCATGAGGCATGGAGTGGCATGCAATCCTCCTATGATTACTTGAGGATGTTTGGCTGCCAAGCATCTGTACGTATGCCACATGAGCCTATATCACATAGATGTATCCTCCTTGGTTATGGAGATGGTGACTTTAAGGCCTATAGATTATGGGATTAATTGGATGCCCAACCCGTCATATGCAGCCATCATGCTGTCTTGTATCAGACACAGACACCTCTTAGCCCTCTTGATGAGCGTTCAGTACGCTTTATGGCTGATTTAACTGCAGCTAAAGTGCCACTATATCAAGCTATTTATGCTGAAAATGAGGCACTTATTGGCCTAGATGACATAGCTATGCATAGTCAGGGTCACGATGTTGGTGGTTAGTTGCTAGACCCTTTGCAGGCTCATGAGAGCCATTTTCTTGTAGTTTTGCAAGCTAGGAAGCTAGCCATATGTCAGTCTTCCGCTTCACTGAGGCCAGATGTAGACTTGAGACCACGTCCGGGATGTTGGCCCTCTTTCAGTGATTGACTCTAGAGAGTTTGACTGCTCTCCGCTGTCTTATATGCGCCACAGTGATGCTATGCGTGACTTTGATGCTTTACAGCTGTGCACTGATGAGCTGTGCTTGCTTCATGAGAAGCATTCTTGGATTGCTCCGTTGTATGGAGCTGCGGGATCGCTTATCTCCTGGATGTCATGGACTCGGGGATGCTTGACTCTTCTTCTGCAAAGGTTCTCGACACTTCTTGCACAGCTCGCTTTCCGATTGGGCGTCCAAGAAGGGGATACAATGGCATGGTACTCACTTTCCAATTGCTCTCCTGCATCTTCCTCTTCTCCTTCTCTACTGCCATTGCATCCCATTCAGCATGGAAGATGGCCTGCTGTATCAACATTCATCCTAAAATATAGTTTTCTTTTTGGTTGCTGTCAAAGAAAATAATGCAAAGCTAACCTTGATAGAGACCTAATAGATCTTTAGATAGATCTCAAGCTAGCTTTTCATGACTTAAGGATTGCATTCACATGCTCCTTTAGATCTGAACATGCTACTGAACTACATAAATTTTGAACTCAAAGCTATCAAAAGGCTTCTTGAGCATTGTTGAATAAAGGTAGAGTGCTCTTCAAGGTAGAATAAAGCATAGAGAGAGATAAAATGCAAATACTCCATGCAAGCTTCAAAAAGCTTATACAAAGGAAAGTAGAAAAACCTGATTTCAAAAGTAAAGATCTTATTGGTTGTCTCTTACTCTTGTTGACTTATTTTTCTCCAAAAAGACTCCAAATTAGCTTTACTTTTAATGATCACTTGCCAAAATAGCAAGAACATCACCATTCTTTTGTTAAGAACCTCCACAATATCAAAACAACAACCAAGGTTTGTAACCATAGTCACTTGTTCTAACTACAAACAAGCTCAAAAAAGACCTACTAGTTGGATCAACTAAAGCTTTGATACCAATATAAAAGAGCTAGTTACTCGTGTTCAAGTAAACACTTATAATGAACAAAGATATATGAATAATCCATGATCAAAACAACCATAGTTGTAACTCTAATTTCATGAATGGCAAAATCTAATAGGTAGCAAGGCACTCACCCCTGGCAATGGTGGTGCAAGTTACTCACCTCTTACAATGGTGGGAGGTCCAAGAAAAGGAGTCCTCAACAAGATGATTTGATTAATGGAAAAAGATTATGGACACAAGGTTTTTCTCAACTTTATATACCACCCCATCTCTACCACTAAGTAAAATGCTTTATGAGATTCCTAAGGACATTCATTTCCTTCATTACACAAAAGGTCTTTGATCATATCTCAACATCTCCATTCACAACTACAAAGTTCAAATAATAAGAAAATAGAGCCCAATAGAGGTAAACAAACACATTAGAACCCAAATAGTCATTCACAATAAAGTACATCCATTTATGACAAACCAACCAAGAAACTCAAAGAGTTACCAAAGGATCTTCAATTTACACTAATACTCCCTCAATCACTCTTAAAAGAGATAAAATCTATAAAATCACATAAAACAAGAAAATTGGTCCCCAAAAAGAACAAAAAATTGTTAAAAATCCGATTAGATCAACACATAACACATGGCTTTTTTTACATTCTAAGCTAAGAAGAGAAGGATAATATGCATGAATTGAAAAGAAACATTTAGCCTTCAATGACATGCATGAGAATTCAAAGATTCAATGGATTGGGAGAGGGAATACTTGCCAATGGATGGGGCCAACACCCAAAGTTAGAGATTGCTTAGTACTCCAACCAATATTGCCCCTAGAACCTTTCCAAAAGTGTGGATTAGAATTTGTTGGACCCATTTCTTCAGTTGTTTCCTACACCCACAACAAGTACACACTAATGTCAATAGACTACTACACCAAATGGGTAGAAGCCTAGGCTCTATTGGGAAACACTACCAAGTTAGTAGCAAAATTCCTATTCTTAGATATCTTCACCAAGTACAGCATGTCGATTGAATTGATCGGTGATTAAGGTACACACTTGGTAAATAAAGTCATCAAAGAGCCCAAATCATTCTTTCTAATTGTCCATAAAAAGTCATCTCCTTACTGTCTGCAAGCTAATAGTTTAGCATAACCCGCCAACAAAGTTATGTGCAAGATTTTAATCAAATTGGTAGATGATCACTAGAAAGATTGGGATACCAAGACTCCTATTGCACTTTGGGCTTTTCAGACATCTTTCAAGGTCACAACTGGCATGACTCCCTACCAGCTAGCCTTTGCATTGGAAGCCATTACACTACTAGAATTTATAGTCCCCAATTTCCAATTGGTGATACAAGATCAACTAATTTTGGAGGAATCCCTCCCATTCCGGATGGAAGCTTAGCTCAAAGAAGAGCAAATATGCAACGCCTACATCCTATCTGAAGTCCAAGCCCGGCAAAAACACCATGTTGACTGACTATCCAAGAAGCCATTGTTCCACAAAGGCCAACTTGTCTTGGTTTTAAAAACCTAGATGGGGAGACTCCTCGGTAAGCTCAAATTCCAGTGGAGTAGTCTATTCTAGGAATTTCATGACTCTGACACTAATTCATTTTATTTGACTAACTTACATGGTAAGTTGGTGCCAAAGCTTGTTATTGGATTCTGGCTATGGTGTTACCATGTGGAAGGCTTCTAGTGACCATTTCCCTCTCAATCTGAATTTTCCCACTTCTCCTTCTACATCGAATCTCACATTGTCTTTTTGATTGATCTCCTTTCTTTAAATTGAATTCAATCTAGAAGTCCCAAGTCCTACATTGACGTGACATGCAATTATGATGTCCACTCATTTTAGAATATGCCCGCGGTAGTTGCATGATTTCTCGGGAATCTCAATCACATCATACATGGTTATGGATTGTTTTACTGACATGGAGTACATGCATTGGCCACAACCCTTACATATTAACTCACCAGCCTTTTAATGTATTTTTCCTCTCTCACTACCCTCATTTGTTATCTCCCTATTGTGATCATCACCTTAGCTCCCTAATCTTCCCTCTCTATGCTGCCCATTGTGCATCTTTCATTGTGTGTATGGATATGGAAAACCTCTAGGTTTACACTGAGGAAGTGTACCCCCTACTTTAGAGGCCATCAACAACACCTATGGCTAACTACACTGTAGCTAACCCAATACATCACCCTCCCATGGGCCACTGTCCTAGTCCACTCGGGCACTGTGTCAATCCTAAAACAACTTGACAAAAGCCATGCCATCCACATCCAAGGTTCCAAGTATAATCTCTCCACCTATCTACTGTGTGCAGGAGAAGCTAGCTCTGCTAGAATAGGGCTTGAGCGACCCACCAACTCTCTCCACATAAGAGATGGAGGATGTCTTCAGCCCCATCATCAACAAGAAGTATCAATTGAGCAACATCCTCACATTGCATAAGTCAAAGCAGTAGGCCCTCAAGTTCTTGATCGGGGCACTCTACTTGTTGTAGGTGAAGGCCTTCAATGTATCAAGAAAGGTAGCCTCTTTGTTCTTCTCCCCTTCTTCTCTTATTGCTACTTGGGTCCATATTCTTGGGGAGCATCTCTTTATCAAGGCTAGATGTGTTGCTGCTCACCGGGCACCCACCATCAAGGCCATGAAGGTGACATGTGGGCAACACTCTTGAGAAATCCACCTTATAGAACATGTAATGTACCACATGAGTTCAAAAGAAAGGGTATTATACTTAGTAAAATTTATAGGATTATATTTAGAAAAGCAGTTTTTAAATTTCAATTTGAAAAAAAATCTATAAGTTTGTAAAGTAAAAGAGGTAATCTTAAGGCCTTATAGCATATAAAGAAAGGGTATTTCTTAATATCCTTTGAACACACATTATATAGATGATTTCTTATAGGTGGACCCCCTAGGGTAGTATTCACCCTTCTTTTCCCCCTTGCTTTGGTTAAACCTACTTGTTGGGATAAAAATATGCCCAATATTGGCTCTAAGGCTCTAGGTGAACTCTTGCACACAGCAAAACAACCCCACACAGCCTTAGGGCTAGGAGTGTCTTTGTAATAGGAAATGGTTTATCTAACTAATGCGTTTGTAGATATAATTTTCGAATTGTAGTCCAATGGTTTACCCATCCCGACTCCAAGCAGAAGGAGCTTCCCATACATAGGTGGCTGATTCACCTCATTGCACACACATAGAAGGCACTCCCCCAAGTGGATGTTGTGGTCCCTACACTCTCCTATACCCTAGGTATTGGCCCTAAGATGTGCCATCTTGTACATAAAAAACAATGAAACATAGTCACCTCTTCTGATATTGCACAATCCAAGAGATAGATTTATTTCCTCATACAACTGTCCCCTAGATAACCGATCTAGCCTATAGTAAAGGAAAACCTCTTTCACTCAATTGTAGGTGAATAATGTGGAAGACACCTAGGTGTATGCATCCATGAGTTGATCATTGATGCCATGTTTAATGCACATGTAGTGTGGAATGTCCTAGAATACTCAAACAATTTTCAAATAACAACCAACCATGTGTTGTATAAAGAGAATCTTTTCATGCTTTTTCTAACATATTGCTGCGATAAAGAGATGTAATGGGGCTATCTCATGCTTCTTCTCATATATATATATATATATACAACGAAACCTATATGCCACACTCCAATGCACAATCATTCATTCTTCTTTATGCAAAAACTGAATGTTTTTGTCTTATTTGATATTTATTCATTATATGGAGTCTTCTTTATATTATACGCAATCTCCCCATAGAAACACCCCCTAAATCAAGTATTTTAACATGCAAATGGGTGTAGACTGAGTCTAACCTCATTCTCTACAACCCACCATACATCCGAACAAATTATATTACTTTTAATTTTTGTAAATTAAAAAATATTTTAATAATTTTCTACTATTTTTTTTCTAAATTATTTTTATTATAAATATAAATTATTATATATTTTATTACCACACAATAGTAAAGGCCAATCATGGCAATCGACATACAATATTTCATCCATTTATAATGTTTCTAGCTATTGTTTCTCTCATTTATTACAAAAATAACTTATTTCACATGTTTTTTGGATTTTAAATAATTAAGTTCTCATTAACATGATGTTACTTTCTAAATTTTCTTTTTTACAACCCTTAAGCACATCATATTCTATCTAGATATCAATTTTTATACCACATGAACATCAATTATATCACTAAATAGCAAAAAGTACCCAGTTTCTATTCTAACTGAAGCTTACACTATTTTGCGTGTTTTGGGTTTTAAAAATTGAATGCATGGGCAACAAATGGGTCCATAATTGGCCTCTAAATAGTGCCTCATCTAGTTCAAGCTAGATAGAGCCATATCTCATCCCATTTCTCTTACATTATATACAAATCATTTGACCCTCTTGGCCTAACGAAATCAACCATAAAGCATATCATTCAACAACTGTTTGTTGAAAGCAAACACTTAGTCCCTATATAAACCCTACTAAAGCATAAAACTAGACCAACGGGATGGACCACTCATGCCCTACACTAAATATATCAAATCGTTAGCTAAGTCCCTTGTATATATGGCAAGGGGATTTAATGAATATGTCGATGAATGATCCAATACATCCATGAAAGAATAAGAAGATGGTCAATCGCTACCTAGCTCATAACCCATACTACCATCGATAGCCAAAATATGACATGTTAGCTAAGCAGTCCCCATAGTAGCCCTAGGTTGATATCAACAAAAAATTTTAAAGCCCCCTTAGGACCATAGTTGAGAAAAAGATCTTCAGCAAAACCATAATCATCTAGGGAATCTGCAAAGTGATTCCAGTGATGGGAAATCGACTAGCAAGTCACTGCCTCAAATATTTCAAGGATGTCCAAGGTTGCACAATGTCCCATTTAATTGGTTGATCACTAACTATGAGTCACCTTTCACTAATAATAAGTGAATACCACCACGTCTGGCTAGATTTAGCCCCATAAGCAAATCCTTGTATTCTACCATGTTATTAGTGAAAGTGGTACCTAAATACACTCCCAGTTTTAAAACTACTCGATGACAAGTGTCTTTTATGAATATCCCTACACTCTCATGCTTAGCAGGTCCTCAAGAAGCTTCATCAAAATATAATATATAAACTAAAGCTTCATTGGTATAACTTGCCACAATGATCAACATACTCATACTTATGATAGTCAAAGTCTAACCTAGAAAGGGGTGTAAGATAAATACAATCCCTCCTTCCTCACTAAACTCAATAGGGATGCTAGTAAGAACTTGATGACAATGATGGCAATAGACTTGAATATTCCTATGTGAAAGATCTATCTTTCCAGTCAATAATGTGATAAGCCTTACTTCACTAGATCACTTTGCCTTGGTGGTAACGCTACTCTAAATATGAATACTCAAGATAATAAATGACTTTTCCAATCCAATAGTCTTGGTACCCTTTACAAGTTTAAGCTGAATCCTGAAGGACTTATAAAAGCACCAAGTTTGACATCAGTCCCTACACAAGATAGGGCTTTATTTTATTGAAGTTTACTTTAGTTTTGAACTCTATCCCTTGCAAGTCTACTAAAAATTCTATAGTGCCATTCTTTCCTATACAAACAATATTATAATGGCCATCTCATTTGGATTCTCACTTAGTTGGAAATAGCTCATGATAAGCATCATAATATAAGACCAATTAACACCTGAAAAATTAATACTTTGTAGCACGAAGATCGTGAAGAACTTTCAACTACTTCTTTCCTACTGCTTGATATAATAAGGATTGTAATCTAATCTCATCAAGATGTGCAAGGAAAGTGAACCTTGTTGTAACACTTCCTATTCACCTAAAGAATGGTTTTGAGCAAACCTTATTATTGGCAGCTCAATCTCTAAAGGTAAAACACACTCTTTTCCATATTCTAATTTGAAAGGGGTGTAGTCTGTAGCTCTTTTGAATGTTGTATTATAAGCCTAAATAGCCACATACAGCTTTTATCCCAATAATGCTTACCTTTGGATCCCAAGGTGCCCACCTATAAGAAATCATGTGTATAATGTGCGTTCAAAGGATATTTAAAAATACCATTTCTTTACATGTCGTCATAAGGCCTTAAAATGATCCCTTTTACTTTACTAAACTTATAGATTTTTTAAATTGTCATTTTAAAATCCCTTTTGTAAATATAATCTTATAAATTGTACAAAATATAATACCTTTTCTTTTGAACTCACATGGTATCTTACATGTTCTACAAGGTGGGCTCCCTGAGCTTTGGATACAGTCATAGTTAAAATTTCCACAAGCTGCTTATTGGTATTTCTACTTGAACATTCACTTGAGGGTTGTAAGGTCTGGTCTTACTGTGTTTAATCTTTAGAGCTTCTGTCAAAGCCTTAACTAATTTATTAAAAAAATGTAATACGAGTAGACGTAAGCTCTTTAGGTGGACCAGAATGGTAGAAAAATTGTTCTAAAATAAAATTAGTCACCTGTTTGGCATTAGCCTTCATTGTAGCACATGCTTTAGACCACTTTGTAAAATAGTATGTGGCCACAATGATATATCACTTTCGTGCGGTAGATGAATGATGAACATATCCAACAAAGTCAATGCTCCACTTCTCAAAGGGCAAGGTCACTAGAATAGGGTTTAGCAACCTCTTATGATTTTGTCTACCATCATGTCTCTGATAGATATCACAATGCTTAACATATCCAAAAGCATATTGGAAAGCTATTGGCCAATAGCTAGCACATAAAGCTTTTGGGTAGTAAGCTATCTAGCAAAATGACCCCCACATACTGCATTTTTAAAAAATGAATGACACCTAATTAGGCATCATGCAATAATTATACACTTTATCCACTCTCCTTTTGTATAAGATACCAGCTTTAATGGAAAAGTGAAGTGCTTGTTGCTTAATCTTCCTATTCTCAGATTTAGAAAGAGTTTCCGTCAGGTTGCCTATGAATATATACTGCATAATAGATGCATACCATGACAAGATTGAGGTTGCATCAATCTTGCATAAATCATTGTAGTCACTAATATCAGCCCGCTCTTCCTTGGGCTCTCTAAAATCCATTAAACATTCAACAATTCCTTGCAATTTTGGTAGCTTACTTCAAATGTCATAGTCAAACTCTTACAAAGAGACTAACCACTTGGTTAGGCAATCAGGGGTTTGAAGCTTGCTCAACAATAAGCATGGATCCTCAAGCTTGGTGGAAAAAAGCACCTTCTCATAAGGAATCTAATCTCTAAACTTCTTAGTGACGAACATTATAGCAAAACATAATTTTCTAAATAACTATAATGTAGCTTAGAAATGCTTAATTTTTAGCTTACAAAAGCAATGGGATGATAAAGTTGTGCCTCCCAAATTTGGGAAGGCAACAGTCGATATTGTGCCTTGTTGCAACCATAAAAGTATAGAAAACCTCATCCCTTTTTGGAGCTTTCAGTATTGGTGTCTTAGATAATTCAATATTAACATCCTCAAATGCCATTGCACATGGTATGTGCTAGGAGATTTGTCAAAGGTAATGAGTGCTCGACCAATGCATTAATGAGCCGATGATAATAGCCCACAAACAAAATAAATCTATGAATCTCCCTAGGGTTGGTGGGTGGACTCATAGTCACAATTACTACTACTTTCTCAATATCAGTTGCAATGCCAATCGCACTCACAACATGACCCAAAAATAAGCAGTAAGGAACCTTGAATACACACTTTCAAGGATTTAACTCTATGCAGTACTCACAACAATGCTCAAAGTACTTGCATAGAATAATGAGTTTTCTATCATGGATTGTGGTATCTGCTCCCAAATCATCTATTAAAACCTTAATTTCTTTAAGGGAGATATAAGCAAATGTCTTTTTCACTGTTCTTTGCCAAGACCCAAGAGCATTCATCTAACCTTCTACCTTATTGGCTTATTGCCTTCTTTCAATGGGATCATGTGCACAACAATAGTAGGAGAAATCTCCTATAGTTCATCATAGCTCCATGCAAATATATCCCTAAACTCTTGTAGGAGTGATACATAGTTTATACGCTCATCAATATATATTATAGTATCGAGTTTGATTAGACAAGGATCATTAGGAGCCCCAAGATTGCACTCTATTACATTGGCATCATGTATCTAATTTTTTTCCCTATTCGCTCATTCAAACACACTTGATAGACCTCCTTTGTTTATGGAACCCTCATCAGACTAGCTGGAGCTCGAAGTTTCAATAACAAAGGTGCCCTCAAGTGCCTCCCATTCTGGTATAGGGAGGTGGTGCCCTTTCATTCAATGGATGCTCAAGGTAAATATCCAAAATTTTTCTCCTTGACCCATGCCCAAAGATCAATCGATCACCTGGTATGTCTACTAAACAAATAGAGTGTAATATTGATAGCCATCCGAGCAACAACTAATAGCTTGGCCTCCCACCAAATCCGATAATACAAAAGTCAAGAACACACTCAATACGTGCTGTTGTTAAATGAGCTTGAGATATTATTTCTTCCAACTATCTTAAACTATCGTCATCCTTTTTAAGATAGTGGTAACATCCTTTTGAATGGGAAAACCAAGCCTCTCTAGTAATTCCATACTCATGATGTTTATGGATGATACAACAATACTTTCTATCAAGATGCCATCAAGATACACCTAAGTCCTAGGATAGTGTTTCTCCACATGTTCCCACCATTCACTACCTACTTGATTGACACCAATAGGTTCTACAATATAACCCATTTGTAGGATTTTCTTGAAATCCTTGCAAACATTAGGTGACAACCATATTAATTATAGCAAGTTCACATCAGGATTGACTTCACATAGATCATTTGCTAGGTTGAACTTACAGAAGTTTACAACAGCCTTTTTTTCTTGCCACACCATCCTCTCTTTCAATTTCTAATAGCCTTAACAACCTCCTTTGCTTTTGACTTACGCTTACTCTTAACTGCTGGCTCCTCCAAGACACCTTTATATTTAAGAGGACCTACTTGGGTGTTGGTGTTTGGAACCTTATTGTCAACCAGGATAGACTTAGGGATAGCTTTGCTTGTACTTGGGTCATCATTCTAATCCTCTTGCAGTTTGTGGCCCCTAGTGACTACTCTTACATGGTTGGAGACTGCACTTCGATCAATTGGAAGCGCTTGTACTAGACTAAACCCATTGGTCACTTCCTCTAGGGTGGATTTTTCCCTTTGCAAAATTTTCTTAGGGCTCTCCCCTCAAGGATTCACATAATTTGAATGGGCCTAGGTTGTTGATTGCCTTGCTGGAGTAAGCTAACTCTACTCCAACATGTATTGGCCATATGACTTGACTTCCCAGATATATATGTCAGGACCTGAAATGGACCCAACACTGACTCTAAGCACTAGCTGGGCCTCTCTACACTTGAGAAACCACACCTCCTCAGCCTCATGGCTAGGAGCATCTAAGGGCCACACTTCCCTAACTGCTATTGTGAATCTTGCATTTGTTTTAAATTGTAGTCCAATGGTTAACTCTTTCCCTACTCCTCAGAAGGAGTCCCTACACATAGATCAGTATAAAATACATCATAACCACAAATAGAAGGAGGCTCCCCTCTGCCTAATATTGGAAGAGAGGGAGAGACAAAGAGTGTAGTATAACCATGAGCTTCAGCTCATCTTCTTCTTTTCTATTCCATTACTCGACTACTCATTGAAAGAGAGAGTATTACACTAGGTTTCACTAACCATCATCTAACTATGGTTAGGTCCCTACTTATTAATGTCACACACATGTACAACTGTCTCTAGCTAATGTTGGTTAGACACACACACAAATAAAGATGGGTGGAGCTTAATATTCTAACACTCCCCCTCAAGCTCAAACCATCTGCAATACTCCAAGTAATTGCCTAAAATAGATGAAATTTTCTTTACCAAGTGATTTGGTAAAGATATCCATTACCTAGACTTCAATCCTCACATGCATCAAGTCAATTTGCTCTGCTAGTACCATTTCTATGATGAAATGGTAATGTACTTCAATATGTTTAGATCTTCATGGTAGACCAAACTGCTTGCAAGCATCACACTGCTCATATTATCACAATGCAACTTCACTTTGTTGTTCAAGTGTATCCCCAAGTCATTTAGTAACTTCAGCAGCAGCCAAACAGCTTTACAGGCTGCTAAGGTTGCACCCCTGTACTCAACTTCTATACTAGACAATGCAACTATAGGCTGTTTTTTAATTTGCCAACTGATCATGCTGTTGCCCAATCCAAATGCATATCCATTGGTTCACCTCCTACCACATGTGCACAACCAGCCCAATCAGTGTTAGTGTTTCCTGTCAAATCAACGGGTTTCTAATATGCATTAAAAACCCATAATCTGTCATACCCTTTACATATCTCATGATTCTCCTGATTGCATCCAAATGCGGTTTGCGAGGCTTCTACATGAATTGATTGATCAGCCCCATAACATAGCTCAAATCAGGTAGATCAAGCTACCCACCATATGTCTATACATGGTAACATTCTCTATCTCAGTCCCAACATCAATCTGTAGCTTGACATTTTGGTCTAGGGGTGTATCCATAGCCTTACATTTAGCCATACCATACTTCTGTAACATGTCATAAGCATACTACTTCTGAACTAACCATATGTCTTGAGACATAGACACTACCTCAATTCCCAAAAAACATTTTAGCTCACCAACATCTTTGACTTTGAATTCATTCTGCAACAATGTCTTTATTTTAGTAATCCCACTTTCATAATCTCCAATAATGATTAAATCATCGACATAGACAACGAGAAACACATAGCCATGGTTTGTCTTCTTCACAAATAAACTATGGTCTGCATCACCCAATCTAAATCCATGCTTCTTGTAAATAATTTTTAATTTGAGCATTCCAAGCTCTAGGTGCCTATTTCAACCCATATAATGCCTTTTTCAGCTTACATACATGTGTTGGAAAATCTAGATGCACAAAACCTTCAGGCTATTCCATGTAAACTTCTTCCTATAAGTCACCATTCAAAAATGCATTTTTTACATCCATTTGCCATAACTTCTAGCATTTAGCTGCTGCCAATGCAATGATAGTTTTGATTGTTGCCATTTTAGCTATAGGGCTAAAAGAGTCCTCATAGTCAAGGCCATACTATTGTGCATACCCTTTTGCGACCAGCCTGGCCTTACAGTGTTCCAATGACCCATCCGACTTGCATTTAACCTTGTACACCCATTTGTAGCCAATGGGGGCTTTTCCTTTAGGACATGTTTCATTTTCAGCCAAAGCTGAATACTCTTCGTCCATCGCAGCACATCGGTTCTCATCTGCAAACTGCCTAATCAAACTTAGTGGGTTCTTTGAAACATGTCACCTTAGTCATATAGGCATAATGATGGGTTGAATATCCAGTATATGTGTACATGTCAACTGGTCTTCTGACCCTTTCTGACCTCCTCAACTGTGGCTCACTCTAAGCTTGCCTCTCATGAGGTAGTACATACCGATTGTGCCTTACACTAATGAGCATCTCCAAATGAAGCATTATGAGACAGAATCCAGACATGAGAGTGTATCAACTGCAAGGGTCTCGAGCTATTCTTCACATGTCTCATAAATGGAAGTCGTGCCTGCTTTCCAAACTGACATGTAGGACATACATGGCCAAAGTCATTATACTTGAATTTGGGCAATCCAAGTACCACTTCCTTCAGTTGCATATATTTCAGCTTTTGAACATTAGCATGGTCAATTCTCTTATGCCAAATCTCAACATCCCGTATAGCACTCTCATCATGTGCAAACATGGCTGCCTTAAGTTTTGGAATGGATGCGTCCAAGGTAAACATCCTGCCATTCCTTTTGCCTCTAGCAATTGATTTGCATTCATTACTGTATTCTTCAATAAAGGAACCATCTTTATTCAATATAACCTATAGATTTTGTTCTGCCAACTATCCCATTGATAAGATATTCTTAATTATTGACGATACATGCAATACATCATGTAGGCCCTTTTTCTTGCCATTAGGCATCATCAATAGAACAACTCCTATGTGTGCTAAATGTCATGCTGGGTGTTAAGGGCTGAAATGATGAATGGGTTGCCTCTTACCCATCCAACCTCCAATCCTCACTAAGAGAACTAAAGAGGGGCACCACCTAGCCAAAGGGAGGATGGGCTAGGACATCCCTTTTCTCAAAGAGAATCAAAAGAACCAAGACACAACTTCACAAGAGAGAATATATGTACTAGACATCATATTAGAACATGAGAGAGAGAGAGAGATGAGAGGAGAGGGAGACAAGAGAAGAGGTAAAGAAAGCTTGCCACTATGTATTCATGGAATGAGAAGATGAGAAGAGAGGGAGACAAGAGGAGAAGGCGTAGAGAAAGCTTGCCATTAGGAGAAGAGGTAGAGGAAGCTTGCCATTATACTAGATAATAAAAGAACTCACTCATAGCTTACCTCAAAGAGATGGACTAGCATAAGGGTATTCTAGAGTGTAGCCGCCTTCGTAACTTCAAATCGGTGAAGAATCTGAAAAAAGTTTCTTATGCAACTTTATAGACCAGGTTGAAACTGATCAAGCTTCACGAGAATTTTCTTGAAATTCGCTTTTCCTTGGGAGTTATTGAGATTATAAAAAACGGCTTCCAAAAGCTGCTTTGACTTTAGTTCCTTATATATATATAAATACATATAAGCATGTGACATAAGGTGTCCATGCTTGTAAGATTTTGTGTAAGATCCAAATGACACCATGATGTAGATATTGACTTGTGTACTAGGGTGAGGTGTCCTCTAATGATGGTGATAGATTCTAAATCTTAGTGATACAAGTGGAACCCACGTGTAGTTGGAGACTAGTCCTTTGAAAAATCTATGCACTAACTCAACTCCTAGGTATAATCCATTTCCATCTTCACTAAGATAATTATCCCTTTTACCCTTTACATTGACATCCCTCCTAAGAACTTGTTCCCCCCATTTGCTAGAGTTATCACAATTGAGAAGCAATGTAGCATACCTAATGCTTGAAGAGTAAACCCAAAGTGATATGGTAAGGCTCTTGATAGGGGGTTTAGCCAAATTTTGTGGTAGAAATCCGGTTTGTAAAAAACCCGGATCAAGTGTCATCCCTAGTACAAACATAACCATGTGAACCTGCAACCAACTCATCAAACTACTCTCCATGGGGTGTCATATGGTTAGAAGCCCCATAGTCAATGTACCATCTCTCATCTCTATTTTGCTTAGGTGCATTCTTGGACACATGGTACATGGCAAACAACCTATCACCCTGCTCATCATGAGCACCGCTAGAAGATGCATAATTTCCATGTAGTCTGCCCTTAGCCTTCATATCTGCCTACTTCTTATGACAATCCTTTGCAATGTGCCCATATTTGCCACAATAATGACATTCCTTGTCCATGTTGGACCAATCATTCGATTGCTAGGATCCACCACCTCTGCCTCGGGGTGATCCCCCTGCCTCTAAAGCTGCCAATATGGCCTTGTGTATTTGTGCCATGCCAATTACTCTACTATTGCTGTCTATAGGTGTTTCGAGTGTCTCCACGACCTGGAAAATATCCATGGCCTCTACTACCTTTGCCATGCTGGCTAGAATAAATGACAATGTCTCTGCTTTAAGATATACTAGAACCTGTGTTCAATCCAAGCTTTACTTCCTCATGCAACAGCAAAGCAAGCAACTCATCCCAATCATGGGGTTCAGATCTAACAGAAACAGGTGTATAAAATGCTTTATATTCTTACCAAGTCCATTCAGAGTGATTGCAATCATATCATCCTTAGATACATGCAATCCAATAGTGGTAAGCTGGTTGGCTATGGTCTTAATCTCCGTCGTATAAGCTTGGATGCTTCTGCCATTTCTAGACATGTTGTTAAATTATTGTTTCAGCTAGATCTTTCGTGCATGTGTTACATTTCCATAGTTCTTCATGAGTATTCCCAAGCATCCTTCGGGAAATCACATCCAGTGATTTGTATTGCCATAGCATCAAATATACTTAAGGAAAATGAATGTAGCACTTTGCATGCTCTCTCTGTCCACTATTTATGAGCTCTTCTCAGATCATGTGTCGACCATTTAGGCAATTCAGGTTCAGCTTCATCACCAGTGTGCATAGATCCCAATATCCTCTACCAACCAAAAATTTCTTCATTCTGAATTTCCACAATGAAAAATTCTTGTTATCCAATTTCTCACAAAAATTTTGGGTAATGTTGTTAGTGCTTTGTGCATTTGCCATGTTGCAATAGAAATGTCTCTAACTCCCTGCAAGCCAACAAGTTTTACTAACCAATTGCAGTCTTTAACTATTTATGATAGTTTTATGCAACGAATTCACTGTTGAAACCATGATATTTCAGCCCATCAACATCTCAAAACCGTCCACAAACATGTGGCATAACCCGTAGGTACATCAATCAATACATAGACCATGTAGTTGCTTTAACTCTGTCTCATGCAACCTCACTTCAGTCAAGAAAACATGTAGTCTGAATTTTGTAGGCTATAAATGACCAACATTTGATTTACAACCAAAACTAAGGTGTATGCATGTCATACATGTCCCAAAATCTCACAGACATCTGCTAGCATACATGTAGGGTTCCATACATGATCATTTGGGCACATATCAGTGCATATACATCAAGTACAAGTGTCAAATATCTTGCCTGCAAGTTGCAATCAACAAATACTCAGCAAAAAAAAGTTTATCTAGCTCCAAAATGCCTTCAAATCACTTCATACATTTTCTTCAGTGTGTCGAGGTCAATACATGACCATACATACAACCATAGACACTCTGTCTTCAAGAAGCCAAGTCATAGATTGCATTTACAGTTTGTACCTAGTAAAGACAATGTAACTGCATTAATATCCAGCTCCAAACTTTAGTTTTAAGTAGTATTTAATGCTTTTCTTAATGCTCCAAACATTCAATAGACATATCCTAGGTCATATAGTTCATAGGAACCAACCAATGTCATGTAATGCTTCAAGTATAGACAATGCTTGCTACTCACAGATCTATGATAGTTTTTAGCTTGTAAAAGGCTCCTAAACTTGAATATTTTGACCTCCAAATTTTAGCTCCAAGGCACAAGAACAAGCGCATATGTCCTTCTTGCATATACCTATACTTCGATGATACTTTTTGAGTATGTCAGAGAGTTCTTGTGTGTCAATCATGACAAAGTACATGCTATCCATTCAAGTATACAGCAATCTAGACTTAATTTTAGATCCGTACATTCATGTCTTAGCTCATAACTGAGCCCTATCCAAAGCATTTGCATACAATAGTCTTCAAGCACCTTTCAAAGGGTATGGGCCAGCATTTAACCACTTAATAGCCACTTTGTGTGATAACTTGGCAATCAAGGAAGTTCAACTTGTAACAGGCACAGTTCACACAGCCTGATAGGATGTACTTGTAGCAGATTAGCAGCACATGGTGCTCATTGAAAATTTATACATGCTCAATGGAACCTTGGTGCATTCCCAGACAAAAAGCCACAGACAATGCTTGAGCAATGGCAAACTCAATGTCTCAATGTATACCTTTCAAGAAAAAATGGTAGCTTGCGTATCTTCAGAGAACCCTGGATCTTCACTTTCTTCAGATATTCTTCATTGCCTTCTACTCTAGAGAGCCCACCTAGCATGGCTATGATACCATATTGGAAGAGAGGGAGAGGTAGAGAGTGGAGCATAACCATGAGCTTCAACTCATCTTGTTAATGCCATAGTGCTCAAACAATTTATGATTTATAAATCATCATTGTGGACTGCAACAAACATTTCTTTTAATGATTTGAGCCTATAGTTGTGCCTCGTTGCTAAGGGTCACCCCAAGTGTTCTCGTGTTGCTTGACCCCTTTTAACTTAATTTATAAACATCCTATATGGTATGCACAAACAAAAAGATCAAAATTTCTTATGTTTTTAGCAACTAATTAGCATCAAAACAATTCTTCCTCCCTATTGTTTAGGTTGTGCATCATTGATAGGTGTAAAGAGCAGTTTTTCCATGAGTTTTTCTTGTATAAAGCAATAAAAATGGACTTTAACATGAAGAAATAGCTTAATTGAGTATTATCCCTTATGCTACAGCCATGTGGTACATACAAGGACATAAAGCATAATTTTCCTTAATTTTCTAGCACAAGAAACTAAAATTTCCTATTTTTTCACTATTTTTCTTTATTTATTTAAATAAAATTTTTGATATTTTTGATTTGCAGGTTAGGACTAATCACAATTATTGAAAATTGATTTTATATTCATTTCTAATCCATATGAACCCCAAAATCACAACAAAACCCCCAAAATTTATCATTTTCATGAAAATTGCATAATTGTGGGTTTTGTGTGTTTTGATAAAAAATATTAAACGACCAAATTTTCTAGTTTTCTTCAAGATTTATGGTAAATTTCAGCATTCTCAATCAAAGGAATCCATTTATAAACAATTCCCATCAAATATATTTCATAAAAGGAATGAAATGAGTGCTTACGCATAAAAACCCAGTTTTGGAGGCGAGTATTTAATGGTTGGGAGGTTGCTGTTGCTCATTTTCTACCATTAACACTCTCTCCAACTCCGATCTATGATCTCCTTTGCTTTGGTATAATTATTCCATTAGCATCTCGCATCCAATTCCTCCCATTTCTTCCATAGATTCATGCATGTGAACAACCCTCAAGAGGATAGAGGAGGGAGGAGAGAGAAAGACTAGACGTTCAACTCCCTCATCAGGCAGCCATGGTATGATTAGAGATTGGCAATAGGAAGAAAAAAAATCGAGGTAATCATTGCCTTCATCTGATTGGTGGCTTTTCCTTTAGCCATCATAGCCCCCTCCACGAAATCGTTGCCAAAAGAAGGGGGGACGGCAGCTTCATGCTCTTTCAAAAATCCCCCCCCTCCCATATCACAAAAATTTTAAAAGGGGACCATTTGGCCTCCCAAAGAGGGCCACGCCCAATTTACCTTTCTTTGTCCATTTCAATCTTGTTATTGTCCCAACCTTCTGCATCTCATCAATTAGATGCCCGACAAATTCAGATCTAAAAATTCCTTCCTGACCGACTCGACATCCCAAATGGATGGGAAGCTCTCTTTTTAATTTGGCTATCAAAAAATTTACTAAAAATGTGCAACCACCGCAACAGCTGAATTTTTGAATTTTGGTCTTCCTTGGTCTCTAGAATTGTTGGATCTTCATGTTCTGCTTTCATTGGCTTTAAATTCTCGCCTAAAATTTGCATTAATCTGCTCCTAATCCGTAGTTTATAAGTCTCTAAAAAGTGATCTCATTGGTGACCACGGGATAGGGCGACTCAACCTAGTAATCCCATAAACTGATCTACACAAACAACAACCAAAGAAAGCATCAAGCTGCCACAAAAAATATACTCAAGAATAGCCCTCACCCTATCCCCAAACAGAATCAAGGCATGAGATTCCACAAGGGATAGGCCCAATATAATCTGAGAGAAACCCAGAGCGAGTTGCTAACCAACTGCTCTAACATGGACTGGAAAAAAACCCTATCAAAGAGGTCATCCTAGTGGTGGTCTGAACTACCTACCTAACTTAGGACAACTGGATCAAGACCTCCTACTAGGTGAGGACTCCTATAGCCTGGTCATCATATTTTTCTTGTAGCACATTTTCTTCCAGGGTTTCCATACTCGGGCATGTAAAAAGGAGGGAGCTCAGGGTAGAGTGACCTAAGGAGAACATGGCATCAGCCTTAGGTCCTGACTCGGTACCCAAGAACCTATCAAGCTCTCACAAGGCGACACTTAATCCTTTTCTTTCGCTCACTTTTATTTTCACTCCAACCTTCCTTTTTTTTTCCGGCTAACTTGTTGCCCCCAGGAAGATAAGGCATCGTGGGTTTGACTTGTTCCCCCTAGGAACCTACTAGGCCTTCGCAAGTTGATAGTCAACTGCATAGGAATTTGCTTCCTTTTTTTATCTTGATTGAGGGGTTAGAAACCCTTTTTACACATCTCTATACTTTTTATCTTAAGATATATTCAAAACTTGCTCTTCTTTGCTATTTTGGTAGGCTTCTCTAACTACCTCACACTAGTAGGGATTCCTAAGATAGCTGCCTAGCAACAAGTAGGAAGGACAGGGTCACAAGAACTAACCTCTATCACATGTCATTAATGCCTGATAATGTCCTAATAGGAGATAGACAACTACTCAAATCTCCCTCACATATAACTAAACAAACCCTAGGACTTCATGCCTTGATTGTTAGTCCCCACAAACAAAAAGAAAATAACCCTCGTATACACATATAACATTGTTAGCTTAAGGGGAAAAAGCTTGAAGAGGCAACGATACCACTTGGAATGGCCACAAGAAGCTTCTCCATTGCAAAGGCTCCCTCTGGGCACTTTTCCCAACCTGTGTGATGCAAACACTAAAACATAAAACTATTAAATGTACTTGCACCAAATAGATATATGGCCCTCTTGGCCTAAAGAGAAATTACCTTTCACAACCAACAGAACTAGCTCTCTTGGCCTAATGAAATAAAACATTAGAACTCAACAAAGATGGCCCTCTTGGCCTAAAGAAATAAAACATTTTTCTACCATTCAGTACAACGTACTACTGAAACAATCTATTGGTCCTAACGTTACTCTACAAAATCACAAAACTAACCAAGGATAAGGCCTCTTAGGCCCCACACTAAGTGCATCAGGTTATTAGCTAACCCCTCGCATAAATAGCAAGGGGTGTTTGATGAATATGATGATACACAATCTTATGTATCCATGATAGAGTAGGAAGGTGCTCACTTGCTACTTGACTCATAACCCAAACTAACCATCATCAACCGAAATATGACGTGTTAGAAAGAAGACCCCAAAGTAGTCCACGGCTAATGTTAGGAGGTAATTGTAAGGGCTCCCTTGGAACACAATTGGAAAAGACATATTCCACAAAAGCATAATTAGCTAGGGAATCTGCAAAGCAATTCCATTTTTGAGGAACCACTAACAAGTCACCGTCTCAAAGGTATGTAACATATCCAAGGTTGCATGACAATACATCCATAAGATGGGATCCCGCACACTATAGGTCATCCCATTTAGCTTATTGATTACTAACTGCGAGTCACCTTTAACCAATAATGAGTGGATACCACCACATTGGGCTACATTTAGCCCCATGATTAAGGCCTTGTATTCTGCCATAATATTAGCAAAGGAGGGTCCTAAATAGACTCACATCTTCATGACAACTCTACGTCAGGGATCTTTAATGACTACACCATGCTTGTGTATTTAGTATGACCCCTGGAAGCTCCATCAAAATATAGAGTATAAAATTAGGCTTAATTGATAAGCCATGCCATAATAATTAGCTCACTCATACTTATGATAATCAAAATCAAGCTGAGAGAGAAGATGTATAATAGTCACGATTCCTCCTTCTTCATTGAACTCCATAGGAATGCTTGTCAGAAGTTGCTAACAATGGTGGTAGTAGACCTTGATTTCCCATGTAAAGGATTTTTCTTGCCACTTAGTAACCTAATGCCCTTTGCTCCACCAGATCACTTGACCTTGGTGGTAATGTTGCTTAAGGTACAGATGTTCCATATAGGGAATGAGCGCCCCATCTACTTGTCTTGGTACCTATGGCACATTAAAACCAAATCCTGAAGGACCTACATAGGCACCAAGCCCAATGTTAACCCTTACATATAGTAAGGCTTCAGCTTATTAAAGTTAACTTTAATGTTAAAATCTACCCCTTGCAAATTTGCTAGAAGGGATGTAGAGCCATTATTTCCTAAACATATAATCTTGTATGGTCTGTGTATGGTCCATCCCATTTGGGTTCTAATATTCTTGGAAAGAGCTCCCTTTGAGCATCATAATATAGTACTAATAACTGACCTTTCACAAATTTGTACTTCTTAGCCCTAAGGTCATGAAGGGATTTCATTCTCCTCTTCCTTACTTCTTCATGTAATAAAGCATGCAACCCAATCTCATCAAGATGTGCCAGAAAAGTATACCATTCATGTAACACTTCTTTCTCTCCCAACAAATGATTGAGGGAAAAACACATAGTGGGGAGCTCTATTTCTAATGGAAAAATACACTCCTCCCCATACACTAGCTTGAACGGGGTATGGCCTATGGCTCTCTTGAATGTCGTGCTATAAGCCCACACTTCCACATAATTTTTTATCCTAGCTGCGCTTGCTTTTTGATGCTAGGATAGGATTCCTACCAGTTGTTTATTTGTACTCTCAACTTGACCATTGCTTGAGGATTGTATGGGGTAGTCTTATTGTGCTTAATCTTCAAAGCTTTAGTTAGAGCCACTATAACCTTGTTCAAGAAGTATGTCCCTTAGTCAATTACAATCTCCTTTGATGGACCAAAATGGCAAACAATTTTCTCCATAATGAAACTGGCCATCTCCTTAGCATTTTCCTTCACCGTTATTTGAGCTTCATACCACTTTGTAAAGTAGTCCATTGCTACAATAATATACCACTTATGTGTAGTTGATGAAGGGTATATTGATCCCACAGAATCAATACCCCATTTTTCAAAGGGTAACATAACCAAAATGGGATTTAGAGGTCGCCTACAATTTTCCCTTGCATCGTGTCTTTAACAGACATCATAGCACTTAACATAATTGAAAGCATCTTGGAAAATTGATGGCCACCAACATAAGCTCATGGAGAGCTTTTTGGGTGGTAAGTCGGCCAACAAAATGTCCCCCGCATGTTGAATCATGGCACTCCTCAAGAATAAATGGTACCTCATTGGGTATTACACAATGACGATAGATATCATCTACTCCTCTCTGATACAAGACACTCACTATAATTGAAAAGGGTAATGCTTGTTGCTTGATCTTTCTCTTTTCAAACCTCGATAAAGAGATCCCAAATCCTCTTGTAGATAAATAATGTGTTATAGCTGCATACTAGGAAGGGATGGAAGCTGTATTGATTTTAAATAGACCTTCAATATTACTTCCCTAAGCCAGAATTTCCTTTGGCTCCCTAGAATCTACAAGAAAATTCTACAATACCCTGTAGCTTTGGTGGCTTGTTCCTAATCTCATTATCAAACTCTTACAAAGTGATTAACCACTTTGCTAAATAATCAAGTGGCTGCAACTTATTTAGCAACAATCTGAGCCCTTTCGCCTTCGTAAATAATACTACCTTCTTGTAGATAATATAGTGCCTAAATTTCTTCATTGCAAAGACCATTCCAAGACACAATTTCTCCATGTATATATAGTTAACTTCAGATATCCTCAATTCTCTACTAGCAAAGGCAACTCGATGATACCATTTCTCCTCCCAAATTTGGGCTAAATAGCTTATAGTATGCATTGTGATTGCCAAAAATATGTAGAAAGCTTTACCTCTTCTGGGTGCTTTTAGGATTGGTGCTTTTGCTAATTCCCGCTTCACATCCTCAAAGGATACTTGACAGGCTTTATTCCACTCAAACAAATAGTTAAAATATAGAACCTTCATCAATGGCAACATTGTGCACCTCTTTGGGAGTATGTGGTAGGCTCGTAGAGACTATAACCCTTATCTTTTCAAGGTCAATCACAATACCAGCTGTACTAACCATGTGGCTAAGTAACAACCCATATGGAACTCCAAATATGCACTTTCTAGGGTTAAGAGCAATGCAAAATTGTCTACAATGCTCAAATCATTCCCTAAGAATAATAAAATGTCGCTCCTTGTGGTGGCTGCTCCTAGATCATCAATAAAGACTTTAAACTCCTCTCGGGAGATATCACCAAAGGTCTTATCAACTCTTCATTGCCAAGACCTAGGTGCATTGAATAGACCAAAGGCCATCACATGATGATACATAAGATAATAATAAATGTCATTTTCAATATTTCTTCCTCCGCAATAGCCATCTAGTTATATCCAGCAAAGCAATCCATAAATGAATAGATTTCCCTACCCGCTAAGTGATCCAAAATTTGATCAATGAATGGAAACATGTTGTAATCCTTGATCACCTGATTATTAAGCTCTTTGAATCTATGCAAAGCTGAATATGATTGTTCTTCTTCTTCCAAACACCATTCTGTGTGTTGAATCGGAAATATCTGGCCAACTTGTCAATTCTTCGAATAGCCCGCTGTCCCTTAATTCGAAAGGCATACGCCTTACTTTCTGTCACATTGGGCAGCTACCTTGCTTCAAAGGAATTGTATAAATAGCTAGGCTAGGAGGAATGCATCTCATCTCATCATAACTCCAAGAAAAGATATCATAAAATTCTTAAATCAGGGGCACATAGTCCTTCCTTTCTTCCGAACTGAGCATGGACCCTAATTTAATTGGTCGTGAATCATTCATTGTACCAAGGTCAAGCTCAATTACATCCGCATCCCTTATCCTCTCCTGAGCCTGTGTTGGCTCATTCAAAGTCACTTGGTAGATGTCTTCTATAGTGGACCCCTCATTGGATTCGTCACTTGATGTCGTCTCACTAGCAGATGGAACATCTAGTGTATCAAACTTTGATGAAGATAAAGGAATTCTCTCACTCTAAGGAGATTCAGGATAGGAATCTACTACTACACCTCTAACACCTCGACCAAAGATCAATCGCTCAGTGGCTATATCAACTTGACAGTTAGCTTGTAAGATCCATGGTATGCCTAGCAATACTTGATAGCTAGGTTGTTGTGCAAACCTAATGATCCTAAAGTCTAGAATGCATTCTACATTGGCAATGGTCACATGGACTTTAGTGATGCAACCTTTCGGTTGTCTTGAACTGTCATTAGCCATTCAGGATCGTGGAGGCATCTCTTTTTATTTCTAATCATAGTCTCTCCATCAATTCCAAACTCATAATGTTGAAAGAGGATTGTGTGTCCACAATAGCATGGTCCACTAATATTCCATCAACATATGCTGCTACCCTTGGACAATGCTTTTCAGCATGCTCAAATCAAACATCTCCTACACAAGTTATTCCCAAGGGCTCAACGATATACCTAGTGCATAGAATCCTCTTAAATTCCTTTGACACTCTTAGAGACAACTTAATCAACTATAGAAGATTTACATCTAGCTTAACTTTGCAAAGAGAACTTGCTAAATCGAATTCATGATAACTAGTAAGAGTTTGCTTTTCTCGCCATTTCTCCCTAGACCATTCTCTCCTTTGGTCTTTTAATTGGCATTCGTGCTTCTTTCTTGGCTCCTGCCTTCCTCTTTGGTGACTTCTTATCCTTCTTGGGTTTGTCTTTACCATCTATGGCCTTGAGGGGCCCACCTTCCATATTCGGATTAAGGACTTGTGTTCCCTTATCATCTTGCTTGGGGTTTCCCTCGTTCGATAGGTTTTTCCTTGGCTTTGTCAACCTCTTTAGCATTTTGACCTCTCATAATAAATTATAGATTAGAAGCTTTAGTGTTGTTGATGCAAATAGTTTCTATAATCATAACTCCACTGCCACTAGGTAGCTCCTATTCCATAGCTTTCTCTCTTTGTAATATTTGTTTCGATCCTTCATCTTGCTGGAGATTATTCCCTTGCGCTCGATGATTAATTGGACCTAGTTGTCTACTTCCTTGCTAGAGAGAGCTAATCTTACTCCAATAGCTACTAGCTAAATGGTCGGACTTCCAACATATGTCACATTTTAGATATGGACAATTCCTGGGGAAATGTTAGCCACCACACCACTTACAGTTGAATCTTGAGGGGGCACCCTCTTCAAGCTGTCGAGTCCCTATCAAATTTTGTTACTTCTTAAGGAAATTGACATCAACATCTATTTTTCTATATTGTTCACTAATCATATCAATATGGTGCTTCATCATATCCTCAATATACTACTTTATCATATCCTTAACTTTGCCAAGGACATTTGAGGCACTTGACTCATAGCCGCAATCGTCTACCTATCATTCTTTTGGCCTAGCCACTTGATTAGGGATTGGTTTTTGATTCCCTAGAACAATAGTAGGATTCATCATTGGGCTTACAATAGTTGGTGGAGCCATTTGACTAGTCGTAGGCATGGCCACACTAGGAGGAGTTGGCAACATGGGCATATTTGGCATTATGCTTCCTCTCCCATTAAGAGGACTCATGGGCATCCCGTGACCTCCATTTATAAGTGCTAGAGTACTTTCAGACCCTAAATTCAAATTCCAATTTGGCCTAGAGGCATACACCACTTGTAATCATGATTCTATCTCTTTTGCTCATGTAATAGCTGTATCAATGTCGACAAGAGCAACATTGCTCAGCTACACTTGAATGTTAAAGTCTATCCCATTTTAAAAATATTTCAACTAAGCAACAACTAGAATAGAAATATAGGTTTGCAACTTTTGAAATACCTCCTTTAGTTTCTTGGCATACCCACATACATTATTGTGAGGTTCTTGTTGTGTAACATTGAGGACTCGTAGCCAATACTGACCTCCCCTTTCAGGGGCAAAATCTATTCGAAAGGTTGAAAATAATAAGTTGATTGTAGCAATGGTTCCAACCTCAAGGCTATGATACCACACTGCAGCTCATCCTTTCAGAGTCATGTTGAAGAACATCATCAAGTGTCCCTCATATTGAATCCAACAATTAAACATTAACTTCTGGAACTCATTGATGTGAAGTTATGTATGTTCCTCTACTAACCCATTAAAAATAGGTAGAGAAAATCCTAAGGTTGGCAAATTCATCATTCTAGTAGGAATTGCAATGGGTTGTGCCACCATGATAACAACTAGATTCACTAAAGGGGTTTGAATAATTGTAACTATCACTCCACTCAAAGTGGATAGACTGATTGAAAGGGGGGAAGTACTAGAGTTTTCTCCTCCTAATGAACTATGCATTGAGTTGGGTCCACTAAGACCTTGTCCTTGTAAGGATATTGGACCACTCCTTTACGGAGAATATCTTCTCTTTATTTTGGCCTGCCATCTAGCTCGTTTAGCTCTTTATTTCTTTTGAAGCTCCGCTTGATGATCTTATGAGTCTAGCTCACTGATTTTTGGCATACACTAATGAATTTGTCCCAATTGATTGAGATTTGAAAATTGCCACTTATTAGTGGCTCCCCGCAAAGGCACCACCTATCGGTACCTAAAACAGGTTGAACATTGGCTCTAAGCACCACTTGGGCCTCTCTACACTCAAGAAATCACAGTTCGTAGGCGTCACGGCCCAGAGCGTCTAAGGGACGCATTGCTCTAACTGTTATCCTGAATCTTGCATTTGATTTAAATTGTAGTCCAATGGTTAACTCTTTTCCTACTCCTCAAAGGGAGTCCGTACGCGTAGATCAGTATAAAATACCTCATAATCCCACAAACAGGAGGCACCCCTCTAGTTGAATGCCATGGCTCTACTGTGGCTCTCCTACACCTTGGGGATTGGCCCCTCGATGCGCTGTCGTATTGCTGCGCATTCGAGGTGTGTAAACCACCCAAAAGTTGTGCATGGGATTTGGTACTTTGTACATATTTAGTTGTTGTGTTTACATTTATTTTCTGCGCATGAGTGAACATGATGAGATGCTTTCAGCCTATGTTGATACATGTTGCTGCAAAAAGGTTTGGAATCATTGCTTGCCAAAATCCATCAGCACTATTGCTCGTAGACTCAGCAAAAAGAGGAGCCATTGACTGTTGGACGGATTCATGGTTTAAGCTTAATGACTGAGGCTGCTCCATCATGTGGTTTTGGGTTTTCTATAGAGCGAAAGAGGATGGCCCTGTCCTTCTGGGTTTGTGGCATCCATGGGAGCACGGTGGCCATGGCCATGAGCACACACAGGTGCATGCATATGTGACTACACACGCATCGGAGGAGAAGGAAGAAGCTAAAACTTCTACAAGTTCTAGAATAGATAGTTTGAATTTGAGCCAAAAATAATGATATGTGAGCTATTAAGGCTAAAGAGGGGATTTTTGAAAGGCTAAAGAGGGGGGAAAAAGGAGAAGCTTTTGGGGAGCTATTTTGAGAAGGAGGTATTTTGGGGGAAGAGAGGCTCCTCAATCGAATCAGGGCGGAAGAAAAAAAGAGACGAATGGAAAACAGAGGAGGTACTCAGATGTCCGCGAAGAGGAAGAGCTGAAGCGGATGTAAAGTGTGCAGAGTTGAGGGGAGTTATTGAAGAGGAAGTGAGAAAAACGGCGATCAAGGAGATTGGGGATGACGACGATGATGATGCAGTGGATACTCAAAAATTACAGAAATTAGCTGCTCAGGCAAGTTCATTCTATAGGTCAGTAGAAGATGATGATAGTGATGATGACTTTGCGGATGATGAGGAGTTTCAGTCACCCATAGACAGTATTGATCCTTTCGTCTTCTTTGCTGATTTGATGAACGGTGGCAAATGCCCTGTATTACAATGGAGGGTTGGCCCTGAGTATACTGCAGCGTTTGAGCCTATGTGTGCATACACATTTTCTGAGAATGAATCAGGATCTATTCCTCAGTGATAACCGGAGGCACTTTGTACCTTCTGTGAGGCCGAGGCCGGTGTAGGGCTGAAGTTGAGAAGCTGAAGGCTTCACTTGAAGATCACGGCCTTGAGCTACGTGTGAAAGTTGCAAATGAAGCTGAAGTAGCCTGCAGTCAACAAAGGCTTGCTTGCGGAAATAGAGACCATTGGGCAAGCATATGAAGATATGCAAACACAAAATCAACGTTTGCTGCAATAAATCTCTGAGCGAAGATAATGCTCAGCGGGATGAAGGCCTAAGAACTGGTTGATTGGAAGATCTTCTTATCTGTTCTCTGACAAAATCCTTATTATTAGCATTTTTTGCCGCATCAAGATTCGAGAAGCTTATAAGCAAGTTGTAAGTTCACTCTCAAAGGTGCGAGTTGGTTATTCTGAAGCTGACTTGCTTGGAACTACCACTGAATCGCTTCCTCATTGTCTTGTGAATCAATCCAACAAAATCGTTGCCTTTGGCAAGTAGCTTTGGGGATGACTTTGACCCTGTCTATTCAACTAATTTTGTTAACGAGGATGATAGGAAGAGTTCAGTTTCTGGTGAGGATAATTTGCCTGAGATAGTATCCTTATCTGAGCAACCCGAGGCTTCTGGGCTAGTCCAAGTACCAGACACCTTTCGCTTGATTGAATCATCTGAGGTTGATCTGGAGAAAGCATATACTAGCTAGTCTACGCCCCCTGCCGATGCTATAGTAGCCAATGATGAGGTTACAATAAGTCTGCCTGCACCTGTGATCTCACTTGTGGTTTCACGTCCAGAGGTGCTGAAGTTTGAATCTTTTGTCCTGTCAAATACGAAACATCTGTATCTGTCAGCAATACACAACTATCCAGGTCTTGGAGCCATGCCTCAGCTTGTGAGTGGATGGTACACGAATGAGAATCCAGAATCTCAGCCTCAGGAGGTTTCAGTGCTAATACGTTCAACACAGGTGTAACATTGATGACTGAGCAAGGCCTTTCTTCCTCCTTGTTCCACTAGGGCAGATTGCTGCTGAACAGACTTATGATACGGTTTTGTCAAAGTTTTTGGTGGGTGCCACATCTGATAAAAAAAACACAATAAAAGCTGAACATATATAGTCTATGATGGAGATGGAGAGGAGAAAATGACTCGTGAAGACATTTTGGAAGTTCTCCATGATTTATCAAGCTTTTTCCTTTCCGAAGAACTAGGCCAACAAGTCTGTTTGCCACATTCAAGTGATTAAAGGCTTGAACAAATTGATTATAGGGTCATTTTCTGACATTGCATTCACAAATTGAATCTTGATCTTGTTTGTTTGATCTTCTATCTTGGACCAATAACCTCTGTGGTTGCGACATTGCTTTCACAAACCCTTTGACATCTTTGGTGAACCCGACGTGAAAGCGTCGCAGAAATTTCAGGATGGGAGACACCTCTATTTCAGCTTCCTCTACAACTCCAGCTGCCTCTACTTCAGCTCCATCTATGACTGCTACGTCAAGTACTTCAACGGAGGATCTAAAACAGATTTTGCAGAATATGTCCATGTATATGCAGCTCCAAAATCAGCAAACACAAATGTATATGCAGCAGCAACAACAATTGCATCAACAACAGTTGTCTCAGCAAAGGCAACTCTATTCGGAGCAGGAGAATGCAAATAGCGCGACTAAGGCTATTGAAGCAGTAGAGAGTGAGAAGAAGCTATTCGACGGGCGTAATGTTTCAGCATATTTGAAGACATATGAGATTAAGATGGGATTTTTTGGAGTTCCTGCTGGACTTATGAGTAAGTACTTCCTTCGTCTTGTCACACCTGCTTTGAGGACAAAGGTGACTGATTTATTTATTCAAAATACACATTGGCAAGATTTTAAGAAGGCTCTTAAAGAAGAATATTTCCTTGAGGACTTTGGTATGGCTACTCGACGGTCATTCCGAGAGTGGGTCTACATGCCAAACAAAGGTCTTGCTGCTTCGGAGTTGATTCGAGAATTTGAAGAAAGGTATAGTCAGCTTGATGCCATTGAACAAAGAGCATTGGATGTTGAAAAAGTTGAGCTTTTCTTGCAAGCTGCAGATCCTGCTCTTCAAGAAGAATTGGGTGAGCTTCTTGAAGATCGCACAAAGCCTATGGGTCTTAAAACTGATTGGCAGGATGCTCAGGATGCAGTCTCGACTTTGACCAAGAGGAGGATATGGAAGACTCGCCTACAGAATGGTTCCATGACACCTACATCATCATCTGCTCCTATGCCTACTTCTATCCCTGTTATTTCTTCTCCTCCTCAGCCAGTTTCTTGGCCTATGCCAGTGCCTACTGTTTCTACTCCACCGATTCCACCTGTTCCACGACCGATGCCTACACCTTCTGCTCCAAAACCATCCGCTCCATCGGTGCCTACTTCTCTTGATGACATAATCAAAGGTATCACAGATTTGACACTTGAGTCAGTCAAAGCGGAGTTGGTGGGTAAGTTGAAGGAGCAGTTTGCTTCGACTGCGCCTGCTACTTCTTCTAGTGCTCCTATTGCACATAGGAGTGCTCCTAGTGCTCCTAGGAGAGATCGGAGATGTATTTGGTGTGATAGTACGGAGCATCAGCATTGCAGGGATTGTGACTCTTTCCAGGATGCAAGGAGGCAGAATTTGGTATATTGGGGGCAAGATGGTAAGATTTGGTTGACTGAGACAGGAGCTCCACTTGCTACCAACTTTGGTAAAGGTGGAATGAAGAAGTTAGTGGAGGACATGGCTGCGCGTACTTCTTATGTGACGGCTAGAGGTGATGCTTCTGCATATGGAGTACAGATTGAGAAGGGATGGGAGACTCAGTCCGCACTATGGACTTATGCTATGGAGACTGCAAACAAGGGGAAAATTCAGCAAACTGTTTTGACTAGCGCAGGCTCTAGCATCAGATCAGAGACAGGATGGGACTCGCCTGTTGACAGGTATTCTATTTATGCT
Source organism: Lygodium microphyllum (assembly GCF_053477565.2). Classification (NCBI taxonomy): domain Eukaryota; kingdom Viridiplantae; phylum Streptophyta; class Polypodiopsida; order Schizaeales; family Lygodiaceae; genus Lygodium; species Lygodium microphyllum. The sequence goes on along the minus strand of NC_141160.1, from coordinate 41,306,048 downwards.
TATTTGGCTAAATCTCATGGTGCAGATGTATTTGTTGAGGAGAAGCGTAAGAGGGATGAAGACAATCCAAGTGCAGCTAAGAAGACTAGAGGGGGTGAGTTTGTTACTCCACCTACTGCAGGACCGTCTTCAAGACCAGGGCCAGATCGACAGATGGAGGATGCTCAAAAGAGAGAAAATAGGCAAGAGCCTAGAGAGAGAAAGCAGCCAGGATTCAGATTGATGTCCGATATTGAGACATCTACAGACATGAAGAAAATCTTTAATGATAAGATACTTGGCAGTGAGGTGACTTTCACTATTTCTGAGATTTTGGGCATCTCAAAAAGAGAGTTTCAGGATCAGTTTCAGGAGGTCCTGAAGAGGAAAAGACATGCATTGGCTACCACTGATACACAGGGAGTTTTGATTGGAGAGTTGGATGAGGATGATGATGAGGTTATGGTTGATAATGCTTCTGTTTTGCCGCAGGTAGAGAAGAGGGTTCAGCCTATGCATTATGCTGAAATTGATGAGCCTGTTTTGATACCGCGTAGTCACTTTTCGCGGAGCCATTGGGCTAGGGCAACTACAGAGACGATGGTAAAGATTGGAGAGAAACAGGTGCCTTATGTTGCATTGGTTGATCATGGTTCAGAGATTAATCTCATTGTTCGTGGAGTTTATGAGAGTAACAGATGGCCTATGGATGTAGAGCATGGGTGGCGTATGAGAGCCGCCAATAACACTGCAGGTGATTTATATGCTGCTTGCCCTAGTGTCAGGGTTTCTATTGGTGATGTAGAGGAGGATTTTCATTTCTTTGTGCAGGATTCATGCTCTTATCCTATAATTCTTGGACAGCCATTCATTACAGAGATGCGCATGGAGACAAAGGTCATGGATGATGGATCTGCTTATGCACGGATTCGCAGTAAGGATGGTATGAGAGCAGTTCAGTTTATGACTGTATGTGTGAACCATGTTAGAAACAGAGATACTCTGAGAGATGCACCCTTGCCCACTGTGAGGGATTCGGGTTTTCATTAGGTACCGCCGTTTCGCGAGACGACGGTGGTATAGAGGAGAGGAGATTGGAGTTCTCGCCTCCTGGCAGCAGTGTTTTCTCCTCCGGTTATGTTGGGATTTCAGCAAACAGTTCAATGAGTTATCAGAAGACTTCTAGGTTGCCTAGAGCTGCCAGGCAGTATATATGCAGGAAGGAGAAAAATTTGAAAAATGCAGGAATTTTGGAGGATGATGAGCACATAGATGGTATGTATGACAGTGTGATTTGTGCAGATACGATGGCAGAGATGGGAGATATGCTGAAAACTGATATGCTGAATTGTCATGGTAATGTATTAGTACAGTCCCTGGACATGTTTCATGAAATTGCAGATTTTATGTCACAGATTGAGTCAGAGGCTGAGGAAACTCAGCAAAGAGTGTTGAGTGCTGAAGAAATTCAGCAAACAGAGTTTCTAGCTGGTTATGATCAGCTTTCAGAGAGTCAGAGGGCTGAAAATTTTCAGTCAACAGAGTTTACTGCTGAAATATTTCAGCATTCAGAGTTTGGGGCTGTTTCTATGCAGTCCATAGAGCAGAGGGCTGAGAATATTCAGCCATTGGAGTGCAGAATTGCTGATTTACAGCAAGGTTTATGTAATGCAGAAGAGCATAATGAAGCCAGGGTTGACACGAAATACAAAACTGTGGATAAGAAGGTGAAGCCGGTTGCTGTACCGCTTCCACCTGACAGTGATCAGCAAATAGAAAGGGCTGCTAAACAGCAAATTTTGAGGAATCCGGAGCATGTTGGTCATAAATTTTCAGCAGAGACACTTGCTGAATTGAAAATAGGAAATGGTGATTTCTTGTTACCCATGGAGAAGCAATGCTTTCAGGAGATGCTTGAGCGTCATGGAAGGGGATTTGCTTTTGTCCCACATGAGATCGGATGTGTGAATCCTGATATTGTTGCTCCTATGGTCATCTTTACTATTCCTCATATTCCATGGAATCTCCGACCTATTCCAGTGCCTAAAGCACACTTGCCAAAGCTGATTGATTTATTGAATGAGAAAATCAGGATGGGAATCCTTGAGCCTTCATCTGCACCATACTCAAACAGGTGGTTTACAGTTCCAAAGAAGAATGGTACTCTTCGATTTATTCAGGACATGCAGCCAGTGAATAGAGTTACTATCAGGAATGTTGGTATAGGTCGAGTCGTGGATGAGTTTGCAGAGGCATTTGCTGGACGTGCCATCTATTCTTTGGGTGATTTGTATTCAGGTTATGATCAGTTTCAGTTGGCTTTGGAAAGCAGGGACATAACCACCATGAGAACTCCTATTGGGCTTGTGAGGATGTGTACCTTGCCTCAAGGTGCCACTAATTCTGTTGCGCATATGATGAATGCCATGCATAAGGTCCTTCGTGATTACATACCTCAGCTTACTATGCCTTTCTTGGATGATGTGCCCATTAAGGGGTGTGCAGAAGAAGAGAAGAATGAGAGCCTAAATGAGCAGGGATGCAGGTACTTTGTGGCTGATCATATTTCAGCATGTGAGAAGATTTTGGCCAGGTTAGAAGAAGTGAACTTGACACTTTCAGGGCAAAAATCTGTTTTTGGAGTGAATGAGGTTGTCATTGTTGGGCATATGTGTGGATATTATGGCAGGAAACCCTCACCTGATAAGGTGAATGCTATAGGCAAGATTGCAGAGTATTGTTCTACTACTTCAGAGGTACGGAGATTCATTGGTGCTTGTGTGTTTTATATGATTTGGATACCTCATTTTGCACACATTGCAGATTGTTTGTATCAGCTGCTTCGAAAGGGGCAGAAATTCTATTGGGATGAGAGCCACACTAAAGCCATGCGGAAATTGAAGAAGTTATTGCAGAATGCTCCTACTCTCAGGAAAGCGGATTATAACTGTGATAGGCCTATTGTATTGACAGTTGACACTAGTCCAATTGGCATAGGTTGGGCTGTAGGTCAAGATGATGCAGATGGAAATAGGTATGCTATTCGGTTTGGGGCGAAAGTCCTAAATGAGAGACAGAGGAGATATCCGCAAATCAAGAGGGAGTTATTGGGGATTGTCACGGCTCTCAAATGTGACAAGGAGTACTTTATTGGAGCTTCAGTTGTGGTAGAGACAGATTGTTTGCCATTGATTGGTATGATCACGAGTTGCTCTACTCCGGATATAGCCATGTTGAGATGGATTGCATACATCAAGTCATTAAATCCGAAATTTAAACACATAGCAGGGAAGGATAATCCAGTGGCAGATATGTTGTCTAGAGCCAGGTATGATGATGAGGAGACTCTACTTGCAGAAGAGGATGATGCAGAAATTTCAGCCACTATGGTTGATCATGTTTGTCATGTCTTTGATATTATGGCTTTTACAGAAGAACTTTATGTTGGAGATTGGTTGCAGATTGACAGGTACCTTAGTACATTAAGCAAAAGAGATGAATGGACAGATGAAGAGTTCAAGAAGATCAGAAGAAAAGCCTATGGTTATTTTCTCAAGGATGGATTTCTTTGGAAGCATCCGAAGAAAAGAGGCGGATTACCTTTGCGGGTTGTCTGCGATAGAGAGACACAGTTACAGGTGATGAGGGAGTTTCATGAGAGTCCTTGGGCTGGTCATAGAGGAGTATGGGCTACTTATGAAAAAATTAGGGAGAAATATTGGTGGAAAGGCATGTACAGAGATGTTTCTCACTTTGTTGAGACTTGCAGAGACTGCCAGATGTATTCAGTAGTGCGTCATAGAGATGAGCTTCATCCGACCTATCCGCTATGCATTCATTATAAGTGGGTAGTTGATTTGGTTACCATGCCTATGGGTCTATGGCAGATGAGGTACATTGTTTTGGCTAGAGAGGATCTTACCAATCATGTTGAGGGCAGATCTTTGAGAACGAAGACCACTAGTGCAGTGTGTAAGTTCTTATTGGAGGAAATTTTCTGCAGGTATGGTTGTGTGGGTAAGATCACTGCGGATCGTGGTGAATTGGATGCAGATGAAGCTAGGGAGTTTTTCTCTCAGCTAGGAATCAAATTGGCTCTAACCACAGCATACAATCCAGAGGGAAATGGGAAGAGTGAAAGAGGGCATCCGCCAATAGTGAAAGCATTAGCCAAAGCATGCAGAGGACGGATTGGAGAATGGCCGAGACTTCTACCATTTGCTTTGTGGGCTGATCGTACGACCCATAGTGTTACCACAGGATATATGCCTGCAGAGTTGATGTATGGTCAGAAACCTGTTATGCCGATTGAGACTTGTGCTTTGACTTGGTCAGTTTTACCTTGGCAGGAGGATTTGACGAGAGAGGAGCTCTTAGCTCTTCGGATTCGACAGTTGGAGAGGAGACCTGAGGATATTCAGCTAGCTATTGACAGGTTGAAAGTTGCTAGACTAAGGAACAAGGACAGGTTTGATAGCAGGCATCGCTTGCGGCCTAGAGCAATAGAAGAGGGAGATTGGGTATTGGTCTTTGATAGCAGCCTTGAAAATCAGCATACTGCACTTCGGAAGATGGTGAAAAGATGGTTTGGGCCATACATAGTCAGACATGTCTTTGATAATGCAACATATGAGCTGACAGAATTGGATGGAACAGTGCTTAGAGTGCCTATTGCTGGAAAAAGAATCAAAATTTTCAAGAAAAGAGATGATGAGGATTATGCATTGGAAGAATTTTCAAGAGAAGAGCAACGACAAGAAACTCCAATGGAAGAGACAGATGATATGGCTGAAAATCTTGTTGATCTACCGGAAATGCATAACGAAGAGATTGATTTGTTTGTGGATCTTGATGATAATGATCATGGGTAGTTGGCCCATCCGGAGGATGCGCAGGATTAGAGGGGGTGGATGTCGTATTACTGCGCATTCGAGGTGTGTAAACCACCCAAAAGTTGTGCATGGGATTTGGTACTTTGTACATATTTAGTTGTTGTGTTTACATTTATTTTCTGCGCATGAGTGAACATGATGAGATGCTTTCAGCCTATGTTGATACATGTTGCTGCAAAAAGGTTTGGAATCATTGCTTGCCAAAATCCATCAGCACTATTGCTCGTAGACTCAGCAAAAAGAGGAGCCATTGACTGTTGGACGGATTCATGGTTTAAGCTTAATGACTGAGGCTGCTCCATCATGTGGTTTTGGGTTTTCTATAGAGCGAAAGAGGATGGCCCTGTCCTTCTGGGTTTGTGGCATCCATGGGAGCACGGTGGCCATGGCCATGAGCACACACAGGTGCATGCATATGTGACTACACACGCATCGGAGGAGAAGGAAGAAGCTAAAACTTCTACAAGCTCTAGAATAGATAGTTTGAATTTGAGCCAAAAATAATGATATGTGAGCTATTAAGGCTAAAGAGGGGATTTTTGAAAGGCTAAAGAGGGGGGAAAAAGGAGAAGCTTTTGGGGAGCTATTTTGAGAAGGAGGTATTTTGGGGGGAAGAGAGGCTCCTCAATCGAATCAGGGCGGAAGAAAAAAAGAGACGAATGGAAAACAGAGGAGGTACTCAGATGTCCGCGAAGAGGAAGAGCTGAAGCGGATGTAAAGTGTGCAGAGTTGAGGGGAGTTATTGAAGAGGAAGTGAGAAAAACGGCGATCAAGGAGATTGGGGATGACGACGATGACGATGCAGTGGATACTCAAAAATTACAGAAATTAGCTGCTCAGGCAAGTTCATTCTATAGGTCAGTAGAAGATGATGATAGTGATGATGACTTTGCGGATGATGAGGAGTTTCAGTCACCCATAGACAGTATTGATCCTTTCGTCTTCTTTGCTGATTTGATGAACGGTGGCAAATGCCCTGTATTACAATGGAGGGTTGGCCCTGAGTATACTGCAGCGTTTGAGCCTATGTGTGCATACACATTTTCTGAGAATGAATCAGGATCTATTCCTCAGTGATAACCGGAGGCACTTTGTACCTTCTGTGAGGCCGAGGCCGGTGTAGGGCTGAAGTTGAGAAGCTGAAGGCTTCACTTGAAGATCACGGCCTTGAGCTACGTGTGAAAGTTGCAAATGAAGCTGAAGTAGCCTGCAGTCAACAAAGGCTTGCTTGCGGAAATAGAGACCATTGGGCAAGCATATGAAGATATGCAAACACAAAATCAACGTTTGCTGCAATAAATCTCTGAGCGAAGATAATGCTCAGCGGGATGAAGGCCTAAGAACTGGTTGATTGGAAGATCTTCTTATCTGTTCTCTGACAAAATCCTTATTATTAGCATTTTTTGCCGCATCAAGATTCGAGAAGCTTATAAGCAGGTTGTAAGTTCACTCTCAAAGGTGCGAGTTGGTTATTCTGAAGCTGACTTGCTTGGAACTACCATTGAATCGCTTCCTCATTGTCTTGTGAATCAATCCAACAAAATCGTTGCCTCTGGCAAGTAGCTTTGGGGATGACTTTGACCCTGTCTATTCAACTAATTTTGTTAACGAGGATGATAGGAAGAGTTCAGTTTCTGGTGAGGATAATTTGCCTGAGATAGTATCCTTATCTGAGCAACCCGAGGCTTCTGGGCTAGTCCAAGTACCAGACACCTTTCGCTTGATTGAATCATCTGAGGTTGATCTGGAGAAAGCATATACTAGCTAGTCTACGCCCCCTGCCGATGCTATAGTAGCCAATGATGAGGTTACAATAAGTCTGCCTGCACCTGTGATCTCACTTGTGGTTTCACGTCCAGAGGTGCTGAAGTTTGAATCTTTTGTCCTGTCAAATACGAAACATCTGTATCTGTCAGCAATACACAACTATCCAGGTCTTGGAGCCATGCCTCAGCTTGTGAGTGGATGGTACACGAATGAGAATCCAGAATCTCAGCCTCAGGAGGTTTCAGTGCTAATACGTTCAACACAGGTGTAACATTGATGACTGAGCAAGGCCTTTCTTCCTCCTTGTTCCACTAGGGCAGATTGCTGCTGAACAGACTTATGATACGGTTTTGTCAAAGTTTTTGGTGGGTGCCACATCTGATAAAAAAAAACACAATAAAAGCTGAACATATATAGTCTATGATGGAGAAAGAAGGAGAAAATGACTCGTGAAGACATTTTGGAAGTTCTCCATGATTTATCAAGCTTTTTCCTTTCCGAAGAACTAGGCCAACAAGTCTGTTTGCCACATTCAAGTGATTAAAGGCTTGAACAAATTGATTATAGGGTCATTTTCTGACATTGCATTCACAAATTGAATCTTGATCTTGTTTGTTTGATCTTCTATCTTGGACCAATAATCTCTGTGGTTGCGACATTGCTTTCACAAACCCTTTGACAGCGCCACTAACACAAATAACACATGTGTCACACACTCCACTCTTATTTAAATATTCTAAGAGCTAAAATATATTTTCACTTAACAGTTTTCTAAGGAACCTAAATGCTTAAACCTACAGCTTAGGTGTCTCACAACTCAATGTGGGTCATATGTATAAGAAACCAATTGTGATGCATCCATGGGTTACCATGTGATATGTGTAATGCAACTGTTAATGCCATAGTGCTCAAACAATTTATGATTTATAAATCAACGTTGTGGACTACAACAAACATTTCTTTTAATGATTTCAGCCTATACGTCGTGCGTCGTTGCTAAGGGTCATCCTCAAGCATTCTTCTGTTGCTTGAGCCCTTTTAACCTAATTTATAAACATCCTATATGGTATGGACAAACAAATACATCAGAATTTCATATGTTTTCAACAACTAATCAACATCAAAACCCCTCTTCCCCCCTATCGTTAGATTGTGCATCATTGATAGGTGTAAAGAGCGGTTTTTCCATGTGTTTTTCTTATGTAAAAAGTGGTAAAAATGGACTTTAACATGAAGACACAACTAAACTAAGGCTTATACCTCATGCCATAGCCGTTCCATACATTCATGGACATAAATCATATTTTTATTAATTTTCTAGTGCTAGAAACTAAAATTTTCCATTTTTCCACTATTTTTCTTCATTTACTTAAATAAAAATTTTGATATTTTTGATTTATGGGTTGAAACAAATCACAATTACTTATTATTGATTTTATATTCATTCCTAACCCATATGAACCCTAAAATCACAATAAAACTTCCAAAATTTATCATTTTCATGAAAATTGCATAATTGCAAGTTTTGCGTGTTTTGATATAAATGATTAAAAAACTAATTTTTTTGGTTTTCTTCAATATTTCTAGTAAATTTATTTATTTTTAGTCAAAGGAATCCATTTACAAACAATTCCATCAAACATCGAATGAAATGAGTACTTACACATAGAAAATCAGTTTTGGAGGCGTGTATTTAATGGTTGGGAGGCCGGTGATGCTCATCTTATGTCAGTGATACTCTCTTCAACTCTGATCTATGATCTGCTTTGCTCCAGTACAATTATTCCATCACCATCTCATATCCAATTCCTCCCCTTTCTTCCATAGATTCATGCATGTGAACAACCCTCAAGAGGAGAGAGGAGGGAGGAGAGAGAAATACTAGATTTTCACCGTCCTCATCACATAGCCATTTTGCGATCAGAGATTGGTGAGAGGAAGTGAAAGAATTGAGGCAATCATTGCCTTCATCTGATTGGTGGGTTCTTCTTCAGCCATCATAGGCTTCTCCACAAAATCGTCGCCACCAAGAGGGGGAGCAGTAGCTTCACACCGTTTCAAAAATGCCCCCCCCCCAATATCACAAAATTTTTCAAAGGGGGCCATTTGGCCCCCCCAAAAAGGGCCATGCAGAATTTACCTTTTTTTGTCCATTTTAATCTTGCTATTGTCTATCCTTCCGCATCTTGTCCGTTCGACACTCGAATTCAGATTTGAAAATTCTTGCTTGATCAACTCGACATCTTGAATGGCTAGGAAGCTCTCTCTTTTCAATCCTGCTATTGAAAAACATACAGAAAATTTGGAACCACCGCAATGACCAAAGTTTTGCATTTTTGTCTTCCTTGGTCTCTAAAATAGTTGGATCTTCATGTTCTGCTTCCGTCAGCTTTAAATGGCCGCCTAAAATTTGCACTAATCCACTCCTAGTCTGCACTTTACAAGTCTCTAAAAACTAGTCTCAATATCACACTTCACATGAGGGTAATTCTGTGGGAGGTGACCACCACACCACTTAGAGCTAAATCTTGATGGACCACCCTCTTCATGGCATCAACTTCCTATTAAGTTTTGTTGCTCCTTTAAGAAGTTTACATCTCTAGCTATTTATCTATACTGTCCAGTTGTAATATTAGTATAATGTTTCATCATGTCCTTGACTTCCCTAAGAATATTCAATATACTAAACTCATAATAGTAATCATTCGCTTAGCACCCCAATGGCTTAACCACCTGGTTAGGTATTGGTGGTTGATTAGTTGGAATTACATTAGGATTCGTCATTTGATTCCCAGTATTTAATGGGCCCATTTGGCCAATCATTGACATAGCAGCATTTGGAGGAGCTAGCAACATAGATATATTTTATAGGATGTCTCCTCTTGCATTGGAGTTTGTTATGGGTGGACTTATCGCATCTTGACCTCCATTAGTTGTGTATAATGCCAAATTATTGTTAGAACCTAGACTTGAATATACATTTACTCTAGATGCATAGATCACTTGTAATCATGACTCTACCTCCTTTGCTCGTATAATGGCAATATCTGTATTAGCGAGATCAACATTCCTCAATTGCACTTGGATTTTGAAATCCAATCCATGTAAAAACTAATATAGTTGGATAGCGAGTGGAATGGGAATAGAGGCTTGCAATTTGTGGAACACCTCCTTCAACTTCTTGGCATAAGTCCAGAATTCTCATGAGGCTGCTAACATGTTACATTCAAAACACGTAGCCAATATTGACCGCCTCTCTCAAGCATAAACTCTCTTCAAAAGGCCGTAAAAAATAGATATATCATAGTTATGGTTCCATCTTCCAAGCCATGATACCACACCATAGCTCTTCCTTTCAAAGTCATATTAAAGAACATTATAAGATGTTAACTGGGATATGAATTGGATCAATAAGACCTCTCACTCTTAGTGATATTGGACTACTATGATTAAGAGAATACCTCCTAAGAATCTCTGCTCTCCATCTAGCCCTTTCATCTCTTTTTTGACATTGAATCTCGACTTGATAGTTTCTATCAGGATGTATTGGATCTATCTCGACACTTTTTGGCATACAATACACTAACTAGGTCCCTATTAGTCAAAGCTCCAAAAGTCCCACTTATTAGTAGCTCCCAGTAAATGCACCACATCGAGACCAAAAATGGGCCCAAGACTAGCTCTAAGGCTAAATTTAGCCTATTGAGAAATATGCAATCACATACGTATGTGCTTCTTTGTATGGGATAGCTAAGCAGTAAGGAACTTGCAACTCACTCTAGGAAGAGTTGCCTTTATCCTATAGGCGTAGTAAGGAAAAGTGGAACCATCCTACAACTATAAAAGAGTGTACTTGACAATCATTTGAATGCAATGTTATTATACTTTGTACATTTAGTATTGTCCATGTCTACTCAAGATTGTGTTTATGAGTCCAAGTCAATTAATCTTGGAACAAATTCACTTGGGTAATAGTCAGTGTGTCTAGTTTCAGTCATCATGCTTCTTGTCTCATTGAATTCCATCCTCCATAACTAAACCTTGCTCAAGGATTGGGGTTTCTCAACATGGTATTAGAGCCATGATGAGATTTCTTTAGCTCTACTTACTTCTCATTTAGCTCTCCTCAATCGTTTCTCAACTTCGCTTCACAAGAACTCTTCATCTCCTACTTTATTTCCTTCCATCCACATTCTATCCTTCACAACTTCCATAGCCATCCATATCTACCTCACTTGGAGCAACTGGATCTCCACAACCACGAAAGATATCATTGTGATTCCTTCTTTGATGGGACCTATAATGGGCCTATGGCACTGCCGGACCTCATGCACACAATAGACAACCCCACCACATGGCCTCGTTCATTGTAATTAGCCGGTGGCATCATCGTTGTGTGAATAGGCGAGGTGGAGGCTTCAACTTTTTTGCTTTTTGGGTTCCTGCTTGGACTCTGCATCTGTGGCTGGCCTTTTCTGTCCTGTGGCCGTAGATTCCATGCTCTGCCCCTGGCCCATTTCTTTGTTGATAAAATATTGCATCCATGCCACGAAATTCGACACATCAGCACTAGTGAGGATGCTGGGGTGACGGTGGTGAGTTCTGTGGGAGGTACCAGGAGGGTAGGGATTGAATGAAGCGGGGCCTTGCCTTTGCCTTCGGAGACTGGGGGTGGCACAAATTCTGGCACCTGTGTGCTGGATCCATGCCCCTCCTCTCTGCATGGGCTTAGGTTCCTTAGTTCGTCTACCCGGCACTGTTGTTCGATGGACCGTCGTGTGGCCTCCGCTAGGTCCTCCTCCTCTTTCCTTCGCAGCTCCTCCTCTTCTTCCTATGCTTTCCTCTTCCTTTCCTCCTGCCTTTTCTTCTGCTCCTCCTACTTTTTTCCTTTTTGTTCCTTTTCCCTTCTTTTCTCTGCTTCAGCTTCTTGTTTGGACGCCTCCTTGGCTTTCTGCAGCTCCTCTCTTTCCCTCTTCTCCTCCTGCTTTTTCATCCTCTCTCTCTCTTTTGCTTCTTTCAAGGACTTCTTCTTTGCCCTTTCCAAGTCCTCCCTCTCTTTCTTCCTGCCTTCATCACCCTTTTTCTTCTTTTGCGCCGCCTTTTTCTTTGTTGTCCTGATTGCCCTCTTACTGATTGGTCCTTCCCCTTCTTCTTCTATTTCTGTTCTGTCGATGGACCTGTCTTTGTCCTGTCGAGGGGGCGACTTCTCCGGCGTTTCTCCTTCTCCCTCCTCCGGCTCTTGTGCTGCTTTTACTGCCTCCTGAATTAGTGCAGTTAAGACTTGGAGGAGGCTTGGAGGAGGCTTTCTTCCTTTCTGTTACCTTAGAAGCAAGAGAGTCTGCTCCTGTTGGTGCACTCCCCAGGGCTAGTGCTTTGGCCGCTTGATCGATAGTCTTCCGCACGTAGCCATTCCAATCCACCTCGTCTAGTGTGTGGGCTGCTACATTCTCCAGCATGGGCACACTAATCCGATGCATTAAAGAGTTGTATCGTTGGCTCGAGAAGAGCACGTGCACCAACTTTGCCTGCAGCCTGGAGTCAGTGTCGGGGATGTCTTGGATGCTTATGCTGTCGTTTGTAAGTACCTCTTCCTTCTTCATTTTTAGCAAGGCATAAGCATCCCTTTTTTGCCGCCTTTCGGTCTCCTCGGTGCCAATCCCAGAGCTTTTTTTACCAGGACTGGGTCCAATCGGACCGGTACCTTCTTTGTGCCCTCTCCTCGGCCTACTATTACAGTGCCCGCTTCCTGGTCCGAATTGTATGTCCTGAGGAATTCCACCCATTTGAAGTGATCAGGCTCCTGTGAGAATTTTTCAATATATTTTGTCAGGTTGCACTATTCCACCACTCTTCTGGCTGCCTCCTCCTTCGCCACCACGACTCCGATGTTGTGGATGGTTCGGAACTCCAGCTGGCCGAAGGCGCGGTTTTCCAATTGGATGCAATATAGCTCCCTTTCTTCATCAGTGAATGGGAGCCGATGGGCTCAGTCTTGCTGCGACATTTTCTGCTCTTGCCACAATTCATAACTTCCGTTAGTGTTTTCCATATAGCGCTTTGCTGTTTTTAAACTCTTAACTGAATTTTTGGAAGCCATTTTTTCCATACTAATGCTTATATCTTTCACTCCTTTTATTTTACCATACCCCCCTTTTTATTCATTTCCTATCTGATTCTCTCCACCGTATTTCCCACTTTTCTTTTCATCGGGTTTTTGCACGTACATGCGTACCACCTTTCTTCTGGCTGAGGGAAGAATCCTTCCTAGGATTGGGAGTTAAAGGGCGGCATTGGTGCTGTTGGGGTAGGAATTTACGTGTGAAGAAGCCACGTGTAGAATCGTGGGTTGTATTCCAGTTGCGCATGACAATCGAGAGCAGCCGGTTGGATAGAGACCTAGGAGATGCAGGTTAAGACATCATGAAAAAGATCCCCAGTATTAAGGCGGCTAGCGACATGTAATTCTTCTTTGGTGAGGAGTTGGTCAATATAGGGGTGGGCGAGCACATGGTCGTCTAGGTGCTGATTGCGGGTGATGGCCAAAACCCTAAACGAGATGGGTGCCACATAAGTGGGGTCATATTCAATGGTCTTAATTCCCCTGCATTGCTCAGCATTGGTCATTATTCGGCAACCTTTTTTCTCCCATTGGATTCGTAGAGCAAACCACTGCTGTAAGAACGTGGAAGGCGAGCTTGCCATCGGCATGAGCTTGTGCAGTTCGCTTTCAGGAACAGAGCGGGGAGGCTTTCGATATGAAGTGACTAGGCATCTGAGCGCCGCTTGCTCCCTTGAGATTTCATTGCTTGCTACGAGTTCTTCAGCGATCTTGGGGGATTTAGTAGTTATGAGTTCGTATTCCTCCCATGTGCAGGGTAAGGCACAAACCTCTGAAGCAAGGGTTCTGTCAAGGAGGCCTAGGTCTAGCCTCTCATAGCTTCTAGAGAATGTGGTGAAAGTGTCGTCCAATATCCTGATGCAGGTTATTAAGTCATCCCCAGAGGTTGCGGCAAGGTCGTTAGCCAAGGAAAGGAAAGGTCGTACCGCGTACGAGGGTCTAAGACCTGCTGGCGGGATTGGTGCAACTGGACTGGATAGTGGTGACTGCATCATCGGTGTCACAGGTTGGGCTTTGTTTGCAAAAACACATTGAGGTGCCTCATCGGAGCTCTGGGGGCCTCGGGGTTGGGCTGGGTTCTGAGTGAGCAGTCATAGGGTTTTTTAAGCCCTCTGGATTAAGCAGGTTTAAGGCTTGTGGCGGTTGCTTTGGTCGATAGACAAGTTGAGGCTTACTAGCCGTTGCTGGTAATGATGTGCTGATTATGTGCTGGTTACCCCGTGTGCAAGCGTTCCTTTCTAGGGCAATATTACTTGTAGATGAGCTTTTTAGCTGGCCATTTTTAGGCACCCAGATCCAGGGGTTGCCCTCGTAGTATCCTTGTGTCCGCAAGAGATTCTTACGAATCCATCGTAGCATGGTCGTTTGGCTATGGCAATAGCGTCTATACTGCCTCCTAGGCCGGAACGGCTGACGTTTCTGGCGGTTAGGGTCCCGTTTGGGTGGTGTACCCGAATGCGTTTCCTGCCGTTTTGGCACCCACATAAGTCTGGGCTCCTTGGCCTTGTGAGCATTCTTGGTGGATTTGGGCCTTGGGTCAAGTGCGTGGCACGAAGCCACAAGTTTCGCCCGTTTAGACTAGGTATGGGGCATGGTTTTAGGGGTTTCTACTAGCGGCGTTGTGATGGTGGAGGAATCATGACAGCCCTTGCTGAAGGTCGTTACTATTCGGGTGCTGCCGATGGAAAGATGAATGCGGTGTAGGCTGTAATCCACATTACAGTGCATTAGCTTCTTGAAGGTGTGACCCAATAGTGACACATTATCGACTTCTTTGGTGTTAGGCAACACATGGAAGAAGGCTGGTAAACTTTCAATCTCGATAGAAACAAGTGCCTTGCACTTCCCTAGGAGTGAATAGGCAGCACCCCCAAATGGGGTGAGGTTGGCATTAGTGGGCTGTAGCGTTGGTTGACCAATGCGTGTCCAATGGTCATGCATCAAGATGTTGTAGTCGGCCCCTTCATCAATCAAGGCGTCGAAAGAATACACAGCGCCTACTGTGACTGTGATTCGTAGATACGCCGGTGCTACTACTTCCGCGTCCTGATCCGTAAGATCGGTTACAGTTGCCATTCGGACGTTCAACGGGGCTACTAGCATGGGTGGCTCATGTAATGGATGGGAAGGAGGATAGTACTTCTTTACGCGGCTACCATTAAAAAAGCCCACTCCTTCACCGTCAAGTGTCTCCAACTCAACATTCCCAGTTCTACCAATCATGCGTACTCTAAAAGGGCCTAGTCCTCGGAACTTCATCTTTTGTTTGTGTCCTTTCACTGAGTATAGCAGAACAAGATCTCCTTGTTCGAAGTCTCGCTGCTTGACATGCTTGTCAAACCACATTTTTCGTCGAGCCTTCTCGCAGATGAGCACGTGGGTGGCCAGAAGACGAGTCTCTGACAGCAAGGCGTTCCAGCTCCGTCAGGCGTTGCGTCCATGCTTCCTTTCCTTCCCATCGTTCTTGGAGTGCTATCCTCAGGCTAGGGACGAAGAATTCTACCGGTAGAATCGCTTCAGTCCCATAGGTCAGCCTAAAGGGGGTTTGACCGACGGCTGTTAATGAGAATCTTGTTAGTCGATTCTGCCTGGCCATTAGCCTGAGGGTAGTATGGCGAGGATTTGCGATGGATGATAAGAAAGGTGGATAGGAGATGTGCTATCACTTCGTTGATGAAGTGTGTGCCTTGGTCGCTAACGAGTTCGATGGGGCAACCAAAGCGCGAGATCACTTGTTCCCATAAGAACTTGGCAGTCGTCCTAGCGTCGTTTTTTCATGTTGCTCTTGCCTCTGCCCATTTCATGAGGTAATCCATGGCCACTATGATGTACTTGGCTTGCGAGTACTGCGTTGCGGGGCTTATTGGTCCTATGAAGTCAATTCCCCATTTTTCGAAGGGTTGGCGAGCAATAATTGGGGTTAACTCCATTTGATCCTTACGAATCGGAACTTTTGCCCGCTGGCACTTGTTACAATGCTTAACAAATCGCTTGGCGTCGCGGAAAAGTGTGGGCCACCATAGTTGGGACTGCAACACCTTCCGTGCTGTTGTGTCTCCGCTAAAGTGTCCCCCTACAATGCCGCTGTGCGCTTCTGAGAGCACATCGTGCATCTCATGTTCACACACACACCTTCGCAGCAACCCGTCTTGCCCCAACCTATAGAGTTGGCCTGCAATCAGTTGGTAGGGCTGGAGCTTCAATATCAAATGCCTAAGTCGTGCGTTTTCTATAGGTCACTCAGGTAGTCCGTGCTCGATCACTTGGACTATGTCATCTACCCAGTATGACGTCAGATCAGCCTTAAATAGGTCTCTTTCTCTGGACAGGTGAAATAGGTGGGCTCAGGTAACTCGTCAATGATGCCTTGTCCAGCTGCTTCTCCTGTGGGTATACGAGACATGTGATCAGCCATGTAATGCTGTTTTCCCTTTCGTACCACCATGGAGAAATCGAACTCTAGGAGCAGGAGGAGCCAACGAGCTATGCATCCTGTAGCGCAAGGTTTGTTTACCAAGTAGAGCAGGGCTTGATGGTCCACGAAGAAAATGAAAGGTGTGGCCAGTAGATAGTGCCAGAATTTCTTCTCAGCAAACACCATGGCTAGTCCCTCCCTTTCCATTGTTGAATAATTCATCTCCGTCTCAGTGAGTTGCCTGCTAGCGAAGCTCACTGGGTAGTCCAAGTTATGCTCACCCGGTTGGCACAACACTGCTCCTACGCCAAACTTAGAGGCGCCAATGTGTACGTGGAAGGTAGTGGTCCAGTCCGGGGCTCGCAGAATTGGTGCCATCGTTAGAGCCTTTTTCAATTGTTCGTACGCCCGTTGGCATGCTTCGGTCCACTCGAAGACGATTAGTAGCTTGTACAATGGCCTAGCGATCAGCGCGTAGTTCAGTACAAACCAACGATAGTATCCTGTGTGACTTAAGAAGCATTGAACTCCCTTGTAATTACTTGGGGGTGGAAAACCCTGACCTTCAACAAGTCCGTGGCAATGCCGGTTTTTGACACCACGTGTCCTAAGATGCATCCGCTTCACCCAAAACTGACATTTCAAGGGGTTTAGGGAGAGGCGATATAACCGACACCATTCAAAGACCGTGCGGAGTTTGTCTTTTAATCCAAGTCGAATGGACACACAGGTTGTCAACAAAGACCTCGAACTCCTTACGAAGCATGTCCTTGAATATGGTGCACATAAGGCATTGAAAGGTGGCGGGGCCATTGGTTAACCCAAAGGACATGATTACGTAAGCAAAGACACCCCACTCAATGGCAAAGGTGGTCTTGTGCCTGTCTACAGGATGCACTTGCACCTGGTTGTACCCCGAGAAGCCATCTAGGAAACTGTAGGCTTCCTTACCTGCCACCCTCTCAAGCATGTGCTCGGTGTACGGCAAGGGGTAATTGTCTCTCTTTGTAGCAGCGTTTACCTTCTTGTAATTGACGCACACTCGAATCTTGTTGTTTTTCTTCATCACGATGACTATGGATGACACCCAGTCTGTGTGCTCAATTTCATAAATGAATCCAGCTCTCATCAGCTTGTCGATTTCCTCCTTGACCGCATGAGCGTGCTTTGGATTCATGGGGTACGGTCGCTGCTTGACCGACGTTGCATCCAACGTCATGGGTATGTTGTGAGTCATAACACTCGGATCTACCCCTCGTAGCTCATCTAAGGACCAAGCAAATACGTCTATGTACTCCCGCAAAAGAGCGACAAGACTGAACTCCTCTTTAGTAGTCAAGTCCTTGAAAATGAACACCGGTCGGGGTACTTCCCCTCCTAGGGCTAGGTTTACCTCCTTGACCTTGGCTGGCCCTTGGATTGGTTCACTTGTTTGCCCTTGGTGCTTGGCACCTAGTAGAACCACTACCCTATCCCCTTTTTTGAATTTAGTGAAGCGTTTGGGGAGGTCTTGCGGCTTTCTTTGTTCCTCTGATTGTACATCCTTGGGGTGCTTTGCCTCATCCTGCCGCAACTGTTTGCGCCTCAGGTGGACAGGTAAGTCCCCCTTGGTGCATCTGGTCATGGGTGGCCTAGGGATTTCTCGGTCGCTATCAGAAGTAACTTCCGATTCAGAGTTAAACCCCCCATTTTCACTAGTAGAGGTGGTCTCCCCTGGTGGCCGCAGTTCAGATGGCGATTCGGTTCTAAGCAATGATGTCGTTCCTGGTTGGGCGAGGCCAGCTTGCTCAAGGTCTATGGCTCCTATGCATTCCAACCAAGCATGATCACATTTCGTACACATGACTCCTTGGTCCATTCTAAGGGCCTGTCTCCTCTGCGGCTTGATGTCTGCCCGTATCTACTCAATTTCTCATCCTTCAGTGTCGTACTCTATGGTATCCACTTCACCTTCACTTTCATCACCAAAGGATTGGCAATCTTCGTATTCATCACAGGAATCTTTATCGCTCGACTGCTCATCGTCTCCCAAGGCTTGCTCTGGGTCGTCTCGTTGGTCGGGGACGAAGGCCCAGTTATACCTGAGGTTCAGCTCGTGCACCTTGGTTTACTTCCACTCGGACTCTTCCAAGAGGTCCTGGAGCGGCTTGAAGTTGGCGGCTGCGTTGCCTGCTAGCCGGTCCGTTAAGTACTCCAGTATTCCCTGGAGTTCCCTTTTGTTGGAAGGCACTTGGAAGGTAACAGGCTCAAGCCCTTCATGGGGGCTTGCTGCCATCATGTAGAGTGGCGTAGGAAGTGTTCTGTTTTCCTTGTCGACCGTTTTGATGGCTTGCTCGTATGCCTCCTGGTCGGAGAACGGTAGGTCAATTGTAGCGAGGACGTGCATCCAATCCCGCTCATCCTCTGGGTAGGGGATATACTTGGTCAAGGACTCATAGGGCTTCCTGACCTAAGTGTTCCCTTTGAGCATAGTTGAGATGGCGTCTAGGTCGACTGGTGAGGTCTTCCAAGTGTCCATTTCTATTCGTACGGCGTTAGTTCTATTGCCAAGGAAGATCAAGCCGTTACCCCAATCTTCGATGACTGTAGCGTTGCGCATCCAAGGTCGGCCTAATAGGACATCGTAGTCCACTCCCTTCATGACTATAAAGTCAACGGAGAACTGGACTCCTGCAATCTTTACTGGCCAATTTTTCAGGACCCCGATTGGTTTCACTCTCATACCGTTTGCTAGCGTAACGTTAAACCTGGCAGCTTCAACAGGAGGGTTTCCCCAAGTTTGCAGCACCGCGTGGCTAAGCACACTAACCCCAGCCCCCGTGTCTACGATTCCTTTCCTTGTTGAGTCACCCAGGGCTAGGACCGGCAGGACTGCGTGCATCTCAGAGCCTTCCCAAAAGGCGTTGACATGCAAAGATTTAGGTATAGAGTGCAGCGTGAGGCTGGGCAATTGTGTTTCTGCATCCTGGTCTTGCGGGTCTACCGTGACCTGCTCTTGTGAGCCCTCAACCCATTGCTTAAGGTCTTGCCATAGGGCATGGTGCTGCTTAAGCAGATCTCCCAGGCCAAATGTTATGGGGGTGGTCACTAGTGTGGTCAGGAGATTGCTAAGTGCTCGTCCCTCCTTTAAGCTAGACTGTCCAGGCCAACGGCCACGGCTGATCTGCGGCTCCGTTGCGTCTAGGCTTGGTCTTAGTGGCACTATTTGTGGCATGGTAGCCTCGGCCGACTTAGGTGGAGGCAGTGATCTTGGCGTGCTTATGCTGGAGAGATCCTCGATCTCGTCCTCCGTGATGGGTTCCACATCTTTGAGGTGCTGTTGAGCCTCCCTCACCCATTCCTTCATCTTTTCTATGGCCTCCAATTGTCTCTTGGGGTGCGGGTATTCCCCTATCTTGGCGCTTCCCCTTTCGGTTGTCTTAGGGGCTGAAGTTTCTACCTCCATGTTTGAGACTTTCTTCCCAGTAGTTAAAGTCGTAGCACTCTCGGTTTTCAATGCGACCTTAGCATCCAACTTCTTCTTTTTCCGCCTGCGGCTTTTCTTCCCTATTGAGGCTACGTCCAGGTTGCTAGGTCTTGGCAGAGAGATGCTGGCCTGCTTGGTTTGGGCTCGTGTCATTACTCGCAAGGGAATAGGTGTGGCCTCCCCATCGGGGTTTTTGACACCAAACAGCCCTAATGGGACGGATGGAAAATTAGCTGCGCTAGAGGACGGCTTTCGCTTTGGGCAATCAACGAAAAGATGGGTGATTCCGCACTCTGCGCACCTTTGATCCGCCTTGTCCCTATTTTGCTGCTCTCTTTCAGGGCAACGCGATGAGACATGACCGGGGTGTCCGCTAGTCCAACAAGTGACTGGATCCTGTGGCTGCCCTCCCAGGCCTCTACCCCATCCTCTTCCCAATGCCATCACTGGCACGGGTCGATAGTCCATGAGGACCGCATTACCCTTGTCGTCATGCGAGACGTAAGGGTAAATGTAGGTCTCTTCATCATTGGGCTCCTCTACGTAATGAACTGGAGCGTCGCTTGGTGGGTGGGTCACATAAGGACCAGGCGGTCTGGGAATGCCGGTGGGATTTATGTCCATTCTAGGGACGGCGGGTAGAGCCAATGGGGCTCCCCTTCCGAAGAATGGCTGCGGCCTGTTTGCTAAATAGGGCTGGCCGTAGGGTTGCAAGTATGGAAACCTTCTTGGTAGCCTGCATTGTGCGACATCATGGCCGAACCTCCCGCAGTTGGCGCAAGGTCTTGACCTAGGGTCTTGACACTCAGCCGGCAAGTGGTTCCCTCCACAGTACACACACTGGATGTGTGGCCACGTTGGTCGTCTCAGCATGTCCAGTATCTTGGTTAATTCCATCTTGACCTCCGCTAGGCCTTGGTCTGTCTCGGTGGCCTTCCCCTTATCTTGGGGTGATGGGTTCGACCGCTCATTAGAGGCTGGCGTTCTCTCTAAACTCCGCGGGTTGGTTTCTTCTAGGTTTGAGATCCTGGAGCTCCCTCTTTCAGCTGGTCATCGACTCTGATGGCTTCCTCAAAAACCCTAGCCACCACGTCTCGCTGCAAGCTTGAGTTGCCTGCCAGTGCCTTATACAACTCCTCATCTCAAATTCTGCTGATGAATACAGTCGATACTGCCTTGTCAGTCGATCGCTCGCGTAAAGGGATTCTTTTAAAGAGGCTCCTCACGTGGGTCACATAGTCGCAGATGCCCTCCTTCTCCTTCTGCTTGACGTTCATTAGGCGTACTAGCAGGTTGTCGGAGTATCCGGGCTCGGCAAACCTCTTGACAAAAAGATCCTTGAGGTTATTGAAGTTGGCCCATTCTATGGCATCCAGGCTTGTATACCATGTCCTACCTTTATCGCTTAAGCAAAGTCCGAATGCTTGCGAACGTTGAGTCTGGTCGTTGAGGCCATTGGCTTCGCAGACTTACTCAAACTGCTCAACAAAGCTGTATGGATCGTCATGTGGCTGGTACTTGTCGAGTTGCTTGGTGACAATAGGTATTTTGGCCTGACTCTTTGAGCCCTGGTTTGCTCCTAACCTTGCAAGCAATGACGTTGCTAGTGTAGTGGCACTCTGCTCTACTGTGGTGTTATTGAGCAGCCATTTCATGAGGAGCTCGCTCAGCGTCAGGTCTCCCTCTAGTGCTCTTTCCTGATCCGTACGGTTTCGGCCAGCCAAGTTTCGCACTCGCTGTACCTCATGCAGCTCCATGCTTTGCCTCAGGCTCCTGGCTTGTTGATCCCTATTATACTCGGCTATGCCTTGCAATGCCTTGCGGGCTAGCCTTCTCTCCTTCTCTAGGTCTGCAATGATTGCATCTGCCATTCTGCCATGGTGCTCGTACCGAGCATGCACATCGTAACTGCTCACCATCTACTGTATAGCATCTGGGAATGCACTCACATCGAGCTCCTCGGTAAACCGATGGTCTGAGCCTTCCTCCGTCATGGTCAAATTTGTGCACCTCGCTGCGCTGTCGATCAGGTTGGCTAGTCGTGATAGGTCCTTGTTGTTGGCGCTCCTCGCTTGGTTCTCCTCTACGCTTTGCGTGTCTGTCTTTTCCTGGGTCTTCTCCTATTGGTGGGTTTCTTGAGCGATTTATCTGAGTCAATTCCCTTAATTACTAAATACAATTCTCAATTTACCACCACTCGATGAGTGTGTTGTTCCTCGTGCACTTGTGCTCAATCAGGCTTTCAGTTTCCTTAAGTGTACTTCAAGTGCAGAATTCAAGGTTAGTGCAACAGGCAATTCCTCGGCGCCCCACTCACTCTCGCTCGTTTCTGGCCTGATAGGCTTGTGGGTCCATTTTTCGGCCGTTTAGTTAGGGTTTAGGGTTCCTTGTTTGTTTCCTTTCGGCGGCTTACATTCTAGTCCATGGATCCCTCAACTGTCTACCGCCCACCGCTAAGCGGCTGTGTACTACAATTTCTCTTAGCCTGGGTGCCAGAATCAAGTTCTGAACGGCCGAAGGGTTTCGACAAGTTGTGCTAATGTGCGGTTGCCGGGCTGGTCAAATTTCTGACAACTCTGACAAAAAGCTGCACTCGGACTAGGTGCTCCGAATTGCAGGGTCCGAGCGGGTCACTCGGACAGGCCGAATGGCATGGGACCAAGGGTCGAATTTCGAATTCTGGCTTGGACAATTTCTACTCGGACAGGCCGAAGCGGGTTTGACAAACTCGGACAGGCTAATTCGGACATGTCGAGTCGGCCGAGGGTCGAATCCCAGGTGTGGCCGGGTTTGGTTTTGAAATTTGGACGGTTTGCTCAGACGGGCCGAATGGCACAAGGCCGAATGTGCCACGTGGTCAAAAAGTTTTGGCTCGGACGGTCCGAGGGTCTCTCGGACGGGTTAATTCGGACAGTCCGAGTGCCGACTAGGGTTCTGGCCGAGTGGCCGAATGGCCAGGGGCCGAAGGCCGATTCTAGGCCTCGGCCCGGAAGCAATGGCTCGGACAGGCCGAAAACGACACGACGAAAATCGCACGATGCCGATCTTGCCTAGTTCTTGCGATTTACTCAACCATTACAAGCACAAACCTCCAGATACCATCTAGGGGGTTTGAGGGAGGGATTCATGTACCTGAATGGATCGGCGAGTGCGTCGGTGCTGTGATCGAATCACACGGCCTGGGGCTTCCTAGCTCTCTCTCTCTCTTTCTCACACACTGAAATGGCACAAATGAGTGCTCTTTTGGCCTCCCGGTTCTTATATGCCCTCCCAGCTGTGCATTGACACCCCTGATCCCTCTCTTATCGATCTTAGTCCTCACTAGCGAGCATTTTGCGTATTTGCATGACTTTTTTTCCTGTTTTTACTCTGTTTTGAAACAGTGAACCTACCCTTTTCCGGTTCGATCTCCTAGCTCTAACCTACGCTAAATGCAACAAAAATCGAAGACAAAAAACTGGGATAGATTTTCCATGCTTTCCAATCATCAAACAACCAAAATATCCAAAATACTTACTTGTTCTGAAGATTAAAAGCACCCAACTTCCTACCTATCTCAAGCTCCGTTTCGGGGATGAATACCCTACTTCAATGCTCGATGTGAGGCGCGCAAGTGCTCAAGCTTGAATCCATTGGTCTCGGCAACGGGACCAAAATGTGGGAGCTTTCACTCAACCGCCAAGACCCTCGGACCGCTTATTGTTTCAAGCGTTTCAAGCGAGCTCTAATGGCTATCTCTCACCTAGCTGACGCGCCGTCGATCCTACGAATGTAGTGAGCTTACCTTGATGCTCGATCGAGTACCCTCCTCTCCTGCGCATTCCGGTAGCTCCATGATCCTAGATGCTAGCGCAAGCATCCTCAAGCCTCCTCCATCTCCAAGATCCATCCTCCATAGCCGCGCGCGCAAGAGAAGAGAAAGGAAGAGAAGAGAAGAAGAGGAGAGGAGATGGTGAAGAGCTTCACCCTCTTGATCCCTCACCCTCACACACACTCACTCTCTCACACTCTCACACACACCCTCTCTCAAGTGCACACACACAAGCAAGAAGGAGAGAAGAAGAGAAGAAGAAGAGGACTCCTTTTGCCACACACCAAAGAATGAGCTTCTCATTCATTTTTTCAACTTTATATACAAAACCCTAAATCCCTTCCGAGCGGTCATCCCCTTTTCCTCTTTTACATGGCCGGCCGTAGCCTAGGCCCTCTTTCCCATTTCTGACCATTCTAATTTACCCTATTCCCACTAAATGCATACACTTTGCACAGGAGCGAGCCTGGCACTCTTTTACACAGATTTGGGGGTGCTCCCATATTTTAATGGTGTGCCTTTTCCTCTTTTATTGCCGTGGCCCCACACCGAAGCCTTTTGAGGGTCGTGTCCGAGTATTTGAACTTTTCACGGATTGGTTGCCAATCAAGGCGCCTTTTTTGCTCTTGCACCTTTTTTGCTCTTTTTCCTTCTTCCCAGTTTCCATTCCTCTGTGCTGCGGTAACGTGGTCGGAAACACGGTAACACTAGACAATGGGTCAAAGGGGACAAGTAAGTGAGGATTGGTACATTCCTGGAACGATATAATATTGGTACTAAGAGCGATTCTGTTTCGTATGTGTTATATGTGTTAGCAACGCATCGAGGGGCCAATCCCCAAGGTGTAAGAGGGTCACAGTGGGGCAGCGACAATCGCCAAGGGATGCCTCCTATATTATTATGTGTGGTGAATTACACCAAAATGTGTAGGGTCTCTCTTTGAGGAGTCTGAGAAGGTTAAGGGTTGGACTATAAACACGATACAAATGCAAAATGTACACATGATGGCAGGGCAATGTGTTTGTAGACGCTCCTAACCACGAGGCCGTGGGGTTATCTTGTGCATGTTAGAGGTCCGGCTAGTGCTATAGCCAGTGACGGCCCATTTGTGACGGCCCATTTTAGGTCCCATCAGTGGTGCATCTTCCGGGAGCTACCTATGAGTGGCGGTCTCCGAATCTAGGTTGTAAAGGGACCTAAGTTTATAATTTTCATTAGAAGTGTGCTAAACTAACCATAAAATGGGGTTTGTTCAAGGATGGAAAACCTTGGCTTTCCTTATATAAAACTTACTGATGGACTTAGTTAGTTATGTAGAGCATGAGTCCTGTATAGAAGATGATCTAGGTGATGAGAAGAGTAACTAGTTAGTGGTTACCCCGTCCTCTAATGCGATGGCATGGGCTGAGGTTCGCCTTGGTGTGGTCTCTACCCAATAGAAATCATGTATAACCATCCACCATCAACCTAGAGGGCATGGAACAAGTATGTTGGAAGCTATGGTGGTCATGGCATCAACAAGTGATTATGCTAAAGCCATAGTGCCATGGGGAAAAATCAACATATAGTGGAGTGCAGTTATGGATGAAACATCCCATGTGGTGGGGCATCATGCCAAAATTTTAGATATCACAAGGATGTTAGAAGCCCTAGTTGTAAAGGGAAAGCCGTTGCTTAAAAGGCATAGTCCCCAGGTCCTAAGTGCTAAGGATAAGTTTGCTTTTGATGAGGGGTATAAGCTCCTAGATAAAGTCGTCATGGAACTGCCTAGAAAGGGCTAAGACATGGAAGATCCTCTTAGAAAGGATCAGAATGACATGCTAGGAGCTATATGCCTCCCTAAACCACTTTATGCGTTGGCTGAAAGGGAAGTTCATGGAGGCAATGACATTTCAACACCAGTAAAGGTGGAAGTGGACAAAATTAAAGACCCTAATACACTGGTACTTTATGTATTTTATGTATTAATCATCTTCAAGCTCAAATAATAGCCTCAATTACAAAATAGCACGCTTTTGGCTTTTGAGTTTGCTTTAGCACAAAATAGAAATAAAGCTAATGGGCAAGCGCCCAAAGAGTCAGGCGTACCCAATACAATGTCCAAGTACAAATATCATAATCGTGCGCCCATGCGCATACAAAATAATAAATAAATATCCAACGCCTCAATAAATAGGCTGGACAAAATATAGGTGCCATGCCTAAGGTATGCGCCCATCAAAATATAAGTGATAACTCGAATACTCGCTATCCTCCAATGCTTTTCTCCGCCACTGCTGCTATCTCTACACATCAACTGAAGCATTCACAATCATTAGTAAAATAATACAATTAAACCTACAAAAGTGAATACCTAGCAGTCTTCATCTACATAAATAAATCAACTGGTTAGAAATCAATCCTAACCTTAATTTATTACGAGTGCACAACTCATAAACGTTTATTAATTTAATATGCATTTTGCAGAATCACCCGCTATGGAATCACCCATGTACACACTAAATTAATAAAACGCCCGAAAAGGATAGGCGTCCCCATCAACTTCTCGCACAAAGAATCCACTTTGTGTATGAGCCCCAGTCATCAAAGTTTACGGAATCCACCGTAAAACCTCATGGAATCCACCGTGGCACAGAATCCACCGTGAAATATGCCTCCTGGCATCAACAATATATGAATATACGGAGGTGTGTAAAAAGGGGTTCTAACCCCTATAAAAATAGAAAAGAAAAGAAAGAAAAATCATTGAGCTATTGTTTATCGCCTTGCAAAGTCCTGGTAGGTTCCTGGGGATGAGACTGGACCCGTGGCCGATGCCTTGTCTTCCGAGGGGTGGCATCTAGCTGAAAAAAAAAGAATACAAGAAGGTTGGAGTGAAAATAAAAGTGAGCGTTAGAAAAGGATTTAGTGTCGCCTTGCGAGGGCTTAGTAGGTTCTTGGGTACCGAGAGAGGACCTAAGGCTGATGCCATGTTCTCCTTTGGTCACTACGCTTAGCTCCCTCCTTTTTACACACCCGAGTATGAAAAATAAGAGGCTAAAAGATCCAATGTGCTAAAAGATAATATTTCTTGATTATGCTATAGGAGTTCTCGCCTAGTAGGAGCTCCTAGTTGAGTTGTCCTTAATTAGGTAGGTAGTTCAGACCACCACTTAGGATGACCTCTTTGATAGTTCTTTTTAGCTTGGTTGTGTTGCAGCAATTGGTTAGTGACTAGCTTTAGACTTTCTGTCAAATTCTGCTAGGCATGTTCCTCGTGGAATCATGCCTTGGTTTTGATAAGGGGTAGGGTGAGAGTTGTGATGTGTTTTGTTGTGTATCCATTTTGTATCAGCTTGATGCTCTTTGTGGTTGTGTTTATGTGCAGATCTGTTCATGGGATTCGATGGGTTGAGTCACCCTATCCCGTGCTCGCCAATAACGGATGATTTTTTATGCCGAGAAGTGCTTAAAAATAGCCAAAAATTTCAAATTTTAGGGAAAAAATAGACTTCGTCGAAGGCGGCGGTGGCAATCAGTAGATTTTAAGCGACAATGCCCGAAAGTGCTTAAAAGACCCACTGGACAAGAATTGATGAATTTTCATAAATTTTTGGCATATCAAATGAGACGTTGGGAGATGCCCGGTAGTGGAGGACTTCAAGACATCGGATGCCCATGATTTTTTAGACTTCAATTCGGACATCGGACGTGGTAGAGGGAGTGCCCGGGAGGCCAAGACCGAAAAGGTCAAGTGGGAAAGGACTTAAGAGAGTCCAAAAGGCATACCTTTTGGGGACTCCCTTTGGGGGCCCCTAAGAAAAATGAATTTGTGGGGGGGGGAGGGGGAGCACTGTTTTTTTCGGTGTGATCAGAAAGAGGGCGCCATTTTCTTATGATTGATGGAGGGGATTATGGGAGTTGTAAACAACCTCCCCAACTGATCTTATGCCTAATCTACATTCAATCCTCGCTCCTCATCACTCCAGACGGTGCGTGGAATGGCTGCCTGGTTGTGGAGATCAGAATCTCCTCTTTCTCTCTCCCCTTAAGAGGCACTTCATGTGGCAAGAATCAAGAAGAGAATCGGGTGGTGGATGCTTGTCAAGGAGGCACATGATTGTTCCAAGAGGCTGAGGAGGTTGAAGGCTGAATATCTATGCTGAAATCCATGGCTGGTTGGTCGATACACAGTTCCAATTAAATATTCAAAAAACCCGAAACACGCAAAAAGGCGGTATGCTCTATTTTATGAAAGAATTTTGTTTGTTTTTTATCGTTCATGGTCTAAATGGTGTGTGCATGAGCTGAAATTTTATTTGAATGTTCCTTGCATTATGGTTGAGGGCTGCAATCACTGTTATGCAGAACCCGTATTGATTTACAGCAATTATACATTTTCAAAACCCGAAAAAACACCAATTTTGATGGAAATTGATAGTTTCTTTGATTTTGAGTGGAAAAAATTAGTGGACATGGGATAAAATAAGAAAAAATACTGAGTTTCAATTCTAATGATTGGTCATTAGAAAAAAACTAGAAAATACCTATTTTTTATTAAAAATAAATAGAAAAATGGAGAAAAATGGGTTTCTTGTGTTGGAAAAAAATGGAAAAATGAGATCTATGTATGTGAATGTCTGATGGGGCTGAAGCATGAGGTTAAGCCTCAGTTTGGCCCTTGTCCTTTTTGTTAAAGTGAGTATTTATTGCTTTTACATACAAAAAATGACATAAAAGAACCTCTACGCCTATGCACCGTAGCAAAATTTAAACGGGGGAGGATGATGTTATACAATAGTTTAAGCGATGAAATAATAAAAATTTTGATTGTTCTCTTTATGCATAGAATTTAGGATGCAGTTTATTTAGAAATAATGGATCTAATAGCATGAGGGTTGCCTTAGTGCTAGGTTCGTACAATGTAGCATTGTGTATTAGCGGAAATCAATTAAAAGGGCTGTTTATGCATGGCACATAGACTGATTTTAAACCATAATTGTTTGTGCGCTAAGGTATCCACCATTGCATGAATCATATACACATGGTATCTATTCCTGGTATGCATAGCAATTGGTTGATGCTCAAATGATGTATGCTGCAGGATGAGGTGATGTATCCCATAAGCATAGTGAGGAGAGTGGAGAAGTTGGAAAGCTATAAAGACATGTACTTGGTTCACTTTTCAATGTAATGCTATTGTCCTTTCAATCAAGTGTCAGTGTCATTGTCCTTACACATAAGAATGTCTTTATGAGTCCAAGTCTCAATCTTGGAACCTAATTCACTTGTGTGACAATTGGTCTTGTCTAGTCTATGTCTTCATGAGTTTGTACTTTGAGTTCCAACCTCCATAGCTGCCATGCTCTAGATCCGTGTTTTTCAACATGGTATCAGAGCTCAGTTGAGCATGGTTTAGCTCTCCTCTACTCTCTCTCAATCCCTCTTCAACTCTAGTTAGCTCAGTTCTAGTCCATGACTTCATCTCTCAACTCTACCTTCACTTGAGCTTCCATGTCAGCCATAGCCAACAGCACCCTGTCATCTTGAAGCTCCTGTATCTCACTCCACATACCAAATCTCTCTAAGCTTCCTTCTGGAGAGGTGTTCCCCACCTCACAAAGCTTCCTTGTATCACATCAATCCATGAGATTTGGCTATTTGGACCTTAGCATTGTCACTATTGTCAGTTGCTGTCATAACCCCAGTTTGTGGCCTGTAGGAGATACCTCACTTTGAGCTCTCATATCTCTCAAATTAGACAATATTTCAGTGTACTTTCTTCTGGAGGATTGTTCTTCTACTCAAGGAGCTTCTTCCTATCACATCTAAGCTTGACATTGGGTACTCACAGGCATGGCATTGCTGAAATTTGATGTCGCATCCATAACTGCGCCTATTGATGATTTGTTGATCTACGTGCATACTGCTATACCCGATCTTGACGATTTTCATGGGGCTGTTGTAGAGTATGGAGTAAGCTACATTTCCATAAAAAAAGTTTTCAAAATGATCAACTCTAGCTCTAGATATCTGGAAAAAGCCAGGCCTGGGTCAAAACCCTAATCTAGGAAGCCATAGCCATCAAGGTCCAAGATCACTTTTTCTTTGATTTCTCATTCCCTTCAACTTAGAGGACACACTGCCACTCTTATTTGAGTCTGAACTCAGTTCCTAGTAAGATTAACACTTCAAATCAACAAGCAAGAAGAAGGTCAAGCACCAACATTCAATACTAAGCTCAAGAATAGTATCTATTGATACTTAACTAGTGTCAGTTGACAATGACCTCCTTGTGACACTTCATAAATCCCCCTTACTGG
Source organism: Lygodium microphyllum (assembly GCF_053477565.2). Lineage (NCBI taxonomy): Eukaryota > Viridiplantae > Streptophyta > Polypodiopsida > Schizaeales > Lygodiaceae > Lygodium > Lygodium microphyllum. Next base: position 41,276,298 of record NC_141160.1, on the reverse strand, counting down.
TCTTCTCTTAGTTAATTGGAGCTGCTCAACATGGCAGAGCTTGAGCAAATAGCAAAGTTCAATGGAGAAGGCTTCCATGCCTAGAAGGAGAAGACCATGTACCACCTCATGCGGAAGGATTTGTGGGACCTATTTGAAGATGAGGAAGAAGATACAGATGATAATAAGAAAGATGCAGAAATCGGGATACTTGCAGTAGCTCCACCAAGAACCAAAGAATGGAAGAAGATGAACAACAAAGCTCTAGGCATCATTGCATGGGGACTATCTGATGATGTCCTGCATCATATCTCTAGCATCAGAGATGCTACAAAGGATTGGGAAGAGCTTGACAAGATCTTTGGTTCTCAAGCAAAGAATTCAAAGGTAAAATTGCTCGTGCAATTTTATAAGCTGGATATAAAGGATAGCGCTTCCATGTCCATACACATTAATAAGTTTAAGAGTTTAATAACCCAACTTGCAACTCTTAAAAAGAATATTGATGAAGATGAAGCAATAGCCGTACTGCTTGCAAGTGTAAACAAGGATCCATATGAGAACCTTGTGTCCACTCTAACTAATGTTCCGAGTCTCTCACTCAAAGATATTGAGCACTCACTGCTTGATGAAGAAAGCAAATTTAAAAGCAAAGATGTAAAAGAGACCAGCTCAAGGGAAAACCTCTTATACACTAGAGGAGCTACTAGACCCAAAGGAAGAGGTCGAGGATTCAACATCGACAATAGAAGTTGGATGACATGCCGTTATTGTGGTAAGACTGGCCATGTAGCCAGTGAATGTTTCCACAAGAAAAGAGCCCAAAGAGTGCAAAGTGATCATCACCAGAACTAGTTCATGAATGAAGAACAAGAAGAAGAAGATGCTTCCGCTACCATCAACAACTCTGATAGATTGTTTCAAAGAATTTTATTATATCTTTCATTTATTTTTCCCATAGTGGATCTTTCTAGATTTGACTTTGTAAAAACCCTATAAAAAATGTACAATTTCAAGCCTTAACTTGACTAGGCTGCCATAGAGCTAGTCTCCTGGTCCATCTTTGTATGCAGGGGGGAAAAAGCTAGCAAGGGTAGAGATTCATCATTTGAGGGGGGTGTTGAGAAATAGACAAATGATGTATGCTGCATGATGAGGTGCTGTATCCATAAGCACAGTGAGGAGAGAGGAGAAGTTGGAAAGCTATAAAGACATGTACTTGGTTCACTTTTCAATGTAATGCTATTGTCCTTTCAATCAAGTGTCAGTGTCATTGTCCTTACACATAAGAATGTCTTTATGAGTCCAAGTCTCAATCTTGGAACCTAATTTACTTGTGTGACAATTGGTCTTGTCTAGTCTATGTCTTCATGAGTTTGTACTTTGAGTTCCAACCACCATAGCTGCCATGCTCTAGATCCATGCTTTTCAACAGTTGAAGTATAAATGACCCACGCTGGAGAGAGTAAGGCACCCAAGCTGTAGGTCTAGACGATGGGTCCAAGGGGACAAGTAAGTGAGGATTGGTACATTCTTGGAATGATATAATATTGGCACCAAGAGCGGAGTCTATTTCATATGTGTTATATGTGTTAGCAACGCATCGAGGGGCCAATCCCTAAGGTGTAGGAGTGTCATAGAGGGGCCGCGGCAATTGTTGAGGGGTGCCTCCTATATTGTTCTATGTGGTGAATTACACCAAAATGTGTAGGGTCTCTCTCTGAGGAGTCTGAGAAGCTTAAGGGTTGGACTATAAACACGATACAAATGCAAAATGTACGTACGATGGCAGGGCAATATGTCCTGTAGATGCTCCTGACCGCGAGGCTGTGGGGTTATCTTGTGCATGTCAGAGGTCTGGCTAGTGCTATAGCCAATGTTGGCCCATTTTAGGTCCTATCAGCACATCTCTTTTCCCCACCAATAAATCCTTCATTTTTACAATAAAAAGGCTCTTTTAGGCTATAATTGGATTATTGCAACTATTTATTATTATGGATCTGCATTTTTTTAAAGCACAGCCCTCAATCATAATGCAAAAAAGCTCCAAGCAATTTTTTGTTTCATATGAATTTCATTTAGACCATCAAACATCAACAAGAAGCAAATTTCCTTTGTAAAAATGAGGCATACCGTTTATTTGCGTGTTGCAGGTTTTTTAAATAATTCTTTCAAGTTACCAATGGACCAACTAGTAGAAAATCTTCAATGCTGAACATCTACTCTCAGCCTCCTCTCCATCTTGGAGCAATCAAACAAGCATCCTTTAATCGATCTTCATTCTTCTTTATGTGCATGAACTGCCCCTTAAGGGGAGAGGGAGGGAGGAGAGAGAAAGACTAAAAAATGAGATTTCTTAAATCCTCCATTAAAATGGGTAAGCTTGCAACCATCTTGTTCCTCTCTCTGCCCTGATCGAGAATCTCCCTCTCACTCTCCAATCGGAGAGGCATCGAGTAAAAATGAGAAGGCGCGTTGACGCTTCTCTCTGTTCGACAGTTTTTTGCATTAGTTTCAATGCTTTGATTAAACCTAAGGTTTAAAACATTAAAATAACCAGTTTATCTTTTTGTGTTCACACTGTCCTGCAAGTGGATATTTCAGTTTTGAGGGGGAAAACAGACTTGGATTTGCAATCCGACTAGACAGATGACTTCGTGGCATCAAATTCCATCAACCTAGCCTCTCCTATGCACTTTACGGCTTCCCGATTTAGTAGCTTCTTTATAACGCCAAAGCTTGCAGGGATTAAATGGAGGGTCAAACGACATCCGATTGACAAACCGAGACTTGCGTTGGATTCCTGATGTTGAAATGCATCTAGGAAAACTCCAACTTAGCCATCCACCTTTGTTTGTTTTTTCATGAAAATTGCCTCGTTGACTCCTCCCGGCCATGTTTTCGCTTTAAAATGAGCTCGAACCGCTTCTAGATCGGCTTAAAGTTGGCTCCTAAAATGTAGCTCTCATTGGCAACCATTGGATAGGGCGACTTAGCCCTCGAACTCCACGAACAGATCTGCACATCAACACAACCACAAAGAGCATCAAGCTTATACAAAAAATACTCAACAAAACACATCACAGCTTTCACCCTACCCCTTGACAAAACCAAGGCATGAAATCCACGAGGAGTAGGCCTAACATAATCCAACAAAAGGCCAAAATTAGTCACTAACCGACTGCTCCAACATGGTCAAGCTAAAAAGAACTATTAGAGAGCTCATCCTAAGTGGTGGTCTGAACTACCTACCTAACTAAGGACAAGTCAAGGAGGAGTTCTGACTAGGCGAGGACTCTTATAGCTCGATCAAAAATTATTATCATTTTTTGGCACATCTTTCTTTAGGTTTCCATACTTGGGCATGTAAAAAAGAGAGAGCTGAGCGTAGTCACGCAAGGAGAACAAGGCATCAGGCTCAGGTCCTGTCTCAGTACCCAAGAACCTACCAAGCCCTCGTGAGGCGACACTTAATCCTTTTCTAACACTCACTTTTATTTTCACTCCAACCTTATTTTATTTCCTTTGCTTTTTAGCTAGTTGCCACCCCTATGAAGACAAGGCATCAGGACCGGGTCCTGTCTCGTCCCTAGGACCTACCAGGCCCTCATGAGGTGATGAACAACTGCTCATATTTTTATGAGGGTTAGAACCCCTTTTTACACACCTCTATATGTTTTTATTATTCAACTATTCAGGATTTTGCTTCTTTATATCATCATTTTTTCTGGCAAGCTTTTTTAACTGCCTCACACTAACAGGACCTCCTAGAATGGCCGCCTAGTAAGTTAGTAGAACAGGTTCACTAGGATTGCCTTCTAAAACAGGTCTTATAGTGCCTCACAATGCCTTTGTAGGAGGCAATGACTAGTCAGACCTCCCACAGACATACTAACCTATACCTGGGACTTCATGCCTTGATTTCTGGTCCCCAACAAGAAAATGAAATCCCTCACAAGTACATAGACACATATAACATAAAAGAATGGTACTCGTAAAAGGAAAGATATCACCTCGATTGGGCCACAAGAAGCTTTGGCACAGCAACGGCTCCCCCTGGTTCCACGTAATCTATCTGGTACATCACTAAAAGAAAAAACATTAACCACACCCGCACTAAACAAAAAAATGGCCCTCTCAACCTAAAATGAATAGGTCATTCTAATCCATGCAATACATGGTCTTCTTGCCATATACACCACATCCTATCAAACTAACTAGGATACCAAGGATAGCATAACAATAGGACGGCTAGCCCCATGCTGCCCATGCAAGTCAGCTAAAAGCTTGATCCGGGCCCTTTGTAGATCCACTAGCCCAAGCCTTTCTACTAATATCTCAGTAATAAGAGCCATCTCTTCTTGGGTACTATGAGCTAAATGAATGACATCATTAGGTTGATATAACTCATCCTCTTGGTCGTCATTCAAACGGATCACTTGTCCCAACTTTCCAGTAACTCCTCCTATAGGAAGAATCATGGATTTATGATCATTCAACTCTTCTCTAATTGGACCCTTACATAAGTCAATGATACGATCCAAACTAGACAGAGCTTCAAGCCTGGGAACATCACATGGATGCAGCTTAGGATGTGCATATTATCAGATGTAGCATTATGGCCTTTAGTCACATCCTCTTGGCAATCCATCAAAGCATATCCACATGCAATTCTTGGCCCTTCATTTGACACACCAACCATACATTTAGAAATTTTGGGTCTCCAAAACCATCTCATATTCCTTTTCATATTCTTAGACTTCCTCATTTTGCCACATTGGTCTAATGGACTCAATGTGGACTTATTGCTATAGCCAAGTGGCCTCACATTCTTAGTGTTTCTACTCTATGCAGGTGGACCTTGGGCATAGTACTCCTTCATATGAGATGTCTTTACTTGCCTTTGTCCACTCTACAACTGCTTATTCATAGGAACCATGCTTTTACTAAAAGGAATAGTATCTACTCGAAAGCATGATTCATCCATAAATTGAAAGGGCTTCTCAAGAGCCTTACTAGTAGCACAACTAGGACCACTCATAGCATGCTTATCCATACTCATAGGCCCGATGGTCCTATCAATGCTGCCATTGCAACTATCTCTCGTGGAACTGTTGCAAGCCTTGACGGGACTTGCTGGGCGTGTAATTTTTTAATCCCCAATAGGCATATTATCACTATTCATCGAATTTTCATTTCTTGCTTGCAAATTTTGGCTACCAAGATCCCCCACCAAGGTTGTCTTGGTATTAATGAAAGGATTTTCTCTTTGCAAAATTGGTTGGATATTTGGATGCCCTTGCAACGAGTGGGGAAACTCCAAAAATTTTCTCAACATATTCGAATATACTATTCATAATCAAGTGCATGCCCCTTGGCCTCATTTAATGACTTATGATCTTGCATCCTCACTTGGATTTGCATATTAATCTCTAAGCCGCTCATAAAGAGCTCACATAGCACATCAACTGGCAATATAGTAGCTCTTCTTGGCCAAAGCCTAAGAATATCGTCGAAGGCTCTAGCATATTCTTTAGTAGAAGGGTAAGACTCTTGTCTTGCTGCATAATCTGCCCTAGGACCTGGGTCATAGGCACCTTTTTTTCATATTCATCTAAAAATTTATTTTGCAGCTCCTCGAATGCTTTAATCGACCCTCTTGGGAGGCTCCAATACCATTTTCTAGCTGCTCCCTTCAAGGTGCTAGAAAATACAAGCATCCAATGAATATCATTGAACCCACTTGCAAGGCAAGCTAGGCCATATTCTTTTAAGTGCAACATTGGATTCTCATTTACCAACCCATGAAATACTGTGAGATCCCTATAAGGAGGAGGGAATTTAGTCCTCTCCTTTGGGATTAGCACTGGGCCATTAAAATCTTCATATTCATGACCTAACTCTAGTGTCTTAGGGTCTCCAACCTCTTCCATTTCCACCTTTACTGGTGTAGGGAGGTTAATATTATCCTTGCCATCCCTTTCTGCCAACTCACAGAGTGTTCTAGGGAGTCATATAGCTCTTAGCATGTCATTCTGATCCTTTCTTAGAGGATCTTCCATATCTTTCCCCTTCCTAGGCAGTTCCATGATGGCTTTATCTAGGAGCTTTTGCCCCTCATCAAAAGCAAACTTATCCTTAGCACTTAGGACTTGGGACCGTGCCTTTCAACCAACGATTTTCCCTTTATAGATAGGGCTTCTAGCATCCTTGTGATACCTAAAATTTTGGCATGATGCCCCACCACATGGGATGTTTTAGCCATAAGAGCACTCCACTGTATGTTGATTTTTTCCCATTGCACTACGGCTTTAGCATTATCACTTGTTGATGCCATGACCACCATAGCTTCCAACATACCTGTTCCATGCCCTCTAGGTTGATGGATGATTATACATGATTTCTTTTGGGTATAGACCACACCAAGGCAAACCTTGGCCCCATGCCATCTCATTAGAGGATGGGGTAACCATTAACCGGTTACTCTTCTCATCACCTAAATTATCTTTTGTAGAGGACTCATGCTCTATATAACTAACTAAATCCATCAATAATTTTTCTATAGGGAAAGCCAAGGTTTTCCATCCTTGAACGAACCCCATTTTATGGGCAGCTTAGCACACTACTAATGGAAATTATAAACTTAGGTCCCTTTACAACCTAGATCTGGAAATTGCCACTTATAGGCAACTCCCGGCAAACACACCACTGATGGGACCTAAAATGGGCCGGCAATGGCTATGGCACAAGCCGGACCTCATGCACACAACAGACAACCCCAGCACACGGCCTCGTGGGCCAGGAGCCTCTGTAATACACCGATGTACACTTAATTATGCATTTGTAGCTGATATGTAGTCCAACGTTTACTTAACCTTCTCCTCAGAGGGAGATCCCATAATATATATACATAGTGCCTCGTAACACAAACATCAGGAAGCTCCTCTCGGCTGATTGCCACTGTCAAAGAGTTTTCTATTCATGATATAAATCATAGAGTTCTTATGATTGTAGAAGAAATTCATTAGGATTCACATGAGAAACTTTCATACATAATTTAGTCATTATTTCCCAACATTTGACTTAGATATCATTTAGTCTCATAAGTTTCTTTGTAACTTGACATGCAATTTTCAATTTTATCATGTAAATTAACAAAAATTAAGTCTATGGGGACCCTCAACTTGATCAACAGGAGATAATTGACAGTCTACAGGTTATGTCACATTGGTTCATGAGGAGTATTTGCTTGGAAATCAAGAAGAGTGCCCAAAAGTCCACTAGGTTTGTATGGGACCTGGAATAATGGACTTGTGTGACTTGTAAGTGACCTAAATGGTCAAAATTTTGTATGGAAGATGAAGGAAGAGCAGCCCGCATTTTTCAGTGCAATTTTTAGGCTTGCATACCTATGGCAGATGGAGGGAGAGCTGAAGGCTATGGTGCATGCTCCAAAGCATGCAAACTCAGAGTAAACTGAAGAAAGAGAGGAGATACAAACAAAGAAGGTGAGAGTCTTTCTGGCCCATCCATTTGGTATCAGGAAAATGAGTGGTATAATAGTCCATAAAAGGGGGGGAAACAGAGATAAAAGTATTCAGCCTACTCTTATGTATGTCTTCTTCCATTCTCTTACTATATTCATGGTCCATTGAAGCCTCTCTTGTGCCTAAGTACTTCAGTGACTTTGGGGGCAAACAAAGGGGAGATTTTGGAGGTGTATGGGGCTGTTTTGGACTGCTAAAACTTTTAATAAACAAGGCAGCCACAGTTCTTGTCTTCTTGAAGGGAAATCAAGTGATCTATGTAGTTGCAAGTGATGGTATTGACCTCTAAACATCAAGGCTTCATTTGAGAGTGATTAGAGAGGCTTATTCTTGAGATTATGTGCATTTTTGGAGCTTGTTTATGGGCTGGAAATTACTGTTTTAAAATAGGACTGAAGTGAATTAAAAGCTTTGACAATGCAGTTCATGAGTTTTTTATCTATGTCTTGGAAGTAGTGGAATCTACCGCTCAAATACTTGTATCTTGGAGTTGTTGTTCATTGGCATTCATGAAATAGAAACCGTTTGAGATTGCATTTGAAATATGTATTTGGATTAAATCTGAGATAAAATCTCTATATGTATTGGTCTGTTAACCTCATATGCATTTGATGTAATCAAGTCAAAGTCTTTAATTCCATTCATGTAAGCTAAGTATATGAAAAAGCTTGAGGTCTTCTTCTCCAACTGAATCATCTCTCAAACCCAAGACCTATCAAACCCCATTCTTTTCTTCCTCTCCTAACCTTGAATTCCTCACTCCTCTTTTGCTCTAAACCTCGCTGGTAAACCTTCGACCCCCAACACGACGACACCGCGGCTCCACTATGACTCTCATACACCTCGAGGATTGGCCCCAAGATGCGTCACTCCAACATATAAAACATAATGCACAAACTCCACTCTTTTCATTGTTTTGTACGATCGAGGAATATATAGATCCTCACCAAACAGTCCCAAGGAAAACGTACAACTACCCTACAACAAATGTATAAGTCATGTCCTAGGAAGACAATTGCTATGCAATCCAAGATTGATACCATATCATGCGTTGTCTTTTTGTCGAAAGGTCAAATCCACCGGGGATCGGAAGTAGAAGGAAGTAGAGATAGGAGATGGAAGAGAAGATAGAGAATACCCAAGTGGTAAACACGAAAAAAACAAATCACAATGAATTGAATCAATATGTATTGAAAGAACCTGGAATCTTTGTACCACTCAGAAGCAATCTCCAGGCATTAGTTCTCCTGGAGCTCCTTTGTAGACCAAAAACGTAGATTAGAAAAATCAGCTCTTTCTCTGTTGCCCAGAACCCAAATCCGATGGCTCCATTGGCTTCGAAAGGGGGGGTAAAACCACAGGACACCTGCTCATGGATCTCCCAGATCACTCTTTCTTCTTTCAGTTCAATCTACAGTTTTTAGCCTGTTTACCGCGGTCGCAACGTGCACGATTTTTTCACTCTGTCTTTTTTATGAAAAATCTCCTAACTGGTTGAAAAAGCAACTTGCTTTTTGCATGCCATCCTAATCTAGAAGCTTTTTTAACTTTTTAAGATTTTTACAATAAACAATATCAAATATAAGCTAAAATTATCCAAAATTCTAGTATTTCTGGATAATCCATGCAACTCACACTAATACTAATGACTCAGATCACATTGACTCTCTTGATTAATAAGAAGTCAGATGACGATGCATTCCATATTTTTCACACTGTGTCCTCATAACATCACGACAACGTCATGCATAGTGCATATTATCCTAGTACACAAACAATATTTATCGAATCAACATTTTGTGATGTGGACAAAACAACCCTTTCATGATTTTCAGTAAGCGTATGCTTTGATGTATGGAGACTAGCACCATTTCCTCGTGCTACTAGCCCCTTAAACTGAAATATCGCAATTCTAAATGCAATGCACAATAAAATATTTCAAATATTCAAACCCTCTCAGCCCTCTTAATCTCTTAACCTCACCTTTTTCCTCTAACGTTTAGGTTATGTTACGTTGCATAGGTGTAGGATTTTATTTTTATATGTATTTTTCATATAAAACAGAAAAAACATGAACTATGACACATAAACAAAGCCAAATAGAAGCCAAAATTCATGCCTTAGCTTTGTTATACAACCACAACCATGAATTATAATTTTCTAGATTTTTATAACGCGAAAATCTTTTTTTTCTATTTTTAGCTATTTTTCTCTATTTATTTGTGCAAAAAAAATATTATTTTCTGATATATGTATTAGGGATTGATTATGACAGCTGAAGGATGTTTTGCCTTAGAATTTCATACCATGCACATCTCTCTTTCCCACTCGAAACTAATAAATCCTTCATTTTTACACTAAAAAGGCACTTTTCGGGCTATAATTTAATTATTGTAGCTATTTATTATTATGGATCTGCATTTTTTTAATGTGCACCCCTCAATCATAATGGAAAAAAGCTCCAAACAACTTTTGGTTCCATATGAATTTCATTTAGACCATCAAACATCAACAAGAAGCAAATTTCCTTTGTAAAAATGAGGCATATTGCTTATTTGCATGTTGCAGGTTTTTTAAATAATTATTTCAAGTTGCCAACGGACCAATTAGCAGTAAATCTTCAATGTTGAACATCTCCTCTCAGCCTCCTCTTGATCTTGGACGTTGCAGGTTTTTTAAATAATTATTTCAGGTTGCCAACGGACCAACCAGCAACAAATCTTCAATGTTGAACATCTCCTCTCAGCCTCCTCTTGATCTTGGAGCAATCCGGTTCATGCCCGGACAAGCATCCTTAACTGGTCTTCATTCTTCTTTATGTGCATGAACTGCCCCTTAAGGGGAGAAAGAGGGAGGAGAGAGAAAGACTAAAAAATAAGATTTTTAAATCCTCCATTAATATGGGCAAGCTTGTAGCCATCTTGTTCCTCTCTTTGCTCTGATCAAGAATCTCCATCCCCGAGGGTCCGCTAGGGTTTACCGTATGGTACCATGTGAGTGTAAGGGAGGGAGGCTATTTAAGGGAAGGAACGTACATTTTATAAGGTAAGGTCCCATAAATAGGGGGTAGATAGGGGGTATTTTCATATATTTCTTGCATGTAGGTGACGTCTCCTTATTATTACTAGTGAATCCCACGTGTCTCCCTCTCTCTCCAAACTGGTTTAAATCGGAGAGGCATCGAGTAAAAATGAGGAGGTGCATTGATGCTTCCCTCTGTTTGATATTTTTTTGCATTAGTTTCAATGCTTTTATTAAACCTGAGATTTAAAACATTAAAATAATCGGTTCATCTTTTTGTATTCACACTGTCCCACAAGTGGATATTTTGGTTTTGGGGGGGCAAACGAAATCCGATTTGCAATCGAACTAGACAGGTGGCTTCGTGGCGTCGAACTCTATTAACCTGGCCTCTCCCATGCACTTTACGGGTTTCCAATCTGGTAGTTTCTTTATAACGCCAAACCTTGTGGGGGATTAAATGGAGGGTCAAACGACCTTCGATTGACGAACCGAGACTTGTGTTGGATTCCTGATGTCGAAATGCATCTGGGAAAACTCTAGCTCAACCATCTGCCTCCATTTTATTTTTCATGAAAATTGCCTCGTTGACTCGTCTTCACCATGTTTCCGCTTTAAAATGAGCTCAAACTACTTCTAGATCGGCTTAGAGTCGGCTCCTAAAATGCAACTCTCATTCTTGTAGACATCTCCTTCTACTAAGGGTGCTTCTCTATGTTATATAAAACCTTGAGATTGGTACCTCCCCATATCAGCATCGTGTTTTTCGCAGGTCATTACTAGTTCTATGCATGTTCCTATCGTACTACTCCCGTAGTAATGTAATATTTCTCATGACCATAGGGAAATGAAAGGGAATTACTCAAGCTACTCCTAGCTCAAATATCAAGATAAATGGTTCATTGTGGTCGCTACACAGAATCAAAAAACTAGGCCCCTGTCTTGAAACCCTAATTGGTAGCCATAGCCACTCAAATTCAAGCTTATATTTCACTCTAGTTTCTCACTCCTCTCACTTCAACCAACCCACTTCCAATTTGATCGACTATGTCACTAAAGTTCTAGCAAGATCGCTATATAAAATCAACAAGAAGGGGAAGATTCAACCATCAAAGTTCAACATCAAGCTCATAGTATCTTTTGATACTCATTAGTGCTTCTTAGCACTTGTGTTTATTGAAACATCCAAGAACCTCATTTATTGGTTTGATATTAGATTTTTGGTACTGACTTGCTAGTGCTTTTGCCATCTAGTATGGGAAAATATTCAATGTCATGTCGCTTCAAAGGAATGGGCTTTCACAGTTGGTAGACAAGGATCAAGTTGATCCTAATGAAGAACGGCCTTTGGTCAATAATCAGTGGCCAAGAGAAGAAACCCAGAGATGCTACTCTTGTAGCAGTATGAAAAAAGAGTGATGAGAGAGCCCAAGCCATCATCAACTTGAGCTTGATGAAAGTTATATCCACCATGTAGAGACATGTGATACATCTCGTGCCACTTGGGAATAGTTGGACGCATTGTTTGGTGCCCAACCTAAATCTTCAAAATATGGATTGTTGATTGAGTTTTTCAAGTTGGATATGAAGGCTAATACATCCCTTACAACTCACCTTAATTATATGAAAAGTCTACTAACTCAAATTGTAGGGATTAACTTAAAAATGGAAGAAGACATATGCATTGGGAGTCTTACTCAAGAGTCTTCCTCTAGAATTTGGTAATGTCTCTACCACACTAATTAATATGCCAAATCCAAAGTTGGTAAACATCAAAGCATCACTCCAAGGAAGAGAACAAGCTCAAAGGTGAGAAAGCAAGCACTTCAAAAGAAGAACATGTATTCTATGTGAGAAACAAGTACAAAGGGAGTAAATACATTGTTTGTGACTTTTGTAAAAGAACTGGTCATATTGAAAAAAAAAATCATCCTAGAAAAAGATCACAAAGGGCCTACCTTGCAACTGTCCAAGAAGAAGAAGACACTCAAGGGCAGAAGGACAAGCCTCATTAGTCCTTCCTTTCCTATCATTTAGATAGCAGGCTCTTTTAGAGCATTGTATGTACTTGCCTTAATGTTCTTATCATAAGCGTTACACTCATGTAACCTTTGCATCACAGCCTCTACACACTTAGTGAGGCCTTGTAACAGTCCTTGGATGTTTTGCCATGTTATGTGGTATGCCCACACTTAGCAAGGTTTTACTCATGATAGTCTCTGTATACAAAGTGCTTTTCATAGTTGTGATTGAGGAGGGCTATCGAGAAATATGCAATCATACCCATATGTGCCTCTTTGTATGGAACAACTAGACAAGGAACATGTAGCTCAATCTAGGAAGAGTTTCCTTTGTCCCATAGGTGCATTGAGGAAAAGTGGAACCATCGTGCAACTATAAAAGAGTGTACTTGACAATCATTTGAATACAATGCTATTGTATGTTGTACTTTTAGTCTTGTCCATGTTTACTGAAGATTGTATTTATGAGTCCAAGTCAATTAATATTAGAACCTAATTTACTTGAGACTTTTATCTCCAAACAATAATGCAACAAGCCCAAGTCTATCATTTCAAATTGAAAGCTCAAAGCCTTTAAAGTTTGATGGATCATATCTTCATAGTCACCCTGTAATAAGAAGGCCATCCACATATAAAACAATCACTATAGACTTTGCACACATACAAGTTAGTAGATGAGGCACATCCTTTGAAACTCAAGCCTAAAAAGAATTTATCTATGTGATGGTGCCATGCTCTAAAGGCTTCTTTCAACCCATACAATGCCTTCTTTAGTTAACAAACTTTATTCTTAGAATGGGGGGCCTCAAACCCTAGTGGCTAAGCCACATACACCTCCTCATTGAGGTCACCATTCAAGAATGCTCATTTAATATCCATTTGGTAAACTTGCTATCTCTTATGCGAGCAGCCACTACAAGTACAATGTGAATAGTGGCTATTCTAGAAGTTGGAGCAAATGATTCATGAAAATAAAATCCTTCAACGTATGAAAATCCATGTATAACTAATCTAGCTTTGTACTTTTCTAAGATTCCATTAGCCTTGTACTTTATCTTCTAGACCCACTTGGTGCTAATAATCTTTCTCTTTTTTGGTGGATTCATAAGCTTCTAAGAATCATTCTTTATTATATTGTCATACATAGCTTGCATAGCTTCTCCTCATGCTGGAGACGCTAGTGCTTCTTATAAGCTAGTTGACTTATTTATTTCTCTCATGATCTTAGCCATTAAATCCATATTTATTATGTGAGTAGACGTCTTTCTTTTCTCCTCTAGTCTCACATACCTCCTTGGTCCATATGTCTTTTCCTTAGTAGTGGTAGGCATACGATTATTGCAATCATAGAGCTACTTCACCCATTGCAACAATGGCTTTTTCAATGGTATGATTGTAGGTTGGTGAGTCTTTTCCTTATCATCCAAAGATGATTCTCTGTTCTCCTTGAGGTTAGGGACAACTCTTGGGATAGGTTCATAATGGACTACTTCTTTGCTAGATGATAAAGTGAAAGAGCTTATATTCTCCTCCTCTGATGTATATGGTTGTCCCTTGAATACCATATCACAGCTTGTTATAATCTTCTTTACCTCTTGGTCATATAATTTGTAAGCCTTTTTCTCATTACTATAACCTAAGAAGATACATTTTGTGATTTTTGGTTTTAACTTATTTATCTTATCCTTTGAAACATGTACATAACATTCACATCCCAAGTTCTAAAGTGTGAGACAGATGGTTTCTGACCAAAATAGACCTCATTATAACCTAAGAAGATACATTTTGTGATTTTTGGTTTTAACTTATTTATCTTATCCTTTGAAACATGTCCATAACATTAATGGTTTCTGACCAAAATAGACCTCATGAGGAGTTTGTACCTCAAAGTCTTTATGTAACTCCAACTGAGAGTATATACTACAATATTGATAGCTTTTTCCCAAAAATTATTAGGCAATCCCTTGCCCTTAAGCATGCATTTTCCATTTCTACAATGGTGCAATTTTGACATTCAAAAATACCATTCTCTTGAGGTGTATGAGGCATTGATAATTGACACTTAATCCCTTTTCTCTTACAAAAGACTTCAAACTCCTTTGATTGAACCCACCACCACTATCTATTCTAAACTTCATCACACTTTTCCATATTTCATTCTCAATAAGTTTTAGCCATTCTTTAAACTTACAAAAATCTTGAGCCTTATCACCAAGGAAGTAGACCTATATCTTTCTAATATGTCATCAATGATCAACATAAAATAAAAAGATCCCCCCAAGGCTTATATAAGTATTTTACTACACAAGTTAGTATGCATCAACTCTAGAGGAGCCTTTGCTTTGCTCTTGCTTTCTTGTGAAACTACCTTTCTTTGTTACTTGCCCATTATACAAGCTTCACATGTTTTTTTCATTTCAGTTATTGTAGGTAGGTGAGCAACCATACCTTGCTTATGCATCTCCTTTAACATTACAATGCGATCAAATCTTTCATGCCTTTACTTGTGCCCGTACTAGTGGTGGCTGTAAGAGCACTTAGCTCAAACAAGTTATTCCTTCTTTCTCCTTTGCGGATAATTTTGCTAGCATTATTGATAATTTATGAACCTCTATTAATGAGCCTCACCTTATAGCGACCAAGATTAGTTATAGAAGTAATTGATAGTAGATTTCTCTTTATCTCTAGAACATACAACACATTTGAAAGATTTTTTATTTCACCATTTGTAGTAATAAAGAAAATAGTACCTATGCTCTCAGTAGGGTATTTTGCATTATTTCCAATCATCATAGTGATGGATTCTTATAGAGTCTTTATAGAATTATATAAATCTTTCTTATTAGTCATGTGACAAGAGGCACCTCTATCCAATGCCCATGAGTTAGTGGTAGACATTTCTTGCATTGAGAAACACACTTCCTCAATGGTTGCCATGAATAACTCCAACTCTACTTTAGCTATGATGGATGTCTCCTTCCTTTTAGTCTTCATAGTGACATTCTTTTCATCTACCTTCTTGACACAACAATCTATAATTGCATGTCCTTTCTTCTTACAATAGAAGCACTCTCCTTGAAACTTTTCCTTACTACCCTTCTTCTTTTTGTCATTGTTGGTAGAGAAACCGCCTTTTCCTTTTGCATTGGTTGAGAATATACCATCTCCATTGCTGCCACCTTCTTGGGTTGTAAGACACAACTCCTCTTCTATTAATAGTGCACAAAACTCATCAAATTTCAAATCTTGGAGTCTCACTTGAGAGTTTAGGGCAGTTATCAATCCATCAAATTTTGGTGGACAAATTCAAAAACACCTCTAAAATAGCTCCATATTAGTCTTTTGTATTCCAATGTTAGCTATCTAGTAGATAGATTCTTAATTCAATTTATGAATGCTTCATTTGTCTCTTCTTCAATAAACTTCTCTATTGCTCGTTGATTCTCAAAGTTCTAAATCATTTTTAAATTTCCATTTCATATTGACTCCTTAGTATATTCCAAGCCTTTGATGCCTTACTTGTATATTTAATCAAGGTCAAAACACTATTAGAATAGCTTGTAACTAAGTCACACAATGCATTTGAGTTCCTTATTTTCTAGGATTGTAGAAGATATGCATTTGGAGGAATCATAGTACTCAAATTTTCTGGGTTGGGGGTGGGTTCTGGACTTGGGTCCCCAACACTATCTCTAGAGGCTCATAAGAATCAAGAATAGTTGTAATTTTACAGCTCCATAAAGTGTAGTTTGTATCATCTAACTTCCCTTTCGTTGAAGATTGGTTGATGAATCCTCAATGTTTGAATTATTACTACAAGAGCACCGCCACCTAATGTTCTGACACCACTACCTAATATAGGAGATGACATTTCTCCTCTTTGTTGTTGAAGCCCTTGCCTCTCACATACTCTTCACTACTTAGAGTCCCTTTTGGGCTCTAATACCATGTAGAAATTACATAGTGCATTAGACAAAATCTATGAGCAAGGAGTAAAGAATACACATCAAATATGAGAATAATAGAAATTTCTTTAATTTCAAATAAATTGATACAAATTCCACTTGTGCACTTCTACTACGAAGCTTAGATGGTGATCTAGACAGATGATAGGCACTACTCTTGGATGTCATTGCTATACAATTCCAAAAATGAAAGAAATAAAATAAAAATTTTAAAAATATATGCACAATCACTATTGTGAACCTAGGAGTTCTCAAATTAGGTATGTCCAATGGCCTTGGTCATGGATGTCTCCATCCCTAATCCCCTAGTCCTTTTTTCATTCCCCCCACACTCACTCAAGGTACATCAAGGGTGGAACATACCTAAAGAGCATACCTTACCAATGGTTAAACCTATCACCCTAGGTCACTTGCACATTTTCTTCTTTGTCTCACATCAAAGCCCCCAACAAAGCAAGGTGAAAAAGTGTTGAAAGAAGAGACTATCCTCTTCACTCTCACTAGAAGCAGCTACAACTACTAAGTATCCTTATTCTTATGCCATCTAACTATGATATATATTATCCATCATACAAATGATATCTTTATAATATTCTTCAAGTGCCCTTTTAGTCAATAGTAAAAAATTCTCCCTTCTCTTCATCAAAAACACCACTACAAGGAACTAGAATGATTATCATCTAACCAAGTAATACCAAAGAATTCATGTGCACTCATGCAATATTTTCACCATCACAACCTATGCATGGTTTAGGCCCTTGAGTATGGTACAACACTTCACATTAGCTTGGAGTTTGACGTGCCTCCCAAACCAACAAAATATTCCCTATGCATGATAAGGAGATTAACACTTTCCCCTAGGGAGCCACTACATGAGATGTTTTTTAACTATAGATATTGAAGATCCCAACAAGGAGTAATGCATCATCAGCTTACCTCGAAATGTTTCTTACCCTAACCTAGTACTTATTCCCTTCGAATCACCATAGAAACTCATTAGGAGAATGATCACCATTAGCACCATTGGGAGTAATAAGAGCACCTACTACTACTACACCCATAGCGTATCTTATAGCAATAAGCTTCTTCCCCATAAACCATTTGAAGGACTTCTTCAAGGATAACACACGACTATCCCTAGCATCCACATCTTTAGTACAAGCTAAAGCATACCACCTACAATGGAGAGTGCCATGGAACAAGCACTCATTTAGGATGGGGATAATGTTAATTGTAAGAGCTAAGTAGCATACAATATGCAAGCAAGCACAAAGAAGGAGCCTAAGTTTTAAACTCTTGGATTATTAGTCACAACATAATGTGCATGAAGCACTTGCATACTGGAATTGCCAAAAGGTTGCAACAATTGTATTAATTTATCATGTGAATTTGCAAGCCAATATTGATCTTATGAAAATTGTAATCTTTTAATAGTCTCTTCAAGAAAAACCACAAAGGTTTCAGTTCATTCTCACCATAGGAAAAGCATGCAATAAGAAATGACTAGTCTTGAGGCCTAATAAGTTGATTGGATGCCCAAGAGGGATGGAAAAACCCTAACCCTAAAAAATATACATAAAAAAGATAAGAATGAATAGAGTAAGCTATTCATGTGTGTGAAAAATTTGTGTACCTGCCTTCTTGATTTCCGAGAGAGAGAGAGAGAGAGAGAGAGAGAGAGAGAGAGAGAGAGAGAGAGAGAGAGAGAGAGAGAGAGAGAGAATGAGTGAGAGTGAGAGATTGAGACCAATAGATTGAGAGAATGAGGGTGAAGCTCTCCTATTCTTCTCTTCAAGCACTCTCTCTTACCAAGATAATGCTTCCTCTCTCACATGTTGAGGCAATAGAGTATTGAGGGATGAATTAGTACTCACCGAGATTCTAGAGCTTACACATGCATCCATCATAGTTGGTGATATGCTACACAATGCTCACTACTACAATTAGGTTTTGATCCATATGCGAGTGACTAGGTGGGAGCTAGCCCAAGGATTTCATGCATTGAAGCTCCTAAAATGATAGGAGTGTGTCCAATGGTCCCAATATATTGAATGCATAATGTCCAGCAAGCAACAACAATGGAATCTAGCCAACTAGAGTTAGCAATAGCCAATCCAACTAGGAGCTCTAGATTAGTACTAGAATAGAGGCCCTTCTACATCACCACAACCAATGTATAAAGTGATCATCAAGACACCCCAAAACTCCACTGTAAATGCATAAGGAGGAGAAAGCTTTAAGGATTACTTGGTTCTGCCAAACTCAGTTGCTAATAGCAAGAAAGATCTAAAATATATAATAGTAGAACCATTATAAATGCTAAATGAGAAAATTGCTAGCATCTTTAAGATTGTAGGAGTAGGAAGGGATGCCATTAGGTCAAACATCTGGTTTGATAAATTCCACCAAGTAGGACATTTGACCATTGAATGTACTTGAAAGCCAACAATCCTATAAGATTTATGTTCTTTTTTTATGAGAAAGAACCATATAGAGGATATTTTCTCTTTGGAGAAGATACATGAATGTAGAAAGGAAGAAGAGGAAGCAATATTTAATGTGTTGAAGTCCCAAATGACTACATTATGTTGTGCATGAATAGTAGCAATGAGCTCGATAGCACATATGAATCTACATAGACATGCTCGCATATGAATGGTGACTAAAACAACACACACAAGAACCACAAAAAAGCAAGTCTTGCACACGAATGAATGCCAAGAAAAGGCCATGCAATAGCAAAATGGAAATAGTGGTGGTAACAAGGTGTGATGGCAGGGCTGGTTGGATTGGTGTACTGTGGAGGAGGTGGTGGGGGAGTGAGAGGTGGCATGTGAGTGGGAAGACAAAGGAAGGGAGGGAGGGAGGAGGAGATCGGGTGGGTGTTTGGGAGAGGAGGAGGGGAGGATAAGTCAGAGAAGGAGGAAGGCTAGGAGGAGGAAGGGGAGGAGCTGCAAAAGAGGTGAAGGAGGAAGGAGTAGATGTGGAAGTTGGTAGGCACATGGCAACTAGGTGATGGAGACAAAGGCAACACAGGCGGAGGTCACTGCGGTGGTTCACCAGGTGTGTGCAAGGACTTCCTGGCAATTGTAGTTCATCAATGTTGACAATGTGAGCAACTTTGGACATGCAATGGCAGCTCATGGCATATTTGACAAACGTAGTGGAGGGAAAGGAGAAAGAGGGAGAGGAAGAAGGAGGTCTAGAAAAAGGGGAGGGGAGGGAGGAAGGCAAGGAGGGGAAGGGAAGGGAGGGGGAAAGGAGGAAGAAGGGAAGAAGATGGAGGAGGGGAGAGAGGGGGAGGGGGAGGGGGAGGGAGAGAGGCAAGGGGGGCCAAGGAGGGAGAGAAAGGGGGTGGTTACATGGAGAGAGGGAGGGGGAGGTGAGAGAAAAAAAGGTGTTTCTTGAAATTGAAAAAAAAAATTTAAAAAGAAGAAAAAGAAGAGGGAAGAGAAGGAGATGGGGGGAGGGGAGAGTTTAAAAAAATGGGGGATTATTGTGGTTTGGTTTTTTTATTGGAAAAATTTGTGATCAAAGAAACCAATTTTAATCAATGGTTGGCCATGATCCCCCCTCGTATCACAGACATGTGAGTAGGGTGGGGTGAAAAGAGTTTGCGCAAAAGCAACCAAATTGGTGCACATGAGCATGGATAGGTAAATGCAACACATTGTATACATGATGGCATGTGAGGAGATGAGGCGAAAAAAGGAAGTGCATGCGGAAATGTGGAAAGTTGATATGTGGAGAAGTGTTGAAAAAGAAATTTGG
The DNA here is from genome assembly GCF_053477565.2 of Lygodium microphyllum. Classification (NCBI taxonomy): domain Eukaryota; kingdom Viridiplantae; phylum Streptophyta; class Polypodiopsida; order Schizaeales; family Lygodiaceae; genus Lygodium; species Lygodium microphyllum. The sequence continues at coordinate 41,255,994 of NC_141160.1, read as the reverse complement.
GACAAATGGAACATCAAATGAACGTGCAAGAGAAAAAAGAAAATGTGGGAATGGCGATAGGAAGAATGGAATGGACAATTAAAATCACACTTCCAATGCCATAAAGGTATATTCACATGGAAAATAGTTGAAAAAGGCACACGCACGAGTGTGCAAAAAATAATATCAAGAAATTTGTCCACTAGAATAAAGTGCAGCAAAAAGAAAAAATTTCCAAGTTGAAGAGCCGCACATGGATATTTAGTTAGAATATAGGTGTCATGTAGGAAATAGCATACATGTGAAAAGAAACCCTAATTAGGGTTAGCTAGGGATTAGCTAGGATTTACCTATAAAATGACAGCCAGCCAAATGTAGCATTATCACTTGATCATTGGAAGACATATTGTTCTAAGGAACTTTCTTTCTTGTATTCTATTTTGAGCTATGGCAACTTGCCATGTTAATGAAGGTTAATCTCTTTCCATTTTTAGTTTGTCTTGTTGATTTCCTATTTCTTTATCCATGGTTGGACATGGAGCTAGGCTAGTTTAGGCTAGTTAGGTTAGCTTCATTACATTGGTATCAAAGCCTTGCTTTGATCCAAGGCAGGCTTTAATTCAATCATTTTAATGATTACGATCTGGCTGGAGGCCATTTTCATGGAAGACTTGGTTATAGGCATCATTTCTATGTAACTAGACTTGAAGACACAGTTATATGGTTTGCTTTCTTCTTAACAGTGACTAGTCAGGTTGTACAACTTCAAACTGTGGTTATTTTACTGCTTCTTGATAGAGATATGGGGGCAAGATGGAGGATCTCCACATTACCCTATGGACAATGGTAGGCTACAGCCAACTTGATAGGTCATGATCTCATTTTGGTTCAGAAATTGAGGAGAATGGAGAAACCATAGGTAACCGGGGTTAAAATGGGGTTTAGTATGGGCTACTTTTGAGAGGGAAAAAACTACTCTTGCAAAACCATCTTTCTCTCTCCTACCCCAAGCTTCCTTCAACCTCCATAGCGAAAACCTCCATCCTCTCTCTCCCATGATCTCTACTGTCAAAATGGACATGATAGCTTAAGCCTCCATGCTCTAAGCTTCCCATTGAGTACTCAAATGGCTTATTAACCACCTCTTGATCAAATGGTACTTTTGCATGCACTCACATTGCCTGTGCCAAAAATGCAAGGTGTTCAACTACTCGTGATTAAGAGTATCTCTTCTACTTTTGGCCACACTATAATAAGGTCCTTTAGCAGCGGCCTGAACCACAGTTTCTCTGGCTACCATAACCACTAAATCTACACAAGAAACTGTGTTCGGACAATCAATCTCAATGGTGGCTTTTAAGCCATCCAGCACTTTGAAGCCCCTCAAAGAATCCTTGTTTGGAGGCGTTTCTTGCTTGGCAAGGCTTCCATTTTGGTCAAAAAGCAAGAGCACTGAAGCATCGCAGCTCCAGGAGCATCACAGCTCTAGGACACATCTATGACTTACGATGATGACATCTTGGTTGTGAGAGTGCCTAAAGACTTCGTGCCTGCTATGGATAATCGAATCTCAAAAAGAGCTGCAAGTGAGGCCAGAGCTAGGGCTAAGAGTAGGGCTGAGTGGGTATAGCTAGCCAGCATTTTCCACCATTCAATTTTTCTGTAGATCAACATTTGTTTTTCCATTTATCTCCATTGTCCTCCTCCTCTTCATGCAACACTGAATTCTAGCAATTCAAGGATCAGAAGCTTGGATTGTTTGTGATTTTTCATTCCACTGACACAGCTACAATTGAGGCTAGAGATAGGACTGATAGGGGTGACATACATGAAAATTTTGATGGTTGCATGGAAAATCATGCATGTCTTGGGTCTTATGGACAACATGGTGCTTGAACCTTATGTGGCAATGTTGGGCACCATAAAACTCAAGCATGTGGATACTTTAATGTAAGTAGAAGTAATGTCTATGGACAACATATGTTGGGATCAGTTGCTACTCCAATGAATGGTTATGGATTTGATTATGGTGGCATGATTAGACATGAATATGCAGCACAAGATGGAATGTATGGGCATAGTTCTTATAAGAAACATTATTTTTATGGTTATGATCATGGCGATTATGCCAATTTAGACCCTAATTCTTTTGGGTAGCAACATCATGTTAATCATAGTCATGTTTATGATCAACCATTTGGGGAAAGCCTCCATTCAAATCAATCTTGCCTTCATCCAATGAGTGGGCAACAGCTATAATCAAATGCTCCTACAGAAATTCAGGTCCATATGCATAGACAAGACGTATATGAGCATGTCTATGTTATGGATACTTCTTCTTTTCAATCACAAGTGTTTTATCGTCTCCTCATGACATTGGAAGAAAGCTTATTCCTCATCAACAACTGATGGAAATGCAAAGGCAGTTGATATGCTACAAGTGTAATGAGCATTGGTCACCTCATCATGAGGGTTATTGCAGGAATAAACATTTTGCTTCAGCCCTTGTCTTGGAAAACCCAATGGAAGATGTATATGTGGGACAAGGACATGATAGTCATGGGCAGCAAGAAGATGATGCCTATGCTAAAAATTAGGCTGAAGATGTGATTGGGCAACAAGGGAAAATTGCTCTGCCATACATGTAACACATGTAGTTGATGTGCAATTATGTATAGAAGAACAAGAAGAAGAAAATGCTTTTAGTGACCAAGATGAAGAACTAAGAGATGCAGCTGTAAATGAAGAACAAGAGTATGTATATGTCAGTGAGGATCAAGAGGACTATGCAGTCAACCAAGATGATGCATATGACAATGAATCTAATGCTGAATATGAAAGGGGCTGAAGAAGATTCAATTGACCAAACAAGCATTGAGGATATGGAATCATTACATGATGATTTTTAGCAACTCATACCTCATGTAGATGATGACTTTCAGTAGCCTATTGATTATGATAATGATTCAATAGGCTTTCTTCATGATTATGGATATGATACCTTGCATTATGGAGGTGTTGACGATAATGCTGATGATCTTTCATTCCCAAATGATCTAGGGATTTACATGAATGCATCTATGGATTATGGACATGATTTATTACATCCTTTTGATCCTGGAGGTGATAATAACTTTTATGTAGAATACCTAACTTATGAAAGCTTTGATGATGGTTTTTCATTTTATTTAGGTATGGTTAGCAGTGCTTTGATGGATGACAACCAGTTTTTGGGGATTCCTTATGGTTTGGGTTGATTTTGGGATGATTTCATGTGTCTTGGAACAGGAGACAGTTTGCTGTATAGAAATTTAGTGATGAATTAAATTGCCTTGATGCAATCAAAATATGGCTTTGAGGGTGTAGATTGATGCCTTGGGTTATGTATTTTGTATCTACACCTCAAATACTGAATTTGGACACTTCAGCCAAAAGTTATGGGCATTTGACTTCAGCTACCATATTCAACCATGCTCTCTATTTCATGAAAGTTACTCCTATCCTATGAAAACCATTTATTGAAGATCCACTTTTGGAGTTTATCATGGATTATGCAGCCTCTAGTCTACCTTCTTACATGTTTCCATCCTTGTATTCAATGTAATTTCAGCTTTGAGGACAAAGCTTCTTCAAGAGGGGATGGTTTGTCACGTAGGAAATTTTGCACCCCTATTTTGCCTTTGTAAATACCTTTATGAATCAGGGCATACATGTGGAAAGAAACCCTAATTAGGGATAGCTAGGGTTTACCTGATTTGTCTCCCTCAAGGATTGGATACTTTTATTTTGATTGACTTGGCCATGTTGCTCATGGATTCATGGTGAGATATCTTCTTGCACCCCACATAGTTTGACATGATGTTGTGAAGGCCAACTGATAGGCCCACTTCTTGGCATGGCTCTTTGCAGCTCGAATAAGTACTATTACTTCTTGTAGGGTTGGGATTTCTCTATATTGGTCGAGCTCACTAATCTTGATATAAAAAATCACCATGTGCTTAGATTGTTCCTGTGCTCTCTACCTCTGAAGCTTATTCTCAAGAGTCCTAAATCATATAGCCAATTGAAAAAAATAAAGATATGTATGGAAATAGAGAAGAAGATAAATCTATAACATATTTGATCAAGTTTATAGAGTAGGAGTAGTAGAACATCACAACATGTACTCCAATATGGAGCTCAAACCTCCCAACCACCCTCAAGCTAGAATCAAGTACATGAAAATTCTCATTCATAAAATCACAATCTCGTTCTCAATTTTGTAAGATTTCTTTGAATTTCACCTGAGGTATTCTCCTTCTCTTCCTCTAAGAGGTTGATTAGGGGTCTATTGCCTTTTGTGACTCCTTGAACTCCTCCACCATAGCATTATAAACCTCTCTTTGTTCAACAATCTACTATGGTATGGGTCCTAGTGTGAAGTCATCAAATGGTGTTAGCTTGGAAGGTCTATTGCCCTTAGTTTGTGGGACATGGATTCTCACCATAGTTTCTTTATAAATTTCCTATTGGTTGTTGAAGAGGTACCTACTAACTTGACCTAGTGTTGTAGCTCCCTATATAGTGTGGTACCTAGGTTAATTAACAACTTCATGAGAGTTGTCTCCCATAGTCCCTATGTTTCCCCTTCTACAAATTCAACCACTTGGATTAATTTGGAGGCCGTGATTTGTTATAGGTGTTCATAGGAGATATTCTATCATTCCTATGCTTGAGCTCCCTATATTGAAGCTGGACTTTCACCTTGTCTTGAGTGGAATCTAGCTTGAGTTTCATGTTTGGAGAATCTATTCTTATATGAGCTATCTTTAGGCGAAGAAAAACAAACTCTCTAGAAAAGAAATATAATTAAAAGAGGAGTATCAAAAAGAACTACAAGACAAAGATGATTCATTATAGGAAAAGGCCAATGAGATTAGCAAGGAGGATGAAGCAATAAAGGAGGAGTTTCAGAAGCAACTGTAGGAAAATGAATTTCTCTTGTGGACTCTAGATGTGTAGTCATGGTTTGGTTCCTTCATTTGTTTGCTTACCCTATCCATTAACTTTATATTTTCTTCCCTCCCTTTATAGAGTCCTTTAGTCTCCACATCCTAATTCTGCAAGGGAGATTATTTTTCCTACAATTTTTTCTAGAGCTCCTCTTTTACTACTTCATCCTCCTTGCTAAGATCCTTGGCCTTTTCTTATAAGGAATTGTCTTTCTCTTGTAATCCTTTTTCAAAATCCTCTCTTAATGATATTTATTTTCTAGAGAGTTTTATTGTCTTCTCTTATAGGTACTTTTCTTTTTCTTGCAGCTACCTTTGGAGCTCCACTTTTTGTTTTTTAGCTTGTATGATGAAGCTCTTAAAGTTTTTCTCAATCACCTCTAGCAAGCTTGGGTCAGCTACTTCTTTTTTAGTATTATATCCCTACTTCTATCCTTATTTCTAAACACAATATTATTCTTGTTGTTGTGTAATAGTGTAACATATTAGTTTCCTTAGCCTGCAACCATAGCCTGCAACCATGACTTCTAATGGGAAAAATGATTCTACTAAGCTTAAAGGTTATGTATTTCACACATGGTACACAAGGATCAAATTGATCGTGATCCTTATGAAGAAAGACTTATGGAATATCACAAATGGAAAAGATAAGAAACCTTCAAATGCAACCCAAGTAGCCACATCCAAAGTACAAAATGACAAGGCCCAAACCATCATCAAACTAGAACTAGATATTTACATTCATCATGTGGATGGGTGTGACACTACAAAAGATACTTGGGATAAATTCAACAAGTCATTTGGAGCTCAATCCAAGAGTTCCAAGTTTGCCCTACTAATTGATTTTTTTTGTTAAAAAAGGAAGTCTCAATATTCTCTTGCATCTCATTTGAATCACACAAAGGGATTGTTAACTTAACTTGCAAGAGTTAAATAAAACATTGCTATTGGTCTCTTGCTTAAATTCTTGCTTGAAGAGTATGGACATGTGGTGACTATACATGCCCTCTCATGGGCTAGTTGAAGTTGAAGCCTCTCTTCTAGAAGAAGAGAAAATACTAAAGTTCAAGGAAGAGATCAATGTAACCCAAAGCATGAGACCCACTACACAATGTACAAGCTCAAAAGGAAAAACAAGGTAAATTGCAATGAGCTCATTGTGTGTGATTTTGGTCACAAACCTAGCTACAAGGAGAAAAACTACTTTCATAGAAAGATATCTCAAAAGGCGTTTCTTATGAAACTAGTTCAAGAGAGTGATGAAGAAGGGAAAGAAGAAAAGGAAGCAAAATCAGAAGAAGAAGAAGAAAAGCATCATGAAGCCCTTTCAATGAAACTCAAGAAGAAAAAGGGAGCTAAGAAGACCCCTTACAATATTCTAACTTGTTAAGGATTGCTTTAGAAAGTGTGTATTATCTTTTGTAATTCTTTCAAGTCATATCATGAAACCCTTGTAATTTTATATTGTATTAGCCTTTATTAAAATCATATTGCCTAAAGGGCCAAGTCCCTAGACCATCCAAACCTTTGAGCCACAAGTGATCAAGAAAAGATTGTCCCTAATCATCTTGACTAGACAAGCCAATGTGAGCTACTTAAGGGTGGACATGTCCCTAATAAGTCATGTGGTGACTTAGCTATTGCAAAAGATGGTCATGCACAAAGTTGTGTGTACAATCATGAGTTTGAAGGGGGTGTAAGTTCTAGATATATCCACCACGCAATCAATAAACGTGAACAAGCTAGGCCCATAAGGTCATCCTCTCATACTTGGCACCTATTCTTTATTCCAATAATCATGTAAAATCTACCCTATATAACCTTAAATCTCTTGTGTATAACTCCACAAAAAATGGATTTTGCAAGACTAGACTTTGGAAACTAATTATGGATGCCTTGTCCCAAGATTTCCCTCTATTAAAATTGGACAAGCATAAACTCCTTGCCTTGATAGATAGAAACATGAGTACTATAATACCTACACCATGACACATGGGTAGGCCTTAGCTACCATCCATTGTGTCTTTCTCCCCATTAGTATGGGTTTGGGTGGGCACACATGAACACATACTGACCTAGTGGACTCATCTTTGTGGATGTTGCTCATGGTATTTTTTAAGATGATCGTCACATGATAGAATAGTAACTCTACTAAAACCTTAACCCTCCCTGTTACTCATCCCATTGACATTTCTACTTGCTTCATTTCTTGATTCTCATTCCAACAATTTAATCTATCTTTGCATATTTATAAAAAACACCTCCTTTACTAGTATGATGGATTTTTCCATGATTTATCTAAAATATTAAAAGAAACTTTCAATCAATATGGTTAAGAGCTTATTTTATTTCCACTTGACATTGAAACTATGGAACTTCTTTCTCTAGTGCATTACAATTCTATGTTTCTTGGTACACTATATAATGATTTTCATACTTTGAAATTTCTAGTATTATATATTACAATTTACTGATCTTTAAACTTTATTAATTTCTTACTTTTAGCAACTTCAAAAAGAATTTATATCAGCTTTGTGCTAATATCCATTGCATAATGCACTTCTCCACCAAGGAAACTTTATGAAAAGAACATTGCCCATATTGATTAGCATCAATTCCCTACACATCTTATATGTAGTATTAATGGTGCACAAGTTAAAAAGTTACCCACATGCCATGTGTGAGTGTGTCTATGTCAATGCATAGGATATATATTGTGCATGCACTCTATAATGCCCATGGTTGTACAACCTGTTATGCACTTAGATCATATTTTTGCAATGTCTTTTTAACTATAGTGCTATGTTCAAGTGTGTTCCTATGTGATTGATATATGACCAAGGTAACTTAGTGATATCTCTTAGTTTTTTTAAAAAAAATTTCCCATACCTTTCATAATAATTTGAACTATTCTACCTCTCTTGTAATTCACTTCATTTAACTTTGAACTTTCCCTTGCCACAACAATTATCCTATTGACACAACCTTCAATTTAACCCTTTTGATTCCCCTTTGGCCCTTGGTACTAAGGCATTAAACTAACGTTTTATTTTTAAAAGAAAATCTCCCCCTTTTTTCCCTCATGATGCTTCATGCCTATTTCATCCTCTTCTCCTCCTAAAAAGCTCCACCTATATACACATGGTGGTGCATGTCCTACCTTTTCTTTGCTTCATGCCTTTTATCTACCTCTATCTATCGCCTTCTCCTCCATGACTTTGAGCATGCGGCTCACATATCCCCATGGTGGCTTTGTGATATGGGTTGTTATCTTTCTTGATGTATGCCCTTCTCAAGAGAGCATGGCCTTCAACCTTTTTTCTAATTGCATTGTTTCCCTTGGGTCCATGATACCCTTGTCATGGTTCACATGGTTCCTAGGCAATCACTTCTAATGTTGACAATTCTTTCTTACCTCAACCTTCTCCATCATATGACTATGGCACCCGCATATCTATTGCAAACAAGACAATGCACTGCCATGGATTGCATTATCCCATACTTCACTACATGCATATTCTACCTCCTAAAGCCTCATGATGACCTAATATGGCATAATTGGCATGCTTATTATCACGGTTGATAGTTATATTGTAGCTAATAAAATAGGTCAATGCTGGCTAATTTTACATCAAGCAATTTTACTACACTTGATGTAGCACCTAGCCATTGTGGGTGTGACTACTATAGACTAGTCTTTTCTCATACTATGCCAGGCTAACAATGCTTTTCCACCTCACCCTAACATCTACTACAAACTAGATTATGTGCCACCAATGGGTTGAATTATCTCTTGCTTTACTAGATGCATATCCTACCTCCTAAAGCCTCATGTTGTGCTGCTATATGCATATCTATAGTCTTGTAAGGTGCAGCTTGATACACATATTTAGTTGAGGCTATGGCACAACTTTCTCAAGGGTACTATAGTCACTGTTCTCACCAATGGCCTGGTATGGCCTAGCTATGACATGCTTAGTATCATGGTCAATTGCAGTGTGTTTTGTTAGCAAGGTTGATTAGATAAGCTTTTCAACCATGGAAGTAGGTACACGATCTTTTATGTCAAATCACTCTCCAACTCATGATATTCATGTTGGTGTACTAAGCCCTTGTGAGGCATCCAAGGCATGCCTCACCCATAGCATGTTGGATTCCAAAGTTCATAAATCAATACTACTTGCAAATGGAAAATTGCAAATATGGTTGATCAAGGTTCATATTAGAGTGACAAGAGGAGACTATGAACCAATTGCAGATACAACATCATAATGATATAGAATGATAAAGGTAGTAAAGACAATTATATTAGAGAGTGAACATATATTGATAAAATGTGGCCAATGGAGGTAACCCTAGCCACTATTGTGTGCAATAATCTCCATATGTATAGTAGGCTTCTCCTTATTATCAATTAGGACTCATGTTATACAGTATCCCTTGAAACTCTAGAAGTGTTGCATGCAAGGATGTGAACTCTTTCTCTCTATCACTAGTATACTCTCTCTCCTTATCACTTTTCTATCAAGATTTTTGAGGATGAGTGTCTTAAATAAGCCCAAGGTTGAGCGTAGTATCTACCACTATCAAACCACCTCTAAGGGTGACAACAAACAAGTTTGCATGCTTTTCCCATGAAAGCGATAGGCTATTGATGAGTAGAGAGCCTATCTATCATAAAAACCCTCCCCCTCTCCCTCTTTCCTTCACACACACACACACACACACACACTCTCTCTCTCTCTCTCTCTCTCTCTCTCTCTCTCTCTCACACACACACACACACACACACACACACACACACACAAAATACACAATCGTAAACAAGCTTCTTGCTATTTTTTTCTTTCCACAGCTAATTGACTCTTAGTACCCATGATCACAATGTTGAGAGTACATGAATAATAGAAAAATAGGTATAGCATGTCAAAGCTAGTCTTTGTGTAGGTCCTTTCATTTAGAAGTTAGAGGGAGCCATAGCATTATGAAAAGTAAGAAGGTAGGAATGCATTGCCTAAGAGAGGCTATATGGAAGTAGAGTGAATGTGATGGGCTATTAGATTTGTGTTAAGGTATGAGCGTTCCGCCCTAGAAAGAGGTAAGGTTGTAGAGGCATATGATCTCCTGAAGGTATGACACTCTCAAATGAGTTTAGAAGGGATCTCTTTAATGCCCTCACTTGCAAAAGAGGAATGCAAGTATTTCATAGAATATAGTAAGATGAGCTTGATCTTGTATATTTCTTTCACAAGCTTGGCATTCCAAGCCCTATCTACATCTATACACTTTTGGGCAAGAATAGAGCCTAAGTTGGTGGGGAGAAACTAAGCCCCCATCGTACCTATCTCATAGTTTTCAGCAATATCAACTAAGGACTTTGCTCCTTGGTACTCTCTACTAGGCTAGTAATAAGCTAGTAATGCAGGTCACCCACAACAAAACCAACTTCAACTAATAAAAATTCAATTTATCTACCTTGGCCCTTCTTTCCATCCTTCCTTGTTGGTGTTTTTCTATTTCCTTTTGTCTTGCCTCTCTAATTTTTTGTAAGACTAACATTTTTTCTAATCATATGGTGGGTGTTATAAGATCCAACATAAACGCTCGACTTTCTTATATACTTAAAAGAGATATGGTAAATATTATGGTGGCACATAGAGAGAACATATGAGAGAAAAGAAAAATGGAGAGAGAGAGATAGAGAGATTGAAAAGACACTAGGGACTGGAAGATGGGCCACTCCCCCCCCCCCTTATGGAGTTATATTATTGACAAGGAGCAAGCTCGTCCACTACACATAAGCCAGTTCTTACTTGTAGATCTTGGGAACAAGATCACCGTTCCTTGCACAGTATACAATCGGCTAACACTTGCACAACTTGAAAGTTGGCACCTTTTGATCCTTCTTAAGTCTCTCCTTCTCTCCTACATAATATGTGTAGGGATCTCCTCTTGGAGCTTTGATTTCAGCAGAGCTTCCGTAGCACTTGCACCTTCTCTTCTCCTCTTGGAACTTGATTTTAGTAGAGCTTCCATAGTGCTTGCACCTTCTCTGATCCTCTTGGATGCATACAAAGTGATGCTTCCTTCACCTCCCTCACACCCAAGGAGAGCCTTCTCTTTTATAGGCTTTCAAGAGCTTCTCTTCTTGGAGAGAGACTTGAGTTTATCTTCATGCAAGCTGTGGCTATTCTAGGACCTACCCTACAGAACTAATTTTGAGATATCTCTCTGTGCGTTGTTCGGATGGAAAAAGGTCCAACACGAAAGTTGTAGATCTCGTTGTTTTCGATAACCCTACGGTCCGTTGTCAAAGGGTTTCGAAAGCAATATTGCAACTTCAGAAGTCCTTTATAAATTTCAGGATATAAGATCAAGCAAGTGAATGAAGTCTAATCTGTTATGACTGCAATTACTTCCTATGATGTTGATCAGTTGGAAAGAAAAATAATGTTCACGATCATACCAAATTCTTTGTATTGAATGAACCAGTAATTCTTCAAAATCATGGAAGAGTTCTGCATGGTATATATCATGTGTTTACTGTAATTTCACTGTCTTTTCACTCAGAATTCTATGCAGAAATTTTGTATCAAGTAACCATGAAATACTTCAGCCAATTCTTAAGGATCAAAATTTGACACTACAGGACTCTCTAGCTTTTATCAAGCTGTCAAAGCTATTATCCGATCAGTGATTGCACTCCAACAAAGTGGGCATTCTTTACATGTTGCAGCACAGGGTTTATATACAGAAATGTCTCTGTATTTCTTGACAGTTTGGATAGGCTTCATTTCCATGGATTTAGCAAGTGTGGTTACGAGTATAGAGAAGTCAATACACCAAAACATTGGAGCTGTTGAATCCCCCAGTCTCCAACTGTGATGCAATCTTTTCTGTCCAACGAGATGCTGCAATATTTATGCAGGAAACCAGGCTCATCTCAGCTTCATCAATTTGAGGAGGTGTGTCAAATAAGTGGTCCAGAAGAGGCTCATCCTGTGTATATGGACTTTTCATCTGTGTCTCTGCTTCTTTTTTTTTTTCTTTATCTGCACTGCTGTCAGAATAATGTGTGTGCTTTGGTGATGGAGGAGATGGGGTAAAAGAACGACTTGATTCAGATGCCTTCTGCGATGCTGATGCCTTTGAAAGCAGCAAGTGAAGTGCCCTTACAGGTGAAACATTTGCACCAGAAAAAGGAGGTGTAGAGCTTCGACCAGTGGAGCTTATAGGTGGCATTCTCCGTGCAACATTTGAGGGAGATGTACTATGTTTGGGAGTGGCACTGCGTGATACGGGCAGAGGGGTTGGGGAAGGAAGATGTAATTGTGGTGAAAGAGATGCACTTGAGGCAAAGAAGGCAAAGCTAACTGCCGTGATTTTGTAGGGCTTGCTTTTGACAGCGATGCCCCAGACGTACTGGAGAAGCTTGATCCTTTCTGCAAGTGGGGTTTTTCATCGACGTCCCAGACAATTGGGGAGAACTTTCTTTTCTTGGGTATTGCAGCAGAGCTGGAGCTGTCTCCTTTGCTCACATCATCATCACTTCCTCATTGATGATGTTGGGAACGCTTTGAGGCCGACTGTCCTGAGGAGCGCTGTCCTGCAACGGCACCATTCCCTACCTCCCTTTGTCACATTCCTTCTTCGACTTCGTCTTTAGAGATCATCTCCAGTTCACCGTCTTTACTGTTGCTGATGTTGTCTCTTTCTTAAGGAGAGAAGAATCGGAAGAGAAGACTCTATTGCTTCTGGGTGCATCAATTTTCTAGGTGCGGCAGTCGCTGTAGCTGAATTGATCCCCTCGTCGACTGAGAATAAAATCCCCATCTATCTCTGTTTAATTCGCATCATACCGATCCTCTTCTCGTGACGTTTTTTTCTTCCCCCAGGCATTCCCCTGATTCACCGAAAAAAACTCTCCCTTTTTCTCTAGATTCCCTTAAAACTCCTTTCCTTCCGTTGCTGCCATTCGTGAGATTCGTTTCCTCTTTTTCTCAACTTTAGCCCTTTTCCCTCTATAAACAGGACTTCCCGTATTATCTCTGCTTTTCCCTCCTTCTTCTCTGATCACCATGTTCTCTCTCTCCTTCTTAAAAAAACTTCACCTTTTAAAAAAAAAACAACGACCTTCCCCCCTCCGTGTTTTTCTGCACTCCTCTCCATTAAGCCTCTCTTTTTTTCCCCCCAAAAAGGCCCTTTCAAAAATAGTCCTCTTCATTTCTAGTGAAAGTAATGCTTCCCACCATTGTTGCATCAATTGCCACAAAAACCATCTTAAACAATCAACTTTCTTCTCTACGAGAAGATCCTTACATAAACCAAACCCTTTCCAAATTCCTTGCTGTTGACGATATTGATTACACGCTTATTGTCTGTGAAAACATTGCAGTATTTGCTATTCACAGCAATAGGATTGACCATGTACAGATGACCAGGCACCATGATATTCTTTCCAATGACTCCACTGATTGGCATGTGAAACCGATGGTAATCCTGTGTGAGCATCTGCATGTAATGCTCGGAAAATTCCCCAAGAAACTTTTCTTGGTTTCCCATCCATGCTCATAACATCTTCCTTCTCAATGAGGGCACCATATGCTTGAAATGTGATCTTAAATGTCTACTGATTTGAGAAAATGCCCTCCTCTTGCATCTGTTTGTATAGTTGTAATGTCTTCTCTCCTTGACCCTGTTCAACATAGACTGAAAGCAACCCTTCATGCTCGCCACTATACTCATACGCAGAAAATAAATGTAAACACAACAACTAATTATGTAAAAGTATCAAATCACACACACAACTTTTGGGTGGTTTTCACACCTCGAATGCGCAGCAATACGACATCTACCCCCTCTAATCCTGCGCATCCTCCGGATGGGCCAACTACCCATGATCGTTATCATCGAGATCCACAAACAGATCAATCTCTTCGTTATGCATTTCCGGTATATCAACAAGATTATCTATCATATCATCTGTCTCTTCCATTGGAGTTTCTTCTTGTTGCTCTTCTCTTGCAAATTCTTCCAATACATAATCTTCATCATCTCTTTTCTTGAAAATCTTGATTCTTTTTCCAGCAATAGGCACTCTAAGCACTGTCCCATCCAATTCTGTCAATTCATATGTTGCATTATCAAAAACATGTCTAACTATGTACGGCCCAAACCATCTTCTCACCATCTTCCGAAGTGCAGTATGCTGATTTTCAAGGCTGATATCAAAGACCAATACCCAATCTCCCTCTTCTATTGCTCTAGGCCGCAAGCGATGCCTGCTGTCAAACCTGTCATTATTTCTTAGTCTAGCAACCTTCAACCTGTCAATAGCTAGCTGAATATCCTTTGGTATTCTCTCCAACTGTCGAATCGGAAGAGCTAAGAGCTCCTCTCTTGTCAAATCCTCCTGCCAAGGTAAAACTGACCAAGTCAAAGCACAAGTCTCAGTCGGCATAACAGGTTTCTGACCATACATCAACTCTGTAGGCATGTATCCTGTGGTAACACTATGAGTCGTACGATCAGCCCACAAAGCAAATGGTAGAAGTCTCGGCCATTCTCCAATCCGTCCTCTGCATGCTTTGGCTAATGCTTTCACTATCGGTGGATGCCCTCTTTCACTCTTCCCATTTCCCTTTGGATTGTATGCTGTGGTTAGAGCCAACTTGATTCCTAGCTGAGAGAAAAACTCCCTAGCTTCATCTGCATCCAATTCACCACGATCCGCAGTGATCTTACCCACACAACCATACCTGCAGAAAATTTCCTCCAATAAGAACTTACACACTGCACTAGTGGTCTTCGTTCTCAAAGATCTGCCCTCAACATGATTGGTAAGATCCTCTCTCGCCAAAACAATGTATCTCATCTGCCATAGACCCATAGGCATGGTAACCAAGTCAACTACCCACTTATAATGAATGCATAGCGGATAGGTCGGATGAAGCTCATCTCGATGACGCACTACCGAATACATCTGGCAGTCTCTGCGAGTCTCAACAAAGTGAGAAACATCTCTATACATGCCTTTCCACCAATATTTCTCCTTGATTTTCTCATAAGTAGCCCACACTCCTCTATGACCAGCCCAAGGACTCTCATGAAACTCCCTCATCACCTGTAACTGTGTCTCTCTATCGCAGACAACTCGCAAAGGTAATCCGCCTCTTTTCTTCGGATGCTTCCAAAGAAATCCGTCCTTGAGAAAATAACCATAGGCTTTCCTTCTGATCTTCTTGAACTCTTCATCTGTCCATTCATCTCTTTTGCTTAGTGTACTAAGGTACCTGCCAATCTGCAACCAATCTCCAACATAGAGTTCTTCTATGAAAGCCACAATATCATAGAGATGACAAACATGATCAACCATAGTGGCTGAAATTTCTGCATCATCCTCTTCTGCAAGTAGAGTCTCCTCATCATCATATCTGGCTCTAGACAACATATCTGCCACTGGATTATCCTTCCCTGCTATGTGTTTAAATTCTGGATTTAATGACTTGATGTATGCAATCCATCTCAGCATAGCTATATCCGGAGTAGAGCAACTCGTGATCATACCAATCAATGGTAAGCAATCTGTCTCTACCACAACTGAAGCTCCAATAAAGTACTCCTTGTCACATTTGAGAGCCGTAAAAATTCCCAGTAACTCCCTCTTGATTTGCGGGATACCTCCTCTGTCTTTCGTTTAGGACTTTCGCCCCAAACCGAATAGCATACCTATTTCCATCTGCATCATCTTGACCCACAGCCCAACCTATGCCAATTGGACTAGTGTCAACTGTCAATACAATAGGCCTTCCACAATTTTAATCCGCTTTACTGAGAGTAGGAGCATCCTGCAATAACTTCTTCAATTTCCACATGGCTCTAGTGTGGCTCTCATCCCAATAGAATTTCTGCCCCTTTCGAAGCAGCTGATATAAACAATCTGTTATGTGTGCAAAATGAGGTATCCAAATCATATAAAACACACAAGCTCCAATGAATCTCTGTACCTCTGAAGTGGTAGAACAATACTCCGCAATCTTGCCTATAGCATTCACCTTATCAGGTGAGGGTTTCCTGCCATAATATCTACACATATGTCCAACAATGACAACCTCATTCACTCCAAAAACAGATTTTTGCCCTGAAAGTGTCAAGTTCACTTCTTCTAACCTGGCCAAAATCTTCTCACATGCTGAAATATGATCAACCACAAAGTATCTGCATCCCTGCTCATTTAGACTCTCATTCTTCTCTACTTCTGCACATCCCTTAATGGGCACATCATCCAAGAAAGGCATGGTAAGCTGAGGTATGTAATCACGGAGGACCTTATGCATGGCATTCATCATATGCGCAACAGAATTAGTGGCACCTTGAGGCAAGGTACACATCCTGACAAGCCCAATAGGAGTTCTCATGGTGGTTATGTCCCTGCTTTCCAAAGCCAGCTGAAACTGATCATATCCTGAATACAAATCACCTAAAGAATAGATGGCACGTCCAGCAAATGCTTCTGCAAACTCATCCACAACTGGACCTATACCAACAAATGACCTAAAGAATAGATGGCACGTCCAGCAAATGCTTCTGCAAACTCATCCACAACTGGATCATATCCTGAATACAAATCACCTAAAGAATAGATGGCACGTCCAGCAAATGCTTCTGCAAACTCATCCACAACTGGACCTATACCAACATTCCTGATAGTAACTCTGTTCATTGGCTGCATGTCTTGAATAAATCGGAGAGTACAATTCTTCTTTGGAACCGTAAACCACCTGTTTGAGTATGGTGCAGATGAAGGCTCAAGAATTCCCATCCTGATTTTCTCATTCAATAAATCAATCAGCTTTGGCAGGTGTGCCTTAGGCACTAGAATAGGTCGGAGATTCCATGGAATATGAGGAATAGTAAAAATGACCATAGGAGCAACAATATCAGGATTTTAAAAAAAAAACAATGACCTTCCCCCCTCCGTGTTTTTCTGCACTCCTCTCCATTAAGCCTCTTTTTTTTCCCCCCCAAAAAGGCCCTTTCAAAAATAGTCCTCTTCATTTCTAGTGAAAGTAATGCTTCCCACCATTGTTGCATCAATTGCCACAAAAACCATCTTAAACAATCAACTTTCTTCTCTACGAGAAGATCCTTACATAAACCAAACCCTTTCCAAATTCCTTGCTGTTGACGATATTGATTACACGCTTATTGTCTGTGAAAACATTACAGTATTTGCTATTCACAGCAATAGGATTGACCATGTACAGATGACCAGGCACCATGATATTCTTTCCAATGACTCCACTGATTGGCATGTGAAACTGATGGTAATCCTGTGTGAGCATCTGCATGTAATGCTCGGAAAATTCCCCAAGAAAATTTTCTTGGTTTCCCATCCATGCTCATAACATCTTCCTTCTCAATGAGGGCACCATATGCTTGAAATGTGATCTTAAATGTCTACTGATTTGAGAAAATGCCCTCCTCTTGCATCAGTTTGTATAGTTGTAATGTCTTCTCTCCTTGACCCTGTTCAACATAGACTGAAAGCAACCCTTCATGCTCGCCACTATACTCATACGCAGAAAATAAATGTAAACACAACAACTAAGTATGTACAAAGTATCAAATCACACACACAACTTTTGGGTGGTTTTCACACCTTGAATGCGCAGCAATACGACACCGTTTCTAGAAATCGTTTTTCTATTGCAAGATATTTTAAAAATGGATAGACTCTATTCTTAACTTGTGGTCCATGCAACTACCTTGAGTCATAGATAAGGAGAATTCATTAGATTTCCTTGGGCCTTAGCCTTAAGATTGAATTCCACACAAAAGCTTGTGTCATTTTAGACCTTAGAAAGAGAAAATAACTTCTCTCCTCACTTCTAGAGGATCACGTCTCTCATCTTTCTTAGTGAGAGAATTCCCTCTCTCATCTTTCTTAATGAAAGAAAAGACCTTAAACCTTGACTTGTAGGGGAGAGGATGACCCCAAATGAATGCAATGCTCATTACACACAAGTAAACGTTCTCAGGTGTCCCCGGATGCACACATAAATACATATATATAATGTTAATGCACTTCCTCTTCTTAGAACTCAATCCGTCTTCATTTATGTGTAAGTCCATGGTTCCTGTGTACACTCTTAAACTTGGCAGACACTTCCTTCCCCCTTCATAACTTGTACTGTGTGTACCAGATATCCCCGTCACAGTGCTCTGATCACCCCATTAAGTGATGCACTAGGAATATTGGTCTCTAAAAGAAAAGTGAGTCATTTATTTATTGACATAAATTTATTAAATAGGGAATGTGTAATAAGAAATCAATTTAGTGACAGTGGGTGAACACACTGAGTGTTCCTAGTATTAGCATCAATTGGCTCCCCGACCACTCAACCCTTTGATGTGATTACTTCCCCCAATAAATGGAAAGCTATCATATCATTATATCTCTCTCTCTCTCTCTCTCTCTCTCTCTCTCTCTCCCCACTTGGGTGATCTTCTATTATAATGTTTCATTTTATGCCATCCTCACTCAACTTCTATGTAATGCCAATGAAATTGTGATTAGGCATCCTTACTAAACCACATAGTTAAGCACATAGCAATTTCATACTTGTATATTGATATTTTCAAATACAACAAATTTATAGGGCATCATGTGATAGTCCTTGGGCTTCACATCCTCATGCATGCTTCCAAGGTGCAAAGGATGAGAGAGAGAGAGAGAGAGAGAGAGAGAGAGAGAGAGAGAGAGAGAGAGAGAGAGAGAGAGAGAGAGAGAGAGAGAGAGTGTGTGTGTGTGTGTCTGTGAGTGATTGAGTGAGTGAGAGAGAACCATAAATGGAGCACCAATGTCGATGGATATGATTTTGTTGAGTTGCATTGGGCTAACTTTTGAAGCACATAAATTACTTTTGTATCATCTCATATTTAGAAGTGCATATCACCATATGGACCTTTGAGTAGTCAAAAAGGATGGTTGGCAATAGGCATCTAGAAAATGACAATGGCCTTGTAGGCATGTTGCATGCCACCTTGCTATGTGAAAAGATTGATTGAATCATCACGGATGCTCAAGATGGGGAACGTAGTGGTGATATCATAGCTCCTTGAGACCCTCCTCTTGTGTTAGTTTATAATTGCTGGTTTTTTAATTGTAGTGGAAGCTATAGAAATTTCATTTCTCTTGAATGATGGAGTAGACATCCATGAGCTCAAAAAATTCCATGATGCTTACATACTTGTGGTCTACTAGGAGTAGGGGCTCGTGAACCATGCTTACATAGTTGTGGTCTACTAGGAGTAGGGGCTCGTGAGCCATGCTAACATGTATGTGAACCTATTGACTGCTAGTGCCAACATGACATTGCAATGCATCAAGTATGCATGTTTCTTCAACATCAGACCATAGCTATACACGGGCATCATTAGGGAAAGTTTGGAGACATAGGTGATCAGTAGAATCGTTCAATTTATCCTTACTCCAAAGTTACCAGCAATTCTAAGTGTGACCCACTCTTAATGGTGGTCAACTTTGTGAGCTCTTTTTTTGGTCTATGCTAGTGCAAACAAAAAATAATAAATCCCAAGTGCAACCCACTTAATGGTGAGTGAAAGCTCCCTTGACTTCAGCTATTAGTATGATGACTTGTTTATCAGTTACTTTGTGACCATACAAGTAATGAAAGTAACATATGAGTGACAATGTCTACATGAGTTGTTTATGGGAGTTGGCATGGATGGGAGCATTGAAGCTTATGATTATAGGAGCCACAACACGTATGAGCATGTGAGATACCTAATGGACGTCCATATAAGCAACAACACCTACATGACTTGAAGCATCCTTGCGAGTGTGACAATAACCCTTATACAAGCATCCTCAAGACAAGCTAATGTAGAAACATACATTGTCACCTAGTCAACAAGATGGACTCATCACACGGTTGAAGGAGATTTGTAACAAAGGAGCCATCGCCAAGCCAACATGATTGCATGGAGAAGGATAATCAATTCACAAGCTACCAATTCTAACTGCAACCCACTTAGTAATGGCTAGCTCCACAATGTCCTTTTTGTTTTGCTACCTTAAAATGAGCTCAGAATGTTGTTGTTAAGAGTGGGTCACACTCAAAATTGGTGGCAAATTTGCAATGAGCATACGTTGGATGATTTTTCCAAGCTAGCATAGACCTAAAAGGGAGATAGTAGAGATGGTCATCCATAGGTAGTTGTCCATAGGCAGTTGTGCAAGTGGGTAGCTATGCAATTGGTGCGACTAATGCATAGGAGAGAGGGGGCTTGGTATAGATGCAAAACTTCCAAGTTTGTCATTTAGTGGAAATCTCATGTGGAGAATCCCAAATAGTGGGTCTCGCATACAAAACCCAAACAAAATCAAACCCCACTACACATACATTTTTTACACCATACTAGCAAGGGAAGGTGCTAGCTAGATTTATTCAATAAGCCAAAGATGGACTTTATATTGTTATGTTATATCAAAGGATGAAGCTATAATATAGTCTTCACAAGAATAGTTGTGTCTATGAAAATTAGAGTCAATACTCCTTGTCAAAACTCCTCTCTCTCTTTATCAATTAAAGGGTTAATTCAGCACTCATTTTGTTATTAGATTTTTTTCAAAACACATGACGACTAGATGTTTCAATTACTATCACACTTATGCAGTGACTTGTTTTTAGCATCAAATTTGCATAATACTCCATGTAAATTATATGATTCACTTAATCTTGTTCACACATTAAAAAATTTATATGACTCACATACATATTATGTTTAACACTTGTAATATAGTTTAATAATCAATAAATAGTTGTAACTTTTATACTATATAATAAACTACTTTTAAACATCAAAATATTTAAATAAATTTCACTTAAAATAAAAAAAAATAAAAAAAAATTGTATGCATTACTTCACAATGTTGTGCCAATGAGCAAAATCTACAATCTAAAATGTATAGATGTTGGTAACTTAAAAGTATAGTAAACATGTAATGCTTCAAAAGTTGATACACTATTAACAAGAATCTTACCTAGTCACAATGAGTATTGACAGCATTTGAGGCAATGGCTAAGTTAAAACACTGTTGCACGAGCTCGTGCTAGCAAAAATAATATTTAAGAAAATAAGTAACATCATCCATAACAAAGAATCAATTTGATAATCCCTTAATGCAAAGAATGCAAATGTAAAATAGATTTCAAATCCATGCTAGTCCAACACATGACCTTTCCACTAAACCATAGACCCAAAAGCTTGAGATCTATCCCAAGCATGCACGCGCGCGCGCGCACACACACACACACACACACACACACACAGAGGGTAAGATAGCATGTGTATAACTTCAGTAAACATCTTAATGATGGCCCAAGTATTGAACCATGTTTACTATAGGTTGGAGCAAGGACTCTATCCCAAGCCTCCCACAAGTTGCACATATGGTTCATGTGGCATTGGCACAAGGATTGCCATGTTTAAGGAACCAAAAAACTTCAAGGGAAACAATAGTATTGCATAGCTCAAGAGGAGGAAATCTATCGACATAACAAAAATTTCCTCTCACAAGCTAGCACTATTCATGCAAACTAAGGACCATAAACAAAAAGTTACCCTCACAAGATTTCATTTGATGGTGTTCGAGGAACTAGCCAAACAATGGGCTGATCAATGATGACAAAGGTGTAGCTAAGGATGAAATATACACCAAATAATGATGCTAGAACAAGAAGTGACAACACCTTTGATGTAGAACTTCATAGTTTTGGAGCATAACATTAACAAAGTATTATAGGCAATACATAGGGCTTCACTCGATGTTAAGTGTATGGGATAGATTGGTGATGAAACTCACTAATTTATGTGTGATATATTTTGGGACACCCATATATTATAATGTTTATGTGATGCCTAATCAACATTGATCTTGCCTAGAAGAAAGATATGCTAAAAAGCTCACCTAAGAAATCTTAGAATTTTTTTTTCCCCTTAGTCATCGATAGTTATTATTGTAGCTATTGATATATGCCAGCTTTGGCTAATTTTATGTTAAGTAATTTTACTATGCTTAATCTACCACCTAATCATTGTGGCCTTGACTATTACATGCTAGCTTTTCTCATATCATGCCATGTTGATAGCGCTTTCCCACCTCACCCTTCTCAATCTTACAACTATACCATCACCCTAGTATTTGCTGCAAACAACATGATGTCCCACCATCGATTTCATTATCTCTTGCTTTATTACCTGTATATCCTACCTCCTTAAGCCTCATGCTATGCTACTATATGCATACTTGTAGCCTTGTAAGGTGCTCCTCCTAATACACATCTTTAGGTAAGGTTGTGGTGGCATATCTCAAAAGAAAGGGTATAATATTTAGAAAAAACAATATGATTATATTTACAAAAGGGATTTTTTAATTACAATTTGAAAAAAAAAGTTTAGTAAAGTAAGAGGGATATTTTTAAGGCCTTATAGAATGTAAAGAATGGGCATTTCCTAATATCCTTTGAACACACATTATATAGATGATTTCTTATAGGTGGACCCCCTAGGAGTCATTGGTAGTGCTTGTAGTGCTCAAACCTAGTCATGTTTGTGGCTTAACGATAGTGAATTAATGATATACATATTTTCTTGAGTGTGTGTGCATTCCCTTAAATCATATCACCAAGATTAAGTAGGGATAAGTCCTCATAGTGTTGCTTTAATAAAAAAAAGCTGTCACAAAAAGAAATGACCTATTTATATTATCAATACTCCTATTCATGCACCTCAACCATCATGACTCACAAACACAAACAAATAACAAAATAGAATAATTTTTAAATTAATAATAGGTCTAAAGATTGAGTCCACCAATCCTCTATAATAGAGACTATAGTTTTGGTGGTAGTTTCAAAATCATAAATTGAAGAAGGTTATCTTTTCTTTAAATTTAAAAACTAACCTAAGATTTGTGAAGCATAACTAACCTAAAATTTATGAGGTAACCTAAGCTATCTAAACTAATCAATTTATTTCTTATTTCTTCTCTAGTGAGAGAATGTATGAGCATTTCCAAGGAGTCTCGAAGCTTATTAGTGGCCTACGACTTCATCATCTCAACCTTGAAAACATGCATAGTTTGTGTCTATTGGAGCTCGCAAGGTTTCTCTCTTCTATCTCTCTATCTCTCTATCTCTCTGTGTGTGTGTGTGTGTGTGTGTGTGTGTGTGTGTGTGTGTGTGTGTGTGTGTGTTTTGTGAATATCTCTCTTTCCATATTCTTTCTTTGTCTGTCAATATCTCTCTTTCTGTCATCTTTCTGAATTGGTATCCTTATACAAGAGATCATAAATCAAGTCTAATAAAAGCTTTACCTCAAGGAGATCCTGATGAGAGAGTAGAAATATATTGTTATTCTTTGAACAATCTTTCCCTCAATACCAAGCTTCAGCATAGGGCCAAGCTCTGATTCCAAAGAGATCTTCAAGATAGGGTGGAAACTTTCTTCAATAAAAAGTCTAAACTATCTTCATGTGTGAGTTAAAACTCTCCATGCTAGGCTTGAGGGCATGGCCAAGCCTTGCACTTAGAGAGAACTCCAAGTAGAGCTCAAAATATCTTGCATATACATCACAACCATGAATTTTAACATCATTATTGTAATGAAAGAGGTAGGAGAGAGAGAAGGAGAGGAGAGAGAGAGGGTGCAGAAGAGAGAGAAAGAGAGTGACGAGGAGAGAAAAAGACTAGAAAAAGAGAGAGAAAGACAGAAAGAGAGAGAAAGAAGCCATGAGAGCTTGGAGAAGGAGATGAAGATGAAGGAGAATTGTATTAAAATTTGATAATCCAAAAATCAAGTCCCTAACACCTTATATACCAGCCAGTGTAGCTAGTATTTCCCCATTATTAAATCCCCCTCTCTTACATTCCATCCCCACCCGAAGGTTTTTGCCCTCAAAAACAATTTGGGCACTTATGATAACTGGGCAGGAGCAGATCAGAGTACTACTCTGCTACATTATTACAGGGGTATACAAATGAATGAAGAGGTATTATTGTGTATGATGGGTCATTGGGGTATGTACGTTACATGGATTTTATTGGGGAACTATAAAAATGAATTTTGACCCAAGTGAGTTGCAGACAGTGGACAACAAGTTGTTTACTACGGGACCCTGCTGTAGTAAACCTGTCATAACTTTCTATAGGAGACTCCGATCGGGGTGGGCCATATATCAAAACGGAGATCTTGAGGAGTACTTTCAGTCCATGTGTAGTGTTCATTGTTGTCCACAATGCAGAGTAAAATCTGATTTGAAACAGAGAGCTATCTGCAGTCAATCTGAGAGAAAACAGGGCCATAGTTAGCTAGATTTCAGCCAAAAGAGTCTACCAAAAAGATGGATGCTGGTATAAATGAGATCCCAAGAAATCCATTAACCTCCTAGATCAAAAGGTATTCCGTCATAATGATTGTCCAAGAGAAGAGAATGCCCATCAACCACATACTCCACTCCCCCTGGATCAAATGGATACAATGAAGTATCCCCATAATCAAGTCCATGATCACATCCATAATCTCCTTGATCATAGGGAAGCGCAATGCCATCTTCATATTCATGTATGCCCAAATCATGTATTATATCATCATCGGACATGTGCCGGTCATCATAACCATGATCAAGGTACTCATTATCAAATGTATTCAATGGATGTTGTAAACCTTGATTAAGTATAAACTGATGCTCAAGAATATCATCATGAGGTTTCTCTAAGAGTCTAAAACCTGCAGCATAACCATCTACATCCGTGAGTGCCTCATGTGATTCATCAACAAAGATGTCATCAGCTTGTACATCGTACTCTTCATTATTCCCTTCTTGTACATCTTCTTGGTCTTCTTGCTCATCTTCTTGTTGATCATGTTGCTCATTATCCCAGTCTTGTTGTTTAGCTTGCTCATTTGCTCTCTTCTTCATGATCAGCTCTTGGAAAAGAACTCATCATTACATTTGGGTAATCATGAGGTATGAACTGATTGGGATATGGGGTACCATGGTAGTTATGGACTTGCTACTAATCAAAGATAGAAGAGTACTGATAAGCATGACCATTATTGTTACGTCCATAAGAACTAGGCTACTCAATTAAAAAAGGTTCACATGTATAATCATGACTATGTTGCTAAAAAGTTGGATGCTCATAAGCATAAGCATGTTGCCCATAATAGCCATTCTGCTGCCAAGGTTCAATGGAATGATACTCTGCATTATGACATGGTACATCATGTTTATAAGTATTAACATGCTATCCAGATGTACTTGCATACTACTCATGTTCATTTGCATGTTGTTGTTGTTCATATTCATAAAATGCATGCAGATCATAGTGTGTACCATTAGCATATACATGTTGGCCATAAGCATAAGCATTTGATTCTAGTCTTGCATGTTTTTCTCTACTTGCCTTCATAAGAGCAATATACTAATCGATTAAAGCTCCAAGTTTGTCAATATTAGCCCGTGTTTGAAGCCAACCTTGTTCACTAGAGTTGGAGCTATTGATCTCAGCTGCCATTGTAGTCAAGATGCTTTCAAAATCTTCTTGTTTGCTGAGCATCAACAGAGCTGCATAACTTCTCTATTTCTGTTCTTGTCTTCCACAAGGTGAATTGCATCAATAAGCTATGTCAACTGCGAAGATCAACATTGATGCCTCTAGTAGCAGCTAGTTCATCTCTTCCTTGGAATCACTTCCAGGACACAGTTGTCTCAAGAAGCTTGGCATTCAAGTTTACATCCTTCATCACTGAAGTCATTGCCAGGCTCATCGATGTTTGGACAGGCATGGTCAGAGCTGATGTAGACCGAGTTGCCAACTTGTCTGCCCCCTTGTCGTTGTGAAGGGTGCAAGAATTTGTATGGAAGGAAAGAAGGTTTGGAAGAATCTAAAGATAGATATTCTCAAGTTGAGAGAGTAGATGAATAGTTAGTAGTGGATGAGATGGACATGAGAGATTTTGGGAGTTAAGAGCAACGAGATGATTTGACTCCAATCACTCCTTTCCAAAACTCAGGACCAAGAAGATCTACTCTGAAGTCTAAACGTGCTACTAGAAGGTGATTTTCATCTGAAGTGCTCCCCTCTTCTGGGAAACCTTGTGGGTCACCTTCCCGACTTCTTAGATAATCAAAGGGTATGCAAGGCAGCAACCCTGTTGTTTCTGTGCTGACACAATTACCCAACATAGTAGCTTCCCCAATGTCTATGCCTAAAATGCTGAAGATTGGGGAGTTTTCACCTCATTGGGATGGACTTGGTAACATCTACACACTTACTCCTCTTCCTCAACCTCCTCTAAGGCCAACACCAGCCTCTGTATCTGCTTTTGATGGAATAGATTGTTTCCCCACCATCTTTCAGTCAACAAAAGGGTGATCAAGCAAGATCTAGCACTAGTTCTACAAGGCATAGTTCTAAGCTTTCTCAATGTCCATCACTTCAAGCATCTGTGCGTTTGATGAACAATCATTAGGTTCAGACTTCAGCCAATGTGCAGAACACACCCTCAACTCGTGGTTTCACTTCATTTTCTGATAGTAACCCCCATAATGAAGATTCTAGGGACATTTTACCTGAGTTTATGGGGTCCACAGAGGATGATTCTACACTTGAGTTCTTGAAGGATTCAGTCTCTGGCTCATCTCCAATACGTCTCTTGAAAACAAGCTCACCAAAGCAAAAGAGAGTGTCCCCCCCTCATCACCAGATTGCAATGGAACCTTCAAGTAGAGGCATGCCATCTCCTGGATTAAGAAGTGGTCGAAAGATCGTCTTACAGGCAGTTCCTTCGGTACCACACACTCCTTTCTCAACCAGTCATGAGCAGATGACTCAGAGATGAGACATATACAATGTCTGATTAGCATATTAATAGCCACAAAAGAATTGTTTTACACTGCTGTCTCAATGGTTGCATTGCCTATGGATGGCAATCGAGCTATTCATGTGATGTGAGGCCTTGTGTCTCCCAAACAACTTGCCAGTAAGCAAGGTGTCGAGATTGATATATACCAATGCTGGCATTTCCTTATTGGCACTGGCTTCCAATGTTTTCTACAAGTTATGGAAGTGGCAAAGGGGTGATCACCATCCATCTAGAAAGGCAACAGCTTCTTCCCCTCCCCCCACTTGTGGCAGCCTGCTAGTGGTATTCTCATGACTAATGATATTAGTGAAAAAAATCCTGAAGAAGCTATACGGTGCATAGCACTTTCTATGTTTAGGCCAGATGTGGTTTCTACTGTAACTGAAAGTCAAGGGTAGCGAAGGTGAAATTTCTCTGAAATTTCTCTGACGTCTGTTTCAGCCTCCACTGTTGCAGTTGATGTTAGCACTTCCTCAGAGGTAGTAGTTATGTAGATGTCCTCAGGATTGAAGGCTCCGCTTACAGCAAGGCAACCAAGGCTTCTAAATTATTAGGCCCGATCCTTATGGAAAGCTCCTCATTCAACAATGGCACCTCCGCGTTGTCGTACTGCTGCGCATCCGAGGTGTGGAATCCACCAAAATGTTGTGTGTGTGACATTTGTTACTTTGTACATACTTAGTCGTTATGTTTGCTCTTTTATTCTACGTGGGTAATATAGTAAAGAGGGGCTAGAAAAGGATACTGTTGTTGGCAGTGCATTAGTTGGTATGTATGCCATGTGTGGTTTATTTGCAGAAGCACAAAAAGTGTTTGACAAGCATCGACTTTGTAGCGTAATCTCGTGGAACATGTTAATTTCTGGATACATCCAACAGGGAGTTGTTGAGAAAGCACTTCAGTGTTTTGAACAGATGCAGCTTGAGGGGTTCTTTCCAGACAGAATCACTTTTGTTTGCATTTTGAAAGCTTGTGGAATGACAAGAGCTATAAACACGGGCAAAAAAGTACATGCTCAGATTATCGAAGGAGGTTTGCTAGTGAAAGATCTTTTTGTTGGCAATGCTATAGTCGACATATATGCCAGATGTGGCTTAGTTGCAAAAGTACAAGAAGTCTTTGACAAACTTCCAGTCCGAGAAGTGGCTACATGGAGTGTGCTAATACTAGGATATGCACAACAATGTTATGCTGAAGAAGTAGTTTTCTTTTGAATGGATGCAACTTGAGCGCTTTTGTGCAAATGCAGTTGTATTTGCCTGCATGTTGACAGCCTGTGGCAGCACAGGAGCAGTCAATAAGGGCCGGGAAATTTATGCTACAATTGTTATAGCAGGGGCCGCTTTTCTAGAGCCTATTGTGAAGGATCGAATGCCTGGGAAGGATGAAAAAGCCACGGATGGCTATTTTGAAATGAAGGACTATTTTTGAAAGGAGGCTTTTTGGGGGGAAAGAGGACGCTGAAGGAAATCAGAGGAAGATGGCTACAGGAGAGGACGAAGTCTTCAGAAAAGCGGAAGGAAAGAGGACTGAAGACGGTGGATGAGGAGGCGAAGAACAGCTGACCTGGTGCTTCTTTCTTGAGGACTAGCTACAACTTGTCTCCGTGCACTGTCGATTGCGTCTATCAAGAAGGACTGTTCTGTGACATCCTAACAACGATGGAGAGGAGATGAGGAGAAACAAATGATGCAGAAGCTAGTTGGAAGATGCAGTACGACGTTGCAAAAGAAGAGTTGGAGCCACTCGGACGACACTGCGGCAACTGACAAATGAGAAGCATTGACAAGCTTTGTGATTTCGAAGGAGAAGAAACGAAGTGATGCTCATGCTAGAAGACGACGATGATCATCGTCTTAGAAAGCTTGAGACCTGCAAACACATTAGCCAACTATGCTTCCTAATTTACAAACAGATTACATTGTGATGGAGCATCTCTGCTGTCCAGCATATTTGACAATTTGAGTTGGAGACTTGCTAGTCGCATGTATAGTGTTGGTTCAACTCTTGAAAGTACCCTGTCATAACTCTGCAGCCAATCAACAAGCTGTTCCAAAAGCCATGATAATGCATGCTCATAAACATTAAAAATTTCTCCAAGAAGATCATGTATGGTCTTCGAGAGTGTTGGTCATTCTGTATCTATTTTTTTTAGTTTAAACAGTTGCTTGCTTGCTGCACCAGAATAGCACAATGCAGCAATATGCCCGCACAACAATGTGACCAAGACAAGGTGGAAAGTGAGCACTATCAATAGACCTTTTGCTGCTTCACATCTATCAGATAAAGCTGCCAATTTCTAGTCTGCTGTACTAACTCGTTGCTGGTCAGTTACATTACCTCAGAAGTCAGATTGCAACTGCTGGTGGTATGTCTGAGAAGGTGATGCAGTAGTTCTTGCACATGATTATGGCTGTTGTTCATATGTTGACATTGCTAACATGGAAGAGAAAGATGTGCCATACATTGCCACAAGTCAGTTTGTCAGCTTATGGAGAATGCAAATGAATACATGGTTTTAGATCACCCCGTGGCCAACCCTCTTATTCTTAGAAGGGAGCCACCTCTGAAAGACATGCCTGCAACATTGACTATTGCTCGAGATATTGTTCACCTCATCGTTTGGAATCAAGTTCCCTATGGGTTTATTGTTAAGTTTGTGGATCCATAGATCCATCCTTTGGCTGATGTTGCTGAAAGGACAATGCTGAAATTTCTATCTGTAGTTGATAACCAGATTTGTACTGAAGGTTCCTATGTTGAAGGATGAATTCTATGCTCAGCTGAAAACTTGCTTTTGGTCCTATCATTGCTGCATAGACGAGGTCTCGTTGGAAGCTTGGCGGATCTATTACTGCACACAAATCCTCTCATCTTGCTTATTTGTATGATTGATCTTCTATCCTGAAATTAGTCAAGGTCCTCTGTGGTTGCGACTTTGCTTTCGAAAACCCTTCGACAGCGCCTTGATGTCTGGCCGTTTCCACTGTACATGTGGTTGTCTGTGAGAACTCAGGTGTAACATTGATGACTGGGCAAGGCCTGTCTTCTTCCCAAGAGGCTGGTAGCTCGATCATGATTTTTGGAACTACACCTCTCAATGCCACGATGCTGCATCAGATCCCTCCCTGTTGGCACTGTTACATCCACTGGCGAGCACAATATAGTGGAGTTTCTCGTTACTTAAAGGCACCGTATCAGTTCCTTGTGCTCCCACAAGTTCTTTCAACATTTGATTTCATTTAAAGACAGATAATATAACAATTTAGGATTTTCATTAACAACAAAGTATCCTTCTTAAAGAGGGCCAGAACATTGAGCCAAATAGACAATCAATGTGAGGAATCCGTCCTTGCCTAACCATCTATCCAAAGTTGAGTATCCCAAAATGTCATGTGATTTATCCTCATATAGTACCCCAAAACCTACATATTTTCTTCATGTCACCTAATTGGCCCCTTTACATGTGATCAATGGATACCTTGGCAACTTAAGAAGAGATCAATTCTCATATGATTTTCCCATGTAGGGAGACAATAAAATTTTCTTATGTTGGAAAATTCCCACACAAGGAAATTTTCTTACATAAGAAGGGAAAAAAAGATGCTAGGATTGCTAGTCAAGATGCTAGGACATGTGGTGAGTCAAGATGCTAGCACTGCTAGTCAAGGATTACATAGAAAATCTAAAAGATGAGCCTTTGATTCCCTGATTATTCAAACCTTCTATTTGGACAGGTCTCTCCCTTATATAGTTTGCTACCAGTTGTGATATTCTCTTTTCCCATGTGTTGTGTCAATGGTCATAATTGCTCATGCCGTTGTCATCTCCTTAATGCATTGTTGGTGCCCCTTGCTTTATATGCCGCTAACTACCACCACCTTTACAAAAAACAAGGCATCCATCTCAACCAATGCCCCTTTGGTCATCCCCATGTAAAGCTATTTGATAGCGAAGGATGTGTAGATGGTATTTAGAACATCTACCACACATTCCACCAGCTACCACTCTGGAATTCTTGATGGATATATGTATGTTAATAGCAAAGGATATTAGTTGCATGATGAATAAGAAATGTTAGCCTTTATTTATAATAAAAAGTAGATGAAATTGAAGTGAGTGATCTTAGAGTGAAGGAATACAATTGAAAGCAAGAGCTATGGTGGGGGGAGAGAGAGAGAGAGAGAGAGAGAGAGAGAGAGAGAGAGAGAGAGAGAGAGAGAGAGAGGATGTGGAAACTCCAATTGCCACATTGTGTGTATTCAAATGTCACTAAAGGAATAAAGAATGAAGTGACAGTAATGGACGCATGCTACCCACAGTGTATAGGTATACAAGTACGATGAGTGTAGTAATAGAGAGGTGGCTAGACACAAGCACATTTACCTCCAACAAAAACTAGAATGCACTAATAGTTGGGTCTATGAAGTGGGATATTAGTGGCACTAGAATCAAGGTGAAACTCCTTATGCATGAAAATATGTTGCATGTGAACTTATTTTATTTTCCTATTGGAACCACCAAGCCTAAAATCCATCACTTTGCCTTTCTAGCATGATAAGAAAGGATTGGCTGTTGAGAATCTCTTCCGATTTTTTTGCTGCGTGAATATTTAACATCCTTTTATTATAGTCAAGAGAATCCACCTATCTTGCTCATCGAGTGTATTATAAGTGACTATGAATCAATTGAAGTACTAGGTCTTCTAGATCAAGAAGACACCTCTATGGTATAGAAAGATGGTGAGAAAAAATGTATGGTGGAGTGGAGGGAAAACAAAGAGGAACTCCAAAAAATATGAAGTGAAGAGAAGAGGGGAGGAAGTGAAGAGAAAAAATAGAATAATATAAGAAATTTTCTAGATAAGGAAACTATCATATGTAGGAAAATTTTCCCATTTATGGAGAGAATAAATTTTTCTTATGTTGGAAAATTCCCACACAAGGAAATTTTCTTACATAAGAAGGGAAAAAAAGATGCTAGGATTGCTAGTGAAGATGCTAGGACTGCTAGTCAAGGAATACATAGAAAATGTAAATGACGAGCCTTTGATTCCCTGATTATTCAAACCTTCTATTTGGACAGGTCTCTCCCTTATATAGTTTGCTACCAGTTCTGATATTCTCTTTTCCCATGTGTTGTGTCAATGGTCATAATTGCTCATGCCGTTGTCATCTCCTTAATGCATTGTTGGTGCCCCTTGCTTTATGTGCCGCTAACTACCACCACCTTTACAAAAAACAAGGCATCCATCTCAACCAATGCCCCTTTGATCATCCCCATGTAAAGCTATTTGATAGCGAAGGATGCGTAGATGGTATTTAGAACATCTACCACACATTCCACCAGCTATCAGTCCTGAATTCTTGATGGATATATGTGTGTTAATATCAAAGGATATCGGTTGCATGATGAATAAGAAATGTTAGCCTTCATTTATAATAAAAAGTAGATGAAATTGAAGTGAGTGATCTTAGAGTGAATGCATACAATCGAAAGTAAGAGCTATGGTGGAGAGAGAGAGAGAGAGAGAGGGAGAGAGAGAGAGAGGATGTGGAAACTCCAATTGCCACATTGTGTGTATTCAAATGTCACTGAAAGAATAAAGAATGAAGTGAGTAATGGACGCCTGCTACCCATAGTGTATAGGTATACAAGTACAATGAGTGTAGTAATAGAGAGCTGGCTAGACACAAGCACATTTACCCCCAACAAAAACTAGAATGCACTAATAGTTGGGTCTATGAAGTGGGATATTAGCGGCACTAGAATCAAGGTGAAACTCCTTATGCATGAAAATATGTTGCATGTGAACTTATTTGATTTTCCTCTTGGAACCACCAAGTCTAAAATCCATCACTTTGCCTTTCTAGCATGATAAGAAAGGATTGGCTATTGAGAATCTCTTCCGATTTCTTTGTTGTGTGAACATTTAACATCCTTTTATTATAGTCAAGAGAATCCACCTATCTTGCTCATCGAGTGTATTATAAGTGACTATGAATCAATCGAAGCACTAGGTCTTCTGGATCAAGAAGACACCTCTATGGCATAGAAAGATGGTGAGAAAAAAATGTATGGTGGAGTGGAGGGAAAACAAAGAGGAACTCCAAAGTATATGAAGTGAAGAGAAGAGGGGAGGAAGTGAATACTCAAAGATTTCAAATAAGGAGAAGGTTCTACCACCTTTTTTTCCTCAATAAGAGGAGATAAAAAGGGACATGCAAACTTTGCTATTGGAAAATGACAATTGCCTAAACAAGACTAACAATTAATTCACTTTACTACTGAAAATGAAAAGTATTCCAATCATTTCAATAGAACTAGTGGTTTCAAAAATGTTAAAATGATTTTTGAAAAAAAACCATAATTGAAGCCTTCTCCTCATTGTGGAGATCACTCTCTCTTTAGACACAAGGAGGCCAAAAAATACTAATGGATTACCAAAATCCTACTATCCAAGGACTCATTAGATAGATAAGACAAAGACTTTAATATGAAAATTCAAGATAGTGTCGAATCTTTGGCTAGTGATGGATTTAGTAATAGACAAAGGAGCAAGAGGCCGTCCTTCTCAATATGGATATGGAAAATATCTACAATATAGTAAGATGGGATTCCATATTGCTAGTTTTGGCAATGGCTAGTTTTCAAGAAGGGTTGAATGCATGACTTGTTTTCTAACTCTTTGGTTAGGGGTGATGTCAATGGGCTAATGTCTCAGCCCTTCTAATAAAACACACAATCTACCAAGGCTATCCTACTGCATCCCTCCTATTTGCCATTGTCACCCACCCTTTATTAAGAAGTATCAATAAGATCATTAGGTTGAGTGTTCTTCATTCGATCTCCTTAACAAATGGATTCCCCTGTCTTGCCCAACTCTTTGCAAATAACAACTCCAAATTATTGCACGTGCATAGATATGCTAATGAATCTATAAGAGTGTTTCTCAATGGCTTGTTGGTCCTTAGTCAATTTATTCAATTACACTCATGCCTCTTGTAGATGCAAAGTGTAGGCAAATTTACTAAGTTACACAAATAAGTTTCAAGATGTGCAGTATAGGCCACAATCACTTATACTTAAAAGATCCTACATTTTATTGCATCTTTGTTTCCTAAAATTGAAAAAGTTCACTATAAGAAATCTTAGAGAGTCCCAAGTGATAATTTTGTTACATTCCTAAAAAAGATAATGCAGATGTTTAAAATACATAAAGAGAAGTTGTTATGTATTCTTATACCTTGAAATATAGTTCTTTTAAACAAAAAATCTAGGTGGAGTTTCAAGGTTTATAAACTTATGCATGGTTATTCCAAAACCAATAACACAAGAGAGAAAAATGCATTTAGCTGCCTACTTTCTTGAAATTGAAATTATCATGTGTGCTGTTTTTTCATAACTTTGGGTATTAGGATCGATCTCCTATATGAAGATGTCTAGAATTTGGAAGTCAAATTATACTCCATAAGCAATAAACATGATATATTTACCCTCTAATGAAATGTGTGAAATATATAGAAGGGGTGAAAGATTATCTAGTATATTAGATCTTCCATGGATATTGAAGTTGAGAACAAACACGTGCCATTACAACTAGCATCATTTGAAAAAGAAGGTCAAGTGTGCAAAGAGAGAGAGAGAGAGAGAGAGAGAGAGAGAGAGAGAGAGAGAGAGAGAGAGAGAGAGAGAGAGAGAGAGAGAGAGAGAGATTGATAGATAGTATGAATTTCATTAAACTAAAGAAAACACTCAAAAGGGACTAATTCATAAGTTACATCCATGAAACTTGTACTCTTAGAAAATGTAGTTCAGGGCACACTAGTCTCCCTTATTGCCATTGGAGTGTGACTCACACACAAGGGACTCATTTATAGTTACATCCATGAAACTTGTACTCTTAGAAAATGTAGTTCAAGGAACACTAGTCTCCTTTACTGCCATTCGAGTGTGAATCACTTAAAAAACGTTTGTACCACAAGGCTGATGCCTTCTTATATCGTCTTTGTTGGTCCTTGTAGTCAACATAGTGAAGACCAAAACGACATTGCAAACCGTCAGCCCACTCAAAGTTGTCAAGGAGAGACCATACAAAGTAGCCTTCCACATTGTAGTTGTTTTTCCTGCAAATACATTTCAGGTTAAGACATCAACTATATATCTAATAAGCATGGTTTTGGAGCTAATGAAAGATATTATGCATGATTGTCCCCTTGAATGCACATGTGGGCACACACATGCATGCATCCCTTTACACATACTCATTTGCACACACACAAGCACACACACAGGTGTGTGTGCACATGTGCATTGCGTGCATGCACATACACACACACATCTTTTTAGAAAACTCTACATTATCATGTGCATAACCATGAAACGTGCATGTGTATATATGCAATATATATACAACCATCCACAAGTTTTTGTAATACTTTGTGATGTCGTGTGTCTACACACTACTATTCAGAAACCCCTCCAAAAGGTTGAAGACTCACAATAAAGTACAATGACTGCATGCATAGATACACACGTGCACGCATGCATGCATGCATGCATGCATGCAGAAATACATGTTTGGTTCTCATGATTAGAGAGAGGGCTCTTCTTGCACTAGCTAGATGCCAAAGATTTTCTTGCAAGTATTTTATATGTGGAGAGAGAGAGAGATATACCTTATTGCACTAGCTAGATGCCAAAGAGTTTCTTGCAAGTATTTTATACGCGAAGTATCATTTAGAGCCTTATTCAAGGGAAGGTCAAACTCCATATCCATAGTGCCTTACAAGAGAAGAAACAAACTTAGATAGCATACTATGGAATTTTAGTCTCATTAATTGCAATAAACAAGATCAGTGTCATTTTACCAAGAACAAATATTTGGAAGCTTACCATTTTCAGTGATAATGATGGGAGTTTTTTCAAGTCGTTGTCTACCATAGCGTTTTTCCATCCAATTGAGCATCTTTGGCAGTGCCCATGGACAATGGTATATCCATCGTGATGCCGCTGGACCCTGAGGAGATTATCCACATTCTTTGTCAAAAAATTCCTTGTTTTATCTTACGCAAGTTCCTTTATAATTCTTATACTTCATACATGGAAATTTTTTATTAGTAAAATCTTGCAAGCACTCACATAAGGCTCCCCAATTGGTTCTCCACTTGGGTCAGTATCTAGTACATATCAACAAAAGAATTGATAAATCATATAACAAGAAATTCCATCAGGGATTGCTTAATTTGTGTGGTGCATGTGTGAGGGATATTTGAGTACTATTTAATCAGAGTAGTGAAGATGGATACAATGCTAACAATATAATTCAAGTTAAATTATATGATTACCACATGTTCTTACATTCTGTTTCAGCAAGTCGGTCTGTTTGGAACCATCTTTTGCTTGGCTCTACAGGAGGGATGCTTTTTGCATAGTAGGCCGTGTAAAAGTTGTAACCAATAAAGTCAACACTTCCAAGAAGGTCAGCTTTTTCTTCCTCTGAAAATCTAGGAAGCCTATTTCCTGCTCCTGATTTCATTGACTGTGGATAATCCCCAAGGAGAATTGGGTCGAACAACCTAGTATGCACATACATGAAAATGCTTATAGCAAGCTCTATGTCCATTTTTCATTTTTCCTTGGAGATGCAAAATTTGAAACGTGCCCTTTGTGCCTCTATCATATTGCTTACCATCCAAATTCAAACTCCGTACATCTCTCAGCTGCCTTGATGTCCTCTTGAGAAGAAGTGTAAGGCTCATACCATTTGGATATGGCTACCATGCCTATCCTGCCCCCTTGTTCTGCCTACAACACAACACAAGGAGCTAGGCATAAGAAGTCAAGCGTTCCTTGCATATAATGTTTCTGCTAAAACAATGAATAATAGTTTGTATAGACTCCAGATCAAATACTCTTAAATTCATAATGGCTATTTTGCAACTTAGAAGTGGCTTAGCTGACTTATTCTACGCTTCACATTTCTACAATGGGATCAAACTAGTTTCTAGGTAGTTGCCTTAGTCTATGAACAAAGGAAACTTGATTGACTTACATATCTATTTGGTGTGCATTCTCTGTCAAAACCCACAAAATTTTAATAAGAGGAACATGCAATTGGGGATCCTGAAAAGGACAGCTCTGATACCTGATACTTTTCTCTATAAATCTTTACGGCAGCTGCATGAGAGAGGAGGGTATGGTGAGTGCAAATATAGGGCTCTGTGCTTGAGTCACCCACGTACGTCTTCTTGGGGGTACCAGAGATGGCAGAGCACCGGCCAGGTGCATGCGTTCCAATAGCATATCCATTGAAAGAAAAGCTGTGGACCTCGTTCAATGTCACCCAATTCTTCACTCTATCTCCGAATAATTTGAAGCAAGTGTCTGCGAAGTGTGCGAAATGCTTACTGTACATACACATATGGAGATGATGTTAGACCCAAGTGCCACCACCATTCAGGGCAAGCTACACATTTCTTTTTCTCAATCATCATTTAATTTGCTCGCCTACCGTAGAAAATCCTATTTTTTCCTTCACAAGTATGTGATTGAGATTAGAAGCAATTTTCTCATTACCAATGTTGAAATGTACTTGTAATTTTTAGCATGTGTAGAGTCATTATACCATCGATCAAGATGCCAAAAGACAACAATTGCTAGGGAGATTATAAAAAATCATGTGAAATCTTACTACCTAGGTGGTTGATGGGGCCAAGGTTGTATATGCTCAGATATAGCACTTACACAATATTCTTAGTTCTCCATCCCTTTATATCAGGATCATTCTCAAAGGCTTGGGGCATGTCCCAATGATATAAGGTCACATAAGGCTCAATACCTGCCACAACACAAAAGTGTGAAGCCCGCATGGCGATACAAAGTTGCAAACCCCACATGACAATGCCATAGCCACATCATTGGTGCTCCTCTTGGTGGAAATTTCCAAGTAGTTATAGCATCTAGAAGAATCAGTTCTAAGTTCACACACAAATAGAGCTTTGTAATGTAAGATCCACATTAAAACAAGAAACATGCACAATCTCTGCACAATGCTATTCTTCTTAAGAACAAATCAAATTCTTCTTAAGGGAAATTTCCAAGTCGTAATTGCACC
Organism: Lygodium microphyllum; assembly: GCF_053477565.2. Taxonomy (NCBI): domain Eukaryota; kingdom Viridiplantae; phylum Streptophyta; class Polypodiopsida; order Schizaeales; family Lygodiaceae; genus Lygodium; species Lygodium microphyllum. The sequence continues at coordinate 41,217,951 of NC_141160.1, read as the reverse complement.
TAGAAGAATTAGTTTGGAGTGCCCTTATCGGTACACCCACGTAATAGTTCACACACAGATAAAGACTTGCAGCATAACATCCAACTAGCACTAAGGAGAGCTGTGAAACACATGCATAAACTCTACGCAATGTTATTATTTCTCACACACAACTCCAATTTCTTTATAGCTCGAGGAGAAGCTCAAGATTCCTGGCATGGCCTGCAATGAACAAGAGTATGTGCTTACGTCCTACAATATGGTTATAGTTAGGGAGAAAAGTCCAATCATGAGACATGGAGCAAGAGGTGAAATGCTCCAAGGATAGATTACCTGCATGTGTTAGACCCATACATCGAATATAATATAATAATGGGAATGAAGTCTGAAGAAACCCACAAGGCAGACTACTCTTTTCCTAGAAAGACCAAGAAAATGCATTAGGGATGATCGCTACCGTTATGGAGTATCTCGTTGATTAACGTATTGTAGAAAGCCACGCCTTCTTGGTTAATTTCGCCTGTGCCATCTGCCAAGAGAGAAGGTGTTAGCTGCATGAAGAGCAAACGGTTCGGTGTGCGATCGTTACTACTATCATCACGTTGGTCTAGAAGAATAACGATGATCGTACTTTCTATATATGGTGGGGGGGAGATTGGTTTTTACTTGGAAAGATTCGTGTCCAGGATATAGAGAGTCGGTATATGTCGACGCCAAGGTCGACCATCAGTTGTATGTCGGTCTGGTTATCAGATATACACGTAAACAAAGTTAGGAAAGCAATCAATGGTCAGCTTATAAGAACGAAATTAGCTCATTCTAAATCGAAAGTAGAGCTCGGAAAGGTGGTAGCTTTTCCGGAATGTCCAAACGTAGCTTTTGCGCATCCCATCTCGACGAGACTGATCAGGGTGGCAGGTAGAGATGTAGTACTAATTATGCTAGCGACATTTTACACTACTCCAATGTATTCGTTTGTAGAGACCTCAGATAAGGTAGAACAACGGCATCACTATTGCAGCTCTCTTAGTAGGGCTAGCGCAGTAATTATAAATACAACTCTTATCACAATGACTGTGCAGTCACGTACCTTGTAGTGATGGTAATGGTTGCTTGACACGTCAGCGGTGCTCCCATCGTCAATGTTCCCTGGACCAGACCGAGGGCTTACGAGTGCAACTAGCAAATAATTAACAGTGGTGCATTTTGCAAATCGGAGGGAGTGTGTGAAGGAAGCAGATGTCGTGGGGGGAATAGCTATTTAATAAGCAGTCAACTGCACGCACCTGGGATGTGGGAGAAAGAGTCCCATATGCTCATCCCACGCCCATGCTCCAAAGCAGCTCCTTCGACCTGTGAAGGTATTAATTAAGGAGGAGGAGAGAAAAGAATGAATGCGATGATTTGAATGAGGAGGGAGGTATATTCTATGATTGGGCCAATCCGAATTACTAATTGACTGTTTTACTTGATATGCAGCGGCGGCCACTCCAAATTTGAAATGAGGGGGGAAGTCTTTGCGGCCAAGAGCGGACGGAGCTGGAGGGGGAGCAAGGGAGCGGTCATTGTAGGGTGACTTGTGTGGGTGCGGTGTTGTGATGAATTCCTCCTCCGACGAGTTGGCATGGCCGGGGGTTCCCAATTTGCGCTTCAAGTCACTCCTGCTGCTGTTGCTGCCGACGCCGAGGAGTTGGGCCATATGAGGATCTGTGTGTGAGAGAGAGAGAGAGAGAGAGGGAAATGCGAGGAGAGACGCAGCCTTTACAAAAGAAGACGTAGCATGCCAACTAGGTAGGGCTATTGGACTTAGGGGGATCACTGCCTGCACCCAGCTCCTACTATTTATACTAATTACCCAGAAACCGAACACACACACAAAATACACTACTACAGGACGGGTTTTGGTGAGCCGCTCCATCAGACATCTCCATCTTCATTGAAACGTGGCGCAGTAAAAAAGCATGCTCCATCTCCCATGATCAGTACATCAACGAAAAACGCCAGTAAATGTCAATTTCACTGGCACCCACGTGACCGAAAATCGCCCGACTCACTCTACGTCGCCTTTAGAAAACATTGATAGGACGACTCACTTTACGTCGTCTTTAGAACACATGGATAGAACGTCAAGGTAATATTGAGTATAGTGGCACCCACGTCCTTTCCTGCTTTTGCAATCGCACGCTCGCTCGCTCGCTCGCGCCAGCTCCTCTCCGAGTCTCTCTCTCTCTCAATTAACACCCGTGAGTCGTGATTCGTATATTGCGCCAAATGTTACCCTTCTCCAATCCATCAATGTGGCCACTCAACACATTGCACATCGTACATCCTTATCTTCTCACCCTACTCCACAGAGGGTCCCATGCTGCACAACTGTGTACACACTCGGCTAAGGGTGTTTGTGTAGTCTCTCACATCCTGCCTCCGACCTCGTGCATTTCCAAAACCGACATTGATGACCAGCTTGGTACATGTGGCCAAAGAACTAGTCAAGGGATTTTCACACTTTCTTTTTGCTTCTTGGACCATTAGAAATCAAGCTCAAATTAAGCAACCACTCCTAATTCTAGCATAGCTGTAGCTTTAGTAGTGATTGCCCTTACGCTGTCGTACTGCTGCGCATCCAAGGTGTGGAATCCACCAAAAAGTTGTGTGTGTGGCATTTATTACTTTGTACATACTTACTCGTTGTGTTTGCATTTGTTCTGCATGGGTAGTATAGTGGAGAGGGGATTGGAGCAAGAGGAACTTATCTATAATGCTCTAGTTGGCATGTATGTCAAGTATGGAAACCTACCAGATACACATGTTATTTTTGATACACTACCCAATCGAGATGTTGTGACATGGAGCTCTTTGATTGGAGGATATACCCAATAAGAACACATTCAGGAGGCTTTGCAACTGTTTGATCGCATGAGTGATCTAGGTTGTGAGCCTGCTAGCTTCACGTATAATTGTGTTATAGACTTTCTCATCAAGGCATAAAGATTTGATGATGCATTGGAAATGTACAATAGAATGCAAAAAGTAGAAATGCATCCAGATAGTCTCACTATGGGTATGGTTACTCTTGGACTATGCAAAGCCAATAAAGTAGATGATGCTCCTTGAGCTGTATTTCCAAGTATTGTAGGCCGACCATGGCACATTAAGAAAATTGAAAAAAGGTTACAAAATTGGCTTTTTATCATGAAGTCCAATTCCTTCATAATTAGACTCATTCTCACTTCAAGAGATGAAAACAATGTGCATAAGAAGCCTAGTCTCACATGACCTAAGAAGGTTTTTCTAGCTCATTTACTTTGTGTGCATAGCCATTCAAATCGCCATATATGCCAAGTTAAGTGCCTTTTGGACTCTTACATTTCTACATTCAACTCATGCACATAGTAGGACACATCCATATTCATAATAGTACACTCTTGCACCATGCATTGTCACCTAGGTGTGATCACTTGCTTGGGGATTTAGTCTAGTATTTTAATGACATACACCTCTACTAGGACCACCCTTTCAGCCTACAACCATGTTCCTTCTAAGATTCAAGAGTGTTCCACATGGGTGCTATGTTGGTTTGTAAATGTGGATTAGAGTGTTTTTTATGTGCTTCCCTACTAGTGCCTAAGTCGTTTTCTACTTCGCATATGAAACACCTTACAATACTTTTATTTACTAAAATATGCTTGTTCATTATACATTCTTGTGCACTATATTTGCAAGCTAAATGTGCATCTCGTGTAATGTGTTCTTTCACTAAATATTCTTATACAATACTTGCAGGATGCATTTGCATAGCCGAGGTTATTGAATTTGTTGCTTCTTGTGGTCCAATTGTCAGTTACATGATTTGAATATGTTTGTGTGGTCTCTCTCTCTCTCTCTCTCTCTCAATTAACACCCGTCACTACAACAGAAACGAGGCATAGACGCGCATGTTAGACGCACAAAGTCGAGCGCGTTTATCATTACGTCTATATGTGCATGTAAAAGAGCGCGTAAATAGACATGAATTTTGCGTCTATATATCCGCGTAAATAGACGCCAATATAGACGTGCAATTATTTGGACTTAATATAATAAAAAAACCAGAGTTAATAATTATTTAACCACCTGAAATTGATTCTTGAGTATGCACGTGTGCGCATGATAAAAACCATAGAATTAAGTATACACATTGAATCATTGAATCAAAAAACTAGAGTTAATAGTTATCTTTGCAATGCTCTCTAATGAATGGTAGTTCCTCCAGTTGATAAGCCTGATATAAGTAATTAGCGGAAAGTGACAAGAACCTTATTATACAATTAGTAGCAAGCATTGCAATATGTATCTTGTAATTTCTCTACTTGAAGATGATAAAAAATACTTCCTTTTTATTATAGAAAATTTAATTTAGCTTTAAACTTGACTATTGATTCTTGAGTATGCACGTGTGTGCATAATAAAAACCATAGAATTAAGAATACACATTGAATCATTAAGTAAACTAAGTAGGTTACAGTGAATGATCCATCTCATCTTCAATGAGATTAGCCCTTGCTAAACTATCTACTTCTAGGTCTATGTTATCATGAGGTAACGAAACAAATAAGTCTATCCCACTATCAGATGTGCTGCTATATTGCTCAATAACTTCATCAATATCATCGACAATCACATTATTGTCTTCTTCTGCATTTCCTTGAATATCCTCGCGAGATTCATCTTGTACTATATCACCCATATCATCCATTATGGTGTCATCATGTACATTATCATTAATTGTTGGATTGTCATCTCCTATCTTCATGTCGGTAATATTGCCATATATTGGTTTTGAACGATTAGATATAGGGATGACATACCACCATCGGTTATTGTTTACCATTGGATGATACACAACCTGTATTTGAAAAATGAAAGCAAGAAAATTAAATACTTATTATATTGTGTATATGTATCACATGTATACATATTAAAAAATTAGCTTTTGCATATATACCTGCACGCATTGTTGAGGTAGTACTAATGCGTCATTCTTGTTTTGGTGAAATTTTGTAGAGTCAATGATTACAAAACCACTTGGATGACGTCTGATTGTGCAATGCTCACCATTTGTTACCACTTCTTTAAATCACTTCACATCCAGTACATATATAAAGAATCGTCTGAAGTCAAGCTTCAGAATATCTTGGATCAAGCCACAATAACCTTCCATGGTACCATTGGCATCCTCGAAGTGAGCAAGGACACCACAATCTTGGGTATTTCTCTTTTCATCAGCTATACGTTGAGTTCGAAGATGTTTACCCTCACATCAAATAGCATTGAATAATGTGCACTAGTAGTAAAAGATAAAAGATCAAACATGTCAATTATTTATATAAAATATAACTTATAGAAATAAATTAATTGATAGTATGTCTCACATTTGATAAGCAACCTCGTGCGTATTCCCACTCTTCTTGAGATATATTAATTTCCTCCTCTTTTTCCATTCTCTCCATTTCCTCATGTAACCAATCTATATCAATATGACGTGGGAGTGCATTTAGATGATCTGGAAATGAGACATTACGTCCATATCTAGTGTGAAATGCTTGTCTTTCGCTTTTTCTTCTTGCCCTTGCTTCATTATATAGTGTCACCCATTTGCTCATTACATCACTATTGAGCACACAATAACTATTTAACTTATGAAGTTCTTCTTTTGTTAGCACTTTACTCATTCCTTTTCCTTGAGGTATTATAGAGGTCATCCTCAAGTCTTCATCATCTTTCCATAGTCCTGGTTGAGAGGGGTCCACTTCAGAAAGACATTCAGAGATATAAACACGGGATAATTGCATTAACCAACCCTCAGCCATGCTTTCCTCAGGCCATGCTTTTTGCCTCACAAAATCTTTCAAGGTTTTCATGAAGCGCTCAAGAAAAAACATCCACCTTGCATGAACTGCCCCACAAAGTGCGATCTCATCAATCAAATGTACGAGTAAATGTAATTGAGTAGTCAAAATGGATCGAGGAAAAATTTCCTCCACCAAACAAACCACCTGAACAGATAATACTCGAACATCTTGCAATGTGTTTGGATCAATTTCCTTCGAGCTCACGTATCTGTCAAGATGTATTTGACAATTTTTTATTTTTGTGTAGAAATTCAAAGATATATAATGAAAAAATACAATGTATACACACCTCACAAGCTCTCCCATCTTGTAAATGATATCATGTACATCTTTGGATACACAATGGGATATGCTAGTAGGAAGTACAAACTGAATGTAAACAATATTCATAGATCAAATGATTAGTTGAGGAAAAAGTCATCATACCCCAAAGTTTACACATAGTTACTCCACTAATTACTATATTCATGGTTAGAGATACCCTTACTTGAATCATTTTGTGCCAATCGTGGGACTTCAAACTAGATAGTTGCTCCACACCTCTTTTCTTTTTCTTTATGAAGGCTCCCTTTAGACATCTCATACATCTTGTGGGTGTTCGAAAGCTACGTATTTGTTCCTTCACTATTTTTTCCTCGTTCTTTGACAACATCCAAGGTGCATGGGATAGCTCAATCTTTCCTCTGGGTCCAATGCGTGGCTAGGCTCGTCTCATGCGACCAATGTTACGTAAATCCTCCCTTACATTGACTGAATTACGAGCCCCCATCAAGTGATCCCATAATGTAGATACAACATTTTTGAATATGTGCATGGGCTCCAACAGGTGATTGATCTTGAGTTCTATCCAGTACGGAAGATGAAAAAATATAGAGAACCTAACAAACAAACAATATATTATGTAAACAATTCATCATGCTAAATACTTTAAAGTCAATCGAGAGAAATGCACTTCTTACTGACTCATGCCGAGTGGAGGGTGGCTGTCGGTATTAATCCCTCTCTCCTTCCAATCTCGAATGGTTAGAGATTGTGGAGTGATTCCATTAGTAGGGAGAATATATTTGGGATGGTCAATAGGAAGAAATCGATGATGATTGTCGTAGATAACCTTCTTTAAACGTGCAGGCCTAGAGGAAACTAGAGAGGGACCGCAAATAGGACATGTATGATATCCTGATGTGGTTAAACCTGAACAAACAAGTGAATTAATAAAATGCAATTGATTCAAGTCTTGAATTTCAAATATAGAGTTATATACATGTACCTGAACACTCTCCCTATCCTGGAAAGTCATGCATGGTCCACAACAACATGGCCTTCAATGTGAAATCTCTAGAGGATGCAGATGCGCTTGTATCTTGCACCTCAATACCTTCCCCTAACATTTCTAACACTTCAATCAAAGGCTCTAAGTAAATGTCCATGTTTTTTACCTTGTTCTTTCCAAGAATCAGAAGGGACAACATTACATGTCCCTTTTTAATTGCCATGGATGGAGGAATATTATAGTTCACCAATACCACTGGCCATACACAGTATGATGTGCTTTTGATGCCAAATGGATTAATTCCATCCATACCTAAACCAAATCTCAAATTTCTTGGCTCTTCTTTGAAAACGGGCCACAAATTATCTATATGTTGCCATGCTGGTGTGTCTGCAACAGGGATCCTCCATTTTCCATCACTTGAACGATGACTAACATGCCATGACATGAGCTTTCCAATAGACTTACACTTGAACATAAGTTTTATACATGGAACAATCGGAAAATGTCACAAAACCTTACGAGGCACATCCATTTACTTCATCTCCACTTCGTATCTTGATTCGCCACAAACAGGACACTCTCGTGGGAGCTCATGAATCCCACGAAATAAGACACAATCATTGACACATTCATGGATCTTGACATAATCGAGGCCTCCCAGAGATGTCAAGTAATGTCTTGCTTGCTCTCTCTTAGTCGGTAATTTGTTTCCTTTTGGAAGCATTTGTGATAATAACCTACATATATTTTTAAAAGTGAGTTAAAAAACCACCAACATATATTTCTGTCTGATTTTAAAATAGAACAATTAATATTATGATTCATAAGTCAAACTGAATTGATACCTACTTCAATAACACATCCAAACTGACATTAATCCATCCATAAATTGTTTGCAAGTTAATTATCTCGAGGGGCGCATGAAGAACGGAGTATGTACAACCTTCATACAATGGAGTAGATGACACTACGTATAGTGGATCATCTGGCTTCGTAGAGTGACCTTCTCCCTGAACCGGTTGCGAAAATAGATGGTGTACCATGTTGTCCAAAATCTCATCCTCTACGACTTGATGGGGCATTTCATGAGGGCTACTATCATGGTCGTGAGTCTCCACTCTTCTTGATGACTGTGCCTCCTCGCGTCGACGTTTTGCAGCCTCTCGATGCCTGGGAGGGAGCATCTGAGGATGTGGCACCGCATCCTGCTCAACCACAAAAGGGAGTTTCATGTACGTTGATATATATTGAGTAACATAGACTAGCAATCTTAGTGTTAAAAAAACAATGAATACCGGTGATTTTTCTTAGTCCCATTCTCCATACAAGCTGAGGTGTGACATTGCAATTCGACGTGCTTGAAAAATACACCCTCGACAATGATCACACATACATTTAATTTTTCATCGTAGCCATGGATCCCGATTATGAAGACGTAATGTTTCATCCTCACTTGAGGATGTGCTCGTTGACTCATCAGCATGCACCGCACCAGGTGATGATGACGACATGATAAAACCTAATTTATGACAACATCAAAATATTTGTTATTCATATGTTTACATAAAAACTTCAAGCTGGCGTATTAATTATTCTAAGATCTCAATTTTAAATTGGTGCGCAGATCGGACGCAGTATGCTCACGTAGTGAATCCCGGAAGGTCCCCAAGAACAATGAACTCTACCTTTTTGCACAAAAAACAATGTAAAAGCATGAACGACAAGAAACAAGAGACCAATTGGGTTCAATCTCCCCCCATGCCTTGTGTGAGCGCTTCACAAAGCATGTATTTTATGTATATTTCCATCTTCATCCTCAATAATAGCCCAATTTACAAAAATATGACAAGCTTTTAGCTTTTGAGTTTGCTTTCTACAAAAATAGGAAATAAAGCTAATGGACGGTGCCCATAGAGTCTGGCACGCCCAATCTCAATGTCCAAATAGAAATAACATATTCGTGCGCATAGGCGCATACAAAATAATAATCAATAATCGATGTCTCAATAGACATAACAAAATATAGGCGTGGCGCCTATCAAAATATAATCCAAAGGTCGAATACTCGCTAGACTCCAATGCTTTCCTCCGCCACTGCTGCTATCTCTACACATCAACTGAAGCATTCACAATCGTTAGTAAAATAATACAATTAAACCGACAAAAGTGAATACCTAGCAGTCTTCAGCTACATAAATAAATCAACTGGTTAGAAATAAATCCTAACCTTAATTTATTACGAGTGCGCACTCTAAACTCATAAACGTTTATTAATTTAATATGCATTTTGCGGAATCACCCGCTATGGAATCACCCACGTACACACTAAATTAATGAAACACCCGAAAAGGACAGGCGTCCCCATCAACTTCTCGCACAAAGAATCCTCTTTGTGTATGAGCCCCGGTCATCTAAGTTTACGGAATCCACCGTAAAACCTCACAGAATCCACCGTGGAATATGCCTCCTGGCATCATAAATACACAAAACTCATCATGAATACATTAAAACTTATGATAAGAATTCATTATCAAAACTTATCTTGAAAATAAAAAATTATGATAAAACCTAAATGGACGTCTATATCTACATTTATATACACGTCTAAATTAGCGTCTATTTGTGCGTCTACGTTCGCGTCTATATGTGTGTTTACGTAAACTTAGATGCACATATACATGCCAAAATAGACGCACACGTCAAAATTCAAAACATACTTAAATCATTTCTTTTCAAACTGCGCCTTTCCTTTTCTGTGTTTTTTGCAGTTCTATAGCTCAAGTTTAGCCAACATGCAGTCTCTTCATGCCTCGCCTAGTCTCTTCATGCCTCACCTCCTTATGACTCACCTCTTCTTTCATTTCAAACACACAAGAAGGGAAAAAGGAAAGCCAAGGAGAGGAAGAAAGAGAGAACAAGAGAGAGGAGAACAAGAGAAAGAAGAAGGAGCAAGCAAGCATCAAGGGAGAGTAACTTACCAAGGAGAGGAAGAAGAAGAAGGAAGAAGCGCCACCACCCGCCACACCAAACACCCAAGGTGAGTCCTCTTTCTCTCTCTCTCTCTCTCTCTCTCTCTCTCTCTCTCTGTGTATTAGGATTTCTGATTCCATTAAGTATTGCATTTTGTAAATCATGAATGGCGGTCGTCGGACTGAAACCAGCCAACTGAGCGCGTCTGCCAACGCATCTACATTTCAGTGTAGACACAAGGATAGACGCAAAGAAATGTTTTCTCTCATTGCGTCTAAGGTCGCGTCTCAGAGCGCGTGTATTCTGCGTCAGAGACACGAGAATACACGCGCTCTGCACAGAGGCTTTGACTTCAGAGTCGCATCTCCAGGCGTGTGTACTCTGTAGTCTGCACACGATGATACACGCCTGCGCCAGAAGCATTGACCTAGAAATCGCATTTGACAGCGCGTCTATACTGCATCTCAGATGCAGATATAGACGCGCTCTGGACAGAGGGTTGACTTTAGGGACGCGTCTGAGAGCGCGTCTATCCTGTAATTTAGACGCGGTTATACACGCGCCAGTGCCAGCTCTCATAAAAAATAATTTTCATTGCCTAAACAGTATATTTTTGCAATGATGAATGTCACCAATCCCATGTTTGTGTTTATTAGCTTTCTTGTTTATGAGAAGCATTAGCACTTAAGTTTTATGCTCAATGTCTAAAGAAAGCTAGATTATTAGCACTTTCAAGTGCCATGAGCATCCATGTATTTTTTCTATGTGTGAGCATCAAAAGCCTTCTCTTACATAATGATTCTAGGCTCACTGAATGATTTTTCATAATTGATGTTGGATTGGATCAAGGATTATGGCTCTTTGAAAATGTTTAGGTGTGGATGAAGGTAATATATGATTTTTTGTATGCAAAAAAATTTGTCTTTTTCCTGTGTTTTTTTTGCAGATGTCGCATCCTGATTCATCTAGCAATGATCCGGATTTGGATTGCATGAATGATACATTGGCCTTGTTCGGCAGGGGGTAATGCATTTTTTAGAGGTTTTCCTAGTAGGGAAGACTTCATGGGAGAGATGACCAAACACCTTGGCCGCTCTCCCACAGTAGATGAGGTGTTCAACATCATGTCTGGAATGCCTCTAACGTCTTTGCATGGCACTACTTCCCAGACTCCAATTGTAGGTACTCCATGTGCAGGTACTCCATATGCATGTACTCCACGTGCAGCACCTGTATATGCATCGGCTGAAGCACAAGCGGATGAAGCACAAGCGTCAGCCGACGCACGTGCATCTGCAGAAGCACATGCATCCAGTGAGGCAGAGGGTAGTCGACAGAGAGGGAGGAGGGAGAGTCGAGGGGGAGGACGAGGCTTATGTGGGGATTGTCTAGGAGTTGGCGAGCGATCACCCTCACCAGTAGATCATGTAGAGGAGCCAGTACGCCAATACTATAGAGTTATAAATACTGGTGGCATCTTCCATATGATGAAGGAAGGGATGTAATGGCGTACATGAGGAGCATCATGCATGCGATGTATAAAGATTGTTTCGTCAACTTCAAAAATCAGAAAAGCGGCTTGTGGCAGGAGGTGTTGAGGGCAGTCCATAAGAGGTACCCAAATCCTGAGGGTTAGCGATTCTTCGATAATTGGGGACACACAAAAGTGAGGGATTTGCTTCACAACAAAAGATCCCACCTCATGACACGCACCAGGGACTCACTGTGGAGACAGGAGGAGGGGCGCCTATAGCCAACCACCTATGTGCCACCGCATAGAGTGGAAGAAAGCCAAGAAGAAAGCAGAAGAGAAAGTGAAGAGTCGCCAGCACGCAGAGGTGCCACGGATCCAAATGGAAACCATGGGATCGTCGCATTACGGATCGGGCGGCAGAGAGTCGTGGGAGGTAGAGTTTGTAAGTATATTTTGATTTCTAGTTTTTTAAAATTTATATTTCTTTCAATTCTTTATATAATTTTTTCTAATACATTGTGTCTCATAATTTTTTGTATATATTATGATTGTTTTGCAAACTACTATCGTTGGTAGGATACCTACTCCTAGAGAGGTAGGTTACCATCGAGGCCATAACCGCGTAGCCACATGGCTTCACTTCTATGAGGAGGGCCTCATCAGTGAGGACCAATACAACCGGGCTATGAGGATTCAACAGCCAGAGGAGGTATGTTTTTCTTACTTTCTTATTAAAAGTATAGCTAATTATAACTTTTTCTCCACCATGTTTACGTAAACAACCTTGATCTTTTGTGTGTGTAGGCGAACCCAGATGTGGAGCATAGCGAGGAGGGGGATAGAGACGCTAGTAGCCATGGTGCTGCTAGTGAAGATGTTTCTTCTTTAGATTCGTAGAGGAGCACCATACCTCCTCTATGGCCTTGTTTTCTTGTATATGTATTATCCATATTTGAGCCTACTGCTTGCGGCCACACTTTAGGTAGCAAGCACTTAAACTCCCCATGTAAATGCTTTTGATCTATAATGAATACATGGACTTTTATTTTCAATTCTCCTACTTTTAGATCCATTGTCTTTTTTCCAAATGCACAATCTGATGTATGGGAGAAGAAAAAAAAAATCAGCACCACATGCTCTCTGGTTTTTTTTTTCCAGTTCTATTTTGCGCGTCTATCTGTGCGTCTAAATTGCAAAAAACGCGCGTTTATAAGCACGTCTAAAATGCAAAGTACATGTGCTCATACACGCTGTCGAAGGGTTTTCGAAAGCAAAGTCGCGACCACAGAGGACTTTGAATAATTTCAGGATAGAAGACCAATCAAGTGAATGTTGTGTGTATGGTTCAGTCCTCAAAATAGAAGGGTGAAATCTTGCAAATCCAAGTATTTGTCCAGCTCATCTTATGAGATAATTGACAGTTGCAATTGAGGCTCCTGTAACAGAAACACCAAGAAACAAGCCCATTTTGTACCTATGAAGGGTCATGAATATGATAGAACCTCCATTATTGCTCTGTTATCAACTGTACATGCTATAAAAGATGCGGTTGAGAAGCTGTACATGGATGAATACAGGAACTGGATACATAGCTCTGAAGCTCCTAGTTCACTCAAGAAGCCATGGCAATAACATCACAGAAATGCAGTAAATTCTTTCTTAATGCAGAAAGATTTTTAGTCATCTTTTGCCGGTCCAGCTATGAGCTTCGAATCAAAGCAAATTTGCAGTTCTAACAACCTGATACGATATTTGGATTGCATGACATTGTTCTTTTTGTTGTTATATGAACAGGCTGCTTGGTGCAGGGGTGCTTCTTGACATTAATTTCAGTACTGGGTCTGAAATTTTACATCAAGGAAGATTCTTGAAGGGGAAAGCCAGTAACATGAAGGGAAATGTTGCTGTAATTGAATAATTGTTTCTCCATCTATATACTGATATTTAGCCACATATACGACATCCTTACACCTTCCATATCCCCTGAAGCAGGAAGTATCTCTATAATGCTGATGGCATGCAGTCCCTTATTTTCTTTACTTCAAACAATCCAGCACCTGTTCCAAAATCAGACTCTTGCAACTCCTCAGGGCGACTGACAATGACAACTCCACAAGCTTTATATCCTTGCTTTCTGTGATGAAGGAAAAAAAAACTCGTCTCTTGACAATCTTCTTCTTCTTCCTCCTATTGGGATCGAAAGGAGCCATCTTTTCTTAAGTTTACCTCCCCTGGAACACCTCCATCTGCCGATTTTGTCACTTCAAGGATTCGTAATTCTCCTTTAGGATGAGATAGATCAATCTTGTGATTCTCCTTTTCAAATTGCAGAGATCCTCCCTCCCACAGGCCCCTTTCAGTCCGTCAATTCAGGTCCATGAGAAACTAGCACCAAGTTGATGTCTTTTGACTTAGACTCAGGCCTCTGGAAATGACCGATGTCAATATCCGCTCTCAAAGTGATGCCAGGAGGCATATTCCATGGTGGATTCCGTGCCAAGGTGGATTCCGTGAGGTTTTACGGTGGATTCCGTAAACTTTGATGACCGGGGCTCATACACAAAGTGGATTCTCTGTGCGAGAAGTTGATGGGACGCCTGCCCTTTTCGAGCGTTTCATTAATTTAGTGTGTACATGGGTGATTCCATAGCGGGTGATTCCGCAAAATGCATATTAAATTAATAAACGCTTATGAGTTTAGAGTGCACACTCGTAATAAATTAAGGTTAGGATTTATTTCTAACCAGTTGATTTGTTTATGTAGCTGAAGACTGCTAGGTATTCACTTTTGTCGGTTTAATTGTATTATTTTACTAACGATTGTGAATGCTTCAGTCGATGTGTAGAGATAGCAGCAGTGGCGGAGGAAAGCATTGGAGTCTAGCGAGTATTCGACCTATGGATTATATTTTGATAGGTGCCACGCCTATATTTTGTCATGTCTATTGAGGCATCGATTATTTATTATTTTGTATGCGCCTATGCGCATGGATATGTTATTTCTATTTGGACATTGTGATTGGGCGTGCCAAACTCTTTGGGCACCGTCCACTAGCTTTATTCCTATTTTTGTAAAAGCAAACTCAAAAGCTAAAAGCTTGTCTTATTTTTGTAAATTGGGCTATTATTGAGCATGAAGATGGAAATATACATAAAATACATGGTTTTGAAGCGCTCACACAAGGCATGGGGGGAGATTGAACCCAATTGGTCTCTTGCTCTTGTCGTTCATGCTTTTTACATTGTAATTTGTGCAAAAAGGTAGAGTTCATTGTTCTTGGGGACCTTCCGGGATTCACTACGTGAGCATACAGCGACCGATCTGCGCACCACAAAGTCTCTCTAAATCCTGTTATTCTATCGTAGACATCTGCTGCAGATTCTCCATCTGCAAATCTGTAAAAGAACCGACCATATCGCAGGCGTATTTCTTTTTCTACTCGCATCTTTTCTCTATCTTGGAAATTTCCTGTGCACAAAATACTTACACTTCCACCAGCTCCAAGCTACATGACAAGAATACCAGCATTTCCAAAATTACGCAATCCTTCAAATTGTTTTACAGTCCACTTGTACCACCTTGTCAGAAACACGCGCAAAGTAAGGCCATGAGAGCAGACCGTCTGTTAAAACTGTTTGAAAGTAAGTTGAATGGATTTTTTTCCAACCTCTCCAGACGAGTTATCTGAGGAGATTGCATTGATGCGCCCTTTTACCCAATTAACAAACCCAGAAGCAGAAAATTTTCCATATGAATCTGCTGCAGTTTTTGGTAAAAATCTAGAATTCCTTGACTTCCTAGAAAGCTCCCCCAGTATTGCCCGTTTCCTAATGCATACAGCTCTGTGGCAATCATCAATAGTGCTTTCCAACGAATAAGACGCTACTGAGCCACAACTGACTGCATATGCAATATCGTCATCGTTGTTGTCAGCTAGAAAGCACAGAAGCATAATCAAAACCTTCGAGAGGAAGGCCTTCAAGGGATCTCCTCGTCATAATCTCTACTGTCCGTTTTTCTTTTCCTCCCCCCAGACCAGACGACGATCCCTTTTTTTTCCTGCGAACACAATCCCCCCAAAAGTGTTCTTTCCCCCCTTTTTGCCATACAACACGCAGCTTTTTTTTTAAACAGAAAAGCGGCTCCATTCTCTATTGCCTGTGGTACCACATGCTTTCAAAACTGCAGAGAACATGAACTCGTCTGGTTTCATGCCATGTAAAAGTGTGCATAAGCGAAACAAAGAAGGCCATCTTTCAGGGACCTCGCCTTTCATCAATCTACTCAACAGATCAGCAAAAGTCTTTGCATAAGCGACAAGCCTTTTCAGTCCCGAATAACTAGGTGTTTGTTCAGTCCAGGTCTGAGATCTCAAATCATAGGGAGTAGTAATGAAATCTTCATTCAAATCAATAATCAGAGGTGAGGTTTGCCATGTTGCTGCTTTTTCTCGAAGAGTTTGAGAGCTAGTAACCCCTGCCCACGCTGAGCATACCCTGCAATAATTGAGCCCCAAGAGACATTATCTTGTTTAGGCAGTTGATTAAAAACATTTCGTGCATCTTCCATCCTCCCACATTTCACATACATGTCAACCAGTGCATTGCCAATGGCCAAATCAGATACAACACTGTCCAGTGTCAGCTGAATAAATACTAGGTTCCCCTGTTCAATGGCTCCAATGTTGCCACAAGCTTTCAAGGTGCATAGAAAAGTAGCTCTAGTTGGAACCACACCCTCCTGTTGCATGTCCCTAAAGAGATCCAAGGCAGTGAGACTGAACCCATTTTGAACATATCTGACATTAAAGCATTCCATGACACTTCATTTCTTTCCAGCAAGCCCTTGAAGACTTTATGTGCTTCGTTTAAACTTCCACATTTGGCATACATGTCCACAGTCGTGCTTCCAATAGAAACATCTGATTCTAGTCCTTGCCGTATCATATGATCATTTAACAGCCTACCTCGCCTTATGCATTTGATGCTGCCACATGCCTTCATAAGGCATAGAAAAGTCACTTTGTCTGGTCTAGTGCCTTCTTGTTTCATCCTCTCGTAACTTTCAAGAGCAACAAGACCAAGCCCATGTTCAGTGTAGCCTGCAATCATGGCACTCCAGGAAACAACATCTTGATCTGACATATTGTCAAATACTTCTTGGGCTTTTCCAAGCATACCAGATTTTGCATACATGTCAACCAGAGCATTATTGATTAATTCCTCTTGCTCCAAACCCTCTTCTACGTAGAACAAAAGTATAAACACAACAACTAAATATGTACAAAGTATCAAATCCCACACACAACTTTTGGGTGGATTTCACACCTCGAATGCGCAGCAATACGACAACGCACTAGATAATTCAAATTTAAAAAAGAAATTAAATATCCTTTTAAAAAAAGAGATTTTTTGTTTTCCGTTCGCATCAATGAGTGCTTGTAAAAGCGCCTCTACGGGCGTGTCTATATGCCTGTCTAATTTGCCAGATAGACGCGCTGGTAGATGCACATAATAAATTAAATAAATAACAATTTTGATTTTTTAATGCGCTTGTATTCACACGTGTATATATGGGTTTGTTGCGCATCTATTTTTGCATGTAAATTCCTTTATACATGCGATAATAGACGCGAGGCTGTAGACATGCAAATAGACGGGCGGATAGATGCGCCCATAAGATTTTCTCTATATTCAAAAATCGTGTCTAAAAGTGCATCTAAGAGGCCTTTTTGTTGTAGTGCGTGAGTCGTGAGTCGTGACCCTCCAATATTGCGCCAAATGTTACCCTTCTCCAATCCATGAATGTGGCCACTCAACACATTGCACATCATACATCCTTATCTTCTCACCCTACTCCATAGAGGGTCCCATGCTGCACAACTATGTACACACTTGGCTAAGGGTGTTTGTGTAGTCTCTCACATCCTGCCTCCGACCTCGTGCATTTCCAAAACCGACATTGATGACCTTGGTATATGTGGCCAAAGAACTAGTCAAGGGATTTTCACACTTTCTTTTTGCTTCTTGGACCATTAGAAATCGAGCTCAAATTAAGCAACCACTCCTAATTCTAGCATAGTTGTAGCTTTAGTAGTGATTGCCCTTATGCAATTTGTTTTGTGATTCTTAAAGAAATTCTCTTCTGAATTCCACACAATATCAAACTTGGAGATTACTACAAGCCTAAGTACTTTTTCTTTCCTTTAACATTTGTAAACCCTTCACCAACGCCACACTAATGATATTCACGAAGTCTTTCAAATCCTTGTGGTTTTCCACTAGCCATGCAAAAGCTACAAACTCAGATGGAATATCAACATGAGATATAGATACTGGCTTGCCCGAGTAGGCATGCTAGCTTTGTTTCACATGATTTACCAATTGTCATAATGCTATGCTTCACTTATTTCAATTCCTTGATGAGGAGAGAGGAGCGACCATGTGATAGTTGTGTTGATCCCCTCGTCTTCTCACAAGGTAAATGAACCACCACAAAGATTGAAAAGCCATGCCTTAGTCATTATAACACTATTAAAATCTAACATGCAATCAAATGCATTGTCCCACCGTTCGTATAAATTTCTGCACCAAATAAGATAAGTTCGATGCAACTATTCCATCATAACATGATCATGATTTAGCACTCCCTTCATAGAAATATGAACGTACCAATGTGGCCTCCTTGGTGAAAGTCGAACATTCATGTTGCCTAGCATTGGTGGAATAATGTCTCAATCATGCACCAATGCAATAACAGTAACATGGATCGAAACTCTTTCTAGTACTCACTATTTAAATATCCTAAGCATAAGTACACTTTCTTTGCTTAAAGGATCACTTTGCAAACAAGCACCACTCCAAGGGTCCTCGCATGCATGAGACAAGCTATTCTCCAAATCAAGCCTCTATAGGTGTGTCCTATAACGTGTTGATACTTGTAATTTTTTCTCAAATCCTCCTACTTTGAACGCAAAAAGTATGAACGCAAAATGCATGCATAGCTAATAGTACATGATTGACCAAAATAATACTTGTGTTATTATTTCCAATCCTCCAATGAACCTCATAGACCTGGCACAAAGTTAGTCTTTTTGTATCCTCTCATAGTTGATCACATCATCCATTCCACATGGCATTGCATCCCGGTGTTGTGCCGCTACGCGCACACCATATAAAAAAATCTAGAGTGTGGCTTCCTTTTAGATTTAGAGAGCCAATGCCACTTTAAGCATTAGTATTAGTGTCCATGGTTCAAAATATTAGATTTTTTTGGACAAGTTTTTAGTCAATTTTTGATATTCTAGATATTATCTCTTGTAAAAATCCATAAAACTATATATAACTTCTAGATTAGGAGGACATGTAGCTTTCAGCCAATTTGAGAGGATTTTATGTAAAAAAAAGAGATTAGAAAAATCGTGCGACACACGATCGCTGTTTTCAGGCAATAAACAACACTCCAAAAGTGGGAGATGAAGAAGGAGTGATCTGGCAGGATTCTGGCCAGGTGTCCTGGTAGTTAACCCCCCTTTCGGAGCCATTGGAAGCATCAAATTGGTGATCTGAGCAACATAGAGGAATGTATTATTTTGTACACGTTTTTGTCTATTGGAGTTACATTTTCTCAAAGAAACTAACAAGCTTCATCTCTGTTAGTATTCTTCGATATTTTCTAATTCTTTTTTGGAGTATTCTTCTACATCTGCAATCTCTTCGAACCCCTTCTCTTCCGTCTACTCCTCTCCTTGAATCTACCTACACCCTACTGTCTCTTATCTTCAATAACTCGGCTTGAAACCTTCAATCCTTCTCTTATCTCACTACAAAAGAAAGGCCCTATAGACATGCATTGTACACGCGAAATAGCGGACACGTTTATCAGTGCGTCTATTGGCACTAGTATATAAAATGCATCTATATACCGGCGTTTTTAAATGCGCTTATAGATGCAAAAATAAACGCACATATTTTTCATTTCTCATAAAGTTCCTAAATATGACCAAACATCTTAACAGCTAGTATTTTTTTGAATACATTACCAACTTTACTTCTTTCTGAGTATTACAAATATACATCCAATCATTCAAAGCTAATTATATATGCTACAATGAATGATCAATCTCATCTTCAATGAGATCGGCCCTTGCTAGACTATCTACCTCTAGGTCTATGTTACCAATAGGCAATGAAACAAATAAGTCTATCCCACTATTAGATGTATTGCTATGCTCAATTTCTTCATCATCATCTGCAACCATATTGTTATCCTCTTCTGCGCTTCCTTGAACATCCTCACGGGGATCATCTTGCACTGCATCATGTATATCATCGATCATGGCATCATCGTGTGCATCATCATTGATTTTTGGATTTTTATCAACTATCTCTATGTTGGTAGCATTGCCATATATTGGTTTTGAACGATTAGATATGGGGATGACGTGCCACCATCGGTTATTGTTTACCATTGGGTGATACACAACCTACATTTAAAAGATAAAAAGTAAGCAACTTAGATATTTATTGTATTTTGAGAATGTATCAAGAAGTAATATATATGAAAATAAATAGCTTCTAATATACCTACTCGCGTTGTTGAGGTAGTACGAATGTGCCATTCTTGCCTTGGTGAAATTTTGTAGAGTCAATCACTACAAAACCACTTGGATGATGTCTAATTGTGCAATGCTCATCCATTGTTACTACTTCTTTAAACCACTTCACATCTAGTACATATATAAAAAATCGCCTAAAGTCAATCGTTAAAATATCTTGGATCAAGCCACAATAACCTTCCATGGTGCCATTGGTATCTTGGAAGTTTGCAAGGATACCACAATCTTGGGTATTTCTCTTATCATCTATACGTTGAGTTCGAAAATGTTTGCCTTCACACCAAATAGCATTGAACAATGTGTATTAGTAGTACATTGTTGAGATCATATTAATGATTTAGTTTAAGATGAAACATGTGAAATTATTATATCATATATAACTAAAGATAATTTAATTATAAGTATGTCTCACCTTTGTGATAAGCAACCTCGTGCGTATTCCCACTCCCCTTGCGATATATCCATCGCCTCCTCTTTTTTCATCTTCTCCATTTCTTCATGTAGCCAATCTATATCAATATGATGTGGAAGCGCACTTAAATGTTCTGCACTACAAGGATTTGAGCTAGTAGCGATGCCGATTAGCGACGGCGGATAGCGGCATCGCTATTGGCATCGCTACTAGCGTCGCTATTTGCATCGCATTTGCAACGACGCTCCATAGGGAAAAAAAGCGGGCCGAAACCGAGCGCGGTTTCATTTTGCGTTTGCAGCTTGTGTATTTTGAGAGCAAGAGCGAGGGAGAGAGCGACTGTTGTGAGAGAAGGAGAGGAAGAAGACTTGCCGCCACCGCCGCCGCCGCCGCCGCCGTTGTTCGCGAAGGAGAGGAGGAGCCTTCATCACAAAGAGGAGCCACCCCACACTCGTCATATCTCATCGGTGAGTCTTCCTCTCTCTTTCTTTTGCTTGTTTAAGGCTTAAATCACTTTCTCTTTTGCTTGTTTAGGAGAGGAAATGAGAGAGAAAGAGAGGGAGAGGGAGAGAGAGAGAGAGAAAGAGAAAGAGAAAGAGAAAGAGAGGGAGAGGGAGAGGGAGAGGGAGAGGGAGAGGGAGGGAGAGTGCATTCTCTCTCTCCCTCTCCCTCTCCCTTTTGCTTGTTTAAGGTTTAAATCACTTTCTTTTTTGCTTGTTTAGAAGAGGAAATGTGAGAGAAAGAGAGGGAGAGGGAGATAAAGAGAAATAGAGGGAGAGAGAGAGGGAGGGGAGGGGGAGGAAATGAGAGAGGGAGAGAAAGAGAAAGAGAGGGAGAGGGAGAGGGAGGGAGAGTGCATTCTCTCTCTCCTTCTCCCTTTTGCTTGTTTAATGTTTAAATCACTTTCTTTTTTTCTTGTTTAGGAGAGGAAATGAGAGAGAAAGAGAGAAAGAGAGGGAGAGGGAGAGAGAGAGAGAAAGAGAGGGAGAGGGAGAGGGAGGGGAAGGAAATGAGAGAGGGAGAGAAAGAGAAAGAGAAAGAGAAAGAGAGGGAGAGGGAGAGGGAGAGGGAGGGAGAGTGCATTCTCTCTCTCCCTCTCCCTTTTGCTTGTTTAATGTTTAAATCACTTTCTTTTTTTCTTGTTTAGGAGAGGAAATGAGAGAGAAAGAGAGGGAGAGGGAGAGGGAGGGGAAGGAAATGAGAGAGGGAGAGAAAGAGAAAGAGAGGGAGAGGGAGAGGGAGAGGGAGGGAGAGTGCATTCTCTCTCTCCCTCTCCCTTTTGCTTATTAAAGGTTTAAATCACTTTCTTTTTTTCTTGTTTAGGAGAGGAAATGAGAGAGAAGGAGAGAAAGAGAGGGAGAGGAAGAGGGAGAGAGAGGGAGAGAGAGAGAAAGAGAGGGAGAGGGAGAGGGAGAGGGAGAGGGAGAGGGAGGGAGAGTGCATTCTCTCTCTCCCTCTCCCTTTTGCTTTTGGAGAGTGTTAAGATATATTGTGAGAGGGAGAGGAAATGCGAGAGAAAGAGAAAGAGAGGGAGGGAGAGGGAGAGAAAGAGAAAGATAATATATATTGGAATGATAGCATATCCATGATTATGGTAATGGTATCCACTTTGCTTTTTTTATGGCTACCATTACATCGACTCCTTAAGAGGGCTAACAATTAGTCATACACTTTATAAAGTCTAATTAGGAGATTTAAGATGCACCATAATAGACTTATCGATAATGGTATGCAATGTGCTTTGCCATGGGCCACGTACATTGGTGACTCCTTAAGATGGCTTAAAATTGGTCATGTCCTTCATAATGTTCAAGTAGGGGATCTAATTGTGATATGCATAATTCATTGTTTTTGTATTAACTTTATAGGCATAACAAATTAGAAATCATGCCAACTAGTCAATGGAAGGACTAAAAGAAAATGATACCCCAGCTAATGGTCATTACGGTACTTCATCAAAATGAACCCAAAAGTATTGTTACAGAAGAAGAATCCCTTAAATTGAGTATAGGATATTTTCTCTCAGGTCTTATGACTATGAGTAGAATTGATTAAAACAAATTTTATTACTATAGTTAATAAATTTCATAGATGGCATTAATTTCAATACGCGATCCTAGGACAAAAAAACCACATTTCTAAGATGTTTTTTGTTGAGACTGATTTATTATTAGACTAAGAGATCCTCAATGATGCTCATAAATGGATTACTTATACTCAAAGCCCTCTATGCAGTTTTTTACAATAACGAATAATTATCTACCGGGACAAACAAATCCTTGAGCATGATATAGGGCCAAGATATAACATCAATAAATCTCTCAACTACTATGTACAATGCAAGATTTATGGTCAACTTGCAACTTGACATACATCTCCATAAAGCTATCCATTTAAGCCTCGTTTGCTGTAATGTAGATAAGATGGAAAACGAAGAAGGTCTTATTGTTCAAGATCGCGAGGCGTATCTTAATCAGCGTGTTCCATGTCCTTGCTCTCAATGCAAGTTGGCAATTAGACGAAAACGCCGATTGTCTATAGAACATATACGACGATTTGGCGAGTTTCAATCTGAGATCATTGATCAGGCGATTGCGGATTTTCAGCAAACGGTAACTTGAAGTTAATATTAATTATGCATTGTACTCACAAGCTAATTGAAAACCATACACAATAAGATTGGGTCTTGTTGGCAAATTTTCTATCCAGGGGGTGATGTCTCGACCCAAGGGGGAGTGCACCCTTTGCGGCCAATTAGAAGAGTTCGTGGATGTGTGATGGATGGATTGCTGGAGCCAATCCACCACTCGCAAGGCCCATCTATACCGTCAATGCCAGAGGAGACAGACAACCTTCCCGACCTACCTACAATCTTGGAGCCTGAGATGGAGGCAATGATCGATGCATTGATTCCCATGGATGTCGAGACATCTGACCCGCTTAGAGAGGAAGCATCCATACCATTATATGATGGGTGCCGAGTATCTCGGTTGAGGACATTGCTTGCACTCTTAAGTGTGCAAGCAAAATACAGGTGTAGCGATACGAGTGTGACCGAGTTATTCAGGTACCTTGCACATAGGCTTCATTGATTTTTTTTTTTGACACTATTATTACAAACATTTGTGCTTTTTCAAGGTGTTTTATGATTTTTTTCAAGTTATTGAAATATCATATATTACCACCTGCAAATACCATGCCTGAGTCTCGTGATGATGCACGACATGTTTACGAAAGCTTGGCATGGACTACAATAACATCCATGCATGTATCAACGATTGCATACTGTTTGAGATGAATACGAGACTATGGAGACATGTCCAAAGTGTGGTGCTCACAGGTATCGACAGGACTTGCAAGGGCAAACCATCCCTCAAAAAGTTCTCAGACACTTTCCGCTCATCCCCCGCATAAACCACATGTTTCGCACGTCCAGCATGGCAAGCTTGACAACGTGGCATGTGCAGAATAGGTCCACGGATGGAGTTCAACAAATATCAGCGGATTCGCGCGCATGGAGCCACATTGACTCTGCCTTCCCAAGCTTTGCGCGAGAGCCAAGGAATCTTCGGCTCGGTCTTGCAATGGATGGTGTGAATCCATTCGGTCTGCGCTCAACTTCTTACAGTGTGTGCCCTATAGTGCTTGTCAACTACAACATCCCTCCATGGCTTTCTACGAAGAAAGGACATCTCATCCTTAGCTTGCTCATCCCAGGCCGCTACAAAGTAAAAAATATGGACGTGTATCTTTGTCCATTAGTCGATGAGCTTAAGATTTTGTGGGAGGAGGGGGTCACTGTGCAAGATATGAGCAGGCACGATGGTCGGCGGTCAGCCAACATTCGAGCCATTCTCATGTGGACGATGCATGACTTTCCGGGATTGGGAGAGTGCTCAGGTGAGCAGACCTCCGTTCTCGCTAGTAATATCTATATTTTATCTCATTCAATCAAGTATTCACTAGGCCGTGGCTCACCTTACAGGTCTGGTTACCTCAGGTTATCATGCATGTCCATTGTGTGGGCCACAGTTAGACTCCTGAAGGTCACGAACCATGAAGAAGATGGTATATCAAGGACACACCGCTTTCTTGCTGGAGGATCATGAACTCAGGGAAGGTTTTCTTGGATGACCTCCAACACGTATGAACGCCGCAAGCTGGTACGAGCTGAAAATGGTAAACCTGGAATCACATCCAAATGGAATGTGATGGTTCTTTGTTTTCTACGAGTTGCCATATTGAACCCACTTACAGATCAACCACTTGTTGGATCCCATGCATATTTTCAAGAATGTGGAAAGTTTGCTATGGGACCACATCACAGGAAAGAGAGACACTATAGGGTCACGAATGGATTTGAAGGAGGTAGGTAAGATGGAGGCGCTTTGGCCGCAGTCGAGTACTGCTGGTGGAGTGCAGCTTCCTCGCGCTCCTTGGGTTTTGTCCACCAAAGAAGAGCGCATTGTGAAGCAAGTAATCAAGTCTATCCGCACTCCGACGGGTATGATGCGTTCTCTCAAGTCCGCATTTTCTAAAGATGACCAATTGTCGGGGCTAAAATCCCATGATTGGCATAAGATATGTCAGGTTTGTGAACATAATGGATTGTAATTAGCGTGGGCATTTTGCAATTTGAAAAGTGGCCATTATTCATAATGCTTTCTCATTTGTGGCAGTTTGTCTTACCGATCGCGATCGCAGGATGCCTTACTCCAGAAATTTGCGGGGCCATTTACAAGTTGTCGACTTTGGTGCAATGGATCTCACAGAAAGAGATTAAGACGTCCTCTATTGAATCCGCGAGGCAGGGAGCAGTGGAGACGGTCTGTCTCTTTGAGAAATACCTGCCCACTAGCATGCTCATGATACAAGTCCACCTTCTTGTGCATCTTGTGGACGAAGTGGAGATTGCTGGACTTGTCCATACGCGATGGATGTTCTTCCTGGAGCGCTTCATGAAAACCCTGAAAGGCTTTGTGCGACAACGAGCTCGGCCAGAAGGTAGCATGGCAGAAGGTTGGTTAGTGTTAGAGGCGTTAGTGCATATCTCACAATGGCTACCAACAGTGGAACCAGACAATGAAATGCTATGGATGCTGAAGGACGATGATAGACTGACTGGAGATGTGGTGGTTGGAAATGGGGTAGAAAAAAGAATGGATGCCTCAATGGAAGAGAAGGTGAATCGCTTTGGTATATTGCACCATGCCTCCATGGAGACGTGGCTCGCCAAGTACCAGATTGCAAGGCAAGATCGAGAGGAAGCGCGAGCTGAATTCTGATGCAATACGCATCATCGATCGATTTGATATCCCGAAGGCATGGAGGAGATGCCGTAGTTTATGTCAACACGATGGTTGCATGGAGCCTTGACCGCAGCATCCAGCGAAGGGACAGAGATCTCAATGGAGGAGTGGGAATTCTCGAGGGAATGTAGTCCAAAGGTGATGAGGGGTTTAGAATATGTCGTATCTAAATTTTATATGCGAGATCTAATTTGAGTGTTTCAATGTACAATACAAAATATATAGTGCAGCGTGGTCACGCGGACGACATTTTCGCGTGGAGCGTATTGACAAAATGCGCTCCACAATGGACTGTGGTGTCATGGCAAGGTTTGAGCAAGAGAGCCGACGACGAGCAATGGATCCGAACACGGTTGTGGATGAGATGGAGCATTTTGGGAACTTGCAAAGTATTATTACAGTGGATTACCGTAGCTTCTCCATGATACTATTCGATGTGCAGTGGTTCAAAGTGGTACTTGGAGGAGCTGGAGCAACAGTTTGACGAGGTCCATCTGGATTTCTCAAAATATATTCCGAAAAAAAATGGACGGATTTGCGCGATACCTTTGTGTTGCCGGCCCATTGTGAACAGGTGCATAGAGTCATTTGCTTGCTAATTGTAATACGACATGATTTATGTCACAATGGTTTGAACTCGCTGTGTACGTATTTGTGAACATGTAATCTTCTATCCAAACCCCCGACAACCTCGATGGTGGTATGTTATACCTTCAACTCCTCGAAGTGCGAGATTATATGATCAAAGCGATGTTCCGGGCATAGATAAAGATAATATGCAAATAGAGGGTACGATATTACAAGGGGTGGAGGCCGCCGCCAGCTTGGAGCTCGCATCGACTAACAATGATGGAAATAAAGGAGTCCAAGAATTTCTTGAGAACGAGGCAGACTCATTCTTTTGTGGTGACATGTCTATCGACCTTCTAGTGTATGCAGAGTTGTGTCAGGTACATAAGATATGCATTTTAAGAGGAATTTTTTAAAAATGATTTATATTACTGTGCTTTGTATAGTTTAAATTGATTATTCTAACACCATTTTTTATCTGTGCAGGTGACATTTTCAGGATGAGTCGAGGGATGAGCGAGTTTCAGGACATGATGACACGCATGTCTCCAGACCAGCTCGCGAGATTCAGAGAGATGGCAGACCAGGAGCTGTCTCGTTCTTCGTTAGGGCGCTCTGCTAGATCTGCTTCAGCACGATCAGATGCTTCAGCTTTGAGCAGACGATCTCGACGCTCACGACTTGGGCCAGAGGGAGGGACTGCATCGGGATCAGGGGGATGCTACTGTGGAGACACGGATGTGGTGTCTCTGTCTCGTCGTTCAGTTGGAGCTGCGTCATCTCCAGGATTTGTCACACCTGTTGGGACATCTACTCCTGTTACTCCGGCTTTTGCGCAGCCGTCAGCAGGTGGCACCCCTTTTGGTGGCACCCCTTTTGGTGGAACCCCTTTTGGTGGCACCCCTTTGAGTGCCACTCCGAGAGAGGTTACCCCCTTCGATACACCGGATGTAGAGGGGTCTCCTAGATATGCCCAAGAGCGTGGACGGAGATGGGAGAGGACCCATCTTAGGCAGACTCCTAGGGGTTACGGATATCTAGTTGATAGTAGGTCAGGAGCCATCATCATGAATGATGAGGAGAGGAGGGTGATGGCTCGCATGAGAGAGTTGTGCCAACAAGTTTTTCGGCACAATGTCCTGGATCATTGAAAGAACATACTGGAGGGGAGCAAGGACTACATAGTAGCATCATTGCACGAGGAGTTTCCAGTGCCAGCCGCAGTAGATAGATTCTCTACGGGCTAGATGATGGATTGCATACGTGCATACATGTCACATAGACGATTCGACGCACGCAAGGCAATCAAGAGTGGGGCTGCAAAGCCCGAGTGGTTAGATGCAGATGACTGGCGCCGACTGAGGGAGGAGGCTACAGATTCGCCAGGACGTTGGAGTTAGCAGCGCGAGGCGGCGAGGGCATGACTCGAGGCCGGAGTGGTCCATCATCTTGGGAGTGGCGGCCACAGGACATATTTGGAGGACTTTGTAAGTTTCTCTTTTGTTTTGCTTGTTTGTTTTTTTGAAATATTATTGTACTGATAATCATGTTTCTAACAGTTAGCATTTTGTTTTCTTAGTAGCACTCCATTACAAATCGCGATCCGCAAGGCCTTGAGACTCGATATGCAGAGAGGCACGGTCTCAATGCATTGATCGATTGATTGTATAGACGAGACGGCCCTGTAAGTCACTCATCTTTCTTGTCCGTAGTTACCATGAGATATTTGAATGCATTATTGTATGGTGGATTGATGTGTTGTTTCTTTTTCTGCAGAATCCGATCGATGCTCCTTTTCGGCAGGACGAGCTTTCGAGGGACAAGGATTTGTAGCTCGCCCTTGGATCCTTGGAGCTCACATACCTTTATTTTTTAGTCACCTGATCTATGTAGACATTTTCTATGTATTAGTGATATCCTGTCATGATTGTACCAATCACTTTTTATGCGATCATGTATTTATTTTATGTATCAGTTTTATGATTTCAGTATACATTCTTTTTGTTTGCAAGCGCTTTGTATACAGTAGTGCAGAAACTATTTTGTATGGCTCCTGCCCTGCCACAAATTTTTTTTTTCCATGTTACAGTCTCAAATTTACTGCTCGCTATTGGCGTCGCTATGTGTGTCGCAAATTTACTGGTTGCGTCACTATATGCGTCGCAAATAGCGATGCCAATAGCGACGTTTCTATGGCATCGTCAATAACGACGCTTTTTGCGATGATGGGGGAAAATTTTGTTGTTTGTATTTTCGTCGCTTTAAATGTCGGTATAAGGTCTATATCTTGTAGTGCTGGATATGGGACATTACGTTCATGTCTAGCACGAAATTCTTGCCTTTCGCTTACTCTTCTTGCCCTTGCTTCTTTATATAGTGTCACCTATTCGTTCATTACTTCCCTGTTAAGCACACAAAATACATTTAACTTACGAAGTTCCTCTTTCATTAGCACTTTGCTTCTTCCTTTTCCTTGAGGTATTATAGAGGTCATCCTCAAATCTTCATCATCTTTCCATAGTCGTGGTAAAGAGGGGTCCACTTTAGTAAGATATTCAGAGATTTGTACAAGGGATGATTGCACTAACCAACCCTCAGCCATGCTTTCCTCGGGCCGTGCATTTTACCTTACAAAATCTTTTAGGGTTTTCATAAAGCGCTCTAGAAAAAACATCCACCTTGCATGAACTACCCCGCAAATTGCCATGTCATCAATCAAATGTACGAGTAAGTGTACTTGAGTAGTCAAAATGGAGTGAGGAAAAATTTCCTCCACCAAACAAACCACCTCAATGGACAATGCTCGAGCCGCTTGCAACGTATCTGGATCGATTTCCTTCAAACTCACAAATCTACCAACATGCAATTGAGAACGATGATTAGTTTTGTCCATAAATTCAAGCGGGTTTACTATGTGATGTATGTAATATGTAAACTAAAAAATAAGTATAAAGTATACATACCTCGCGAGCTCACCCATCTTATAAATGATATCACGCATATCTTTCAAAACACAATGGGATATGCTAGTAGGAAGGATAAACTGTATGTAAATATTCATACATTGTTAATTAGTCTATATATTTACTCTACTAATTAATATATTTATGGCTATGAAAATCCTTACCTGAATCATTTTTTGCCAATCGTTAGACTTTAAACCGGATATTTGCTCCACACCTCTTTTCATTTTTTTTTATGAAGGCTCCCTTGAGGCATATCATATATCCTGTGTGAGTTTGAAAGCTACATATCTGCTGCTTCACCATATTTTCTTCGGTCTTCGACAACATCCAAGGTGCACATGGTATCTTGATGTAGTTAAACCTGTAAAAACAAGTGGGTTAATGATGAAATATATTTAATTAAGGGTATGAATGAATAAAATAAAGTATGCAACTACCTAAACACTCTCCATAGCCTAGAAAGTCATGCATGGTCTATTAGAAACTGCAAAGAAGACGAGAGATGAAAGGAAGAGAGGAGAGAAGAGAGATATGAGACACCGGAAGTGGAACCCCAGAAGTGTGTCAACTGAGCACACATGATAGGAATATATAGAGGGGATCTGGGGCAGGCGCTATATATAGACAGACTATATATAGCTAACACCCTCGCTCAGGCAGGCGCTATATATAGACAGACTATATATAGCTAACACCCCCGCTCAAATAAAGGTCCCTTACTATGGATGAAAAAACCCTTGGGGGCTCAAGTGAAAAACCCACAGCTCTATATAGGCCTACCGTTATATTAATATTCAAAATATAAAATTACAAAGTTGAACTTACAAGAGCCTATTCATAGGCATCAAAGGAGCTACATCACTCGTGAATTACAACATCAATGGAGAAGGAGCTACATCACTCCTGAATTACAACAGCCTATGTAAAATAAGGATAAGTGACATCACTGCAAAAGATAAAATCTCCAAGAAATTCCTTCAACTGAACTTGGGATGTAGGCAGTATATCTGTCACATCAAAACTTAAAGAAAAACCTTATAGTGACATTAAAACAACATAAGGTCTATAGAGACGGTTCGCGATGCCGCTCTATAGACAACATAACACATGTGGGGCCCCATGAACAGAATATAAATAAAACAATTTTTCATCAGTTGGAATATAGACGCTCATCAACTGGAAAGAATATAAACTAAATAATGTGTCATCAGCGGAAAGAATATAAACGAAATAATGTGTCATCAGCTGGAATATAGACCCTCATCAGCTGGTACTAGCCCAACGATTCCAAACACAATTTAGGATCCTTATTGAGAAACTGTGCCACTTCAAGCAAGCTTTCATTGCCAAGACATAAATCGACCACCAAGGGGAACTTTTGGGCAGAATCTGGAAGAAGCCCATATGTTCGAGCAGATATCAAGCTTCAGGTTCGGGATCCCAAGCAATGCTCCTTGAGCGTTAACAAATACTGGAAGTCCTCTTCTTGCAAGGATAGGGAAGCCCTTGATTAGGTGGCAACAAACCAAAAAGAGCAGCACTATTAATCAAGCTAGAAGCAGGAGCTACTAGCCCTGCAGTCTGATTATCTACAGCAGCAGCTTTCTGCTTTTGCCCTTCTGCAACAATTCTTCTCTGGCCCAGCAAGCCATGCAATATGAAAACCTCTATTTGCAAAACCAAAGCTTACCAAAGAGCCATCATCTTGCAACATCGCAGACAGAAGAAGGCAGTAACTGTCACCACTAGTAGTAATTTTGAGTTGAACCAGAAACTCCAGAAGTAACAGGTCCACAGTTAGGACGACTCAAAAAACCACCGCCACTCTAGTCACTTAAGGCACCTGGGGAAGCTGCAGTACTTCGACCTCTACGAAATGAGGCTTGCATGCAGAAATGAAAACCCGGCAGGGTTGTCCTCTCGACGCAGAGGAAAGGAGGATTTCCCACTGTGGTTGAGACCACATCGTGGGAGCCTAACTCTGCTCGGTCGAGAGCAGCTGACTATAGCACAGTTATGCGTCCGGGGATTTAGGCGCTGTGGGGGCCATCCCCCACCCCCTACCCAAATAGAATGACACCTGGGGAAGCCATTCTGAGGCTGAGGCAAAGGGAGGCCTGAAAAGCAGTCCCCTGCAAGGTATAAATGCCCGCAACGCCTAGAACTATTTTGATACAAAAACGTTCTAGATCATCATGTATTCAGGTAATTGGCGGCCATCATAAGCTCCAGCGATATTTTAGGCTCACGCCTAGAACTATTTTGATACAGAAATGTTCTAGATCATCATGTATTCAAGTAATTTGCGGCCATCATAAGCTCCAGTGATATTTCAGGCTCAATGAAAAACTCAACTTCCTTACCACTGTCAGAGATGCAGAAATCGACAGCGTGAAGGCGATATATCAGAACGTTCTGTCGAGGTAAGCATGTTTTTTATCGTCTCGGAGACGAGGGCCGCAGATCTGTCGATGACAAACTTGAAGGTTGAGGGCCGCAGATCTATCGATGACAAACTCGAAGCCTTCGGCACTAATGAGCTTGATGGTGTCCTCCTTCCTCATTTTAAACCGTCGCTAGATCTACAGACCTATCCTCTCTTTCTATAAGGCTCTCCTCTCACTGTCTCGCACCCTCTCTCACTTCGGCATTGATGAGCTTGACGGTGTCCTCCTTCCTCATTGTAAACCGTCGCTAGATCTACAGACCTATCCTCTCTTTCTATAAGGCTCTCCTCTCACTGTCTCGCACCCTCTCTCGCTCTCTGCAGAAGCCCAGGGCAAGTCCAAGATGGGTGCGGAGGGGGCTGGAGGCCATGAAGATGGAGGGGGAGGAGTCCCACAGCCTGCACGAGTAGGCGTCGAGCATGCCCTTGATGGAGAGCACCCATTCCTTCTCCTCCAGCTCAGGCGTATTTGTGCGTTCTAATACCATGTTAGAAACTGCGAGGAAGATGAGAGACGAAAGAAAGAGAGGAGAGAAGAGAGATATGAGAGACCGGAAGTGGAACCCCAGAAGTGTGTCAACGGAGCACACATGATAGGAATATATAGAGGGGACCTGGGGTGGGCGCTATATATAGATAGACTATATATAGCTAACACCCCCACTCGGGCGGGCGCTATACATAGCTAATATGGTCCACAACAACATGCCCTTTAAAGTGAAATCTCTAGATGACAATGATGCACTCATATCTTGCACCTCAATACCTCTCCGTAGCATTTCTAGCTCCTCAATCAAAGGCTCTAAGTAAACGTCCATGTTTTTTACTTTATGTTTTCCAAGAATCAAAAGGGGCAATATTACATGTCCTTTTCTTATTGCCATGGACGGAGGAATATTATAGTTCACCAATACCACTGGCCATACACTATATGAGGTGCTTTTGATGATAAATGGATTTATTCCATCTAATCCTAGACCAAATCTCAAATTTCTAGGCTCTTCTTTGAAAGTAGGCCACAAACTGTCTACGTGTTACCAAGTTGGTGTGTCTGAAGGAAATCTCCACTTTCCATCACTTGAATGGTAATTCCTCGCAATAGATTCACACTTAAACATAAGTTGAATATGTGGAATAATAGAAAAATGTCGCAGAACCTTACGAGGCACATCCATTGATTTCATCTCATGGTTATATCTTGGTTCACCACAAATAGGACACTGTCGTGCAGATGCATGATCCTCACGAAACAAGATGCAATCATTGACACATGCATGGATTTTAATGTAATTGAGACCTCCAAGAGATGTCAAGAAATGCCTTGCTTGCTCTCTTCTAGTTGGTAATTTATTTCCATTTGGAAGCATTTGTGACAATAAACTATATATATTGTGCAAACAGAGTTAACAAACCGTGAATATTATTTAGAAGCATTTATGAATTAATATCAAATGATACATACTTCAATAATGCATTCAAGCTAGCATTACTCCATCCATAAATGTTTTGTAAGTTTAGTATCTCGAGAGATGCACGTAGAACGGAGTAGGTGCAACCTTCGTACAATGGAGTTTTCAACGCTATGTGTAGCGGATCATCTATCTCTCTAGTGGTGCCCTCCCCCTGAACCTCATGGGAAAATAAATCGTGCACCATATTGTTCAAAATATCTTCCTCCAAAATTTGATGGGGCATTTGAAGAGGGATGTTATTGTCGTCATCAGTCTCTACTCTTCTTGAGGACTCTGTCTCCTCACGTCGATGTTTCGCAGCCTCTCGACGCCCTGGAGGGACCATTTGAGGATGTGGTACCACATCCTACTCAATAAAAAAAAGGAAGTTTAGTTTAATGGTGAAGGCGCAACATAGACCAATAACTTTTATGCAAATGTAAAAATTACTGGGTCTTTTTCTTGGTCCCACTCTCTGTACATGCTGAGGTGTGACATTGTGATTCGACGTGCTTAAAAAAAACATCCTCGACAATGATCACACATACATTTGATTTTCCCTCATAGCCAAGCGTCTCAATTGTGAAGACGCAATGTCTCATCCTCACTGGAGGATGTACTATTTGTTGACTCAGTATGTCCCATACTAGTAGAAAATGATGACATAATTACACCTGAATCATAAGGACATATATGATTTCATTTGGTATATATGTCATATTCCCTAAATGCATTGATCCTTATAACATGGAGGCAAACATTTTGATATTGAAAGACTAGGAAAGTCATATTGATTCAAAAACAACCAAAAGCTAGCATCTAATCAGTTTAATTGTAACTACGCGACTATCAGCGCGTGTAATATGTCTTATCTATGCATATACACGCGCAATTACACGCGCTTACAGACGGGCCATGCAAATACTTAAAAATTTTAAAAAACGTTGTGGCTTTCTTTTCAAACCAGTGCTTTCCTGTGTTTTTTGCGCGTTTTCTGCAGTTTGAGCTCGACATCACTAATCATGTCTATCTATCACTTCATGAAGACAATGAGGGAAGGAAATAAGATTAAAAAGAGGACAAGAGGAAGGAAGAGCCAAAGAGTAAAGAATAAGAGCCAAACAGCAAGGAAGAGAAGAAGATTCAAGCAACCTACCAAGGGAAGGGAGAAGGAGGACAAGGAGCTTGCAACCTAGCCGCGGAACAAGCAAAGAAGGTGAGTTCTTCTTCTCTCTCTCAATCTTCTTTGCTTTCTCTGTCTGTTTCTCTCTCTCTCTCTCTCTCTCTCTCTCTCTCTCTCTCTCTCTCTCTTTACATGCTATAGACTGTCATCTATGGCGGTTTTTTTGCGCGTTTTTTATAATAGTTTGCAAAATATGGTCCGATTGTGCGCATCTGTCAGTGGGTCTAGATGACAGTGTAGACGCAGGTATAGACACATGAATAAAAGCGCTGACAGACGCGGGTATAGATGCAGGTATAGATGCAACATGTAATTTGTTTTATGTGCACAGGATAGTAATGGATTTTTGCTTGTGTAGATGTGGAATCCTGGATCTTCCAGCACTGACCTTGAGTTAGTACGCATAAAAAACACCTTAGCGGAGTTTTCAAGAGGTGTTAGTAGCTTTTTTGGAGGTTTTCCGAACAAGGAGCAATTCATGGGGGAGATGACCAGTTATCTTAGTCGCCCTTCCACTGCAGAGGAGGTTTTTAGTGTCATGTCTGGGACACCTATCACATCTTTGCCTAGCATTGCTGCTCAAACACCAAACCTTGGCACACCAAACCTTGGTACACCTCTACTAACAGGTACTCCACGCACTATGCATACACACAGATCAGCTAATGCACATGGATCAGTTGAAGTACATGGATCGACCGAAGCACGTGCATCGACCGAAGCACGTGCATCTGTAGAAGCATGTGCATCGAGTGAGGTAGAGGGTAGTGCTCATCAAGGGAGGAGGAAGAGTCATGCGGGAGGACGAGGAGGTCGAGGGCTTTGTGGGGGCTGCCTAGGAGGTGGATCTCGATCACCCTCACCGGGAAATGAGAGAGGTGAGCCTCCACAAATGTACTACTCTGTCACTGATGTTGGTGGTATCTTGCATAACCCTGAGGGGAGAGAAGTGATAGCCTACTTGAGGAGTATCGTGCATGCCACATACAAAGATTGTGTGATTCCCTTCAAGCACCAAAAAAATGGTTTTTGGCAAGAGGTGCTTCAGGCAGTACATAGAAGGTACCCTAATCCCGAGAATTCACGATTCTCAGATGATTGGGGACGGTCAAAGGTGAGAGACACGCTTCATAACAAGAGGTCTCACCTTATAACGCGCGCCAAGGAGTCACTGCGGAGACAAGATCAAGGGCGTCCTCCTAGATATGGCCAACCACCCAATTGCCACCGCAGAGAGTGGAAAGAGGCCAAGAAGAGAGCAACAGAGAAAAGGACAAGTCTCCACCATGCAGAGGCACGATGTATCCAAATGGCAACCATGGGATCGACGCATTATGGATCGGGTGGCAGGGAGTCATGGGAGGCTGAGTTTGTAAGTATTATTTGATTTCTTTTTTTAAATTAAATTTTGTAATTTATTTCAATTCATTATGTAGTGTGTTCTAATATGTTGTATGTTCAAATTGTTTTGTAGTATCATATGGTCGGTAGGATGCCTACTCCTAGAGAGGTAGGCTACCATCGAGGTCATAATCGGGCGTCCACTTGGCAGCATTTCTACGAGGAGGGACTTATCACGAAGGAGCAATATAATCGTGCCATGAGGATTCCACAACCAGAAGAGGTATGTTTTGTTTTTTACATGAAAAGTATAGGTAACTCTAATTTATTGTTTGTAATGGTATTTATATACATTAATCCTTTGTGTAGGGGAACCCTGATGCACTTGAGGATAGCGAAGGGGGGACTAGCAGTAGCGGTGGCGGCAGTGGCAGCGGCAGCGGCATCGGCAGCGGTGGTGGTAGCGACGATGATGCCTCTTCTGAGGAGATGTAGAGGAGCCCCATGCATGCATGCCTCCCCTTGGCTTGTAGTTTTCATTTTTGATATGTATTACTTTCAGCTAGTGCTTGCAATCATGACCATGCTTGAGGTCACAAGCACTAGAACTCATCATGTAAAAACGTTTCTATATATATGAAATTTCGTGTTCTACATACATTGTTTTGTTTTCAGTACAAAAATCTTCGAAATAATCTTTTTCTGTTTTTCCTAAGCATACAATTTGATGTTGATGGGGGGAATAAAAACCAGAGAGCATGTGGCTTGCAAAGCCACATGCTCTCTGGTTTTTTTTTCATACATCTGTTTTGCGTGTATATCAGTGCGTCTAAATTGCAGGAAAAATGTGTATCTATTATCGTCAAAACTTTGCACAGTACATGCCTTTGTAAACGCACAGTTACATGCGTGTATAGACGCAGAATATGAATATATCTACTTTTTTATAAATATGATTATATATTTACGGAGTGCGTCTATATGCGCGTGTAGGTTTCACTATAAGTGCGCTTTTAGATGCGAAATTTTAGATGCGGCAGTAGACGCGGTAATAAATGCGTCCAACATTTTTTAACACAGTTCAAATATTGCGTCTACAAGCATGTCTATGGAGCCTTTTTGTTGTAGTGTCTCTACCATCTCTGAAGTCTAAGCTCTTGAACCCCCATACATTCTTCTCTTGCCAAACCCCTGTGGTGACCTTCAACCCTACGCACTGCGACATTGGTGAACCCGACGTGAAGGTCGGTGTAAGAGAACTCTAAAATGGGGGATTCTTCATTCAGGAGATACTCTACAATAATTGGTGCGCATACTGCAACAGGCTCAACAACAATAAATTCAAATGTTACAACAACAACAACAACAAAGGCAAGACGAAGAGAAGATTGATTCCACTGCTATCAAGGCCCTAGAGGAATTTGGGTGTGATTTAAAAAAAATTTAATGGTCAAAATGTCTCTGTTTTTATTCTCTTATATGTTGAAAAAATGCTCTTCTTTGGTGTACCACAATATGTATGGAGCCGTTATTTTGCTAGACTAGCCAAGCATGGTCTTCAAGAAAGAATCCATGGTCTTTTTCAACAACATGTGGATTGGGATGCATTCAAAAAATCCCTACTCGAAGAATTCTTCTTAGAAGACTCTGGCCTAATGACGAAGAAAAGTTTCATTGAATGGGTTTAAAAATGCAACAAAGGTTTAGCTGCAACAGCTCTATACCATGAGTTTGAAAGTAAATTTGGACAACTTGATGCTGAAGACTAACAAAGTATGGAAGGTTAGAAGATTGAATTATTCCTTAAGACTGCAGATCCCATTCTGCAAGAGAAGCTTGCTAATCGCCTAGAAGATGCAACCTCCGAATTAGGAGTCAAGACTGCATGGACAGATGTTACTGATGCAGTTAACATGATTGCTCAAAGAGAGCGGATGCGACTAAGATTGGGCTCTACTTCAACTTCAATAACTTCATTGATGGAGCTTGTTTCACCTTCAAAATCTCCTATTCCTTTGACTAATCAACCAACTTTTTCTTCTTCTGTTCCTTTTAAAAATGATGTAATGGATGAACTCATTAAAAATGATGTAATGGATGAATTAATAAAAATCGATTTTTAAAAAAATCATTACCTATAATGATAAATCTATCTCCTTAAGGATCTTCATGCAAACCTTCCAAGATTTTTTCTTCTCTAGGAGGCAGATGGATCAATGATCATAGCATAGCTGAAAGCGCGCGCACACACACACACACACACTCTCTCTCTCTCTCTCTCTCTATATATATATATATATATATATATATATATATATATATATATATATATATATATATATATATATATATATATATATATATATATATATATGAATATTGGTTGAGTTATAATAGGTCTACCTCAAAATGAACGGTCAGGTCTTCCTCAAAATGGCGACAATAAACATTGCTACCAACCTTGTGTATGCATCCTAAAAGCACATAAAACCCCTTAAGAATTTAATGAAATCCATAATCTCTCCCCTTTTTCATTCTATTAGACCTTAAAGGGTGCATCATCTTGCATATGTAGGTTAGAGGCCTCCACTTGACACCCACTGACAAATCCAAAGTATCTAGTCAAGTGTTCTATCTCCTCTTCCATTTCCATAAATAAATCAATTAGTGTTTTGGATTTCCTTAAAGTCTAATGTAATGAGGCTTATTTTTATATACCAATAAATGTCTTTCTTGATGGTTCGGTAAAAAATCATATGAGAATTGATCTCTTCTTAAGTTGCCAAGGTATCCATTGATCACATGTAAAGGGGCGAATTAGGTGACATGAAGAAAATATATGAGCTTTGGGGTACTATATGAGGATAAATCACATTACATTTTGGGATACTCAACTTTGGATAAATGGTTAGGCAAGGACAGATTCCTCACATTGATTGTCTATTTGGCTCAATGTTTTGGCCCTCTTTAACAAGGATACATTTGTTGTTAATGAAAATCCTAAATTGTTATATTATGTCTCTTTAAACGAAATCAAATGTTGGAAGAACTTGTGGGAGCACAAGGAAATAATACGGTGCCTTTAAGTAATGAGAAACTCCACTATATTGTGGTGATTTTAAAAAAAATGCAAATGCTTAGTCAAGAATGTATCTCTTGATTGAGGTGTATAAGATCATCTAGGATGTCAATTGATAGAGACTTATGTCCACTATTCTTCTCAAAGTGATTGAAATATCAATATTGATCATATGAGGTAGGTTATCCCTAGCAACAAGTCCCTAAGGAAAGTCAGTTGATGAACTAATGAGCTCTTTTATTTGCATGAATAAAAAATACCAGTGTCATAGTTTGTCAGGACCTAAAACAGGGCTGACACTGGCTCTCTAGCACTAGCCGGACCTCTAAGACACACAAGACACCCCACACAACCTTGCGGCTAGGAGCGTCTAAGGGACAAGCTATACTAAGATCTAATATCAATATTGCATTTGTAATAGGACACGGTCCAATGTCTACCTTCCCCTACTTCTTAGAGGGAGATCCCATACACATTGGTATAATATACCATTTATCACATACATAGGAGGCAACCTCGCGATTGAAACACCGTGGCCCCACTGCATCTCTCCGACATCTCAGGGATTGGCCCCTTGATGTACTACTCCAACATAGCGAAAAAATGTACAAGCTCCACTCTTTGATTTATTGAAAGATCTAGGAGTTAATATTTCCTTGGTGAACTTACCCCAAGGAACCACTCGTCTAACCTACAGTAAGGACATCCTCACACTCTCAGCGTTGGTCAATGTTTGGCATACAATTGCTATGCATCTAGGATTTTACCATGTGGCATGTAAAATGAAAAAGTGTATGACCATTGTGCGAAAACATTCTATGATTAGAAATCAGCCACATGGTGTGCAAAAAACTCCTTTGATGATTTTCAGTCTATGCGTTATTGTGGAGTCACTAGAGACTAGCACCAAGTTTCCTCGTGCTACTAGTCTCCCTGAACTTAAATGATTATTGGCCTATATGCTATGCATAAACCAAATGAATCAGAATTTTATGTATTTCCATCAATCTCTCACTTTTACAATCTCGTTTCCCCCTAACCGATTAGGTTTCGCCATGTTGCATAGGTTCAAGGCTCATTTGTATGCCATTTTTTCATATGGAAAGTAATAAAAACACACTAAAACATTAAAAAAAAGGATGAGCTGAGGCTTAATCCCCATGATTAAACCTTGCTAAACATTCACAAACATCAATCGTATTTCTCTCTAATTATTTATCGCCAAATACATAATTTTTTATTTTTCTCTATTTATTCATATTTTTTTCTCAAAAATTATGAAAAATTAGACTTGTGAGCT
Source organism: Lygodium microphyllum (assembly GCF_053477565.2). Taxonomy (NCBI): domain Eukaryota; kingdom Viridiplantae; phylum Streptophyta; class Polypodiopsida; order Schizaeales; family Lygodiaceae; genus Lygodium; species Lygodium microphyllum. The sequence goes on along the minus strand of NC_141160.1, from coordinate 41,177,689 downwards.
CCCACTGATCAAAACCACTCATCCCTAGTTTTATATTCATTTTTACACAATGGGAATTTAAAACACTCACAAAAACCCTCAATTTTCATGATTTCGTCAAAAATTGCACTTTGTGAGTTCTACGCGTTTTAAGAAAAAATTACTATGTAATCAAAATTTCTAGTTTTTTCTTTCATTTCAAAGATAGTTCAGTATATGTAACCAAGATCAATAATCATCGATCATTTCCTCCAAGTATCTTTCATCAAACAAAGAAAAAGACCACTTACTCATAGAAACCCACATGTTCAAGGTGTGTATCTCGAGATTGAGAGGCTGTTGAAGCTTCCCTCTTGCGCCGCTGACGTGCTCTCAAACCCCGATCTACATCCTCTACCACTCCATCAGCATCTTTTGATTCAAAATTGTCATCACCCCCCATCCCCTTCTCTCTTTCATTGGTCCATATGAACAGCCCACAAGAGGAGAGAGGAAGGAGGAGAAAGAAAGACTAAAAATCTGAATTTCATTCCCTTTATCATATTACACATGGTTACCATCAAAATATTACCCTCTCTGCACAGATCAGGGATCTTCTCTTCTCTCTCTACATGATTGAGCATCCAAGAGGCACATACATTTCCAAAAAATGGGGCGTCAATCAAAAAACGCCCCTCCTTCCATCTTGACATGTTTTTGCATGTTTTTTTCATTTAGAGTTTCATTTCATTTTATTTATAAAATGAGACTATCGCGGAAGGGTTTTTGACATGTTTGGGGGTACAAATGGACTTCGATTCACGATTCGACTAGACGACTGGCTTCGTGGCATTGAAATATATAAACTTGGGCCTTGTCACACACTTTATGGCTTCTGAATCCAGTAGCTACTTTATAATGCCAAACCTTGCAAGGATTAAATGGGGGGTCAAACGACCTCCGATCGACAAACCAAGACTTGCATTGGATTCGTGATGTCGAAATGCATCTAGAGAAACTCTAGCTCAACCATTTGCCATCGTTTGTTTTTTCATGAAAATTTGGTCTTTGATGCTTCTTGGGCACTTCTTGCTCCAAAAACGACCTCAAATACTTCAAGTCCCCCCACTCAAAATCAGTTCCTAAAATCCAACTCTCATAGTTTCACCCGTATTAGGAAGATCCACCTCAAGAAGCCAATTTACATTTCTAGTGTTAACCTCAATGTCACAAGATGCTCTCAAGCCACCCATATTTAGCTAAGCATTTCTCTACACACTACAAGAATGAGAGACTTGTAGGGTGTGAATATATACCATGTTATATCTTTTTTATTGGGATAAGGCATAAACAAGCAAACATCCACAAGGGGATGCACATCTAGCCCTCGCAAGGGAGTGAGCAAGAACCATGTTTGCATGGATTCTATGTGAAGATAGCTTAGCTCACAAGACCAATCAACATCAAACTTTAATTGTACTAGGACTCTCCTCCTCGATAACAAAGAAACTAAGTGTAAGTGGGCAAAAGGCCCACTCATGAGCACACCATGTCCATACTACCAACATTAGGTCCAAGTGTCAAGCAAAGTGATGCACTTACCAACATATGAGCCCAAAACCTCATAAGTGTGATCATAAGCATATTCATGAGTGCCCTCTAGGGTTGGGTATATTGATTAGATGTTAGGAAAGATAGAAAATATATTAAACACATTTTGTGCATTGTCCTGAGCGTTTGAGGCAATTCAAGAGTGGTAGATCAGCGTTTGAGGAAAGGTTTTTTTTAATTGCAATAAACAAGATCAGTGTCATTTTACCAAGAAAAAATATTTGGAAGCTTCCAATTTTCAGTGATAATGATGGGAGTTTTTTTAGGTCGATGTCTACCGTAGCGTTGTTCCATCCAATTTAGCATCTCTTGGCAGTGCGCCTATGGACAATGGTATATCCATCGTGATGCCGCTGGAGCTTGACGAGATTATCCACATTCTTCATCAAAAAATTCCTTGTTTTATCTTACGCAAGTTCCTTTATAATTCTTATACTTCATACATGTAAATTTTTAATTAGTAAAATCTTGCAGGCACTCACATAAGGCTCCCTAATTGGTTCTCCACTTGGGTTAGTATCTAGTACATATCAACAAAATAATTGATCAATCATATAAAAAGAAATTCCATCCGGGATTGCTTTGTGTGGTGCATGTGTGAGGGATATTTGAGTACTATTTAATCAGAATAGTGAAGATGGGGATACAATGCTAACAATATGATTCAAGTTAAATTATATGATTACAACATGTTCTTACATTCTGTTTCAGCAAGTCGGTTTGTTTGGAACCATCTTTTTCTTGGCTCTACAGGAGGGATACTCTTTGCATAGTAGGCCGTGTAAAAGTTGTAACCAATAAAGTCGACACTTCCAAGAAGGTTAGCTTTTTCTTCCTCTGAAAATCTAGGAAGCCTATTTCCTGCTCCTGATTTCATTGACTGTGGATAATCCCCAAGGAGAATTGGGTCGAACAACCTAGTATGCACACACATGAAAATGCTTATAGCAAGCTCTATGTCCATTTTTCAATTTTCCTTGGAGATGCAAAATTTGAAACATGCCCTTCTCAAGAGGACATCAGCTGCCTTGATGTCCTCTTGAGAAGAAGTATAAGACTCATACCATTTGGATATGGCTACCATGCCTATCCTGTCCCTTGTTCTATGACAAATGATCTATGGTATTTTTTGAACAGTGACCATGTAAAGTCTTCTTCTACCTTCTGTCAATACTAGTTCAGCAAGCATTTTCCCAACCAAGAGAACAAGCAAGAAGCTTGGAGAGTTTAAAGAGGAGTTTCTCACACATGCATCTTTGGTGGGTTTCATCGACCTTGCAATGTGTAAAAGAGCCAATCCATCAGCTGCATTTGGTGGGACAATCCGGATGGCCTCCCCGGGACTTGATGGGGAGGTTTTGGGCGCAGGCTCCCAACAAGGTCGTTGATAGTCAGAAGCCTTGTACCATCAAAGACCAGGGGTCTCGAGCACCCTTCTAGCGGTGCTTTTGCGGTAGGCTGAGAAGTGGTATTTTTTACTTAAATTAGCCATTTTCGACTTAAATTAGCGGCTTCGCTATTTGCGTCGGTACTCTGGCAAAAAAAAGCGCGAGTGCGTCATTTTGCATGAACGAACAAAAGAAATAGCGAAAGGGAGAACGAACTGCATCTTGCATTTGAGAGGGAGAGGGAGAGAAAGAGAGAAAGAGCTCCGGAGAAGGAAAGCTTCTCACCGCCGCCGCTGTTGTTTGCTAAGAAGAGGAGGAAGTGTATGGAGGGCAAAGAGGAGCCGCCAAATCCATCCTCGGGCCTTTGCGGTGAGTTCATTGTTCCCTCTAGCTTTTTTTTTGTTTTTTCTCATTTTCTTCTTCTTATTTTTATTAAAAATCATGTGTATTGAGAGAGAAAGAGAGGAAATGAGAGAGGGAGAGGAAGAGAGAAAACGAAAGAAGGGATGAGAGAGAGAGGGAAAAAATATTAAACATAATAGAGAAAGAGAGAGAGGGAGGGAGGGAGAGAGGAGAATGAATGAATAAAAAACAAAGAGAGGGTAAGATCATGTTCTTCAATTTCTTCTTTTCTTGTTTGTAGTGGTAGTAGTAGTAGTGGTGATAGTAGTAGTAATAGTTCTTTAATTTCTTATTTTCTTGTTTGCAGTAGTAGTAGTGGTTCTTTAATTTATTCTTTTCTTGTTTTTTGTAGTACTAGTGGTAGTAGCAACAATAGTAGTAGTAGTTGTCGTCGTCGTTGTTGATGTTTTATTTCTTCTTTTCTTTTTTTCTTGTTTGTTGTTGTTGTGGTAGTCATGGTAGTGGTAGTGGTAGTGGTGGTAGTTGTTGTTATTTAATTTCTTCTTTTCTTGTTTGTTGTTTTTGTGATAGTCGTAGTAGTGGTAGTGGTAGTGGTAGTGGTAGTAGTTGTTGTTGTTGTTTAATTTCTTCTTTTCTTGTTTATTGTTGTTAACTTCTTTTCTCATAATAGTGGTAGTGGTAGTGGTAGTGGTAGTGGTAGCTTTCTTGTTTGTTGTTGTTATTGTTGTAGTAGTAGTTTTTTCTCTTTTCTAATTGTTTATGGTTGTTTAGTTTTCTTGTTTGTTGTTGTTGTTGTAGTTTTCTCTTCTTTTCTTGTTTGTTGTAGTAGTAGTAGTAGTAGTAGTTGTTGTTGTTGTTGTTTTTTCCTCTTTTCTTGTTTATTGTAGTGATAGTGGTAGTGGTAGTGGAGAGAGAGAGATGTTTTGTTAAAGGAAATGAGAGAGGGAGAGGAAGAGAAAAAGAAAGAAGGAACGAGAGAGAGAGAATAAACATAAAACATAATAAAGAAAGAGAAAAAAGAGAGAGAGATGGAAGAAGAGAAGAGTATGAATGGATAAAAAACAAAGAGAGGATAAGATCTTGTTCTTTAACTTCTTCTTTTCTGGTTTGTAGTAGTAGTAGTGGTGGTGGTGGTGGTGGTGGTGAGGTCTAGTGCAATACCATGAGACGGGAAACACTCCGACAAGTTAATTTGTGGATGGGTGGAGACTTTACATACGTTAATTTTGTTGAGTTACAAGAGAATAAATCCCTTCTCAAACAATTTAAAAAAAAATAAAAATAAAAACAAATTGTTTGTCGTAATGTAGACCAAATGGAAAATGATGAAGGTCGTGATGTTCAAGATCATGAGGCGTATCTTAATCAGCATATCCCATGTCGTTGCTCTCAATGTAAGCTGGCAATTAGACCAAAATGTCGATTGTCTGTAGAACACATACGATGCTTCGGCGATTTTCAATTAGACACGCGATCTCAGATTTTCAGTAAACGGTAAGAAAAGTGTATATCAATCATGCATTTTATTCGCAAGCTAATTGAAAATAAGATACAAAAACATTGGGTGTGGCTGGAAAATTTTCTATCGAGGGATGTGACATCTCGTCCCAAGGAGGAGTGCACCCTTTGCGGCCAGTTAGAAGAGTTCGTGGGCGTGTGATGGATGGAGTACCTGAGCCAATCCACCACTTGGAAGGTATTACCCAATCTATATCGTCGATACCAGAGGGAACATGCAGCCTTCCAGAGCCTGAGATGGAGGCAACGATTGACGCATTGATGCCCATGGATGTCGATACATCTGATCCGCTTAGAGAGGAAGCATCCATACCATTATATGATGGGTGCCAAGTATCTCGCTTAAAGACATGGCTTACACTCCTAAGTTTGCAAGCAAAGTATGGGTGGAGCGATTGCGAGTGTGACTGAGTTGTTTAGGTACCTTGTACGTACGCTTCGCTCATTTCTTTTCGACACTATCATAAAAAATATTTGTGCTTTTTCAAGGTATTTTATTATTTATTTTTATGTTATTAAAGTATCATATATTACCACTTACAAATACCATGCTTGAGTCTCATGATGATGTGTGACATGTTTTACAAAAGCTTGGCATGGACTACAACAACATCCATGCATGTATCAACAATTGCATACTGTTTTGAGGAGAATACGAGACTATGGAGACATGTCCAAAGTGTGGTTCTCAAAGGTATTAATAGGACTTGCAAGGGCAAACCATCCCTCAAAAAGTTCTTAGACACTTTCCACTTATCCCCTGCATAAACCACATGTTTTGTACGTCCCGCATGGCGATCTTAACAATGTGGTATGCGTAGAATAGATCCACAGATAGAGTTCAATGAATATCAGTGGATATATATGCATGGAGCAACATTGACTCTACCTTTCCAGGCTTTGTCTGAGAGCCAAGGAATCTTCAGCTCGGTCTTGCTATGGATGGTGTGAATCCATTCGGTCTGTGCTCAACTTCTTACAGTGTGTGGCCTATAGTCCTTGTCAACTACAATATCCCTCCATGGCTTTCTACGATGAAAGGACATCTCATCCTTAGCTTTCTCATTCGGTCGCTACAAAGTTAAAAATATGGACGTGTATCTTCCTCCATTAGTCGATGAACTTAAGATTTTGTGGGAGGAGGTTGTCATCGTGGAGATATGAGCAAGTGTGATGGTCGACGGTCCGGCGCCAATATTCGAGCCATTCTCATGTGGACCATGCATGACTTACCGGGATTCGGAGAGTACTCAAGAAAGTAGGCTTCCATTCTCGTCGAAAATATCTATCATAGCTCGTTCAAGTTTGTATTCACTCGATAGAGGTATTGGGACAGATCTGGTTACCTCAGGTTATCATGCATGTCCATTGTGTGGGCCACAGTTAGACTCCTGAAGGTCACGAACCATGAAGAAGATGGTATATCAAGGACACGTTACTTTCTTACCCCAAAGGGTCATGAACTTAGGAAAGATTTATTTGGACGACCTCCAACATGTATGATAGCCCAAAGCTAGTACGAGTTGAAAATGGTCCACACAGATTCACATCCAAACGGAATGCAACGGTTCTCAGGTTTCTACGATTTGCCATATTGGAGCAACTTACAGATCAGCCACTTATTGGATCCCATGCATATTTTCAAGAATGTGGGCCGCTTACTATGGGACCACGTCATAGGAAAGAGAGACACTATAGGGGCACGAATGGATTTGAAGGAGGTAGAAAAGATGGAGGCACTTTGGCCATAGTGGAGCGCTGATAGTCGCTTGCAGCTACCTCGCGTTCCTTGGGTTTTGTCCACTAAAGAAGAGCGCATTGTGAAGCAAATAGTCAAGTCTATCCGCACTCCGACAGGTATGATGCGTTCTCTCAGGTCGCGTTTTCTAAAGATGACCAATTATCAAGGCTAAAATCCCATGATTGGCATAAGATATGTCAGGTTTGTACTATGAATGGATTATAAGTGGCCTATGTATTTTTCTATTTGGAGTGTAGTCGTTGTTCATAATGCTTCCTCGTTTGTGGCAGTTTGTAATGCCAATCGCGATCGTAGGATGTCTTACTCCAGAAATATGCGGGGCGATTTACAGATTGTCAACTTTAGTGTAATGGATCTCACAGAAGGAGATTAAGACGTCCTCTATTGAATCCACAAGGCGGGGAGTAGTGGAGACAGTCACTCTCTTTGAGAAATACCTTCCTACGAGTATGCTCATGATACAAACCCACCTTCTTGTGCATCTTATAGATGAAGTGGAGATTGTTGGACCTGTCTATACGCGATGGATGTTATTCTTGGAGCGCTTCATGAAAACAGTGAAAGGCTTTGTGTGACAACAAGCCCAGTCACAAGGTAGCATGGCTGAAGGTTGGTTGGTGTCTGAGGTGTTAGTGCATATTTCACAATGGCTACCAACTGTGGATTCACATAATAATATGCTATGGTCGTGCTAAAGGACATGATAGATTGACCGGAGACGTGGTGGTTGAAAATGGGGTAGAAAGAAGCATGGATATTGCAATGAAGGAGAATGTGAATCGCTTTTGTATGTTACACCATGCCTCTATGGAGACATGGCTCGCTAGGTAACAACAAGCTAGGAAAGATCGGGAAGAAGCGCGATCTGAATTTCGACATAGTACGCGCCATCGATCAATTCGATATCTCGAGGGCATGGAGGAGATGCCACAGTTTATGTCAACACGATGGTTGCATGGAGCTTGGACCTCAATGTCTCGCGAAGGAGTGGAGGTCTCAACCGGGGAGTGGGAATTCTCAAGGGGATGTAGTCCAAAGGTGATAACGTGTTTAGGGTTTGTCGTATCTATATTTTATATGCGAAAACTAATTGAGTGTTTCAATGTAAAATACAAAATATATAGTGTAGCATGGTTGCGCAAATGGTATTTTTCCATGAAGCGTATTGACAAAATGCACTCCACAATAGATTGTGGTATCATAGAAAAATTCAAGCAAGAGAGCCGATGACGAGCAACAGATCCAAAAACGATTATAGATGAGATAGAGTATTTTGGAAACTTGCAAAGTATTGTCATGGTGGATTACCGTAGCTTCTTCATGATCCTATTTGATGTGCAGTGGTTCAAAGTGGTACTTGAAGGAACTGGAGCAACAATTCAACGAGGTCTATCTGGATTTCTTGAAATAGATTTCAAAAAAAAATGGAAGGATTTGCGGGACACGTTTGTGTTGCCGACCCATTGTAAACAGATGCATAAACTCATGTTTTTTTTAATTTCATTAGGATACATGTCACAAAAGTTAAATCTCTCTTGTACGTGATTTTGAAAATGTAATTTTCTATACAAACGCTCGACAACCTTGATGGTGGTATGTTATACTGTCAGCTCCTTGAAGTACGAGAGTATAAGATCCAAGTAATGTTTGGAGCATAGATAAGGATAGTATACAAATACAGGGGTCGATATTGCAAGGGATGGAGGCCACCGAAAGCTTGAAGCATGTAGAGGAGCCAGAATTGGTCAACAATGATTGATATACAGGAGTCTAAGAATTCTTTGAGAATGAGGTGGAATCATCCTTTTGTGATGACATGTTTATCGACCTTTTAGTATATACGGAGTTGTGCAGGAGATTGACATGGGACCATAGGGTACTTCATACTTGGAGCATCCACCTACTCAATTCGTTGACAAATTGCTTATAGGGATATATAAGATATGCATTTTAAGTAAGATCATTTTTTAAAGATTTATATTACCATGCTTTGTATGATTTATATTGATTATTTTAACATCAATTTTTCTCTGTAGGTGACCTTTGTGGATATTTAGATTAGCACGATGATGAGCAACGAGGAGCTACACGAGATCTTCACACATATGTACGCCTCTAGATCAGATGGCTAGATTTAGAGATCTGTCACACCTATGGGGATGTCTACTCAGGTCACTCCAACTTTTTCTCAACTGCTTGCATGTGGAACCTCTATGGATGCTACTTCGAGAGATACTATCCTCGTAGCTACACAAGATGTACAGGGGTCTCCTAGATATGCCTAGGAGCGTGGTCGCAGGTGGGAGAGGACACATCTTAGGCATACCCCCCGGAGGGGTATGGATACCTTGTAGATGATAAGAGAGGAGCCTTCATCATGAATGATGAGGGGAGGAGGGTGATGGCTCGTATGAGAGAGTTGCGCCAACAAGTTTCTCGGCACAACGTCTTGGATCATTGGAAGAACATATTGGAGGGGAGCAAGGACTACATAGTAGCATCCTTGCATGAGGAGTTTTCGGTACCTGCAGTAGATAGGTTTTCAATAGGCTGGATGATGGAGTGCATGCATGCGTACATGCCACATAGACAATCGAACCCACGCAAGGCACTTAACAGTAAGGCCTTAAAGCCCGAGTGGCTAGACGCGGACGATTGGCGCCGACTCAAGGAGGAGGCTACAGATTTTCCAAGATGTTGGAGACAGTAATGTGAGGCGTCAAGGGCACGACTGGAGGCAGGAGTGTTCCATCATATTGGGAGTGGCTGCCACAAGATATATCTAGAGGGCTTTGTAAGTTTTTATTTTGTTCTACTTGCTTATTTTTTTGCAATATCCCTTGTACTGACAATCATGTTTCTAACAATTGTATCTTATTTTCTTTGCAGCACTCCATTATAAACCGCGATCCCACCGGTCTAAAGACTTGATATATAGAGAGACACAATCTCATTGCATTGATCGACTGATTGTATGGACACGGCGGCTCTCTAAGTCACTCATCTTTCTTATCTGTAGTCACTAAATTTAATTAAAATGCATTATTGTATGGTGGACTGATGTGTAGTTGTTTATTTTTTTGTAGAGTTCATTCAATGCTCCTTTGCAGTGGAACAAGGTTTTGAATGGCGAGGATCTATAGCTCGCCCTTGGATCCGTGAAGCTCACGTACTCTTCTTTTTTGGTCACGTGATTTGTGTCCGCATTTTCTATGTAGTAGTAGTATCTTGCCATGATTGTACCATCGCTTTCATTACATGATCATGTATATATTTCATGTATTAGTGTTATGATTCAAGCACACTTTGCCTTCATTTACACGATTGTACACATTACTGAAACTCTATTGTATGTCCCAAATAAAGCACATAGTGCTATTTGTGGCACGGCAGGTTGCTACCCTGCCACAATTTTTTTTTCCCTGTTACCGTCGCTATTAGCGTCGCAAACTTATTGCACACATTGCTATTAGCGTTGCAATATGCGTTGCAAAGCATCGTTATCTGCATCAGTATCAGCTAATACTGACGTAGATAACGATATTGATACACCGACATCGTCATGCATATAAATTTTTTTAAATCAATAATATTTTTAAATTATATAGATCCACTAAAATAGTAATAACTTAATTAGTGCAATCATACATATCAAAATTGCGAATCAACATCTAAAAAACTCTAAACTATATGTATTATATTCTAAAGGTAAAAGGATAGTATCTATCATTATAGGCAAAAACTAGTTTATCAAAGTTCTTGATAATATTGTAATATAAAAAATTTTGGTTAAATCTAAGATGTGATTGTAAAGGTAGTGATACCAATGGGCCTACAACTAATATGCTCTTTTGTTCCTCAAGATTCAAGTGTGACCTTAGAATCATGTAGCCTATCACAATCTAGAAGTTTGATTTATACAACAAGCATGCGAGGTTTAGAAAGTACAATGTTTATATTATTACCTCAAAGATGCAAAGATTATAGGGTCTAAGAAATATGCATTCTCAAATTGAAGTATGTGTATATTAAACTTCCATAACTTTTGGATATATAGTCCATCTATGTCACATATCTTTATTGTTATGACACCAGAAAGTTAATCTTAAGTCTATATAATATTATCCCATAGCAACACAAAAAAAAAAATTATGTTTAGTGGCCAAATCATGAATTCAAACTTTTGGTTCCTAGAAAACAAGCATATCAAATTTAGTATTGTATTTCTGCACAATGAAATATCAACCCTCTCACTTTGAGACATCTTTAAAACAAAGCTTGAAACCTTGGGCTTGATAGTTTTTAGGTTGACCTTGTGAGAAAGAGAGTTCTCTGACTCTCTTTGATTAGCAAACCTTGGTCATGTGCTCAAGCTTATATCAACCCTCCCTAGAGTTTCTCTTTGGGACAAATGATTACCTTAACTCTCCCTTTGAGATATAGGTATATATATCACACACATGATCAATGTGTACATGATTTAAGAGCTCAACCAAAGACATATATGATGGGTGATGTGGATAAATATATAGCCCCTTATTATGTAAAAAACCTTTACTGCACTACCAATTGATAAAAGCCATATAATAAATGAAAAGGGAACCAAACCATGAGCATCTATGTTATCATCCATGGGTCAAATATTCCAATAAAAATAAATTTCATTTTGTACATTGATGATGTAGACAATTATATAATACCTTAGTGAATGAACACTTTAATCACTAATATACAATACAAGCCATGAAAAACAAAAAAACAAAAGGAATCAATATTGTGAGCATTTGTATCATCATCAATAGCAATATGACATATAGTCATTCATTCATGGTATAATGTTTGATACCATATAAGTACTAAAGTTATTGTTGGTATATAGATAAATTATAGCAAGTGTCTACTTAAAAATGCTTGATTCCATTAGTGCCTTTGTAACATGAGCATTCTTGTCATAATACTAGCATGTGTTATAGCTAAAAACATAACCAAAAGATTCACAATGAACTTTTAATCATTCGTTACATAGAATCCATGCCAACATGGTTCTTTCTCACTCCCTTGGGAGGGCTAGAGGTGCATCCCCTTGTGGATGTTTGCTTGTTTATGCCTTATCCCAATAAAAAAGATATAACATGGTACATATTCACACCCTACAAGCCTCTCATTCTTGTAGTGTATGGAGAAATGCTTAGCAAAATATGGGTGGCTTGAGAGCATCTTGTGACATTGAGGTTAACACTAGACATGTCAATTGGCTTCTTGAGGTGGATCTTCCTAATAAGGGTGAGACTATGAGAGTTGGATTTTAGGAGCCCAAGAAGCGTCAAAGACTAAATTTTCATGAAAAAACAAACGATGGCGAATGGTTGAGCTAGAGTTTCCCTAGATGTATTTCAACGTCGGGAATCCAATGCAAGTCTCGGTTCGTCGATCGGAGGTCGTTTAACCCCCCATTTAATCCATGCAAGGTTTGGCGTTATAAAGTAGCTACTAGATTCAAACGCCATAAAGTACGTGACAGGGCCCAACTTTATAGATTTCAATGCCACGAAGCCAACCGTCCAGTCGAATCACGAATCGGAGTCCATTTGCACCCCCAAACATGTCGAAAACCCTTCCGCGACAGTGTGAGTGGTTTTTTTGAAGTAGACATTTTATAAATAAAATGAAATGAAACTCTAAATGAAAAAACATGCAAAAATATCGCGAGATACAAGGAGGGGAATTTATTGATTAACGCTCCTTTTTTGGAGATGTATGTGCCTCTTGGATGCTCAATCATGTAGAGAGAGAAGGGAAGATCCCTGATCTGTGCAGAGTGGGCAATATTTTGATGGTAACCATATGTAATATGATGAAGGGAATGAAATTTGGATTTTTAGTCTTTCTCTCTCCTCCTTCCTCTCTTCTCTTCTGGGCTGTTCATATGCATCAATGAAGGAGAGAAGGGGGTGGGGGGTGATGACAATTTTGAAGCAAACGATGCTAATGGAGTAGTAGAGGATTTCGATCGGGGTTCGAGAGCGTGTCAGTGGCAAGAGAGAAGCGTCAGCAGCCTCTCAATCTGAAGATATGCACCTTGAACATGTGGGTTTCTATGAGTAAGTGGTCTTTTTCTTTGTTTGATTATTGATCTTGGTTACATATACTGAACTATCTTTGAAATGAAAGAAAAAACCATAAATTTTGATGAGATAGTAATCTTTTCTCAAAACACGTAGAACACGTAAAGTGTGATTTTTGACGAAATCATGGAAATTGAGCGTTTTAGTAAGTGTTTTGAGTTCCCATGGAGTAAAAATGAGTGGTTTTGATCAGTGGGAGCTCACAAGTCTGATTTTCCATAAATGTTTTAGAAAAAATAGGAATAAATAGAGAAAAATAAAAAAATTAGTTTTTTACGATAAATAATTAGATAAAAATATGATTGATATTTGTGAATGTTTAGCAAGATTTAGGCATGGGGATTAAGCCTCAGCTCATCCTTGTTTTTTCTGTTTTAGTGCATTTTTATTACTTTCCATATGAAAAAATGACATACAAATGAACTTTGAACCTATGCAACGTGGCAAAACCTAGCCGGTTAGGGGGAAAAGAGATTGTAAAAGTGAGAGTTTTATGGAAATACATAAAATTCTGATTCATTTGGTTTATGCATAGCATATAGGCCGATAATCATTTAAGTTCAAGGAGACTAGTAGCATGAGGAAACTTGGTGCTAGTCTCTAGCAACGCCACAATAATGCGTAGCCTGAAAATCATTAAAGGATTTTTTGGCACACCACGTGGCTGATTTCTAATCATAGAATATTTTCGTACAATGGTCATACACTTTTGCATTTTACATGCCACATGGTAAAATCCTAGATGCATAGCACTTGTATACCAAACATTGACCAACGCTGAGAGTGTGAGGATGTCCTTGCTATAGGTTAGATGAGTGGTTCCTTGGGGTAAGTTCACCGAGAAAATATCAAATCCTAGATCGTTCAATAAATCAAAGAGTGGAGCTTGTATATTTGTTCTCTATGTTGGAGCAGTGCATCAAGGGGCCCATCCCCGAGATGTAGGAGAGATGTAGAGTGGGGCTGTGGTGTTTCAATCACGAGGTTGTCTCCTATGTATGTGATACATGGTATATTATACCAATGTGTATGGGATCTCCCTCTAAGGATTAGGGGAAGGCAAACGTTGGGACCGTGTCCTATTACAAATGCAATATTGATATTAGAGCTTAGTAAAGTGTGTCCCTTAGACGCTCCTGGCGTGTGGGGTGTCTTGTGTGTCTTAGACGTCCGACTAGTGCTAGAGAGCTAGTGTGAGCCCTATTTTAGGTCCCGACAAACTATGACACTAGCATTTTATATTTATGCAAATAGTAGAGCTCATTAGTTCATCAACCGACTTTTCTTAGGGACTTGTTGCTAGGGATAACCTACCTCATATGATCAATATTGATATTTCAATCACGCTTTGAGAAGAATAGTGGACATAAGTCTCTATCAATTGATATCCTAAATGGTCTCATACACCTCAATCGAGAGGTACAATCTTGACTAAGCATTTTCATTTTTTAAAAATATCACCACAATATAGTGGAGTTTCTCGTTACTTAAAGGCACTATATCAGTTCCTTGTGCTCCCACAAGTTCTTCCAACATTTGATTTCATTTAAAGAGAGATAATATAACAATTTAGGATTTTCGTCAACAACAAATGTATCCTTCTTAAAGAGGGCCAGAACATTGAGCAAAATAGACAATCAATGTTAGGAATCCGTCCTTGCCTAACCATCTATCCAAAGTTGAGTATCCCAAAATGTCATGTGATTTATCCTCATATAGTACCCCAAAACTCACATGTTTTCTTCATGTCACCTAATTGGCCCCTTTACATGTGATCAATGGATACCTTGGCAGCTTAAGAAGAGATCAATTCTCATATGATTTTTGACCAAACCATCAAGAAATCCACTTATTGGTATATGATAATAAGCCTCATTACATTAAACTTGAAGGCAATCCAAGACACTAATTGATTTATTTATGGAAATGGAAGAAGAGATAGAACACTTGACTAGATACTTTGGATTTGTCAATGGGTGTCAAGTGAAGGCCTCTAACCTACATATGCAAGATGATGCACCCTTTTAGTTCTAATAGAATGAAAAAGGGCAAAGATGATGGATTTTATTAAATTCTTAAGGGGTTTTATGTGCTTTTAGGATGCATACACAAGGTTGGTAGCAACATTCCTTTTGCCACCATTTTGAGGAAAACCTGGCCGTTCATTTTGAGGTAGACCTATTATAACTCAACCAATATTGAGAGAGAGAGAGAGAGAGAGAGAGAGAGAGAGAGAGAGAGAGAGAGAGAGAGAGAGAGAGAGAGAGAGAGAGAGAGAGAGAGAGAGAGGGTGCTTTGAGCTATGCTATGATCATTGATCCATCTACCTCCTCGAGAAGAAAAAATATTGGAAGGTTTGCATGAAGATCCTTAAGGAGATAGATTTAATGATTTTATTTTATTTTTTATTTTTATTGGATAATTATATTTTATATATGTTTATATATGAATATTTATTTGTTTTGGTAGATGAATATGTTTGTCGAAGGAGAAGAAAGGTTTCAAGAATTTCAAGATTATACAACAAATCAAATATATATATCTAAGTTAAATTTCATTTTCACTACATATTTGTATTTTTAATATCTTATTTTATTATTTACTTTGTTAAAATGTGTTATTACTAAAAGATGTTGAAAATGAAGATGAGGATCTTGATGTGGAAAGTTGTGCAAGCTTTTCAAAGTTGTTGTTACATAGTTTAACAAAAAGCTGAGTATATTATTAAAAAACTATACAACAAAGCATCAACAACTCAAGCAAAGATAAGGTATATGCTAGTCAAGATGTTAGGACATGTAGTGAGTCAAGATGCTAGGACATGTGGTGAGTCAAGATGCTAGGACATGTGGTGAATTTATTTTCAAATACAAATTTATATAGATGAGAAAAATGATGAAGTAACGTGAAAGTTTCTAAGAAATCGAAAGGTAAATATTAATATTTATGTGATGATTATATTTACATAACATTGTGAAATTATAAATGTGATTTAGTATTTAATTATCTATATGTTTATTTTAGTCAAATAATAAAATAATGAATCAATTGCAATAAATAATCAAAAAAGTAAGTAACAACATCAAAGAAAAGAGATTAAAGATAATATACATGAATTTTGTATTTTCATAAGTTTTACATTGGAAGAATAATCTAATTTGGTTATTTTATTTGGGTTAGGAATGTAGGGGTCTTTCAAATCCAAGCATTGAAATTGCTATTTTTAGTGATATTCAAAGGGTAACTTTCTTGAGACTTAGTTTTTATTTGTACATGGTATTCGTTTAAAACTATAATAATATCAATATGTATTTTTGAAAATCATAATTTATTTATTTTAAAATATTTTATATTAATCAAATATTTTGTTTTATTTTTTAATGGAGCTTGATATGACGAAAGAAAGTATGGAGATGGCACTTTTAAAGTACCTCGGTGTGCATATGGTTCATTGTAAGAAGCTGGGAATAACAAATTAGTGTTAATAATATTGATATTATGCCATGTCACACTAACATTGGTATAAAAGGAGAGAAGATGTAAATTTTCACATCTTTTTGACACATTAATACAATTACAGTCTTTCTCTCCCTTCTTGCTCACAGCTTCTATGGCTTCCCCTTCTTTTCTGTCTTTCTCTCTCTAAATCTAGTCTTTCTCTCTCCTCGTCACTCTTTCTCTCTCTCTTCCTACAGTCTTTCTCTCTCTTCTGCAGTCTTCTCTCTCCTCTTTCTCTCTCCCTAGTTCTCTCTCTGACAAGTGGTATCAGAGCTTGAGTCTTTGATCCATTCTTTTCTTCCATTTTCAGTCCCATTTTGGACGTACGAAACATGTGGTTTATGCGGGGGATGAGCGGAAAGTGTCTGAGAACTTTTTGAGGGATGGTTTGCCCTTGCAAGTCCTGTCGATACCTGTGAGCACCACACTTTGGACATGTCTCCATAGTCTCGTATTCTTCTCGAAACAGTATGCAATCGTTGATACATGCATGGATGTTATTGTAGTCCATGCCAAGCTTCCGTAAAACATGTCGTGCATCATCACGAGACTCAAGCATGGTATTTGCAGGTGGTAATATATGATATTTCAATAACCTGAAAAAAATCATAAAACACCTTGAAAAAGCACAAATGTTTGTAATAATAGTGTCAAAAAAAAAAAACAATGAAGCCTATGTGCAAGGTACCTGAATAACTCGGTCACACTCGTATCGCTCCACCCGTATTTTGCTTGCACACTTAAGAGTGCAAGCAATTTCTTCAACCGAGATACTCGGCACCCATCATATAATGGTATGGATGCTTCCTCTCTAAGCGGATCAGATGTCTCGATATCCATGGGAATCAATGCATCGATCATTGCCTCCATCTCAGGCTCCAAGATTGTAGGTAGGTCTGGAAGGTTGTCTGTCTCCTCTGGCATTGACGATATAGATTGGCCTTGCGAGTGGTGGATTGGCTCCTGCACTTCATCCATCGCACGCCCACGAACTCTTCTAATTGGGCGCAAAGGGTGCACTCCCCCTTGGGACGAGACATCACCTCCCTGGATAGAAAATTTTCCAACAAGACCCAATCTTATTAT
Source organism: Lygodium microphyllum (assembly GCF_053477565.2). Classification (NCBI taxonomy): domain Eukaryota; kingdom Viridiplantae; phylum Streptophyta; class Polypodiopsida; order Schizaeales; family Lygodiaceae; genus Lygodium; species Lygodium microphyllum. The sequence goes on along the minus strand of NC_141160.1, from coordinate 41,160,380 downwards.
GTATGGTTCTCAATTAGCTTGCGAGTACAATGCATGATTAATATTAACTTCAAATTACCGTTTGCTGAAAATCCGCAATCACCTGATCAATGATCTCAGATTGAAACTCGCCAAATCGTCGTACGTGTTCTATAGACAATCGGCGATTTCGTCTAATTGCCAACTTGCATTGAGAGTAAGGACATGGGACACGCTGATTAAGATACACCTCGTGATCTTGAACAATAAGACCTTCTTCGTTTTCCATCTTATCTACATTACAACAAACGAGGCTCAAATGGATAGCTTTATGGAGATGTATATCAAGTTGCAAGTTGACCATAAGCTCTTGCTTGAGAGGTTTTAGCCTCTGCAAGAGCTTGAGAAGCAAATTTTGTAAAACATTGAGGTTGATATTGATGCATCCATAGTGTTGAAATCTAAACTTCAAGATATAAGAAATGCTTTACTTATTGATGTAAAGAATGCATTGGACATAGTAGTTGAGAGATTTATTGATGTTATATCTCGGCCATATACCATGCTCAAGGATTTGTTTGTCCCGGTAGATAATTATTCATTATTGTAAAAAAAAAAGCATTGGTTCATAAGGTTCATGAGTCGAAGACTAAATGTTTGGACTTGACTAAAAGATTGAATAATGCCTTAGATGCTAAAAGGAAAAGTGATGAATATGTTACTTCATCATTGCAACAAAAAGATTGGTTCAGACAAGGATGCTATGATTAATGAAGTTCTTCACGAGGTGAATATAGAGTTGAAGGGGATGGAACACAATTCTTCTTTGGGATTTAATGGTGATCAGTCAATTATTGAGGTGTCTTCTTGTACAACCATTATACCTTATATACCTAGCTACGGTCTCTAGGTTATGTACTTCGAGTATCTTAGAGGGGCTCTACTAGGATTACTTATACAACTGCACTAGAGGGCTTTGAGTGTAAGTAATCCATTTATGAGCATCATTGAGGATCTCTTAGTCTAATAATAAATCAGTCTCAACAAAAAGCATCTTAGAAATGTGGTTTTTTTGTCCTAGGTCCATGTATTAAAATTAATGCCATCTATGAAATTTATCAACTATAATAATAAAATTTGTTTCAATCAATTCTACTCATAGTCATAACATTTGAAGAAAATATCCTATGCTCAATTTAAGGGATTCTTCTTCTATAGCAATACTTTTGGGTTCATTTTGATGAAGTACCATAATGACCATTAGCTAGGGTATCATTTTCTTTTAGTCCTTCCGTTGATTAGTTGGCATGATTTCTAATTTATTATGCTTATAAAGTTAATAAAAAAACAACGAATTATGCATATCACAATTAGATCCCCTACTTGGACATTATGAAGGATATGACCAATTTTAAGCCATCTTAAAGAGTCACCAATGTACATGGCCCATGGCAAAGCACATTGCATACCATTACCGATAAGTCTATTATCGTGCATCTTAAATCTCCTAATTAGACTTTATAAAGTGTATGAATAATTTTTAGCCCTCTTAAGGAGTCAATGTAATGGTACCCATAAAAAAAACAAAGTGCATACGATTACCATAATCATGGATATGTTATCGTTCCAATATATGTTATCTTTCTCTTTCTCTCCCTCTCTCTCCCTCTCCCTCTCTTTCTCTCGCATTTTCTCTTCCTCTCACAATATATCCTAACACTCTCCAAAAGAAAAAGGGAGAGGGAGAGAGAGAATGCACTCTCCCTCCCTCTCCCTCTCCCTCTCTTTCTCTTTCCCTCTCCCTCTCCTTCTCCCTCTCCCTCTCTCCCTCTCTCTCCCTCTCCCTCTCCCTCTCCCTCTCCCTCTCTTTCTCTCTTTCTCTCTCATTTCCTCTCCTAAACAAGCAAAAAAGAAAGTGATTTAAACCTTAAATAAGCAAAAGGGAGAGGGAGAGAGAGAATGCACTCTCCCTCCCTCTCCCTCTCCCTCTCTTTCTCTTTCTCTCCCTCTCTCATTTCCTCCCCTTCCCTCTCCCTCTCCCTCTCTTTCTCTCCCTCTCCCTCTCCCTCTCCCTCCCCCTCCCTCTCCCTCTCCCTCTCTTTCTCTCTTTCTCTCTTTCTCTCTCATTTCCTCTCCTAAACAAGCAAAAAAGAAAGTGATTTAAACCTTAAACAAGCAAAAGGGAGAGGGAGAGGGAGAGAGAGAATGCACTCTCCCTCCCTCTCCCTCTCTCTCCCTCTCCCTCTCTCTCCCTCTCCCTCTCTCTCTCTCTATTTCCTCTCCTAAACAAGCAAAAGAGAAAGTGATTTAAACCTTAAACAAGCAAAAGGGAGAGGGAGAGAGAGAATGCACTCTCCCTCCCTCTCCCTCTTCTTCTCTTTCTCTCCCTCTCTCATTTCCTCCCCCTCTCCTCTCCCTCTCCCTCTCTTTCTCTTTCTCTCCCTCTCTCTCCCTCTCCCTCTCTTTCTCTCTCATTTCCTCTCCTAAACAAGCAAAAGAGAAAGTGATTTAAACCTTAAACAAGCAAAAGGAGAGAGGGAGACTCACCGATGAGATATGGCGAGTGTGGGGCGGCTCCTCTTTGCGATGAAGGATCCTCCTCTCCTTCGCGAACAACGGCGGCGGCGGCGGCGGCGGCGGAAAGTCTTCTTCCTCTCCTTCTCTCACCACGGTCTCTCTCTCCCTCGCTCTCGCTCTCAAAATACAAAACATGAAAATGCGAAATAAAGCCACGCTCGATTTCGGCCTGCTTTTTTCCCTGTGGACCGTCGCTATTTGCGTCGCTTTTGACGCCGATACCCACCGTCGCTACCAGCTCAAATCCTTGTAGTGAATTTTCTAGATAAGGAAACTATCATATGTAGGAAAATTTTCCCATGTAGGGAGACAATAAAATTTTCTTATGCTGGAAAATTCCCACACAAGGAAATTTTCTTACATAAGAAGGGAAAAAAAGATGCTAGGATTGCTAATCAAGATGCTAGGACATGTGGTGAGTTAAGATGCTAGGACTGCTAGTTAAGGAATACATAGAAAATCTAAAAGACGAGCCTTTGATTCCTTGATTATTCAAACCTTCTATTTGGACAAGTCTCTCCCTTATATAGTTTGCTACTAGTTGTGATATTCTCTTTTCCCATGTTGTGTCAATGGTCATAATTGTTAATGTCGTTGTCATCTCCTTAATGCATTGTTGGTGCCCCTTGCTTTATATGCTGCTAACTACCACCACCTTTACAAAAAACAAGGCATCCATCTCAACCAATGCCCCTTTGGTCATCCCCATGTAAAGCTATTTGATAGTGAAGGATGTGTAGATGGTATTTAGAACATTTACCACACATTCCACCAGCTACCACTCCTGAATTCTTGATGGATATATGTATGTTAATATCAAAGGATATCGGTTGCATGATAAATAAGAAATGTTAGCCTTCATTTATAATAAAAAGTAGATGAAATTGAAGTGAGTGATCTCAGAGTGAAGGCATACAATCGAAAGCAAGAGCTATGGTGGGGGGGGAGAGAGAGAGAGAGAGAGAGAGAGAGAGAGAGAGAGAGAGAGAGAGAGAGAGAGAGAGAGAGAGAGAGAGAGAGAGAGAGAGAGAGAGAGAGAGAGAGAGAGAGAGAGAGAGAGAGAGAGAGAGGATGTGGAAACTCCAATTGCCACATTGTGTGTATTCAAATGTCACTGAAAGAATAAAGAACGAAGTGACAGTAATGGACATCTGCTACCCACAGTGTATAGGTATACAAGTACGATGAGTGTAGTAATAGAGAGGTGGCTAGACACAAGCACATTTACCCCCAACAAAAACTAGAATGCACTAATAGTTGGGTATATGAAGTGGGATATTAGCGGCACTAGAATCAAGGTGAAACTCCTTATGCATGAAAATATGTTACATGTGAACTTATTTGATTTTCCTCTTGGAACCACCAAGTCTAAAATCCATCACTTTGCCTTTCTAGCATGATAAGAAAGGATTGGCTATTGAGAATCTCTTCCGATTTCTTTGCTGCGTGAATATTTAACATCCTTTCATTATAGTCAAGAGAATCCACCTATCTTGCTCATCGAGTGTATAATAAGTGACTATGAATCAATTGAAGCACTAGGTCTTCTGGATCAAGAAGACACCTCTATGGCATAGAAAGATGGTGAGAAAAAATGTCACAACTCTATAGAAACAGAATTTGTATCCTTTTTCATTAATTTGTCTATATAATGATTTATTAAATTTATTTCCTTTGCACTAATTAGATATAAAGAAAAGTGCATTGGAGCTGGCCACTGATGAGTGGTCACAGGTTATGGTGGACCCACGCGGTGGGTTAGAGAAAAGATAGTTCATACTTCCAACTATATGACCCGATTGGGCGCCTGTGACTAGAACTCACGCATATCAGGGTTAGACTCGCACACAGAAAGGATTGATGCCTTGAAGTGTGGGCTAGATCCACCAGAACAGACAGCTACAATCAACAAGATGGCATGATCATGAAATGCTTGTATAATGTGCATGTGTGGGCTGAAAGCTTAAAATGCACATTTCTTTGCATAGGAAAGTCACATGAAGATTCGGATACCATTTTTGCGATGTACACGGAAAAAGCTTTCATATGATACCCATATTGGGGGGGTCCCTAAATTTTAGGAGATCCCTAAATTTTAGGAGGTCCCTAAATTTTAGGAGCATCGAATTAGCCTAAAAATGCTAGTCCTAAAAAATAGGGATGTCATTCTAAAAATAGTAAGTTCTGTAATCTGACTGTGCTTACTAAATTTGGTTGTTTCTATTCTTGACAGTATTCAACCCAAAAAGGAAGGCCATAGAGAAGAGACAAGTGTCAAGACACTTGTCACACAAGTTTCCAAGTGTCCCACCACTTGTCACATCTCATGACATGTGGCTGGACACTTGTCTTGTGCTACTCCACTTTCCCCTTTTGTACTAGCTCTCCCCTCTCCTATAAATAAGAGCTCGTTTTTCTTCATTGATCATCATTTTTCTTTGCTGTAAACTCATGTACAGCACCCACAGATAGCCAGAAACTGGCCCCATCCATCCCCATCATCATCCCCCACTTCTCCATTATCAAATTCCTCCATATTCCCTCTTCTATCACTGCTGTTTTACAAGACAGCAAGCCTGTAAATTCATTACAGCACCTCCTTCTCGAGCTCTTTCTTCCATTTTAGCTACAAGAAGCAAGCCCTATCCATGTACTGCTGATCAACGATGGAGAAAGGCTGATTTCCCCTTTTTCTTCTCTCATATTGTAAAGAAATCAGTTCTTATCATTGCATAATAGATAATGCATGTGTGTTTGTACATCTTTGCATGATCTTGTGAGAGTGAGAATTACCTTTTTCTCACTCTCAGGTTGATTGTAACTGAGCTCTTCCCTAAGGGACTTGGGTTGAGCAGAAATACATTCCTTCGGGGGGGGTTGCCCATCTTCAACCTCAATCTTGTCTCCATTACTTTTACATTTTCATGGCTATAATTTTGTGAGTAATTTTCATTTTTAGCTTTAAGTGTTCATTCTCTTTTATATTAAATCTTGAAAACAAGCGAATATCATAATTGTTAAGCATACTACGTTGTTCGGGGCGTTTACAGTGGTATCAGAGCTTTGGCTCGGTCCTCACCCCCAACACTGGTAGTGCTTACAACTATAAGTTTGTTTGTTTTCAGCCCTTGCATTGAGTGCTTGAGCATATTTTTTTCTTTAGTCTCAATGGATCAATCGAGTGCTATCCTTCAAGCCATTCAAAGTCTTAGAGAGGAGAATCAGCAAATTCGTGAGCAACTTCTCAAACTAGAAAAAGTTGAGAATCCCAAAGAATTCAAGGAAAGAAGCCCATCTACTTCAAGGAAACAAAGCCATACCAATGAAAGGAGCCGATCAAGAAGTCCAACTACTTCTAAGAGGCAGTCCCATTCTACTTCAAGAAAGAGATCGCGTCGAAGCTCATCCTCTTCTTCAAAGTCATCTGGCGCCTATTCTGATGGATCCTCTTCTAGTAATGAAGAGTCACACCCTTCTCGTGGAAGACCTCATCATCGTCAAAGGCGTCGACATTCTTCACCCTCGTCTCCATCTCCATCCCCATCAAGCACTTCATCATCTTCAACCTCAAGATTCGAGCATGGACGAAGGCATAAGAAGAAGAAGAAGACTAAGTCACTATCTCAACTTGAAAAGAAGATCAAGTTCAGTATGTATGATGGTTCCCGAAATCCTGATCTTCTTCTGAAGTTTATTCGTCAATTTCAAATTTTGTATGGTCGTGACGAGTATAAAGAAAAAGAAAAGATTAAGTTTGCAGCTTTACATTTAACCGACTTAGCCCATACTTGGTGGACGGGGTTGGAATATGATCATGCTGCCCCAAAATCATGGCGGTCCTTTGTTTGCCTGATACAAAGCCAATTTCTTCCTGTTCATTTCAAAAGAGATGTAAAAATGGAATGGGATCGGCTTTGGCAAAGGAAAAATGAGTCACTTGGTGACTATACCAAGAGATTTTGGGAGCTACTTTTGAAGGTCCAACATTTCAAGAAGATCAGCAGTTCGGAAAAGCTTAGGAAGTTTCAAGGAGGTTTGCATTTTAAACTTCGTACTGCTCTTAATCATTATCATTGTTCTAGTCTCAGGGAACTCATTGACCATGCTGAGACATGGGAAATGGAGCACAATGGCAACAAATCATTCCAAAAGAATGATAAGAAGAGAGTAGCTGATGATGAGGAGTATTCAGCCCCAAATGAAGGACAAAAACAGTGGCAAAAGCAGCCATCAAATCAAAAGAAGATGAAGCCCTATGCACCTCCTAATGCTCCTCAATTTCGCTCCAATCTATACCCACAAGCAAAGCAACTTTCCGAAGAAGAAAAGCAACGCTTCATGAAAGAAGGAAAGTGCTTTAAAAACGTAGACATCTCCTTCTACAAGTGATCTTCAAACAGAGATAGTAAGCTCCATATCTCAAAAGCTTTAAAGATTTGAATTAAAGCTTAGTGATAAGCTTTATAAGAAGCTTATAAAAGCTTCAATTCAAAAATTTCACGACAGGCGGCAAGAGGATGTTCAGAACGGCGTCGATTCCGTTGATGACGTCCTTCTGTCCACGAAAATCAGCTTTGTTATTAAAGTTCCTAAGCTACTAAGTTACTCCAAGTCTTCCAAGTTCTCTTCCTTCTGCAAGTCACCTAAGTCCACAGAAGTCAATAAAAGACTTACTTCAACCACTCCCATAAAGGTTGTTCACATAGTATTGCTCTCTGGAAGACCCTGTCCCTATTTGCAGACTTGCTGAACGAGTTTCAGCAAACACAGAAGGTCATATGCAGTTTATACGCAATTTCTACGAAGACAACGAATACCGCAATCGCAAAAGACAAATACCATAAAAGCCAAACAAAATTTATAAGCCTTGTATACCCGCCTTTGAGCTACGCTCATCCCGCTAATCAAATTTCGAGAGTGTGAGGTCTTTTGGATTTTACAAGATGACAGAACAATACATGGACGATCTTATGGCTGAAGGTGATTTACCCGAACCAACGGAACAAAAATTGGATTTGCTTATGATGCAGCTCGATGAAGAACGAAGAGCCCGACAAGCTTTGCAAGCTCAATTGGCCAATTTGCAACGAACTACCACCAACCAAGATGGACTGCAACCCAAAGATCTTATATGACGTACCATCGATGCGACATTTGAAGCCCAATCCATCCGCAAAGAAACAAAGATAAGTAAAAGAAACTTCAAATTTCGTACTTTCAATGGATCTTGAGATGGAAAGACTGTACTTGCATTTATCAATCAATTTGATGATTACTTCCATGAAGAGACATATGCTAAGAAAGACAAAATTAAATGCGTCACTAATCATTTAGTTGATAGAGCATCTTTATGGTGGACTGTGGTCCGCAAGAGCAATGATTGTCCCACTACCTGTGAGATTTTCCAAAAGAAATTTTTGCAGAATTTCCTTCCTCCTCAGTTCCATGAAAAAGCCATAAAGCAATGGGATCTTCTACAGCAAAAAGATCGCGAACCTATTTCCCAATACACTGAATGTTTTTGGAATGCCCTACTGCAACTCCGAATGCTCGAAGATGTACCTGAAGCGACTCACAAACGCAAGTTTATGTCTGGCCTACTTGAACGTTTCTATGCTGAAGTCAACATGTTCAAGCCAACAACCCTTGAAGATGGAATTTCCTTGGCTAATGACACTGAAGACAAGATTCGAGGAAGAGACAAGCAACCACAACAATTTCAAACTAATGGTAACTATGGTTCCAAACAATTCAATTCAAATTTTCGAAGATTCAATCAAAGTCATTTTCTTCCATCTTCATTCCGTAAGTCTTGGACAGGACCACCTGCTTTGCCATCAAACACCAATCAAAACCCTAAGCCATCCTCACAGCCAAATCCTAATATTCCTAAACTTTGTTTTTACCAACAATGTATCTAAAGCCAAACCCATAGTTTGTTACAAATGCCATCAACCTGGACATCTAGCAGCCAATTGCCAAACCAAAAAGTCACCTGTCCATATCAATTATCTTGGTGCAATGGAAGAAGAAGAACGTGAGGAAATGCCTGACTTTACAGAAGATGATGACGACATTGCCACTACTTTGGATACTTTGCCAGGTATGCCAACTCCCCATTCTTTGTTGAAAATGAATTGTTTTGTGCATGGTAAAGAAAAGATTATTTTACATGATGATGGTAGCACACATGACTTTATTTCTGCAAAGTTAGTGAAAGAATTGAATTTACAAACTGTTTCTACACATTATCACATTAAAGCTACATTCCTAGGCACAAGATATAATGGAACACAAGAAGTGCATAATTTAGAAATTAAAATTGGTGAATATACTGAACGAAGAAATTTCCTAGTTGTACCTTTGCAATCTAGTGACATTATCTTAGGAATGCCTTGGCGTCATCAGTATAATCCTGACATAGATTATTCTACGCATTCAATTAAAATTTATTTTCAAGGAAAACAAATTACATTGCATGGTATGCACGCTTCCAATAATTTTCCACTGCTTACTCATACTCAAGCTAAACGTGCATTATGTAAAAGTAGCAAATCTTATTTAATATGGGTGAATGAACTTCAAGCTAAAGAAAAACAAATGCATCCTAGGCATGCACAATTTCTTGCTCAATTTCAAGATTGTTTTGCTGATGATTTACCACATGGACTACCACCTTCACGTCCTGAAGATCACAAAATAGATTTAATTCCTGGAACACAGCCACCATGTAAAGCACCATATAGGCATAACCAAATTGAACAGAAAGAAATTCAAAATTAGATAGAGGAATTGCTTAACAGAGGATTAATTAGACCAAGTAGTTCTCCATTTGGTGCACCTGTCTTATTAGTAAAGAAGAAGAATAATACTTATCACATGTGCATTGATTATCGTGCCCTAAATAAAATTACTGTTAAGAATAGATATCCAATTCCTAGGGTAGATGATCTTATGGATAAACTACAAGGATCTGCCATATTCAGTAAGATAGATCTTAAATCTGGTTATCATCAAGTAAGATTGGATAAATCCGATATATTCAAAACTGCATTTAGAACACAATTTGGACACTATGAATTTCTAGTGATGCCTTTCGGTGTAACTAATGCACCTGCTACATTTAGTCGCATGATGAATCACATATTTCTGAAATATCAGCATTGTGTTATAGTATTCTTTGATGATATATTAGTATTCAGTAAAAATGAGAATGAGCATTATGAACATTTGTCTTTAGTTTTCAAGTTGTTAAAAGATAATCAATTGTATGCTAATCCATAAAAGAGTGAATTATTTCAAACAGAAATGGAATATCTAGGTCATATTGTCTCATCAGAAGGTATTAAAGTTGACCCTAAAAAGATAGAAGCAATTTTAAATTGGCCCATACCCAAAAATGTGCATGAGTTACGTTCTTTTCTAGGTCTTGCTAGTTTTTACAGAAAGTTTGTGCGAAATTTCTCATTACTTGCATTACCTTTGACTAAACTTTTAAAGAAAGGTATTGTGTATAACTGGTCTGATAATCAACAAAAATCTTTTGATTTATTGAAACATGCATTAACCCATGCTCCTGTATTACAACTACCTGATTTCAATAGACCATTCTTTTTAGTAGTTACTGATGCTAGTGGATCTGGAATAGAAGCAGTCCTTATGCAAGATAATCATCCCGTAGCCTACTCTAGCTGTAAACTCAAACCATTTGAACTTAAATACTCTACCTATGATAAAGAATTGGTAGCTGTAGTACAAGCCTTACGTCAATGGAAACATTATTTAATGGGTTCCGAATTTATGATCAAAACTGACCAACAAAGCATTAGACATCTCCTTATTCAACCCCAAATATCTGACCGACATATTAAATGGACAGCTTTCATTCAAAGTTTTCATCCCCTTATACAATATCAACTAGAAAAAGAGAATGTTGTAGCCGATGCTTTGAGTAGAAGAGCGACAATTCATAATATTTCTGTGATATCATTTGATTCCCTTATTCCTATGAAAGATACTTATCATTAGGATATTACTTTTCAAGCTGATTGGAATAAATTAGTTGCAAATAATTGGATTCCTATTGATTCACTATCTTACAATAATGGATTCATGTTTTATGAAAAGAGATTATGTGTGACAGTTTCATTTCAATCATTTGTTTTGAATGAGATTCATTGTCCTCCATATCAAGGTCATAGAGGTATTATATCTACTTTGTGTACATTGACTGAAGATTTTTATTGGCCACATATGGACATTGATGTATCTAACTTTGTATTTGAATGTTTAGTTTGTCAACGAGTTAAAAGACACCATGGTAAACAATATGGTTTACTGATGCCATTATCTATTCCATCACGACCATGGGAACAGATTTCAATGGATTTTATCACTGGTTTACCTAAAACTAAAGCTAACCATGATATGATTTGGACTGTTGTAGACAGGTTTAGCAAACAAGCATATTTCATTCCATGCAAGAAAACTCTAACTGTATCTCAAGCTGCTCAATTATTTTTGAAAACTGTTTTCACTAATCATGGTTTACCAAAAGTTATTATTTTTTATCGTGATTCTAGATTTTGTAATAATTTTTGGATTACTTTGTTTGCTAATTTAGGAACAAAGATTGATTTTTCATCTGCATTTCATCCTAAAACAAACGGTCAAACAAAATCTATTAACAGTACTATTTTAGATCTTTTACGTACTTACACTATTTCAAAACCACACACATGGGATACACATCTACATTTACTTCAATTTGCATATAACAATACACCACATATAGCTACAAAGAAAGCACCATTTGAAGTTATTTATGGATATGGATTGTCTACACTTGTTGCGTCATTATCAAACAAAATTTAAACTGCTGATGATATTGCTAACATGCACGACACTATTTTTTATGAAGTTAAAGACATGATTGCCAAAGCCCAGCAATCATATACAAAGCAAGCAAATAAGAAAAGACGGGCCATGAATTTTAAAGTTGATGATTATGTTTGGTTACGAATAGAAAAACGTAGATTACAAAGTGTAGATAAACACCCAGTTGTGAAATTAGCACCTAGATTTTATGGACCATTCAAGATCATACACAAAATCAATGACAATGCATTTGAACTAGAACTACCACAACATTGGAAAATCCACAACACCTTCCATATCAGTTTATTAAGACCTTTTAGAGGCCAATTACCTGTACACCCTGTCTATGAAAACCCACCTTTGCTAGACGATGAGACTGAAATCCTTGAGCCTAAAACTATTATAGATACTGACTTTATGACCACTAGAACTGGCCGTAGATATTCTAGATATTTGGTCAAGTTTAAAAACCATCCTGTTGAAGAGGCCTAATGGATGCACGCTAGAGACTTAAATGCTTTCCCCACTCTGTTAGCTCCACATTGAGCTAATAGCAATTGAGGACAATTGCTGTCCCACCCCGGGGGTATGATGCCAGGAGGCATATTCCACGGTGGATTCCGTGCCATGGTGGATTCCGTGAGGTTTTACGGTGGATTCCATAAACTTTTATTACCGGGGCTCATACACAAAGTGGATTCTTTGTGCGAGAAGTTGATGGGGACGCCTATCCTTTTCGAGCATTTTGTTAATTTAGTATGTACATGGGTGATTCCATAGCGGATGATTCCGCAAAATACATATTTAAATTAATAAACGTTTATGAGTTTAGAGTGCGCACTCATGATAAATTAAGGTTAGAATTGATTTCTAACCAATTTATTTATGTAGCTGAAGACTGCTAGGTATTCACTTTTATCGGTTTAATTGTATTATTTTACTAACGATTGTGAATGCTTCAGTTGATGTGTAGAGATAGCAGCGGTGGTAGTGGAAAGCATTGGAGGATAGCATGTATTCAAATTTATCGTCAATATTTTGATGGGCACATACCTTAGGCATAGCACCTATATTTTGTCACACTTATTTATCAAAGCGCTTGATATTTATTTATTATTTTTGTATGCGCATGGGCGCACGATCTAGATATTTGTATTGGACATTGTATTTGGCTACGCTTGACTTCTTGGGTGCCCATTAGCTTTAATTCTTTATTAGCACAAAAGCAAACTCAAAAGCTAAAGCGTGCTATTTTGTAATTTGGGCTATTATTTGAGCTTGAAGATGATTAATATATGAAATACATGCTTTGTGGAGCGCTCACACAAGGCATAGGGGGAGATTGCATCCAATTGGTCTCTTGTTCATGTCGTGCAAGCTTTCTACATTGATTTGTGTGCAAAAAGTAGAGTTCTGTGCACCAGTGAGTGGTTTTTTTGAAGTGGACATTTTATAAATAAAATGAAATTAAACTCTAAATGAAAAAAACATGCAAAAATATCACGAGATGCAAGGAGGCGTGTTTATTGATTGACGCCCCTTTTTTTGGAGATGTATGTGCCTCTTGGATGCTCAATCATATAGAGGGAGAAGGGAAGATCCTTGATTTGTGCAGAGAGGGCAATATTTTGATGGTAACCATGTGTAATATGATGAAGGGAATGACATTCAGATTTTTAGTCTTTCTCTCTCCTCCTTCCTCTCTTCTCTTCTGGGCTGTTCAGATGCATCAATGAAGGATAGAAGGGGGTAGGGGGTGATGAGAAATTTGAAGCAAACGATGCTAATGGAGTAGTAGAGGATTTAGATCCGGGTTGGAGAGCGCGTTAGTGGCAAGAGATAAGCGTCAACAACCTCTGAATCTCAAGATACCCACCTTGAACATGTGGGTTTCTATGAGTAAGTGGTATTTTTCTTTGTTTGATGAAAGATACTTGGAGGAAATGATTGATGATTATTGATCTTGGTTACATAAACTGAACTATCTTTGAAATGAAAGAAAAAACCATAAATTTTGATGACATAGTAATCTTTTCTCAAAACACGTAGAACGCGTAAAGTGCAATCTTTGACGAAATCATGAAAATTGAGGATTTTAGTAAGTGTTTTGAGTTCCCATGGAGTAAAACTGAATATAAAAATTTGGGCTGAGTGGTTTTGATCAGTGGGAGCTCACAAGTTTGATTTTTCATAACTTTTTAAGAAAGTAATAGGAGAAGAAAGAGAAAAATAAAAATTTTAGTTTTTTATGATAAATAATTAGAGAAAAATATGATTGATGTTTATGAATGTTTAGCAAGGTTTAGGCATGGGGATTAAGCCTCAGATCATCCTTGTTTTTTATGTTTTAGTGCGTTTTTATTACTTTCCATATGAAAAAAATGACATACAAATGAACTTTGAACCTATGCAACGTGGCAAAACCTAGCCGGTTAGGGGGAAAAGAGATTGTAAAAGTGAGAGTTTTATGGAAATACATAAAATTCTGATTCATTTGGTTTATGATAAGCATATATTCCTATAATCATTTAAGTTCAAGGAGACTAGTAGCATGAGGACCTTGGTGCTAGTCTCTAGCAACTCCATAATAACGCGTAGCCTGAAAATCATTAAATGATTTTTTTGCACACCACGTGGCTGATTTCTAATCATAGAATATTTTTGCACAATGGTCATACACTTTTGCATTTTACATGCCACATGGTAAAATCCTAGATGCATAGCACTTGTATACCAAACATTGACCAACGCTTAGAGTGTGAGGATGTCCTTGCTGTAAGTTAGATGAGTGGTTCCTTGGGGTAAGTTCACCGAGGAAATATCAAATCCTAGATTGTTCAATAAATCAAAGAGTGGAGCTTATATATTTGTTCTCTATGTTGGAGTAGTGCATTAAGGGGCCAATCCTCAAGATGTAGGAGAGATGCAGAGTGGGGCCGTGGTGTTTCAATCACGAGGTTGCCTCCTATGTATGTGATACATGGTATATTATACCAATGTGTATGGGATCTCCCTCTAAGGAGTAGGGGAAGGCAGACGTTGGGACCGTGTCCTATTACAAACGCAATATTGATATTAGAGCTTAGTAAAGCGTGTCCCTTAGATGCTCCTGGCTGCGAGGTCGTGTGGGGTGTCTTGTGTGTCTTAGAGGTCCGAATAGTGCTAGAGAGCCAGTGTCAGCCCTATTTTAGGTCTCGACAAAAACTATGACACTAGCATTTTATATTTATGCAAATAGTAGAGCTCATTAGTTCATCAAGTGACTTTCCTTAGGGACTTGTTGCTAGGGATAACCTACCCCATATGATCAATATTGATATTTCAATCACTTTGAGAAGAATAGTGGACATAAGTCTCTATCAATTGATATCCTAAATGGTCTCATGCACCTCAATCGAGAGGTACAATCTTGACTAAGCATTTTTCTTTTTTTTAAAATCACCACAATATAGTGGAGTTTCTCGTTACTTAAAGGCACCGTATTAGTTCCTTGTGCTCCCACAAGTTCTTCCAACATTTGATTTCGTTTAAAGAGAGATAATATAACAATTTAGGATTTTCGTTAACAACAAATGTATCCTTCTTAAAGAGGGCTAGAACATTGAGACAAATAGACAATCAATGTGAGGAATCCGTCCTTGCCTAACCATCTATCCAAAGTTGAGTATCCCAAAATGTCATGTGATTTATCCTCATATAGTACCCCAAAACTCACATGTTTTCTTCATGTCACCTAATTGGCCCCTTTACATGTGATCAATGGATACCTTGGCAACTTAAGAAGAGATCCATTCTCATATGATTTTCCCATGTAGGGAGACAATAAAATTTTCTTATGTTGGAAAATTCCCACACAAGGAAATTTTCTTACATAAGAAGGGAAAAAAAGATGCTAGGATTGCTAGTGAAGATGCTAGGACATGTGGTGAGTGAAGATGCTAGGACTGCTAGTCAAGGAATACATAGAAAATCTAAAAGACGAGCCTTTGATTCCCCAATTATTCAAACATTCTATGCACCAACCATGATCCACATCTACTTGCCATCTATCAGTATCATATAAACCTCGCACAATGACATTAATCTCGGAGCCATGATCCGAAAGAGCAACACAAGGAGTCTCAGTCTCACCAAGCTTAACGAATTTTTTGTAGTCACCCAAGTAGCCCAATAGCTTCAAGAAAAATGGCTACCATGCACCAATCTAGGCGCATCTTTGCTCTCATCATATTGTTCGAGTTGAAGTGAAGGATGAAGAGTCTTTGATGCTTCTTGGGCACTTCTTCCTCCAAAAACGGCCTCAAATACTTCAAGGCCCCCACTCAAAATCAGCTTCTAAAATCCAACTCTCATAGTTTCACCCATATTAGGAAGATCCACCTCAAGAAGCCAATTTACATTTCTAGTGTTAACCTCAATGTCACAAGATGCTCTCAAGCCACCCATATTTAGCTAAGCATTTCTCTACACACTACAAGAATGAGAGACTTGTAGGGTGTGAATATATACCATGTTATATCTTTTTTATTGGGATAAGGCATAAACAAGCAAACATCCACAAGGGGATGCACCTCCAGCCCTCGCAAGAGGGAGTGATCAAGAACCATGTTGGCATGGATTCTATGTGAAGATAGCTTAGCTCACAAGACCAATCAACATCAAACTTTAATTGTACTAGGACTCTCCTCCTCGATAACAAAGCAACTGAGTGTAAGTGGGAAAAAGGCCCACTCATGAGCACACCATGTGCATACTACCAACATTAGGTCCAATTGTCAAGCAAAGTGATGCACTTACCAACATATGAGCCCAAAACCTCATAAGTGTGATCATAAGTATATTCATGAGTGCCCTCTAGGGTTGGGCATATTGATTAGATGTTAGGAAAGATAGAAAATATATTAAACACATTTCGAGCATTGTCCCTAAGCGTTCGAGGAAATTCAAGAGTGGTAGATAAGATCCTTTCACCTTCCTTGATGTTTTTAATATTAGTAACTCCATTCTCTAAGGTGCAATGAGAAAACGATGATAAGCTACTACAAAGAATTTTGTGGAGCTTCAGACCAAGTAGTAGGTGGAATTCAATATCTAGAAAGTGATAATCACAATAAGGAAATGTAGAGGATTAGGGTTGTAGAAATACCTAGAGTAATGCTTGAATTTTGTATATTCTCCTATATACAGAATTTTGAGAGAATATAGGCAATTCTTCATATGTACATATAATTCCCTACTATTATAAGTGGGGAATGACATTCTTGCATTCTCTTATGTAGGAAATTTTGAGAGAACATAGGAATTCACTACAATGATTTATAATTCCATGCTATTAGAAGTGGAGAATCAGATTATCCTATTCTCTTGTATAGGAAATTTTGAAAGAATGTAGTAAATCCTCTCTTTTGATGTGCAATTCCCTACTAGTAGATGTGGGGAATTGGATTCCCTAGTTAAATGTATAGGAGATACATGGATACATACATAGGAAATATCAATGAATTTCCTACATTTCATAAAATTTTCTATATAAGGAATGATTAAAAGTTCCTTGTGAATCCTTTGGTTATGTTTTTAGCTATAACACATGCTAGTATTATGACAAGAATACATGTTTGGTTGGAACCATCTTTTTCTTGGCTCTACAAGAGGGATGCTTTTTGCATAGTAGGCCGTGTAAAAGTTGTAACCAATAAAGTCGACACTTCTAAGAAGATCAGCTTTTTCTCCCTCTGAAAATCTAGGAAGCCTATTTCCTGCTCCTGATCTCATTGACTGTGGATAATCCCCAAGGACGTGCATCTCTGGTGGGTTTCACCGACCGTGCAATGCGTAAAAGAGCCAATCCATCAACTGCATTTGGTGGGACAATCTGAATGACCTCCCCGGGACTTGATGGGGAGGTTTTGGACACGGGCTCCCAACAAGGTCGTTGATAGTCGAAAGCCCTGCACCATCAAAGACTTGGTATTTTTTACTTAAATTAGCCATTTTTGACGTAAATTAGCGGCTTCGCTATTTGTATCGGTACTCTGGCAAAAAAAAGCGGGCCAAAACCCGAGCGCGTCATTTTACACGAACGAACGAAAGAAATAGCGAAACGGAGAGTGAACTACATCTTGCATTTGAGAGGGAGAGGGAGAGAAAGAGAGAAAGAGGGAGAAGGAAAGCTTCTCACCGCCGCCGCTGCCATTTGCGAAGAAGAGGAGGAAGTGTACAGAGGGTGAAGAGGAGCCGCCAAATCCATCCTCGGGCCTTTGCGGTGAGTTCATTGTTCCCTCTAGCTTTGTTTTTGTTTTTTCTCATTTTCTTCTACTTATTTTTATTAAAAATCATGTGTATTGAGAGAGAAAGAGAGGAAATGAGAGAGGGAGAGGAAGAGAGAAAACGAAAGAAGGGACGAGAGAGAGGGGGGAAAAATATTAAACATAATAGAGAAAGATAGAGAGGGAGGGAGGGAGAGAGGAGAATGAATGAATAAAAAACAAAGAGAGGGTAAGATCATGTTCTTTAATTTCTTCTTTTCTTGTTTGTAGTGGTAGTAGTAGTAGTGGTGGTAGTAGTAGAATAGTTCTTTAATTTCTTATTTTTTTGTTTGTAGTAGTAGTAGTGATTCTTTAATTTATGCTTTTCTCATTTTTTGTAGTACTACATGTATGAATACCCAAGCTGATAGCTGAGAATGGTCGACACAGAGTCACATCCAAATGGAATGCGACGGTTCTCAGGTTTCTATGAGTTGCCGTATTAGAGCAACTTACAGATCAACCATTTATTGGATCCCATGCATATTTTCAAGAACGTGGGTAACTTACTATGGGACCACATCATAGGAAAGAGAGACAGTATAGGGGCACGAATGGATTTGAAGGAGGTAGACAAGATGGAGGCACTTTAGCCACAGTGGAGTGTTGATAGTCGCTTGCAGCTACCTCGTGCTCCTTGGGTTTTGTCTACTAAAGAAGAGCGCATTGTGAAGCAAATAGTCAAGTCTATCCGCACTCCGATAGGTATGATGCGTTTTCTGAGGTCCACGTTTTCTAAAGATGACCAATTATCAAGGCTAAAATCCCATGATTGGCATAAGATATGTCAGGTTTGTACTATGAATGGATTGTAAGTGGCCTACGTATTTTGCTATTTGGAGTATAGTTGTTGTTCATAATGCTTCCTCATTTGTGGCAGTTTGTACTACCGATCACGATCGTAGGATGTCTTACTCAAGAAATATGCAGGGCGATTTACAGATTGTCAACTTTAGTGCAATGGATCTCACAAAAGGAGATTAAGACGTCCTCTATTGAATCCGCAAGGTGGGGAGTAGTGGAGACAATCTGCCTCTTTGAGAAATACCTTCCTACCAGTATGCTCATGATACAAATCCACCTTCTTGTGCATCTTATAGATGAAGTGGAGATTGTTGGACCTGTCTATACGTGATGGATGTTCTTCTTGGAGCGCTTCATGAAAACCCTGAAAGGCTTTGTGTGACAACGAGCCCAGCCAGAAGGTAGCATGGCTGAAGGTTGGTTGGTGTTTGAGGTGTTAGTGCATAATTCACAATGGCTACCAACGGTGGATTCACACAATAATATGCTATGGTCGCGCTGAAGGACGATGATAGAGTGACCGGAGATGTAGTGGTTGGAAATGGGGTAGAAAGAAGAATGGATGTTGCAATGAAGGAGAAAGTGAATCGCTTTTGTATGTTGCACCATGCCTCTATGGAGACGTGGCTCGCTAGGTAACAACAAGCTAGGAAAGATCGGGAAGAAGCGCGATCTAAATTTTGACATAGTACACGCCATCGATCGATTCGATATCTCGAGGGCATGGAGGAGATGCCACACTTTATGTCAACACGATGGTTGCATAGAGCATTGACCTCAATGTCTCGCAAAGGAGCGGAGGTCTCAACCGGGGAGTGGAAATTCTCGAGGGGATGTAG
This sequence comes from Lygodium microphyllum, assembly GCF_053477565.2. Classification (NCBI taxonomy): domain Eukaryota; kingdom Viridiplantae; phylum Streptophyta; class Polypodiopsida; order Schizaeales; family Lygodiaceae; genus Lygodium; species Lygodium microphyllum. The sequence continues at coordinate 41,141,020 of NC_141160.1, read as the reverse complement.
TCCAAAGGTGATGACGTGTTTAGGGTTTGTCATATCTATATTTTATATGCGAAAGTAATCGAGTGTTTCAATGTACAATACAAAATATATAGTGCAACATGGTTGTGCAAACGGTATTTCCACATGAAGCGTTTTGACAAAATGCGCTCCACAATAGATTGTGGTATCATAGCAAAGTTCAAGCAAGAGAGCTGACGACGAGCAACAGATCCAAAAACAGTTATAGATGAGATAGAGTATTTTGAAAACTTGCAAAGTATTGTCACGATGGATTATCATAGCTTCTCCATGTTCCTATTTGATGTGCAGTGGTTCAAAGTGGTACTTGAAGGAACTGGAGCAACAATTCGACGAGGTCCATCTGGATTTCTGAAAATAGATTTCGAAAAAAAATGGAAGGATTTTCAGGGCACGTTTATGTTGCCGATCCATTGTAAACAAATGCATAAACTCATGTTTTTTTTTAATTTCATTAGGATACATGTCACAAAAGTTAAATCTCTCTTGTACGTGATTTTGAAAATGTAATTTTTCTATACAAACCCTCGACAACCTTGATGGTGGTATGTTATACTGTCAGCTCCTTGAAGTACGAGAGTATATGATCCAAGTGATGTTTGGAGCGTAGATAAGGAGAGTATACAAATAGAGGGGCCGATATTGCAAGGGATGGAGGCCACCAAAATCTTGGAGCATGTAGAGGAGTCAGAATTGGTCAACAATGATGGAAATATAGGAGTCTAAGAATTCTTTGAGAATGAGATGGACTCATCCTTTTGTGATGACATGTCTATCGACCTTTTAGTATATACGGAGTTGTGCAGGAGATTGACATGGGACCATAGGGTACTTCATACTTGGAGCATCCACCTACTCAATTCGTTGACGAATTGCTTATAGGGGTATATAAGATATGCATTTTAAGTAAGATTATTTTTAAAAGATTTATATTACCATGCTTTGTATGATTTATATTGATTATTCTAACATCAATTTTTCTCTGTAGGTGACCTTTGTGGATATTTAGATTAGCACGATGATGAGCGACGAGGTTCTACAGGAGATCTTCATGCATATGTCTCTAGATCAGATGGTTAGATTTAGAGATATGTCACACCTATGGGGATGTCTACTCAAGTCACTCCAACTTTTTCTCAACTGTCTGCATGTGGCCATCATCATGAATAGGAGAGGAGCCATCATCAAATCAGATCAGATGATAGGAGAGGAGCCATCAAAATGAATGATGAGGGGAGGAGGGTGGTGGCTCCGTATGAGAGAGTTGCGCCAACAAATTTTTCGGCACAACGTCTTGGATCATTGGAAGAACATATCGGAGGGGAGCAAGGACATAGTAGCATCCTTGCATGAGGAGTTTTCGGTACCTGCTGCAGCAGATAGGTTTTCAACAGGCTGGATAATGGAGTGCATGTGTGCGTACATGTCAAACAGACAATCGGACACACGCAAGGCACTTAAGAGTAAGGCCTCAAAGCCCGAGTGGCTAGACGCAGACGATTGACGCCAACTCAGGCAGGAGGCTACAGATTTTCCAAGACGTTGGAGACAACAACGTGAGGCGTCAAGGGCACGACTCCCATCATATTGGGAGTGGCGACCACAGGACATATCTGGAGGACTTTGTAAGTTTTTCTTTTGTTTTGCTTGCTTATTTTTTTGCAATATCCCTTGTACTGACAATCATGTTTCTAACAATTGTATCTTATTTTCTTTGCAGCACTCCATTATAAACCGCGATCCCACCGGTCTAAAGACTTGATATATAGAGAGACACAATCTCACTGCATTGATCAACCGATTGTATGGATGTGGTGGCTCTCTAAGTCACTCATCTTTCTTGTCTGTAGTCACTAAATTTAATTAAAATGCATTATTGTATGGTGGATTGATGTATAGTTGTTTCTTTTTTTGTAGAGTTCATTCGATGCTCCTTTGTGGTGGAACGAGGTTTCGAATGGCGAGGATCTATAGCTCGCCCTTGGATCCGTGGAGCTCACATACTCTTCTCTTTTGGTCACGTGATTTGTGTCAGCATTTCTATGTAGTAGTAGTAACTTGCCATGATTATACCGTCGCTTTCATTACGTGATCATGTATATATTTCATGTATTAGTGTTATGATTCAAGTACACTTTGCCTTCATTTACACGAGCATTGTACACATTACTCAAACTCTTTTGTATGTCCCAAATAAAGCACATAGTGCTATTTGTGGCACGGCAGGTTGCTACCTTGCCACAATTTTTTTTCCCCTGTTACCGTCGCTATTAGTGTTGCAAACTTACTGCATACATTGCTATTAGCGTTGCAATATGTGTTGCAAAGCGTCGTTATCTGCATCGATATTAGCTGATACTGACGTAGATAACGACATTGATACACCAACATCGTCATGCATATAAATTTTTTTAAATCAATAATATTTTTAAATTATATAGATCCACTAAAATAGTAATAACTTAATTAGTGCAATCATACATATCAAAATTGTGATTTGACATCTAAAAAACTCTAAACTATATGTACTATATTCTAAAGGTGAAAGGATAGTATCTATCATTATAGGCAAAATCTAGTTTATCAAAGTTCTTGATAATATTGTAATATAATTTTTTTTGGTTAAATCTAAGATGTGATTGTAAAGGTAGTGATACCAATGGGTCTACAACTAATATGCTCTTTTGTTCCTCAAGGTTCAACTCTGACCTTAGAATCATGTAGCGTATCACAATCTAGAAGTTTGATTTATACAAGAAGCATGCGAGATTTAGAAAGTACAATGTTTATATTATTACCTCAAAGATGCAAAGATTATAGGGTCTAAGAAATATGCATTCTCAAATTGTAGTATGTGTATATTAACCTTCCATAACTTTTTGATATATAGTCCATCTATGTCACATATCTTTATTGTTATGACACCAGAAAGTTAATCTTAAGTCTATATAATATTATCCCATAGCTACACAAAAAAAAAACTTATGTTTAGTGTCCAAATCATGAAGTCAAACTTTTGGTTCCTAGAAAACAAGCATATCAAATTTAGTATTGTATTTATGCACATTGAAATATCAACCCTCTCACTTTGAGACATCTTTAAAACAAAGCTTGAAACCTTGGGCTAGATAGTTTTTAGGTTGACCTTGTGAGAAAGAGAGTTCTCTGACTCTCTTTGATTAGCAAACCTTAGTCATGTGCTCAAGCTTATATCAACCCTCCCTAGAGTTTCTCTTTGGGACAAATGATTACCTTAACTCTCCCTTTAAGCTATAGGTATATATATCACACACATGATCAATGTGTACATGATTTAAGAGCTCAACCAAAGACATATATGATGGGTGATGTGGATAAATATATAGCCCCTTATTATGTAAAAAACCTTTACTCCACTACCAATTGATAAAAGCCATATAATAAATGCAAAGGGAACCATGAGCATCTATATTATCATCCATGGGTCAAATATTCCAATAAAAATAAATTTCATTTTGTACATTGATGATGTAGACAATTATATAATACCTTAGTAAATGAATTTAATCACTAATATACAATAAAAGCCATGAAAAACAAAAAAAAAGAGGAATCAATATTGTGAACATTTGTATCATCATCAATAGCAATATGGCATATAGTCATTCATTCATGGTATAATGTTTGATAGCATATAAGTACTAAAGTTATTGTTGATTTATAGATAAATTATAGCAAGTGTCTACTTAAAAATGCTTGATTCCATTAGTGCCTTTGTAACATGAGCATTCTTGTCATAATACCAGCATGTGTTATAGCTAAAAACCTAACCAAAAGATTCACAAGGAACTTTTAATCATTCCTTACATAGAATCCATGCCAACATGGTTCTTTCTCACTTCCTTGGGAGGGCTGGAGGTGCATCCCCTTGTGGATGTTTGCTTGTTTATGCCTTCTCCCAATAAAAAAGATATAACATGGTATATATTCACACCCTACAAGCCTCTCATTCTTGTAGTGTGTGGAGAAATGCTTAGCTAAATATGGGTGGTTTGAGAGCATCTTGTGACATTGAGGTTAACACTAGAAATGTCAATTGGCTTCTTGGTGGAATGAAGAAAAGATTAGAAGATTTAGCTATAAAGTGTGCCTATGCAGCAATTGATGTAGCTACCTATGGGCTGCAAATTGAGCCAATTAAATCAAGTTTGAAAGCATGTAAAGCTAATGTGCAATCTAAAGTATAGATGCATGCACTAGATCAAATGGAACATGGTAAAGAAGCCAAAGAAGATTTGGCTAACGCCAGTCAGTATATTCGAGGAATAACTAGTTGGAAAGAACCGGTAGATTCTTTTTCTGCCTTTGCACATTTGAATGACATCAATCATAAAGAAGTCTTAATTGAAGAAAAGAGAAGAAGAGAATATGAACTTGGGCCTTCCTCTTCCAGACCTCCAAAACGGGTAACTAGAAGAATGCCTGAACAACCAAAGCTTGCTAAAAATATAACCCCAGATCAAGAGATGGAAGATGTGCCACAAACAAAGAAGACCGAAGGAAAGAAGAAAGGCAAGCAGCCAAGCTACAAATTGCAGTCTGACATAGAATCTACAACCGATCTCAAACGAGTCCTAGAAGAACGAATTCTAAGAAGCAAAATTGAATTCACCTTAGGCGAAATTCGTGGAATTGTCAAACCTGAATTCCATGATGTAATTACGAATGTCATCAAAAGAAAAAGACAATATGTTGGTGATGAAGTTGAAGAAATAGTGCATGCTTTTTGCAAGTTCTTCGAGTTTTTGTGCAGGATGAAGCAAAGCTGACTTCACAAGGAATTCAACTTGAAGTAGTTAAATAATTAATTGCAACAATTAAAGCTGAAGATAAAGAAAACATGAATGCAAAAATTAAAGAAGTGAAAGCTAAAAATGTAATGGTCGGCTGGTCCAAACCAATTGGGCAACCCGCCTCTCAAAAAGAAGGCTATCTACAGCACATGCATGAGGAAGAAGCATCTCGGTTCATTCCAAGTAGTCACTACTCTCGTACGCATTGGGCAAGAGCAACAATGGAGGCAGTCATCAAAATTGGAAAAAAAGAAACACCATGTATTGCACTCTTAGACCATGGCTTAGCGGTAAACATCATGGCAAGGAGTCTCTATGAAAGTGGTGGATGGTCCATAGATGTTGATCCAGGTTGGCGAATGAGAGCTACAAACAACTCTTCTAGAGAGTTATATGCTGCATGTCCTAATGTGCAGGTAACTATTGGAGATGCATTTTAATTAAATTTAGTAACTACAGATAAGAAAGATGAGTGACTTAGAGAGCCGCCGTGTCCATACATCGATCGATCAATGCAGTGAGATTGTGTCTCTCTATATATCAAGTCTGTAGACCGGTGGGATCGCGGTTTATAATGGAGTGTTGCAAAGAAAATAAGATACAATTGTTAGAAACATGATTGTTAATACAAGGGATATTGCAAAAAAATAAGCAAGTAAAACAAAAGAAAAACTTACAAAGCCCTCCAGATATGTCCTGTGGCCGCCACTCCCAATATGATGGACCACTCCTGCCTCCAGTCGTGCCCTTGACGCCTCACATTGCTGTTTCCAACGTCTTGAAAAGTCTATAGCCTCCATCTTGAGTCGGTGCCAATCGTCCGCGTCTAGCCACTCGGGCTTTGAGGCCTTACTCTTAAGTGCCTTGCATGCGTCCGATTGTCTATGTGACATGTACGCACGCATGCACTCCATCATCCAGCCTCTTGAAAACCTATCTACTACGGTAGGTACCGAAAACTCCTCATGTAAGGATGCTACTATATAGTGCTTGCTCCCCTCCGATATGTTCTTCCAATGATCCAAGACGTTGTGCCGAAAAACTTGTTGGCGCAACTCTCTCATATGAGCCATCACCCTCCTCCCCTCATCATTCATGATGATGGCTCCTCTCTTATCATCTACAAGGTATCCATACCCCTCCGGGGGGTATGCCTAAGATGTGTCCTCTCCCACCTGCGACCACGCTCCTAGGCATATCTAGGAGACCCCTATACATCTTGTGTAGCTATGAGGATAGTATCTCTCGGAGTAGCATCCATAGGGGTGCCACATGCAGACAGTTGAGAAAAAGTTGGAGTGACCTGAGTAGACATCCCCATAGGTGTGACAGATCTCTAAATCTAGCCATCTGATCTGGAGACATATGTGTGAAGATCTCCTGTAGCTCGTCATTGCTCATCATCCTGCTAATCTAAATATCCACAAAGGTCACCTACAGAGAAAAATTGATGTTAGAATAATCAATATAAATCATACAAAGCATGGTAATATAAATCTTAAAAAAATGATCTTACTTAAAATGCATATCTTATATACCCCTATAAGCAATTTGTCAACGAATTGAGTAGGTGGATGCTCCAAGTATGAAGTACCCTATGGTCCCATGTCAATCTCCTACACAACTTCGTATATACTAAAAGGTCGATAGACATGTCATCACAAAAGGATGAGTCCACCTCATTCTCAAAGAATTCTTAGACTCCTGTATTTCCATCATTGTTGACCAATTTTGGCTCCTCTACATTCTCCAAGCTTTTGGTAGCCTCCATCCCTTGCAATATCGACCCCTGTATTTGTATATCATCCTTATCTATGCTCCAAACATTACTTGGATTATATACTCTCGTACTTCAAGGAGCTAACAGTATAACATACCACCATCAAGGTTGTCGGGGGTTTGTATAGAAAATTACCTTTTCAAAATCACGTAAGAGAGAGATTTAACTTTTGTGACATGTATCCTAATGAAATTTAAAAAAACATGAGTTTATGCATCTGTTTACAATGGGTCGGCAACACAAACGTGTCCCGCAAATCCTTCCATTTTTTTTCGAAATCTATTTCGAGAAATCCATATGGACCTCGTCGAATTGTTGCTCCAGTTCCTTCAAGTACCACTTTGAACCACTGCACATCAAATAGGATGATGGAGAAGCTACGGTAATCCACCGTGACAATACTTTGCAAGTTTCCAAAATACTCTATCTCATCTATAATCGTTTTTGGATCTGTTGCTTGTCGTCGCTCTCTTGCTTGAACTTTTCGATGATACCACAATCTATTGTGGAGTGCATTTTGTGAATACCCTTTATGCGGAAATACTGTTTGTGCAACCATGCTGCACTTTATATTTTGTATTGTACATTGAAACACTCAATTAGTTTTCGCATATAAAATACAGATACGACAAACCCTAAACATGTAATCACCTTTGGACTACATCCCCTCGAGAATTCCCACTCCCCGGTTGAGACATCCACTCCTTCGCGAGACATTGAGGTCCAAGCTCCATGCAACCATCATGTTGACATAAACTATGGCATCTCCTCCATACCATCGAAATATCGAATTGATCGATGGCACGTACTATGTCGAAATTCAGATCGCGATTCTTCCCGATCTTTCCTAGCTTGTTGTTACCTAGCGAGCCATGTCTCCATAGAGGCATGGTGCAGCATACAAAAGCGATTCACTTTCTCCTTCATTGCAACATCCATTCTTCTTTCTACCCCATTTTCAACCACCACATCTTCGGTCAGTCTATCATGTCCTTCAGTGCAACCATGGCATATTATTGTGTGAATCCACCGTTGGTAGCCATTGTGAAATATGCACTAACACCTCAGATACCAACCAACCTTCAGCCATGCTACCTTGTGACTGGGCTTGTTGTCACACAAAGCCTTTCAGGGTTTTCATGAAGCGCTCCAAGAAGAACATCCATCGCGTATAGACAGGTCCAACAATCTCCACTTCATCTATAAGATGCACAAGAAGGTGGATTTGTATCATGAGCATACTCATAGGAAGGTATTTCTCAAAGAGACTGACCGTCTCCACTACTCCCCGCCTTGTGGATTCAATAGAGGACGTCTTAATCTCCTTCTGTGAGATCCATTACACTAAAGTTGACAATCTGTAAATCACCCCGCATATTTCTGGAGTAAGACATCCTACGATCACGATTGGTAGTACAAACTGCCACAAACGAGGAAGCATTATAAACAACGACTACACTCCAAATAGCAAAATACGTAGGCCACTTACAATCCATTCATAGTACAAACCTGACATATCTTATGCCAATCATGGGATTTTAGCCTTAATAATTGGTCATCTTTAGAAAACGCGACCTGAGAGAACACATCATACCCGTTGGAGTGCGGATAGACTTGACTATTTGCTTCACAATGCGCTCTTCTTTAGTGGACAAAACCCAAGGAGCGTGAGGTAGCTGCAAGGGACTATCAGTGCTCCACTATGGCCAAAGTGCCTCCATCTTGTCTATCTCCTTCAAATCCATTCATGCCCCTATAGTGTCTCTCTTTCCTATGATGTGGTCCCATAGTAAGCTACCCACATTCTTGAAAATATGCATGGGATCCAATAAGTGGCTGATATGTAAGTTGCTCCAATATAGCAACTCATAGAAACCTGAGAACCGTTGCATTTCATTTGGATGGACTCTGAGTGGACCATTTTCAACTCGTACCAGCTTTGGGCTATCATACATGTTGGAGGTCGTCCAAATAAATCTTTCCTAAGTTCATGACCCTCTGGGGTAAGAAAGCGACGTGTCCTTGATTTACCATCTTCTTCATGGTTCATGACCTTCAAGAGTCTAACTATGGCCCACACAATGGACATGCATGATAACCTGAGGTAACCAGATCTGTCCCAATACCTTTATCCAATGAATACAAACTTGAACGAGCTATGATAGATATTTCCAACGAGAATGGAAGCCTACTTTCTTGAGCACTCTCCCAATCCCGGAAAGTCATGCATTGTCAGAGAGAGAACTAGGGAGAGAGAAAGAGGAGAGAGAAGACTACAGAAGAGAGAGAAAGATTGCAAGAAGAGAGAGAAGAAGAGTGACAAGGAGAGAGAAAGACTAGATTTAGAGAGAGAAAGACAGGAAAGAAGGGGAAGCCATAGAAGCTGTGAGCAAGAAGGGAGAGAAAGTCTGTAATTGTATTATTATGTCAAAAAGATGTGAAAATTTACATCTTCTCTCCTTTTATACCAATGTCAGTGTGACATGGCATAATATCAATGTTATTAACACTACATTGTTATTCCCAGCTTCTTACAATCCATCCCTTCCCAAAATTTTTTGTCCTCAAAAACAAACTTAGAAACAACTAGAAAGAAGATGGATAGAACAGAGTACTACTCTGTTTTACAGCTTTACAAATGGGAAATGAATGAAATATGACCACTACATGACCTGAATTTGAAGAACGGAAGTAAGCCCCAGCTATATACATGATTTGAAATACTTCAGAAGCAAATGGAGCCATAAAGTCTTCAACAAATAATCCCAGAACAAAGTAGACAGCTTGCTGAGTAAACAGTCCCTGCTGGACCAAATCTGCCATAACTTTTGATAGAAGTGTCCAAATGAGATATACCATATATCAAAACGAAGCTCTTGAAGAGTACTTTAAGCCCATATAGATAGCTTAATTCTGAAAATTAGGTACGATAAAAAGTGTTCTAAAACAGAGTGCTGTCCTGAACCAGTCTGCATCATTACTAGCTCCATAAGCAATAGGCTTCAGCCACCACCAATGTCTCCCTCAAGTATGGATACTCATCCAATATAGAATCAGGTCTCCAAGAAGCCTCTTCAGATGGTAAACCTCTCCATTTGATCAAAAATTCCACAATAGAATGTGATTGAAGCTTCTTTTCATGCTGACCTATAACAGCCTCTGGGATGTATTGAACAAGACCATCTTCATCAATGGGTGATAGCTCATCAACTATATCCACTGGATCACCATAAGAGGGCTTGAGCTGACTAACATGGAAGACGTTATGAATCTTTGTAGAAGAGGGAAGCTCTAGTTTGTATGCCAAATCTCCAATTCGCTTGAGGATCCTGTAAGGGCCATAAAACTTGTGGGCAAGCTTATTACTAGATCCATCTTTTAACGTAGAGTACTTGGATTTGGGCACCTTCAACATAACCAACTCTCCTTCTTGGAACTCTAAAGGCCTCATCTTCTCATCAGCATACATCTTCATTTGATCTTGAGCCTTCCTTAGATTCACCTTGCATTGCTGAAGAAGGGTCTGCATTCTTTCCAACTCCTCCTTCCCATGAGGATTGATCTTTTCATTAAAGATGACTGTGGGTAAGGGCACCTTGTAACCATACAAAGCCTCAAAGGGTGAAACTCCTATGCTCGCATGAGTGGAATTGTTGTAAGCAAACTTATCCAGGTATAACCAAGAATCCCATGAGGTTTGGACATCATAGCAAAAATGGCGAAGATAAGTCTCCAACCATTTATTAACTCTCTCTGTCTGTCCATCAGTTTGAGGATGATAAGCCATAGATGGAGCCAATTTAGTGCCCATAGATGTAAATACCACCTGCCAAAAGTTACTCATAAACTTTGAGTCTCTATCATGGACAATCACCTGCGGTAATCCATGTAGTCTAAAAATATGCTCCATAAACTGGTTGGCCACTTGAGAAGCAGTAAATTGAATCTTTGTTGGGATAAAATGAGCTGCTTTGGTGAGTCTGTCAACCACCACATAAATACTATTCCACCCCTTCTCAGTAGTAGGTAAGCCAGTAATGAAATCCATAGTAATATGAGTCCATTTACCCGTAGGAATAGGCAATGGCTGTAACAAACCTCCTTGCTTATGGGTGCTATCCTTATTTTGCTGACAAGGCATAGACTTCATAACAAAGTCCTTGACATCTTTCCATAGTCCTTTCCAATAAAAGCTTTTGCTGATCCTATCATAAGTCTTGAAAACTCCCAAATGTCCAGCTAAAGGCGAAGAATGTAACTCCTCCATACTTTTCCGCCTAAAAGAAGAAGTAGAGGGAATAACAATCTTGCCTTTTTACCAAATAAGACCATTTTTAAGCTGGTAATGCGAGTTTTCTTCCATAAGACCTTGCTGTAATTTCTGAAAGATTTGGCTGAATTCCTCATCTAAAAGATAGGCCTCATGTAGTTCTTCAGTCCAGTCATTATGTAATTCTGTTATAGCTGAAACTTTGCAGGCCCACATACGAGAAAGAGAATCAACTACTATGTTATCTTTGCCCCTTGTATGAGTGATGTCAAAATCATAATTCTATAATGTAGCTACCCACAACGACGTTGCTTTGGAGTGAGATTTGATTGAGTAAGGAAATACTTGAGTACTCGGTGATCACTATGTACTCTGAATCGACTGCCATATAAGTAATGGTGCCACTTCTTGATTGCATGCAAGATAGCCAACATCTCCTGGTCATAAACATTCATGGCCATCTCCTTATCTGTAAGCTTACGACTCTCAAATGCAATTACTCCATGCTCCTAAAGCAAAACAACCCCAATGCCACGGCCACTAGCATCACACTGTATAGTAAACTCTTTGGAGAAATCCGGGCATACTAAGATAGGAGCAAAAGTAAGGAGTTCCTTGAACTGGTTGAAGCTGTTATCTGCAAGAGCATCCCAAAAGAAAGCCTCCTTCTTCAAGCTGTCAGTCAAAGGAGCTGCAATTGCCGCATAATGCTTTATAAATCGGCGATAGAATGAAGATAGACCAAGGAATCCTCTAAGAGAGGTAGTAGTAGTAGGCGTTGGCCAATCTCTTATGCATTGCACCTTCTTGGGATCAGCCTGTATTCCTTTTTCACTGACTATATGTCCCAGGTATTCCACTTCAGTCTGCATGAAAGAGCACTTCTTCTCCTTAGCAAAAAGCCTATGATGTCTCAATACATCAAAAACCCTCCTCATATGTACCAAATGATCCTGTAAAGTCTTGCTATAAATCAAGATGTTGTCAAAGAACACTAAGACAAACTGAAAGAGGAAAGGTTGCAAGATCTTATTCATCAGGCTTTGAAAGGTAGCTGGAGCATTTGTAAGCCCGAATGGCATCACCAAGAAATGATAGAGCCCACGATCAGTCCTGAAAGCAGTCTTGACTTCATCACCCTCTCGCATGCAAATCTGATGATACCCTGATCTCAATTTAATCTTCGTGAAGAATCGAGCCCCCTTAAGCTCATCAAGCAAATCATCAATCCTGGGTATAGGATACCTGTTCTTCACTGTTATCTTATTGAGATCCCTGTAATCAATGCACATTCTGAAAGACGCATCTTTCTTTTTGACTAACAGGACTGGAGATGCGTAAGGTGAAGAACTTGGTTCAATGAATCCCATTTCAAGAAGTTCTTTGATTTGCTTGCCTACTTCCTCTCGTTCACACTTTGATAATCTGCAAGGTGGCTTATTGATTGTCTTTGAGTTGGGCTCCAAATCAATGGGGTGATCCACTGCTCTCTTAGGAGGCAATGAAGTGGGTACTTCAAATAAATCTCTATACTCCTCAAGAAGAGCTGTCAAGGCTAGATGGTTTGCTGAATTATTGGGCTAATCCTATGTTTCTTTATTAAAATGCAAAACAAATATTTGTGAACGCTTCTTGTACTCTCTTTTGAGTTGTTGAATGGTGATAAGCTGAAAATCAGATCTACTAGGAACTCCCTGTAAATGGATAAGGTGTCCATTGGAGATAAACTCCATATATAACTGTGAGAAATCCATAGTGATCCTGCCTAATGTCATCAACCAATCACAACCAAGTACAATATCTATGGGCCCCATTTCCAGAGTGATCATGTTTACTTTGGCTTCAAAATTTTCAGCCAACTACAAAGAAACCTGTGGGCAAATCTGTGTGCTGATTTCTTATTCACCATTAGCCACTTGAACTCTAATGGGCTGTTGTAAGTCTGTGGGAACACAATTTAACTTGTCCATGATGGACTTATTGACAAAACTATAAGTACTGCCACTGTCTATCAAGATGAACACTGACTTTCCACATATGCTTCCCTTCATACGAAGTGTATTAGGGCTCTTAGATCCTATCCAAGCATCCATAGAGATAGAACAATTAGTGGCAGCAAGCGACTCTTCACAAGATCCACCAGGGTCAAACGGAACATTTCCACCTGGATCGAAAGGAAAAGAGTCGGCTGGATCATAAAAGTAATCCTGTCCAACTTCCTCCTTAAGATCTTCATTTTCAGCATTAATTGCCACTGTGTTAGCTTCATCTACGTCATCTTCAAAATCCTCAAAAACCAACATACTCTGAAGCTTAGGTTTGGCATTTTTGTATACACACTTTGAAGTATGATCAGGTGTATACTTTTCTCCGCACTTGAAACATAAGCCTTTGTCCTTCCTTTCCTTGTAAAGATCCATGGAAATAGATTTGGGATTTGTATTAGCTGAAATGGACTTAGGCTTGCTGTCCCCCTGTTTGAATTCAACTTTCGGACTGTTTGCTGTCCTGAAATTACTTTGAGGCCTAGAAGCATTAAATGGAGGATAAGTTGGTACCCATAAGCTCCCATTAGGCACACGATTACTATCATAAGTGTTACCAAATTGTCCCTGCTTTAAAACAGTCCTTGGCTATCCAAAACCAAGCTGAAATGAAGATTCTTTTCTATACTTTCGTCCATAGCGCTCTGCAAGTTCAATAGCCTTAAAAAGTGAAGTAGGATTTTGCGCCATAACATCGGCTGATAAAGATGGCTCCAAACCATACATAAACTTGTGAAGCTTAGCCTCATCACTGATGCTTTCCACATACATGGTCAAATTGAGGAATTGGTTTGTGTATTCTCTTACACTTAGGCCTCTTTGTTCCAAACCATACCATCTCCGTGCTAACTTCTCTTTCTCAAGAGGCGAAACAAAGACTTCAGCCATAAGTGCCTTGAAAGCTTCCCAATTCTCTACAAGTATGTTTTCTTTCTTGATATACCTCCACCAAGTATGAGCAAATCCTTCTAGATTCAAGGAAGCAAACTGAATCTTCATATCATCAGTTTTAGGGTATATATCAAAGTAGGACTCCATCTTAGAGGTCCATTCCTCTAAATCAGATGGTGAAGATGGCTGGCCATTAAATTTGGCTAAAACAATTTTGTCCTTAAACTCCCTTTCATGAAAGGGTTGCTGTCCCAAAATTGGCTGATCAGGATTACCAAGTACAGAGCCTCCAAATTGAGACGGAAATCTTCCAACAGGTGGTTGAGAATTACTATGTAATCTTCCTGTTGGTAGAGCACCCCTAGAATTTTGAGTATGCAGTCCAAAAGCTTGAGTATTGGCCCCATTCAAACTGCCCAAATAGTCATCATGCCTCTGTGAAGCTTCTCCTACTTCATACTGACTATTTGGAATGCCTCTTCTTCCAATAATCCCATTTCCATGACCATTTTGGTTAGATGGCTGAAGTGAGACTGAAGGGCCACTGTTTGAACAAGCCTTCTCATTAACTTCTCTTGATGCCATTTGCAACTGCATGAATTTAGAAATTTGTGCCATGAGTTGTTCATTGGATTCCACCAACTTATCAATAGAAGCCTTGGTTTGATCAGTAGATAGAACCATCTGCTCCATTCTTGACAAGATGGCCTCATGTCGTTCCCGATGTCTTTGTTCATGGGCACACAAAGTATTATTGAGTATATTGACTTCTCCTTGTTATTGAAGCTCTTCAGGGTTCTCTTGAAGTGTACTATCCATCATGGAATCCCTGATTTGCTGAGCATAATCTTCCTGGACCTTATTTTTGCCTTTATGTCTTGCCATATTAGTGCAGTCATGCAGTACCCCCTGTCAGAAAAACGGCTATAACTTTGGCTAGGAAGCTCCGATTTCAGAAACTTTTTGTGAAAATCGAAGCTAATAATGCCCTCTTCAAGATCAGCTAAAGCATGCTATAAAAAATTTAGGACAAAAAATTCTGTAGCTGGATTTCAGAGTTTGAACTGTCCAGTCCTACACCCTGTCTAGACCTGTAAGTGCCCTGTTTTGACCCTGTAATGCAAGATAGTAACCCCAAATGGCTACCAAACCCTACAAAAGGGTATATATGACCTATGGGTACCCTGTAGTACTTGCACCTGTGCTTCAGTAATGAATGATGTACCTGTAACCACCTGTAAGTACCCTGTAAGTGACCTATAAATTCCCTGTTTTACCCTGTTTTAGTCCTGTTGGTACTTGAGTCCTTGGAAAGTCTTCAATCTTCAATTCTCCACTCGCTGTACCTGTGTGAGGGATAAAACGACATGATAGGCTCCCTACACGGGCTCCGAATCACCGGGAGGTGGGCAAAGTTCCCCCCGGGTCGGTTGGTTGCACCCCTTCAGGATCTTCAATAGTGAGGGAGGGTCACCTCTCTTTTGTCCCACTATCTCCCCCGGCATCCACCTTTTTCCTTGGTGGGAATATCAACATGGCAGAGGCTAGTGTTCTAAGCAATTAGCATGATATGCATTTCTGAAATATTCATTCAACCTTTCATGAGATGCAATTGAATGATATTTTAAAAAATTGGGATAGGAGAAGGGTCTTACCAATGCAATTCAGTGACTCACTGATTGCTAGTACTTACCCTTTTACAATATTTCAACTTGGGCAAAAGAAATTCAGCCAATTAATCGGATTAGAGTAAAAAAATTCATCAATCAATGTGGGATTCAAATATTATGCTGAAATTTCAGATTGAAGCCTCTAATTCACTGATTGGAACTAATATGCATAAAGCAAGCATTGCATTCATGAATAGATGGATTCAAGCAAAGGTTGGTTGAGAATTTGATGAATAATGTTCAATTCTTTAATCTCTCAATCAAATGGATTAAGCTCAGCAATTGGATTAATGAGAGAGATTAAGAATTGAAGAAGAGTACCTTTGACATGACTGAGGATGACTTGATCAATCTCATATGCTTGATAGAGCCCCCGGTTGTCCAATGTTGATAAATAATCGACAAGGCTTATTTATCTGGTACTTAGGAATAATCTTGGAGCCTCAAATGCTTGAAATTGAAGCATTAAACCCGTTTCCCCCAAATTTTTGCTCCATAGAAGCTCTTGATCTTCAATCTTTAACCATTTTGTGCTTAATCCTTGCAATTTGTTGAAGAATCCTTTTGCTGAGATGATCCCACGGGCTAAAAGGATGAAGAATCTTCAAGAAATTGTTAAGAAATGAAAGCTTGGGTTGAAGCTTTCATGGCTGCCCATGGACTGTTCATGTAGGGTTTCAAGAGAGTGAAAAGATGAAGAATATAGCCCTATTTTGGAGTAAACACACTAGGAAGTTGAAGAAATCACTGCCAAGGATCATTTAGAAGCACCATAGCTGAAGATTGACAGAGGAATGATGAAGAGCAAGGCTGGAAAAATCAGCACAAATTTCGGGCTGCTGTCCAGTCCATGTGGCAGTTCTTCTAGGCCATAAAATGGTGCTCCACCTGTTGCATTTGATGTCTAGAGTGCCATTATGCAGGCCATTGTTGATGGAGAGCAAGGATCAGTGAGTAAAGAAGAGATCTCAGCCAGAAAACTCCATGGAAGCTTGGGCAAAGCTTGAAGAAAGAGGAAAGGAAGACCTCTTTTGAAAAGTAATTGTAGTTTAGTCTCTAACTAAGCCCGGTTAACCATCCTTTACCCTAGTTACCTCCATTTTTGCATGAAATTTGATGACATCTAGCCATTTAAGCCATTATCCGCCATATCTGACCTTGGATATCTCCAGATGTAGTCTCTTACTAACTGTAGATGATCTGCAGCACTCCACTAGTCAC
Source organism: Lygodium microphyllum (assembly GCF_053477565.2). NCBI lineage: Eukaryota > Viridiplantae > Streptophyta > Polypodiopsida > Schizaeales > Lygodiaceae > Lygodium > Lygodium microphyllum. Next base: position 41,124,293 of record NC_141160.1, on the reverse strand, counting down.
TGTCTTGTACCATTTTTGTCTGAAATTGATTTTGAAATAGGAAAATGGGACTGAAAATGGAAGAAAAGAATGGATCAAAGACTCAAGCTTTGATACCACTTGTCAGAGAGAGAACTAGGGAGAGAGAAAGAGGAGAGAGAAGACTGCAGAAGAGAGAGAAAGACTGCAGGAAGAGAGAGAAGAAAAGTGATGAGGAGAGAGAAAGACTAGATTTAGAGAGAGAAAGACAGGAAAGAAGGGGAAGCTATAGAAGCTATGAGCAAGGAGGGAGAGAAAGTCTGTAATTGTATTATTATGTCAAAAAGATGTGAAAAATTATATCTTCTCTCCTTTTATACCAATGTCAGTGTGACATGGCATAATATCAATGTTATTAACACTAATTTGTTATTCCCAGCTTCTTACATGTATGGTCCACATGAGAATGGCTCGAATATTGGTGGACCGTCGACCATCACACTTGCTCATATCTCCACGATGACAAACTCCTCCCACAAAATCTTAAGTTCATCGACTAATGGAGGAAGATATACGTCCATATTTTTGACTTTGTAGCGGCCGAATGAGCAGATCAGATGTATCGACATCCATGGGCATCAATGCATCGATCGTTGTCTCCATCTCAGGCTCCAAGTTTGTAGGAAAGTCTGGAAGGCTGCATGTTCCCTCTGGTATCGACGATATAGATTGGGTAATACCTTCCAAGTGGTGGATTGGCTCAAGCACTCCATCCATCACACACCCACGAACTCTTCTAACTAGCCACAAAGGGTGCACTCCTCCTTGGGACGAGATGTCACATCTTTGGATAGAAAATTTGCCAGCCACACCCAATGTTTTTGTATCTTATTTTCAATTAGCTTGCGAATACAATGCATGATTGATATACACTTTTCTTACCGTTTACTAGAAATCTGAGATCGCGTGATCAATGATCTCTGATTGAAAATTGCCAAAGCATTGTATGTGTTCTACAGACAATCGATGTTTTGGTCTAATTGCTAGCTTACATTGAGAGCAAGGACATGGGATATGCTGATTAAGATACGCCTTATGATCTTGAACATCACGACCTTCATCGTTTTCCATTTGGTCTACATTATGACAAACAATTTGTTTTTGTTATTATTATTTTTTTATTTCTTAAATTGTTTGAGAAGGGATTTATTCTCTTATAACTCAACAAAATTAACATATGTAAAGTCTCCACCCACCCACAAATTAACTTGTCAGAGTGTTTCCTGTCTCATGGTATTGCACTAGACCTCACCACCACCACCACCACCACTACTACTACTACAAACCAGAAAAGAAGAAGTTAAAGAACAAGATCTTACCCTCTCTTTGTTTTTTATCCATTCATTCTCTTCTCTTCTTCCATCTCTCTCTCTTTTTTTCTCTTTCTTTATTATGTTTTATGTTTATTCCCTCTCTCTCGTTCCTTTTTTCTTTTTCTCTTCCTCTCCCTCTCTCATTTCCTTTAATAAAACATCTCTCTCTCTCCACTACCACTACTACTACCACTACCACTACCATTACCACTACCACTACCACTACCACTACCACTACCACTACAATAAATAAGAAAAGAAGAAAAAACAACAACAACAACAACTACTACTACTACAACAACAAACAAAAAAAGAAGAGAAAAATACTACTACTACAACAACAACAACAACAACAAACAAGAAAACTAAACAACCATAAACAAGAAAAGAGAAAAAACTACTACTATAACAATAACAACAACAAACAAGAAAGCTACTTTTACCACTATCACTACCACTACTACGAGAAAAGAAGTTAAACTAAACAACAACAAACAAGAAAAGAAGAAATTAAACAACAACAACTACCACTACCACTACCACTACCACTACCACTACCACTACCACTACCACTACCACTACCACTACCACTACCACTACCACTACCACTACTACGACTATCACAAAAACAACAAACAAGAAAAGAAGAAATTAAATAACAACTACCACTACCACTACCACTACCACTACCACCACCACCACTACCACTACCACTACCACTACCACTACCACTACCACTACTATGACTACCACAACAACAACAAACAAGAAAAAAAGAAAAGAAGAAATAAAGCATCAACAACGACGACGACAACTACTACTACTACTACTGCTACTACCACTAGTACTACAAAAAACAAGAAAAGAATAAATTAAAGAACCACTACTACTACTGCAAACAAGAAAATAAGAAATTAAAGAACTATTAATACTACTACCACCACTACTACTACTACCACTACAAACAAGAAAAGAAGAAATTAAAGAATATGATTTTACCCTCTCTTTGTTTTTTATTCATTCATTCTCCTCTCTCTCTCCCTCCCTCTCTCTCTTTCTCTATTATGTTTAATATTTTTTCCATCTCTCTCTCATCCCTTCTTTCGTTTTCTCTCTTCCTCTCCCTCTCTCATTTCCTCTCTTTCTCTCTCAATACACATGATTTTTAATAAAAATAAGAAGAAGAAAATGAGAAAAAACAAAAACAAAGCTAGAGGGAACAATGAACTCACTGCAAAGGCTCAAGGATGGATTTGGCGGCTCCTCTTTGCCCTCCGTACACTTCCTCCTCTTCTTAGCAAACAACAGCGGTAGCGGTGAGAAGCTTTCCTTCTCCCTCTTTCTCTCTTTCTCTCCCTCTCCCTCTCAAATGCAAGATGCAGTTCGCTCTCCCTTTCGCTATTTCTTTTGTTTGTTCATGCAAAATGACGCGCTCGGCTTTTGGCCCGCTTTTTTTTTCCAGAGTACCGACGCAAATAGCGAAGCTGCTAATTTACGTTGGAAATGGCTAATTTAAGTAAAAAATACCACTTCTCAGCATATTGCAAAAGCACCGCTAGAAGGGTGCTCGAGGCCCCTGGTCTTTGATGGTGCAGGGCTTCCGACTATCAACGACCTTGTTGGGAGCTCGCGTCCAAAACCTCCCCATCAAGTCCCGGGGAGGCCATCTGGATTGTCCCACTAGATGCAGCTGATGGATTGGATCTTTTACACATTGCAGGGTTAGTGAAACCCACCAAAGATGCACGTGTGAGAAACTCCTCTTTAAACTCTCAAAGCTTCTTGCTTGTTCTCTTGGTTGGGAAAATGCTTGATGAACTAGTATTGACAGAAGGTACAAGAAGACTTTACATGGTCACTGTTCAGAAAAACCCATAGATCATTTGTCATAGAACAAGGGGCAGGATAGGCATGGTAGCCATATCCAAATGGTATGAGCCTTACACTTCTTCTCAAGAGGACATCAAGGCACCTGAGAGATGTATGGATTCTAAATTTGGATGGCAAGCAATATGATAGAGGCATAAAGGGCATGTTTCAAATTTTTCATCTCCAAGGAAAAATGAAAAATGGACATAGAGCTTGCTACAAGCATTTTCATGTATGTGCATACTAGGTTGTTCGACCCAATTCTCCTTGGGGATTATCCACAGTCAATGAAATCAGGAGCAGGAAATAGGCTTCCTAGATTTTCAGAGGAAGAAAAAGCTGACCTTCTTCGAAGTGTAGACTTTATTGGTTACAACTTTTACACAACCTACTATGCAAAGAGCATCCCTCTTGTAGAGCCAAGAAAAAGATGGTTCCAAACAAACCGACTTGCTGAAACAGAATGTAAGAACATGTTGTAATCATATAATTTAACTTGAATTATATTGTTAGCATTGTATCCCTATCTTCACTATTATGATTAAATAGTACTCAAATATCCCTCACACATGCACCACACAAAGCAATCCCGGATGGAATTTCTTGTTATATGATTTATCAATTCTTTTGTTGATATGTACTAGATACTGACCGAAGTGGAGAACCAATTAGGGAGCCTTATGTGAGTGCCTGCAAGATTTTACTAATAAAAAATTTCCATGTATGAAGTATAAGAATTATAAAGGAACTTGCGTAAGATAAAATAAGGAATTTTTTGACAAAGAATGTGGATAATCTCCTCAGGGTCTAGCGGCATCACGATGGATATACCATTGTCCATAGGCACTGCCAAGCGATGCTAAATTGGATGGAACAACGCTACGGTAGACATCGACCTAAAAAAAATCCCATCATTATCACTGAAAATGGTAAGCTTTCAAATATTTTTTCTTGGTAAAATGACACTGATCTTGTTTATTGCAATTAAAAAAAATCGAAAATCCATAGTATGCTATCTAGGTTTGTTCCTTTTCTTGTAAGGCACTATGGATATGGAGTTTGACCTTCCCTTGGATAAGGCTCTAAATGATACTTCGCGTATAAAATACTTGCAAGAAAATCTTTGGTATCTAGCTAATGCAATAAGGTATATATATATATATATATATATATATATATATATATATATATATATATATATATATATATATATATATATATATATATATATATATATATATATATATATATATCTCCACATATAAAATACTTGCAAGAAACTCTTTGGCATCTAGCTAGTGCAATAAGAGCCCTCTCTCTAATCGTGAGAACCAAACATGTATTCTTGTCATAATACTAGCATGTGTTATAGCTAAAAACATAACCAAAGGATTCATAAGGAACTTTTAATCATTCCTTATATAGAAAATTTTATGAAATGTAGGAAATTCATTAATATTTCCTATATATGTATCCATGTATCTCCTATACATATAACTAGGGAATTGAATTCCCCACATCTACTAGTAGGGAATTGCAACATCAAAAGAGAGAATTTACTACATTCTTTCAAAATTTCCTATACAAGAGAATAGGATAATCTGATTCTCCACTTCTAATAGCATGGAATTATAGATCATTGTAGTGAATTCCTATGTTCTCTCAAAATTTCCTACATAAGAGAATGTAAGAAGGTCATTCCCCACTTATAATAGTAGGGAATTATATGTACATATGAAGAATTGCCTACATTCTCTCAAAATTCTGTATATAGGAGAATATACAAAATTCAAGCATTACTCGAGGTATTTCTACAACCCTAATCCTCTACATTTCCTTATTGTGATTATCACTTTCTAGATATTGAATTCCACCTATTACTTGGTCTGAAGCTCCACAAAATCCTTTGTAGTAGCTTCTCATTGTTTTTTGATTGCACCTTAGAGAATGGAGTTACTAATATTAAAAACATCAAGGAAGGTGAAAGGATCTTATCTACCACTCTTGAATTGCCTCGAACGCTCAGGGACAATGCACAAAATGTGTTTAATATATTTTCTATCTTTCCGAACATCTAATCAATATGCCCAACCCTAGAGGGCACTCATGAATATGCTTATGATCACACTTATGAGGTTTTGGGCTCATATGTTGGTAAGTGCATCACTTTGCTCGACACTTGGACCTAATGTTGGTAGTATGGACATGGTGTGCTCATGAGTGGGCCTTTTGCCCACTTACACTCAGTTTCTTTGTTATCGAGGAGGAGAGTCCTAGTACAATTAAAGTTTGATGTTGATTGGTCTTGTGAGCTAAGCTATCTTCACATAGAATCCATGCAAACATGGTTCATGCTCACTCCCTTGCGAGGGCTGGAGGTGCATCCCCTTGTGGATGTTTGCTTGTTTATGCCTTATCCCAATAAAAAAGATATAACATGGTATATATTCGCACCCTACAAGTCTCTCATTCTTGTAGTGCGTAGAGAAATGCTTAGCTAAATATGGGTGGCTTAAGAGCATCTTGTGACATTGAGGTTAACACTAGAAATGTAAATTGGCTTCTTGAGGTGGATCTTCCTAATATGGGTGAAACTATGAGAGTTGGATTTTAGGAACTGATTTTGAGTGGGGGGACTTGAAGTATTTGAGGCCATTTTTGGAGCAAGAAGTGCCCAAGAAGCATCAAAGACCAAATTTTCATGAAAAAACAAACGATGGCAAATGGTTGAGCTAGAGTTTCTCTAGATGCATTTCGACATCATGAATCCAATGCAAGTCTTGCTCGTCGATAGGAGGTCGTTTGACCCCCCATTTAATCCTTGCAAGGTTTGGCGTTATAAAGTAGCTATACTGGATTCAAAAGCCATAAAGTATGTGACAAGGCCCAAGTTTATATATTTCAATGCCACGAAGCCAGTCGTCTAGTCGAATCGTGAATCGAAGTCCATTTGTACCCCCAAACATGTCAAAAACCCTTCCGCGACAGTCTCATTTTATAAATAAAATGAAATGAAACTCTAAATGAAAAAAACATGCAAAAACATGTCGAGATGCAGGGAGGGGCGTTTTTTGATTTACGCCCCATTTTTTGGAAATGTATGTGCCTCTTGGATTCTCAATCATATAGAGAGAGAAGAGAATATCCCTGATCTGTGCAAAGAGGGTAATATTTTGATGGTAACCATGTGTAATATGATAAAGGGAATGAAATTCATATTTTTAGTCTTTCTTTCTCCTCCTTCCTCTCTCCTCTTGTGGGCTGTTCATATGGACCAATGAAAGAGAAAAGGGGGTGGAGGTGATGACAATTTTGAATCAAAAGATGCTAATGGAGCAGTAGAGGATGTAGATCGGGGTTCGAGAGCACATCAGCAGCAAGAGGGAAGCATCAACAGCCTCTCAATATCGAGATACACACCTTGAACATGTGGGTTTCTATGAGTAAGTGGTCTTTTTCTTTGTTTGATAAAAGATATTTGGAGGAAATGATCGATGATTATTGATCTTGGTTACATATACTGAACTATCTTTGAAATGAAAGAAAAAACTAGAAATTTTGATTACATAGTAATTTTTTCTTAAAACACGTAGAACTCGCAAAGTGCGATTTTTTACGAAATCATGAAAATTGAGGGGTTTTGTGAGTGTTTTGAATTCCCATTGTGTGAAAATGAATATAAAAATAAGGATGAGTGGTTTTGATCAGTGGGAGCTCACAAGTCTAATTTTTCATAATTTTTGAGGAAAAAAGATGAATAAATAGAGAAAAATAAAAAATTATGTATTTGGCGATAAATAATTAGAGAAAAATACGATTGATGTTTGTGAATGTTTAGCAAGGTTTAATCATGGGGATTAAGCCTCAGCTCATCCTTTTTTTTAATGTTTTAGTGGATTTTTATTACTTTCCATATGAAAAAATGACATACAAATGAGCCTTGAACCTATGCAACATGGCAAAACCTATCCGGTTAGGGGGAAACGAGATTGTAAAAGTGAGAGATTGATGGAAATACATAAAATTCTGATTAATTTGGTATATGCATAGCATATAGGCCGATAATCATTTAAGTTTAGGGAGACTAGTAGCACGAGGAAACTTGGTGCTAGTCTCTAGTGACTCTACAATAACGCATAGGCTGAAAATCATCAAAGGAGTTTTTTTCACACCATGTGGCTGATTTCTAATCATAGAATGTCTTCGCACAATGGTCATACATTTTTTCATTTTACATGCCACATGGTAAAATCCTAGATGCATAGCAATTGTATGCCAAACATTGACCAACGATGAGAGTGTGAGGATGTCCTTACTGTAGGTTAGACGAGTGGTTCCTTGGGGTAGGTTTACTGAGGAAATATCAACTCCTAGATCTTTCAATAAATCAAAGAATGGAGCTTGTACATTTTTTCGCTATGTTGGAGTAGTACATCAAGGGGCCAATCCCTGAGATGTCAGAGAGATGCAGTGGGGCCACGGTGTTTCAATCGCGAGGTTGCCTCCTATGTATGTGATACATGGTATATTATACCAATGTGTATGGGATCTCCCTGTGAGAAGTAGGCGAAGGTAGACATTGGACCGTGTCCTATTACAAATGCAATATTGATATTAGAGCTTAGTATAGCTTGTCCCTTAGATGCTCCTGGCCGCGAGGTTGTGTGGGGTGTCTTGTGTGTCTTAGAGGTCCGGCTAGTGCTAGAGAGCCAGTGTCAGCCCTGTTTTAGGTCCCAACAAACTATGACACTAGTATTTTTTATTCATGCAAATAAAAGAGCTCATTAGTTCATCAACTAACTTTCCTTAGGGACTTGTTGCTAGGGATAAACTACCTCATATGATCAATATTGATATTTCAATCACTTTGAGAAGAATAGTGGATATAAGTCTCTATCAATTGACATCCTTGATGGTCTCATATACCTCAATCGAGAGATACATTCTTGACTAAGCATTTGACTTTTTTTTAAAATCACCACAATATAGTGGAGTTTCTCATTACTTAAAGGCACCGTATTATTTTCTTGTGCTTCCACAAGTTCTTCCAACATTTGATTTCATTTAAAGAGAGATAATATAACACTTTAGGATTTTCATTAAAAACAAATGTATCCTTCTTAAAGAGGGCTAAAACATTGAGCCAAATAGACAATAAATGTGAGGAATCTGTCCTTGCCTAACCATTTATCCAAAGTTGAGTATCCCAAAATGTCATGTGATTTATCCTCATATAATACCCCAAAGCTTATATATTTTCTTTATGTCACCTAATTTGCCCCTTTACATGTGATCAATGGATACCTTGGCAACTTAAGAAGAGATCAATTCTCATATGATTTTTTACCGAACCATCAAGAAAGCCATTTATTGGTATATAACAATAAGCCTCATTACATTAGACTTTAAGGAAATCCAAAACACTAATTGATTTATTTATGGAAATGGAAGAGGAGATAGAACACTTGACTAGATACTTTGGATTTGTTAGTGGGTGTCAAGTGGAGGCCTCTAACCTACATATGCAAGATGATGCATCCTTTAAGGTCTAATAGAATGAAAAAGGGGAGAGATTATGGATTTCATTAAATTCTTAAGGGGTTTTATGTGCTTTTAGGATGCATACACAAGGTTGGTAGCAACGTTCATTTTGTCACCATTTTGAGGAAGACCTGACTGTTCATTTTGAGGTAGACCTATTATAACTCAACCAATATATATATATATATATATATATATATAGAGAGAGAGAGAGAGAGAGTGTGTGTGTGTGTGTGTGTGCGCGCTTTCAGCTATGCTATGATCATTGATCCATCTGCCTCCTAGAGAAGAAAAAATCTTGGAAGGTTTGCATGAAGATCCTTAAGGAGATAGATTTATCATTATAGGTAATGATTTTTTTTAAAAAAATATTTTTATTAATTCATCCATTACATCATTTTTAAAAGGAACAGAAGAAGAAAAAGTTGGTTGATTAGTCAAAGGGATAGGAGATTTTGAAGGTGAAACAAGCTCCATCAATGGAGTTATTGAAGTTGAAGTAGAGCCCAATCTTAGTCGCATCCGCTCTCTTCAAGCAATCATGTTAACTGCATCAGTAACATCTGTCCATGCAGTCTTGACTCCTGATTCGGAGGTTGCATCTTCTAGGCGATCAGCAAGCTTTTCTTGCAGAATGGGATCTGCAGTCTTAAGGAATAATTCAATCTTCTAACCTTCCATACTTTGTTGGTCTTCAGCATCAAGTTGTCCAAATTTACTTTCAAACTCATGGTATAGAGCTGTTGCAGCTAAACCTTTGTTGGATTTTTCAACCCATTCAATGAAACTTTTCTTCGTCATTATGCCAGAGTCTTCTAAGAAGAATTCTTCGCGTAGGGATTTTTTGAATGCATCCCAATCCACATATTGTTGAAAAAGACCATGGATTCTTTCTTGAAGACCATGCTTGGCTAGTCTGGCAAAATAACGGCTCCATACATGTTGTGGTACACCAAAGAAGAGCATTTTTTCAACATATAAGAGAATAAAAACAGAGACATTTTGACCATTAAATTTTTTTAAATCACGCCCGAATTCCTCTAGGGCCTTGATAGCAGTGGAATCAATCTTCTCTTTGTTTTGCCTTTGTTGTTGTTGTTGTTTTTGTTGTAACATTTGAATTTATTGTTGTTGAGCCTGTTGCAATATGCGCACCAATTATTGTAGAGTATCTCTTGAAGAATCCCCCATTTTGGAGTTCTCTTACACCGACCTTCACGTCGGGTTCACCAATGTTGCAGCGCGTAGGGTTGAAGGTCACCACAGGGGTTTGGCAAGAGAAGAATGTATGGGGGTTCAAGAGCTTAGACTTTGGAGATGGTAGAGACACTACAACAAAAGGCTCCATAGACGCGCTTGTAGACGCAATATTTGAACTGTGTTAAAAAATGTTGGATGTGTTTATTATCGCGTCTACTGCCGCGTCTAAAATTTCGCATCTAAAAGCGCACTTATAGTGAAACCTACACGCGCATATAGATGCGCTCCGTAAATATATAATCATATTTATTAAAAAGTAGATATATTCATATTCTACTTCTATACACACATGTAATTGTGCATCTACAAATGTGTGTACTCTGCAAAGTTTTGATGATAATAGACGCGCATTTTTCCTGTAATTTTGATGCACTGATAGACGTGCAAAACAGATGTATGAAAAAAAAAACAGAGAGCATGTGGCTTTGCAAGCCACATGCTCTCTGGTTTTTATTCCCCCCATCAACATCAAATTGTATGCTTAGGAAAAATAGAGAAAGATTATTTCGAAAATTTTTGTACTGAAAACAAAACAATGTATGTAGAACATGAAATTTCATATATATAGATGAAACGTTTTTACATGATGAGTTCTAGTGCTTGTGACCTCAAGCATGGTCATGATTGCAAGCACTAGCTGAAAGTAATACATATCAAAAATGAAAACTACAAGCCAAGGGGAGGCATGCATGCATGGGGCTCCTCTACATCTCCTCAGAAGAGGCATCATCGTCGCTACCATCACCACTGCCGATGCCGCTGCCGCTGCCACCACTGCTACTGCTAGTCCCCCCTTCGCTATCCTCAAGTGCATTAGGGTTCACCTACACAAAGGATTAATGTATATAAATACCATTACAAACAATAAATTAGAGTTACCTATACTTTTCATGTAAAAAACAAAACATACCTCTTCTGGTTGTGGAATCCTCATGGCACGATTATATTTCTCCTTCGTGATAAGTCCCTCCTCGTAGAAATGCTGCGAAGTGGACGCATGATTATGACCTCGATGGTAGCCTACCTCTCTAGGAGTAGGCATCCTACCAACCATATGATACTACAAAACAATTTGAACATACAACATATTAGAACACACTACATAATGAATTGAAATAAATTACAAAATTTAATTTAAAAAAAGAAATCAAATAATACTTACAAACTCAGCCTCCCATGACTCCTTGCCACCCGATCCATAATGCGACGATCCCATGGTTGCCATCTGGATACATCGCACCTCTGCATGCTGGAGACTTGTCCTTTTCTCTACTGCTCTCTTCTTGGCCTCTTTCCACTCCCTGTGATGGCAATTGGGTGGTTGGCCATATCTAAGAGGATGCCCCTGATCTTGTCTCCGCAGTGACTCCTTGGCACACGTCATAAGGTGAGACCTCTTGTTATGAAGCGCGTCTCTCACCTTTGACCATCCCCAATCATCTGAGAATCGTGAATTCTTGGGATTAGGGTACCTTCTATGTACTGCCTGAAGCACCTCTTTCCAAAAACCATTTTTTTGGTGCTTGAAGGGAATCACACAATCTTTGTATGTGGCATGCATGATACTCCTCAAGTAGGCTATCACTTCCCTCCCCTCAGGGTTATGCAAGATACCACCAACATCAGTGACAGAGTAGTACATTTTTGGAGGCTCACCTCTCTCATTTCTCAATGAGGGTGATCGAGATCCACTCCTACGCAACCCCCACAAAGCCCTCGACCTCCTCGTCCTCCCGCATGACTCTCCCTCCTCCCTCGACGAGCACTACCCTCTACCTCACTCGATGCACGTCCTTCTGCAGATGCACGTGCTTCGTCCGATCCATGTACTTCAATTGATCCCTCTGCATCAACTGATCTGTGTGTATGAATAGTGCGTGGAGTACCTGTTACTAGAGGTGTACCAAGGTTTGGTGTTTGAGCGGCAATGCTAGGCAAAGATGTGATAGGTGTCCCAGACATGACACTAAAAACCTCCTCTGCAAACAGTGGAAGGGTGACTAAGATAACTGGTCATCTCCCCCATGAATTGCTCCTTGTTCGAAAAACCTCCAAAAAAGCTACTAACACCTCTCGAAAATTCTGCTAAGGTGTTGTTCATGCGTTCCAACTCAGGATCAGTGCTGGAAGATCCAGGATTCCACATCTATACAAGCAAAAATCCATTACTACCCTGTGCAGAAGATTTATAGAGAAAAGTACCAGGTATCAGAGCTGTCCTTTTCAGGATCCCCAATTGCATGTTCCTCTTATTAAAATTTTGTGGGTTTTGACAGAGAATGCACACCAAATAGATATGTAAGTCAATCAAGTTTCCTTTGTTCATAGACTAAGGCAACTACCTAGAAACTAGTTTGATCCCATTGTAGAAATGTGAAGCGTAGAATAAGTTAGCTAAGCCACTTCTAAGTTGCAAAATAGCCATTATGAATTTAAGAGTATTTGATCTGGAGTCTATACAAACTATTATTCATTGTTTTAGCAGAAACATTATATGCAAGGAACGCTTGACTTCTTATGCCTAGCTCCTTGTGTTGTGTTGTAGGCAGAACAAGGGGGCAGGATAGGCATGGTAGCCATATCCAAATGGTATGAGCCTTACACTTCTTCTCAAGAGGACATCAAGGCAGCTGAGAGATGTACGGAGTTTGAATTTGGATGGTAAGCAATATGATAGAGGCACAAAGGGCACGTTTCAAATTTTGCATCTCCAAGGAAAAATGAAAAGTGGACATAGAGCTTGCTATAAGCATTTTCATGTATGTGCATACTAGGTTGTTCGACCCAATTCTCCTTGGGGATTATCCGCAGTCAATGAAATCAGGAGCAGGAAATAGGCTTCCTAGATTTTCAGAGGAAGAAAAAGCTGACCTTCTTGGAAGTGTTGACTTTATTGGTTACAACTTTTACACGGCCTACTATGCAAAAAGCATCCCTCCTGTAGAGCCAAGCAAAAGATGGTTCCAAACAGACCGACTTGCTGAAACAGAATGTAAGAACATGTGGTAATCATATAATTTAACTTGAATTATATTGTTAGCATTGTATCCATCTTCACTACTCTGATTAAATAGTACTCAAATATCCCTCACACATGCACCACACAAATTAAGCAATCCCTGATGGAATTTCTTGTTATATGATTTATCAATTCTTTTGTTGATATGTACTAGATACTGACCCAAGTGGAGAACCAATTGGGGAGCCTTATGTGAGTGCTTGCAAGATTTTACTAATAAAAATTTTCCATGTATGAAGTATAAGAATTATAAAGGAACTTGCGTAAGATAAAACAAGGAATTTTTTGACAAAGAATGTGGATAATCTCCTCAGGGTCCAGCGGCATCACGATGGATATACCATTGCCCATGGGCACTGCCAAAGATGCTAAATTGGATGGAAAATCGCTATGGTAGACAACGACTTGAAAAAACTCCCATCATTATCACTGAAAATGGTAAGCTTCCAAATATTTGTTCTTGGTAAAATGACACTGATCTTGTTTATTGCAATTACTAAAATTCCATAGTATGCTATCTAAGTTTGTTTCTTCTCTTGTAAGGCACTATGGATATGGAGTTTGACCTTCCCTTGGATAAGGCTCTAAATGATACTTCGCGTATAAAATACTTGCAAGAAACTCTTTGGCATCTAGCTAGTGCAATAAGGTATCTCTCTCTCTCTCTCCACATATAAAATAATTGCAAGAAAATCTTTGGCATCTAGCTAGTGCAAGAAGATCCCTCTCTCTAATCATGAGAACCAAACATGTATTATGCATGCGTGCATGTGTGTATCTGTGCATGCGGTCATTGTACTTTATTGTGGGTCTTCAACCTTTTGGAGGGGTTTCTGAATAGTAGTGTGTAGACACACGACATCACAAAGTATTACAAAAACTTGTGGATGGTTGTATATATATTGCATATATACACATGCACGTTTCATGGTTATGCACATGATAATGTAGAGTTTTCTAAAAAGATGTGTGTGTGTATGTGCATGCACGCAATGCACATGTGCACACACACCTGTGTGTGTGCTTGTGTGTGTGCAAATGAGTATGTGTAAAGGGATGCATGCATGTGTGTGCCCACATGTGCATTCAAGGGGACAATCATGCATAATATCTTTCATTAGTTCCAAAACCATGCTTATTAGATATATAGTTGATGTCTTAACTTGAAATGTATTTGTAGGAAAAACAACTACAATGTGGAAGGCTACTTTGTATGGTCTCTCCTTGACAACTTTGAGTGGGCTGACGGTTTGCAATGTCGTTTTGGTCTTCACTATGTTGACTACAAGGACCAACAAAGACGATATAAGAAGGCATCAGCCTTGTGGTACAAACGTTTTTTAAGTGATTCACACTCGAATGGCAGTAAAGGAGACTAGTGTTCCTTGAACTACATTTTCTAAGAGTACAAGTTTCATGGATGTAACTATAAATGAGTCCCTTGTGTGTGAGTCACACTCCAATGGCAATAAGGGAGACTAGTGTGCCCTGAACTACATTCTCTAAGAGTACAAGTTTCATGGATGTAACTTATGAATTAGTCCCTTTTGAGTGTTTTCTTTAGTTTAATGAAATTCATACTATCTATCAACTCTCTCTCTCTCTCTCTCTCTCTCTCTCTCTCTCTCTCTCTCTCTCTCTCTCTCTTTGCACACTTGACCTTCTTTTTCAAATGATGCGAGTTGTAATGGCACGTGTTTGTTCTCAACTTCAATATCCATGGAAGATCTAATATACTAGATAATCTTTCACCCCTTCTATATATTTCACACATTTCATTAGAGGGTAAATATATCATGTTTATTGCTTATGGAGTATAATTTGACTTCCAAATTCTAGACATCTTCATATAGGAGATCGATCCTAATACCCAAAGTTATAAAAAAACAGCACACATGATAATTTCAATTTCAAGAAAGTAGGCAGCTAAATGCATTTTTCTCTCTTGTGTTATTGGTTTTGGAATAACCATGCATAAGTTTATAAACCTTGAAACTCCACCTAGATTTTTTGTTTAAAAGAACTATATTTCAAGGTATAAGAATACATAACAACTTCTCTTTATGTATTTTAAACATCTGCATTATCTTTTTTAGGAAAGTAACAAAATTATCACTTGGGACTCTCTAAGATTTCTTATAGTGAACTTTTTCAATTTTAGGAAACAGAGATGCAATAAAATGTAGGATCTTTTAAGTATAAGTGATTGTGGCCTATACTGCACATCTAGAAACTTATTTGTGTAACTTAGTAAATTTGCCTACACTTTGCATCTAGAAGAGGCATGAGTGTAACTGAATAAATTGACTAAGGACCAACAAGCCATTGAGAAACACTCATATAGATTCATTAGCATATCTATCCACGTGCAATAATTTGGAGTTGTCATTTGCAAAGAGTTGGGCAAGACAGGGGAATCCATTTGTTAAGGAGATTGAATGAAGAACACTCAACCTAATGATCTTATTGATACTTCCTAATAAAGGGTGGTGACAATGGCAAATAGGAGGGATGCAGTAGGATAGCCTTGGTAGATTGTGTGTTTTATTAGAAGGGCTGAGACATTAGCCCATTGACATCACCCCTAACCAAAGAGTTAGAAAACGAGTCATGCATTCAACCCTTCTTGAAAACTAGCCATTGCCAAAACTAGCAATATGGAATCCCATCTTACTATATTGTAGATATTTTCCATATCCATATTGAGAAGGACGGCCTCTTGCTCCTTTGTCTATTACTAAATCCATCACTAGCCAAAGATTCGACACTATCTTGAATTTTCATATTAAAGTCTTTGTCCTATCTATCTAATGAGTCCTTGGATAGTAGGATTTTGGTAATCCATTAGTATTTTTTGGCCTCCTTGTGTCTAAAGAGAGAGTGATCTCCACAATGAGGAGAAGGCTTCAATTATGGTTTTTTTTCAAAAATCATTTTAACATTTTTGAAACCACTAGTTCTATTGAAATGATTGGAATACTTTTCATTTTCAGTAGTAAAGTGAATTAATTGTTAGTCTTGTTTAGGCAATTGTCATTTTCCAATAGCAAAGTTTGCATGTCCCTTTTTATCTCCTCTTATTGAGGAAAAAAAGGTGGTAGAACCTTCTCCTTATTTGAAATCTTTGAGTATCACTTCCTCCCCTCTTCTCTTCACTTCATATACTTTGGAGTTCCTCTTTGTTTTCCCTCCACTCCACCACACATTTTTTCTCACCATCTTTCTATGCCATAGAGGTGTCTTCTTGATCCAAAAGACCTAGTGCTTCGATTGATTCATAGTCACTTATAATACACTCGATGAGCAAGATAGGTGGATTCTCTTGACTATAATAAAAGGATGTTAAATATTCACACATCAAAGAAATCGGAAGAGATTCTCAATAGCCAATCCTTTCTTATCATGCTACAAAGGCAAAGTGATGGATTTTAGACTTGGTGGTTCCAAGAGGAAAATCAAATAAGTTCACATGCAACATATTTTCATGCATAAGGAGTTTCACCTTGATTCTAGTGCCGCTAATATCCCACTTCATAGACCCAACTATTAGTGCATTCTAGTTTTTGTTGGGGGTAAATGTGCTTGTGTCTAGCCATCTCTCTATTACTACACTCATCGTACTTGTATACCTATACACTATGGGTAGCAGGCGTCCATTACTATCACTTCATTCTTTATTCTTTCAGTGACATTTGAATACACACAATGTGGCAATTGGAGTTTCCACATCCTCTCTCTCTCTCTCTCCCTCTCTCTCTCTCTCCACCATAGCTCTTACTTTTGATTGTATGCCTTCACTCTAAGATCACTCACTTCAATAAAGGCTAACATTTCTTATTCATCATGCAACCGATATCCTTTGATATTAACACACATATATCCATCAAGAATTCAAGAGTGATAGTTGATGGAATGTGTGGTAGATGTTCTAGATACCATCTACGCATCCTTCGCTATCAAATAGCTTTACATGGGGATGACCAAAGGGGCATTGGTTGAGATGGATGCCTTGTTTTTTGTAAAGGTGGTGGTAGTTAGCGGCACATAAAGCAAGGGGCACCAACAATGCATTAAGGAGATGACAACGACATGAGCAATTATGACCATTGACACAACACATGGGAAAAGAGAATATCAGAACTGGTAGCAAACTATATAAGGGAGAGACCTATCCAAATAGAAGGTTTGAATAATCAGGGAATCAAAGGCTCGTCGTTTAGATTTTCTATGTATTCCTTGATTAGCAGTCCTAGCATCTTCACTAGCAATCCTAGCATCTTTTTTTCCCTTCTTATGTAAGAAAATTTCCTTGTGTGGGAATTTTCCAACATAAGAAAAATTTATTGTCTCCATAAATGGGAAAATTTTCCTACATATGATAGTTTCCTTATCTAGAAAATTTCTTATATTATTCTATTTTTTCTCTTCACTTCCTCCCCTCTTCTCTTCACTTCATATATTTTGGAGTTCCTCTTTGTTTTCCCTCCACTCCACCATACATTTTTTCTCACCATCTTTCTTTGCCATAGAGGTGTCTTCTTGATCTAGAAGACCTAGTGCTTCAATTGATTCATAGTCACTTATAATACACTCGATGAGCAAGATAGGTGGATTCTCTTGACTATAATAAAAGGATGTTAAATATTCACGCAACAAAAAAATCGGAAGAGATTCTCAACAGCCAATCCTTTCTTATCATGCTAGAAAGGCAAAGTGATGGATAACATACATATATCCATCAAGAATTCAGGAGTGGTAGCTGGTGGAATGTGTGGTAGATGTTCTAAATACCATCTACACATCCTTCGCTATCAAATAGCTTTATGTGGGGATGACCAAAGGGGCATTTGTTGAGATGGATGCCTTGTTTTTTGTAAAGGTGGTGGTAGTTAGTGGCATATAAAGCAAGGGGCACCAACAATGCATTAAGGAGATGACAACGGCATGAGCAATTATGACCATTGACACAACACATGGGAAAAGAGAATATCACAACTAGTAGCAAACTATATAAGGGAGAGACCTGTCCAAATAGAAGGTTTGAATAATCAGGGAATCAAAGGCTCATCTTTTAGATTTTCTATGTATTCCTTGACTAGCAGTCCTAGCATCTTGACTCATCACATGTCCTAGCATCTTGACTAGCAATCCTAGCATCTTTTTTTCCCTTCTTATGTAAGAAAATTTCCTTATGTGGGAATTTTCCAACATAAGAAAATTTTATTGTCTCCCTACATGGGAAAATCATATGAGAATTGATCTCTTCTTAAGTTGCCAAGGTATCCATTGATCACATGTAAAGGGGCCAATTAGGTGACATGAAGAAAACATGTGAGTTTTGGGGTACTATATGAGGATAAATCACATGACATTTTGGGATACTCAACTTTGGATAGATGGTTAGGCAAGGACGGATTCCTCACATTGATTGTCTATTTGGCTCATTGTTCTGGCCCTCTTTAAGAAGGATACATTTGTTGTTAACGAAAATCCTAAATTGTTATATTATCTCTCTTTAAACAAAATCAAATGTTGAAAGAACTTGTGGGAGCACAAGGAACTGATACGGTGCCTTTAAGTAATGAGAAACTCCACTATATTGTGATCGCCAGTGGATGTAACAGTGCCAAAAGGGAGAGATCTGATGCAGCATCGTGGCATTGAGAGGGGTAGTTCCAAAAATCACGATCGAGCTGCCAGCCTCTTGGGAAGAAGACAGGCCTTGCCCAGTCATCAATGTTACACCTGAGTTCTCACAGACAACCACATGTACAGTGGAAATGGCCAAACATCAAGGCGTTGTCGAAGGGTTTTTGAAAGCAAAGTCGCAACCAGAGGATCTTGACTAATTTTAGGATAGAAGATCAATCATACAAATAAGCAAGATGAGAGGATTTGTACGCAGTAATAGATCCGCCAAGCTTCCAACGAGACCTCGTCTATGCACCAATGATAGGACCAAAAGCAAGTTTTCAGCTGAGCATAGAATTCATCCTTCAACATAGGAACCTTCAGTACAAATCTGGTTATCAACTACAGACAGAAATTTCAGCATTGTCCTTTCAGCAACATCAGCCAAAGGATAGATCTATGGATCCACAGACTTAACAATAAACCCATAGGGAACTTGATTCCAAATGATGAGGTGAACAATATCTCGAGCAATAGTCAATGTTGCAGGCATGTCTTTCAGAGGTGGCTCCCTTCCAGGAACAAGAGGGTTGGCCACGGGGTGATCTAAAACCATGTATTCATTTGCATTCTCCATAAGCTGACAAATTGACTTGTGGCAATGTATGGCACATCTTTCTCTTCCATGTTAGCAATGTCAACATATGAACAACAGCCATAATCATGTGCAAGAACTACTGCATCACCTTCTCAGACATACCACCAGCAGTTGCAATTTGACTTCTGATGGTAATGTAATTGACCAGCAACGAGTTAGTACAGCAAACTAGAAATTGCCAGCTTTATCTGATAGATGTGAAGTAGCAAAAGGTCTATTGATAGTGCTCACTTTCCACCTTGTCTTGGTCACATTGTTGTGCGCGCATATTGCTGCATTGTGCTATTCTGGTGCAGCAAGCAAGCAGCTGTTTAAACTAAAAAAAATAGATACAGAATGACCAACACTCTCGAAGACCATACAAGATCTTCTTGGAGAATTTTTTAATGTTTATGAGCATGCATTATCATGGCTTTTGGAACAGCTTGTTGATTGGCTACAGAGTTATGATAGGGTACTTTCAAGAGTTGAACCAACACTATACATGCGACTGGCAAGTCTCCAACTCAAATTGTCAAATATGCTGGACAGCAAAGATGCTTCCATCACAATGTAATCTGTTTGTAAATTAGGAAGCATAGTTGGCTAATGTGTTTGCAGGTCTCGGGATTTCTGAGACGATGATCATCGTCGTCTTCTAGCATGAGCATCACTTCATTTCTTCTCATTCGAAATCACAAAGCTCGTCAATGCTTCTCGTTCGTCAGTTGCCGCAGTGTCATCCGAGTGGCTCCAGCTCTTCTTTTGCAACGTCATACTGCATCTTCCAGCTAGCTTTTGCATCGTTTGTTTCTCCTCATCTCCTCTCCATCATTGTTAGGATGTCACAGAACAGTCCTTCTTGATAGACGCAATCGACAGTGCACGGAGACAAGTTGTAGCTAGTCCTCAAGAAAGAAGCACCAGGTCAGCTCTTCTTCGCCTCCTCATCCACCGTCTTCAGTCCTCTTTCCTTTCGCTTTTCTGAAGACTTCGTCCTCTCCTGTAGCCATCTTCCTCTGATTTCCTTCAGCGTCCTTTCCCCCCAAAAAGCCTCCTTTCAAAAATATTCCTTCGTTTCAAAATAGCCATCCGTGGCTTTTTCATCCTTCCCCACGCATTCGATCCTTCACAATAGGCTCTAGAAAAGCGGCCCCTGCTATAACAATCATAGCATAAATTTCCTGGCCCTTATTGACTGCTCCTGCGCTGCCACAGGCTGTCAACATGCAGGCAAATACAACTGCATTTGCAAAAAAGCGCTGAAGTTGCATCCGTTCAAAAAAAACTCACTACTTCTTCAGCATAACCTTGTTGTACATATCCTAGTATTAGCACACTCCATGTAGCCACTTCTCGGACTGGAAGTTTGTCAAAGACTTCTTGTACTTTTGCAAGTAAGCCACATCTGGCATATATGTCGACTATAGCTTTGCCAACAAAAAGATCTTTCACTAGTAAACCTCCTTCGATAATCTGAGCATGTACTTTTTTGCCCGTGTTTATAGCTCTTGTCATTCCACAAGCTTTCAAAATGCAAACAAAAGTGATTCTGTCTGGAAAGAACCCCTCAAGCTGTATCTGTTCAAAACACTGAAGTGCTTTCTCAACAACTCCTTGTTGGATGTATCCAGAAATTAACATGTTCCACGAGATTACGCTACAAAGTCGATGCTTGTCAAACACTTTTTGTGCTTCTGCAAATAAACCACACATGGCATACATACCAACCAATGCACTGCCAACAACAGTATCCTTTTCTAGCCCCTCTTTACTATATTACCCACGTAGAATAAAAGAGCAAACATAATGACTAAGTATGTACAAAGTAACAAATGTCACACACACACAACATTTTGGTGGATTCCACACCTCGAATGCGCAGCAGTACGACATCCATCCCCTCTAATCCTGCGCATCCTCCGGATGGGCCAACTACCCATGATCATTATCATCAAGATCCACGAACAGATCAATCTCTTCATTGTGTATTTCCGGTATATCAACAAGATTATCTGTCATATCATCTGTCTCTTCTATTGGAGTTTCTTCTCGTTGCTCTTCCCTTGCAAATTCTTCCAATGCATAATCCTCATCATCTCTTTTCTTGAAAATCTTGATCCTTTTTCCTGCAATAGGCACTCTAAGCACTGTCCCATCCAATTCTGTCAGCTCATATGTTGGATTGTCAAAGACATGTCTGACTATGTATGGGCCAAACCTTCTTTTCACCATCTTCCGAAGTGCAGTATGCTGATTTTCAAGGCTGCTATCAAAGACTAATACCCAGTCTCCCTCTTCTATTGCTCTAGGCCGCAAGCGATGCCTACTGTCAAACCTGTCCTTATTTCTTAGTCTAGCAACCTTCAACCTTTCAATAGCTAGCTGAATATCCTCTGGTCTTCTCTCCAACTGCCGAATCCGAAGAGCTAAGAGCTCCTCTCTCGTCAAATCCTCTTGCCAAGGTAAAACTGACCAACTCAAAGCACAAGTCTCAGTCGGCATAACCGATTTCTGACCATACATCAACTCTGCGGGCATATATCCTGTGGTAACACTATGAGTCGTACGATCAGCCCACAAAGCAAATGGTAGAAGTCTCGGCCATTCTCCAATCCGTCCTCTGCATGCTTTGGCTAATGCTTTCACTATCGACGGATGTCCTCTTTCACTCTTCCCATTTTCCTATGGATTGTATGCTGTGGTTAGAGCCAGCTTGATTCCTAGTTGAGAGAAAAACTCCCTAGCTTCATCTGCATCCAATTCACCGCGATCTACAGTGATCTTACCCACACAGCCATACCTGCAGAAAATTTCTTCCAATAAGAACTTACACACTGCACTAGTGGTCTTCGTTCTCAAAGATCTGCCCTCAACATGATTGGTAAGATCCTCTCTAGCCAAAACAATATACCTCATCTGCCATAGACCCATAGGCATAGTAACCAAGTCAACTACCCACTTATAATGAATGCATAGCGGATAGGTCGGATGAAGCTCATCTCGATGACGCACTACCAAATACATCTGGTAGTCTCTACAAGTCTGTACAAAGTGAGAAGCATCTCTATACATGCCTTTCCACCAATATTTCTCCTTGAATTTCTCATAAGTACCCCACACTCCTCTATGAACAGCCCAAGGACTCTCATGAAACTCCCTTATCACCTGTAACTGTGTCTCTCTATCGCAGACAACCCGCAAGGATAATCCACCTCTTTTCTTCGGATGCTTCCAAAGAAATCGGTCCTTAAGAAAATAACCATAGGCTTTTCTTCTGATCTTCTTGAACTCTTCATCTGTCCATTCATCTCTTTTGCTTAGTGTACTAAGGTACTTGCCAATCTACAACCAATCTCCAACATAGAGTTCTTCTATGAAAGCCACAATATCATAGACATGGCAAACATGATCAACCACAGCGCGGCTGAAATTTTTGCATCATCCTCTTTTGCAAGTAGTGTCTCCTCATCATCATATCTGGCTCTAGACAGCATATCTGCCACTGGATTATCCTTTCCTGCTATATGTTTAAATTCTGGATTTAATGACTTGATGTATGCAATCCATCTCAGCATAGCTATATCTGGAGTAGAGCAACTCGTAATCATACCTATCAATGGCAAGCAATCTGTCTCTACCACAACTGAAGCTCCAATAAAGTACTCCTTGTCACATTTGAGAGCCGTAACAATCCCCAGTAACTCCCTCTTGATTTGCGGATATCTCCTCTGTCTCTCGTTTAGGACTTTCGCCCCAAACCGAATAGCATACCTGTTTCCATATGCATCATCTTGACCCACAGCCCAACCTATGCCGATTGGACTAGTGTCAACTGTCAATACAATAGGCCTTCCACAATTATAATCCGCTTTCCTGAGAGTAGGAGCAATCTGCAACAACTTCTTCAATTTTCACATGGCTCTAGTGTGGCTCTCATCCCAATAAAATTTCTGCCCCTTTCGAAGCAGCTAATATAAACAATCTGCTATGTGTGCAAAATGGGGTATCCAAATCATATAAAACACACAAGCTCCAATGAATCTCCGTACCTTTGAAGTGGTAGAACAATACTCCATAATCTTGCCTATAGCATCCACCTTCTCAGGTGAGGGTTTCGTGCCATAATATCCACACATATGTCCAACAATGACAACCTCATTTACTCCAAAAACAAATTTTTGCCCTGATAGTGTCAAATTCACTTCTTCTAACCTGGCCAAAATCTTTTCACAAACTGAAATATGATCAGCCACAAAGTATCTGCATCCCTGCTCATTTAAACTCTCATTCTTCTCTTCTTCTGCACACCCCTTAATGGGCACATCATCCAAGAAAGGCATGGTAAGCTGAGGTATATAATCACAAAGGACCTTATGCATGGCATTCATCATATGTGCAACAGAATTAGTGGCACCTTGAGGCAAGGTACACATCCTGACAAGCCCAATAGGAGTTCTCATAGTGGTTATATCCCTGCTTTCCAAAGCCAGCTGAAACTGATCATATCCCGAATACAAATCACCTAAAGAATAGATGGCACGTCCAGCAAATGCTTCTACAAACTCATCCACAACTGGACCTATATCAACATTCCTCATAGTAACTCTGTTTATTGGCTGCATGTCCTGTGTAAATCGGAGAGTACC
Organism: Lygodium microphyllum; assembly: GCF_053477565.2. Taxonomy (NCBI): domain Eukaryota; kingdom Viridiplantae; phylum Streptophyta; class Polypodiopsida; order Schizaeales; family Lygodiaceae; genus Lygodium; species Lygodium microphyllum. The sequence goes on along the minus strand of NC_141160.1, from coordinate 41,100,356 downwards.
ATTCTTCTTTGGAACCGTAAACCACCTATTTGAGTATGGTGCAGATGAAGGCTATAGGATTCCCATCCTGATTTTCTCATTCAACAAATCAATCAGCTTTGGTAGGTGTGCCTTAGGCACTGGAATAGGTCGAAGGTTCCATGGAATATGAGGAATAGTAAAGATCACCATAGGAGCAACAATATCCGGATTCACACATCCAATCTCATGCGGGAAAAAAGCAAACCCTCTTCCATGTCGCTCAAGCATCTCCTGAAAGCATTGCTTCTCTGTGGGTAGCAAGAAATCACCATTTCCAATTTTCAATTCAAGAAGAGTCTCTGCTGAAAATTTATGGCCTATATGCTCTGGATTCCTTAAAATTGGCTGTTTATCAGCCCTCTCTATTTGCTGATCACTGTCAGGTGGAAGCGGTACAGCTACCGGCTTCACCTTCTTATGCACAGTTTTGTATTTCGTGTCAACCTTGGCTTCATTATGATCCTCTGCATTACTCAAATCTTGCTGTAAATCAGCAATTCTGCACTCTAGTGGTGGCTGAATATCCTCAGCCCTCTGCTCTATGGACTGCATACGAACAGCCCTAAACTTTGGATGCTAAAATATTTCAGTGTAAACTCTGTTGGCTGAAAGTTTTCAGCCCTCTGTGTCTCTGTAAGCTGATCATAATCAGCCGAAAACTCTGTTTGCTGAATTTCTTCAGCACTCAATACTTTCTGCTAAGTCACCTCAGCCTCTGACTCTATATGTGACATAAAATCTGCAATTTCATGAAACATGTCTAGGGATTGCACTAATACATTACTGTGACAATTCTGCATATCAGTTTTTAGCATATTTTCCATCTCTATCATCGTATCTGCACAAATCATACTATCATACATCCCATCTATATGCTCATCATCCTCTAAAATACCTGCATTTTTCAAATTTTTCTCCTTCCTGCATATGTACTGCCTGGCAGCTCTAGGCAACTTAGAAGTCTTCTGATAGCTCATCAAACTGTTTGCTGAAATCCCAACAAAATTGGAGGAGAAAACACTGCTGCCAGGAGGCAAGAACTCCAATCTCCTCTGCTCTGTACCACCATCGTCTCGCGAAACAGCAGTACCTAATGAAAACCGGAATCCCTCACAGTGGGCAAAGGTGCATCTCTAAGAGTATCCCTGTTTCTAACATGGTTCACACACACTGTCATAAACTGAACTGCTCTCATGCCATCTTTACTGCGAATCCATGCATAAGCAGATCCATCATCCATTACCTTTGTTTCCATGCGCATCTTTGTGATGAATGGTTGTCCAAGAATTATGGGATAAGAGCATGAATCCTGCACAAAGAAATGGAAATCCTCCTCTACATCTCCAATAGAAACCCTGACACTGGGACAGGCAGCATACAAATCACCTGCAGTGTTGTTGGCGGCTTTCATACGCCACCCATGCTCTACATCCATAGGCCATCTATTACTTTCATAAACTCCACGAACTATGAGATTAATCTCTGAACCCTGATCCACCAAAGCAACATAAGGCACCTGTTTCTCTCCAATTTTTACCATCGTTTCTGTAGTTGCCCTAGCCCAATGACTCCAGGAAAAGTGACTACGTGGTATCAAGACAAGCTCATCAGTTTCAGCATAATGCATAGGCTGAACCCTCTTCTCTATCTGTGGAAAAACATAAGCATTCTCAACCATAACCTCATCCTCATCCTCATCCAACTCCCCAATCAAAACTCCCTGTGTATCAGTAGTAGGCAATGCATGTCTTTTCCTCTTCAGGACTTCTTGGAACTGATCTTGAAACTCTCTTTTCGAGATGCCCAAAACCTCAGAAATAGTAAAAGTCACCTCACTGCCAAGTATCTTGTCATTAAAGATTTTCTTCATGTCCGTAGATGTCTCAATATCGGACATCAATCTAAACCCTAGCTGCTTTCTCTCTCTAGGCTCTTGCCTCTTTTCTTTCTTTTGAGCATCTTCCATCTGTCGTTCTGGCCCTGGTCTCAAAGACGGTCCTGGAGTAGGTGGAGTAACAAACTCACCCCCTCTAGTCTTTTTAGCTGCACTTGGATTTTCTTCATCCCTCTTATGCTTCTCCTCAACAAGTACATCTTCTCCCTAAGACTTAGCCAAGTAGGCATAAATAGTGTACCTGTCAACAGGCGAGTCCCAACCTGTCTCAGATCTGATGCTAGAGCATGCACTAGTCAAAACAGTTTGCTGAATTTTTCCCTTGTTTGCCGTCTCCATAGCATAAGTCCATAATGCTGATTGATTCTCTGACCCTTTCTCAATCTGAACTCCATATGCAGAAGCATCTCCGCTAGCTGCCACATAAGAAGTACGCGCAGCCATGTCATCCACTAACTTCTTCATTCCGCCTTTACCAAAGTTGGTAGCAAGCGGAGCTCCTGTTTCAGTCAACCAAATCTTACCATCTTGTCCCCAAAATACCAAATTCTTCCTCCTTGCATCCTGAAAAGATTCACAATCCCTGCAATGCTGATGGTCTGTACTATCACATCAAATACGTCTTCATCTCTCTTAGGTGCACTAGGAGCACTCCTAGGTGCACTAGGAGCACTAGAAGAAATAGTAGGCACAGTCGAAGCAAACTGCTCTTTCAATTTTCCCACCAATTTTGCTTTAACTGACTCTAGTGTCAAATCCGTTATGCCTTTGATTATATCATCAAGAGAGGAAGGCACCGACGGAGTGGATGGTGCGGGTGTGACAAGACGAAGGAAATACTTACTCATAAGTCCAGCTGGTACTCCAAAAAATCCCATCTTGATCTCATACGTCTTCAAGTAAGCTGAAACATTACGGCCATCAAATAGCTTCTTCTCATTCTCAACTGCTTCAATCGCCTTAGTCGCACTGATTGCATTTTCCTGCTCCGAATATAGTTGCCTTTGTTGAGACAACTGTTGTTGATGCAATTGCTGCTGCTGTTGCATATATAATTGTGTCTGCTGATTTTGAAGCTGCATATACATAGACATATTCTGCAAAATTTGCTTTAGATCATCCATTGAAGTACTTGAAGCAGCAGTCAATGATGGAGCTGAAGTAGAGGACACATCAGGAATCGTAGAAGAGGCTGAAATGGATGCTGAAGTATCTCCCATCTTGAAATTTATGCGACGCTTTCACGTCGGGTTCACCAAAGATGTCGAAGGGTTTTCGAAAGAAAAGTCGCAACCACAGAGGACCTTGACTAATTTCAGGATAGAAGATCAATCATACAAATAAGCAAGATGAGAGGATTTGTGTGCAGTAATAGATCCACCAAGCTTCCAACGAGACCTCGTCTATGCAGCAATGATAGGACCAAAAGCAAGTTTTCAGCTGAGCATAGAATTCATCCTTCAACATAGGAACCTTCAGTACAAATCTGGTTATCAACTACAGACATAAATTTCAGCATTGTCCTTTCAGCAGCATCAGCCAAAGGATAGATCTATGGATCCACAGACTTAACAATAAACCCAAAGGGAACTTGATTCCAAATGATGAGGTGAACAATATCTCGAGCAATACTCAATGTTGCATGCATGTCTTTCAGAGGTGGCTCCCTTCCAAGAACAAGGGGGTTGGCCACGGGGTGATCTAAAACCATGTATTCATTTGCATTCTCCATAAGCTGACAAACTGACTTGTGGCAATGTATGGCACATCTTTCTCTTCCATGTTAGCAATGTGAACATATGAACAATAGCCATAATCATGTGCAAGAACTATTGCATCACCTTCTCAGACATACCACCAGCAGTTGCAATCTGACTTCTGAGGTAATGTAACTGACCAGCAACGAGTTAGTACAGCAGACTAGAAATTGGTAGCCTTATCTGATAGATGTGAAGCAACAAAAGGTCTATTGATAGTGCTCACTTTCCACCTTGTCTTGGTCACATTGTTGTGCGGACATATTGCTGCATTGTGCTATTCTGGTGCAGCAAGCAAGCAGCTGTTTAAACTAAAAAAAAATAGATACAGAATGACCAACACTCTCGAAGACCATACATGATCTTCTTGGAGAAATTTTTAATGTTTATGAGCATGCATTATCATGGCTTTTGGAACATCTTGTTGATTGGCTACAGAGTTATGACAGGGTACTTTCAAGAGTTGAACCAACACTATACATGCCACTGGCAAGTCTCCAGCTCAAATTGTCAAATATGCTGGCAGAGATGCTTCCATCACAATGTAATCTATTTGTAAATTAGGAAGCATAGTTGACTAATGTGTTTGCAGTTCTTGGGCTTTCTGAGACGATGATCATCGTCGTCTTCTAGCATGTGAGCATCACTTCGTTTCTTCTCCTTCGAAATCACAAAGCTCGTCAATGCTTCTCGTTCATCAATTGCTGCAGTGTCGTCCGAGTGGCTCCAGCTCTTCTTTTGAAACGTCGTACTGCATCTTCCAGCTAGCTTCTGCATCGTTTGTTTCTCCTCATCTCCTCTCCATCGTTGTTAGGATGTCACAGAACAGTCCTTCTTGATAGACGCAATCGACAGTGCACGGAGACAAGTTGTAGCTAGTCCTCAAGAAAGAAGCACCAGGTCAGCTCTTCTTCGCCTCCTCATCCACCGTCTTCAGTCCTCTTTCCTTTCGCTTTTCTGAAGACTTCGTCCTCTCCTGTAGCCATCTTCCTCTGATTTCCTTCAGCATCCTTTCCCCCCAAAAAGCCTCCTTTCAAAAATATTCCTTCGTTTCAAAATAGCCATCCGTGGCTTTTTCATCCTTCCCCACGCATTCGATCCTTCACAATAGGCTCTAGAAAAGCGGCCCCTGCTATAACAATCATAGCATAAATTTCCTGGCCCTTATTGACTGCTCCTGCGCTGCCACAGGCTGTCAACATGCAGGCAAATACAACTGCATTTGCAAAAAAGCGCTGAAGTTGCATCCGTTCAAAAAAAACTCACTACTTCTTCAGCATAACCTTGTTGTACATATCCTAGTATTAGCACACTCCATGTAGCCACTTCTCGGACTGGAAGTTTGTCAAAGACTTCTTGTACTTTTGCAAGTAAGCCACATCTGGCATATATGTCGACTATAGCATTGCCAACAAAAAGATCTTTCACTAGTAAACCTCCTTCGATAATCTGAGCATGTACTTTTTTGCCCGTGTTTATAGCTCTTGTCATTCCACAAGCTTTCAAAATGCAAACAAAAGTGATTCTGTTTGGAAAGAACCCCTCAAGTTGCATCTGTTCAAAACACTGAAGTGCTTTCTCAACAACTCCCTGTTGGATGTATCCAGAAATTAACATGTTCCACGAGATTACGCTACAAAGTCGATGCTTGTCAAACACTTTTTGTGCTTCTGCAAATAAACCACACATGGCATACATACCAACCAATGCACTGCCAACAACAGTATCCTTTTCTAGCCCCTCTTTACTATATTACCCACGTAGAATAAAAGAGCAAACATAACGACTAAGTATGTACAAAGTAACAAATGTCACACACACACAACATTTTGGTGGATTCCACACCTCGGATGCGCAGCAGTACGACAGCGCGGAGGTGCCATTGTTGAATGAGGAGCTTTCCATAAGGATCGGGCCTAAGAATCTAGAAGGGTGGATGCCTTGGTTGCCTTGCTATAAGCGGTGCCTTCAATCCTGAGGACATCGACATAACTACTACCTCTGAGGAAGTGCTAGCATCAATGCAACAGTGGAGACTGAAACAGACGTCAGAGAAATTTCAATGAAATTTCACCTTCGCTACCCTTGACTTCACCTACAGTAGAAACCACATCTGGCCTAAACATAGAAAGTGCTATGCACCGTATAGCTTCTTCAGGATTTTTTTCACTGATATCATTAGTCATGAGAATACCACTAGCAAGCTGCCACAACTGGGGGGGGGGGGGAGAAGCTGTTGCCTTTCTAGATGGATGGTGATCACCCCTTTGCCACTTCCATAACTTGTAGACAACATTGGAAGCCAGTGCCAATAAGGAAATGCCAGCATTGGTATATATCAATGTCGACACCTTGCTTACTGGCAAGTTGTTTGGGAGACGCAAGGCCTCACATCACATCAACAGCTCGATTCCCATCCATAGGCAATGCAACCATTGAGACAATAGTATAAAACAATTCTTTTGTGGCTATTAATATGCTAATCAGACATTGTATATGCCTCATCTCTGAGTCATCGGTTCATGACTGGTTGAGAAAGGAGTGTGTGGTACCGAAGGAACTGCCTGTAAGATGATCTTTCGACCACTTCTTAATCCAGGAGATGGCATGCCTCTACGTGAAGGTTCCATTGCAATCTGGTGATGAGGGGGGGACACTCTCTTTTGCTTTGGTGAGCTTGTTTTCAAGAGACGTATTGGAGATGAGCCAGAGACTCAATCCTTCAAGAAGTTAAGTGTAGAATCATCCTCTGTGGACCCCATAAACTCAGGTAAAATGTCCCCAGAATCTTCATTATGGGGGTTACTATCAGAAAATGAAGTGAAACCACGAGTTGAGGGTGTGTTCTGCACATTGGCTGAAGTCTGAACCTAATGATTGTTCATCAAACGCACAGATGCTTGAAGTGATGGACATTGAGAAAGCTTAGGACTATGCCTTGTAGAACTAGTGCTAGATCTTGCTTGATCACCCTTTTGTTGACTGAAAGATGGTGGGGAAACAATCTATTCCATCAAAAGTAGATACAGAGGCTGGTGTTGGCCTCAGAGGAGGTTGAGGAAGAGAAGTAAGTGTGTAGATGTTAGCAAGTCCATCCCAATGAGGTGAAAACTCCCCAATCTTTAGCATTTTAGGCATAGACATTGGGGAAGCTACTGAGTTGGGTAATTGTGTCGGCACAGAAACAACAGGGTTGCTGCCTTGCATACCCTTTGATGATCTAAGAAGTCAGGAAGGTGACCCACAAGGTTTCCCAGAACAGGGCAGCACTTCAGATGAAAATCACCTTCTAGTAGCACTTTTAGACTTCAGAGTAGATCTGCTTGGTCCTGAGTTTTGGAAAGGAGTGATCGGAGTCAAATCATCTCGTTGCTCTTCACTCCCAAAATCTCTCATGTCCATCTCATCCACTACTAACTATTCATCTACTCTCTCAACTTGAGAATATCTATCTTTAGATTCTTCCAAACCTTCTTTCCTTCCATACAAATTCTTGCACCCTTCACAACGACAAGGGGCAGACAAGTTGGCAGCTCGGTCTGCAGGAGCTCTGACCATGCCTGTCCAAACATCGATGAGCCTGGCAATGACTTTAGTGATGAAGGATGTAAACTTGAATGCCAAGCTTCTTGAGACAACTGTGTCCTGGAAGTGATTCCAAGGAAGAGATGAACTAGCTGCTACTAGAGGCATCAATGTTGATCTTCGCAGTTGACATAGCTTATTGACGCAATTCACCTTGTGGAAGACAAGAACAGAAATAGAGAAGTTATGCAGCTTTGTTGATGCTCAGCAAACAAGAATATTTTGAAAGCATCTTGACTACAATGGCAGCTGAGATCAATAGCTCCAACTCTAGTGAACAAGGTTGGCTTCAAACATGGGCTAATATTGACAAACTTGGAGCTTTAATCGATTATTATATTGCTCTTATGAAGGCGGATAGAGAAAAACATGCAAGACTAGAATCAAATGCTTATGCTTATGGCCAACATGTATATGCTGATGGTACACACTATGATCTGCATGCATCTTATGAATATGAACAACAACAACATGTAAATGAACATGAGTAGTATGCAAGTACATCTGGACAGCATGTTAATACTTATAAACATGATGTACCATGTCATAATGCAGAGTATCATTCCATTGAACCTTGGCAGCAGAATGGCTATTATGGGCAACATGCTTATGCTTATGAGCATCCAACTTTTTAGCAACATAGTCATGATTATACATGTGAGCCTTTTTTAATTGAGTAGCCTAGTTCTTATGGACATGACAATAATGGTCATGCTTATCAGTACTCTTCTATCTTTGATCAGCACCAAGTCCATAACTACCATGGTACCCCATATCCCAATCAGTTCATACCTCATGATTACCCAAATGTAATGATGAGTTCTTTTCCAAGAGCTGATCATGAAGAAGAGAGCAATGAGCAAGCTAAACAACAAGACTAGGATAATGAGCAACATGATCAACAAGAAGATGAGCAAGAAGACTAAGAAGATGTACAAGAAGGGAACAATGAAGAGTACGATGTACAAGCTAATGACATCTTTGTTGATGAATCACATGAGGCACTCACAGATGTAGATGGTTATGCTGCAGGTTTTAGACTCTTAGATAAACCTCATGATGATATTCTTGAGCATCACTTTATACTTAATCAAGGTTTACAACATCCATTGAATGCATTTGATAATGAGTACCTTGATCATGGTTATGATGACTGGCATATGTCCGATGATGATATAATACATGATTTGGGCATACATGAATATGAAGATGGCATTGGGCTTCCCTATGATCCAAGAGATTATGGATGTGATCATGGACTTGATTATGGGGATACTTCATTGTATCCATTTGATCCAGGGGGACTGGAGTATGTGGTTGATGGGCATTCTCTTCTCTTGGACAATCATTATGACGGAATACCTTTTGATCCAGGAGGTTAATGGATTTCTTGGGATCTCATTTAGACCAACATCCATCTTTTTGGTAGACTCTTTTGGCTGAAATCTATCTAACTATGGCCCTGTTTTCTCTCAGATTGACTGCAGATAGCTCTCTGTTTCAAAGCAGATTTTACTCTGCATTGTGGACAGCAATGAACACCACACATGGGCTGAAAGTACTCCTCGAGACCTCCGTTTTGATATATGGCCCACCCCGATCAGAGTCTCCTATAGAAAGTTATGAAAGGTTTACTACAGCAGGGTCCCGTAGTAAACAACTTGTTGTCCACTGTCTGCAACTCACTTGGGTCAAAATTCATTTTTATAATTCCCTAATAAGACCCATGTAACGTACATACCCCAATGACCCATCATACGCAATAATACCTCTTCATTCATTTGTATACCCCTGTAATAATAAAGCAGAGTAGTACTCTGATCTGCTCCTGTGCCCAGTTATCATAAGTGCCCAAATTGTTTTTGAGGGCAAAAACCTTCGGGTGGGGATGGAATGTAAGAGAGGGGGATTTAATAATGGGGAAATACTAGCTATACTGGCTGGTATATAAGGTGTTAGGGACTGGATTTTTGGATTATCAGATTTTAATAGAATTCTCCTTCATCTTCATCTCCTTTTCCAAGCTCTCATGGCTTCTTTCTCTCTCTTTCTGTCTTTCTCTCTCTTTTTCTAGTCTTTTTCTCTCCTCGTCACTCTCTTTCTCTCTCTTCTGCACCCTCTCTCTCTCCTCTCCTTCTCTCTCTCCTACCTCTTTCATTACAATAATGATGTTAAAATTCATGGTTGTGATGTATATGCAAGATATTTTGAGCTCTACTTGGAGTTCTCTCTAGGTGCAAGGCTTGGCCATGCCCTCAAGCCTAGCATGGAGAGTTTTAACTCACACATGAAGATAGTTTAGACTTTTTATTGAAGAAAGTTTCCACCCTATCTTGAAGATCTCTTTGGAATCAGAGCTTGGCCCTATGCTGAAGCTTGGTATTGAGGGAAAGATTGTTCAAATAATAACAATATATTTCTACTCTCTCATCAGGATCTCCTTGAGGTAAAGCTTTTATTAGACTTGATTTATGATCTCTTGTATAAGGATACCAATTCAGAAAGATGAGAGAAAGAGAGATATTGATAGACAAAGAAAGAAGATAGAAAGAGAGATATTCACAAAACAGAGAGAGAGAGAGAGAGAGAGAGAGAGAGAGAGAGAGAGAGAGAGAGAGAGAGAGAGAGAGAGAGAGAGATAGAGAGATAGAGAGATAGAAGAGAGAAACCTTGCGAGCTCCAATAGACACAAACTATGCATGTTTTCAAGGTTGAGATGATGAAGTCATAGGCCACTAATAAGCTTCGAGACTCCTTGGAAATGCTCATACATTCTCTCACTAGAGAAGAAATAAGAAATAAATTGATTAGTTTAGATAGCTTAGGTTACCTCATAAATTTTAGGTTAGTTATGCTTCACAAATCTTAGGTTAGTTTTTAAATTTAATGAAAAGATAACCTTCTTCAATTTATGATTTTGAAACTACCACCAAAACTATAGTCTCTATTATAAAGGATTGGTGGACTCAATCTTTAGACCTATTATTAATTTAAAAATTATTCTATTTTTTTATTTGTTTGTTTTTGTGAGTCATGATGGTTGAGGTGCATGAATAGGAGTATTGATAATATAAATAGGTCATTTCTTTTTGTGACAGGTTTTTTTATTAAAGCAACACTACGAGGACTTATCCCTACTTAACCTTGGTGATATGATTTAAGGGAATGCACACGCACTCAAGAAAATATGTATATCATTAATTCACTATCGTTAAGCCACAAACATGACTAGGTTTGAGCACTACAAGCACTACCAATGACTCCTAGGGGGTCCACCTATAAGAAATCATCTATATAATGTGTGTTCAAAGGATATTAGGAAATGCCCATTCTTTACATTCTATAAGGCCTTAAAAATATCCCTCTTACTTTACTAAACTTTTTTTTTCAAATTTTAATTAAAAAATCCATTTTGTAAATATAATCCTATAGTTTTTTCTAAATATTATACCCTTTCTTTTGAGATATGCCACCACAACCTTACCTAAAGATGTGTATTAGGAGGAGCACCTTACAAGGCTACAAGTATGCATATAGTAGCATAGCATGAGGCTTTAGGAGGTAGGATATGCAGGTAATAAAGCAAGAGATAATGAAATCAATGGTGGGACATCATGTTGTTTGCAGCAAATACTAGGGTGATGGTATAGCTGTAAGATTGAGAAGGGTGAGGTGGGAAAGCACTATCAACATGGCATGATATGAGAAAAGCTAGCATGTAATAGTCAAGGCCACAATGATTAGGTGGTAGATTAAGCATAGTAAAATTACTTAACATAAAATTAGCCAAAGCTAGCATATATCAATAGCTACAATAATAACTATCGATGACTAAGGGGAAAAAAAATCTCTAAGATTTCTTAGGTGAGCTTTTTAGCATATCTTTCTTCTAGGCAAGATCAATGTTGATTAGGCATCACATAAACATTATAATATGTGGGTGTCCCAAAATATATCACACACAAATTAGTGAGTTTCATCACCAATCTATCCCATACACTTAACATCGAGTGAAGCCCTATGTATTGTCTATAATACTTTGTTAATGTTATGCACCAAAACTATGAAGTTCTACATCAAAGGTGTTGTCACTTCTTGTTCTAGCATCATTATTTGGTGTATGTTTCATCCTTAGCTACACCTTTGTCATCATTGATCAGCCCATTGTTTGGCTAGTTCCTCGAACACCATCAAATGAAAGAGGGTAACCTTTTTGTTTATGGTCCTTAGTTTGCATGAATAGTGCTAGCTTGTGAGAGGAAATTTTTGTTATGTTGATAGATTTCCTCCTCTTGAGCTATGCAATCCTATTGTTTCCCTTGAAGTTTGTTGGTTCCTTAAACATGGCAATCCTTGTGCCAATGCCACATGAACCATATGTGCAACTTGTGGGAGGCTTGGGATAGAGTCCTTGCTCCAACCTACAGTAAACATGGTTCAATACTTGGGCCATCATTAAGATGTTTACTGAAGTTCTACACATGCTATCTTACCCTCTGTGTGTGTGTGTGTGTGCGCGCGTGCGCGCATGCTTGGGATAGATCTCAAGCTTTTGGGTCTATGGTTTAGTGGAAAGGTCATGTGTTGGATTAGCATGGATTTGAAATCTATTTTACATTTGCATTCTTTGCATTAAGGGATTATCAAATTGATTCTTTGTTATGGATGATGTTACTTATTTTCTTAAATATTATTTTTGCTAGCATGAACTCATGCAACAGTGTTTTAACTTAGCCATTGCCTCAAATGCTGTCAATACTCATTGTGACTAGGTTAGGTTCTTGTTAATAGTGTATCAACTTTTGAAGCATTACATGTTTACTATACTTTTAAGTTACCAACATCTATACATTTTAGATTGTACATTTTGCTCATTGGCACAACATTGTGAAGTAATGCATTTTCGGGATTGGGAGAGTGCTCAAGAAAGTAGGCTTCCATTCTCGTTGGAAATATCTATCATAGCTCGTTCAAGTTTGTATTCACTAGATAGAGGTATTGGGACAGGTCTGGTTACCTCAGGTTATCATGCATGTCTATTGTGTGGGCCATAGTTAGACTCCTGAAGGTCATGAACCATGAAGAAGATGGTATATCAAGGACACGTCGCTTTCTTACCCCAGAGGGTCATGAACTTAGGAAAGATTTGTTTGGACAACCTCCAACATGTATGATAGCCCAAAGCTGGTACGAGTTGAAAATGGTCCACACAGAGTCACATCCAAACGGAATGCAACGGTTCTCAGGTTTCTATGAGTTGCCATATTAGAGCAACTTATAGATCAGCCACTTATTGGATCCCATGCATATTTTCAAGAATGTGGGCAGCTTACTATGGGACCACATCATAGGAAAGAGAGACACTATAGGGGCACGAATGGATTTGAAGGAGATAGACAAGATGGAGGCACTTTGGCCATAGTGGAGTGCTAATAGTCACTTGCAGCTACCTCGTGCTCCTTGGGTTTTGTCCACTAAAGAAGAGCGCATTGTGAAGCAAATAGTCAAGTCTATCTGCACTCCGACAGGTATGATGCGTTCTCTCAGGTTGCGTTTTCTAAAGATGACCAATTATCAAGGCTAAAATCCCATGATTGGCATAAGATATGTCAGGTTTGTACTATGAATGGATTGTAAGTGGCCTACGTATTTTCCTATTTGGAGTGTAGTCGTTGTTCATAATGCTTCCTCGTTTGTGGCAATTTGTACTACCAATCGCGATCGTAGGATGTCTTACTCCAGAAATATGCAGGGCGATTTACAGATTGTCAACTTTAGTTTAATGGATCTCACAGAAGGAGATTAAGACGTCCTCTATTGAATCCACAAGGCGGGGAGTAGTGGAGACGGTCAGTCTCTTTGAGAAATACCTTCCTACGAGTATGCTCATGATACAAATCCACCTTCTTGTGCATCTTATAGATGAAGTGGAGATTGTTGGACCTATCTATACGTGATGGATGTTCTTCTTGGAGTGCTTAATGAAAACCCTGAAAGGCTTTGTGTGACAACAAGCCCAGTCACAAGGTAGCATGGCTGAAGGTTGGTTGGTGTCTGAGGTGTTAGTGCATATTTCACAATGGCTACCAACGGTGGATTCACACAATAATATGCTATGGTCGCGCTGAAGGACATGATAGACTGACCAGAGACGTGGTGGTTGAAAATGGGGTAGAAAGAAGAATGGATGTTGCAATGAAGGAGAAAGTGAATCGCTTTTATATGTTGCACAAAATGCCTCTATGGAGACATGGCTCGCTAGGTAACAACAAGCTAGGAAAGATCGGGAAGAAGCGCGATCTGAATTTCGACATAGCACGCACCATCGATCAATTCGATATCTCGAGGGCATGGAGGAGATGCCACAGTTTATGTCAACACGATGGTTGCATGGAGCTTGGACCTCAATGTCTCGCGAAGGAGTGGAGGTCTCAATCGGGGAGTGGGAATTCTCGAGGGGATGTAGTCCAAAGGTGATGACGTGTTTAGGGTTTGTCATATCTATATTTTATATGCGAAAACTAATTGAGTGTTTCAATGTACAATACAAAATATATAGTGCAGCATGGTTGCGCGAACGGTATTTCCGCATGAAGTGTATTGACAAAATGCACTCCACAATAGATTGTGGTATCATAGAAAAGTTCAAGCAAGAGAGCGACGACGAGCAACAGATCCAAAAACGATTATAGATGAGATAGAGTATTTTGGAAACTTGCAAAGGTATTGTCACGGTGGATTACCATAGCTTCTCCATGATCCTATTTGATGTGCAGTGGTTCAAAGTGGTACTTGAAGGAACTGGAGCAACAATTCGACGAGGTCAATCTGGATTTCTTGAAATAGATTTCGAAAAAAAATGGAAGGATTTGCGGGACACGTTTGTGTTGTCGACCCATTGTAAACAGATGCATAAACTCATGTTTTTTTAAATTTCATTAGGGTACATGTCACAAAAGTTAAATCTCTCTTGTACGTGATTTTGAAAATGTTATTTTCTATACAAACCCCCGACAACCTTGATGGTGGTATGTTATACTGTCAGCTCCTTGAAGTACGATAGTATATGATCCAAGTAATGTTTGGAGCGTAGATAAGGATAGTATACAAATACAGGGGTCGATATTGCAAGGGATGGAGGCCACCAAAAGCTTGGAGAATGTAGAGGAGCTAGAATTGGTCAACAATGATAGAAATACAGGAGTCTAAGAATTCTTTGAGAATGAGGTGGACTCATCCTTTTGTGATGACATGTCTATCGAATTTTTAGTATATACGGAGTTGTGCAGGAGATTGACATGGGACCATAGGGTACTTCATACTTGGAGCATCCACCTACTCAATTCGTTGACGAAATGCTTATAGGGGTATATAAGATATGCATTTTAAGTAAGATCATTTTTTAAAGATTTATATTACCATGCTTTGTATGATTTATATTGATTATTCTAACATCAATTTTTCTCTGTAGGTGACCTTTGTGTATATTTAGATTAGCATGATGATGAGCAACGAGGAGCTACAGGTGATCTTCACACATATGTCTCTAGATCAGATGGCTAGATTTAGAGATCTGTCACACCTATGGGGATGTCTACTCAGGTCACTCTAACTTTTTCTCAACTGTCTGCATGTGGCACCCCTATGGATGCTACTCCGAGAGATACTATCCTCGTAGCTACACAAGATGTATGGGGGTCTCTTAGATATGCCTAGGAGCGTGGTATATCCCCCGGAGGGGTATGGATACCTTGTAGATGATAAGAGAGGAGCCATCATCATGAATGATGAGGGGAGGAGGGTGATGGCTCGTATGAGAGAGTTGCGTCAACAAGTTTTTGGTCACAACGTCTTGGATCATTGGAAGAACATATCGGAGGGGAGCAAGGACTACATAGTAGCATCTTTGCATGAGGAATTTTCGATACTTGCCGTAGTAGATAGGTTTTCAACAGGCTGGATGATGGAGTGCATGTGTGCGTACATGTCACATAGACAATCGGACGCATGCAAGGTAGTTAAGAGTAAGGCCTCAAAGCCCGAGTGGCTAGACGCGGACGATTGGCGCCGACTCAGGGAGGAGGGTACAGATTTTCCAAGACGTTGGAGATAGCAATGTGAGGCGTCAAGGGCACGAATGGAGGCAGGAGTGGTCCATCATATTGGGAGTGGCGGCCACATGATATATCTGGAGGGCTTTGTAAGTTTTTCTTTTGTTCTACTTGCTTATTTTTTTGCAATATCCCTTGTACTGACAATCATGTTTCTAACAATTGTATCTTATTTTCTTTGCAGCACTCCATTATAAACTACGATCCCACCGGTCTAAAGACTTGATATATAGAGAGACACAATCTCACTGTATTGATCGATCGATTGTATGGACGTAGCGGCTCTCTAAGTCACTCATCTTTCTTGTCTGTAGTCACTAAATTTAATTAAAATGCATTATTATATGGTGGACTGATGTGTAGTTGTTTATTTTTTTGTAGAGTTCATTCGATGCTCCTTTGCAGTGGAACGAGGTTTCGAATGGCAAGGATCTATAGCTCACCCTTGGATCCGTGGAGCTCACATACTCTTCTTTTTGGTCACGTGATTTGTGTCCGCATTTTCTATGTAGTAGTAGTATCTTGACATGATTGTACCGTTGCTTTCATTACGTGATCATGTATATATTTCATGTATTAGTGTTATGATTCAAGTACACTTTGCCTTCATTTACACGATTGTACACATTACTGAAACTCTATTGTATGTCCCAAATAAAGCACATAGTGCTATTTGTGGCACAGCAGGTTGCTACGCTGCCACAATTTTTTTTTCCCTGTTACCGTCGCTATTAGCGTTGCAAACTTACTGCACACATTGCTATTAGCATCACAATATGTGTTGCAAAGCATCATTATCTGCATCAGTATCAGCTGATACTGACGTAGATAATAACATTGATACACCGACATCGTCATGCATATAATTTTTTTAAATCAATAATCTTTTTAAATTATATAGATCCACTAAAATAGTAATAACTTAATTAGTGCAATCATACATATCAAAATTGTGAATCAACATCTAAAAACCTCTAAACTATATGTATTATATTCTAAAGGTAAAAGGATAGTATCTATCATTATAGGCAAAAACTAGTTTATCAAAGTTCTTGATAATATTGTAATATAAATTTTTTTGGTTAAATCTAAGATGTGATTGTAAAGGTAGTGATACCAATGGGTCTACAACTAATATGCTCTTTTGTTCCTCAAGATTCAAGTGTGACCTTAGAATCATGTAGCCTATCACAATCTAGAAGTTTGATTTATACAACAAGCATGCAAGGTTTAGAAAGTACAATGTTTATATTATTACATCAAAGATGCAAAGATTATAGGGTCTAAGAAATATGCATTCTCAAATTGCAGTATGTGTATATTAAAATTCCATAACTTTTGGATATATAGTCCATCTATGTCACATATCTTTATTGTTATGACACCAAAAAGTTAATCTTAAGTCTATATAATATTATCCCATAGCAACACAAAAAAAAAAACTTATGTTTAGTGGCCAAATCATGAATTCAAACTTTTGGTTCCTAGAAAACAAGCATATCAAACTTAGTATTGTATTTCTGCACAATGAAATATCAACCCTCTCACTTTGAGACATCTTTAAAACAAAGCTTGAAACCTTGGGCTAGATAGTTTTTAGGTTGACCTTGTGAGAAAGAGAGTTCTCTGACTCTTTTTGATTAACAAACCTTGGTCATGTGCTTAAGCTTATATCAAACCTCCCTAGAGTTTCTCTTTGGGACAAATGATTACCTTAACTCTCCCTTTGAGATATAGGTATATATATCGCACACATGATCAATGTGTACATGATTTAAGAGCTCAACCAAAGACATATATGATGGGTGATGTGGATAAATATATAGCCCCTTATTATGTAAAAAACCTTTACTCCACTACCAATTGATAAAAGCCATATAATAAATGCAAAGGGAACCAAACCATGAGCATCTATGTTATCATCCATGGGTCAAATATTCCAATAAAAATAAATTTCATTTTGTACATTGATGATGTAGACAATTATATAATACCTTAGTAAATGAACACTTTAATCATTAATATACAATACAAGCCATGAAAAACAAAAAAAAAAGGAATCAATATTGTGAGCATTTGTATCATCATCAATAGCAATATGACATATAGTCATTCATTCATGGTATAATGTTTGATAGCATTGTAAAATATTACACGGCGCAGCGAACAGAATCTGAGAAAGAAATAGAGAGTACACAACAGATAAGAGGAGAATCAATAAACCACTGTGTGAAGCTTAGATGGCGATCTAAACAGAAGATAGGTGAAGAGCTTAAGGCTAGCTAGAACAACAACTCTGACTGGGTGAAAGATGAGTGAGAGATGGCTGCGAAGGGGTTTAGCTTTTATAGCCTGCGAAGGTCGTTAGATCAGCCCCCGAACCCCACAATAGGGGCCCCTTTTAACTCCCTTACACCGCAACTCGATGCAATGTGCCTCGAGTTGCTACCAGCTTAACCACTCCATCTAACCCAAAGATTAGACCCACAACAGTCACCTTTTTGCCATCCGGTCACATAGACCTCATCTGATATACAAGTTAGGACTCAACCAATTTCCGGGCTCACATTTGGCTTCTCCTCATAATGGGGGCCTTACAACTTTGAGCACGATGGATCATTGGTAGCACCTAATGAGGGTGGGGCATTGATCATATAATTACAAGCATATAAGTACTAAAGTTATTGTTGGTAAATAGATAAATTATAGCAAGTGTCTACTTAAAAATGCTTGATTCCATTAGTGCCTTTGTAACATGAGCATTCTTGTCATAATACTAGCATGTATTATAGCTAAAAACATAACCAAAAGATTCACAAGGAACTTTTAATCATTCCTTACATAGAATCCATGCCAACATGGTTCTTTCTCACTCCCTTGGGAGGGCTAGAGGTGCATTCCCTTGTGGATGTTTGCTTGTTTATGCCTTATCCCAATAAAAAATATATAACATGGTACATATTCACACCCTAAAATACTCTCATTCTTGTAGTGTGTGGAGAAATGCTTAGCAAAATATGGGTGTCTTAAGAGCATCTTGTGACATTGAGGTTAACACTAGACATGTCAATTGGCTTCTTGAGGTGGATTTTCCTAATAAGGGTGAGACTATGAGAGTTGGATTTTAGGAGCCCAAGAAGCGTCAAAGACTAAATTTTCATGAAAAAACAAACGATGGCGAATGGTTGAGCTAGAGTTTCCCTAGATGCATTTCAACGTTGGGAATCCAATGCAAGTCTCGGTTCGTCGATCGGAGGTCGTTTAAACCCACATTAAATCCCTGCAAGGTTTGGCATTTTAAAGTAGCTACTAGATTCAAACGCCATAAAGTACGTGACAGGGCCCAACTTTATAGATTTCAATGCCACAAAGCCAACCGTCCAGTCGAATCACGAATCGGAGTCCATTTGCATCCCCAAACATGTCGAAAACCCTTCCACGACAGTGTGAGTGGTTTTTTTGAAGTAGAAATTTTATAAATAAAATGAAATGAAACTCTAAATGAAAAAACATGCAAAAATATCGCGAGATGCAAGGAGGAGCGTTTATTGATTGACGCCCCTTTTTTTGGAGATGTATGTGCCTCTTGGATGCTCAATCATGTAGAGAGAGAAGGGAAGATCCCTGATCTGTGCAGAGAGGCCAATATTTTGATGGTAACCATGTGTAATATGATGAAGGGAATGAAACTTGGATTTTTAGTTTCTCTCTCCTCCTTCCTCTCTTCTCTTCTGGGCTCTTCCTATGCATCAATGAAGGAGAGAAGGGGGTGGGGGTTGATGACAATTTTGAAGCAAACGATGCCAATGGAGTAGTAGAGGATTTAGATCGGGGTTGGAGAGCGTGTCAGTGGTGGCAAGAGAGAAGCGTCAGCAGCCTCTCAATCTCAAGATATGCACCATGAACATGTGGGTTTCTATGAGTAAGTGGTCTTTTTCTTTGTTTGATTATTGATCTTGGTAACATATACTGAACTATCTTTGAAATGAAAGAAAAAACCATAAATTTTGATGACATAGTAATCTTTTCTCAACACATGTAGAACACATAAAGTGCGATTTTCGACGAAATCATGGAAATTGAGGGTTTTAGTAAGTGTTTTGAGTTCCCATGGAGTATTGAGTCGCACTTATTGCCAAGTTGAAACTCTCATACCCTAATGACCTGTCCACATTCACGGAATGTAGGGACAATAGGACATACTTGCGAGAAATGATCTAGGGTTTCTACCCTAAGGATTACTCGCTAAAAAGATGAAACTCAGTTTGAATTGGAACCCTAGGACCGACAATGTCGGCCTAGTGCAATCAGGAACGGATTGGATATAAAGACACCCTAACCTTGTTTCCTATCTAATCATGATTCTGTGATTAGAAACACCGTTCGATGGGTAAAAATAGTCCCATGGATTGAGGTTTTGCGGTGGATTATGTAAAACTATATTATTTTTCGGGGCTCGTACACAAGGTGGATTCTTTGTGCGAAAAGTTGACGGGGATGCCTGTCCTTTTCAGATGTCATGTTAGTCTAATGTGCAAGTGGGTGATTCCATAGCAGGTGATTCCGCAAAATATATATTTAAATTAATGGACATTTAAAAGTTTTGAGTGCGCACTAAAAAAGTTGTGGCTTTCTTTTCAAACTAGTGCTTTCCTGCGTTTTTTGTGCGTTTTTTGCCGTTCGAGCTCGACATCACTAATCATGTCTATCTATCACTTCATGAAGACAATGAGGGAAGAAAATAAGATTAAAAAGAGGACAAGAGGAAGAAGAGTCAAAGAGTAAAGAACAAGAGCCAAACAGCAAGGAAGAGAAGAAGATTCAAGCAACCTACCAAGGGAAGGGAGAAGAAGGACAAGGAGCTTGCAACCTAGCCGCCACCCGTCGAAACAAGCAAAGAATTTGAGTTCTTCTTCTGTCTCTCAATCTTGTTTGCTTTCTCTGTCTGTTTGTCTCTCTCTCTCTCTCACTACAATAAAAAGGCCTCTTAGACGCACTTTTAGATGTGATTTTTGAATTGAGAGAAAATCTTATGGGCGCGTCTACCAGCCCATCTATTTGCACGTCTACCATTTCGCGTCTATAGTCACATGTATAAGGAAATTTACACGCACCAATAGACGCAATCTAGATGTGCATATACACGCATGAATACAAGCAAATAGAAAAACCAAAATTATTGTTTATTTAATTTCTTTTGTGCATCTATCAGCACGTCTACATCGAAAATTAGACAGGCATATAGACACGTTGATAGACGCGCTTTTACAAGTGCTAGTAGACGCGAACGCAAAACCAAAAATCTCATTTTTTGAAAAAGATATTTAATTTCTTTTTTTAAATTCGAATTATATAGCGCGTGTATGAGCGCATATACTCTGCATTTTAGATGCGAGTATAGACGTGCGTTCTCTGCAATTTAGATGCGCAAATAGACGCGAGCCTCCCATACATCAAATTGTGCATTTGGGAAAAACATAATGGATCTGAAGGCACGAGAATTGAAAACAAAAATCCATGTATTCATTATAGATAAAATGCATTTACATGGGGAGTTTAAGTGCTTGCGACCTAAAACGTGGCTACAAGCAGTAGGCTCAAAGATGGATAATAGATATATAAGGAAACAAGGCCATAGAGGAGGTATGGTGCTCCTCTACGAATCTGAAGAAGAAACATCTTCGCTAGCACCACCATGGCTACTAGCATCGCTATCCCCCTCCTCGCTATGCTCCACATCCGGGTTCGCCTACACACACAAAAGATCAAGGTTGCTTACGTACAATTGCAAAGAAAAAGTTATAATTAGCTATACTTTTAATATGAAAGTAAGAAAAATATACCTCCTCTGGCTGTTGAATCCTCATAGCCCAGTTGTATTGCTCCTCAGTGATGAGACCCTCCTCATAGAAGTGAAGCCATGTGGCTGCACGGTTATGGCATCGATGGTAACCTACCTCTCTAGGAGTAGGTATCCTACCAACAATAGTAGTCTGCAAAACAATTACGATATATACAAACAATTTTGAGACACAATGTATTAGAATAAATTATATAAAGAATTGAAAGAAATATACATTTTAAAAAACTAGATGCGTTGTGCCTCTGCATGCTGGCGACTTCACTTTCTCTGCTGCTTTCTTCTTGGCTTTCTTCCACTCTATGCGGTGGCACATAGGTGGTTGGCTATAGGCACCACGCCCCTCCTCTTGTCTCTATAGCAGTGACTCCATGGCGCATGTCATGAGGTGGGATCTTTTGTTGTGAAGCAAATCCCTCACTTTTGTGTGTTGCCAATCATCCGAGAATCGTTGACCCTCAGGATTTGGGTACCTCCTATGGACTGCCCTCAACACCTCCTACCACAAGCCACTTTTCTGATTCTTGAAGTAAACGAAACAATCTTTATACGTCGCATGCATGACGCTCCTCATGTACGCCATTATATCCCTTCCTTCATCATCATGGAAGATGCCACCAGTATCTGTAACTCTATAGTACTGGCGTACTGGCTCCTCTACGTGATCTTCTCATGAGGGTGATCGCTCGCCACCTCCTAGGCAACCCTCACACAAGCCTCGTCCTCCCCCTCGACTCTCCCTCCTCCGTCTCTGTCGACTACCCTCTGCCTCACTGGATGCACGTGCTTTTACAAATGCACGTGCGTCGGCTGACGCTTGTGCTTCAGCCGATGCATGTACAGGTGCTGCACGTGGAGTACCTGCAATTGGAGTTTGGACATTTGGTATTTGGGAAGCAGTGCGCCAGGCAAAGACGTTAGAGGCGTTCTAGACATGACGCTGAACACCTCGTCTGCTGTGGGAGAGCGGCCAAGGTATCTAGTCATCTCTCGCATGAAGTCTTCCTTACTAGGAAAACCTCCAAAAAAAGCATTGACCCCTCTGCCAAACAAGCCCAATGTATCATTCATGTGATTCAAATCTGGGTCATTGCTAGATGAACCAGGATGCGACATCTACAAACAAAACATAGGAATAAGACAAATTCATACAATTTCAATTCATTTTTTTTTTAAATCAGAGCTGGCGCGTGTATAATCGCCTCTGAGATGCATAATAGATGCGCTCTCAGACGCTTCCCTGAGGTCAAACCCTCTGGTCAGAGCACTTGTATATCCATGATTGAGATGCAGTATAGACACACTCTTAGACGCGACTCTGAAGTCAAAGCTTCTGGGCAGAGCGCATATATTCTCATGTCTAGAATGTAGAATACACGTGCCTGGAGAAGCGACTCTGAAGTCAAAGCTTCTGGGCAAAGCGCGTGTATTCTCGCGTCTGAGATGTAGAATACACGCACCTGGAGACGCGAACTCTGAAGTTAAAGATTCTGGGCAAAGCGCGTGTATTCTCGCGTTTGAAAGGCAAAATACACACGTTGGGAGACGCAACTGCAAACAGGATGACAAAAAACATAGCTGCACATCTATGTCTGCGTCTGTACTGAAATCTATCCGCGATGTCAAACACGCTCAGTTGGCTGCTTTCAATCCGAAAACCACCATCCATAATTTATTTGTGCTATAAGAAGTTCAATCATAGATCCTAATACACATAGAGAGAGAGAGAGAGAGAGAGAGAGAGAGAGAGAGAGGACTCACCTTGGGTCTTTGGTGTGGATGGGTGGTGGCGTTACTTCCTTCTCCTTCTTCCTCTCCTTGGTGAGTTACTCTCCCTTGATGCTTGCTGCTTGTTGTCTCCTCTCTTTGCTTCTTCTTCCTCTTATTCTCCTCTCTTTTGTTCTCTCTTTCTTCCTCTCCTTGGCTTTCTTCTTTCCCCTCTTGTCTCTTTGAAGTGAAAGAAGAGGTGAGTCATGAGGAGGTGAGGCATGAAGAGACTAGTGGAGGTAGACTGCATGTTAGCTAAACTCGAGCTTCAGAACGCGCAAAAAACGCAGGAAAGGAAAGGCGCAGTTTGAAAAGAAATGATTCAAGTATCTTAATTTTGACTTTTGCGTCTATTTTTGCATGTATGTGCGCATCTACCTTTACGTAAACCCGCTTATAGACGCGAATTTAGACACGCAGATAGACGTAGATTTAGACGCGTAGGTAAATGCAGGTATAGACGCGCATTTAGCTTTTATCATGAGTTTTTGTTTTTAAGATAAGTTTTGATAGTAAGTTCTTATCATAAGTTTTTATGTATTTATGATAATTTTAGTGTATTTAAAATTAAGATCTTAGAATAACTAATACGCCTTGAAGTTTTTATGTAAACATATGAATAACAAATTTGATATTGTCATGAATTAGGTTTAATCATGTCGTTGTCATCACTTAGTGCGGTACATGCTGATGAGTCAATGAGCACATCCTCAAGTGAGGATGAAGCATTACGTATTCATAATCGTGATGCATGGCTATGACGAGAAATTAAATGCATGTGTGATCGTTGTCGAGGGCGTATTTTTTGAGCATGTCAAGTTGCAATGTCACACCTCAGCATGTATGGAGAATGGGACCAAGAAAAATCACCAGTATTCATTGTTTTTAACACTAAGATTGCTAGTCTATGTTACTCAATATATATCAACGTACATGAAACTCCCTTTTGTGGTTGAGCAGGATGCAGTGCCACATCCTCAGATGCTCCCTCTCGGGCATCGAGAGGCTACAAAACGTCGACACGAGGAGGTAGAGTCTTCAAGAAGAGTGGAGACTGACGACCATGATAGTAGCCCTCATGAAATGCCCCATCAAGTTGTAGAGGATGAGATTTTGGACAACATGGTACACAATCTGTTTTCGCAACCGGTTGAAGGAGAAGGTCACTCTACAAAGCCAGATGACCCACTATACGTAGCATCATCTACTCCGTTGTATGAAGGTTGTACGTACTCCGTTCTTTGTGCGTCCCTCGAGATACTTAACTTGCAAGCAATTTATGGATGGAGTAATGTCATTTTGAATGCGTTATTGAAGTAGGTATCAATTCAGTTTGGCTTATGAATCATAATATTAATTGTTCTATTTTGAAATCAGACACAAATATATGTTGGTGGTTTTTTAACTCACTTTTAAAAATATATAACATCATATTGGGAAATATGAGAATTTTCCATAAGTTTGGGACATGTGGCCAAATCTTTGGATTTGTCATAACTTGAACACTGTAACTCCAAATCGAGCGGTCTATAGTTCAATAGATTCCATTTTTCAAGCACTTTCCAATGAAAAGTCACATCATATGGTTTTGAGAAACTTATGGGTATGTTATCCGTGCGCCACCTTTTTAGTATTCAAAAAATGAGAATTTGGAATTTCCCAAACTCACTAATATTGTGTTATATGTAGGTTATTATCACAAATGCTTCCAAAAGAAAACAAATTGCCAACTAAGAGAGAGCAAGCAAGACATTACTTGACATCTCTAGGAGGCCTCTATTATGTCAAGATCCATGCATGTGTCGATGATTGTGTCTTATTTCATGGGATTCATGAGTTCGCACGAGAGTGTCCTATTTGTGGCGAAGCAAGACAGTGTATGGCCAGTGGTATTGGTGAACTATAATATTTTTCCATCCATGGCAATTAAAAAGGGACATGTAATGTTATCTCTTCTGATTCCTGGAAAGCACAAGGTAAAAAACGCGGATATTTACTCAGAGCCTTTGATTGAAGAGTTAGAAATGGTATGGGAAGGTATTGAGGTACAAGATACAAGCGCATCTACATCCTCTAGAGATTTCATGTTGAAGGCCATGTTGTTGTGGACCATGCATGACTTTCCAGGATATGAAGAGTGTTTAGGTACATGTATATAACTCTATATTTGAAATTCAAGACTTGAATCAATAGCATATTATTAATTCACTTGTTTGTTCAGGTTTAACCACATCAGGATATCATGCATGTCCTATTTGCAGTCCCTCTCTAGTTTCCTCTAGGCCGACACGTTTAAAGAAGGTTATCTATGACAATCATCATCGATTTCTTCCTATTGACCATCCCAAATATGTTCTCCCTACTAATGAAATGACTCCACAATCGCTAACCATTTGAGATTGGAAGGAGAGATGGATTAATGCCGACAGCCACCCTCCACTCGGCATGAGTCGGTAAGAAGTGCATTTCTCTCGATTGACTTTAAAGTATTTAGCATAATGAATTATTTACATAATATATTATTTGTTTGTTTGTTAGGTTCTCTATATTTTTTGTCTTTCGTATTGCACTGAACTCAAGATCAATCACCTGTTGGACCCCATGCACATATTCAAAAATGTTGTATCTACATTATGGGATCACTTGATAGGGGCTCGTGATTCAGTCAATGTAAGGGAGGATTTACGTAACATTGGTCACATGAGACGAGCCTAGCAATGCATTGGACCCAGAGGAAAGATTGAGCTACCCCATGCACCTTGGATGTTGTCAAAGAACGAGGAAAAAATAGTGAAGGAACAAATATGTAGCTTTCGAACACCCACAGGATGTATGAGATGTCTCAAGGGAGCCTTCATAAAGAAAAAGAAAAGAGGTGTGGAGCAACTATCTGGTTTGAAGTCCCACGATTGGCACAAAATGATGCAAGTAAGGGTATCTCTAACCATGAATATAGTAATTAGTAGAGTAACTATGTGTAAACTTTGGGGTAGGATGACTTTTTCCTCAACTAATCATTGATTTATAAATATTGTTTACATTCAGTTCATACTTCCTACTTGCATATCCCATTGTGTATCCAAAGATGTACGTGATATCATTTACAAGATGGGAGAGCTTGTGAGGTATGTATACATTGTATTTTTTCATTATATATCTTTGAATTTCTACACAAAAATAAACAATTGTCAAATACATCCTGACAGATACGTGAGCTCGAAGGAAATTGATCCAAACACATTGCAAGATACTCGAGTATTATCTGTTGAGGTGGTTTGTTTGGTGGAGGAAATTTTTCCTCAGTCCATTTTGACTACTCAATTACATTTACTCGTACATTTGGTTGATGAGATCGCACTTTGTGGGGCAGTTCATGCAAGGTGGATGTTTTTTCTTGAGCGCTTCATGAAAACCTTGAAATATTTTGTGAGGCAAAAGGCACTGCCTGAGGCAAGCATGGGTGAGGGTTGGCTAGTGCAATCATCCCTTGTTTATATCTCTGAATATCTTGCTAAAGTGGACCCCTCTCAACCACGACTATGGAAAGACGATGAAGACTTGAGGATGACCTCTATAATACCTCAAGAAAAAGGAATGAGTAAAGTGCTAACAAAAGAAGAACTTCGTAAGTTAAATAGTTTTTGTGTGCTCAATAGTGATGTAATGAGCAAATGGGTGACACTATATAATAAAGTAAGGGCAAGAAGAAAAAGCAAAAGACAAGCATTTCGCACCAGATATGGACGTAATGTCTCATTTCCAAATCATCTAAATGTGCTCCCACGTCATATTAATATAGATTGGTTACATAAGAAAATAGAGAGAATGGAAAAAGATGAGGAAATTAATATATCTCAAGAAGAGTGGGAATACACACGAGGTTGCTTATCAAAGATGAGACATACTATTAATTAATTTGTTTCTAGTTATATTTTATATAATAAATTGACATGTTTGATCCTAATCTTTTACTACTAGTGCACATTATTCAATGCTATTTGGTATGAGGGTAAGCATCTTCGAACTCAACGTATAGATAAAAAGAGAAATACCCAAGATTGTGGTGTCCTCGCTCACTTCAAGGATGCCAATGGTACCATGGAAGGTTATTGTGGCTTGATCCAAGATATTCTAAAGCTTGACTTCAGACGATTCTTTATATATGTACTAGATGTGAAGTGGTTTAAAGAAGTGATAACAAATGGTGAGCATTGCACAATCAAACGTCATCCAAGTAGTTTTGTAATCGTTGACTCTACAAAATTTCACCAAAACAAGAATGACACATTAGTACTACCTCAATAATGCGAGCATGTATATATGTAAAAGCTACTTTTTCTATATGTATACATGTGATACTGATGCCAGGAGGCATATTTCACGGTGGATTCTGTGCCACTGTGGATTCCGTGAGGTTTTACGGTGGATTCCGTAAACTTTGATGACTGAGGCTCATACACAAAGTGGATTCTTTGTGGAAGAAGTTGATGGGGATGCCTATCCTTTTCGGTCGTTTCATTAATTTAGTGTGTACATGGGTGATTCCATAGCGGGTGATTCCGCAAAATGCATATTAAATTAATAAACGTTTATGAGTTTAGAGTGCGCACTCGTAATAATTTAAGGTTAGGATTGATTTCTAACCAGTTGATTTATTTATGTAGCTGAAGACTGCTAGGTATTCACTTTTGTCGGTTTAATTGTATTATTTTACTAACGATTGTGAATGCTTCAGTTGATGTGTAGAGATAGTAGCAGTGGGAGAGGAAAGCATTGGACGATAGCGAGTATTCGATTTATTACTTATATTTTGATGGGCGCATACCTTAGGCATGGTGCTTATATTTTGTCGCGCCTATTTATTGAGGCGTTGGATATTTATTATATTTTGTATGCGCATGGACGCACGATTATGTTATTTGTACTTGGACATTGTATTGGGCATGCCAGACTTTTTGGGCACCGTCCATTAGCTTTATTCTTTTTTTGTGCTAAAGCAAACTTAAAAGCTAAAAGCTTGCTATTTTGTAATTTGGGCTATTATTTGAGCTTGAAGATGATTAATACATAAAATACATGCTTTGTGGAGCGCTCACACAAGGCATGGGGGGAGATTGCATCCAATTGGTCTATTGTTCATGTCGTCCATGCTTTTTACATTGAATTTTGTGCAAAAAGTAGAGTTCTATTGTTCTTGGGGACCTTGCGACATTCACTACGCGAGCGTACAACATCGGGGCTATGATGCCAGGAGGCATATTTCACGGTGGATTCCGTGCCATGGTGGATTCCGTGAGGTTTTACGGTGGATTCCGTAAACTTTGATGACCGGGGCTCATACACAAAGTGGATTCTTTGTGCGAGAAGTTGATGGGGACGCCTATCCTTTTCGAGCGTCTCATTAATTTAGTGTGTACATGGGTGATTCCATAGCGGGTGATTCCGCAAAATGCATATTAAATTAATAAACGTTTATGAGTTTAGAGTGCGCACTCGTAATAATTTAAGGTTAGGATTGATTTCTAACCAGTTGATTTATTTATATAGCTGAAGACTGCTAGGTATTCACTTTTGTTAGTTTAATTGCATTATTTTACTAACGATTGTGAATGCTTCAGTTGATGTGTAGAGATAGCAGCAGTGGTGTGGCGGAGGAAAGCATTGGAGTATAGCGAGTATTCGATTTATTACTTATATTTTGATGGGCGCATACCTTAGGCATGGCGCCTATATTTTGTCACGCCTATTTATTGAGGCATTGGATATTTATTATTATTTTGTATGTGCATGGGCACACGATTATGTTATTTGTACTTGGACATTGTATTGGGCATGCCAGACTCTTTGGGCACCGCCCATTAGCTTTATTCCTTTTTTGTGCTAAAGCAAACTTAAAAGCTAAAAGCTTGCTATTTTGAAATTTGGGCTATTATTTGAGCTTGAAGATGATTAATACATAAAATACATGCTTTGTGGAGCGCTCACACAAGGCATGGGGGGAGATTGCATCCAATGGGTCTCTTGTTCATGTCGTCCATGCTTTTTACATTGAATTTTGTGCAAAAAGTAGAGTTCTATTGTTCTTGGGGACCTTCCGACATTCACTACGCGAGCGTATAGCATCGGGGGTATGATGCTAGGAGGCATATTTCAGGATGGATTCCGTGCCACGGTGGATTCCATGCCACGGTGGATTCCGTGAGGTTTTACGGTGGATTTCGTAAACTTTGATGACCGGGGCTCATACACAAAGTGGATTCTTTGTGCGAGAAGTTGATGGGGACGCCTATCCTTTTCGAGTGTTTCATTAATTTAGTGTGTACGTGGGTGATAAAATAGCGGGTGATTCCGCAAAATGCATATTAAATTAATAAACGTTTATGAGTTTAGAGTGCGCACTCGTAATAAATTAAGGTTAGGATTGATTTCTAACCAGTTGATTTATTTATGTAGCTGAAGACTGCTAGGTATTCACTTTGTTGGTTTAATTGTATTATTTTACTAACGATTATGAATGTTGCAGTTGATGTGTACAGATAGCAGCAGTAGCGGAGGAAAACATTGGAGGATAGCGAGTATTCGATTTATTACTTATATTTTGATGGGCGCATACCTTAGGCATGGCGCCTATATTTTGTCACGCCTATTTATTGAGGCATTGGATATTTATTATTATTTTATATGTGCATGGGCATACGATTATGTTATTTGTACTTGGACATTGTATTGGGCATGCCAGACTCTTTGGGCACCGCCCATTAGCTTTATTCCTTTTTTGTGCTAAAGCAAACTTAAAAGCTAAAAGCTTGCTATTTTGTAATTTGGGCTATTATTTGAGCTTGAAGATGATTAATACATAAAATACATGCTTTGTGGAGCGCTCACACAAGGCATGGGGGGAGATTGCACCCAATTGGTCTCTTGTTCATGTCGTCCATGCTTTTTACATTGAATTTTGTGCAAAAAGTAGAGTTCTATTGTTCTTGGGGACCTTTCGACATTCACTATGCGAGCGTACAGCATCGGGGGTATGATGCCAGGAGGCATATTTCACGATGGATTCCGTGCCACGGTGGATTCCGTGAGGTTTTACGGTGGATTCCGTAAACTTTGATGATCGGGGCTCATACACAAAGTGGATTCTTTGTGCGAGAAGTTGATGGGGACGCCTATCCTTTTCGAGCGTCTCATTAATTTAGTGTGTACATGGGTGATTCCATAGCGGGTGATTCCGCAAAATGCATATTAAATTAATAAACGTTTATGAGTTTAGAGTGCGCACTCGTAATAATTTAAGGTTAGGATTGATTTCTAGCCAATTGATTTATTTATGTAGCTGAAGACTGCTAGGTATTCACTTTTGTCGGTTTAATTATATTATTTTACTAACGATTGTGAATGCTTCAATTGATGTGTAGAGATAGCAGCAGTGGCGGAGGAAAGCATTGGAGGATAGTGAGTATTCGATTTATTACTTATATTTTGATGGGCGCATACCTTAGGCATGGCGCCTATATTTTGTCACGCCTATTTATTGAGGCATTGGATATTTATTATTATTTTGTATGTGCATAGGCACACGATTATGTTATTTATACTTGGACATTGTATTGGGCATGCCAGACTCTTTGGGCACCGCCCATTAGCTTTATTCCTTTTTTGTGCTAAAGCAAACTTAAAAGCTAAAAGCTTGCTATTTTGTAATTTGGGCTATTATTTGAGCTTCAAGATGATTAATACATAAAATACATGCTTTGTGGAGCGCTCACACAAGGCATGGGGGGAGATTGCACCCAATTGGTCTCTTGTTCATGTCGTCCATGCTTTTTACATTGAATTTTGTGCAAAAAGTAGAGTTCTATTGTTCTTGGGGACCTTCCGACATTCACTACGCGAGCGTACAGCATCGGGGGTATGATGTCAGGAGGCATATTTCACAGTGGATTCCGTGCCACGGTGGATTCCGTGAGGTTTGATGGTGGATTCCGTAAACTTTGATGACCGGGGCTCATACACAAAGTGGATTCTTTGTGCGAGAAGTTGATGGGGACGCCTATCCTTTTCGGGCATTTCATTAATTTAGTGTATACATGGGTGATTCCATAGCGGATGATTCCGCAAAATGTATGTTATATTAATAAACGTTTATGAGTTTAGAGTGCGCACTCGTAATAAATTAAGGTTAGGATTGATTTCTAACCAGTTGATTTATTTATGTAGCTGAAGACTGCTAGGTATTCACTTTTTTCGGTTTAATTGTATTATTTTACTAAAACACAATATTAGTGAGTTTGGGAATCTCCCAATTCCCATTTTTTGAATACTAAACAGGTGGCGCCCGGATAACATGTCCAAAAGTTTCTCAAAACTATATGATGTGACCTATCATTGGAAAGCACTTGAAAAATGGAATCTATTGAGCTATAGAGCGCTCGATTTGGAGTTATATTTTTCAAGTTATGAAAAATCTAAAGATTTGACCACGTGTCCCAAACTTATGGAAAATTCCCATATTCCCCAATATGGTGTTCTAACGATTGTGAATGCTTCAGTTGATGTATAGAGATAGCAACAGTGGCGGAGGAAAGCATTGGAGGATAGCGAGTATTCGATTTATTACTTATATTTTGATGGGCGCATACCTTAGGCATGGCGCCTATATTTTGTCATGCCTATTTATTGAGGCATTGGATACTTATTATTATTTTCTATGCGCATGGGCACACGATTATGTTATTTGTACTTGGACATTGTATTGGGCATGCCAGACTCTTTGGGCACCGCCCATTAGCTTTATTCCTTTTTTGTGCTAAAGCAAACTTAAAAGCTAAAAGCTTGCTATTTTGTAATTTGGGCTATTATTTGAGCTTCAAGATGATTAATACAAAAAATACATGCGTTGTGGAGCGCTCACACAAGGCATGGGGGGAGATTGCACCCAATTGTTCTCTTGTTCATGTCGTCCATGCTTTTTACATTGAATTTTGTACAAAAATTAGAGTTCTATTGTTCTTGGGGACCTTCCGACATTCACTACGCGAGCGTACAGCATCGGGGGTATGATGCCAGGAGGCATATTTCACGGTGGATTCGGTGAGGTTTTACGGTGGATTCCGTAAACTTTGATGACCGGGGCTCATATACAAAGTGGATTCTTTGTGCGAGAAGTTGATGGGGATGCCTATCCTTTTCGGGCGTTTCATTAATTTAGTGTGTACATGGGTGATTCCATAGCGAGTGATTCCGCAAAATGCATATTAAATTAATAAACGTTTATGAGTTTAGAGTGCGCACTCGTAATAATTTAAGGTTAGGATTGATTTCTAACCAGTTGATTTATTTATGTAGCTGAAGACTGCTAGGTATTCACTTTTGTCGGTTTAATTGTATTATTTTACTAACGATTGTGAATGCTTCAGTTGATGTGTAGAGATAGCAGCAGTGGCGGAGGAAAGCATTGGAGGATAGTGAGTATTCGATTTATTACTTATATTTTGATGGGCGCATACCTTAGGCATGGCGCCTATATTTTGTCACGCCTATTTATTGAGGCATTGGATATTTATTATTATTTTATACGCGCATGGGCACACGATTATGTTATTTGTACTTGGACATTGTATCGGGCATGCCAGACTCTTTAGGCACCGCCCATTAGCTTTATTCCTATTTTGTGTTAAAGCAAACTTAAAAGCTAAAAGCTTGCTATTTTGTAATTTGGGCTATTATTTGAGCTTCAAGATGATTAATATATAAAATACATGCTTTGTGGAGCGCTCACACAAGGCATGGGGGGAGATTGCACCCAATTGGTCTCTTGTTCATGTCGTCCATGCTTTTTACATTGAATTTTGTGCAAAAAGTAGAGTTCTATTGTTCTTGGGAACCTTTCGACATTCACTATGCGAGCGTACAGCATCGGGGGTATGATGCCAGGAGGCATATTTCACGATGGATTCCGTGCCACGGTGGATTCCGTGAGGTTTTACGGTGGATTCCGTAAACTTTGATGACCGGGACTCATACACAAAGTGGATTCTTTGTGCGAGACGTTGATGGGGACGCCTATTCTTTTCAGGCGTTTCATTAATTTAGTGTGTACATGGGTGATTACATAGCGGGTGATTCCGCAAAATGCATATTAAATTAATAAACGTTTATGAGTTTAGAGTGCGCACTCGTAATAATTTAAGGTTAGGATTGATTTCTAACCAATTGATTTATTTATGTAGCTGAAGACTGCTAGGTATTCACTTTTGTCGGTTTAATTATATTATTTTACTAACGATTGTGAATGCTTCAGTTGATGTGTAGAGATAGCAGCAGTGGCGGAGGAAAGCATTGGAGGATAGTGAGTATTCGATTTATTACTTATATTTTGATGGGCGCATACCTTAGGCATGGCGCCTATATTTTGTCACGCCTATTTATTGAGGCATTGGATATTTATTATTATTTTGTATGTGCATTGGCACACGATTATGTTATTTATACTTGGACATTGTATTGGGCATGCCAGACTCTTTGGGCACCGCCCATTAGCTTTATTCCTTTTTTGTGCTAAAGCAAACTTAAAAGCTAAAAGCTTGCTATTTTGTAATTTGGGCTATTATTTGAGCTTCAAGATGATTAATACATAAAATACATGCTTTGTGGAGCGCTCACACAAGGCATGGGGGGAGATTGCACCCAATTGGTCTCTTGTTCATGTCGTCCATGCTTTTTACATTGAATTTTGTGCAAAAAGTAGAGTTCTATTGTTCTTGGGGACCTTCCGACATTCACTACGCGAGCGTACAGCATCGGGGGTATGATGTCAGGAGGCATATTTCACAGTGGATTCCGTGCCACGGTGGATTCCGTGAGGTTTTATGGTGGATTCCGTAAACTTTGATGACCGGGGCTCATACACAAAGTGGATTCTTTGTGCGAGAAGTTGATGGGGACGCCTATCCTTTTCGGGCATTTCATTAATTTAGTGTGTACATGGGTGATTCCATAGCGGATGATTCCGCAAAATGTATGTTATATTAATAAACGTTTATGAGTTTAGAGTGCGCACTCGTAATAAATTAAGGTTAGGATTGATTTCTAACCAGTTGATTTATTTATGTAGCTGAAGACTGCTAGATATTCACTTTTTTCGGTTTAATTGTATTATTTTACTATTAACGATTGTGAATGCTTCAGTTGATGTATAGAGATAGCAACAGTGGCGGAGGAAAGCATTGGAGGATAGCGAGTATTCGATTTATTACTTATATTTTGATGGGCGCATACCTTAGGCATGGCGCCTATATTTTGTCATGCCTATTTATTGAGGCATTGGATACTTATTATTATTTTGTATGCGCATGGGCACACGATTATGTTATTTGTACTTGGACATTGTATTGGGCATGCCAGACTCTTTGGGCACCGCCCATTAGCTTTATTCCTTTTTTGTGCTAAAGCAAACTTAAAAGCTAAAAGCTTGCTATTTTGTAATTTGGGCTATTATTTGAGCTTCAAGATGATTAATACAAAAAATACATGCGTTGTGGAGCGCTCACACAAGGCATGGGGGGAGATTGCACCCAATTGTTCTCTTGTTCATGTCGTCCATGCTTTTTACATTGAATTTTGTACAAAAATTAGAGTTCTATTGTTCTTGGGGACCTTCCGACATTCACTACGCGAGCGTACAGCATCGGGGGTATGATGCCAGGAGGCATATTTCACGGTGGATTCGGTGAGGTTTTACGGTGGATTTCGTAAACTTTGATGACCGGGGCTCATATACAAAGTGGATTCTTTGTGCGAGAAGTTGATGGGGATGCCTATCCTTTTCGGGCGTTTCATTAATTTAGTGTGTACATGGGTGATTCCATAGCGAGTGATTCCGCAAAATGCATATTAAATTAATAAACGTTTATGAGTTTAGAGTGCGCACTCGTAATAATTGAAGGTTAGGATTGATTTCTAACCAGTTGATTTATTTATGTAGCTGAAGACTGCTAGGTATTCACTTTTGTCGGTTTAATTGTATTATTTTACTAACGATTGTGAATGCTTCAGTTGATGTGTAGAGATAGCAGCAGTGGCGGAGGAAAGCATTGGAGGATAGTGAGTATTCGATTTATTACTTATATTTTGATGGGCGCATACCTTAGGCATGGCGCCTATATTTTGTCACGCCTATTTATTGAGGCATTGGATATTTATTATTATTTTATACGCGCATGGGCACACGATTATGTTATTTGTACTTGGACATTGTATCGGGCATGCCAGACTCTTTGGGCACCGCCCATTAGCTTTATTCCTATTTTGTGCTAAAGCAAACTTAAAAGCTAAAAGCTTGCTATTTTGTAATTTGGGCTATTATTTGAGCTTCAAGATGATTAATACATAAAATACATGCTTTGTGGAGCGCTCACACAAGGCATGGGGGGAGATTGCACCCAATTGGTCTCTTGTTCATGTCGTCCATGCTTTTTACATTGAATTTTGTGCAAAAAGTAGAGTTCTATTGTTCTTGGGGACCTTGCGACATTCACTACGCGAGTGTACAACATCGGGGGTATGATGCCAGGAGGCATATTTCACGGTGGATTCCGTGCCACGGTGGATTCCGTGAGGTTTTTTGGTGGATTCCGTAAACTTTGATGACCGGGGCTCATACACAAAGTGGATTCTTTGTGCGAGAAGTTGATGGGGACGCCTATCCTTTTCGGGCGTTTCATTAATTTAGTGTGTACATGGGTGATTCCATAGCGGGTGATTCCGCAAAATGCATATTAAATTAATAAACGTTTATGAGTTTAGAGTGCGCACTCGTAATAAATTAAGGTTAGGATTGATTTCTAACCAGTTGATTTATTTATGTAGCTGAAGACTGCTAGGTATTCACTTTTGTCGGTTTAATTGTATTATTTTACTAACGATTGTGAATGCTTCAGTTGATGTGTAGAGATAGCAGCAGTGGCGGAGGAAAGCATTGGAGGATAGCAAGTATTCGATTTATTACTTATATTTTGATGGGCGCATACCTTAGGCATGGCGCCTATATTTTGTCACGCCTATTTATTGAGGCGTTATATATTTATTATTATTTTGTATGCGCATGGGTACACGATTATGTTACTTGTACTTGGACATTGTATTGGGCATGCCAGACTCTTTGGGCACCGCCCATTAGCTTTATTCCTATTTTGTGCTAAAGCAAACTTAAAAGCTAAAAGCTTGCTATTTTGTAATTTGGGCTATTATTTGAGCTTCAAGATGATTAATACAAAAAATACATGCGTTGTGGAGCGCTCACACAAGGCATGGGGGGAGATTGCACCCAATTGTTCTCTTGTTCATGTCGTCCATGCTTTTTACATTGAATTTTGTACAAAAATTAGAGTTCTATTGTTCTTGGGGACCTTCCGACATTCACTACACGAGTGTACATCATCCGATCTGCGCACCAGATACATATACACGATATAATAAGTATTTAAGTTTCTTGCTTTTGTTTTTCAAATACAGATTGTGTATTATCCAATGGTAAACAATAACCCATGGTGTAAGAAGCTGCGAATAACAAATTAGTGTTAATAATATTGATATTATGCCATGTCACACTAACATTGGTATAAAAGGAGAGAAAATGTAATTTTCACATCTTTTTGATACATTAATACAATTACAATCTTTCTCTCCCTTCTTGTTCACAGCTTCTATGGCTTCCCCTTATTTCATGTCTTTCTCTCTCTAAATCTAGTCTTTCTCTCTCCTCGTCACTCTTCTTCTCTCTCTTCTGTAGTCTTCTCTCTCTGCTTTTTCTCTCCCTAGTTCTCTTTCTGACAAGTGGTATGAGAGCTTGAGTCTTTGATCCATTCTTTTCTTCCATTTTCAGTCCCATTTTCCTATTTCAAAATCAATTTCAGACAAAAATGGTACAAGTCAGTGACTAGTGGAGTGCTGCAGGACATCTATAGTTAGTAAGAGACTACATCTGGAGATATCCAAGGTCAGATATGGCGGATAATGGTTTAAATGGCATGACGTCATCAAATTTTATGCAAAATTGAAGGTAATTAGAGTAAAGGATGGTTAACCGGGCTTAGTTTGGGAACAAACTGTGGTTACTTTGAAAAGAGAGAGTTTTCTTTCCTCTTTCCTGGAGTTTCGTGCAGGTTTCATGGAAGTTCAGCACTAAGATCTCTTCATTTCTCTCAAACCCCTGAACTTCTTGGCCAACAATTACCTGGAATAGTTTCTCCTGATCAAGAGCTTTAGAATGAGCACAAGGTTGCTCAACCTTGGCTCAGCCAGGCAGCCAGGAGCAGCCCCGAAAATTGCGGCCCAATTTTCGGGCTGATTCCAGCCAGCCTCTTGCTCAGGTTACTCCTCCTTCAGGCCTTGGCACTCTCTCTGATCTTTTGGCAAGCATAAAGCTTCAGCAAAGTGGAGATATTCAACCTTCTTCAAGATTCTTTAGCCCTTCCTAAACCCTAGGTGAACCGTCCATGGCAGCCATGAAAGCTTCAACCCGACCTTCCAATTTTCAATAATTTCTTGAAGATTCTTCATCCTTTTAGCTCGTGGCATCTTAGCAAGGATTCTTCAGCAAATTGCAAGGATTAAGCATGAAATGGTTAAAGATTGAAGATCAAGAGCTTCTATGGAGCAAAAATTTGGGGGAAACGGGTTTAATGCTTCAATTTCAAGCATTTGAGGCTCCAAGATTGTTCTTAAGTACCGGATAAACAAGCCTTGTGGATTATTTTACCAACATTGGACAACCGAGGGCTCTATCAAGCATATGAGATTGATCATGTCATCTTCAGCCATGTCAAAGGTACTCTTCTTCAATTCTTAATCTCTCTCATTAATCCAATTGCTGAGCTTAATCCATTTGATTAAGAGATTAAAGAATTGAACATTATTCATCAAATTCTCAGCCAACCTTTGCTTGAATCCATCTATTCATGAATGCAATGCTTGCTTTATGCATATTAGTTCCAATCAGTGAATTAGAGGCTTCAATCTGAAATTTTAGCATAATACTTGAATCCTATTGACTGAATCCATTGGTTGATGAATTTGTTTACTTTAATCCGATTTATTGGCTGAATTTCTTTTGCCCAAGTTGAAATATTGTAAAAGGGTAAGTACTAGCAATCAGTGAGTCACTGAATTGCATCGGTAAGACCCTTCTCCTATCCCAATTTTTCAAAATCTCATTCAATTGCATCTCATGAAAGGCTGAATGAATATTTCAGAAATGCATATCATACTGATTGCTTAGAACACTAGCCTCTGCCATGTTGATATTCCCACCGAGGAAAAAGGTGGATGCCGGGGGAGATAGTGGGACAAAAGAGAGGTGACCCTCCCTTACTATCGAAGATCCCGAAGGGGTGCAACCAACCGACCCGGGGGGAACTTTGCCCACCTCCCGGTGATTCGGAGCATGTCATGCCGTTTTATCCCTCACACAAGTACAGCGAGTAGAGAATTGAAGATTGAAGACTTTCCAAGGACTCAAGTACCTAGAGGACTAAAACAGGGTAAAACATGGAATTTAAGGGTACTTACAGGTGGTTACAGGTACACCATTCATTACTGAAGCACAGGTGCAGGTACTACAGGGTACCCACAGGTCCTATATACCCTTTTGCAAGGTTTGGTAGCCATTTGGGGTTACTATCTTGTATTACAGGGTCAAAACAGGGCACTTATAGGTCTAGACAGGGTGCAGGACTAGACAGTTCAGACTCTGAAATATAGCTACAGAATTTTCTGTCCTAACCCTATTATAGCGTGCTGTAGCTCATCTCGAAGAGGGCATTCTTAGCTTCGATTCACACAAAAAAGTTTTGAAATCAGAGCTTCCTAGCCAAAGTTATAGCCGTTTTTCTGACAGGGGGTACTGCAGGACTGCACTAATATGGCAGGACATAAAGGCAAAAATAAGGTCCACGAAGATTATGCTTAGCAAATCAGGGATTCCATGATGGATAGTACACTTCAAGAGAACCCTGAAGAGTTTCAACAACAAGGAGAAGTCAGTATACTCAATAATACTCAGTGTGCCCATAAACAAAGATATAGGGAACGACATGAGGCCATCTTGTCAAGAATGGAGCAGATGGTTCTATCTACTGATGAAACTAAGGCTTCTATTGATAAGTTGGTGAAATCCAATGAACAACTCATATCACAAATTTCTAAATTCATGCAGTTGCAAATGGCATCAAGAGAAGTTAATGAGAAGGCTTGTTCAAACAGTGGCCCTTCAGCCCCACTTCAGCCATCTAATCAAAATGGTCATGGAAATGGGATTATTGGAAGAAGAGGCATTCCAAATAGTCAGTATGAAGTTGGAAAAGCTTCACAGAGGCATGATGACTATTTGCGCGGTTTGAATGGGGCCAATACTCTAGCTTTTGGACTGCATACTCAAAATTCTAGGGGTACTCTACCAACATGAAGATTACATAGTAATTCTCAACCCTTTGTTGGAAGATTCCCGTCTCAATTTGGAGGCTCTGTACTTGGTAATCCTGATCAGCCAATTTTGGGACAGCAACCCTTTCATGAAAGGGAGTTTAAGGACAAAATTATTTTAGCCAAATTTAATGGCCAGTCATCTTCACCGTCTGATTTAGAGGAATGGACCTCTAAGATGGAGTCCTACTTTGATATATACCCTAAAACTGATGATATGAAGATTCACTTTGCTTCCTTGCATCTAGAAGGATTTGCCCATACTTGGTGGAGATATATCAAGAAAGAAAATATACTTGTAGAGAATTGGGAAGCTTTCAAGGCACTTATGGCTGAAGTCTTTGTTTCGCCTCTTGAGAAAGAGAAGTTAACACGGAGATTGTATGGTTTGGAACGAAGGTGCCTAAGTGTAAGAGAGTATACAAACCAATTCCTCAACTTGATCATGTATGTGGAAAGCATCAGTGATGAGGCTAAGCTTCACAAGTTTATGTATGGTTTGGAGCCATCTTTATCAGCTGATGTTATGGCGCAAAATCCTACTTCACTTTTCAAGGCTATTGAGCTTGCGGAGCACTATGGAAGAAAGTATAGAAAAGAATCTTCATTTCAGCCTGGTTTTGGATAGCCAAGGACTGTTTTAAAGCAGGGACAAGTTGGTAACACTTATGGCAGTAATCATGTGCCTAATGGGAGCTTACGGGTACCAACTTATGCTCCATTTAATGCTTCTAGGTCTCAAAGTAATTTCAGGACAGCAAACAGTCTGAAAGTTGAATTAAAACAGGGGGACAACAAGCCTAAGTCCATTTCAACTAATATAAATCCCAAATCTATTCCCATGGATCTTTACAAGGAAAGGAAGGACAAGGGCTGATGTTTCAAGTGTGGAGAAAGTATACACCTGATCATGCTTCAAAGTGTGTATACAAAAATGCCAAGCCTAAGCTTCAGAGTATGCTGGTTTCTGAGGACTTTGAAGATGACATAGATGAAACTAATGCAGTGGCAATTAATGCTGAAAATGAAGATCTTGAGGAGGAAGTTGGACAGGAGTACTTTTATGATCCAGCCGACTCTTTTCCTTTTGATCCAAGTGGAAATGTTCCGTTTGACCCTAGTGGATCTTGTGATGAGTCGCTTGCTGCCACTAATTGTTCTATCTCTATGGATGCTTGGACGAACTAAGAGCCCTAATACACTTCGTATGAAGGGAAGCATATGTGGAAAGCCAGTGTTCATCCTAATAGACAGTGCAGTACTCATAGTTTTGTCAATAAGTCCATCATGGACAAGTTAAATTGTGTTCCCATAGACTTACAATAGCCCATTAGAGTTCATGTGGCTAATGGTGAAGAAGAAATCAGCACACAGATTTGCCCACAGGTTTCTTTGCAGTTGGTTGAAAATTTTGAAGCCAAAGTAAACTTGATCACTCTGGAAATGGGGCCCATAGATATTGTATTTGGTTGTGATTGGTTGATGACATTAGGCAGGATCACTATGGATTTCTCACAGTTATATATGGAGTTTATCTCCAATTGACAGCTTATTCGTTTACAGGGAATTTCTAGTAGATTTGATTTTCAACTTATCACCATTCAACAACTCAAAAGAGAGTACAAGAAGCGCTCACAAATATTTGTTTTGCATTTGAACAAAGAAACACAGGATCAGCCCAATAATTCAGTAAACCATCTAGCCTTGACAGCTCTTGTTGAGGAGTATAGAGATTTGTTTGAAGTACCTACTTCATTGCCTCCTAAGAGAGCAGTGGATCACCCCATTGATTTGGAGCCCAACTCAAAGATAATCAATAAGCCACCTTACAGATTATCAAAGTGTGAACGAGAGGAAGTAGCCAAGCAAATCAAAGAACTTCTTGAAATGGGATTCATTGAACCAAGTTCTTCACCTTACGCATCTCCAGTCCTGTTAGTCAAAAAGAAAGATGGATCTTTCAGAATGTGCATTGATTACAGGGATCTCAATAAGATAACAGTGAAGAACAGGTATCCTATACCCAGGATTGATGATTTGCTTGATGAGCTTAAGGAGGCTCGATTCTTCACGAAGATTGATTTGAGATCATGGTATCATCAGATTCGCATGCGAGAGGGTGATGAAGTCAAGACTGCTTTTATGGCTGATCGTGGGCTCTATCATTTCTTGGTGATGCCATTTGGGCTTACGAATGCTCCAGCTACCTTTCAAAGCCTGATGAATAAGATCTTG
This sequence comes from Lygodium microphyllum, assembly GCF_053477565.2. Classification (NCBI taxonomy): domain Eukaryota; kingdom Viridiplantae; phylum Streptophyta; class Polypodiopsida; order Schizaeales; family Lygodiaceae; genus Lygodium; species Lygodium microphyllum. The sequence continues at coordinate 41,058,644 of NC_141160.1, read as the reverse complement.
CAACCTTTCCTCTTTCAGTTTGTCTTGGTGTTCTTTGATGACATCTTGATCTATAACAAGGCTTTACGGGATCACTTGGGACATATGAGGAGGGTATTTGATCTATTGAGATATCATAGGCTTTTTGCTAAGGAGAAGAAGTGCTCTTTCATGCAGACTGAAGTGGAATACTTAGGACATATAGTCAGTGAAAAAGGAATACAGGTTGATCCCAACAAGGTGCAATGCATAAGTGATTGGCCAACGCCTACTACTACTACCTCTCTTAGAGGATTCCTTGGTCTATCTTCATTCTATCGCTGATTTATAAAGCATTATGCGGCAATTGCAGCTCCTTTGACTGACAGGTTGAAGAAGGAGTCTTTCTTTTGGGATGCTCTTGCAGATAGCAACTTCAACCAGTTAAAGGAACTCCTTACTTCTGCTCCTATCTTAGTATGCCCGGATTTCTCCAAAGAGTTTACTATACAGTGTGATGCTAGTGGCTGTGGCATTGGGGCTGTTTTGCTTCAGGAGCATGGAGTAATTGCATTTGAGAGTCATAAGCTTACAGATAAGGAGATGGCCATGAATGTTTACGACCAGGAGATGTTGGCTATCCTGCATGCAATCAAGAAGTGGCACCATTACTTATATGGCAGCCGATTCAGAGTACATAGTGGTCATCGGGTATTCAAGTATTTCCTTACTCAGTCAAATCTCACTCCAAAGCAACATCGCTGGGTAGCTACATTATAGAATTATGATTTTGACATCACTCATACAAGGGGCAAAGATAACATAATGGCTGATTCTCTTTCTTGTATGTGGGCCTGCAAAGTTTCAGCTATGACAGAATTACATAATGACTGGATTGAAGAACTACAGGAGGCCTATCTTTTAGATGAGGAATTCACCCAAATCTTTTAGAAATTACAGCGAGGTCTTATGGAAGAAAACTCGCATTACCAGCTTAAAAATGGTCTTATTTGGTGGAAAGGAAAGATTGTTATTCCCTCTACTTCTTCTTTTAAGCGGAAAATTATGGAGGAGTTATATTCTTCGCCTTTAGCTGGACACTTGGGAGTTTCAAGACTTATGACAGGATCAGCAAAAGCTTTTATTGGAAAGGACTGTGGAAATATGTCAAGGACTTCGTTATGAAGTGTATGCCTTGTCAACAAAATAAGGATAGCACCCATAAGCCAGGAGGTTTGTTACAGCCATTGCCTATTCCTACGGGTAAATAGACTCATATTACTATGGATTTCATTACTGGCTTACCTACTACTAAGAAGGGGTGGAATAGTATTTATGTGGTGGTTGACAGACTCACCAAAGCAGCTCATTTTATCCCAACAAAGATTTAGTTTACTGCTTCTCAAGTGGCCAACCAGTTTATGGAGCATATTTTTAGACTACATGGATTACCGCAGGTGATTGTCCATGATAGGGATTCAAAGTTTATGAGTAACTTTTGGCAGGCGGTATTTACATCTATGGGCACTAAGTTGGCTCCATCAACGGCTTATCATCCTCAAACTGACAGACAGAGAGAGTTAATAAATGGTTGAAGACTTATCTTCGCCATTTTCGCTATGATGTTCAAACCTCGTGGGATTCTTGGTTACACTTGGCTGAGTTTGCTTATAACAATTCCACTCATGCGAGCATAGGAGTTTCACCCTTTGAGGCTTTGTATTGTTACAAGGTGCCCTTACCCACAGTCATCTTTAATGAAAGGATCAATCCTCATGGGAAGGAGGAGTTGGAAAGAATGCAGACCCTTCTTCAGCAATGTAAGGTGAATCTAAGGAAGGCTCAAGATCAAATAAAGATGTATGCTGATGAGAAGAGGAGGCCTTTAGAGTTCCGAGAAGGAGAGTTGGTTTTGTTGAAGGTGCCCAAATCCAAGTACTCTACGTTAAAAGATGGATCCAGTAATAAGCTTGCCCACAGGTTTTATGGCCCTTACAGGATCCTTAAGCGAATTGGAGATTTGGCATACAAACTAGAGCTTCCCTCTTCTACAAAGATTCATAACATCTTCCATGTTAGTCAGCTCAAGCTCTATTATGGTGATCCAATGGATATAGTTGATGAGCTGCCACCCATTGATGAAGATGGTCTTGTTCAGTACATCCCAGAGGCTGTTATAGGTCAACGTGAAAAGAAGCTTCAATCACGTTCTATTGTGGAATATTTGATCAAATGGAGAGGTTTACCATCTGAAGAGGCTTCTTGGAGACCTGATTCTATATTGGATGAGTATCCATACTTGAGGGAAACATTGGTGGCTGAAGCCTATTGCTTATGGAGCTAGTAATGATGCAAACTAGTTCAGGATAGCATGCTATTTAAGAATAGTTTTTATCGTACCTAATTTTTAGAATTAAGCTATCTTTATGGGCTTAAAGTACTCTTCAAGAGTTTCGTTTTGATATATGGTATATCTCATTTCAACACTTCTATCAAAAGTTATGCAGATTTGGTCCAGCAGGGACTGTTTACTCAGCAAGCTGTCTACTTTGTTGTGGGATTATTTGTTGAAGAGTTTATGGCTCCATTTGCTTCTGAAGTATTTCAAACCATGTATATAGCTGGGGCTTACTTCCGTTCTTCAAATTCATCTCATGTAGTGATCATTTTTCATTCATTTTCCATTTGTAAAGCTGTAAAACAGAGTAGTACTCTGTTCTATCCATCTTCTTTCTAGTTGTTTCTAGGTTTGTTTTTTAGGACAAAAACTTTTGGAAAGGGATGGATAGTAAGAAGCTGGGAATAACAAATTAGTGTTAATAATATTGATATTATGCCATGTCACACTGACATTGGTATAAAAGGAGAGAAGATGTAAATTTTCACATCTTTTTGACACATTAATACAATTACAATCTTTCTCCCCCTTCTTGCTCACAGCTTCTATGGCTTCCCCTTCTTTCCTGTCTTTCTCTCTGTAAATCTAGTCTTTCTCTCTCCTCGTCACTCTTCGTCTCTCTCTTCTTGCAATCTTTCTCTAACCTTGAGGGGAGGGAAGTGATAGCCTAGTTGAGGAGTATCGTGCATGCCATATACAAAGATTGTATGATTCCCTTTAAGCACCAAAAAAATGGTTTGTGGCAAGAGGTGCTGCGGGCAGTACATAGAAGGTACCCTAATCCCGAGAATTCACGATTCTCAGATGATTGGGGACGGTCAAAGGTGAGAGACACGCTTCATAACAAGAGGTCTCACCTTATGACGTGCGCCAAGGAGTCACTGCGGAGACAAGAGCAGGGGCGCCCTGGATATGGCCAACCACCCAATTGCCATCGCAGGGAGTGGAAAGAGGCCAAGAAGAGAGCAGCAGAGAAAAGGACAAGTCGCCAGCATCATGCAGAGGCGTGACGTATCCAGATGGCAACCATGGGATCGACGTCGCATTATGGATCGGGTGGTAGGGAGTCATGGGAGGCTGAGTTTGTAAGTATTATTTGATTTCTTTTTTAAATTAAATTTTATAATTTGTTTCAATTCATTATGTAGTGTGTTCTAATACGTTGTATGTTCAAATTGTTTTGTAATATCATATCGTTGGTAGGATGCTTACTCCTTGAGAGGTAGGCTACCATCGAGGTCATAACCGGGCATTCACTTGGCAACATTTCTACGAGGAGGGACTCATCATGGAGGATCAATATAATCGTGCCATGAGGATTCCATAGCCAGAAGAGGTATGTTTTATTTTTTACATGAAAAGTATAGGTAACTCTAATTTATTGTTTGTAATGGTATTTATATACATTAAACCTTTGTGTAGGCGAACCCTGATGCACTTGAGGATAGCGAAGGGGGGACTAGCAGTAGCGGTGGTGGCAACGGCAGACGGCATTGACAGCGGTGGTGATAGCGACGATGATGCCTCTTCTGAGGAGATGTAGAGGAGCCCCATGCATGCATGCCTCCCCTTGGCTTGTAGTTTTCATTTTTGATATGTATTACTTTCAGCTAGTGCTTGCAACCATGACCATGCTTGAGGTTACAAGCACTAGAACTCATCATGTAAAAATGTTTCATCTATAAATATGAAATTTCGTGTTCTACATACATTGTTTTGTTTTCAGTACAAAAATCTTGGAAATGATCTTTCTCTATTTTCCCTAAGCATACAATTTGATGTTGATGGGGGGAATAAAAACAAGAGAGCATGTGGCTTGCAAAGCCACATGCTCTCTGGCTTTTTTTTCATACCTCTGTTTTCCGCGTCTATTAGCATGTCTAAATTGCAGGAAAAATGCACGCGTCTATATGTGCATGTAGGTTTCAATATAAGTGCGCTTTTGGACGCAAAATTTTAGATGCGGCAGTAGACGCAGTAATAAACGCGCCCGATATTTTTTAACATAGTTCAAATATTGCGTCTACAAGCGCGTCTATGGAGCCTTTTTGTTGTAGTGTCTCTACCATCTCCGAAGTCTAAGCTCTTGAACCCCCATACATTCTTCTCTTGCCAAACCCCTATGGTGATCTTCAACCCTACGCGCTGCGACATTCGTGAACCCGACGTGAAGGTCGGTATAAGAGAACTTCAAAATGGGAGATTCTTCAGGAGATACTCTACAACAATTGGTGTGCATACTACAGTAGGCTGAACAATAACAAATCCAAATGTTACAACAACAACAACAACAACAAAGGCAAGATGAAGAGAAGATTGATTCCATTGATATCAAGACCCTAGAGGAATTTGGGCGTGACTTAAAACAATTTAATGGTCAAAATGTCTCTGCTTTTATTCGCTTATATGTTGAAAAAATGCTCTTCTTTGGTGTACCACAACATGCATGGAGCCGTTATTTTGCCAGACTAGCCAAGCATGGTCATCAAGAAAGAATCCATAGTCTTTTTCAACAAGATGTGGATTGGGATGCATTCAAAAAATCCCTACACGAAGAATTCTTCTTAGAAGACTCTAGCCTAATGACAAAGAAAAGTTTCATTGAATGGGTTGAAAAACCCAACAAAGGTTTAGCTGCAACAACTCTATACCATGAGTTTGAAAGTAAATTTGGACAACTTGATACTGAAGACCAACAAAGTATGGAAGGTTAGAAGATTGAATTATTCCTTAAGGCTGCAGATCCCATTCTGCAAGAGAAGCTTGCTGATCGCCTAGAAATTGCTACCTCCGAATCAAGAGTCAAGACTGCATGGACAGATGTTACTGATGCAGTTAACATGATTGCTCGAAGAGAGCGAATGTGACTAAGATTGGGCTCTACTTCAACTTCAATAACTCCATTGATGGAGCTTATTTCACCTTCAAAATCTCCTATTCCTTTGACTAATCAACCAACTCTTTCTTTTTCTGTTCCTTTTAAAAATGATGTAATGGATGAACTCATTAAAAATGATGTAATGGATGAATTAATAAAAATATTTTTTAAAAAAATCAAATCATTACCTATAATGATAAATCTATCTCCTTAAGGATCTTCATGTAAACCTTCCAAGATTTTTTATTCTCTAGGAGGCAGATGGATCAATGATCATAGCATAGCTCAAAGCACCCACACACACACAAACACACACACACACACACAAACTCTCTCTCTCTCTCTCTCTCTCTCTCTATATATATATATATATATATATATATATATATATATATATATATATATATATATATATATATATATATGAATATTGGTTGAGTTATAATAGGTCTTCCTCAAAATGGTGACAAAATGAACGTTGCTACCAACCTTTTGTATGCATCCTAAAAGCACATAAAACCCCTTAAGAATTTAATGAAATCCATAATCTCTCCCCTTTTTCATTCTATTATACCTTAAAGGGTGCATCATCTTGCATATGTAGGTTAGAGGTCTCCACTTGACACCCACTGACAAATCCAAAGTATCTAGTCAAGTGTTCTATCTCCTCTTCCATTTCCATAAATAAATCAATTAGTGTTTTGGATTTCCTTAAAGTATAATGTAATAAGGCTTATTGTTATATACCAATAAATGGCTTTCTTGATGGTTCAGTAAAAAATCATATGAGAATTGATCTCTTCTTAAGTTGCCAAGGTATCCATTGATCACATGTAAAGGGGCGAATTAGGTGACATGAACAAAATATGTGAGCTTTGGGGTACTATATGAGGATAAATCACATGACATTTTGGGATACTCAACTTTGGATAAATGGTTAGGCAAGGACAGACTTCCTCACATTGATTGTCTATTTGGCTCAATGTTTTGGCCCTCTTTAAGAAGGATACATTTGTTGTTAACGAAAATCCTAAATTGTTATATTATCTCTCTTTAAACGAAATCAAATGTTGGAAGAACTTGTGGGAGCACAAGGAAATAATACGGTGCCTTTAAGTAACGAGAAACTCCACTATATTGTGGTGATTTAAAAAAAAAATGCAAATTCTTAGTCAAGATTGTATCTCTCAATTGAGGTGTATGAGACCATCTAGGATGTCAATTGATAGAGACTTATATCCACTATTCTTCTCAAAGTGATTGAAATATCAATATTGATCATATGAGGTAGGTTTTCCCTAGCAACAAGTCCCTAAGGAAAGTCAATTGATGAACTAATGAGCTCTTTTATTTGAATGAATAAAAAATACTAGTGTCATAGTTTGTCGGGACCTAAAACAGGGCTGACACTGGCTCTCTAGCACTAGCCGCGGACCTCTAAGACACACAAGACACCCCACACAACCTCGCGGCCAGGAGCATCTAAGGGACATGCTATACTGAGCTCTAATATCAATATTGCATTTGTAATAGGACACGGTTCAATGTCTGCCTTCCCCTACTCCTCAGAGGGAGATCCCATACACATTGGTATAATATACCATGTATCACATACGTAGGAGGCAACCTCGCGATTGAAACACTGTGGCCCCACTGCATCTCTCCGACATCTCAGGGATTGGCCCCTTGATGCACTACTCCAACATAGAGAACAAATGTACAAGCTCCACTCTTTGATTTATTGAAAGATCTAGGAGTTGATATTTCCTCGGTGAACTTAACCCAAGGAACCACTCGTCTAACCTACAGCAAGGACAACCTCACACTCTCAACGTTGGTCAATGTTTGGCATACAATTGCTATGCATCTAGGATTTTACCATGTGGCATGTAAAATGAAAAAGTGTATGACCATTGTGTGAAAACATTCTATGATTAGAAATCAGCCACATGGTGTGCAAAAAACTCCTCTGATGATTTTCAGCCTACGCGTTATTGTGGAGTCACTAGAGACTAGCACCAAGTTTCCTCGTGCTACTAGTCTCCCTAAACTTAAATGATTATCGACCTATATGCTATGCATAAACCAAATGAATCATATTTTTATGTATTTCCATCAATCTCTCACTTTTACAATCTCGTTTCCCCCTAACCGGTTAGGTTTTGCCACGTTGCATAGGTTCAAGGCTCATTTGTATGTCATTTTTTCATATGGAAAGTAATAAAAATGCACTAAAACATTAGAAAAAGGATGAGATGAGGCTTAATCCCCATAATTAAACCTTGCTCAACATTCACAAACATCAATCCTATTTTTCTCTAATTATTTATCGCCAAATACCTCAGTATATCCCAAGCATCCTATGGAGACTCATAGCCAGTGATTTGAATAGCCATAGCATCGGATATACATAGTGAAAACCAATGCAGTACCTTACATGCTCTTTCAGTCCATAACCTGTGAGCTTTCTTTTGTTCATTTGTTACATTTGCTTCAGGCAATTCAGGAGCTGCTTCATCTCTTATGCATAAGTCCCAGTATCCTCTGCCAACCAGAAAATTTTTCATTCTGAATTTCCATAATGCAAAGTTTTTTTTGTCTAGCTTTTCTCCAACTATTTGCGTGATATTATCAGTCCCATGTGCATTAGCCATGATGCAACAAGCTGTATGTCAAATGCCTGACTCCCTGCAAGTCAATAAGTCCGACTGACTAAGTTCAGTCCACTACAGTTGATGACAATTTTCTGCAATTAAATGCAATAAAAAACCAGTAAATTTCAGCCGAGTATCAGCCCAAAATAGTCCATAATCAAGTTGTTCAGCTCGTAGAAATAACTGTCAATACATATGCCGTGTACTTGCTTCAGATTGAACTCCTGCAAATCCACTGCCAGGGTCCCAAAACATGCAATCTAAACCTATAAACTGTGATTAACAGCAACACTTTCAATGCCAAAAACAACATGCACACATGTCATATATGTCCCAAGTCTTCTCAGATGATTGCAAGTACATATGTCACTCTAGACATGAGGATAGAAGCACAAAACAGTGCATAATCAGCAAGTACAAGTGTCAATAGTTTTGTTTGCAGGTTGCACTCAACCAAACACCAGCATAACCAGCTTCAAATCACTTCAAAGTGTCTTCAAACCAAACCATACATTTGCTCCAGTATGACAAGGTCAATGCATGACTATGTAGTGACCATAGACTGTCTCTCTAATGAGCAAAGTCATACATTGCTTCTGCAATTTGTATTTAGCCAAAAGACGAGATTGCATTTGCTTTAGCTCCAAAAATTTCAGCATTCAGTGGCACTTAATGCTTTTCTCAACCCATGAACATTCTGACATACATATGTCAGTACATACATCTCATAGATGTCACCAAATGTCACACTATGCTTCAGTAAAGAACAAATGCTTGCTGTCCATGTTAAATGACAGTTTTCAGCCTGTCTAAAATGCTCCACATCTGAGTATTTCAGTTACCAAAATCAGCTTGCAGTGGATCACAACAGGTACATATGACCTCCAGCATATACCTATGCTCCAAGAGTACTTCTGGGCTTGTCAGAGAGCTTCCAAAGCTCTTCAATGTGTTGCATATACCATGTATGCTGTATATACAGCAGTGCTGGCCTTTTTTTCAGATCTGCCCACTTTGATCTGTCCTCTGCTCTAGCACAACTGATCTGTTCTTTTTTTCACATGTGTTGCATTTGATGAAGTGCAGCCCAACAACTGATAGCAGCAAACAGGCGCAGTTCACGCAGATCTGTCCTCTGCTCCAGCAGCTCGATTTGTTGAGGTTGATGCTAATGGAGCACACACTAGTGCTTAATACCTCCTTCACAAGGCTCTAAACAAGCCACAACCTGCAGCTTGACCCATAGAGTAGGCAATCACTCAATGCATACCTTCAGTTTATAATGGCATTCAGCCTGTTTGAAAAAATGACACAAGTCTTCAACTACAGATCATCTTCACTCCCTCCTGCTCCAAGAGGTCCACCAAGTAAGGCTCTGATACCATGTTCAAAGTTGAGAGAGAGAGAGGCAGGGAACCTCCATTGTCATGAGCCTTCAGGCTCTCAAAGTCATTCCTTCATGTTCCACACTCTTACTAAAAAAACACACACAATACAAAGATAAAGTGACCTAATGTAAGTGTAGACTAGACAAGACTAACTCTAGTCAAGTCACTAACTGACTACTAACCCGACTTATTTAATGTAGTCACATGTAGACAACTGCACACTCTAGCTGTCATAGATGTCGGTCATAGATAAAGACACACTGACGGTGAGCTTGATTTCTAATAGTAGAGCTTAGTGATTGAACAGGAATGCCTCTGTGAGCTGCTGTATATAACACCTTTTCTAGAGATTTAGTGACATCCACAAGAGGTTCAAGCTGGTCTAGCTGTCTTAAGCCATCTTGTACTGCATCACCATGGATATGCGAAGTTTTCTCTAGAAACTCATAGTGTGGAAATGTGTATGCTTGTGTGCATGTTTCTTGTATTCGACCACATGCCAGGGTAAATTTCAGGATTGCATGGTCGGCTGCTATGCTGATGGGCTTGGCAAATATCTCAAATCACCTAATTTTTGGAATTAAAGCAAGCGACCCCATTACATAGTCCACAATGCTGGCTCCTTTTTTACTGTTCCAACAAGTGAAAGCATGGTTTTTAATTTGCGCTCACAATGCTTAGTGATGTTGGTATGCATAGTCCGCTTTTTTATGGAAACAACGCATCAGCGTTTCACATCTTGGACTACAGATGATAATACTTTCATGCTTTCAGAGGACATGTGATAATACTTTCATGGCCCTATCTCACAGAAGAGGTATTACACTAACATTAACTCCTCCCACAAAATGGTCCATACCTTTGGATGATATCGTCCTGCCAAGGGATGCAAGCGCATCCCGCAACTCCTCCATCTTGTTGATGTGATCCTTCGTAGAAGAAGAATCATCAATGGGAAGCATTTAGAGCTTCTTTTCTGTGGTAATACGGTGGGCAAAGGTCTTTAGCTAGTAGAGAGAAGATATCTTTGTCCAAACCTTAGCTTTGTCCTCCACTGAACAAGGTAGCGGGGTTTAGGGTTGAAGGTATTCGATATGCACTCCACTTTGTAAGACCAAAGGGAGTAGTTAGTGCCATTAAGGTGATCTTCTTTGGGCAACGATGGAAGAACAAAGATCTATACAGATGGTGCCAGAATGGCCATGTGGGGCCCTCCAATAGGTGCCCTATTAGAAACATATAAAGAAGCAAAGGGGGCGAGGGGAGGCCGGTGGGGACAAGGCCGCTCTAATCTTCTGGACATGTTAAAGTGATGATCTTTGGATGATGGTGGCTCTGATCTTTGATCTTTGCATCGCTCTTCGTGATGCTTTGATTGGTGAGACCGCTTGTCTTCGGAAGAATGGATTGACTTATCGTCCGAGTCATCAAACGCATTGAACTAGTAATCCATATAACTTCAAGGAAGTCTGCAAACACAACAAACTGCTGCATTTTGGTGTTGGGCTGCCTGAACGGAGGAGAAATCAGCTACACTGTAATGAAGGATACCTAAATGTCCTAACTAAGGGGAAGGAGAGAGAAAGGCAAGAAGAAGAGAGAGAAAGAGGGAAAGAGGAAGAAGAAGAGGAAGCCATGGGAGCTTGAGAAGGTGAAAAGAGAGTTTCTTGATAATTTCTCTGATGCCTCAAAATACCCTCTTACACCTTATATACTGTCAGTGTGACTGGTATGTTGCCATACCATATTCCCGTGATCCCCGTTCATTACAAACCATCCCGTCTCATAAAGTTTTTGTCCTAAAAAACAAGGGATGTAGTCATGGACTATAAGAGTGTGCTGTAGGAAATCAGCCATAACTTTGTGTGGGCAACTCCGAATGGGATAATTGAGGTGTCGTTACGGAGCCCATGAGATGTACTTTCAGCCCATGTGGCTGGGGCGGGGCTGCAATCAGGTGAGGACCAAAACTAGTACAAAATAAAGGGCTGTCCAGGAATTTCTATGTGCAGTCCCAGATGGTATGGCTGGAGAAAAACAGCCATAACTTCCACTAGGGAGCTCCGATCGGGGAAGTAAGGTGTCGAAACGGAGCCCTCGAGGTATACTTTCTGGCCATGTATGGAGGATGGGGCTGAGAGTGGACCATGACCAAATCTAGTACAAAATAGGTGGCTGTCCAGATGCAAACTGCAGCCCAAAACAGGGGTCATGGTGAGGTGCCAGCCAACATGGCCTCCTTGAGGTGTGGGAATTCATCCAATATAGATGCTGGGCGCCAAGAGGCTTCCTCTATTGGTAGGCCTTGCCATTTGAACAAGTATTCATGTATGGAACGGGTACGGAGTTGCTTTTCATGTTGCCCAATGACCGCTTCCGGAATGTACTGAATAAGGCCCTCCTCATCTATGGGTGGGAGCTCCTCTACATGATCCTTGGGAGTGCCAATGAAAGGTTTCAATTGGCTCACGTGGAAGACATCATGGATTTTAGTGGTGCAAGGGAGTTGGAGGCAGTAAGCCAAGTCCCCGACCTTCTTAATGATCTTGTAGGGCCCATAGTAACGGTGTGCCAACTTGTTGCAAGAGCCGTCCTTTAGTGTGGCATAATGGGATTTGGGGACCTTGAGGAGTACCATTTCACCCTCTTGAAAGTCAAGGGGTCTTCTTTTTGCATCAGCATGGAGCTTCATGTGCTCTTGAGCCCTTTTGAGATTTACCTTGCATTGTTGAAGTAGAGCTTGCATGCGGTCCAACTCTTCTTTTCCCAAGGGGTTGAGCTTTTCATTGAAGATCATGGTAGGAAGGGGCACCCGATAACCATATAATGCTTCGGTCTGCCCATCCGTTTGGGGAACCCGTCCGGTGAGTCATAAAACTGATCGGGATCAATATCCTCCTCATATTCAGCATTTTCAGCAAGTGTCATTATTTGAGAGCTGTCATGCATGTCCTCTTCCAGCTTATCACTATCTTCCAGTACATACATGCTATTAAACTTGATAGTGGCGTTCTTAAAGGGGCATTTGGATGCATGATCAGTCGTGTACTTATCCCCGCATTTGAAATACAAGCCTTTGGCTTTTCTACCCTTGACAACTTCAGGAGGAATGAATTTTTGACCGTTGGGACCGAAGCCCTGGCCTTATTTTCAGCATACTTTGGGTCACTTTTGAAGGGTGGTGCTGTCCCAAAACTGCCATATTTCCTTTCAGCATTAAAAGTGGGGTAAGTAGGAATTTTGGGGCTGCCATTCCCTGCATTATTGCTGCGATAATTAGTAGCATATGGGGGTTGCCTACTGGGGTATCTTTGCTATCCGGCAATGGGCTGCGTGCTCTCATTGCGGCGGTACTTTCGACCATAGCATTCGGCCAATTCTATGGCTACAAACAGGGTGGCTGGATTTTGAGCCATTACATCAGCTGAGAGACGCGCATCCAGGCGTGCAAGTAGCTTCCGTTACGGGGGAGTTGGGGTGTCAATGACGGGCTGGAAGGATTCCTATAATGGGGGAGGGAAGGAGGAGCTCATCATGCTGAGCAGAGGGCTCACCCGTCTCATAAGTGCTATGGGAAATGCCATGGGTACCACCAAGACCTTGTGGGCTGCGCGCCCAGTCTCCAAGGGGGGAGGGCGGTTAGCCTCACGGGGAGGGACATACTCCTTGGGTCGATCCGAGGGGGGCAATGGCGGGAATGAGGGCGCCCATGCACTCTATGAGTAAGTCCATCTTGGCCATCATCTCGGAATGACGCTGATCTTGGCGGGTTTCCATCTCCCTGTGGCGTTGCTCCATCTCTCTATGTCGATCAGCATGACGAGTCTCATGTTGGCATAGGGTTTGGTTGAGCAGAGACAAGAGATCTATCTCGGGGGCACCTTCTTCAAATAAGTCTTCACAATCCTCCTGGGCTGAGCTAGGATCGTTCATTGAGGCAGGGGAGTCCCTTATTTCACACTGAAATTCCTCCTAGGCCTTTGCTTTACCCTTGTGGCCTGCCATCCCAAGTGTAGTCTACTAGACCCCTGTTACAGAAATGATGATAACTTGAGCTAGGGAACTCCGATTGCCAAACTTTTTGATTCAAATGAAAGCCCTCGATCCCCTCTACGAGGGTATATAAAAATATCTCCGACAGTAAATGATCAGGGCTTTGCTGTAATCACTTTTTGCGGGCTGACTGTGTAGGACTGCTGCCTGTCCCACAGTACCTCTGGGTACAAAACTGAGTGTATCTCCCAAACCGTAGGGTGAAATGGGGAGATTTTTAGCTCAGATCGAAGGGGAAAATGCCCTCTTCGAGTCAAGCTATAGAACTTGCACTCAGACACACAAAGAGGCTTTGCTGTAATCAATTCTTGTGGGTTGACTGTGTAGGACTGGCTGTCTGCAATATCCTGCAAAGGCTCCCTCAAGAAGCATTCTTTATCCCAATGGTGAGGGTCTTATCCCAGACATGTAGGGCCTCAATGGTGGCTCTCAATGCCTCATAAATCCATACATTCTTTGCATCCATAGCTTATTGCTTAGACCAGTTCCATACTGCATTCCCTGCCCTTCTTGCATTGTATCCACCATATATTAGCAAGCGGTTTATGACATTACCAATGCATGTAGGGGTTTGTAGGCTCAAGTGATCAGGGTTCGGGCTATTCCATCAAATGTACCTGCACCTGCAATAATTCTTTGGGCTCCCAATCACCGGGAGGTGGGCAAAGTTTCCCCCGGGCCGGGTTGTGCACCCCTTCAGGGTCTTTGATGGCAAGGGGGGGTCACCCCTCTTTTGTCTTGCCAGCTCGCCTGGCATCGGGATTTTCCTCACCCGGAATATACATAGCAGACATTTATTAATTAAACAACCAGCATGAAATGCATTTTTGGAATCAAAATTTTGGGCTTTTCATGAAGTGCATGGAATTGGAATGGGAAATAGGGATAGGGAGCTTACCGGCAGTGACTCACTGCCTACTCACCCTTATACAATGGATTTTTTTTCACTTCTTGGCTCAGCCAATTCACAAAAAGCCAAACGGGTTATGGATAAGCAAAATGTAATCACAATGAAGCTTCAGCATGAGTAAAATCCATTTCAGTACTATAAGATCAAAGAGAAATGACTGGGACATGAGAATCAGCGTGCATTCAAGGTCTTGGTCTCCTATTATCTACTTGGACTCATACATTCTCTCAAACAATTGGATGGGATTCAACAAGAGGCTTAAACGGAGAGAATGAGAGCCAAGAGTCAGTTACCTTGAGTCTTTGGAGAAGAAGGCAACCACCACTGATACCACCTCAGTCCTCCATGAGAGCTCCATTTGATCCTGAATGCTCCATGGCTCCAAAATGGGTATGCTTCCTCAAGAAAGGGTGAAATCAAGCTTGGGGCAGGATGGTTCAGGACCTCCCCATGAGAGTTCTTGCTGAAATGGAGGTCCTACTCCATAGCCATGGCTGCCCACAAGTGCATGCCTTCAAACCTTGCTTGTGATCTTCTTCCCGTTCTTCTTGATGGCTGAAATCTTGAGCAATGTTCAAGAGGGACTCCCGGGGACCAAGGAGAGACCAAAATCTTTAGGATTTCTGAGCTTGAGGCCAAGGTTCCATGGCTGCCATCTTGGAACCTAATTCACTCAAGATTGTGTTTATGAGTCCAAGCTAATCTATCTTGGAACCTAATTCACTTGAGTTACAATCTCTCATTTTTGATAATGTATCGTGTGTTTGATTTGCATCCAGCATAGTTAACTAGCTCTAGATCTGTGTTTATCAACAGAGCGAGGGCACTGGATGAAGCTGATGACAGAGAGAAGCACCGGACGAGGGAGGAGTGCCACTGGATGTCGGAGAGTGCTGAAATTTGCAAGACAATGTATCTGCCAATAAATTGGGCCAGCTATAAATAGCTGAAAATTACCAAAACTAGCCGACTGCTGCAAGGACATGTCAAAAATATGGTGGACCTGCTCTTGGTGCTGAACTCAATGCAATGATTGATCAAAAATGGCAAATCATTGTGATCCCTTTGGTTATGATGTGTTATGTCTACCACTGATACCGTGTCTACCAAGTATTTTGATAGTGTTGCTTCTAAGCAGTGAAGCACATTACATCATGGTATGTCCTATTTATATTCTTAAAATGTACACCTAATGGGGGTTCGGTCACATGTGCCAATGATGTCTCTCAGTTGTCAAAGGCATTGGAAAGGTCAGACTTGCGTCAGTCTTTGGTGATGTATTTGCATGTGCTTTATGTCTCACTGGTAAAGAAAAATCTAGCTTCTATTTAGCATCACCAAAGTTGGATGCCAAGTTACTTTTGATGGTACCTATTGCTTGGTCTATGTCTTATGCATGATAGCGGTATAGTGTTTACTGGGACTCTTGCCAGAAGCTTATATATTCTCAATGCTTATGGTAGAGAGGCTGTTTGTGGATGCTTTTAGTGGCGCTGCTATGTTTGTGGCTTCTCTTGGATTTGTATGCATCCTTTTCAGACCTAGGCAAGGCCTACAGGAGTAAAAATATATTTTAAGATTAAAACATTAGGTTCTTTTGGGATATGTGCATGTACTGCAAAAAAGTTTAGCAGTCCAAGCTAGAGACAAGTGGTGAAGTTTGTGGGTTGACACACAACAAAGTGTACACATGATCATCAAATATGCTGGAATTCACAAATGCATGTCAATCTATCACATCTTTGGTGATTGCTTAGCCCAACCTGGTGGTTTACCCCTTGTGAAACTCCATTTAATCTTAGCCTAATATTATCAAAGTATGAGTGTTATGTTTATGGTTAGGTCATTTTCTGCTAACTGTTTTTGAACTTCAAGAGTACTGCACCTTTAGAGAGCTCTCTATTTTATTGTAAGCAATTTTGATCAATTTGAAGGACCTCAACTGCCTCATGAACTTCTGGGAGGGTCCTTAAGACTCCTTCGAGTCCACTCCTATGCATGGTTTTAGTGGAAGCTGAGATAAAGCATTCGGCAATGCTAAGGTGGTTGCTATGATTATATTGATGGACTTGGTATACAATAACTCCAAAATTACTTTTAAGATTCCTTATGTTTCTGCTGCCTTGGTTTTGTAAATCTCAAAAGTGTTGATTGCCCTTCTTAAAGCTGGCTGCTCCTGTGTGTGTGAGTCAGCAGCCTGTTTTTCTGCATTCAGATTGCTTGACAGCTCTATGCAGCATAGTGTTGTATCATCCCTCACAATTTTTTCAAAGCCTTGCTATTTTGTCAACATGATGCTGAGGAAGGTCTTTGGGTCTATTTCGATCTTTTAATATATTCTGTGGGTCAATCTCTATGCATTGGAGTGTTTCTACATTTAATGAAAAGCTTAAAGGCAGAAATTCTTTCCCGACTGTTAGAATATGCTTTTAAGAACACAATGTCAGAATTCAAGAACACAAGATGATTGTCTATTGGGATTCTAGAGTTTTACTATTTTACATTTCAATCTAAATTTTTGGTTTGACAGTGGAGTTATTTTTCATGACATATTAGGCATAAACTTTGGATTCCAGATATAATATGTATGTGATTCAAGCTTGAACTTTGACGGTTTGTGTACATGTGGAATGACGACATCTATATATCGCTAATTGGTTCTTATAGGTGATTTGAACTTTGACTGTCTTTGTGAACATGTCGAATGACAGCATATATATGAGTAATTGATTCTTACAAGTGATTTTATAGATTCTTGCATCAAATCTGGACTGGTGTTGGTGGATTTTCTGAGACAAGTCAGCATGCGTGTATTTGTTTAATATATATGTGCTTATTGCTCTTTCCCTATTTTGCTAGGTAGGGGCAAAACAAATAGCAGGCAAGACAAAACACTACATACATGAGAAAAATTGTAAGGTTTGAAACACAATACACCTATAGGAAATGGTCCCTATGCTTCCATCATTGAGCTGTTGTTCCTAGCATCTATCTGGCTGCTCTAGCTTGATATCGCCTATAACACCTGTAGTTGATCTAGAAACAAGTACCATTTTAGACTAAATTCTGAGCTAGCCATAAATTCACAGAGACACTGGCTTGGTGGTTTGTTGTCTTCCAGTTTCAGTGATGCATGCCAGACTTTATGCATCATGGGTGCTCCTGCTCTGTCAATGTCCTTCCTGCCATATCCTTGTGGTGTTAGGTTGCCCCTAGTTAAAACTGTTGTGTCCATCAGCTTTATAGTGTCTTTGTAGGCAGGGAACAAATTGGGACAATCCTGTGGTAATCTGTGAGCCTGTTTGACAAGGATTCTGTTGATTGACACTGTCAATGGCTGTTGAATTGATTGCGGGACATGCATGTGTATACCATGTGCACTCCACACATGTATGTTACATGCATACATACACACCCTTAATGTGCACCATGTAAGTGTGTACTGCTTGCAATATTAGGTAGGTTGAAGTGCTTGAATATTTTGCTAAATCTCTTGAATCCTGAGACATCTACTCAGCATAGGCTTTTAAACTTTCAATTCCTGAGTACCATAAAGTTGCCTGCAAAAGTAATTGTTTGGCATGAGATGATTCCTGTTATTGAATATCATGATTTTACAAACAAAACTTTTTCTAAAAGGTTTGCCTCTGGCCATGCGAGAGCTGGGATATCCATTTATTAAGCATGATGTCTATTTTGGTGCCCTGAACAGTTGTATATTTCCTATCTACCAAACATGTTTCATACTTGTTGCCATTTTGGTAGACTCTTAGTTAAAAGATTGGATCATGTTTACAACGTGTTGTTTTAACCTATTAACATACGTATGCTAGCACCTTTTTCTCAATGAGACCACTTTTGCAATCAATAGTAGTCTATTTTGAAATGGTGTTGATAGGTGTAGTGGGTCTCACTGCAAGTCCTCCTAGAGCATGATATTCTACATCTCTGCCAATGTTAAGGTTGAGGTGTGGCTAAGAATGGAACTGGCTGTTAGACTTTGGACAACTGGTGTTCTTGACTTGAGGATAAACTTATGGTTATCATAGGAAAAAGGTTAAACTGCCATTTCTGAGACAAAGTTAGTGAGACCACTTAAATAAATCAACCAAGCCCCCTCCCTAGCAATATAATCGCGATTTGCCAATGAATCACCTATATGTAGCTCTGTCCATTGTGATGCCACTTGATGATGTCCCTCGATGACACTTTCAACTCTGAGTGTTTCACTTGTCTTATTAGCAAGCATTTGATATTTCTCTTTTGTGGCAGTCCTAAGGTAAAGTTACCTAGTGCCACCTGAATATAGCTGCTAGCATATTGCCAATGCACCAGATTAAATGCCGTAATGGACATTGATTTGACATTTATGTTTGGTAAGCAGTTCTTACTTTGTTATGGACACTATTTCAGTGCGTTATATCTAAAAAGTAGGTTTCTGCAGGGTAAAGGTGAACTACTAGAATGGTCTGATCGCAAAAAGGTTTGGTAGGTCTCGGATTCCATAGGTAAGAGCGAAAGGTGCACTTGTGAAGACCAACACCTTGATATGCTGGATGACAGTGTGCTATGTTGCAGCTGATTGCACTGTACATGCATGCATTACATGCCTCATCCCTCAACGTACATGTCCAGTGCCCGTGCTACAAGGGGGCAACTGCAGAGTTGCATTAATGCAACTGCAGAAACAGCTCGTACGCAGCTTGCACATATCGCTAATGTGGCACGTCAACACGTGCGCTCAAGCAAACCCACTTTCCAACCCCGTCACCTGCAATGGCTGTAACTGGTCTACATGAAAACGAGCACGCATTCCTACTATCGACTATCGACCAGCGGGAGGTTGCCAAGCCCACACAAACGGAACCAAAGTTAAAGTCGAAATGGAACCAGAGTAAAAACTGCGTAATATCCCTCGTTTACATAGACGTGTCATAGCCCCAAATGGCATAGTCAAAATTTACCATGAATTGCAACATTAACTCAGGGCAGACATCAAAGCTACAAATAGAAATATGTAATCTTCTTAATGAGTGTCGACAGTTTACAAGCCACATGAAAGTGTCAATGGAAGCTGACAGTTTACAAAGCCAAAATTGATCCGCCTCAAGAGAAAGCGGATGCACAGTCAACTGTTGTTGATGCAAACATGAAGTCTTTACAAGAGCCTCGCCAGAATGGCCTAACATGTACAATGCATTCTACCCATCCCCAGGTCCATAGTTCAAAAACATCCCATGAAACTATGGCTGGAGATCAACACCCACTCAGACACTGCCGGCCACGCGAGAAACCCACTGACTCAAGGTCCTCCTCATCTGCACAACATCATTGTGCTCGAACCATCGCTTTGTCAGCTACATGAAGACAAGGATTCAGATTAGATTGAGCAGACCTAAATCAATCCATATTAGTGCATGTACTAAATATACTCACAAAAGATGCCATAACCACTCCCTGCAAGCAAGCCTCCACTAGCAGGCGCATGCAATGCATCACATAATACCTGCAGTCAACGCCGTTCGGTTGGCACGGTATCACCGCCTGCACAGGAGGGTTGCTTAGTATGGTTTCATGGCGATGCTCCGCAGCCCATATCTGCTCCACGGCCAGCTTAGCCATCTCACACATCAATGGAGTGGGTGGCTTGTTCATAGGATCCAAGAATAGCAGCCCTGGTTTCTGATGCAACTGAGTCACCCCATGCCCCGAGCAGTTGAAGCACACAAAAAATGTCCAATGACCGCTCATGACCAGGGGTAAAAACACAATGTCACATAGCTCACCAATCGGAGACATAAAGTTGGCCAAGCTCGACTTTGTAGATGCAGTGCCTGCCAAGCCAACCCACAGGGGATCAACAATCCAGAATTTGCAGCTTATTTCCTCCTGCAGGCTGAACTCCATCCACAGTGCAAAGAAGTTCATGTCCAAGGTGCTGGCCTGCTGTGCGGGATCTTTCAATTGTTCAAAGAAGTCCCCTTGTACTGGCAACTCCAGTTGGAGGCGTGTTGACTTGAATCGATATCTGCACAACATAATCAAAGTGTTAAATCAAAGAAGCAGGCAAATAGGTATCCACAAGCGGAATCAATCGTATACGAACATGATCCTGTGTGTGTCCCTGTCGCCATCAGAAAATGCATATAGCACACGACCAGGCAAAACAGTAATGTCATAAGATGCGATCGACAATGAAGGCCCCTCTGGTGATAAGAGCTCTATGGGTGTGTCCGCAACAATGTATTCTGCAGCAGCATCCTCCTGATCTGCCACGTCTATCAACTGTGCATGGTGCAATGACTGCGTTCGAGCTCGGCCCCCAACATCTGTGCTTGCAGTCCTCCGCTGTTGGCAGTGCAGAAAAGTAAGTCAACTGTAGAAAAATCAACGGAAACCAGCAAAGTCAACTGCAGAAAAACTGAAGAACAGAGATACACTTACATATCTATCGAATCCTACGGCAATGCGAACACGGATCCTCTTTATGTGATCATCCTTCTTTGCATCGTATCTTTTCATCTGTTCTGCCAGGTACGCATCCACCCATTGCTCCGGACCTCCCATCCTCTGAGAATCTGGCAACTCACTGTATATCCTCCATCCTTTGACCACTGAATCAGTCTCATGCTTTTTTCTATTTTTTTGCCACTTGAATTCCACATCCTCGAATCTCTGGCGGCTACGATGCTCCTCGTACTCCGTGTGGGTGACGTATACACGTGCATCAGTAGGCTCTCTTCTACCTCCAGTAGGGACTGTAATGTTCAGGCCATGCGGAGCTTTTAAATGTTCCTCCATGGCTGAGCGTCGATAGTAGAAGTGTGTGCGCTTGCTGCAGAACTGGTCACAAGTGCACCGGCGAGCCAATCGACCATTCTTGTCAAAGACAATCAATCTCAAAGGCTCGAACGATACCATCATCCGTGGGGTGCAGAGGCCCAGGGCGTGCTCTAGGACCACCTCGGTCGTGACTGCACTTGTCGTCGTTTCACTTGGCAAAGCATCAAATGGCACAACAACAATGTTCAGAATTCAATCTTACTTGATGATAGCATTCATACGCAATATTTTCTGACGCCAGTTTCTGATCTACAGACAAGAACAATGAGAAATCCATAGTGTACGTTTTTAAAATCATCCCAAATGGGCATGCAATGTACTCACTTGGTGCCAACCCCGAACTGGCCAATGAGTCAGCAGCAGTAGGGACTTGATGTTCTTCATGACGAATATCATCAGCAGACCTGGCAGCGACTTGATCTTCCTCATCGGCAAGATTAGCCAAAGGCCTGTCAGGGACAGGATCCTCTTCCTGGGCAAGATCGTTTGCAGTCTCTTCCGTACGTGCATCGTGGTTAACTGTTATTTAGGCAATGCAATTAAACCTCGGTGCTAAAATAAATTGAAACCACTTACATGCGAAAAATAAAAACTTACAAGTGAACTCCCTTGAAAGCATCCGATTGATGTGAACAAATGGCAGTCGTTTCTTGGATGGAGATTGTTGCGCCTTTGCTTGCTTTCTGGGAGCCGGTGGCACCACAAATTTGCGCACAGGAACAAACTTGCCAAAGCGGAGCTTTCTTGGTGAGGGCATGTGGGGTGTCTCAGGAGATGGCGATGCCACATGCATGGCTGGCTGAGGGGAGAGTGGTGATGGCACGTGCATGGCTTGTTCCCCTTGCGATCGGAGCTTCCTTGGCAATGGCACTTGGGGTGTCTCGGGGGATGGTGATGCTGCATGCATGGCTGGTTGAGGAGATGGTGATGCCACGTGCATGGCTTCTTGCCCTTGTGATCGGAGCTTCCTTGGCGAGGGGACTTGGGGTACGTCGGGAGATGGTGAGGCCACATGCATGGCTTGCTTAGGAGATGGTGATTGCTACCCTTGCGATCGGAGCTTCCTTGGCGAGGGGACTTGGGGTACGTCGGGAGATGGTGAGGCCACATGCATGGCTTGCTTAGGAGATGGTTATTGCTGCCCTTGTGATCGGAGCTTCATTGGTGAGCGTGCTTGGGGTGTCTGGGGGGGGTGCTGATGCCACATGCATGGCTTGCTGCCCTTGTGATATGGGTCTTTTGCCCGGCTTCATTCTATTGGAGCCACCAAACACACGTTTAATTTGAAACATGCACTTGGACGAACTCCACAACACACCTGGACACAAAAGCCCTAAACCATGCTGTGTGGCTACGCTATTGACTACGGGCATGGATGACATTCCCTGCAATTACTGCAATTACGTGGAATTCTTTATTCTATGCCAGGAAGCTAGCTTTCACATCCATGATGCATGATATTGGATTAGCTACGGTGCAACACAAATCGCAGAGCTGTAGAGGAACTCACCTGAGCAAATTCTCGTCTCGCAGGCCGTCGATACTGAGGGTTGACACTCCTTGCTCCAGAGTTTGCGCGCACCACCCTTCTGTTGCTGCTCCATCGTCAATGTCCATGATATAGGAGAATTCGTGCTTGCACCACCTCTAATCCCAGGACTGGCACCTTGATGATGCTTTCCCCCTTTCACAGCGTCCTTCCGATTCACTACAAAATCTCCTCGATCTTCCACACGCGCGACGCTCTCCAAACCATGAGAATGGCTAGCTTTTTTTCCACATGCAAAGCTCACGGCACCAAATGTGCCCGTGGTCGGGCACCCCAGGATCCGGGCACTTTCGAGACCGGGCACGCTCGGGACCGGGCACATTCGGAACCGGCACATTCGGAGGAGGCCACGCACGAGGCCGGACATTTTCGGGGCCGGGTAGATTCAAAGCAGGGCACACGTGGAGCCGGGCACTTAGGCGACAAGACATTCTCACGATCGAATTTCGCAGTCAACGGTGATCGACGACCCAGATGATCGGATGTCATGGGGGCAAAAAGGGGCCATCGATCACCACTCTCCCCTCCTTAAAGACCCCCCCTTACCATAGACACGAGGTGAGCATATGGGACTCTTTCTCCCACATCCCAGGTGCGTGCAGTTAACTGCTTATTAAATAGCTATCCCCCCACGACATCTGCTTCCTTCACACACTCCCTCCGATTCGCAAAATGCACCACTGTTAATTATTTGCTAATTGCACTCGTAAGCCCTCGGTCTGGTCCAGGGAACATTGACGATGGGAGCACTGCTGACGTGTCAAGCAACCATTACCATCACTACAAGGTACGTGACTGCACAGTCATTGTGATAAGAGTTGTATTTATAATTACTGCGCTAGCCCTACTAAGAGAGCTGCAATAGTGATGCCGTTGTTCTACCTTATCTGAGGTCTCTACAAACGAATACATTGGAGTAGTGTAAAATGTCGCTAGCATAATTAGTACTACATCTCTACCTGCCACCCTGATCAGTCTCGTCGAGATGGGATGCGCAAAAGCTACGTTTGGACATTCCGGAAAAGCTACCACCTTTCCGAGCTCTACTTTCGATTTAGAATGAGCTAATTTCGTTCTTATAAGCTGACCATTGATTGCTTTCCTAACTTTGTTTACGTGTATATCTGATAACCAGACCGACATACAACTGATGGTCGACCTTGGCGTCGACATATACCGACTCTCTATATCCTGGACACGAATCTTTCCAAGTAAAAACCAATCTCTCCCCCCCCCCACCATAGAAAGTACGATCATCATTATTCTTCTAGACCAACGTGATGATAGTAGTAACGATCGCACACCGAACCGTTTGCTCTTGATGCAGCTAACACCTTCTCTCTTGGCAGATGGCACAGGCGAAATTAACAAAGAAGGCGTGGCTTTCTACAATACGTTAATCAACGAGATACTCCATAACGGTAGAGATCATCCCTAATGCATTTTCTTGGTCTTTCTAGGAAAAGAGTAGTCTGCCTTGTGGGTTTCTTCAGACTTCATTCTCATTATTATATTATATTCGATGTATGGGTCTAATACATGCAGGTAATCTATCCTTGGAGCATTTCACCTCTTGCTCCATGTCTGATGCCTGGACTTTTCTCCCTAACTATAACCATATTGTAGGACCTAAGCACATACTCTTGTTCATTGCAGGCCATGCCAGGAATCTTGAGCTTCTCCTCGAGCTATAAAGAAATTGGAGTTGTGTGTGAGAAATAATAACATTGCGTAGAGTTTATGCATGTGTTTCACATCTCTCCTCAGTGCTAGTTGGATGTTATGCTGCAAGTCTTTGTCTGTGTGTGAACTATTACGTGGGTGTACCGATAAGGGCACTCCAAACTAATTCTTCTAGGTGCAATTATGACTTGGAAATTTCCCTTAAGAAGAATTTGATTTGTTCTTAAGAAGAATAGCATTGTGCAAAGATTGTGCATGTTTCTTGTTTTAATGTGGATCTTACATTACAAATCTCTATCTGTGTGTGAACTTAGAACTAAATCTTCTGTATGCTATAACTACTTGGAAATTTCCACCAGAGGAGCAACAATGATGTGGCTATGGCATTGTCATGTGGGGTTTCCAACTTTGTATCGCCATGTGGGCTTCACACTTTTGTGTTGTGGCAGGTATTGAGCCTTATGTGACCTTATATCATTGGGACATGCCCCAGGCCTTTGAGAATGATCCTGATATAAAAGGATGGAGAACTAAGAATATTGTGTAAGTGCTATATCTGAGCATATACAACCTTGGCCCCATCAACCACCTAGGTAGTAAGATTTCACATGATTTTTTATAATCTCCCTAGCAATTGTTGTCTTTTGGCATCTTGATCGATGGTATAATGACGCTACACATGCTAAAAATTACAAGTACATTTCAACATTGGTAATTAGAAAATTGCTTCTAATCTCAAGCACATACTTGTGAAGGAAAAAATAGGATTTTCTACGATAGGCGAGCAAATTAAATGATGATTGAGAAAAAGAAATGTCTAGCTTGCCCTGAATGGTGTGGTGGCACTTGGGTCTAACATCATCTCCATATGTGTATGTACAGTAAGCATTTCGCACACTTCACAGACACTTGCTTCAAATTATTCGGAGATAGAGTGAAGAATTGGATGACGTTGAACGAGGTCCACAGCTTTTCTTTCAATGGATATGCTATTGGAACGCATGCACCTGGCCGGTGCTCTGCCATCTCTGGTACCCCCAAGAAGACGTACGTGGGTGACTCAAGCACAGAGCCCTATCTTTGCACTCACCATACCCTCCTCTCTCATCCAGCTACCGTCAAGATTTATAGAGAAAAGTACCAGGTATCAGAGCTGTCCTTTTCAGGATCCCCAATTGCATGTTCCTCTTATTAAAATTTTGTGGGTTTTGACAGAGAATGCACACCAAATAGATATGTAAGTCAATCAAGTTTCCTTTGTTCATAGACTAAGGCAACTACCTAGAAACTAGTTTGATCCCATTGTAGAAATGTGAAGCGTAGAATAAGTTAGCTAAGCCACTTCTAAGTTGCAAAATAGCCATTATGAATTTAAGAGTATTTGATCTAGAGTCTATACAAACTATTATTCATTGTTTTAGTAGAAACATTATATGCTAGGAACGCTTGACTTCTTATGCCTAGCTCCTTGTGTTGTCTTGTAGGCAGAACAAGGGGGCAGGATAGGCATGGTAGCCATATCCAAATGGTATGAGCCTTACACTTCTTCTCAAGAGGACATCAAGGCAACTGAGAGATGTACGGAGTTTGAATTTGGATGGTAAGCAATATGATAGAGGCACAAAGGGCATGTTTCAAATTTTGCATCTCCAAGGAAAAATGAAAAATGGACATAGAGCTTGCTATAAGCATTTTCATGTATGTGCATACTAGGTTGTTCGACCCAATTCTCCTTGGGGATTATCCGCAGTCAATGAAATCAGGAGTAGGAAATAGGCTTCCTAGATTTTCAGAGGAAGAAAAAGCTGACCTTCTTGGAAGTGTTGACTTTATTGGTTACAACTTTTACACGGCCTACTATGCAAAAAGCATCCCTCCTGTAGAGCCAAGCAAAAAATGGTTCCAAACAGACCGACTTGCTGAAACAGAATGTAAGAACATGTGGTAATCATATAATTTAACTTGAACTATATTGTTAGCATTGTATCCATCTTCACTACTCTGGTTAAATAGTACTCAAATATCCCTCACACATGCATCACACAAATTAAGCAATCCCTGATGGAATTTCTTGTTATATGATTTATCAATTCTTTTGTTGATATGTACTAGATACTGACCCAAGTGGAGAACCAATTGGGGAGCCTTATATGAGTGCTTGCAAGATTTTACTAATAAAAATTTTCCATGTATGAAGTATAAGAATTATAAAGGAACTTGCATAAGATAAAACAATGAATTTTTTGACAAAGAATGTGGATAATCTCCTCAGGGTCCAGCGACATCACGATGGATATACCATTGCCCATGGGCACTGCCAAAGATGCTAAATTGGATGGAAAATCGCTATGGTAGACACCGACTTGAAAAAACTCCCATCATTATCACTGAAAATGGTAAGCTTCCAAATATTTGTTCTTGGTAAAATGACACTAATCTTGTTTATTGCAATTAAAAAAACTAAAATTCCATAGTATGCTATCTAAGTTTGTTCTTTCTCTCGTAAGGCACTATGGATATGGAGTTTGACCTTCCCTTGGATAAGGCTCTAAATGATACTTCGCGTATAAAATACTTGCAAGAAACTCTTTGGCATCTAGCTAGTGCAATAAGGTATATCTCTCTCTCTCTCTCTCTCTCTCTCTCTCTCTCTCTCTCTCTCTCTCTCTCTCTCCACATATAAAATACTTGCAAGAAAATCTTTGCCATCTAGCTAGTGCAAGAAGAGCCCTCTCTCTAATCATGAGAACCAAACATGTATTTCTGCATGCATGCATGCATGCATGCATGTGTGCACGTGTGTATTTGTGCAATCAGTCATTGTACTTTATTGTGAGTCTTCAATCTTTTGGAGGGGTTTCTAAATAGTGTATTTCACCCCTTTTGGGCTTTCCTACATGACACCACAAAGTATTACAAAAACTTGTGGATGGTTGTATATATATTGCATATATACACATGCACGTTTCATGGTTATGCACATGATAATGTAGAGTTTTCTAAAAAGATGTGTGTGTGCATGTGTATGCACGCAATGCACATGTGCACACACACCTGTGTGTGTGCTTGTGTGTGCTTGTGTGTGTGCAAATGAGTATGTGTAAAGGGATGAATTCATGTGTGTGCCCACATGTGCATTCAAGGGGACAATCATGCATAATATCTTTCATTAGCTCCAAAACCATGCTTATTAGATATATAGTTGATGTCTTAACTTGAAATGTATTTGCAGGAAAAACAACTACAATGTGGAAGGCTACTTTGTATGGTCTCTCCTTGACAACTTTGAGTGGGCTGACGGTTTGCAATGTCGTTTTGGTCTTCACTATGTTGACTACAAGGACCAACAAAGACGATATAAGAAGGCATCAGCCTTGTGGTACAAACGTTTTTTAAGTGAGTCACACTCGAATGGCAATAAAGGAGACTAGTGTTCCCTGAACTACATTTTCTAAGAGTACAAGTTTCATGGATGTAACTATAAATGAGTCCCTTGTGTGAGTCACACTGCAATGGCAATAAGGGAGACTAGTGTTCCCTGAACTACATTTTCTAAGAGTACAAGTTTCATGGATGTAACTTATGAATTAGTCCCTTTTGAGTGTTTTCTTTAGTTTAATAAAATTCATACTATCTATCAGATCTCTCTCTCTCTCTTTGTGTGTGTGTGTGTGTGTGTGTGTGTGTGTGTGTGTGTGTGTGTGCGTGCACTTGAGCTTCTTTTTCAAATGATGCTAGTTGTAATGGCACGTGTTTGTTCTCAAATACAATATCCATGGAAGATCTAAAATACTAGATAATCTTTCACCCCTTCAATATCTTTCACACATTTCATTAGAGGGTAAATATATCATGTTTTTTGCTTATGGAGTATAATTTGACTTCCAAATTCTAGACATCTTCATATAGGAGATGGATCCTAATACCCAAAGTTATAAAAAACAGCACACATGATAATTTCAATTTCAAGAAAGTAGGCAGCTAAATGCATTTTTCTCTCTTGTGTTACTGGTTTTGCAATAACCATGCATAAGTTTATAAACCTTGAAACTCCACCTAGATTTTTTGTTTAAAAGAACTATATTTCAAGGCATAAGAATACATAACAACTTCTCTTTATGTATTTTAAACATCTGTATTTTCTTTTTTAGGAATGTAACGAAATTATCACTTGGGACTCTCTAAGATTTCTTATAGTGAACTTTTTCAATTTTAGGAAACAGAGATGCAATAAAATGTAGGATCTTTTAAGTATAAGTGGATTGTGGCTTATACTGCACATCTAGAAACTTATTTGTGTAACTTGGTAAATTTGCCTACACTTTGCATCTAGAAGAGGCATGAGTGTAACTGAATAAATTGACTAAGGAACAACAAGCCATTGAGAAACACTCATATAGATTCACTAGCATATCTATCCACGTGCAATAGTTTGGAGTTATCATTTGCAAAGAGTTGAGCAAGAAAGGGGAATCCATTTGTTAAGGAGGTTGAATGAAGAACACTCAACCTAATGATCTTATTGATACTTCTTAATAAAGGGTGGGTGACAATGGCAAATAGGAGGGATGCAGTAGGATAGCCTTGGTAGATTGTGTGTTTTATTAGAAGGGCTAACACATTAATAGCCCATTGACATCACCCCTAACCAAAGAGTTAGAAAACGAGTCATGCATTCAACCCTTCTTGAAAACTAGCCATTGCCAAAACTAGCAATATGGAATCCCATCTTACTATATTGTAGATATTTTCCATATCCATATTGAGAAGGATGGCCTCTTGCTCCTTTGTCTATTACTACATCCATCACTAGCCAAAGATTCGACACTATCTTGAATTTTCATATTAAAGTCTTTGTCCTATCTATCTAATGAGTCCTTGGATAGTAGGATTTTGGTAATGCATTAGTATTTTTTGGCCTCCTTGTGTCTAAAGAGAGAGTGATCTCCACAATGAGGAGAAGGCTTTAATTATGGATTTTTTTCAAAAATCATTTTAACATTTTTGAAACCACTAGTTCTATTGAAATGATTGGAATACTTTTCATTTTCAGTAGTAAAGTGAATTAATTGTTAGTCTTATTTAGGCAATTGTCATTTTCCAATAGCAAAGTTTGCATGTCCCTTTTTATCTCCTCTTATTGAGGAAAAAAAGGTGGCAAAACCTTCTCCTTATTTGAAATCTTTGAGTGTTCACTTCCTCCCCTCTTCTCTCCACTTCATATACTTTGGAGTTCCTCTTTGTTTTCCCTCCACTCCACCATACATTTTTTCTCACCATCTTTCTATGCCATAGAGGTGTCTTCTTGATCCAGAAGACCTAGTGCTTCAATTGATTCATAGTCACTTATAATACACTCGATGAGCAAGATAGGTGGATTCTCTTGACTATAATAAAAGGATGTTAAATATTCACGCAGCAAAGAAATCGGAAGAGATTCTCAACAGCCAATCCTTTCTTATCATGCTATAAAGGCAAAGTGATGGATTTTAGACTTGGTGGTTCCAAGAGGAAAATCAAACAAGTTCACATGCAACATATTTTCATGCATAAGGAGTTTCACCTTGATTCTAGTGCCGCTAATATCCCACTTCATAGACCCAACTATTAGTGCATTTTAGTTTTTGTTGGGGGTAAATGTGCTTGTGTCTAGCCACCTCTCTATTACTACACTCATGGTACTTGTATACCTATACACTGTGGGTAGCAGGCGTCCATTACTGTCACTTCATTCTTTATTCTTTCAGTGACATTTGAATACACACAATGTGGAAATTGGAGTTTCCACATACTCTCTCTCTCTCTCTCTCTCTCTCCACCATAGCTCTTGCTTTCGATTGTATGCCTTCACTCTGAGATCACTCACTTCAATTTCATCTACTGTTGTGAACAGACTCACCTTCCAAGTTGTGAACATCAGGAGAGACTTCTTTTTCTAGCGAAGATAGAGAGTTTGATTCTAAGTTGAAAGTGAGCTCAAATTACTAATCTTGAGATACCTCGACTTTCTAAGACTAGACACACCAAGGGGGACCTACCCGTCTACCTAAGGCAACGATGGTTAAGGGAGGAATGTAGATAGAACAGCAGCAAAAATTGTAATACCTACCAAAGAGATTCACAAAATTCAAAAAAGGAGATAGGGTAGTAATCTTGTTGGGAGCCAAACGAAAAGGGCAAGCAAGTGAACCAATCAAAGGGCCTACCAAGGTCAAGGAGGTCAAGCTAGCCATGAAAGGGGAGACACCTCGACCTGTGATTATAGCCAATGACTTGAATGAGGAAGAGGAAGCAGGCCTCATTACTCTCTTACAAGAGTATATGGACATCCTTTCTTGGTCCCTAGAAGAGCTCAAAGGGGTAGACCTGAGTGTAGTTACTCACAATATATCCATGACACCTGATGCAACGCCACCAGTGACCGTATCCCATGAATTCAAAGCATGCTCACCCTGTCAAGGAAGAAATTGACAAGCATTAATGAGAGCAGGATTCGTCTATAAAATTGAACACATGCACTGGGTTTCGACCATAGTCATCATATTAAAGAAGAATGGAAAGATTAGAGTGTGTGTCAATTACAAGAAGGTAAACGCGACTATGAAGAGAGATAACTATTCATTGATGTGCACTGAACACATGCTCAAGAGAGTGGCTAACAAGAGGGCCTACACTTTTCTGGATGGCTTGTCTAGATACAATCAGATGTAAGTTCATCCTAATGATAGGCATAAGACCACATTCACCACTGTGATTGGGATGTCTTTGCCTACATAGTCATGCCTTTTCGGGTTGACTAACATGCTAGCTACCTTTCAACAAACTAATCTGCACTATATTCAAAGATATGCTTGGAAGAAGTTGAAGGTCTTTGTGGATGACTTGTGTGTTCACTCTACTTGGAGGGAACACTTAGACAAACTTCGAGCAGTCTTTGAACGGTGTCGACTATATCATCTCTCGTTGAACCCCTTGAAGTGCCAATTTTAGGTGAAGCATGGATGCATCCTAGGGCATGTAGTGTTGAAGTACAGCATTGCCACAGACTTCTCGAAGGTCAAGGTCATTTTCAATCTTCCACCTCCAACTAATTACAAGGGTTTTCAGTGCTTCTTAGGCCATGCAAGGTATTATCAACGGTTTGTGTTGAACTATGCATTGATTGCTAGACCTCAAAACAAGCTGTTGATCATATTTGAATGGACCCAAAAATGCCAACATGCATATGAGGAACTAAAAAAGGCTATGACCACTATACCAATTTTACGAGCCCCAGATTGGACACTCATGTTCCATGTGCACATTGACACTTTGAAATTTGCTGAAGGATTTGTTTTGTGCTAGCCTATGAACACAACCTAGATTACCCAATGAGCTTTGCTAATTGACAACTCACTGAGACTGAAATGAATTACTCAACAACAAAGAGAGAGGGTTTTGCCATGGTATTTACTATAAAGAAGTTTTGGCATTATCTTTTGGCTACGCCCTTTACCTTCTTTGTTGACCATTAAGCCTTGTTATATCTTGTTAATAAACCTTGTGCTACAGGACGCATCACTCGATGAATACTTTTGCTTTTAGAATTTGACTTCTCTATGGTGGTACGTAAAGGGAAGCAACACTACATGGCTGACCATATGTCTCATATCCCCACAAGAGAAGCTATTGGACAAGGCATTGTAGAAAAATTGCCAAATGCACATCTATTCACCTTATCCAATGAAAAGGATTTGTTTAGAGCCGACATGATGCCGTATTGGATATAGGACATAGTCTAAGAGCTTAAGCACAGACTACTTGAATGACCATTAGAAAGGCTCAAATTAGAAAACTCATCCTGAAGATCCAACCCTATTAGTTGATAGTAGGCCAACTCCATAGGTTGGGGCAAGATGTGTTGCTGCGCAAATGTGTGTGTGAGCATGAAATGCACGACGTAGTCACAGAGGCACACGACGGAATCGTAGCAGGACACGTCAATGGAGACACGATAGCCCGCAAGGTACTATAGACTCTTTTCTGAGACACACAACACAATTTGTAAAGCACAGTGATGAGTATCAATGAACTAAGGTCCCTATTTGTAAGGATTACATGGAGCTAGCCCCAATTATTGCATGACAACCTTGTGAGAAATGAGGGATTGACTTCATCCGACCCATTAATCCTGCGGTGCAGTATTCACAAGTTGAGTGTATCATTGTCGCCACACCGATTATCCAACGAAATGGGTAGAAGTGCATACTACGAAAAAAAATGATGCCATGACCAGTGTCAAGTTCTTATGGGAGCAAGTGATCTCATAATTCCACTGTCAAGATAGTGGGAGAGAAGGAAGGAGTCTCACTTGTAGCTTTCTTGCTTGCACAATGGGGGAATACACATAAGGATGGAGGCTGAAAACAGTTTTCCTCTTCTTAGTTGTGTAAGCCAAAAGAACTCAAGTACAAAGAAATAGAAGAACCCTAGATATGGGTCTCAAACCAAACTCAACTAACTAAGGTGGCATACTAACTGAGCCACGAACTAGAGTAGATAAGGATAGCTATCATGTAGCTATTATTCAGGGGCGGTGTACCAACCGCATCTGCAACTGACAAGTCGGTGACATAAATACACAATGGTCACCCTGGCGTATCACGAGTGGAGCTCGATATGTCAACACTCCCCCTTGAGCTCAATCCCAATTCCTCTGCACACCAAGCAGGTCTCTGAACTTGCGCAGCTTCTCTGCGCCCAATGCCTTCGTGAATATGTCAGCTACCTGATCCTCTGTGCTGACATAAACTAGATGAATAAGACCTAGTAAAACCCTCTCTCACACATAGTGATAATGCACCTCAATGTGCTTTGTTCTAGCATGATAGACTGGGTTATTTGCCAAGTGTATACTACTCATATTGTCACAATAAATGACAACTGGCCCATCTGTAGACTGATGCATATCATAAAGTAGCTTATGCAACCAAGCTACCTCACATGCAGCCATTGCTGCACCCCTGTACTCAGCCTCTGTGCTCGACAAGGCAACTGTAGGCTGTTTCTTGCTGCTCCAAGTGACTGCAGCACTCCCAAAAGAGAACACATATCCACTGGTAGATCGTCTATCAGAAATACTACCAGCCCAATCAGCATCAGTGTATCCATGCAACTGTATCTGAACCCCAGTCTCATAAAATAGTCCATACTGCAATGTGGACTTCACATACCTGAGTATGCGTCTAGCCGCATCCAAATGTGGTTTCCTTGGAGCCTGCATAAACTGACTTACCAATCCAACAGCATAGCTCAAATCTGGCCTGGTAATAGTCATATAAATCAAGCTTCCTACTATGCGTCTGTACATAGTAGGGTCTTCCAGAAGCTCACCTGCATCTGCGCTCAGCTTCACATTCTGCTCCAAAGGAACTGAAATAGGCTTACAACCTGTCATCCCATATTTGGACAGCATGTCCAATCCATACTGCCTCTGCAAGAGCTGTATCCCACTTGGTGATCTAATCACCTCAATGCCCAAGAAATAACGCAGCTCTCCCAAATCCTTCATCTCAAACTTCTGCTTCAATAGCATGTTCACATGAAGGATATCTTCATCACTGTCACCTGTCATAATCAAATCATCAATATAAATTACAAGTAGCATAATACCTTTCTCTGTTTTTCTCACATAAAGTGAGAAATCTGCCTTGGAAATCTGAAAGCCAATAGTGACAAGATACTGTCCTATCTTGTCAGACCATGCTCTAGGTGCTTGCTTCAAGCCATACAAAGCTTTCTTCAACCTGCAAACAAACTCAGGATGAACAGCATGCACATAACCTGGTGGCTGCTCCATATAGACCTCTTCTTGCAAATCACCATGCAAGAAGGCATTCTTTACATCCATCTGATGTAAAGACCATCCCTTTGATGCAGCCATAGCAATGACTGCTCTTATGGTTGCCATCCTTGCAACCGGACTGAATGTTTCTTCATAATCAATGCCATATGTTTGTGCATACCCCTTGACTACTAATCTTGCCTTGTATCTGTTCACAGAACCATCAGCATTGTGCTTCACCTTATAAACCCACTTACAGCCAATTGCATTCTTACCTTTAGGCAAAGGTACCAATTCCCATGTAGCGTTTGCTTCCAAGGCATCCATTTCTTCATCCATGGCTTTCTCCCATTTTTCTTTTCCCATGGCTTGCTCAAAAGAAGTGGGTTCTGGTTCCTGTATCACCTTCACCATATATGCATAGTGAATGGCTGTAAATCCATCATATTTCAGCCTATCCACAGGATACCTAACTCTGGTAGACCTGCGCAAAGTGGGTTCACTCCCAGGTGCTCTCAAAACATCCCTGGTCTTCCTTACTCCAGGTGTAACAATAGAAGGAATACCCAACTCATCATCAATGCTCTGTTCTGAGCCACTGGATTCACCATCCACATAAGAGTGACCTGCATTCACATCAAACATGGGCTGATCAACCTTCTCTTTTCCTTTTCGTGATACCTGCATACCACTATCTGCATTACTTTGAGAAGATTCTCATGATCTCAATCTGCCTGTCCATGGCAAAGAATGTGAACCACTGCTAGAGGACGCTCCAGGTCCACTAATATTTTGTGACTGCTGCTGTGAATTCTGTGCAGCATTACCATTTTGTGCATCTACATCATCAATCACATTTACTGGTTTATACCAGCTACTCATCTCATCAAAAACAACATCTCTGCTCACTGTAAACTTACGAGTAGAAGGGTTATAGCATCTATACCCTTTTTGCTACAGAGAGTAACCAATAAAGATGCACTTCTCAGCTTTTGGATCCAACTTGGATCTCAGCTCATCTGGCACATGTACATAGGCAATGCAACCAAAAATTTTCAAATGAGAAATATCTGGTTTCCTACCAGTATACCTCTCCTCTGGAGTCATTCCATGTATTGCTGCAGTGGGAGTCCTGTTCATTATGTAGACTGCTGTAGCAACTGCTTCAGCCCAATAAAAATCTGGCAAGTCTTTTTCATTGAGCATGGCACGAGATACCTCTCCAATATGCCTGTTTTTCCTTTCTGCAATTCCATTTTGTTGTGGGGTATAACTGCATGAATATTGCTGCTTTATGCCATGCTCCTGCAAGAACTTTGCAAACTCATTTGAGAGGTACTCTCCCCCTCCATCTGACCTCAGGCATTTTATTTGCAGACCTATTTCTTTTTCAGCCATAGCTTTAAGGGTTTTGAAATGCCCAAAAACTTCACTTTTCTTTTTCATAAAATACACCCAAACTTTTCTGCTATAGTCATCAATAAAAGTGACAAAATAATGATAGCCTCCAAGAGATGCAGCTTTAGTAGTCCACACATCAGAGTGGATTAATTCCAATGGCTTCTCACTCTCTTGAACATGTCTAGGAAATGGTTTCCTTGCCTGTTTTCCAAACTGACAGGCTTCACATACCTTATGCATTTCTGCAACCTTGAATTTTGGCAATCCTGCAACAATATTTTGGGCCTGCATTGATTTAAGTCGCTGTACATTAACATGACCAATGCGTTTATGCCAGATATCAATATCTGCAACTACACCGGTCCCATGTGCAAACATTGCTGCACTCAATTCAGGCATGTCTGCATCCAACGTAAACATTCTGCCCTTCTTCTTTCCTTTTGCTATCAAGCGACCTTTATTTTTCATATCCTCAACAAAGCATCCATGAGGATTAAATCTGACCTGCAAGCCCTGCTCAACCATTTGACCGACAGAAACCAGATTCTTGGTGATATTCGGAACATGAAATACATCGGACAGGTATTTCTTTTTCCCATCCTGCATAGACAAAGGAATTTTTCCAATCTGCACAATCGGATGTGCAGTATCATCACCAGTCTCCACAAATCCTGGTTTTTCCATTTTCCTTGCATCCTCCATCCATTCTGCATGACCTGTCATGTGGTTTGATGCACCTGAGTCAACATACCACACATCGTTGCTTTCTTCTGCACTTGTCACAGAATTGTTCATGTGCTGCACCATAAACAAATGCTCATTTCTGTCATCACCCTGTCTGCTAGAAGATGCATAATTCCCTTGTTGCAGTTTTCCATTCATGATGTCATTCTGCTTTTTATAGCAATCTTTAGCCATATGACCCATTTTACCACAGTAGTAGCATTCAACATTACTGTTTGCATTTTGACCTCTTTGCCATCCACCACGACCTCTTTGGCTCCCCCTGCCTCTAGAGTTACCACGTCCTCCTCCATAGGACTGGTTTTCTTGAGTTTGCTGCATATTCTGATTTCTACCACGGCCTCCAAATCGGCCTCCTCTACCTCTGCCTCTACCTCTTCCAGCATTTGAGTAGAAGACAGCTTCTTTTGAAGTTCCTCCTAAAGAAGATGCACCACCATTTCTCTGTTCCTCAGAAATTAGAAGAGCAATCAACTCCTCAAAATCAGGAAATCTTTCACGAACTGAAATGGATGTCCGAAACTGTGCATAATCCTTTCCTAGACCATTCAAGGTCACAGAAACTAAATCATCATCTTCCACTGGTGACCCAATGGAAGCAAGTGCATCTGCAATCTTCTTCACCTTCATATGGTAGTCGTTGATGCTCATATTTTCTCTTTGCACATTGTGCAACTCTTGCTTGAGCTGCATTTTCCTGGCTTGCGTATTTGTGCTATACATTTTTGACAAAGTATCCCATGCCTCCTTTGGCGTACTTGCATCCTGAATATGCACAATCATAGAGTCTGAAATGCTGATAGACAGCCAATACATAACTTTCCTGGCTCTCTCATGCCATGCTTTAAATGCCTGCATTTGCTGTTGATTGGGAACATCAGGAAGAACTGGTTCTTCTTCATTTCCTGCAACAAATTCCCAATATCCTTTTCCCATAAGGAAATTCGTCATTCTAAACTTCCATGCTTGGAAGTTTTCTTGTCAAGCTTTTCAGTGACAATCTGTGAAAGAGAATCAGATGCCATTACAGAAGACTGCAAAAAATTCTGTCACTGCAAAAACCACAGCTTCACCCTCGCAAGGGAAAATCTGCAAAACTGGCGAAAGTGGTATTTGACCACACAGTCACTTCCTAGTGACGATTTGCATCAACAGGCAACAGGGATGATTCTGTAACTCCCAATGTCTCTGCGCACAAGCATACAATGCAATTTTTACAGTAACTATTCACCGACCTGTAGAACAGTGGCTGCACAGCATAAAATTGGGCCTTTTCGTGAGTGCGTGCAGAAAACTTCCGCCTCCAAAACAGGCCCCGAAATGGCCTCAAATAAAAAAAACAAGGTCCAGCGACATCACGATGGATATACCATTGCCCATGGGCACTGCCAAAGATGCTAAATTGGATGGAAAATCGCTATGGTAGACACCGACTTGAAAAAACTCCCATCATTATCACTGAAAATGGTAAGCTTCCAAATATTTGTTCTTGGTAAAATGACACTAATCTTGTTTATTGCAATTAAAAAAACTAAAATTCCATAGTATGCTATCTAAGTTTGTTCTTTCTCTCGTAAGGCACTATGGATATGGAGTTTGACCTTCCCTTGGATAAGGCTCTAAATGATACTTCGCGTATAAAATACTTGCAAGAAACTCTTTGGCATCTAGCTAGTGCAATAAGGTATCTCTCTCTCTCTCTCTCTCTCTCTCTCTCTCTCTCTCTCTCTCTCTCTCTCTCTCTCTCTCTCTCTCTCTCTCTCTCTCTCTCTCCACATATAAAATACTTGCAAGAAAATCTTTGCCATCTAGCTAGTGCAAGAAGAGCCCTCTCTCTAATCATGAGAACCAAACATGTATTTCTGCATGCATGCATGCATGCATGTGTGCACGTGTGTATTTGTGCAATCAGTCATTGTACTTTATTGTGAGTCTTCAATCTTTTGGAGGGGTTTCTAAATAGTGTATTTCACCCCTTTTGGGCTTTCCTACATGACACCACAAAGTATTACAAAAACTTGTGGATGGTTGTATATATATTGCATATATACACATGCACGTTTCATGGTTATGCACATGATAATGTAGAGTTTTCTAAAAAGATGTGTGTGTGCATGTGTATGCACGCAATGCACATGTGCACACACACCTGTGTGTGTGCTTGTGTGTGCTTGTGTGTGTGCAAATGAGTATGTGTAAAGGGATGAATTCATGTGTGTGCCCACATGTGCATTCAAGGGGACAATCATGCATAATATCTTTCATTAGCTCCAAAACCATGCTTATTAGATATATAGTTGATGTCTTAACTTGAAATGTATTTGCAGGAAAAACAACTACAATATGGAAGGCTACTTTGTATGGTCTCTCCTTGACAACTTTGAGTGGGCTAACGGTTTGCAATGTCGTTTTGGTCTTCACTATGTTGACTACAAGGACCAACAAAGACGATATAAGAAGGCATCAGCCTTGTGGTACAAACGTTTTTTAAGTGAGTCACACTCGAATGGCAATAAAGGAGACTAGTGTTCCCTGAACTACATTTTCTAAGAGTACAAGTTTCATGGATGTAACTATAAATGAGTCCCTTGTGTGAGTCACACTGCAATGGCAATAAGGGAGACTAGTGTTCCCTGAACTACATTTTCTAAGAGTACAAGTTTCATGGATGTAACTTATGAATTAGTCCCTTTTGAGTGTTTTCTTTAGTTTAATAAAATTCATACTATCTATCAGATCTCTCTCTCTCTCTTTGTGTGTGTGTGTGTGTGTGTGTGTGTGTGTGTGTGTGTGCGTGCACTTGAGCTTCTTTTTCAAATGATGCTAGTTGTAATGGCACGTGTTTGTTCTCAAATACAATATCCATGGAAGATCTAAAATACTAGATAATCTTTCACCCCTTCAATATCTTTCACACATTTCATTAGAGGGTAAATATATCATGTTTATTGCTTATGGAGTATAATTTGACTTCCAAATTCTAGACATCTTCATATAGGAGATGGATCCTAATACCCAAAGTTATAAAAAACAGCACACATGATAATTTCAATTTCAAGAAAGTAGGCAGCTAAATGCATTTTTCTCTCTTGTGTTACTGGTTTTGCAATAACCATGCATAAGTTTATAAACCTTGAAACTCCACCTAGATTTTTTGTTTAAAAGAACTATATTTCAAGGCATAAGAATACATAACAACTTCTCTTTATGTATTTTAAACATCTGTATTTTCTTTTTTAGGAATGTAACGAAATTATCACTTGGGACTCTCTAAGATTTCTTATAGTGAACTTTTTCAATTTTAGGAAACAGAGATGCAATAAAATGTAGGATCTTTTAAGTATAAGTGGATTGTGGCTTATACTGCACATCTAGAAACTTATTTGTGTAACTTGGTAAATTTGCCTACACTTTGCATCTAGAAGAGGCATGAGTGTAACTGAATAAATTGACTAAGGAACAACAAGCCATTGAGAAACACTCATATAGATTCACTAGCATATCTATCCACGTGCAATAGTTTGGAGTTATCATTTGCAAAGAGTTGAGCAAGAAAGGGGAATCCATTTGTTAAGGAGGTTGAATGAAGAACACTCAACCTAATGATCTTATTGATACTTCTTAATAAAGGGTGGGTGACAATGGCAAATAGGAGGGATGCAGTAGGATAGCCTTGGTAGATTGTGTGTTTTATTAGAAGGGCTAACACATTAATAGCCCATTGACATCACCCCTAACCAAAGAGTTAGAAAACGAGTCATGCATTCAACCCTTCTTGAAAACTAGCCATTGCCAAAACTAGCAATATGGAATCCCATCTTACTATATTGTAGATATTTTCCATATCCATATTGAGAAGGATGGCCTCTTGCTCCTTTGTCTATTACTACATCCATCACTAGCCAAAGATTCGACACTATCTTGAATTTTCATATTAAAGTCTTTGTCCTATCTATCTAATGAGTCCTTGGATAGTAGGATTTTGGTAATGCATTAGTATTTTTTGGCCTCCTTGTGTCTAAAGAGAGAGTGATCTCCACAATGAGGAGAAGGCTTTAATTATGGATTTTTTTCAAAAATCATTTTAACATTTTTGAAACCACTAGTTCTATTGAAATGATTGGAATACTTTTCATTTTCAGTAGTAAAGTGAATTAATTGTTAGTCTTATTTAGGCAATTGTCATTTTCCAATAGCAAAGTTTGCATGTCCCTTTTTATCTTCTCTTATTGAGGAAAAAAAGGTGGCAAAACCTTCTCCTTATTTGAAATCTTTGAGTGTTCACTTCCTCCCCTCTTCTCTCCACTTCATATACTTTGGAGTTCCTCTTTGTTTTCCCTCCACTCCACCATACATTTTTTCTCACCATCTTTCTATGCCATAGAGGTGTCTTCTTGATCCAGAAGACCTAGTGCTTCAATTGATTCATAGTCACTTATAATACACTCGATGAGCAAGATAGGTGGATTCTCTTGACTATAATAAAAGGATGTTAAATATTCACACAGCAAAGAAATCGGAAGAGATTCTCAACAGCCAATCCTTTCTTATCATGCTATAAAGGCAAAGTGATGGATTTTAGACTTGGTGGTTCCAAGAGGAAAATCAAACAAGTTCACATGCAACATATTTTCATGCATAAGGAGTTTCACCTTGATTCTAGTGCCGCTAATATCCCACTTCATAGACCCAACTATTAGTGCATTCTAGTTTTTGTTGGGGGTAAATGTGCTTGTGTCTAGCCACCTCTCTATTACTACACTCATGGTACTTGTATACCTATACACTGTGGGTAGCAGGCGTCCATTACTGTCACTTCATTCTTTATTCTTTCAGTGACATTTGAATACACACAATGTGGAAATTGGAGTTTCCACATACTCTCTCTCTCTCTCTCTCTCTCCACCATAGCTCTTGCTTTCGATTGTATGCCTTCACTCTGAGATCACTCACTTCAATTTCATCTACTGTTGTGAACAGACTCACCTTCCAAGTTGTGAACATCAGGAGAGACTTCTTTTTCTAGCGAAGATAGAGAGTTTGATTCTAAGTTGAAAGTGAGCTCAAATTACTAATCTTGAGATACCTCGACTTTCTAAGACTAGACACACCAAGGGGGACCTACCCGTCTACCTAAGGCAACGATGGTTAAGGGAGGAATGTAGATAGAACAGCAGCAAAAATTGTAATACCTACCAAAGAGATTCACAAAATTCAAAAAAGGAGATAGGGTAGTAATCTTGTTGGGAGCCAAACGAAAAGGGCAAGCAAGTGAACCAATCAAAGGGCCTACCAAGGTCAAGGAGGTCAAGCTAGCCATGAAAGGGGAGACACCTCGACCTGTGTTTATAGCCAATGACTTGAATGAGGAAGAGGAAGCAGGCCTCATTACTCTCTTACAAGAGTATATGGACATCCTTTCTTGGTCCCTAGAAGAGCTCAAAGGGGTAGACCTGAGTGTAGTTACTCACAATATATCCATGACACCTGACGCAATGCCACCAGTGACCGTATCCCATGAATTCAAAGCATGCTCACCCTGTCAAGGAAGAAATTGACAAGCATTAATGAGAGCAGGATTCGTCTATAAAATTGAACACATGCACTGGGTTTCGACCATAGTCATCATATTAAAGAAGAATGGAAAGATTAGAGTGTGTGTCAATTACAAGAAGGTAAACGCGACTATGAAGAGAGATAACTATTCATTGATGTGCACTGAACACATGCTCAAGAGAGTGGCTGACAAGAGGGCCTACACTTTTCTGGATGGCTTGTCTAGATACAATCAGATGTAAGTTCATCCTAATGATAGGCATAAGACCACATTCACCACTGTGATTGGGATGTGTTTGCCTACATAGTCATGCCTTTTCGGGTTGACTAACATGCTAGCTACCTTTCAACAAACTAATCTGCACTATATTCAAAGATATGCTTGGAAGGAGTTGAAGGTCTTTGTGGATGACTTGTGTGTTCACTCTACTTGGAGGGAACACTTAGACAAACTTCGAGCAGTCTTTGAATGGTGTCGACTATATCATCTCTCGTTGAACCCCTTGAAGTGCCAATTTTAGGTGAAGCATGGATGCATCCTAGGGCATGTAGTGTTGAAGTACAGCATTGCCACAGACTTCTCGAAGGTCAAGGTCATTTTCAATCTTCCACCTCCAACTAATTAC
Organism: Lygodium microphyllum; assembly: GCF_053477565.2. Classification (NCBI taxonomy): domain Eukaryota; kingdom Viridiplantae; phylum Streptophyta; class Polypodiopsida; order Schizaeales; family Lygodiaceae; genus Lygodium; species Lygodium microphyllum. The sequence goes on along the minus strand of NC_141160.1, from coordinate 41,016,180 downwards.
AAGGGTTTTCAGTGCTTCTTAGGCCATGCAAGGTATTATCAACGGTTTGTGTTGAACTATGCATTGATTGCTAGACCTCAAAACAAGCTGTTGATCATATTTGAATGGACCCAAAAATGCCAACATGCATATGAGGAACTAAAAAAGGCTATGACCACTATACCAATTTTACGAGCCCCAGATTGGACACTCATGTTCCATGTGCACATTGACACTTTGAAATTTGCTGAAGGATTTGTTTTGTGCTAGCCTATGAACACAACCTAGATTACCCAATGAGCTTTGCTAATTGACAACTCACTGAGACTGAAATGAATTACTCAACAACAAAGAGAGAGGGTTTTGCCATGGTATTTACTATAAAGAAGTTTTGGCATTATCTTTTGGCTACGCCCTTTACCTTCTTTGTTGACCATTAAGCCTTGTTATATCTTGTTAATAAACCTTGTGCTACAGGACGCATCACTCGATGAATACTTTTGCTTTTAGAATTTGACTTCTCTATGGTGGTACGTAAAGGGAAGCAACACTACATGGCTGACCATATGTCTCATATCCCCACAAGAGAAGCTATTGGACAAGGCATTGTAGAAAAATTGCCAAATGCACATCTATTCACCTTATCCAATGAAAAGGATTTGTTTAGAGCCGACATGATGCCGTATTGGATATAGGACATAGTCTAAGAGCTTAAGCACAGACTACTTGAATGACCATTAGAAAGGCTCAAATTAGGAAACTCATCCTGAAGATCCAACCCTATTAGTTGATAGTAGGCCAACTCCATAGGTTGGGGCAAAATGTGTTGCTGCGCAAATGTGTGTGTGAGCATGAAATGCACGACGTAGTCACAGAGGCACACGACGGAATCGTAGCAGGACACGTCAATGGAGACACGATAGCCCGCAAGGTACTATAGACTCTTTTCTGAGACACACAACACAATTTGTAAAGCACAGTGATGAGTATCAATGAACTAAGGTCCCTATTTGTAAGGATTACATGGAGCGCCCCAATTATTGCATGACAACCTTGTGAGAAATGAGGGATTGACTTCATCCGACCCATTAATCCTGCGGTGCAGTATTCACAAGTTGAGTGTATCATTGTCGCCACACCGATTATCCAACGAAATGGGTAGAAGTGCATACTACGAAAAAAAATGATGCCATGACCAGTGTCAAGTTCTTATGGGAGCAAGTGATCTCATAATTCCACTGTCAAGATAGTGGGAGAGAAGGAAGGAGTCTCACTTGTAGCTTTCTTGCTTGCACAATGGGGGAATACACACAAGGGTGGAGGCTGAAAACAGTTTTCCTCTTCTTAGTTGTGTAAGCCAAAAGAACTCAAGTACAAAGAAATAGAAGAACCCTAGATATGGGTCTCAAACCAAACTCAACTAACTAAGGTGGCATACTAACTGAGCCACGAACTAGAGTAGATAAGGATAGCTATCATGTAGCTATTATTCAGGGGCGGTGTACCAACCGCATCTGCAACTGACAAGTCGGTGACATAAATACACAACGGTCACCCTGGCGTATCACGAGTGGAGCTCGATATGTCAACATCCACTGCCCAATTGAACTTGTTAATGACCAAGACACAGACTTCATCAACAAAGTGATAGCTCATATCCTATCCACCTTCCTAATCATCCATAAAAAATCTTCACCTTATTACCCTCACGCAAATGGCCAAGTTGAATCCACAAATAAAATCTTAGTGAACATCCTGACCAAGGTAGTCTTTGCTTCGAGTAGTGGCTAGGATAACTAGTTGATGGCGGCCTTGTGGCCTTGTGGCCAGCCTATCTCATGGCTTATAAAATGACTGTGGGTCAGACTCCCTTTAGGTTGACCTATGGAATTGAGGAAATGCATTCTTCATTCCTAGCCTGAGGATAGCCCTTCAAGAGAGATGGGATAGGAAGGAGGCATGAATGAAATACCTGGTTGAGATAGGCCCACATGTGATAATATCCAAGAAACTTGGTTGGTTGTGGGTCTTGCTTGCTTGTAGGTCAAAAACTTGGCTTCTAGCCACCCATGTGCTAATATGTGAGAAGGCAATACACAAAAGCTAGTTTGACAACCATGTCAAGCAACAAGACTTTGAACAGGGCGACTTAGTAGTGATATGTACTCAGTCAAGGGACATAAACATAAAATGAAGTTTATGGGGTTAGGTCCTTTTAGAGTTTGAACCATTAGCCGAACTAGCAACATAGAACTCCAAACCCTAGAAGGTGAGGGCATAGGCTCCTTCAATGGCAGCCGCATAAAGAAGTATTATCCTCCCACGCACCCAGTTCATGAGCCTCCAACGCTAGCATCCCCTGTCAATGTATGAGTAGCCACTATCACTAAGATGGACGATAAGGATGAGAAAGCTATAGAACAAGCTCACCGAAGCATAATGGTCACTGCCAAGCACACATGCATCTTTAATGCATTGATTGATGAGGGAGTTGACTTTAATATCTTAACTCATAATCATTGGACTCAAATTGGCAAACCGCAGTTATAGCCCACTAATGCTAAACTCAGCCCATATGAGGGCCGATCATATGCACTCTTGGAAAAGTGCAAGGCTGCAGTTTCTATCGAGTCTGAAAGCATGCCGATGGTCTTCTATGTGTTGCCTAACACTAAAGATGCAGGCATGGAGTCGCTGCTAGGACAAACCTTTAAGAAGTAAGCTCGTTGCAATGTCAACTACGAGTCATAGCACATTCACCTAGCCATGGGGAACATCTATATAGTTACAGCTTTTCCAACAAGGGCTGCGTGACTCCTTCCAAGTTCGCAAATCCACCGATATAGAAGCCTAAGGAGGGGGGTAGTACTTCGTCAAAACGCACTAAGCCTCAAGACCAAAAAATCACTAATGTCAAAGCTAAGGAACATGATCCAAACCTTCAATGGATGCCTAAATTGCAAGGACTGCCACCTGGGAGTAGACACCCACAACTTTGCAAGGCTAAGAACCCCACCTCATGCCCTAGAAGGCGAAGACACAACTATAGACATCAACGTACAGTCAAGCCACGATGGGTTCCCAAGACCCTATTGCAAGCGCAAGGCTATTACGAGGGTAATGCATGGATATGGATTCCTGAGGCCAAACCAACCAAAGGCACTAATTGAAAGCCATGCCTGCATGACACATCCAAGGCCAAGGCCGCAAAAGCCTCTAAATTCAAAGCCTTTAGAATCACCAACACACAAACTAGTGAAAATTGAGTGAGTGTATTGATCTAAACAATAGCCTACTACGCACACTTATACCATGACTAGTCTTATAGCTCATGGAATGTCATCCGAGTGTCACAGTGTACCATCTGCAATCATAGGTAACCTACTATACAAAAGGCCCAGCCGCAAGCTCAGGAACAACCAAAGTGGCCACCATCAGCTATTGAACTCTCTAGTTTTTTCAAACCCTAACCCCCTTGCAAGCCTTAGACCCTCTTATGAGCGACAATCGATTTTGACTATGGCCCTAGACTTGGTGGTGAACATAGGGGATGACTTGGTTTCCTATCTTAGATACCATCTTCATGTTTCTTGCTAGAAGCTATGACTTCTTTGACTTGGGACTCTTGGATGAGCCTATAGCGATGCAAGTATGGACACTCCCTTAATCTTGGGAAGAATCAAAATTTGTGTTTGTCAAGGCTTCTAAGGCAGTTGAGGAGCTAATTGCCATAGATGTTTCCTGCGAACAAGCGTAGAAACAATGCCTCATCACCTCATATGACCAACATATAGCTTACGCCAATGATCAAGAGATAGAAGACTTGAAATAGCTTGTTGATAGCAACTCCCCTTTCTTGGAGAAATGGTATGCTCTTGACCTTTAATGGGAGCTCAAAGGATGTCAGATCATCATGATAAATGCAGAGCAATGATGTGCAATCAAAACTTCAAAGTATGACCCAACTTATGTCACTCCAACCTCTTACAAGGTATTGAAGACCATTTGTGGCCGACCCATGGAAGAACACATTTAGGGACACCCCTACTTAGATCGCATCCTCATTGAGGAGGAACTGCACATTCCTAGTCATGTAGACTCCAGTGACTTCTTGCTTAATGTCCCTACTTACATCACCCAAGTAGGCATTTGACCTTTCAACATGGACCGATACGTTCGTATGATTATAATCCAAACTTCTATGCTTGCCTCATGCGAAAGTAAAACACTATGCCCATGTGAGGAAACACCCTGTACCCTCTAACCTTCAATCCTAGGAAGGGTCTTTCTCAATTCTCAGGAGCAGGGAGTAAAGGGGTAAGGTGAATCAAAATTAAATCAAACACATAAGGAAACAAGAAAGGGAAAAATATACCTTAAAAGCCTCAATCCACATCTAGAAATAGAAAAGGAAGAAAAACATTAACTAGTCATTGAAGAAAATGTCACAGAATTTTGAAATAAAACTTGAAGGAAAATTCTATTTTTGTACTAAAAACGTTTCAATTCAACAAGCATGAAGTCTTTTCTTTCAGTAAGTAATTGTTTTGAAAAGCACTAATGGTAAACCATGGTTCATGATCGGAGCTAAAGATGTCACAACAAGACTGAGCCCAAAGCCTTCCATTCACGAAAGAGGAAAGAGTGAAGTACGGCCTCTCCCTTTAAAATTGGGCCTAGAACTAGCTCAAATTCAAGAGCATTCACAACATTGAAGAGGTGGTGCCAATGAGAAGGCTGTCAGGAGGATTGTAGAACAGTGCAACCTCACCAAGTACATCAAAAAGTTTGCCAACCACACTAAGTGTGTGGAATTATTAAGGACATACGACCTTGACAAGGAGTGTGGAACAATAACTATGGGGAGTAGAGAAGGAACCAAGCAAGTGCGGATCCCGCTAAGTAAGGCCTTGGTAAAGAAGGTGCTGGGATTGGAACCAAATGTGGAAAAGAGACAAAAGAGAGATGTTTATGCCAGGCTAAAGATAAAAAAGGAGAACATCTTGACAAATGTTGGCATAAGCATCCAAGGCATCCCCAACTTGGAGGTCAAACTACAGGCTAAGATGATCCACTCCCTCTTCTCCAGCCAAAGGTATAACTCGCTTATGCATAGGATCAGTGTGCCCATGCTGGAGAGCATAGTGGCTCACTCACTGAATGAGGTGGATTGGAATGGCTATGTGTAAAAAACCATTGACCAATCTGCTAAAGCACTAGCCCTTGGAAGTAGACTAACAGGTGGAGAGTCCTCTGTGTCAAAAGGAGCCAAGAGGAAGAAGCCTTTAGCCAAAGCCACATTCATTGGGTATGGAGGAATCTTAACCACCCTTATCAAGGAAGCAATAAAGGAGGCATAGGATGGAGAGGAGGGAGCAAATAAAACACCCAACAGGGCACCTCCTCATCATGACATAGAACAATCAAGTGAGAGGATAGTTAGTGAAGAGGAGGAAGAGCAAGAAGCTCAATCCAACAAAAGGAAATCAAAGAAACATAAGAAGAAGATGACCCAGGACAAGAAAGAGAAAGAAAGGAAGAAAAAGGACAAAGTAGATTTACAGAAATCCAAGAAAACAAAGCAAGAGGCGAAGGAAATGATAAAGAAAGAGAGAGAAGAGTTTGAGAGGTTCGAGACAAATTCAAAAAGAGCCGAGGAAGAGAGGAGGAGAAAGGGCACTAAAAAGGAGAAGGAGTTGAGGAAGAAGGAAAAAAAGACATCAAGTTGGCCAAATGCAAGTCAATGGAGTAACAAGGTGAACAAGACGAGATGGACACCTTGAGCCCGAGGAGAGATGAGGGCCTGGGTTCAAGCACATAGGTACTTGAAGGCATGCCAATTGTAGCGCAGGAGGGCAATGTAAAATCCCCCATCCACCCCATTCCACCCCTCATGGTACCTACCCCACAACAGCAACACCCACCTAGGGAAAGCAAAGTAGAGGCCGCCCAAGTGGGCTTTTAAACTTAGCAATGTGCCTTCCTGAATACCTTACTAGATGTCACACATGCAGAGGAAGGAGAATCCATAGAAGTCATCAAGAAGAAGCTAGGAATGGCATGTAGGACCCTAAGAGTAGGCTTGTAGATGCCACCACAACCCGTGGGAGTTGGCCTCAGCCTTTAAGAGTAGAGCCACTATCTCCTGCTGGCAGGCCTAACCCCAAAAGAAGTTGACAAACTTGGATTCACGAAAGAGGCACAACAAGAGCCAAGGTAGGAGGAGGAGGCAGAAATGAACTTTGAAATGGGATCACAGGAGGAAGAGCTTGTCCCATCGACTCCTTCCCCATGACCAGATGAGCAGCAACAAGTAGATACCTCTACAAGAAGAAAGGCAGCAGTGAGAGAAAGGAGAAAACAAATGGTTGAGGGAACAAGAAGAAGATGGAATGCCAAAGGAGTGACAGCACCAGTGGTGCCTATCCCACCATGTAAGGATGAATCCCCTAACAAGCTTCCACGCCAACCTTGTGATCTAGGAATGGCAAGAGATGGCCAGGAACCCCTTCAATTTTAATTTCCAATTCCCCACCACCTTGCGTAGGGTTTTGCCCATCAAGGTGATGGAGGAGGTGATTTATATCAAAGGCAAGCTCTAGGAGAAGTGGCTGAAGGAGAGAGAACAGAACCTCACTCTATGGGGCACTGAAGATGCTAAATTTTGGCAAAACAAAGTTTTTGAAGTGCCAAGGTCTATGCCTGGTTACGAATGCCAACCTACATGGACAAGGCGGATATGCGATGTCAACATAGACACTTGGATGGCCTTTTGCAACACTCAACCCTTCGAGTGGAACAACCCATCATTTATGCCATACCCTCGAAGGGTGGGAGTGGATTTTGACTCGAGTGTCCACGGCCACTATGACTTCTTGATAATCTATAATCCGCATTGTACTACGTATGAAGATGCCCTTATTTTCACATCAAAAAATTTGTATGATGCCATGGTCCACTTCATCAACGAATTCTCTTCGTGCCCAGACCCCATCTTTATTACCACTTGTAATTTCCGTAGATTGCTTAGGATACTCCTTAGGCAAGGCTCCACTCCGTAGGAGCGTAGCCTCCCAGCCCTCCATTTTGATCCTAATGCTATACATAGTTACGCAATGGGTCGACTAATGATGCGAGCTGCACTACTATCTTTATTTTGCTTAGCTCTTCTAGAGTATATGAATAATAGTTGCTTTAGCCACCACTGCAATCATCCATTCCTCTCCACCACCATACTTCAAGTCCACCTAGACCTCAAGGGTTATCTCCAAAGCCGCCAATTACTTAACAAATCTATTAAGCCTCCTTTTGCGCCTAACTCCGATAACGAAGACTAGCTTCTGTCTGACTATGTATTTTTTTTAAAGAGAGAGAAAAAAAGAGAGAAAGAAAGAAATAAAAGGCAAGAAAGTACAAAACAAAAAGAAAAACAAAGAGAATGGAAATGGAAAGAGAAATCACACGAAGACACAGTGAGCTTCATAAAGACCACAGTCCCTCCATCTAGAGGTTCTCAAGTTAGGCACATCCAATGGCCTCCATCCGTCAGCTTTGTGTCTAACCCCCTAGCCCTTTTTGATCCCCCACTACACAAGATTAGGGCACCTCAAGGGCAGGACATACCTAGGGAGGTAACACTTGCCTACATTAGACCTATCTCCCTAAGCCACAACCACCACACCTCACTTTCGCACGCATGGGGTCCTCAAGTGTGGGAAATCACCCAGGCATGCATATGGTAAGACCCAACTCCCCGTTCCACTAGCACAAGCATGATGCACTACACGGTGAGATAGACACTCCCCCTAGGTAGAGCACATCTTCTCTTTTTAGGGACTCCCAGATGCTACAACCACCAACATCGGAGGCCCCACCATTCACTCAATATATCCTTGATCTCCAACAATGCAATCATTTCCAAGCTCCTCGACCACTACCAATCGGCACATGGCCCCATCATCAACTTAGGAAACCACCCTTTGAAGTGCCAAACCCTCAACAACAAAGGCCTGCAAGTGCCATGGGACTGGCACTCATCTAGGAGGGGGGTAATGTTGACCGCAGCTCAAGACAAAAGCAAAAAAGTGAAGTGTGGATGAAATGGAAGAAGTGGGACAGAGAACAAGCAAAGGTGCAAGAGCGGCCTCTAAAATCAAGTTAAAGGAAAAAGCTCATTTTTAAGTGAAAGGTGCCCCAAAACTTTTGTAAAAGAGTGTCAAGCTCCCTCTTGTGCAAATTGTAAAAGGGTAAATGAGCATAGGCTAAAGAAATAGGCTAAGTAGAAGGGAATGAAAAAGAGGACCTTTCCACAATGACCGATCATGTAGAAAACGAGGATGGATGTCCATGGGATTTTAGGGCATGTATATAAAGTTCAAAAAGTGAATAAGAGCTCATTCTTTGGTGTGTGGCAACAAGAGACTCTTCCTCCTCTTATTCTTTTCTCTTTACTTGCTTGTGTGTGCTTGAGAGAGGGAGTGTGAGAGTGTGAGGGAGTGAGTGTGTGAGGGTGAGGGATCAAGGAGATGAAGCTCTCCACCATATTCTCTCTTCTTCTTCTTCTTCTCTTCTATTCTCTTCTCTTCTCTTGTCTCGCATGCGATTATGGAGGATGGAGCTTAGAGGTGGAGGCTTGACGATACTTGAGCTTGCATCAAGAATCATGGAGCTACCGATGTGCTTGAGGGAGGAGGCAACTCATTCGAGCATTGAGGTAAGCTCAATACACCCCAGTAGGATCGAAGGCATGTTTGTTAGGTGAGAGATAGTTATAGGTACTTGCTTGAAACACTTAAACAAATAAGCAGTCTGTGGGTCTTGGCGGTTGAGCATGAGTTCCCTTCTACAATGTCTAACTAAAGATCCCACTAAACCATTTAGGATAGACAAAGTATCTTTCAGGTTATGGGGATTCATTGGATTAACCATCATGCTAATGATTAAAGTTTTAATTAGCCTAAATTTAATATCCATTTCATTAAGGTAGCTCCCAATTAGAAACTAAGAAAAATAAAGGGTCCCTTACAGCCAAGATTCAAAAACTGCCACTTATTAGTGGCTCTCGGCAAACGCACCACTTGTTGGGACCTAAAATAGGTCTGATACTGGCTCTATAGCACTCACCAGACCTCTACTACTCACCCCAAACCACCCCATATGGCCTCGCGGCTAGGAGCATCTAAGAACTTTGGGTTTGTATAATTTTGTAAACCAAAAAATAATTCTTCCCACCACTCCTCAGAGAAAGTTCCTAAACATGTCGATGCTATACACCACATAGGCACACATAAAAGGAGCACCCCTCGGCTAATCACCACAGCTCCATTAAAGCTCTCCTACATCTCGGGGATTGGCCCCAAGATGCGCCATGAACATAGAACACATTTGAAACAAGCTCCACTCTTTTGATTGAATCGATCCAAGAGATAATGAATAATCCTCACTGAGTATCCTCCAAGGAACTGAATTTCTAACCCTAGAGCTTAGGGTACCTCACACTCTTAAATAGGTCATCACTCATACAAACAAGTACTATGCATCCAAGATACAATACCATATGGTGCGTGTAATGCAATTGTGTATGATTATTGTGCTCAAAGAAGTTTATTCATCAACAATCAACATTGTGAAAATGCAAAACTAGTTCTTTTCATGCTTTTCTTTTAAACCGTGATTGATGCATTGCTTAGGGCTAGTACCGAGCTTCCACGTGCTACTAGGCCCTTTCAATTTTAGACAACAATGAACCCTATATGACATGCATAATAAAACATCAAAATTCAGCATATGTTAACCACTTAACAACCCCCTTATCCCTATCGTTTAGAATTATGCATTCCATGGTAGGTTTAAGACATACTTTCATGTATTTTTCTTTTACAAAAGTAATAAAAACCCACTTTAACATAGAGATAGGACTGAAGTAAGGCTAAACCTCATGCTTCAGCTCTACTATACATTCAAAAACATAAATCTCATTTTTTAAAAAAAATTGGATGCAAAAAATCTATTTTTTATTTTTACTATTTATTTATAGATAAGTATTGATATTTATTGATTCATTAGTTTAGATTGACTGATATTACTAAGAATGATCATCTTTAACATAGAGATAGGACTGAGCTGAGGCTAAACGTCATGCTTTAGCTCTATCATAAATTTAAAAACATAAATCTTATTTTTCCTTATTTTTTGGATGCAAAAAAACGTATTTTTTTCTTATTTTTTGCTATTTATTTATAGACAATTACTAATATTTACTAATTTAGTGGTTTAGATTGATTGATCTTACTAATAATGATTTTCTTATCATGTTTCAATCCATAGGCACATCATACGTATGACAAAACCCCAAAAAACACATAATTTCCCTTAGACCACATAGTCTCTGATTTTGTGTGTTTAGCATAAAAATTATTGTACGACTGATTTTTCTTGATTACTTCAACAAAATTTATCAAAACATTGACAACCAAATATAATCATTTTTAACCATTTCCAACCAAAATTTATCATAAAACGATGAAATCTATGACTTATAAAATTGCGCCTTATGATGTATGCATTTTGCGATAGGAGACCCGTTGACGCTCTTCAATAGTTGTTGGACGATCCATCCAACCTCAATTTATGTCCCTTTGCACTCTTCCATCATCGCATGATCAAAATCCTCCATCTCAATCACCCTCTTTTCTCATACACTAATCCATGATAACCTACAACAAGAGGAGAGAGGAGAAAGAAATACCAACATTTGATCTCTTCATAGAATGCATCATTTTTTCTCATTTATGTGGCAATGGATAACAAAGAAATCGAAGATCTTATTGCCTAGAACATTCTTCTTACCTCCACTGATTAGAAAGTCCATTAAAGATGACAATTTTGGGGTGCCAAAAAAACGCCCCCCTCCTTGCCACCACGTTTCATAAGTTGCATCTCTTCATTTCTTTTAAGCTTAAATAAGCTTAAGCTCAAACTAGTTCAACTTTTTGCATGTTCACACTTTGGCAAAGTAAATTTTTCCGTTTTGGTGGGCCTAATGAGCTCAGATTCAAGATCCCTCTGGGATTGGCTGGCTTTGTGACATCGAAATGTATAAACTTGGCCACTATCATGCACTTTCCAGCTCCCAGATCACATAGCTAATTCATAATGCTAAACCTTGTGTGTGGATTAAATGGGGGGTCAAATGAACTCCGATCTATAAACCGAGACTTGTGTTGGGTTCTTGGCATGGAACTCCATCTAGGAAAACTTCAGCTCATCGATTTGCAATTGTTTCATTCTACATGAAAATTTTGTCTTTTATAGCCTCTCGGGCTCTTTTCTGCTTCGAAATAGGCTCTAAAGATCTTCTCTCACAAACTAATGACACTAGTGATTTTGATTTTGATTCTGATTTGGAGGCAAAATCCAACAATGAGGAAACTGACTACCAAGAGAACGAGAAGAAAAAGCCTAGCATGAGTAAGAAGAAGGACAATGGTAAGAAAACCTTAGAGAACACTAGAAAAAGTGAGGTAAAATTTGTGGTGCACATAATGCAATAATCCAAGCAATGTTTAGGTTGAATGCAGCCTAAATTAGAGATGGTGTAGTATTTGTAATATAGGCACTCATAATACTAAGTATTGCTAATGTAACATCATGTACCAAATGGCCCGCCTAGATGGATGACAAGGTACCAGAGCCTCCCCACTTTCCTAATAATGGATTATGATTTTGACCAATCAAGCTTTGACACATGTTGTTGCTTACATAAAGTAGATGTACCAACAACCCAGTGGTAGCCGTGGTCTGCATAGTAGAGGATAAAGAGGTTGAGGAAATTTCTAGCCATTATCTAAACATTGTTTGTCTTTATGTAGGAAGGACACTAGAGATCAGAGTATCCAGAATCTCAGGCCTATGATGCCCAAAAAAGGAAAGGACAAGATCCAACACCCATGCTTGGAGCCATTACAGTTAAAATCAAGGAACTGATGGAGCTAAATATTCATATGGTAACTCAATCCAAGAAAACATATAAGGAAGTTTCTTTAAAACCCACACACGCTTCATGGGTGGAGCAAGAGAAAGTCTTCCATTAACTGGCAAGATGGTCAATGACTATAAACATTTGCCTGTCAAAAACTTGAAATTTGGTCGGTAGCTCATGCATGGGAAAAAATGCTTTGTAGTAGCAAGAGAAAGTCTTCCATGAACTAGCAAGATGGTCAATGACTATAAATATTTGCCTGTCAAAACTTGAAATTTGGTCTGGTAGCTCATGCATGGGAAAAAATCCTTTATAGTAGCAAAAGGATAATCATGATAAGAAAACCCCGATAGGAATGAAAGGGAGCCACATTGTGATGAGTTATCCGTAGTCCAGTTCACACCAAGATGGAAATACCCTACAAGCTCACGGTATATAATAAGGTGTGAAGATACACTCATACCCATAATGGAATCACCCAATCCCTAAAATGGCAATAGGCCTGGAGTCTATGAATTCAAAACTGCAACAAGAATATGGACAAGAAGCACAACCCTAAAGCAACAAAGAAACAAGCAAGTTGCTAGAAGATCCACAACTGGGTGGAGTTAAGAATCTAGATGGTCACCCTAGAATTCACAAAGGAAAGCAACATAAGTTTATCCTATTAAGAAAAAGAGTCATATTTCTTGTTCAAACCCAAAGAGGTATTAGATAACATTTGCACAACTAGGATTTAGGGTCCTATCGGTGATAAGTAAGGTAATGATCATCCCAATAGAGAGCACAAGAGGAATTCAAAAGATCACCCTAGACAGAGATAAGGTAAATCTCCAAATGGTAGTTCTAGAAGCAATAGAAGCCAAAAGACTAATGGTGAGCCTGTAGCAATGCCAAAAGGGAACATGCCAAGTGCTAACATAATTATTTTTACACAATACATTTCATCGACCTCATACCTTTATAGTGTGCATATTAAGTGATTGGACATGTGACCCACTCTCCTTTGAGGGTAAAACTGGTCCTGTATCCAAAATAAGAAAAAACCTTAGAATGCAAACATTATAAATTTACTGGAAAATTCTTCCATCGGTCATATTGGTGATATATTAAATACTTACTTTGCTGCTCATGAAATTATGCACCATATAATTCTTTGGACTTTCCTACAGTGATCTTCGCTTCTATTCCATTTAACATAAGGGTTTTGGTTTGATGTTCCATGTTTGTGATCAATCAGAAGTACAACATGCCCAACTACAATCAACATTTCGAACATGGTACCAATGGCCATCTCTTGTGCAATTCTATATTGAAGCCTGACTTCTATCACCATGAATAAAATTCACATGAAAGTCTGGTATTTCTTTAGCTCTTTGAATGGAATTTTCTATGACTTTTAAAACATTAAAGTACTTCTTGAAATCCACATCTTTTAGCATATCTTGGTACCAATAGTATGCATGATAAGAGCAAACCAACTTCTCAATCAACTAGTCGATGCGTTGGCCATGCAAGTTGCATTCCTAACTAATAAAGTGACTCTTCAAAACTAAGTGATAAGACTTAATGCTACTATTTGTCTCTTGATTTTCATGAGGGATAATTCTTATAGCACATATCCACATTCCTACGATAATAATACCAATTGTTTGTCATCATGCTCTAGCTTAGTTGGATTCCATATATCAATGGATGATGATGTCTCATTGGTATCTTGCAATTCTTTAATATACTCTGACTACTCTCTTCCAAAATTGGAAATTCAAAGTTGGTCTTGAAGATGGTTAAACTCCTCATTAGTAATCCTCAATTCTTTTTTAGCATCCTTTGCCTTGTTGAAACAAAGAGAAAGGGCATCCTCGGCATTAATAAACTTTTCATCTACAATTTCAATGTCCAGTTTAAGTAACTCTTCATTGAATTCATTTTCGGCATCAACTATGCCATTTGTAGCATCAAAAGCCTTTGCAATGATTGCAAAATAATAATCCGTGATTGCAAAACAATAATCCTCCCTGAGATTAAAGAGTCTTTGGATGTCTAATAGTAGTATGTATTCCTTGTCCCTACTAATAGGAAAAGTTGGAAGAGAAGGAACAATATAGAAAGAAGGGGAGTTAGACACAATATCTACATTTGCATGGCTTTCTTCAATAATGGTCTCAGCTTTGAATTGGGCAACAAGCATACTATTGTATATAGGATTACCTATACAAGATGACCATGTATCCTTCAAGTACATGATGAATTATTCTTCCTCTTGTATTTTTCATAGAACTCTGATAGTAGAGTTTGAGCCTCATCTATCCTACCATTCTCATGTAAATTAGGTGTACCTTGCATGTTTATAATGTTGCAAAGTGCTCTAAATATATCAACACAAAGTAGCCATATACATAGATATATAGGAACACAAAAAACCTCCCTATGAAAACACAACTGAATAAAACCACTTTGTGGTTAACCATGATGAGAAAAGACAACAAATATAATTGTAGAAAGAAACCTTAACAAATAGCATTGATTTCTGCTTGAGCATCATCCACCGTAAAATCATTTGGTTCCCGTGAATTATTATAGTCCAAGAATTGATTTCTTAATGCAGCTAGCCATGATGTAATTGATGTAGTATAAGAAGAGGATGTAATGGTCCATTGCCACAGGCACTCCATTGGGAAAATGATCAAACACAAGAATTGTATACAAATGAAACTGCATAGAGAAGCTAAAAATTTAAAAAAACTTAGGGATAACATAATTACAAAATTAAAGCTAAGAAATAATAAGAAATATAGTACCTTATATTTATTAGTGTCAAATGTTGCATCCATTGCTTAGCAAGCTATTATGACCATACTTATTGAGAATTTTAAGTTGCCATGTTGTTTGAATACCAAGTATCAAAGGATTTTCTCCATCACCATAAGGTTGATAAAAGAAGATAATACCAAGACTGGCTAAAGCCGAGTTATGGACACTTTTTGTAGGCAAGAATAAGGACATGTGACTCAAGAGGTGAGAGTAATTTGTGCTTTAAATATAAGTTATGTGGCCTTGTGATTGGATAATTCTTGGTCACCTTTTTTTCCCCTCACACAAGAGGGGATTAAGTAACAATTTCTTGCAGAAAATCTTGAAAATTCCAATTCTAATAGCATTGCTCCTATTATGTATAGTGTGCATTTTGTTGGGAGCTCCAAAATGGTGATAGATGCATGATATATCACATATCTTCATGTAAAAGAAGAGCAGTAGTGTGTGATATGATATTTATGTAGTGAACTATAATGTCGATGCCATTTATAGAAAATATCCAAGGTTGTTTCAAAAATCTCAAAAAATCAGTTTCAATTGCAAAAGCATGGAATCAAAAGCTTGCAAAAATAATGCACTTGTTCAAGAGGAAGAATTTTCAACAAAACACCAATGCATACATCCTCATCCATCTTTATTTTAATTCCTGCAAGCTCAATTAAAATACTTTCCATGTCATGTAAGTGAGGTTCAAGAGAGGTAGTTCTCTTCATATCAATTTTGAAGAATTCAATTAACAACCCATATCTGGAGGATTTGGATTGAGCTCCAAAGAAGGTCTCTAGTTGGTCCCACTACAAGATATAGACCTTATACCGACGTTTAAAGCGACGAAAATACAAACAAAAAAATTTGCCCCCGTCATCGCAAAAAGCATCATTATTAACGACGCCATAGAAACGTCATCGTCGCTATCAGCGTCGCAAATGTGACGCTGATAGCGACGCCAATAGCGATGCCAATAGCGACGCAACCAGTAAGTTTGCGACGCGCATAGCGACGGCAATAGTGACGCGAGTAGTAAATTTGCGACGCTAATAGCGACGGTAACATGGATTTAAAAAAATTTGTGGCAGCACATATAGCATTGTGTGCTGTATGAGAGCCATACAAAATAGTTTCCGCACTACTGTATACAAAGCGCTTGCAAACAAAAAGAATGTATAAAACTGATACATAAAATAAATACATGATCACATAAAAAGCAATTGGTACAATCATGATAGGATATCACTAATACATAGAAAATGTCTACATAGATCAGGCGACTAAAAAATAAAGGTGTGTGAGCTCCAAGGATCCAAGAGCGAGCTACAAATCCTCGTCCCCCGAAAGCTCGTCCCGCCGCCGCAAAGGAGCATCGAACGGATTCTGTAGAAAAAGAAACAACACATCAATCCACCATACAATAATGCATTCAAATATCTCATGGTAACTACCGACAAGAAAGATGAGTGACTTACAAGGCCGCCGCGTCTATACAATCGGTCGATCAATGCATTGAGACCGTGCCTCTCTGCATATCGAGTCTCAAGGCCTTGCGGATCGCGATTTGTAATGGAGTGCTGCAAAGAAAATACAATGCTAACAGTTAGAAACATGATTGTCAGTACAAAGAATATTTCAATAAAACAAACAAGCAAAACAAAAGAAAAACTTACAAAGTCCTCCAAATATATCATGTGGCCGCCACTCCCAAGATGATGGACCACTCCGGCCTCGAGTTGTGCCCTCGCCGCCTAGCGCTGCTGACTCAACGTCTTGGAGAATCTGTAGCCTCCTCCCTCAGTCGGCACCAGTCGTCTGCATCTAACCACTCGGGCTTTGCAGCCCCACTCTTGATTGCCTTGCGTGCGTCGGATCATCCAGCCCGTAGAGAATCTATCTACTGTGGCTGGCACCGAAAACTCCTCGTGTAAGGATGCTACTATGTAGTCCTTGCTCCCCTCCGGTATGTTCTTCCAATGATCCAGGACGTTGTGCCGAAAAACTTGTTGGCACAACTCTCTCATGCGAGCCATCACCCTCCTCCCCTCATCATTCATGATGATGGCTCCTGGCCTACTATCGACCAGATATCCATAACCCCTAGGAGTCTGCCTAAGATGGGTCCTCTCCCATCTGCGTCCACGCTCCTGGGCATATCCAGGAGACCCCTCTACATCTGGTGTACCGACAGGGGTAACCTCTCTCGGAGTGGCACCCAAAGGAGTGCCACCTGCTGACGGCTGCACAAAATCCGGAGTAACTGGAGTAGACCTCCCCACCACAGGTGTGACAAATCCTGGAGGTGATGCAGCTCCAACTGAACAATAAGACGGAGACACCACATCCGTGTCTCCACAGCAGCATCCCCCTGATCCCGATGCAGTCCCTCCCTCTGGCCCAAGTCGTGAGCGTCGAGATCGTCTGCTCGAAGCCGAAGCATTCGATCGCGCTGAAGCAGATCTAGCAGAGCGCCCTGACGAAGAACGAGACAGCTCCTGGTCTACCATCTCTCTGAATCTCGCGAGCTGGTTTGGAGACATGCGTGACAAGATTTCCTGCAATTCCTCATCGCTCATCCCTCGACTCATCCTGAAAATGTCACCTGCACAGATAAAAAATGGTGTTAGAATAATCAATTTAAATTATACAAAGCACAGTAATATAAATTATTTTTAGAAAATCCCTCTTAAAATGCATATCTTATGTACCTTTATAAGAGATTGGTCAACGAATTGAGTAAGTGGATGCTCCAAGTATGAAGTATCCTATGGTCCCATGTTAATCTCCTGACACAACTCCGCATACACTGGAAGGTCGATAGACATGTCATCACAAAAGAATGAGTCCGCCTCGTTCTCAAAAAATTCTTGGACTCCTGTATTTCCATCATTGTTAGCCGATGCTGGCTCCAAGCTTTCGACGGCCTCCACCCCTTGTAATATCGACCCCTCTATTTGCATATTATCTTCATCTATGCTCGGAACATCGCTTTGATAATATAATCTCGCACTTCGGGGAGTTGAAGGTATAACATACCACCATCGAGGTTGTCGGGGGTTTGGATAGAAGATTACCTGTTCACAACTACGTACAAAGCGAGTTCAAACCATTGTGACATAAACCATGTCGTATTACAACTAGCAAGCAAATGACTCCATGCACCTGTTCACAATGGGCCGGCAACACAAAGGTGTCACGCAAATCCGTCCATTTTTTTTCGAAATCTATTTCGAGAAATTCCAATGGACCTCATCAAACTGTTGCTCCAGCTCCTCCAAGTACCACTTTGAACCACTGCACATCGAATAGTATCATGGAGAAGCTACGGTAATCCACCGTAATAATACTTTACAAGTTCCCAAAATACTCCATCTCATCCACAACTGTGTTCGGATCCGTTGCTCGTCATCGGATCTCTTGCTCGAACCTTGCCATGACGCCACAGTCCATTGTGGAGTGCATTTTGTCAATACGCTCCACGCGAAAATGCCGTCGGTGCGACCATGCTACACTATATATTTTGTACTGTACATTGAAACACTCAAATTAGATGTCACATATAAAATTTAGATACGACAGATTCTAAACCCCTGATCACCTTTGGATTACATCCCCTCGAGAATTCCCACTCCTCCATTGAGACCTCTGTCCCTTTGCTAGATGCTGCGGTTAAGGCTTCATGCAACCATCGTGTTGACATAAACCGCGGCATCTCCTCCATGCCTTCGGGATATCGAATTGGTTGATGACGCATACTATGTCGGAATTCAGCTCGCGCTTCCTCTCGATCTTGCCTTGCAATCTGGTACTTGGCGAGCCACGTCTCCATGGAGGCATGGTGCAACATACAAAAGCGATTCACCTTCTCTTCCATTGAGGCATCCATTCTTTTTTCTACCCCATTTCTAACCACCACATCTCCAGTCAGTCTATCATCGTCCTTCAACCGTCCATAGCATTTCATTGTTTGGTTCCATCGTTGGTAGCCATTGTGAAATATGTACTAACGCCTCTGACACCAACCAACCTTCGACCATGCTACCTTCTGGCCGAGCTCGTTGTCGCACAAAGCCTTTCAGGGTTTTCATGAAGCGCTCCAGGAAGAACATCCATCGCGTATGGACAGGTCCAGCAATCTCCACTTCGTCCACAAGATGCACAAGAAGGTGGATTTGTATCATGAGCATGCTAGTGGGCAGGTATTTCTCAAAGAGACAGACCGTCTCCACTGCTCCTCACCTCGCGGATTCAATAGAGGACGTCTTGATCTCTTTCTGTGAGATCCATTGCACCAAAGTCGACAACTTGTAAATGGCCTCGCGAATTTTTGGAGTAAGGCATCCTGCGATCGCGATCGGTAGGACAAACTGCCAGCCACAAATGAGAAAGCATTATGAATAATTGCCACTTTTCAAATTGCAAAATACCCACGCTAATTACAATCCATTCATAGCACAAACCTGACATATCTTATGCCAATCATGGGATTTTAGCCCCGACAATTGGTCATCTTTAGAAAATGCGGACCTGAGAGAACGCATCGTACCCGTCGGAGTGCGGATAGACTTGATTACTTGCTTCACAATGTGCTCTTCTTTAGTGGACAAAACCCAAGGAGCGCGAGGAAGTTGCACGTGACCACCCATCAGCACTCGACTACGGCCAAAGCGCCTCGATCTTACCTACCTCCTTCAAATCCATTCGTGCCCCTATAGTGTCTCTCTTTCCTGTGATGTGGTCCCATAGCAAACTGCCCACATTCTTAAAAATATGCATGGGATCCAACAAGTGGTTGTGACCTGTAAGTAGGTCCAATATGGCAACTCGTAGAAAATTGAGAACCATAGCATTCCATTTGGATGTGATTCCGGGTTGACCATTTTTAGCTCGTACCAGCTTGCGGCGTTCATACGTGTTGGAGATCGTCTAAGGAAACCTTCCCTGAGTTCATGATCCTTCGGCAAGAAAGCTGCGTGTCCTTGATATACCATCTTCTTCATGGTTCATGACCTTCGGGAGTCTAACTGTGGCCCACACAATGGACATGCATGATAACCTGAGGTAACCAGACCTGTAAGGACACCACGACCTAGTGAATACTTGATTGAATGAGATAAAACATAGATATTACCAGCAAGAATGGAGGCCTGCTCACCTAAGCACTCTCCCAATCCCGGAAAGTCATGCATCGTCCACATGAGAATGGCTCGAATGTTGGCTGACCGTCGACCATCGCGCCTGCTCATATCTTGCACAGTGACCCCCTTCTCCCACAAAATCTTAAGCTCATCGACTAATGGACGAAGATACACGTCCATATTTTTTACTTTGTAGCGGCCTGGGAGGAGCAAGCTAAGGATGAGATGTCCTTTCTTCGTAGAAAGCCATGGAGGGATGTTGTAGTTGACAAGGACTATAGGCCACACACTATAAGAAGTTGAGCGCAGACTGAATGGGTTCACACCATCCATTGCGAGACCGAGCCGAAGATTCCTTGGCTCTCGTGCAAAGCCTGGGAAGGTAGAGTCAATGTGACTCCATGCGCCCGAATCTGCTGATATTCGTTGAACTCCATCCGTGGACCTATTTTGCACATGCCACGTTGTCAAGCTTGCCATCCCGGACGTACGAAACATGTGGTTTATGCGGGGGATGAGCAGAAAGTGTCTGAGAACTTTTTGAGGGATGGTTTTCCCTTGCAAGTCCTGTCGATACCGATGAGCACCACACTTTGGACATGTCTCCATAGTCTCGTATTCTTCTCGAAACAGTATGCAATTGTTGATACATGCATGGATATTATTATAGTCCATGCCAAGCTTCCGTAAAACATGTCGTATATCATCACGAGACTCAGGCATGGTATTTGCAGGTGGTAATATATGATATTTCAATAACCTGAAAAAAATCATAAAACACCTTGAAAACACACAAATGTTTGTAATAATAGTGTCAAAAAAAAAATCAATGAAGCCTATGTGCAAGGTACCTGAATAACTCGGTCACACTTGTATCGCTCCACCCATATTTTGCTTGTACACTTAAGAGTGCAAGCAATGTATTCAACCGAGATACTCGGCATCCATCATATAATGGTATGGATGCTTCCTCTCTAAGCGGATCAGATGTCTCGACATCCATGGGAATCAATGCATCGATCATTGCCTCCACATTAGGCTCCAAGATTGTAGGTAGGTCTAGAAGGTTGTCTGTCTCCTTTGGCATTGACGGTATAGATTGGCCTTGTGAGTGGTGGATTTGCTCCTGCACTCTATCCATCGCATGCCCACGAACTCTTCTAATTGGCTGCAAAGGGTGCACTCCCCCTTGGAACGAGACATCACCTCCCTGGATAGAAAATTTGCCAACAAGACCCAATCTTATTGTGTATGGTTTTCAATTAGCTTGCGAGTACAATGCATGATTAATATTAACTTCAAATTACCATTTACTGAAAATCCGCAATCGCCTGATCAATGATCTCAGATTGAAACTCGCCAAATCGTCGTACGTGTTCTATAGACAATCGGCGTTTTTGTCTAATTGCCAACTTGCATTGAGAGCAAGGACATGGGACACGCTGATTAAGATACGCCTCGCGATCTTGAACAATAAGTCCTTCTTTGTTTTCCATCTTATCTACATTACAACAAACGAGGCTCAAATGGATAGCTTTATGGAGATGTATGTCAAGTTGCAAGTTGACCATAAGCTCTTGCTTGAGAGGTTTTAGCCTCTGCAAGAGCTTGAGAAGCAAATTTTGTAAAACATTGAGGTTGATATTGATGCATCCATGCGATTAGTGACAAGGATGCTATGATTAATGAAGTTCTTCACGAGGTGAATATAGAGTTGAAGGGGACATGAATACGATTCTTCTTTGGGATTTAATGGTGATAAGTCAATTATTGAGGTATCTTCTTGTACAACCATTATACCTTATATACCTAGCTACGGTCTCTAGGTTATGTACTTTGAGTATCTTAGAGGGGCTCTACTAGGATTACTTATACAACTGCACTCCTGGGCTTTGAGTATAAGTAATCCATTTATGAGCATCATTGACGATCTCTTAGTCTAATAATAAATCAGTCTCAACAAAAAGCATCTTAGAAATGTGGTTTTTTTGTCCTAGGTCCATGTATTAAAATTAATGCCATCTATGAAATTTATGAACTATAGTAATAAAATTTGTTTCAATCAATTCTACTCATAGTCATAACATTTGAAGAAAATATCCTATGCTCAATTGAAGGGATTCTTCTTCTATAGCAATACTTTTGGGTTCATTTTGATGAAGTACCATAATCACCATTAGCTAGGGTATCATTTTCTTTTAGTCCTTCCGTTGACTAGTTGGCATGATTTCTAATTTGTTATGCCTATAAAGTTAATACAAAAACAATGAATTATGCATATCACAATTAGATCCCCTACTTAGACATTATGAAGGATATGACCAATTTTAAGCCATCTTGAAGAGTCACCAATGTACGTGGCCCATGGCAAAGCACATTGCATACCATTATCGATAAGTCTATTATCTTGCATCTTAAATCTCCTAATTAGACTTTATAAAGTGTATGCACTCTCCCTCCCTCTCCCTCTCCCTCTCTTTCTCTTTCTCTCCCTCTCTCATTTCCTCCCCCTCCCTCTCCCTCTCCCTCTCCCTCTCTTTCTCTTTCTCTCCCTCTCTCTCCCTCTCCCTCTCCCTCTCCCTCTCCCTCTCTTTCTCTCTTTCTCTCTCATTTCCTCTCCTAAACAAGCAAAAAAGAAAGTGATTTAAACCTTAAACAAGCAAAAGGGAAAGGGAGAGAGAGAATGCACTCTCCCTCCCTCTCCCTCTCCCTCTCCCTCTCTTTCTCTTTCTCTTTGTCTCCCTCTCTCTCCCTCTCCCTCTCCCTCTCCCTCTCCTCTCTCCTCTCTTTCTCTCTTTCTCTCTCATTTCCTCTCCTAAACAAGAAAAAAAGAAAGTGATTTAAACATTAAACAAGCAAAAGGGAGAGGGAGAGAGAGAGAGAGAGAATGCACTCTCCCTCTCTCTCCCTCTCCCTCTCTTTCTCTTTCTCTTTCTCTCCCTCTCTCATTCCCTCTCCCTCTCCCTCTCTTTCTCTCTCATTTCCTCTCCTAAACAAGCAAAAAAGAAAGTGATTTAAACCTTAAACAAGCAAAAGGGATAGGGAGAGAGAGAATGCGCTCTCCCTCCCTCCCTCTCCCTCTCTCTCCCTCTCCCTCTCTCTCTCTCTTATTTCCTCTCCTAAACAAGCAAAAGAGAAAGTGATTTAAATCTTAAACAAGAAAAAGGGAGAGGGAGAGAGAGAATGCACTCTCCCTCCCTCTCCCTCTCCCTCTCCCTCTCCCTCTCCCTCTCCCTCACTTTCTCTTTCTCTCCCTCTCTCATTTCCTCCCCCTTCCTCTCCCTCTCCCTCTCTTTCTCTTTCTCTCCCTCTCTCTCCCTCTCTCTCTCCCTCTCTTTCTCTCTCATTTCCTCTCCTAAACAAGCAAAAGAGAAAGTGATTTAAACCTTAAACAAGCAAAAGAAAGAGAGAGGGAGACTCACCGATGAGATATGGCGAGTGTGGGGCGGCTCCTCTTTGCGATGAAGGCTTCTCCTCTCCTTCGCAAACAACGGCGGCGGCGGCGGTGGCAAGTCTTCTTCCTCTCCTTCTCTCACGATGGTCGCTCTCTCCCTCGCTCTCGCTCTCAAAACACAAAACGTGAAAACGCGAAATAAAGCCACACTCGGTTTCGGCCCACTTTTTTCCATGTGAACCGTCACTATTTGCGTCGGTATTTGCATCGCAAAAGCGACACAAATACCGATGCAAATAGCGACGCCGATACCCGCCGTCGCTAATCGCCATCGCTACCAGCTCAAATCCTTGTAGTGTCCCATGTATCATGAGAGATTTCACAAAGTATCCACATGATGGATGTAGCCATCATCCAACTCAAGCTTTATGATGGCTTGAGCCTTGTCATCTTATGACTTACCAATCACTAAATATAGTCAATAGCATTTGGTGGTTGTCTGGGTCTTTCCTAGCTGCTGCCATCCATACTCCATTGGAATGTTTGGACTTTGATTAGTCTAGGTGACCCAAGGTCCACCTTGCAGGGGAATGTCTTGACTCATCCCACGAGGATCGATGTGAGTGTTTCCTACTGACCTAACAGTCTCCTATCTTAAGCTAGCTCATGTTCGGAGGTGTCCTTCAAGAGGCTTCTCATCCAAATGGAGAAGGGGTCATTACCCTTGGTTCATGGAGTGCAACGCTTTTTTCCAGTAATGGGCTCGAGTTCGTGGAACTCCAACGTATTCTGGCACAACCGTTGTACCTTTCTCCTAAGATAGTGATCAACCCGAGTTCTTAGACTTTAACCCTAGGGTAATTCATCGTGTCAGATCTTATCCTATTTTTTCCTTTCAAGAAAGCATCTAACTCATTGGGTCCACCTAACCATCGAATGCCTTTCGTCGGAAAAGGTCACTCGCCTGCTTCCCTTTAAACAATGTTTTCTTTAGTTATCTAAACAGAGCATACTACCACACTGTTGAATACATAAAAATAGCTTCATTAATTACCCTTTTAGCACAAGTTTCGTTTCACATCTCCAATAATTTACGACACAAAAACAGTGAAATCAATCCTTTTAAAACATTAAATAAAAGCATATTTATGTATTTTCAGTTCCACCCTCAAAGCCAGAGGTGCGTCCGCCCTCAAAAACCAAAGAAGGATTTTCAGCTTGCATTTCTTGGCTCCAATGCAAAACCGCATTGATAACAGTATCCTCTCTCAAAAACCAGTGAAGCGTTTCCAACCTGCAATTCCAAGTTCTAATGCAAAACCTCATTGATAACAGTATCCACTCTCAAAAACAAGAGAAGCGTTTCTAGCCTGCATTTCTAGGCTCCAAGGCAAAACCACATTGATAACAGTATCCGCTTTGAAAAATCAGAGAAGTGTTCCCAGCCTGCATTTCCAAGCTCCAATGCAAAACCGCATTGATAACAATACAAATTTATTCTTCGACTATATATTCCAAGAATAAATTCTGACTAGAGCCCCTCATGGTTATGAGTCACCATAGGAGGGAACCTTCCATACTTGACCGTCCGTCGTTTTAGGCAGTGGTTAGACGCTCTAGGCAAACCAAAAAATATGTCCAACTCATTCGAGCTCTAGCAGTTGACCCCAGGGGAAAGTCAACTACTAAAATCACCCTTAAATTGGGCAAGAATATTTCCTTTCATTAGTGAAGAAATCACAATCACATCCAGGTTTCGAAAATAAAAAACCATCAACCATCTTATCCTTTGTAGTTAATATTTATTGAGCAATTAATGCTACTAAAAACAGTAAGCCAGTTATAACTTTATCGAAAATATTTTTCAATGAATTTGATTTTGACATCCAATAATTTCTAAGGATTTACATTCCCTACTTCTTCCTTTTTGCGGCTATTGAATTTTCTATAGAAAGACTTAGCTTGATTTTTTTTTCCAATTTCTTAATTTTTCAAAATTATAGCAACCAATTATTTTCTTTCTTCGATTACCTTCTTTCCCTACGATTTTTTTTAAAAGTTTACTAAATCAATCATTTTCTATACTTTCATATTTATCTGCTTTGTCACCCAAGAGTTAGGAAATCCATTTCTAAGTAATAATCTATATTTCGTATGTCATTTATGATAGTTTATGATTACGAAAATCTTTCCATGGCCAAACCCATAGACATTATTCTTATTTAAAGGAGTCTTCAATTCTATTTAATAATTATCATTATCATAGAAATAAGCCCTATATGTTTAAACGTTTATTGAAACCATTATTTTTTAGTCAAGAGAATAACTCAAATTTCAATGAACTATACTTAACTTTTAGAGATGGAATTAACTAATTTATACTTAGTTAATATTTAATATTTCTAAGAATTCCACTAATGTCATTTTTATAAGTGTGATACTAAAATTTATGGTCAACTTGATCATGGAAAGAATTTTGATATTCTATATATGTTTCTTTAATACTAACTCTAATATTCTAATAATGTTAGTTTTCTAATAGATTATCACAGTCATTTTCTAGATGATATATACCTCTCCAAAAGTAATAAGTCTCCCTCCATCAGGTGAATAAGCAACACATGCCAATGCTTTGGGAGTCATTGTAACATCGCCCTTTGCAAGGTCGCAAGGGCACCCATTTTCATTGCCAATTGTGAGCCCAATAGCCTTTTCCAATTGAAGCTAAAAATCAAGAACGCATCATAGATATAAAAAACTTAGTAAAATCATTTTAGGGAAGAAAACACAAGCTTGTGCCACTTCTTTGGGTCTTCTAGTTGAGTTATCAGAATACACAAGTTTGTGATTTGACAACCTCAATATACAACAAGTCAGGATTGATAAATATAACATCACCATTGAAATATGCAAGTTTTTCTGCACAAACACTAATACATTTCAAGTGCTTCTCGTTTGTTTAGCTTCATTCCCTAGCTCTATACATACATTCTTATGTGCCCAAAATTCCTTAATTGTCTAGATTCTCTATGTATATGGCTTCAAATGTGTACATATGCCTAATTAGAATATCAATAATGGCAATCGATGCTAAGTTTTCAAAGGATTCAGGGTGGCAAGCTTTGTGCTTGAGAAGCCTCATGCTATGGGATGAGGAGTCTGTCTGGAAACAGTTGTGACCGCAAAGGAGGTTATGCCATAGCAATTCAGAAAAGAAACAAACAAGGTTTTCTTCTCGCGGTTGCAAAACTGATTGCAAGGAAAGATGGATAAGGCATGCTCATGGTAGGTGGAAGAGGTCGTCAATTGCAGTGAGACAGTTCTGATCAGAGTCCGCGCGCGATAGGACAAAAATGGTGTAGTAATAGGCAGCAGTAGCGGCATTGCCCTACCTAACAAAAGGAAAAATGGCGCGATGCTAACCATGGTTCAAAACCAAACCCAAAGATAAGTTAACCGAATTCACTCAAGGGTGTGTGGGTAGCCATGGAAAGGGATAATGATTAAGGCACTAAAGCCATTATTGCAACATTAAGGACATCCTAACACATGGCCACTCTTCTTGTGCATGCAAGAGAGCTTATTGGAAAACAAGAATTTGGGGTGGTTGTTGGGGAGAATGAACAAATGTAATATTTTTGCAAAAAAAAAAATTTACGAGCTGCGCGAGTCTCATGCAATGACAATTCCGGCATTGAAGTTATGGATGGTGCGGTCTTTAAATGGTACACTCTCCATTGGCCAAATCGAGACTTAGGACTAAGAAACCCGCATATCTTCATGAGAACCTCCTCTTGGGAGGAGGTCAAGAGGATAATTGATAAGATTTATGGCAATTTTTTTTATTACTCCTTATTTTCCCCCAGCCGAAGGCCGTGCTGGAGGGGAGGGAGTGAAGCGCGGTTGAGTAAGCGCAGAGCTGGAAGACATGGGTGGAGAATGGCCATGCAATTAGCCGCGTGGGAGAGAGAGGTCCCCCTCCCTTAGAAGTATATAAACCCCTTGTGTTAGGGGGGAGAGAAGGAGCTGAGGGTCGGGACGTCGCCAGGCCTAGAGAAAGACAGAAGAGAGCAATGTCGCTCTGAGGCGTCGTGAGAAGAGGGAGGAAAAAACTGTCGTGAGGCTGCGCCGTGAGGAGGAGCTGCCGCCGAAGATCCACCACTGCCATCATTTCGCCTTGGCCGCCAACAAGCCGCCATTAAAAATCATATCCTCTTCCTCCAGGTGGACTACTATTGGCTACAGAAGCCTCCAAGAAGCTTCTTGGAAGCTTCTAAGGGGGCTCTCTAAGCCCCCTTTCTCATTGATTTTCCCACGCAAGTCCTTTTTAACCCCCAAGTTTCTTCAAAACCCTTTTTCCTTGTTCTCCCCGGGATTTAAGCACCCTTCTCGTGGAAATCCCCACTCAAATTCATATTACTTGTAGGTTCTTTAAAAAAACCTTTCTATTGCCCTTCTCAAGCGGTCTCTTATACCCCCGGGAATTAGGCCTTTCCCCCCTTGCATCCCCTATAAAGCCCACCTTAGCGCGGGTTTTTTTAAAACCCCTTCTTGTGGATTCACACTAGCCAATATTAAAACCCCTTTTTCATTGGCCCTACAAAGCAGTTTTTACAGAATTGGGATTTAAGCCTTTTCCCCCCTTGCATTCCACAAAGCTATTTTACCCCTTTCTGTGGATTCCCACACTAGCTGGTTAAGCCCCTTTTCCCATTGAATCTCCTTAAGTCCACTTTATCCCTCGGCTTTCTTTTAAAGCCCTTCCCGAGGACTCACATAAAGACATATTAGCCGGGTTTTAACCCCTTTCCCATTTCAACTCCCACAAGCCATTTTACCCCGGGGTTTTTCTTAAGCCCCCCTTTCCATGAAGATCAATTGTATTCCCGGAACTTCTACGAAAAGAAGGGAAGTTCATAAGTTCCCATTTCCAAAGCCCAAATTCCACAAGAAGGTGCATTGGTCAAGGAAGCCCTATTTCAAAAAGGGAATTGTGCGTGCAAGGGAGGCGGGCCAAGATCACAAGTCTGCGGACAAGGCAAGAAGGTCGAAGTCTCGATGGCCCCTAAAAAGCCATAAGGCGCAACTGTAGGAGGATCATCTCCTAACATTCATGTGGACATTTCACCGAATCCACAAGTCCAGGTTTTCTTTCTAATTTTGGTTTACGTCAAAATATTGAAATTGTGCATGGATAATTTATGGAATTAGGATGCACTTTTGGCTATTTTAAAGGAAATAACTCACAATCAAAGAATCGGGCATTTGTATTTTTCAAAGAAACGAATGGAAGAAGGACATAAGACGTTTATGCATTCTTAGCAAGTTGTTTTTATGCATTGCAAAGTAACGAATTTAGATCAACTAATGATCATCTTTACAAAGTCAAAATTATTGTTGTACACTTTGATTATGCATGGAAAGATAAAATTGCATGTTGCATTATTAGACATCTCTTTCTTCGCAAGGATTCATTAAAGAAGATTGCTAACAAACCATATGAAATTTCAAGGCATGGAAATGATTCTAGGGCTGCATGAAGTAGATTAAACTCTAGTCAGTTGGCATAAATCTCAATCAATTAAGTAAGTAGTTACGAAAGGTTGTGTAATGCTCATTCAGCATACGAATAATTCATTTTGAAATGAAATTAGGAAAAGGCTGCATGGTTCGTTTTAACATAAACCCTGAAAGATTAGCAGCATGAATCATGAATGCATCAATGGAAATTATGCCGTAACTTAACATATGCTTTGATCTTAACCAAAAAAGTTAGGGTTTGTAAATCTAATCATACGTAGGCAATGAAACATGTGATTACGAGAATGGTGTCGTAAATATCTTCAAGAATAGACAAGTAAATTGGTTTACCCTAAACACCTAATCCGCGAAGGAATCGCTTAGGAATGGTTAAATCGATGCAACATATCGCAAGTGCTAACTAGGGTTTAGCACATTGAGGACGTGACCTAGTCGCTCTTATTACCAAGCTAAAACTCTCATACCCTAAAGACCTGTCCACATTCACGGAATGTAAGGACGATAGGACATACTTGCAAGAAACGATCTAGGGTTTCTACCCTAAGGATCGCTCGATTAAAAAGAAGAAACTCGGATTGAGTTGGAACCCTAGGACCGACGATGTCGGCCTAGTGCAATCAGGAATGGATTGGATATGAAGACACCCTAACCCTGTTTCCTATCTTATCATGATTCCGTGATTAGAAGACACCATATGATGGGTAAAATAGTCCCATGGATTAGATGCGGCACTTGTGCAACAAGTTGCATAGTCGCATGATCTTGTGGTTTGATCACAAGGGAATGGCCAATTCCTCGGATGAGATTGGCAGATTCTTGCGCAAGTTTATCTTACAAGAGGATGAGTAGTCGTCCTGATATAGTACCTTTCTTGGGAAAAGTAACCAAGATAAGGGGATTAGATATTTTCTTGGAAGCAAAGGACCAAAATCAATAGTTTGGAGCAATATATTTACTGTTAATAGAACTTAAGGTATTGGTTAAGTTGGGTTAATAGGGTACGGCCCTAACCCAAGGACATAAGGGTTAACAAACAAACCCTTAGGGATCTTGGCGAGTCGCAATTGATCCCGGATTGAATGCTGGATGCATTCGGAGAGAAGGATTCACTCCTTAGCAGTTGGCCAAATTAACGACCATTGGAAATGTTTGTGCTTGTAACAGTTTAGAGAACACTGTTTGATTTGTTTGCTCAAGGAACTAAAGGATGAAAATATATCTATTGCTTTAGGTTGAAGGCCTGAAGGGACAGGTAGCCTCAATTACCCCCGATTGTCTGCCTGACCCTAACCAAGGGGGTTGTTAGCCGCGCCGCGAAGGTGGACTGAACCCACCGCGTGAGGTCTCTCCATTGAGTGCTACTTGGAGCAGGAGGACACTTGGGTGCCAGGGGGCTCTGGCTGTAAATCCCTTGCCTTCCAGGACCTGCACTCTTGTCAGAATTGAACAGAAGATGTGATTGGTAATTTTGTCTTAGCTGTTGGCTTTGGGATAGTAAGATGTGGACATACGATGGCATATCTTGTATAGCTCTATTAATTCTTCCATAATTTTGTTAAGGAAGTGAGTACATATGTCACTGATGAGCTCTAGGGGACTGCCAAAATAGGTGATGATATTCTCATATAGGAATAGAGCCACACTGTTGCCATCATTTTTCTTGAGACCTTTGGCTTCATACCACTTTGTCACATAGTCTGTACAAACCAAGATATATCTATTTTGTTTCCTTCTGGTTGGCAGATCAATAGGGCCCATCAAGTCAAATCCCCACTTCTCAAATGGCTTTAGGGGAAGGACGGGTTGCAGTGTCATGGCACTAGATTTGGTAGGCTTTCCCATTCATTAACAAGCATCACAACATTTGCAGTAATCATAGGCATCCTTATGGAGGGTTGGCCACAAATATCCTACAAGAAAGGTCTTTCTAGCTATCACTTCTCTTGCAAAGTAACCTCTACAGGGATCGTTGTTGCATGCTTTCAGCACTGTTTCAATGTCATCTCATGCAACACATTTGTGCAGCAGTTCATCCTTGTCTTTCTTGTACAAAGTGCCACACCTAATATGGTGTAGGGGGCTAATTCTAATAGAAGCTTATTTTTCTCACAGTTAGAGAGATACTAGGGGAAACTGTTGGGTTACCAAGAGGTTGGTTATGTCTATGTATCATGGGGTAACAATTTTGACTAGAAAAAGGAAAGCATCAAGAAGGTTTGGATCATCTAGCTCTTTGTCGTTGCTTTGAGGGATTTGTGATAGAGAACAACCAAGACATGGGAGTGGCTGGGTTTGGTAACCACTTCAAAGTCAAACTCCCAAAAAAAAAGGAGCCATCTTATCATTCTTTCCTTCACATCTGCTTTGTTCATCATAAGAAGGATAGGGCCTCATGATCTACGTAGAATTAGTAGTGCATCGATAGCAAGTAGTATCAAGACTTCTCCAAGAAGGCGAACCCCATTGCTAGGCACTCTAGCTCCATCACTATATAGTTTCGTTCTTTGTCGATTACTTTTTGGCTTACATAATAGATAGGTTGACCTAACTTCGAGGGGCCCTTTTGGCATAAGACCGTGCCTAGGCCTTTGATTGATGCATTAGTGTGCACATGGGACTCCTTCATCCAATCAAGAGGTTTCATGGTAGGTGCTTCAATAAGGCACTCCTTCAAGATATTGAATGCCTCGTCACATTTAGCGGTCCATGTAACCTCTGCATCTTTTCTGAGGAGCTTATGCAAGGGAGATACCTTTGTTGCAAAGTGTGCAATGAACCTTCTATAATAGCCCACATGGCCAAGGAATCCCCTCAATTGTTTAAAGTTGGTTGGCTCTACTAAGGCCGCGATCTTCCTGATCTTGGTAAGATTTGTTATTGTCCCCTATGTAGAGACGATGTGGCCCAAAAAAACTCCTGACACGACTTTGAAGTCACATTTGTCGGGGTTGAGAGAGATCCCATACTCTCAACATCTAATCAAAGCACTGCTCTAGGTATCCCAATGCTTATGGATTAGGCTATAGACATAGAAGTCATCTAGGTACACCTCAATGAAGTCATGTAGATGGTTTTGGAATGCGGTCATCATGACTTGCTAGAATGTAACATGAGCATTATAGAGCCCAAACAACATCACTCTATAAGCAGAGGTTCCCCATTCTATTGTGAATGTCATTTTAGATTGATCTTCTTCTATGATTTGGACTTGATTATATCCATTGAATCCATCCAAGAGAGAATAAAGCACATGGTCTGCCACTACATCCAACACTTTTCTGTGAAAGGGATAGGAAAATGATCTTTCTTAGTCTTCTTGGATACTAGCATGATGGGTGAAACCCATTCACTATTAGCCACTGGATAGATAAACTCAGCCTCAAGAAGCTTCAGTAATTCAGCCTTAACTAGGGCAGAGTAATTTGGATTCATACGCCCCCATCTTTGTCTCATAGGCTTGGCATCAGGCTCTAGGTCAACGTGGTATTGGCATACTATGGGATCAATCCCCTTCAGATCTTTGTAGCACCAAGCAAACATGTCCAAGGTCTCCTTCAAGAGGTGATGTAGGACCGACATTTCTTCTGAAAGACTCATACTCACCTTTAGATGACATTCAACACCATCTATTTCCACGAAAGTTAATTGCTTTTCACCTTTTACTTTGCAGATGAAGGTCCCACAAAGTGCTTCTGGGTATAGATTCTGACTCCTTTAAAGGAGTAGTCTCCTCTTTTGAGGTTCCACTGGAACCGACCTCCTCTTTCAATGGGGAGTTAGCTTACTCCTTGGGAAGCTAAAAGGGTATCATTGTGTCATGTGCTAGCCTAACAATTCCCTAGCAGCACGTTTTAGTGGTCTTTTGAGGAACTATCTCAAACGGCTTTGCCTAGCACTCATGAGAGTGCACATGGTCTATCATCTAAGTTTTCCAGAGCCCACCCCATAACAGAAGGTACCGACCGTCCCCACGAGTATCAACCTATAAGCTTGGGGTCCTAATTTGACAATTGAGGTCTCGATACATCAGCTACCTCCATCGAAGGTGTCCCACAAGGGCTTCTCATCCATCTAGAGTGATGGTAGTTACCCTTTGGTTCATGGAGTGCGACGCTTTTTTCCAGTAACTAGTTAGGATTTGGGAACCTTAACGAAGTTCTAGCACAATCTCCACATCTTTCTCCCAAGATACTTACTGATCAAGATTTTAAGACTTGACCTTAGGTAAGTCAATGCTCGGCTCTACCTAATTTTTCCTAATTAACGTTTCATTCAATCTCTTGAGAGAAGCTCCGAGCTTATCAGGACCACCCATCCCTAGGATGGATCTATCAGGGATCTTGCCCACCTGCTTCCCACAAATGGTTTTCTTTAGTTTTCTAATTACCTATCACATTATATTATGGCATATAAAAGCAGCTTTGTTAATTAACTCGTTATTAAAAGTTCATTCGTGTAATTTTTAGGGTGCAATACAAAGATAAAGAAAACAGTCTTTTGGAAAAACATATTTATTTATTATTTCACAAAATTATTTACAATGATTTTTTCCTTCTACTTTGCAAAAGATAAACCTCCATTCATCGGAAAATCCCTTGTTTCTATATAGAAGAAAATAAACCCTCCAAGATTTTTGACCCTTCACTACCAGAGACTCCACTATCCCATCCTGATTCGTGTAAGGGTCAAGCAGTTCCTAGGAGCGATCAAGAGATTTATGGCCACAGCCCCCCTCACACTCCTGCCTCCTCGTGTCTAACAGATTCCTATTTGAGCGACCTCTCCCCATCGAGGCTTGTCTAACGCTCCTCGCGGTGGTACAAAACAATCCCCCTTGTGGAGCAGGGTTCCGCATCTAGTTGTGGGGAGATATAGCACGATCTTTCCTCTTATTATCCTAATTATATATTTACAATTAGATCTAACTGTTGCAAGCACAATCAATATTTCCTATGCAACCATTAATGCCTGCACAAATAAAAAAGAATCAACAGCAAGTGGTTTTAGTATAGAAAGCAGTCCCACCCAAATCTAAGGGTTTCTCTTTTAAGGTCCCATCTTATTCTTAGGGTTTCGCTTCCTACTTGCAACTCTTTTTTGGGATCTACAAGTTATTTCGCAAATCTAAAGTCTATTTTATCCTTATGAAAAAAATGGTATTTCCGCCCTAAAAGATAATATGGACATTTATGCCTATGGCAAGCAATTCATGCGATGCCCTACCCTAATCCGCCCTTAGCAAGATTTCAAATGCTTTTCTAAGTTTATTTAGACTTTCAAATTTGTATCAATATATTCTTATCAATGTCCAACAAGTCCTACAGACTTTCAATATTTATTTAATTTCTTGATATTGATAGTTTTAGGGTTGTTGAGTATTTCATAGTTGTTTTTGCTTCAACATTCTCGATATTTTAGGTTAGATTTTCTCATTGATTCATACGTGGGTCAAATCATGATATTGACGCTCTCGCTAATATAATCATTAATATTAACATTGCATGTGCTTTCAGCGAGAAAATAACTTTTATCTTATTGTACTCATATTTTATGGTTTAATCAATAATGTCAGACCATTTGCTATACTTTCAACATTATCTTGAAAGAACAATTTTCATTTAGCTATGTCTTAAGTGCAATGTTGATTGTTTTTCTGAAAACTTTATTCTAAGCAATGCAAAAATCATAAGTGTAAATTTTCTTTCATCTTTCAAACGTCGAATTATATTACTAGGTACCTAATTTATGGGCATCTAGTATATATTTTCTTATAAAATTTTATGTTGATTTAATGCATTGATTATTTCATGATATTATCTAAATATATTTTTATAAATTATTATAAAACTCATATGCATCTATTTATCATCAGCAAAATAAAATAGAGATAGTCAGTTTTAGGAAAAATTTATAAAATATTCCCTTCCCTAACACCGTCTACCTTTTTTCTTTTATTATGATCGCATGTATCATTACTGAAATAACAATAAATATCACAAAATAAACCATAATTATGATGTTTTATTAATGATAAACATATAGTCCTTTTCCAAGTGTAAGAGTCTTTTCATTGAATAGTTAATTATTATATTACTTAGGTTATTTTTAAGCTATAGTTTATATGCATTTTCTTTAAAATGTGTTTATAATCGTTTGAAGCCAAATATAGCGATAAGCTCATAAAACATTAATTTTTTCCAAACCGACAAGATGTTATCTCTATCAAGTTTGTAGTATCAGGGGTTTCGCTAATTCCTACCACATCATTTTCTCCATAAGCTCTGTTCTTTGCTTCCCTTGCTTCAAACGGGTTTTTTGAATCTTTGTGACCATGCGGAGCCATGAATATCAAGTGAAATTGACATGGTAGTTCAGGGAGAGTTGTTGGACATGTAAAAACATTTTGCCAGTTTTTCGCTTAGTAGTATGATTGTATGGGACAAATGTGGAACAACAGCATTCTTTTGGCTAATTGTCGAGAGCAAAGTGAGCTTTATTAAAAATGCATTTCGATTGCCTACCTATTGGATGGTAGCATGGGGATGATTATTTTATGCTTTCTCTTCCTCCAGGCATCAAAAAGTCATGACTTTTAGCCTATTTTTTCAAAAATAATTTTTTTCTTCAAAATGACTTCATTTGGTGGTTTTTGGCCAAGTTACCTCATGACTTATCTAGTTTATAAATTCATATCATACTCTTTGATACTTAACTTACTCAATATCATGCTCGTTCTTGTACATTCTTCATCTACCGATTAAGGCTTTTTCGATTTGTATTGCCGTTATGAAATCAATGTGATCTTTGATGCATTAAATGGAATTGGAAAAGCTAAATCAAATATAATGCGAAAAAAATTGTGATCAAGCCTTCGTAATATTATTTACGAGGCATCTTTTCTTTTTATTGACTGGGAACATTGAGGCATCTTCTCATGTCAAATTAAGGAATTGATTTAATGCAAGACTCGATATTAAGAAAATTACATGCGATCACTTATGTGATAGCTCGACTAGTACTTTTTTAAAATGCCTCAAGCTCGAATTCGTTTCTTGATATGAAGCATTGTGGCAGGAATATTACATCCTCTTCTGCTTAGAGGAATCAAGATATCCTCATCTCGAAAAAGAACTGGAGAAATTGTATTTCTAGAGCTGTCACTTCTATCCAGGCGGCATCCTCCTCAAAATAGTATTTTCACTAGATATGATACTCTCTAATGGTTCTGTTTCTCAAAGGTTTCTCTTTTACATCTAGAATCTCAACAAGATGGATTTCAAGGTCTCCTTGACTAGGCATTACAATTTGCTAGTCATCAAGAATATGATCTTGATTTGCCACATAAGGTTTCAAAAGACTAATGTGAAATACATTGTGGACTTTCACATGATCAAGAAGTTGCAATTTGTAGGCATTGGCTCCTAGGCATTTGAGAACCTTGTATGGTCTACAATACCTTGGACTCAACTTTTTGAACTTTCCCAATGACACAAAACTCTTCTTTGGGCGTACCTGGATGAAGATGTCTCCCTCTTGGAAGATACACTGTTGTCATCCTAGATCAGCATAAGCTTTCTAGTGACATTGTCAGCTTGGATGTCTTGTCTGATAGTTTTGACTTGATCATCCACATCTTCTAGCAATAGAAGCCTCCACCTTTAGGGTTAGATCAGAGAAATTCAGTGGCATCAAACAATCTTGCCCATACAATGCTTGAAATGGAGTCATTTGAATACTCTAGTGATATGACGCATTGTAGGAAAATTCTACTAAGGGCAAATACTGTATCCACCTTTTTGATTCTCTCAAACAATGAACTCTCAATATATCTTCAGTGTGACTGATTAACCTGCTTTGTTTGACCATCAGTTTGGGGATGGTAAGTTGTGCTAAAGCAAAGCTGGGTTCCAATTGCTTCAAATAGGCTTCTCTAGAAATATAACGTAAATAGAGAGTCGCGGTCACTAATGATCCGTTTAGGCAATCCATGAAGCCTAAAGATTTCTTTCACAAATAGTCATGCAATATCTAAAGCTTGGTAGTTGGTCTTGATTGGGATAAGATGAGTGACCTTTGTCAGCATATCCACAATCACCATGATTGAATTATACCCTCCTTGAATAGAAGGTAAGCCAACTATGAAATCCATACTAATGAACTCCCATTTCATATGTGGAATATCAAGTGGTTGGAGCTTGCCTGGCATTTTGATATGCTCAACTTTCACTTGCTGGCAACTTAAGCATTCAGTAACATATCTGAGTACATCATACTTCAGTCTTTCCTAGTATAGTAACTTTTCCTAACTGCATTAAGAGTCTTTACATAACCAAGGTGTCCTGAGAATGGGAAGTCATGGGCTTCCCAAAATATCTTCTTGTTCAGCACTTGACTAAGGGAAATGCAGAGCCTTGTCCTAAAATAGACAAGTCCATCATCCATAGTGAAATTTTGGCATTTGACTTTGAGCTTAGGATAAGTGTCCTTAATTAGGATTTCTCTAAACCTTAGCTGATACTTAGGATCCTTTTCTACCTCTTATTTGGCTAGCTCAATGACTGGATTGTTAGGAATTGATACCATGGTAGCTAAAGTCTCTCCTTTAGATGTCTCTTCCATGATAATTGCATTTAGAAAAGCTTTACGACTTAATGAATCAGTAATCACATTCTCTTTTCCAGGTCTAAACTTGATTTCAAAATCAAATTCTTGCAAGACTTCAATCCACCGACGCTGCCTCATGTTAAAGGCTGGTTGAGTAAAGATCCATTTGAGACTTTTATGGTCATTGGACCAGAGTAAAGTTACTTCCAAGCAGATAGTGTCGCCACAATTTGAGAGCATGGATCATAGCTAATAGCTTGAGAACATGGGTGGCATAATTCCTCTAATGGATTTTCAATTTCCTTGAGGAATAGGCTATCGGATGACCTTCTTACATAAGCACACAACCTAGTGCAAGAGGACTTGCATCTGTTATGACCTCAAAATCTTGACTTAGGTAAGGTAGCTTTAAAATGGGTGATGTTACCAAACTTTTCTTGAGCTACTCAAAATTTTCTTGCTCAATGGGCACCCGCACAATAACAATTTTCTTTTTTAGCAAATTAGTGAGAGGTGCAACTATTAGGGCATAATTTTTTATGAAAATTCTATACCATCCAGTTAACCCTAAAAAACTTCTCACTTCCTTAATTGTCATTGGAGGTTGCTACTCTTGAACATCTCTAACTTTGGTTGGGTCTATAGAGATTCCTTCAGTAGATACTATGAATCTAATATATTCCATCTGTCTTTTCAAAAAGGCACACTTCTTTTTCTTTGCATAGAGCTTGTGCGTCCTCATTGTGTCCAACACAATGCGCAATTGCAACTCATGGCCTTAGTCTCTCTTGGAGAATGTTAGGATGTCATCAAAGAATACTAAGATAAACTCATCAAGATAAGGTTAAAAAATATCATGCATTAATCTGTTAAATGTAGCAGGGGCATTAGTTAGACTGAAAGACATTACAAGAAATTCAAAATGACCATATTTGGCATTGAAGTCAGTTTTGGGGATATCTTATTCCTTGATCCTTTTTTGGTAAAAACTAGATCAGAGATCAATCTTGGAAAAGATTTTTGCCCCTTGTAGCCTATCAAAAGTAGCTCATCTATTCTTGGGATCAAATACTTATTCTTGATTGTTACTTGGTTTAGACCTTGGTAATGAATGCAAAGGTGGAGAGTTCCATCCTTTTTATTTTGAAACAATACTAGGGCTCCTTGTGGCAAATGACTGGGTCTAATGTATCCTTGATCCATTAACTACTTGAGTTGCTCTTTCAGCTCAATTGCTTTAGGGATAGACATTTTATACGAACTCTTAGTGATTGGAGCGGCTCATGGTTCAAGTTTGATCTCATGATTAACTTCTCTTCGAGGTGATAATTCAGCTAGCTCTTTTGGGAAGATGTAAATCATATTCCTTCAATCAATATGGCTCTCTCTCATCTTGTTTATTTTGCTCAATCTTATTTAATTTTATGAGATACAAAGGTAATTCTTTTCTTAACCCTTTTATTATGAGAGATGATTTGGCTAGTTGAACCTTGGGTTTTCTTGTCTCACCTTGGGTCATCACTTCTTCCCCCTTTAGGTTTTGAAAAGTCGCCTGGTCTTTTCTGCACTGAATATGTGCATCATTGGAGATTAGCCAGTCCATACCCAGTAGACGTTTGTAGGCCCCTAAATTCATGACTCTAAAACCCAATTTTAGAGAGATTGCTTCCCATGCTAAATGTCACTTTGCAAGATTACTGAGTAGACATGATTTCTTTTTCATTAGCAAGTTCCACAAGCAACCTAAATGTAGGTATTGTGTCTACACCTAATTTCTTAGCACAGTTTGGTGACATAAATGAGTGTGTACTTCCATAGTCAATCAAAATTTTAAAGGACTTACCTTGATATTTTGCTAGTGTTTGAATCACCAAAAATTGGCAATTTGGGCCTTTCCTATGGAGGGTGGCATGAACTAATGTCTTCTCCATATCGACTTCCATAGTTGGGTTTCCCTCTTCTTCAAGCTCTTTAAGAATTATAGCAGATGCTTTTCCTTTTGCAAATGAAGCTTGGTTTTAAGCTTTGTACTATCCTTGGCAAGGAATTAGGCCAAGCTTTGGGCACTGTGTTTTAAAGTGGCATGGCTCATTACAGTGGAAGCACCTGGGTACTCATGAATCAATTC
Source organism: Lygodium microphyllum (assembly GCF_053477565.2). Taxonomy (NCBI): domain Eukaryota; kingdom Viridiplantae; phylum Streptophyta; class Polypodiopsida; order Schizaeales; family Lygodiaceae; genus Lygodium; species Lygodium microphyllum. Next base: position 40,976,611 of record NC_141160.1, on the reverse strand, counting down.
ACATAGGTATGAAGTTTCCAACTGTATTTATTTTGGCCCTCTTTCCTTGACTAGGTGGACATTGTTCACTTAACATAGCCCCGTGAAGTCCCTTTGTTTTGATTCCAAAGCCTATTATTCCTTGGCTTTGACTAAATCTCTTGAACAAAACGTATTTATTTATTATTTTTAGTCTTTTGGTAAAACATATTTATTTATTATTTTACAAAATTATTTACAATTATTTTTCCATTCTACCTACGCAAAAGATAAATCTCTGTTCATCACCGAAAAATCCCTTCTGTTTATGCAAAAGAAAAGAAACCCTCCAAGATTTCTGTCCCTTCACTAATACTAAGGACTCCAAGATCCCATCCTGATTTGTGTGAGGGTCAGGTAGTTCCTAGGAGCGATCAAGAGATTTACGACAAGAGCCCCCTTAGCACTCCTGTCTCCTTCTGCCTAACGGATTTCTCATCAAGTGACCTCTCACCATCGATGCAAGTCCAAAGCTCCTCGAGGCGGTACAAAACAATCCCCCTTGCAGCAAGGTTCCGCGTCTAGCCATGGGGAGGCATAGCATGATCTTTCCTCTTATTATCCTGATTATATATTTACAATCAGATCTAAATGTTGCAAGAACAAAATAATTTCCTATGTTGCAACCATCAATGCATGCACAAATAAAAAAGAAACAACAACAAGTGTTTTTAGCATAGGAAGCAACCCCACCCAAATCTAGGGTTTCTCTTTTACGGTCCCATCTTATTCTTAGGGTTTACTTCCTACTTGCAACTCTTTTTTGGGATCCACAAGTTATTTCACGAATCTAAAGTCGATTTTATCCTTATGAAAAAAATGGTATTTTTTCCCTACAAGATAATATGGGCATTTATACTTATGGCTGGCAATTCATACGCTGCCCTACCCTAACTCGCATTTAACAGGATTTCAAATGCTTTTCCAAGTTTATTTAGACTTTAGAATTTGTATCGACAAATTATTATCAATGTCCAACAAGTCCTACAGGCTTTTAATATTTATTTAATTTCTTGACACCTATAGCTTTAAGTTTGTCGAGTATTTCATTGTTATTTTTGCTTCAACATTCTTAATATTTTAGGTTAGGTTTTTTCGTTGATTCATACGTGGGTCAACTCATGATATTGACGCTCTCACTAATATAATCATTAATATTAACATTGCGTATGTTTTTAGTAAGAAAATAATTTTTATTTTATCCTACTCATATTCTATGGTTTAATTGATGATGTTCAACCACGAACTTTCAATGTTATCTAGAAAAAACAATTTTAATTTAGCTATATCCTAAAAGCAATGCTAATTGTTTTTTTGAAAACTTTATTCTAGGTAATGCAAAAATATTAACTGTAATTTTTCTTTCATCTTTCAGATATCTAAGTATATTACTATGCACCTAATTTATGGACATCTAGTATATATTTTTCTATACAATTTTTTGTTGATTTAATGCATTGATTATTTTATGATATTATCTAAATATTTTTAATAAATTATTATAAAACTCATATGTGTCTATTTATCATTAGCAGAATGAAATAAAGATAGTCATTTTTAGGAAAATTTTATAAAATATTCATTTCTCTAACACCGTCTACCTTTTTTCTATTATTATGATCACATGCATCATAAATGAAATAACAATAAATATTACAAAATAAACCATAATTATGATATTTTCTTAATGGCATGCATATAATCCTTTTCCAAGTGAAAGAGTCTTTTCATTGAATAGTTAATTATTATATTACTTAAGTTATTTTCATAAGCGGTAGTTCATATGCATTTTCTTTAAAATATATTTATAATCGTTTAAAGCCAAATATAGCAATAAGCTCATAAAACATTAATTTTTTCTAAACTAACAAGATGTTACTTCTATCAAGTTTGCAGTAATGAGGGTTTTGCAAATTCCTACCCCATTATTTTCTCTATCGACCGCATTCCTTGCTTTCCTTGCTTCAAATGGAATTTTTGAATTTTTGAGACCATGCGAAGCTATGGATGTCGAGTGAAATTGACGGGTGGGCAGCCTGATTTACCTTACTACTACCCATCCTGACTTGAGTTATGTAGTGGGGTATATTAGCTAGTTTATGCAAAAACCTCATAAGCCACACTTAGAGTATTATGTAGTACGTGAAGGATACTACTGAATATGGGCTATTTTATAAGCATGGGAGATCATTCGACTTGATAGGTTATATGGATGCCAATTGGGTTGGTTGTCTCTATGAGAGGAGGTCAACTAATGGTTATACTTTTAGTTTGGGCAGCAGTATGATTAGTTGGAGTAGTAAGAAGCAACCCACAATTGCTTTATCTAGTACAGAGGTAGAATATAGGGGTGCAACCTTAACAGCAGGCGAAGCAGCTTCACTTGTGAAACTGCTACATGATTTGGGTATCCAATTGGACAACAAAGTCACATTACTTTGTGACAATCTTAGTAGTGTGATGCTGGCTAGTCTATCATGCTAAATCCAAACACATAGAGGTTCATTACCATTTCATCAGAGAAATGGTACTTGTGGGACAGATTGATCTACTTCATGTGAAAACAGAAGAACACGTAGCACACATCTTTACCAAATCACTTGGTAAAGAGAAATTCATTTTTTTTTTAGGGAGCTACTTGGAGTACATCAGCTAGTCTGGGCTTGAGGGGGAGTGTTGAGACTTCAAGCTCAACTCATGTACAGTGACATGACAGCTAGTGTCTAGCTATCTCTAACATGTGAGTCGTAGTCGATAAGTCATGTAAACTTAACTATGGTAGAGTTAGTTAGTGTGAGTAGTCATTAAGTCACTTAGACCCAGTTCTTTCTAGTCACTCAATATGTGCTTGAAGTACATGCAATAATGAAGAATATGGGAGTTCACTGCTCCTTATTGCCTCATCTCTCTCTTCCTATCTTTTGACAATTTGTAGCTATTCTCTAATCACATCCATAAGCTTCTTCTTGATGCTGGTGAATCGAATTGGACAGGTAGTTCTTCATATTTTCACATCATGGAGTACTTGTAGTAGGGTTTTGGGAAACTTTTGTAATCACTACATAAACTGATTGGATTGATCCAGACGGTCCTCTATTCTAGTTCTAATTTAGAACTCGTATTGAGACTGGGGTTTTTTGGTTCCATTTAGTAGGGTTCCACTGTTGTTGTTGAGTTGCCATTGGGGGAACTATTTGAGGCCATTGTTGTTGTGGGTTGAACCATCATTTTAGGTACTGCCGTTTGAGGCCACTATGGGTTTGGTGCACTGTACTATGGCAGTGTTTGCATTTGAGAATAGAGGTAGGGAATTGTCATTGTTTCATCGAGACAACCTTGCTTCAACTTCATCATATAGTCTTGCACCTTCCACTACAACTTGCAAATTGACTGGTCTTCTCAATTCCACAAACTTGCCAACTTCTAGTTGTAGGTGGTGAGGAATATTACCAACTAATGCTCGGGGGGTTTTAGCATTGTTAGCTACATATGGTACCATTAACTTTGATACATGAAGATCAAGGTCTTCATTGTACTCTCCCTTAAAGATGGGCAACTGGAATACATTTGTTGGCCTATCATCGATATTTCTAGGATGGATCTGACTAGGAAGGGAACCTTGAGTCACCATGGGGAATTCAGTAAAGAGTGTTGTTAGGGCGTCAAAGGAGGCTTTTGCTTGTAGCTCATTCGTGACTTTGATTTTGGCCTTCTCTCTTCTCATGTACCTTTGGACTCATTCTAGTGCTTGCCTCTTGATTGTGTCATTCATCAGGGAGTTACCGTATGGTACCACATGAGTGTAAGGGAGGGGGGTTATATAAGGGAAGAAAGGTATATTTTATAAGGTAAGGTCCCTTAAACAGGGGGTAGATAAGGGGTATTTTCATATATTTCTTGCACGCAGGTGACGTCTCCTTATTACGACTAGTGAATCCCCCGTGGGAGTTACCTCCACCCAGTTTGTTTGTACTATATAGAACAAAATCAAAGGGGAGATTTAGTCTCTGGAGGACTCTCTTGCCAACATTTCTTCTACTTCCTTCTTTTCAACATCTCTCAATTTAGCTTTCAGTCTACTATAGAGGGGGAAGTATTCAGTTCTGAAGGCATCAAAACTCATTCTTCTAAGCATTGTTGTGGTGCCATCATCATAGTAATGCCAGCTTCTGATGGTTTCAATAGTGTATGTTGTGAAGAACACTCTATTCAACAACTTTCAGTAGGTTTATAATTGGACAAATAGAAGGTTGTCAGTGTAGCATGCATCCCACATATCCTAATGTTGAGTATCCATGAACAAATTCCAATTCTTTTCTTTCTTGTTCTCGTAAACTTCCACTAACCACAACACCTAAATCTTCTTCACAATTTCCCACTTGATGATGTCTAGAAACTTCTCAATGAATGCTAAATCCTTCATGGATGGTCATTCTCTTTATTTTTGCACTTCAATTTGTTCCCAAACAAGTTACCACTACTTCAATAGGGAGAGGAAATAGTCCACCACACAAAGCCTGCATCATGATGGCAATATGTTTCCACCATTGTGGGATGAAATTTTTGTAGAAAATGGCTTAGGAAATTATAATCTCCAATGCTTTAGTGTGGTAGAAGAAACTTCGCAAGCATCCATTGAATTCTTCTCCTCTTGGCAATGCCATTTCCTTTATTTTCAGCCCATTCTTATGCTTATTGATGGCAATCTTCCTCAGCTGTGCACCAAAAACATGGAACCCCAAGAGAAACACCAAGAAAATGGGGAATCTACTACAAGAAAATCTATCTTTATCATCAACAAATATCTTTCTTATATTTTATGTGACCACAAGGAAAAGAACACCAGAAATAAGAAATCTTCACACAACATAGAAGCAATTCTCCCACGGCTCTAATTTGAACCAAATTTATTATGCTCTTTATATTCTTCATTGAATTCATCAACAAACCACAAAGACACAAGAGAATACACCATTTTTAATGGAAACCATGACATAGTATTCTTGTTCAAATGTTCCATAGCTTTCTTTCACAATCTCTCACTCATAGGTACATTGATTTGTATAAATTTGGCTACCACTCACACTCTCTCTCTCATACATACTCTCTCTCAAATGTACAATGAGACAATGAATAATAATCATTCATAACCCCTCTTTGGGTGTGGATACCCATCCCAAGAGGCATGTCTGATATAAAAGGTCACCACGACTACTACAGTGTCCCTTGAGAGCTCAATTGTATCACTGTCACTTCATTCTTTACTTTAAGTCTTCAATAGCTACTTCTTCAACTTCTTTGAGCTATTTTGAAATTATGTTCATATTTTCCCAAGATTGGAATACCTATCCAAGCTACAAATTCATCCCATATCACACTTACAAAAAGGCATACAAAACAGAATGGAACAGAAATAGAGACTCTATAGAAGCTCAACAAAGGGTTTACTGTACCATAGAAAAGATCATAAAAAAGCCTTTAGCTCATTTTAAATCATTCAAAACCATCAAGAATCAATCAATAAGCTTCCAAACACTCTCAAACTTCATCACATTATTCTAACCCCTCATATGAAAAGAAAAATAAAACAAAACAAAAGGTCAAAAGGCTCAAACAAAACCAATCAGACACTATCGAGACATCAACAAAACATGTCAAAACATCATATCTCCACTATAAAATATCATGATATTTCAAAACCTAACTAAAATCATCCAAACCACCCTCAAACACTTTCAAAAAAACTTATCAACATACAAAATCCATCAAAAATCAACCATTCAAACAAGTCATTAATTCAACCCTCGATAATCAAGAAGGCTTCAAGTAGAGGGATTTTACTCCTTTGAGGTTAATAATCCTACTTACAGTAGGGATACTTGAAAATTTTGCCACAATGAAGGCATCTTGAAGACCATTTGACACATAGAGCATTCTACAAGCTTGGATTTGGGAATTCTTTAGCAATCCTCAACATTCCTTATCATTAAAGGCTTAAGGTATCTAAATGAAGTCTAAAATCAAGGATTATCATCGAGAAGCTTAACCATTCAAGTCATGAATTACATGGATCTTGTGGGAGTTACTTGAAGTTAAAATTGGATCATCCAACCTTCATCCATCAGTAAGAGGTGGAAATAGGATTTACATGTTAATTAGGGCATTTCTAAGACAAGACAAGTGGTGTAGGTCAGTTAATGCTTCCCACAAGTCAATCATATATAGATACTCAATATCCTACAGTTATTCCTTAGCTAAAACAATGATCTTACATGGTTAGATAGGGCTAAAATTAGATTTATAGGTCTCTCAAAGGGTCATTTTGACATGAACAAGTTCTAGACAGTTTTTGTTAGCTAACTTTGGGCAGCCATAACATTGTCTCTCTTGATTCAAAATCAAAAGTTAAGTGCTTTACTCAAAGAGAAAAAAACTAATCTTTGATTTGAATTGAGAAGTTCCTCAATTTGAGCTCTATAGCAAAAGTTATAGCCAAAATAGTGACAATAGGTCTAGTTAGACAATACTCTAAAAATGGCATGGAACAAGGGTAAAGGCAAAGCTAATGAGAATTTACAACAACAAACCAAAGGTTTGAGAGACCCTAAGGCTAAAGATACTCATGGGGATGATTATGAAGAGGATTTATATGAAATGAGAGTCTATATTACCTTGGATAAGACCTTATGTCGACATGAAACAAGACATTCAATTAGACATGATAATTTTTTGGATGCTATGAATAAGTTTGGGAATAAAATGCAGCTATCTCTTGATAAGATTACTACTCAAATTACAAGATGGATTGACTTCCAAATGTGAGAGATGAAAAAAGAGAGGCAAAAGAAAGAGAAAGTGAAGGAGTATCCATATCAAACTTAGTCATCTATTCACAAATTTGTTGCTCAAATTAGAAAATGGATGGACTCTCAAACAAAAGAAAATTCTCATACCACTTATGAAATGGGTGAGGTTTCACATAGGGACAATGACCATTTGGGAAATGCAAATGAATATAAACAATCGGCAAATGCATATGGACAGTATGCTAATGCTTATGCACATCATGTATCATGTTATAATGGAGAACATTACTCCAATAAACTTAGATAATAGTACTATGGATATTATGGGCAACATGATTATACTTATAAGCATTCATTTACTCAGTAATATAGCTCTCATGAACATCATGATAATGGACATGTATGGACACCCTTTTAGTAATTGCCCCATTAGCAAGCTGATAACATGATGGTTTTCCATATTCCAATGATTTTGAATAGCATGATTATGGAGGTCAAATAAATGTAATGGTAAATTATTTGCTTATTCAAAGTGTTGATGATGAAGATGGGAAAGGGAAAGAAGATAAACAAGAAGAGGATGACGAGAAAGATGAAGAGAGGGAAGATGAACAAGAAGAGAACAATGAGCAAGATGCAAAACAAGCTGATAACATGATGGTTTTCCATATTCCAATGATTTTGAATAGCATGATTATCGAGGTCAAATAAATGTAATGGTAAATTATTTGCTTATTCAAAGTGTTGATGATGAAGATGGGAAAGGGAAAGAAGATAAACAAGAAGAGGATGACGAGAAAGATGAAGAGAGGGAAGATGAACAAGAAGAGAACAATGAGCAAGATGCAAAGCAAGAAGATTAGCAAGCTAAAGATTGAGAATATGAAGTAGAAGATGCATGTTCTGGGTATTCAAAACCATAACAAAAACTACATGAACATGCAAATATGCTGAAATGCTAGATTTATCACTAACATAATTCTTGCATAGATTCTAGCAACCATACCCAAGAATATTTATGAACACATAACACATAAAAAATAACCTTGATAATCGGAAAACAAGACACATAAAATAAAGATCAATCAATTGCAATGGCTAGCAAAACATGGCACTGTCATTCCTCCCTACATTCGATTTTATTCATCCGATCTCAAAATACAACTGTTCCAATATCAAGACAAGCATCTGTAGTAATAAAAGTAACATACCACATGATATTTATGGTCACTTTTACATAGACTAATCTCAAGTAACTATATGTATATATCAAAGTAAAAGTACTAAGCAATTATTGGAATTCGAGACCTGAGGATTTATGCCATAACAACCGGCATAGCCCAATGGATGACTGGCACAGTCATGACTCAAACCCGCAATCATGAAATGAAATGCTAAATGACCCAAAGAACATAGGTATGCCTTGCTAGAGGCCTTGCACCTCTTAACAAGCCACATTGAGCTACCATGAATAGAGCCCCTCTAGGATACTCATAGTCCTCTTGTGTAGTTGCGTAACCAATTCTAAGTGCCAATCAAAATGATCTATGAAGTATGAAGAACCAAAAAATAAGTAAGAACATCAACCTATCACCAACTAAAAGGAAATAAGACCATAGACAATAATGTCTCTGCAAGAAGATATTTGAACTCGAGAATGCTGATCACCATGTCCTGTAGGTAAAGCATCATCCATCTCTGAAATTCCTCATAAACTTCATTAACCACCTCTAGAACTACATTATTACCATTAGGTGCATGAAAGTGCTTGTGCTGCAATAAAGTAGCTATGTAATCTTCACTATTTTTCTTAGCTTCCAAAGCATCCAAAAATTTCAACTCCAAGTCATGACACCTCTCCTCCAACATAGATATCTTCTCATACAATGCTTCTTTCTCATGAAAATCAACATGTTGCTCCTCTTTTAAAAAAAACATCTTTAAACATAGTATAAGGTCTAGAAAACAAGACATCTAGATTTTGGGCAACCTTTTTCCATGTTTGCTTCACCTCCGAAACCAAAGCATCATGAATATCCTAATATTTTTATTTAAGTACCATAGATCCATCAACATCAACATCCAAATTTTGAAGTATCTGCTGCTCAACCACTTTCAAAGGGTGAAATCTATCCAACAATAATTTATGGTTAACCTGAAACATCCTATACGTATCCACAAACTGTCGCATCTCATATAAACACTTAGTCTTAAGCTCCTTAGCCCACTTTTCAAACAATTGCACTAAAATGTTATTATGCTCAATAACCTACTGCAACTGTGCAATCTAAGCATGATGCTATTAGAGTAAGGCATCATAATCAACCCTTTTCTACTGCAACCAATATTGTAGTCTTGTAACTTCTACTGCAATCCTTGAATTAGCCTACTCATATTGCTTCAAATATATCATAGCCATAACAGTTGTCGTGCTGCTAACCATAAAAGTATTAGTCCCCCCTAACTAACCCAAAGCAAATAGAACATTAGACATATATGAGCAGACCCAAGATCTTTACCCCATGCATTCTTAATGGAAACAGGAGTATCATAAGAAACATTTGATGGCTTATGTTTAGGCTAAGGCCTACCCTAAAGCCAAAATTTTCCAATTATCTACTTCTTTTTCACTGAATGTGTATTATCCAAAGACTTCAAAGCATCCATTTTAACTTGCTTATCCACATGCATTACATGATCAAACCCATTTGATTTCTGTGGTCTTTAACAAATTTCAAGGCCACTTTCCTAGCATAAGCCTCCTAATACCCTGCTTGAAACAAATCCCTATAGCTTGCATAGTTATCCTCATCACTCTCAAAAAGAATGTTAACATTCTCACTATCTTTACCATGATTATTATCCTCAGTCATAGTATCGGTATCACCTATATCAATGGATATAGGATCAGGGGTCCACTTCAACAAAGTATCCATAGTCAAATCTAGAAATTGCATCCGAGTATATTCATATAATGCCCCCAAAAAGCATTCCATTTGAGGCATATGGAACACTTTCTTTGTATTGAGCACTTTAATTTCAATCATAAGTCGATCATGCATCACACCGGCCCCTCCCACAAAGAGAGAAAAGGGTGAGACTAGCGCATTCTACAACATTCGGGGACCAATAGAAAGATCTGAGTTTTTTTTAACAGGCCGGTCAAAATTTTCATAGAGGTTGGCCACCCCCGCTGTCGTGCCACTATGCACACACCATGTGGAAAACTCTAGAGTGCGGTTTTCTTATTGATCTAGAGAGCCAATGCCATTTTAGACATTAGTGTTAGTGTCCATGGTTCAAAAATATTACATTTTTGGACAAGTTTAGCCAATTTTTTATATTTTAGATATTATCACTTGTAAAAATCCAAGAATTGTAGATAACTTCTAGAATAGGATGACATGTAAAAGAAAATAGGTAGTTTTTAGCCATTTTTGAGAGGATTTTACGTAAAAAGAGGGATTGGTGAAATCATGTGACACACGATCGCTGTTTTCAAGTAGTGAACAACACTCCGAAGTGGGAGTTGAAGGAGTGATCTGGAAAAATTCTGGTCAAATGTCCTAATATTTTACCCCCCTTTTGGAGCCAATGGAAGAATTAGACTTGTGATCTGAGCAACATAGAGAAAGGTATTATTTTATTCATGTTTTTGTCTACAAGAGATTTATCTTCTCATAATGTAGAAATAAATTGACAAGCTTCACCTCTGTGAGTATTCTTCTACATCTTCTATTTCTTTCTGTGAGTATTCTTCTATGTCTTCTATTTCTTTGAACCCTTCTCTTTTATCTACTTCTCTCCTCCCTGAATCTCCCTTCACCCTGCTGTCTCTTACCCCCGTGGTAGACTTTCGACCCCAAATGCTCCGATAGTGGTGAACCTGACGTGAAAGTCGGCAGTAGAGGTGTGTAAAGATGGGGGATTCTATTGGATCAAGTGGTAGTGATGCTTTACAATAGATGATTGCTTTGTTGTAGCAACAACAACAGCAATAGTTGTTGTTACAACAACAGATGCAAACCCAACAGGAAGCAAAAAGAATTGATTCCTTAGCTGTGAATGCATTGCAAGCAGTGGGGCAAGAATTAAAGCAATTCAAATGTCAAAATATTTCGGCCTTCATCTGATTGTATAAAGAAAATATGTTATTTCATGGGGTAGTGTAGTATGCATGGAGTCCGTATTTCTCTCATTTGGCTATGCATGCATTGCATGATCGGATTGATGAGTTACAGAGAAGAGATACTGATTGGGCACTTTCAAGAAAGCTTTGAGAGAAGAGTTTTTCTTGGAAGATGCAAGATTGGTAATTAAAAAGACATTTATAGATTGGATTGAAAATTCCAATAAAGGGTTGGCTACTACAGCTTTGCTCCATGAATTTGAAAGTCGTTATGCACAGTTGGATGTCGATGAGTAGCAATCAATAGAGAGTCCAAATTTTGATTTTTCTTTTTTAAGGCTGCAGATCATGTTTTGTAGGAGAAGCTAACTGATTGTTTAGAATATGCCTCTTCTCAAAAGGGACTAAAGTAAGATTGGGCCAATGTAATTGAGGCAGTGCATATGTTGGTAAAGAGATAGTGGATGAAAATAAGATGGGGTACATGCACCACACCTACCACTGCTCAAAAGGGGACTAAAATTGCGGCCAAGGCATCTGTAGCTATGGTGGAACAACCGGCTCTATACCAGTTGGTCTGGCTCTTAAAAGTGATGCTATGGGTGAATTAATCAAAGGCATGCATGATTTTTGGTTGAATTTGACAGAAATCCATGCAAAGGTCAAAAATTTGGATGTCAAGGTAGAAGAGAAGGGTTGGACAACAGCCCAAATGCCGTAAAGAGAAGGATACAAGAGGAGATGTATTTGGTGTGGCAGTTTACAGCATGAAAAGTGAGACTGTATAGCCTACTGTGATGTAGAAGAAAAAATGTTAGTCTTTTAAAAAGATGGCAAAATACATGCAATAGAAACTGGTCTTCCAATAGAGCCAAATTTTGGAAATGGTGGCATGCAGAAGAGGTTGAAAGATATGGCTACAAGGACAGCATTTGTTGCAATAGATGCAGTCACATATGGGTTGAGAATTGAAAGGACTGATGAAGCTCATAAGAGAGGCATGATTGAAGTAAAACCTCACGTTTGGATGCAAGCATTAGACTACATGGAAAAGAACAAAATAGCAAAGTTTGAATTGGCTAATGCAAACCAGAGTATACAAGGAACAATAGGATGGAGTGCACTAGTGGATTCATTTTCAGCCTATGCTTATTTGGTTGAGGTTCATAATCAAGAAGCTCTTGTGTAAGAAAAGAGAAGAAGAGATGAGGACACTACTGGTCCTTCCTCTTCAGGCCCATCTAAACACCTGAAAGTGATGGGTTGATAGAAAAAGTGACTCAACAGCCTAGTTTACGAGATCCACATGGAGTAGGACATAAATTTACAGTTGAAACTTTACAAAAACTAAAAATTGGTGATACAAGATTTCTTTTATCTACAAAAAGACCTTGCTTCTTGCAAATTTTGGCAAGGCATGGGAAAGCCTTTGCATTTCAGCCACATGAAATTGGATGTGTTGATCCGATTGCACCTATGGTGATCTTTATAGTACCTCATGTACCATGGAATTTAAAGCCTATTCTAGTATCTCAAGCATATTTGCCTAAGCTACTAGAGCTTTTTGTTGAGATTTTTGCAATAACACCTACTTCAGTCCCTTTGTGAGAAGCAGTGAGGGCTTAGGACCAGAATCCCATATGCATAGTATGAGAAAGTAACACAACTCAATTCCTATAAAGTATTGTACTTGCACTCTTTTTCTAATGCTATGATGGTACTCTTTTCATTCTAGTAAAGTGTCTTGTCATTGTCAATACACAAGATTGTGTGTATGAGTCCAAGTCTCAATCTTGGAACCTAATTCACTTAAGTAACAATTTTTCCTTGTCAAGTTCAATGTCTTCATGAGTTTCTTTTTTCTCGTTCAACCTCCATAGCTTACGCATCTGCCATGCTCTAGATCCCATGTATTTTAACACTTTTGAATGAGAAGATCATGATGCGGATTTTGGAGCCCTCTTCAGCTCCATATTCGAATTGGTGGCTCATTGTTCCAAAGAAGAATGGTTCTTTGAGGTTTATACATGATTTACAACTAGTTAATAAGGTCACCGTAAGGAATGTTGGATCAGTCCCGATAGTAGATATATTTGTAGAAGCATTTGCAAGCAAGGCAATTTACTCTATGGGTGATTTATATTCAAGATATGATCACTTCTAGCTTGCATTGGAAACTGAGATATCACTACCATGAATACAACACTTGGATTGGTTAGGATGTGTACGCTTCCATAGGGAGCAACCAATTCAATGGCTCATATGATGAATGCTATGCATAAAGGTTTGAAGGAGTATATTCCTTAGTTGACCTTACCCTTTCTTGATGATGTGCCAATAAAAGGATGCGATATCTATGAGAAGAATGAAGAGTTGAATGAGCATGGATGTAGAAGATTTGTGGCTGATCATATTGCTAATTGTGATAGGATTTTGAGCCGTCTTGAAGAAGTGCATTTGACTCTGTCAGGAGAAAAGTCCATTTTTGGAGTGGAGGAAGTATTAGTTGTTGGGCACATGTGTGGATCATATGGGAGAATAAGTAGGATGCGAGAGGCATGTTCAAATGTATCGAAGGTGAGAAGATTTTTGGGTGCATGTGTATTTTACTTGATATGGATTCTGCATTTTGCTCATGTGGCTGAAAGTTCATATCAGCTCTTAAGAAAAGGGCAAAAGTTTTGGTAGGGGAAACAACATACAAAGGGAATTCAAAAGCTAAAGAGCTTATTGATTTCAACCCCAACACTAAAGAGAGAAAATTATGAGAATGGGCAGCCTATTATTCTCACCATGGATACAAGCCCAATTGGCATTTTTTGGGTAGTGGGGTAGGATGATGCTGATGGGAATAGACATGCCATTTGGTTTGGGGCAAAGGTCCTCAATGAATGGCAATGGTAGTATTCCCAAGTCAAAAGAGAGATTTGGGATGCAATGACAGCCCTTAAGTGTGATAGGGAGTATTTTATGGGAGCTCATGTAGTGGTAGAGACTGATTGTCTACCTCTATTGGGCATGATAATGAATTTCTCAGCTTCTGATATTGCCATGTTACAGTGGATTGCATATATAAAGTCACTTAACCCTAATTTTCAGCATATTGTGGGTAGAGAAAACCTAGTGGGCTGACATGCTTTCACGAGTAAGATTTTTAGATGAAGAGGAGCTGATGGAAGATGAAGAGGATGATGTGATAGGTGCTAAAAATGACTTTATAACAACAGGGAGTAAGTATGTTGTTTCTGCAGATACAACTCTTGTAACATGGATTTTGGTAGTAAGAAAAGAGCTTACAGCCATGGAAAAGAGATGGGCAGTAGAGAGAAAGCATCATCAGTGTTATGCTTCAGTGAAATCACAATTTTTGGAAGAGTCGTATGAGGATGATTTGCTGAAAATAGGCCAATATCTTAGCCTCATGACAAAGAAGGCTGAGTGGTCTGAAGCTAAGTTCAAAAGGATTTTAAAAAAATCTTATGGGTTTTTCTTGAAAGATGGATATTTATGGAAGCATGCAACAAAAAGAGAGGAGTTGTAGTACTTGTATTGGGAGATAGGGCTTCTCAACAACAAGTGATGCATAAGTTTCATGAAAGCTTATGGCTGGACATTGAAAGGGAGCGACAGATCGAAGGTTGGAATTGAGAGCTATGGCGGGAGAGCAAGAGCAAGAAAGGGAGAGACTAGAAATGGGAACTCCAACAGTCACAATGTGTGACCGAGCCTTCCTTTATTCAAACTGTCACTAAAAGAATAAAGAATAAAGTGACGGTGAGTGATGGGCGCCACAGCCACCTACAGTGTGCAGTGGCGGTGACTGTCAGTGTAGTAATATACGGGCGCTAGCCACCTACAGTGTGCAGTGGTGGTGACTGTCAGTGTAGTAATACACGGGCGGCTAGGCAGAGGCGTCTTTACCCCCAACAACCTCCCACTTAAAGGTGAATCTGCCCCAGTGAGGAGTGAAAAGAAAAAGAAAAAAGACAGTACAACATGTACACATGTACAACAAGATGAGAAAAGACGTCATCTCATCCCACACCCATCAACCTCCCGAGGAAGGCAAAGCGCTCTGTAGAGAGGCTTTTTGTGAGCAGATCTGCAGGATTCTAGTTAGTGGAGATCTTGACAAGATCAACAGACTTGTCCTCAACGACCCTACGTATGAAGTGATACCTCACCTCAATGTGTTTCGTCTTCGCATGGAAGACCGGATTCTTGGCTAACTGAATAGCACTCATAGAATCCGAATGCAGTGTAGGGATAGCATCAATACCAAGGTCAGAAACTAAACGACCCAACCAAATGGCCTCCTTGCAAGCCTCAGTGGCTGCAGCATACTCGGCCTCTGTAGTAGAAAGGGCCATGCATTTCTGCACCCTGGACATCCAAGAAACAGCACCTCCAGCATAGGTGAATACATAGCCGAAAGTGGACTTCCTACTATCTGCATGTCCTGTATAATCAGAGTCAGTGTACCCCACGACTCCTGTATCCTGGCTGCCATAGCATATGCACATATCTACAGTGCCCTTCAGGTACCTCATGATACCCTTCATGGCATCCCAATGCTTCTTACCAAGTGTAGCCATATAGCGTGCCACAATACCAACTGCAAAGGAAATATCTGGACGAGTGGCTATCATGGCATACATAAGACTGCCCACTGTGGATGCATAGGGAATCTTGGCCATCTCGGCCCTCTGCTCATCTGTCTGCGGACAATCAACCTGTGATACCTTCACATAAGAAGGCAATGGACAGCCAATAGGCTTTACGTCCTGCATGCGGAAGTGCTCAAGGAGTTTATGAATGTACTCCCTATGTGACAAGTAGAGGAGTCCCTGATGCCTGTCGTGTCTAATGCGCATACCAAGTATGTGAGGGGCCTGTCCCAGATTTTTCATCTCAAAGCTCTTCTTGAGTTGAGACTTAAGAGCATCTAGCTCATCATGAGCTTTCCTTGCTATCAGCATATCATCCACATAGAGTACCAAAATCAATAAAGAACCATCACGGGCTTTCTTCATGTAAAGACACGGATCCATAGCACTCCAGCTGTAGCCCTGCGACTGCATAAAGGCATCAAACTTATGATACCACTCCCTAGGTGCCTGTTTCAAGCCATAAAGACTTTTCTTCAATTTGCATACTAGGTGCTACCTGCCAGGTTCTGTAAAGCCCTTAGGTTGCTCCATATAAATCTCATCATGCAAGTCCCTATGTAAGAAAGTTGTCTTGACATCCATCTGGTATAAATCCAAGTCAAGCTGAGCAACCAAAGACAAGACTAAGTGCAGGGTGGTCATCTTAACCATAGGAGAAAAGACCTCGTCAAAGTCCACACCATGCTCCTGCTTAAAACCCTTTGCAACCAATCTAGCTTTGTAAACCGGCTTGGGGTGTCCAGGGGTACTTTTTAGCTTGTATACCCACTTGCATGGCAAAGCCTTCTTGCTCATAGGTAAGGAAACCAAATCCCAAGTGTCATTCTTATGCAGGGAGTCTATCTCAGACTACATAGCCCTCTCCCAGGAGTGATTGTCACCCCTGCGCATAGCCTCATCATAGGTGAAAGGCTCTCCTGCATCTGTAACCAAGACATAATGCATCAAGGGTTGAAATCTATCAGGTGGATGTCTGTCTCTAGTAGACCGTCTCATGGCAGGCTCTGCTGCCTGCCCACCTGCCTGCCCAACACCCTAACCATGAGCATCTGCTGCAGCTGTAGGCTGTCCAACTGGCTATGCGGGAGCTCTCGGCTCCTCCTGAAATATGACCCTGCGGATCTCAACAACTCTCTCAGGCTGCCTATGCATTTTTTCTTCATGGAAGACTATATCATGACTGCGGATGACTTTCCGTGCCTGCGGATCCCAAAGACGGTAACCCATCTCGCCTGCATCCCCATAACCAAGAAAAATGCATTTGACACTCTTGGGATCCAGCTTACTTCTCTTGTCCCTGGGCACATGGCAAAATGCCTCACATCCAAAGACATGGAGATGCGCATAAGAGGGAGGTTTTCCAGTCCATACCTCCTCTGCAATCTGGAAATCCAAACCACTAGAGGGTCATCTGTTTATGACATGCACAACTGTACTAACTGCCTCAGCCCAAAAGCTCTGTGGTAGGCCTACATGGCTAAGCATACTGCGTACACGCTCCTGGATGGTTCTATTCATCCGCTCAGCCAAACCATTTTGGGGGGGGTGTAGGGGGCGGTCAACTGACACTTAATACCCCTCTCATCACATAACTGCTCAAAAGCACGTGAGACATACTCACCCCCATTATCTGTCCTTAGGCATTTTAGCCTATACCCAGACTGGTTCTCAACCAATGCAATCCATCTCTGAAACATAGCCAAGACATCGGATTTCAATTTAATGGGATAAGCCCAAACTTTTCGTGAAAAATCATCTATGAACATAACAAAATACTTTGCACCACCCATAGACATGGGCCCACAGACATTCGAATGTACCAATGCCAAGGGCTCACTCATGCGTGGCCTACCAAACTTCTTATGCGTAGACCTAGTCTGCCTGCCATAAAGACAATGCTCACACGAATCAAAACATGCATAATCAAGGGGTGGTAAGTACTGAAAACCAGAAAACATTTTCATTCCCTTCAAAGACATATGGCCCAAATGCGCATGCCAAAGAGATACATGTGGGATAGAACCCACAGATAAAACATAATCAAGGGAAGAAGATGATACAATCAAGGGGTAGAGACTGCCAGCCTTGGCACCTCTCGCAATCACAAGTCTGCCATGAGTGATCTTCCATGCAGAGTTTCCAAAACATACATGATATCCTGTGTCATCAAGCTGTCCAGCTGACATGAGACTGCGTGTCAAAGCAGGTACATGATGTACATCCTGCATAACAAAACTGTTACCAGAAGGAAATTGCAGCCGAACATCATCAATGCCCACAATATCAAGAGAGTTGTCATTACCCAAGCGCACAGAACCCAAAACAGTATGGTATGAATGAAACCACTCTCGGCAAGGTGTCACATGAAAGGACGCACCTAAGTCCAAGAGCCAACACTGTGCATACATAGAGTGTATCTCTGTCATCTACAAAGCACTAGAAGAAGCTGCTAGGATATAATCATCATCATCAACATTCTCAAGCTGCATAACATTGAACTCTTCAATTTTAACATTGGACTTTGCAGAGAAGACTTATCCTGGACTTTGTCTTTCCCCTTATCTTAGTGCCTTTCATTGCGCAATTCATGGCATTGTGGCCTAATATGGCCCTTTTTCCCACAATGGTGAGAAGTAACATCTGCATTCCTGCAACGGGATTTGCTACGTGACTTCCCACAAGACTTGGACTGAGATTTCTGACAATCCCGTCCACGGCCACTACCATTGCCATGCTTTCCATATCTATCATTCCTGCCTCTAACTGCATAACATGAGACATAGGAGAGGCATCCAAATTCTTACGGTTAACCTCTTCATGTAGAAGAGCGCTCTCAACATCAGATAATTTCAAGGTAGCAGTAGAGGCACATAATCCAGTGCGGAATACATCCCATGACTCATTAAGAGTACCAAGCAAGAAAAGAGGAGTGACATCCTCTGCAAAAGTGATGTCCTGCGAAGTTAGGTTCTTGAGTATAGCATGGAACTGGCTCAAGTGAGCAGACATAGTCACATTCTCCTTCATGCGCAATCCATAAGCTACTTCAGCCAATACATCTGACTCGCTGGACTTTTCTTGTCATAGAGATTTTTTATCTTTTCCCACAACTGCCATGCACTCCGTTCTTCCTCAAAGACATCATAGTGAACATGTTCTGTGAGAAACAATACAATAGTGGACTTGCATAACTCATCAAGCTCAAGCCATTCCTCATCTGGAATAGTTGCAGGCGGATGCCCGCTTAACCTCAAAGGTTTGATCTACGATTTTTACATCAACACCTACCAAATCTGGCTCTTCCAATAAGAGTAATTCGTACTATCAAGCTTAGTGATGTTGAAAATAGCATGATCAGTGGATGAACTCGCCATAATGCAGGCTGGAAGACTATAGACAATTCAAAATTGCTTGATGTTTACTACAGAAAATGACAAAAAAATCACCAAAATCGAGGAAAAATGGCAAAGAGAGTGGAATCAAAGTTGCTGCCCACCAAGTACTAGTGAAAGTACATCATTTCAGAGTGTTTCAACATGAAAAATCCATGTCAGTCCATACATATATGATTGCTGTAATAAATTTCAGATTTCAGTAAAAGAGAGCTAACAGTGCCAAAATCGGATCCCAAGGCAATCAGAAACTACCAAGAACAAAGCCGGCATCATGCAGGCATAGCATAAGCATATGACGGTCGATAAGCATGAATCCAATACCCAAGTATGTCATACAAATATCTGCCTAGTGAGTAGGCACACCCCCCAGGCAACGGGGCAAAGTGTTCCTGCCACTACCAAAACTTAACACAAGTAGGTGTTAGTTCACAAAGATACGGATCCAAAACTGAGACTTAGCTCATAAGCATACAGTGAACCAAGAAATATGATGTATCATCCCAAAAGGTAAGAAGTCCCAAAGTCTCAAGTGTCTGTAATTGCTCTATAGCATGTAACGGCTCAATGTATAAAAGTACCACCTGCTCAATGTCTGATAAGCATTCAAGAATGCTTCCACTGGCACAAAAGCCGTATGTACGAGCTCAAGAGCTCAAGCTAAGGCAAGACACATTTCCAATGACATAAGTCCAAGACAATACATCAATAGTACATCCCGAACATGTAGGCGGTAGAGCATCCATATGTAGCATCCATAAGCATGTAAGACATCAAGTACATCCCAAGATACAACTCTGGCAAGCCAATAAATAGCTCAAGTAAGCTCCAAGAATCCAAGGTCAAGACAAGATCGAGCTCAAGTAGCAATAGGCTCCAAACAATGTAACTAGCATGTAGTAATGGCATAGGCTAAGCATGTCAAGACCGGTTAGACATAAGCAACATACATGCCATAATTACATCCAAGACGGAGCATCCAAATGCTTTGCGAAGAAAGCTCAAGCTCAACCAATGATCCCGAATCAAAACCAAGCTCTATGTCAAGCCCCAAGTGTCCATACATCACCATATATGCCCGAAACATAGCCCGAAAAGCATAGGCATAAGTATACATGAGTAAAATGACTTCAGCCCAACTATGTACAGCAGTGATTTATGTTCAAAACTGAGAATTTCAGCACCAAAATCATGTCCAAATAGTTTCCAAACAATAGGCATACATTCCCCTAACATCCGGGCATCAAACGGGACCAACTAGGCATCAAATGACAATGCCAAACAATCTGTAGCATCAAATGTTAGTGTAACACTGTCATAAACTGCATGTGGACTATTATGACAGTCCCAAAATAGTGTTAAATCAGTCCAAATGCTATGCCAACACATCAACCATCAAAACCAAGCATCAAAGCATGTTCATATGCCCAAAATGGAGCCTTTCCAAGTGCCAATGGAGGGGGAGAGCTGTTGTTGTGACTGTCAATGCTGAAGACACATATGGGAGGGCTGCATGATTCCGCCAACTATAAATGCTGGTCCTAGGGCTGCAAAAAATGGTGGCCAAGCTTCGGAGGGGTCCAGTAAAAGCCAAGGAAGGCCTCAAACAAGCTCCAGTAAGTCTTGTTCAAAGACAAGTGAGATATGAAGCAAGGGAGCTTTAATGGTGGCTGCCTCAATCTTGTTTACAACATGTGAGACCTGAGAACTGAAGTAAACCCTAAAGAAAATGATCAAATACCTCTGATGTAATGCCCTAAAAGTGCCCAACAATGCCGGGAAGGTGCTCGGGAAGCCGAGGAGTGACGGGAGCTCAAAGGAGTCGGATATGGCTGCCGGGAAGGAGACCCCAATGCGAGTGGGGAGTCAATGGGAAGCTGAGAATGCCATGAACCAAGCTCAAGAGTCGGAAAGAAGGTTGGACTCGAGAGCTATGGCGGGAGAGCAAGAGCAAGAAAGGGAGAGACTAGAAATGGGAACTCCAACTGTCACAATGTGTGACCAGGCCTTTCTTTATTCAAACTGTCACTAAAAGAATAAAGAATAAAGTGACACTGACGGGCGCCCGCCACCTGCAGTGTGCAGTGGCGGTGACTGTCAGTGTAGTAATACACAAGCAGCTAGGCAGAGGTGTCTTTACCCCCAACAGACATAGAGCGGTTTGGGGCACATTTGCCAAGATCAAAGAGAAGTATTGGTGGCAAAACATGTATAAAGATGTGGAGCATTATGTGGAATCATGCAGTGTTTGTCAAATGTATTCCATGATAAAGCATGGAGATGGGTTGCAACTAACCTATCCATTGTCTATGCATTACAAATGGGTAGTCGAATTGGTTACCATGCCTACAAGTTTATGGAATAGAGATATATTGTGCTTGCACAAGAAGACTTGACAAATCAAGGTCAAGGGAAGGTCAAGCTCCTGGTACAAAGACTACTCAAGCAGTTTGCAGGTTCTTATTAGAAGAAGTCTTGTGTAGGTATAGTTGTGTTGATAAAGTGGTTGGCAGATAGAGGAGAATTGGATGTGGATGAGGCTCATGACTTCTTTTCACAATTGGGTATCAAGTTGGCTTTAACTTCAGCCTACAATCCTGAAGCAAATGGAAAAAGGGAAAGAGGTCATCATCCTATCATTAAGCATTAGCAAAGTCATGCAAGGGTAAGATGAAAGAGTGGCCAAGAATGTTACCCTTTGGTTTATGGGTTGATAGGGCCACTCAGAGTGCAGTTATAGGGTATATGCCTACTGAATTAATATATGGACAACAACCAATCATCCCTATTGAGGAGACTATTGCTACTTGGAGTGTTCTACCATGGGAATAGGGTTTGAATACAGAAGAGTTGGTGGTCCTACGCATTAGACAATTAGAAAGAAGGCCTGAAGACATTGAGATAGCCATGAAAAAGCTGAAGACTGCAAGGATCAAGAACAAGAACAGATTTGACAAGTGACACAAACTTTGACCACGAGCTATACAAGAAGGGGACTGGGTGTAGGTTTATGACAGCACCTTGGAAAATCAGCATAGTGCTAGATGGAAGATGGCAAAGCGATGGTTTGGTCCATATGTGGTAAAGTTTGTTTTTGATAATTCTACCTATGCATTAAATGAGATGGATGGGACAGCTCTAAGGATTCCAGGTGGCTGGAAAAAGTATCAAACTCTTTAAACGTAGGGAGTCTTCAGCATATGAGTTGAATGAGTTGGATACTGAGCATGAATATGAGAATATGGAAGAAGAAGAGGTAGAAGATGAAGACATTGACATTGCAAAAGATACTTCTTCTGACACTACAGATTCGTAAGACTTTGGCACATGCCAGAAGATGTGCAAGTTAGGAGGGGGAGAATGTCATGCCGCTACGTGCACACTGTGTGAAAAACTCTAGAGTGCAGTTTTCTTATTGATCTAGAGAGCCAATGCCATTTTAGACATTAGTGTTAGTGTCCATGGTTTAAAAATATTAGATTTTGGAACAAGTTTAGTCAATTTTTGATATTTTAGATATTATCACTTGTAAAAATCCAAGAACTATAGACAACTTCTAGAATAGGATGATATGTTTTCAAGCAGTGAACAACACTCCAAAGTGGGAGATGAAGGAGTGATCTGGTAGAATTCTGGTTAGGTTTCTTGGTATTTTATCCCCCTTTCAGAGCCAATGGAAGCATAAGATTAGCGATCTGAATAGCATAGAGAAAGATATTATTTCATGCATGTTTTTGTCCACAAGAGATTTATCTTCTCATAATGTAGAAATAAATTGACAGGCTTCACCTCTGTGAGTATTCTTCTATATCTTCTAGTTCTTTCTGTGAGTATTCTTCTGTGTCTTCTATTTATTTGAACCCTTCTCTTCTATCTACTCCTCTCCTTGCTGAATCTCCCTTCACCTTGCTATCTCTTACCCCCGTGGTAGACTTTCAACCCCAAACACTCCAACACTGTGCAACTGAAAGAATTTGGTTGCCTTGGGAAAGTCTTTAAGTATAAGGCTCACAGAAAAATATATGTCTGACGACTGAGCGCCTTCCATGCACCCATATTTCCCAATGAGAGGGACTTGGTAATATTGCCCCACTAGGCACACTGTCATTTTTTGCCACTTTATATCGGACGGTAGCAAGGGTAAAAAAATATGGTCTAGCCATATCAAGCGGAAAGATGAAGAAAACCCTTTAAGGTTTGCTGATGAGGGCCACTTTTCCACCTCAAGCTCTATTCGAAGTGAATATCTGCAGACTGAGAGCCGTAATAGTATATTATTGTTATTAAATCACTTCGGTGGACCTTAAGGGGTACTTCATGGAATCTATCAATGGGAATATTAGGCTACCTCCACATTTTTTTCATTTCTATAATGAATGCCTTTGACATAGGATAAAAGAAACCTACATGCACCACATCCTTTTTTTCCATCTTTTTTACTAAAATTTCCTTATTGGTTTGCTTTGAACGAGGAAGGAGGGCTTGCATCTTCATATAATTCTTCTTTGGGCCACCGTCAAAGTTGTATTGGCTATCTTCTTGTATCACTTCATTTTCTCTTTTTGAATGCTCACGCCAAAGGTATATAATATAGCTTATTAGGAGGAAGAGAAAAACATATACAACAACTCTAGTGGAGAATGACTCAATTGCAGAGAGTTCTAATGAGTTCTCCCTAAGGCCCCTTAATACATAACGCAATCCTTGGGTGTTTTTTGAAGCTGCCCGAACCCTGTTCAAACGTCTATTGTTCGACCAGTGTTTAAGCCATGCTGGTAACCTAGCTAATGCAAGTCCCAACCATAATCATTGGACTTCCTTAATAAATTGCTGAAGGGGAGGCTCCTCTTTTTTGTGATACCCTATAATGTGGGCACCTATAATATTTAGATTATCCATGTCAATGGGGGCAAGATAGTCCTCTTGTGGCATGTTGTTAACCCCTTCAATTTCACTTTGCGAAAGTGCAAAAGGCGTAACCCCAAGGGTACTATAGTAATAAGGTCCTAACCCACTAAAGGGCGACTCGGGTTTGTCACTTTGATTATTAGAAAATAGAATATTTGTTGAATAATCATCAGATAGGTCTATATGACTAGCCAAATAAAGCAAATTATCATTAATACATGTGGGTGGATCTTCCTTTATACTTGTGGAGATTTTTTTCTCTCTAGAGGTCAAATCATTTTCTTTTTTGGCTATCTGGCTATATCAAGAGGATGCTTTGTTTCAAAGGGTCCCTTTCTAGTGTTAGAATTATTCATTAAAACCTCCCTTTTTCATAGATTGATATTATGAATATTGTGGTGCCCGCCTTTATTACGAGAACATAGTAGAGGAATCAAAGGGGGGCTCCTCATATCATCTTGAATTAAAATCTAAGGCAAGGACCCAATCACGAATTGTGAGATTTTCATAATAGATGCCATTTGCCCCCCGGTAGTCACATGCCTTGGGCCAGCATGATAGCAAACCATTCTTAATAAGGCAATTGAATGCTTGAATGTATACATATGGAATATCAGATGTTATGCATTGTTATTTATATAGTAAATAGGCCATCTTTAAAGGCAGTATAGCGACTAATTCTTCTACTATAAAAGTGGTAATCCAATGCTCTGCGTGCCATTTTTTTAATGATTCTAATCTAAGATGGTTAGGGTCTAAAGGCATATTATTAGAGGTGTTCCTCTCATTTGTATTATGAGTCATCATGAATCTCTCCCCCCGTTCCCTTATAAGGAACATATTCATTATTGGTGTGCTAATTCTTGCATCTTGCTATAATAGTTAATAGGGTCGCTTGTCCTAACTAATAGAGATGGGGGGCCTATTTGGTCTATTTAGACCCCCTCCCACTTGAAAGTATAGGTGGTCAAATGTGAAACTATTCCTATTTGTGTACAATGATACACCACTATTATACTAGCCTTGGTTTGCGTGGATCAAGTGTTAAAGAGGGGTGTTATTAAGTAACCTAGCCCTTTAGAGCTTGTTGGTATACCTAAATAACAACACTATAAAACTAACAGTGTGAAAAATGCTAAAGAAAAAAGGTACATAGGCTATGATGTAAAGGACGTCGTTATTGGGTAGCATAACAGAAAAGCATCCCACACCCACAACTATTCACTTAAGGGTATGGCTTTGTATCTTAACTTCCTTGGGTCCCTCCCCTTGACAATTTGGATGTACTCCATCCTGCGAATAAGTAGGGATGTGGATAGATAGGTAAGGATGATGGATATAACAATGCTCCATAAATCTTGCTCAGCCATATCACGAGTTCGTTCTCTTAGTGAGTCCATTCATCTTTTTTCTATAAAAAATCTAAAGGGAGAGTTAATAACATACGTAGAAAGGAATAAAATAGATCGAAAAAACCAAGAACTATATATTAGTATAAAGACCTAGTAAAGGAGCCCAAATGGGACCACATGCTGGTCTTCTTAGGGGGGGAGATGCATGACCAAGATTCTCCCATACCTTTGTGGTGATATCAAACACAAATTGTGTACATGATTAGCACTCCCACAACTCATCTTTCAACCTCAAGCACTAGTTGGATCACTACATCATCATTTGGTTAGCATTTGGTATCATTCTTTACAAAAGATTCAAGCATATTTCTTTATCTTTTTTGTCTTTCCATCTCATTCTTGAAACTACGATAGCAAGGTAGCCATTAGAGCTTCACACCAAGCATTCTTGATGAAAGCTTTAAGTCATACTATGGAGGCTTATCTACAGCAAAGATGTACAAATATTGATTCAAGATTGAAGACATCAAATCCATTCTTGATTGAGCTTTCATCTATGAAATTTAAATTTGGAGAAATACTTGATTAGCCATGCTTAGATTATCAGGCCCTAAAGAACTTTGGAGAGCTTTAGAGATTGACATTAGAAGCTATCTTTAAGATACATTGGAAAAAAGAGAACTCCATGGATCACATTGAGTTCTTTGGATCAACTAAAGAGGTATTCATAATCATATTGAATCTCTCTCCATAATCTACTTTGCTAAGCATTCCTAATTAAAGATTCAATCTAGTACTATTTTTATGTTAGAATTTCTGCATTGAAAAGCTTCTTTACAAGCACATATGTTTGACAATTGCATCAAGTGTAGCATGCTATTTACATTCAAATCCTAATCTCAATTCCCTAATTTTTCCTTTTAAAAAGTTCACAAAGTAGAGTAAGCATACATTTATAAGATCACTAAGTCACTAATCAAAGGTATACCCTCTACCCTAAAGCTCATGGTCATTCATTCATTTTCCCATTTCCTTTCAATATTTTTCCATTTTCATACTCGCTTGATTAAAATATTTGAATTACCCAATGAATATAATTATCATTTAGGAAAAAAGTGGATGTTGAGGGAGATAGTGAGATAAAAGAGAGGTGAGCCTCCCTCACTATCAAAGATCTAGGAGGGATACAAAAATTAGACTAAGGGTTAAAATTTGCAAGCCCTCCCCCTTCCCCCCAGGTGAATTAAAGCTCATATAGCTTCCCTTGATTGCTATTATATCCCTCACCATATGTATAGTGAGTGTAGCACGGTTCTGAATAGCCATAGATTTGGTGCTACAAAAAATTTATCTTGATTTCAATGGAAAGCGTAAGCACTCATTTTGAAGAGGGCATTGTCATATTTGTTTTTTGATAAAAAAGTTCCAGTAATATGACATCTAGAAAAAAAATTATAATAGCTAATTTATTAATAAGTGGTCCTATGAACAATACCTAGTATGGTAGCAAATAGGGGAAAAACTA
Source organism: Lygodium microphyllum (assembly GCF_053477565.2). Taxonomy (NCBI): domain Eukaryota; kingdom Viridiplantae; phylum Streptophyta; class Polypodiopsida; order Schizaeales; family Lygodiaceae; genus Lygodium; species Lygodium microphyllum. The sequence goes on along the minus strand of NC_141160.1, from coordinate 40,949,811 downwards.
TCCTCTTCTTGAAAATGAGATGGATTTTTGGGGGATGAGGGACCTTTCAGTTTTCAAAGGGGGACATGAAGTGATGTCTACCATGTTGGCCCCTTAAGGAGACCCCCCTGTTATACCCTTTCCAAGGGTTATGTTTAGCTTTTTTTTAAATTAACTTATATATATATATATAATATTTTTTTAAAAATAAAATTTAAATTCACAATAGTATATGAATATTTTTAACATTAAAATTTCTTTAAAATGTAAAAATATATTAGTTTAAAAAAATTAAAAAGATAGAAAGTTTAGTAATAGTTTTAGAAAATCATAAATAATTTTTACTAACATAAGAAGATCAATATGAAATTAGAATAAGCCAGAAAAACTAATAATATTTAATGTTATGGGTGTACTTTGGAAGACTTGCACAAAACCACCACTAGAGTTAGATTTTGCACTTCGAACTCCATGCAAACCACATGTAGTGTTTATTAACAACCACTTGTATTGTGTGGTGAGGCCTAATGCAGAGGAAGTGCTCATCTCCCTCAATTGGACAGAAGATATTATGGTGTGGTCATGTTGTCGAAATCTTGAAAGAGTGCTTTCCTTGTTGTTTTTATAAACAGGGCTACTTACAAGCAAAACTTCATGTAGTGTCCTAGCCTCATGTTGTTTACATGCATAGTGGCATGATGACTATTGTAATTTTCTTTTTCTTAAACAAATATGTTCAGCTAGGAGGATTGTGAGGAGTGGACACCTTCTATTCATGACATCCCACATGTGCTAGACAAGGCTAGCAATAAACTTGTGTTACTAAATCTTTTGAGAAGTATTTACATGAAACACCCAGGATATAAATAAACCTACCACAATAATTCTTATAAATGAGTATAGATACAAGTCTCTAAAAAGAAATTACAATAATTGTTTGGCCATTATATCAATATGATCCAAGACTAATTGAACCTTGGTTGATTGACTAGACTAAGAATACCTACCTTCTGCCATATAGTCAAAAGAACCACCTGCTATTTGTTGTGGGAGATGACATGTCCCCCTAGTTGTTGATTATTTTATTTAGTAGAAGGAATACTCCTATCAGTTTGATCCCCCTAACATTGAGCAATACGTTGTACCATGGACCACACTTTGTATATATGCTTCTATAAATTCACCTATTGTATTTCTTATCTTGTCTACTGCACTGTCGTAGATGTATTTCTAACATTATTGTCTTGTATGTTTATAGTCTTATCTAATGGTAGAAGTAGTGTTTTGGCATACTCTTATACTTTTTCTAAAATTGCATTACTATGGCGCTTAATGCCATAGTTAGAGGAGAAATTTGTACCTAATAGTACCAAACTTGGTACTCTAGTGTAAAACCAATACTCTATTGCAAAATTGATAGTACCATATTTGGTACAATGGTGTGATATAGACAATACATAGGTCTAAAGTGATCAAATTGGTGCAATACTCTATTGCAGAATTGATAGTACCATATTTGAAGTAGCTTATGTTGTGCTTCTCTAAAGTTTTCATAAGCAATTCTTTTAACAATCTGACATTACATATTACCAAATCTGGTACTCTCAAGTATACAATTTTTTTCTAACTAGCACCATACTTGGTGCAACAATGTTCGATTGGAGGCATACATAACGAAAGTGGTGGTAAAAAATGTTGTAGACCACATTATATTGTGTTTCTATATGTAAAAGAAGTGAGCTAGAAGAGAGAGGAGATTAGTACATAGGAGAGAGAAAGTCTAAACAAGGAGAGATATAGACAAGAAAGAGGTGAGAGAAGCTATGAAAGCTAACAGAGAGAAGATGTAAGATGAAGAGACTTATGTATTAATTGATGGTGAAAAATGAAAGTCTCTTACATCTTATATACTAGCTAATATAGTGAGTATTTCCCCACATTAATATTTTCCATATTATTTCCAATCAGTTACATTATATCCCTACCTAAATGTTTTTGTCCCTGAAATAAAATTAGGACTTATTACAATGTATGGGATGTATGTACAGGAATGGGCAATGAGAAAATCCAAAAGTTGATCATGAATCTTTGGCCAAATGAGAGTTGTAGTCATGGAACAACATGCAGCCTACTGTAGGACCCTAGTGTAGTAAATCTTTGATCAAGGAGCTCTCTTTGAATTCTTTTAGCTCATGTTTTTTTTTTTCCATAGTATAGAGTAAAATTTAATGTACAACAAAGAGCTCTCTTAGCTAGAACATGGCCATAAATGACTTATTTTCAACCAAATTTTTCTTCCCTGAGGTAAGGGAAATCCTCAATAATCAAAATTGGTCTCAAAGAGGCTTCTTCCAATGGTAATCCTTTCATTTGATCAAATACTCTTTGAAAATTCTTGATCTAAGCTTCTTGTATTGCTACCCAATGACCTCCTCATGCACATAGTGAATGATGCCCTCCTCAATCAATGGGTGGAAGCTCCTCTACTTCATAATACAAAATAGATCCAATAAAGGGCTTCAACTAAATTACATGGAAGATAATGTGAATCCTAGTAGATGAGGAAAGTTACAATTTATATGCTAAGTCACCCACTCTCTTCAAAATCCTATGGGATCCATTACATTTATGAGACAATTTGTTGTTGGAACCATCTTTAAGAGTGGTATAATGAGACTTGGTTACTTTCCAAAGCACCAAATCCCCTTCTTGAAACTCTAGGTTTTTCCTTTTCTCATTAGCATAAAGCTTCATTTGATCCTAGGATTTCTTTGGACTCACTTTATATTGTTGAAGAAGAGTCTACATGCAATCCAATTCTCTCTTGCTTTGAGAGTTTATATTGTCATTGAAAATGACTATAGAAAGGGGTACATTGTATCCATACAAAGCCTCAAAATATTAAACTTCTATGCTGGAATGAGTGGAGTTGTTGTAGGTAAACTCCACCAAGTGTAACCATGAATCCCATGCATTCTATCCACCATGGCAAAAATCTCTCAAGTCCCCAACCACTTATTTAACCTATCTATCTAGCCATCTTTTTGAGGATGGTGGGCTATAGAAGGAGCTGATTTAGTGCCCATGGAGTTGAAAATTTCTTGCTAAGAGTTACTCATAAACTTGCCATCTCTACCGTGCACTATAACCTGTGGTAATCCATATAACTTGAAAGCATACTCCATGAATTGACTAGCTACTTCAAACATTGTATATTGAATTTTTGTGGAAATAAATTGGTTTGCATTGATGAGTCTATTCACTACCACATAAATATTGTTCCATGCTTTCTTGGACACTAATAAGCCAATGATAAAATCCATTATAATATTCATCCATTTCCCTTCAAGGATAGACAGTGGTGGTTGCAATAAACTGCATGGCTTCAATGTGTTGTCCTTTTTTCATTAGCATGGTACATAACTAGAGAAAAAAGTCTTGACATCCTTCCAAAGGCCCTTCCAATGAAAACTTTTAGCAATCTCATGGCACACACCTAAATGACAAGCTATAGGTGAGGAATGTATCTCTTGCATAATTTTTTGTGTAAATGGGAAAGTGTATGGAATACCAATCCTAAAAAAGCCATATGAGATCATTTTTCAAATTATATTGGGAGGTCTCATCCATAATGCCTTACTATAATTTTTGAAATATAGGGCTAAATTCATGATCTAAAAGATAGGCCTCTTGGAGCTCCTCTATCTAATCACTATGAATTTTTGTGATTCTTGGCTAAAATTTTCCATGCCTACATCCTCAATAAGGAGTCAACAAGACAATTTTTATGTTATCCTCACCCCTTATATATATAATATTAAAATCATAATTCTGTAATGTAGCTATTCATCTATGTTGCTTTGGAGTGAGGTTTGATTGTGATAGTAAATATTTGATGACCCTATGATCACTTTTGACCCTAAATTGGCTACCATAAAGATAATGAATATGCCACTTCTTGATTACATGAAGAATGGCCAATATCTCTTGGTCATAAGCATTCATTACCATCTCTTTGTCATTGAGCTTATAGCTCTCAAAGGCTATTACCCCAGAGTCTTGTAATAAAACCACTCCAATACACCATCCACTAGCATCACATTGAGTAGTGAATGCTTTGGAAAAGTCACGAAAAACAAGGATAGGGGATGAGGGAAGCAATTCTTTCAACTGATTAAAGCTTTGCTTAGCTATGACATCCCAAAAGAAAGCTTCTTTTTTTAGCCCATCTATGAGAGGTATTGCAATAGTTGCATAATGACGGATAAATCTTTGACAGAAGGAAGATAGACTAAGAAATCCACAAAGAGAAGTGATACTAGTGGATGCAGGCCAGTCTTTAACACATTCTTTGATAAAATGAAGATAAACTAAGAAATCCACAAAGAGAAGTGATATTAGTGTGTGTATACTAGTATTTAATAGATTAAATAAATTAACCCTTCAACTTCTTGGCAAATAGCCTATGATGTCTCAAAATATCAAATACCTTCCTTACATGAGCCAAATGATCCTATAATGACCTACTGTAAAAGTGAATATCATCAAAAAATAGTAGCACAAAACAAAAGAGAAAAGAGTGCAAAATCTTATTCATGAGACTTTCAAAGGTAGCTAGGGCATTTCTCAATTCAAATGGCATTACTAAAACATGATAGAGCCACAATCTATCCTAAAGGAAACCTAAACCTCATCAAACCTCCCTCATATGAATCCAATGATAATTGGACCTTAAATCTATCTTGGTGAAATATTTTTCTTCATTTATCTCATCAAGTAAATTGCCCACCCTAGGGATTGGATACTTGTTCTTTATTGTGGTCTTATTAAGGTCCTTGTAATCAATACACATCCTAAATGATCCATCCTTCTTCTTCACCAAGAAGATTGGAGATGCATAAGGTGAGGAACTAGGCTCTATAAATCCAATCTTCAACAATTCTTTGATCTCTTTGGCAACTTTCTCTCTTTCATACTTGGAGATTCTATAGGGTGATTTAAGGCTTATAATGAGGCTCTAAATTAATTGGATGATCAAGTTCTAGGGAGATAATGCTATGGGTATCTAGAATAGATCATTATACTCTTCCAAAAGAGATTTCACTTCTCACTTTTGACTATTTATTTGGGCTCATCTGATACTTCTTTGTTGAGATGCAAGACAATGATTTGAAAGTATTTTTTTACTTGCTTTGTTGTAATAACCTATTTTGTTATGGATTTCTTCCAAGCGTATGAGCCGTGTACCACTAACAAACTCCATATATGGTTGAGAAAATCCATAACAATTTTGTCTAACTACATTAGCTAATTGTAATCTAACATAATATTAATGGGGCCCATATCTAAAGCAACTAAGTCCATTTTCTGCCCATAATTTTCAGCCAATTGAAGATGCAATTTGGGACACATTTGCTAATTTCCTCATCTCCATTTACCACTGGCACTTTAATGGGCTACTATCTCTATATCCAATATTCATTTGAAGGATACTTCATGATTAGGAAATCCTTTCTTAGGTCTATGCAGAGTATTTACCATCCCCACCATTGGAATCCCCTGTAATATACTCCCTACTTGTTCTTTAAGACAAAATTGTTCAGATGGAGATAGGTTTTAATAAATTGAAAATTAGAAATATATTGCAAAAATATTTTAAATAAAAGAAATATTTTTAGATCAGTAATAATTCAACATAATAGAAAATCTATTTCATCTTCTAGATTCTTGCTTACAACTTTTATGGCTTCTTGCCATTTGCCTAATCTGTTTCTCTCTCCTCTCTTAGTATTCTCTCTCCAGTTTCGCTTTCTTTTGTAGAATTTCTCTCCCTTCCCCATGTCCTTTTCTTACATTCCTATTGTATCCTACATCTTCATGGATGATTGAAAGATTAACCACAAAGATGGAAAATACGTTTGTTGTGAATTTTGCTTGGGGGTATGTCTACTTAAATGTGGATGTTGGTGGTGTGAGAGTGTGATTGGAAAATAGGTCAGCCAAATATTTTTATGCATGTCTAACCCTTGAGGATCTAATTTGTAAATGGTTATGGCAATGTGTAATAAATCTAGGAGATCATACTTTTTGAGTAAGCTTGGAGTGTCTTAAGCTTAAATTTTCTTAGAGTTAGTAGGGGAGTCTAATGAATGAAGCTGAGAGGATAGAGGAGAATGAGCTAAAACAGAGAAAGTGTTCAAAGTTGAGAAAGAGAGAGATAGGGAAACTCCATTTCCTTGAGCCTTCAGGCTCTCAAGCTCATTCCTTCATGTTCCACACACTAAACTGAAAAGCACACACCCTACAAAGATAAAGTGACCTAGTGTAAATGTAGACTAGACAGACTAACTCTAGTCAGGTCACTAACTGACTACTAACCTGACTTATTTAATGTAGTTACATGTAGACAGCTGTACACACTAGTTGTCATAGATGTCAGTCATAGATAAAGACACACTGACGGTGAGCTTGATTTCTAACACTCCCCCTCAAGCTCAAAAACAAAACTCAAATCATCTGCATCACTCCAAGTAGCTATCTAAAGTGAATGAACTTATCTTTACCAAGTGATTTGATAAAGATGTCTGCTACCTGGTCTTCAGTCTTCACATGCTCCAAGTCAATCTGATCTGCTAAAACCATTTCCCTGATGAAATGGTAGTGAACCTCAATGTGTTTTGATCTTGCATGATAAACAGGATTGCTTGCTAACATAACACTACTCAAATTGTCACAGTACAGCTTGACTTTGCTGTCCAAGTGTACTCCCAAGTCATTCAGCAACTTCTGTAACAACTTAGCTTCACAGGCCGCTAAGGCCACACCACGATACTCTGCTTCCGTACTAGACAATGCAACTGTAGGCTGTTTCTTACTCTGCCAAACTGATCATGCTGCTACCCAATCCAAATGCATAGCCGTTGGTTGACCTCCTGTCATACGTGCAACCAGCCCAGTCAGCATCAGTGTACCCCATCAAGTCAAGGGGTTTCCCATATACATAAAACAGCCCATGATCTGTGGTACTCTTTACATATCTCAGAATTCTCCTGACTGCATCCAAGTGTGGTTTGTGAGGCTTCTACATGAACTGACTGATCAGCCCCACAGCATAACTCAAGTCAGGTCTAGTGATCACGAGATAGATCAAGCTGCCTACCATCTGTCTGTACATAGTAACATTCTCAATCTCTGTCCCAACATCAATCTGCAGCTTGACATTCTGCTCCAAAGGCGTATCCATAGGCTTGCAATCAGCCATACCATATTTCTGTAACATGTCATGAGCATACTGCTTTTGTAGCAGCCATATGCCTTAAGGTGTAGAGACAACCTCAATCCCCAAAAAATATTTCAGCTCTCCAAGATCCTTGACCTTAAACTCAGCCTGTAAACATGTCTTTATTTCTGCAATCCCATTTTCATCATCTCCTATAATGATTAAGTCATCAACATAGACAACTAGGAAAACATAGCCACTATCTATCTTCTTCACAAGCAGTCTATGATCAGCATCTCCCAATCGGAAACCATGTTGCTGTAAATAACTGTTGATGCGAGCATTCCATGCTCTGGGTGCCTGTTTCAGCCCATATAATGCCTTTTTCAGCCGACATACATGTGCTGGAAATTCTGGATGTACATAGCCTTCAAGTTGTTCCATGTAAACCTCTTCCTGTAATTCTCCATTGAGAAATGCATTCTTTACATCCATCTGCCATAGTTTCCAGCCTCCCTTTTGCAACCAGCTTGGCCTTATATCTTTCCAATGATCCATCTGATTTACATTTTACCTTATACACCCACTTGCATCCAATAGGTGTTTTGCCCTCAGGCAACTGTACCAAATCCCATGTACCATTTTCAGCCAAAGCTGAATATTCCTCATCCATAGCAGCACGCCAATTCTCATCTGCCAACTGCCTCATCAAACTTACTTGGTTCTCTAAAACCTGTTACTTTCGTCATATAAGCATAATGACGGGCTGAATATCCAGTGTAAGTATACCTGTCAACAGGTCGTCTGACCCTCTCTGATCTCCTGAGCTGTGGCTCACTGTGAGCTTGCCTCTCATGAGGCGGCACATAACGGCTCTGCCTAGCACCTGGCATCATAACAGACGGAATCCCCAATTCACTGTCTAAGCTGTCACTGCTAGATGAATCATAACCTGCAGTGAGTGCACCTATTACATCTTCAAAAACCTTTTCTTTTCCCTTATCTGTTCTCCCCCTCACTGACATATCCGTGTCAGTGGATGCAGTAGTGCGACTCCGTAATCGTCCTGTCCAAGGACTCACTGTAGATGATACATCACCTGTCTGACCACTCATGGAAGTACTCTCTGCAGGAGTATTTTCAGCATGACTCATACTGGGTGAGCCATCAGTAGGCACTGCAACAGGATTCCCATACCAGGATGCTAACTCATCAAATACCACATCTCTGCTTATGAGTGTCTCATGTGTAGAAGGTACATAACACTTATAAGCTTTCCGTTCCTGTGCATATCCTATAAACACACTTTTCACTGCCTTAGGATCCAATTTCTTCCTCTTCTCATCCGGTATATGCACATATGCAATGCTGTCAAATACCTTCAAGTGTGAAATATCAGGTTTATGACCATACAGCCGTTCATACGGAGTGACATCATGAATCCCTGCTGTAGGGGTTCGATTCAGCACATAGATAGTAGTCACCACTGCTTCAGCCCAATAACCATTTGGCAGACATTTTTCATTCAGCATAGCTCTAGCTGACTCCATCAAAACCCTGTTTTTCCTCTCTGCAACACCGTTTTGCTGCGGTGTGTAACTGCATGTGAGCTGTCTTCTGATCCCATGTTTAGCTAGATACCTATCAAAGTAGTTTGAGACATATTCACCTCCTCCATCTGATCTCAAGCATGATATGTAATAGCCCAATTCATTTTCAACATATTTCTTGAAGTCTTTGAATGCATCAAACACATCATCCTTATGCTTCAAAATATAAAGCCAAGTGTATCTGCTAAAATCATCAATAAATGAGACATAATACCATGCACCGCCAAAAGAAGCATTATGTGAAGGACCCCAGATATCAGAGTGCACCAACTGTCCTAGTGCTGTTTTTTACATGTCTCATGAAAGGAAACCGTGCCTGCTTCCCAAACTGACATGCAGGGCATACATGACCAAAATCATTATACTTGAATTTAGGTAATCCAAGTACTACTTCTTTCTACTGCATAGATTTCAGCTTTTGTACATTGACATGTCCAATCCGCTTGTGCCAAATCTCTACATCCCGAATGGCACTCTCATCATGAGCAAACATGGCTGCCTTGAGTCCCGGAATGGTCGCATCCAATGTAAACATCCTGGCATCCCTTTTGCCCTTGGCAATTAACTTGCAACCATTTCCATACTCCTCAATGAAACACCCATCTTTGTTGAACCTCACTTGCAAATTCTGTTCTGCTATTTGACCCACAGACAACAGATTCTTTGTTATGGTTGGTACATGTAATACATCATGCAGGCCTTTCTTCTTGCCATCAGGCATCATAAGAGGAACAATCCCTTTATGCTTTATGTCATGTTGAGTGTCATCCCCAGTACATACATGACCATGTGTACCTGCAACCATCTCATCAAACCACTCTCCATGCGGGGTCATGTGGTTTGATGCTCCAAAGTCAATGTACCATCTGTCATCTCTATCATGTCTTGATGCATTTTTAGATAGATGCTGCATGGCAAAGAGTTTATCAACTGGCTCATCATGAGCACCACTGGAAGATGCATAGTGCCCATGCTGTCTGCCCTTTGCCTTCATATCTCCCTGCTTTTTGTAACAATCCTTTGCAATATGCCCATACCGGCCACAATAATGGCAGTCCTTGTCCCTGTTGGACTGATCAGATGACTGCCATGAAACAGATCCACCACCTCTACCTCGGGTTGATCTCCCCCTGCCTCTAAACCCACCAGATCCACGCTAGCCTTGTGTATTTGCACCATGCCAATTACTCTGCTGCTGCTGCTGTCCATAAGCATTACGAGTGTCACCACGACCTCAAAATGAACCACGACCTCTAGATCCTCTACCACGCTAGCTAGAGTATAACACAGTTTCTCTACTCTGAGATGCACTAGAACCTGTATTCAACCCAAGTTTGACTTCCTCATGCAGCAACAAAGCAACTAGCTCTTCCCAGCTAGGGGGCTCTTCTCTGATAGAAATGGAAGTGTCAAAAGCTTTGTACTCTTTGCCTAAGCCATTCAAGGCAACAGCAATCATATCATCTTCTGATACACTTGAGCCAATAGTAGCAAGTTGATCAGCTATGGTCTTAATCTCCATGGTATACGTCTGGATGCTCTTGCCATTCCTAGACATGTTGTTGAGCTACTGTTTCAACTGGATTTTCCTTGCATGTGTCATGGTTCCATAATTTTTCATCAGTATATCCCAAGCATCCTTCGGAGTCTCACATCCAGTGATTTGAATTACCATAGCATCAGATATACATAAGGAAAACCAATGCAGCACCTTGCATGCTCTTTCATTCCATAGCCTGTAGGCTCTTTTCTGTTCATTTGTTGGATTGTGTGCAGGCAACTCAGGAGCAACTTCATCTCCTGTACATAGATCCTAATAACCTCTGCCAACCAGAAAGTTTTTCATTCTGAATTTCCATAATGCAAAGTTCTTATTATCCAACTTCTCTCCAACTATCTAAGTGATATTGTCAGTCCCATGTGCATTAGCCATGATGCAATAGACTGTCTATCAAGTGCCCGACTCCCTGCAGACCAATAAGTATGACTGACTAAGTTCAGTCCGTAACAGTTTATGACAGTTTTCTGCACTAAATTGCAGAAAAAAACCAGGATATTTCAGCCCACTGACACCCCAAAACAACCCACAAACAAGTGGTCTCAATTGTAGATATAACTGTCAATGCCTAAGCTATGTGTTTGCTTCAGCTTAAGATTCTGTAACCTCACTGCCAGGGTACATAGATGCAGTCTGAAAACTATAAACTGTGAGTAACCAGCAACAATTTCAAGTCCAAAACTGAGTGGTAATCATGTCATACATGTTCCAAAATCTCCCAGGTAGCTGCTAGTACATTTGCAGTCAAGACATGAGCATAAAGGCACAGAACAGTGCATAACCAGCACATACAAGTGTCAACAAATTCAGTTGCAGGTTGCAGTCAACCAAAATTCAGCATAACAAGCTCCAAACCACTTCAAAGTGTCTTCAAACCAAATCATACATTTGCTCCAGTATGACAAGGTCAATGCATGACTATGTAGTGACCATAGACTGTCTGTCTCTAATGAGTAAAGTCATACATTACTTCTGCAATTTGTACTCAGCCAACAAGACAAGATTGCATTTGCTTCAGCTCCCTCAACCAATAAACATTGTGACATACACATGTCAGTACATACATCTCATAGATGTCACCAAATATCACACTATGCTTCAGTAAGGAACAAATGCTTGCTGTCTATATTAAATGACAGTTTTCAGCCTGTCTGAAATGCTCCACATCTGAGTATTTCAATTACAAAAATCAGTTGCAATGGATCACAACAAGTACATATGATCTCCAACATATATTTATGCTCCAAGAGTGCTTTTGGGCTTGTCAGAGAGCTTCCAAAGCTCTTCAATGTGTTGCATATACCATGTATACTGTGTATATAGCAGTGCTACCCTTTTTTTCAGATCTGCCCACTCTGATCTCAGCTCATGTCAGAGCTTAAGGTCAAGCATTTGCCTCTTGCCATCTTAAAAACACTTCATACCTATCATAACCAAGCATTTGATGACCAAATGCACCAGCATTTGATGAAGTGCAGCCCAACAACTGAGAGCAGGAAACATGCACAGTTCACGCAGATCTGTCCTCTGCTCCAGCAGCTCGATTTGCTGAGTTTGATGCTGTGGAGCACACACTAGTGCTCAATACCCCCTTCACAAGGCTCTGAACAAGCCACAACCTGCAGCTTGACCCATAGAGTAGGTAATCACTCAATGCATACCTTCAGCTTACAATGGCATTCAGCCTGTTTTAGAAAATGACACAAGTCTTCAACTGTAGATCATCTTCACTCCCTCTTGCTCCAAGAGGTCTACCAAGTAAGGCTCTGATACCATGTTCAAAGTTTAGAAAGAGAGAGACAGGGAAACTCCATTTCCTTGAGCCTTCAGGCTCTCAAGCTCATTCCTTCATGTTCCACACACTAAACTGAAAAGCACACACCCTACAAAGATAAAGTGACCTAGTGTAAATGTAGACTAGACAGACTAACTCTAGTCAGGTCACTAACTGACTACTAACCCGACTTATTTAATGTAGTCACATGTAGACAACTGTACACACTAGCTGTCATAGATGTCAGTCATAGATAAAGACACACTGACGGTGAGCTTGATTTCTAACAGAAAGAAAAGAAGAAGAAGAAGAAGAAAGACTAGAAGAGGAGAGAGAAAGATACGAAAGAGGGGAGAAAGAAGCAAAAAGCCATGGAAGCTAGAGATGAAGGTGAAGAGTTACTTCTTGATAATATCTAGATGCCTTAAACTAGGTTGGTCTCTTACACCTTATATATCCCAATCAGTGTGACTAGGTGTCTAACCCCTAGTTCCCGTGTATCCCGCTCATTGCATTCTATCCCCACCCTAAAAGTTTTTACCCTAAAAAATATAAGAAAATTGGAGGGATTCAAAAGAGAGGCTAAGGAGTGGGGTGCAAAGTACTACTTTGATCCACATTACAATGAAAAGGGGTGGGTGAATATTATGGATAGCATGATGTCCACTACAGGCTTGTGGAGTAAATTTTCTGTAACTTTTGATAGGCTACTCCAAATGGGGCATGCCACATGTCAAAACGAAGCTTATGATGCGTAATTTTAGCCCATGTAGGAAGCACATGGCTATGATTTTGGTAGATATAAAACTATTCTAAAAGAATGTGTAGTCTACATGTAGGGTGTAGTCAAAAGGGGACATAACTTGCTAGTCTTCAGCCTATTGGGCATCTTGGAGGTAAGGAAATTCATTCACAATAGTGGATGGGTACTAGGAGGCTTCTTCCAAGGGTAGGCCTTAAAAATTGATGAGGTATTCCTTAATGGATCAATATCTCAAGTGTTTCTCTTGTTGCCCAATGATTGCCTCAGGGATATACTAAATGTTACCTTCTTCATCTATGGGAGAAAACTCATCCATATAGTCCACTGAGGTTCCAAAGAAGGGCTTCAATTGTGGCTAACATGAAACACATGGTGAATCTTGGTGGTACGGGAAAGCTCTAATCAATAAGCCAAGTCACCAACTCTCTTGAGGATTCAGTAGAGGCCATAGAAATGGTGAACCAACTTGTTACTACTGTCTTCTTTGAGAGTGGAATAATGGGACTTAGGCACTTTCAAGAGGACCAACTCTTCCTCTTGGAATTTCAAATGCATTCTTTTCTCATCAGTGTAAAGCTTCATGTGGGTTTGTGCCTTTTCAAGATTCACTTTGCATTGTTGAAGCAAGGCTTGCATGCGATCCAACTCAACTTTACTCTGAGGGTTAGTCTTATAATTGAACAAGATTTTAGGGAGGGGAACCTTATATGCATATAATACCTCAAAAGGGGAAACCCCAATGCTAGAGTGGGTGGAGTTGTCATTAAAACCCAACTAAATGGAGCCATATATCCCAACTTTGTTGTACATCATGGAAGAAGTACCATAGATATGTCTCAAGCCATTTATTTACCCTTTCTATCTAGCCATCTATTTATGGGTGGTATGCAGTGGATCGAGCAAGCTTGTTGCCCATAGATGTATACTCTATAAACTAAGTGGCCACATGAGAGATTGTGTATTGGGTTCTAGTGGGGATAAAGTAGGCATCCTTGGTGAGGCAATCAACTACCACATATATATTGTTCCATCCTTTCTTGGTAATGGGAAGGACAATGATGAAGTCCATGGTAATATGTCCTTTGCATCATTCTCCTTGTCAATTTCTCAATTGGGTGCAAGATATGAGTTCTTCTTACTTCCTCTCTAAGTGATTTGAGCCATGGGGTGAGCAATTGATTTATCATTCCTATATGAGTATCCTTTGAAGTGAGTGTTATATTCTTCTTCACCACGAACTTAACCGTTCTCCATCAACAACAATACCTCCCTAGGTAGTGCTACATGGTCTCTCCCATGCTGGATGCACTCTATGGCAAGCCATGGTACCTCCTACAGATGACTTTGACTCACAGCGCATTGACGATGGTCCACATTGACTAACTGAATGGGCCACATGTTTCTAACCCTACCTCTTATGTTTATTTATATATGTGTCATGTCTTAACTATGGGGATACAAGGGTGCGGGTCACGATCAATTGCTAGGCCCCAACCAATTAGACAAATCGATCCGTTAAGGTTTTAAGTGTGGGGATGCGTCCCTTTGCATCTCGTTTGCATATATTCACGAACACACTGTTATCTTATCTTTAAACATTATCATGTTTTATCTATGCCTTGTTGAGGTCCCTTTTTTCACCCAACCATCCTCGTTCCCAAGGTCTTTCCTTACCCCTTTCACCTTTTTCCTTATTTTACTGATCTTCCATGGAAACACACCTTACATTCACCAAAATTTCAATCTAACTATAAAACCCTTTTTATTCCTTTGAACTTGACACTTTTCCTTTTTACTACCCTGTTCCAAGCTACAATTCCTCAATTATTAATTTTTGAGGAATTTTACGTGAATTGGATGTATTTACATGTGCAAACTATCTTCGTCGCCCCAAATCTAAAGTTTCACATGATAACACTATTTTTCCCCTTCTCTTGAATACTTTTCATTTATAAACATGTCTGTTTGATGCATGGATTGGCCGTTATTCATTTTTGCAAGTTTACAAGTATTTTCTCATGCATCTTTTACTATTTTTTCATTTGAACACACTCTTTTCTCGTCGAAATGGTATCTCCCTTGGATAGCCTTGAACCCTTGTCAAACCAGACAATTTTTCTTTTTTCTCCCCTTCATTTTGGCCCAATAATTTCGTGTTGTTAAATTTTCATTGTATTTGTCTATACATTTTTTTATATTTTTTCATATAAACATGCCTTTCTTACATTGGAATCGTTTTTTACCCTAACACTCCTATCAAACACCGCTCCCTTGCCATTTTTCCTTTTTGATGTCCCTTGTTTTGATTGTTAGATTGTCTCGAATTAATTTTTGTTCCGATTTCCATAAGCATTTTTGTCATTTTTTCCATGTAAATGTCCCCATTGGGATGCATGTTTTGACTTGATGGCCATGTCCATCTTCTCAACCTAGACATTTTTCCTTTTCATTGCATTTCATTTCAACCAATGGATTTTCTATTATTAATTACCGATTCCATTTTTTAGTGCATTTTTTCTATTTTTCCATGCAAACACATGTTTCTCCTACTGAACATCTCGTTGCTATTGTCTATACTGTTCCTCATGTCGCCTTGCCCACTTTTCCTTTTCACTACATGTCAATCCGAGGCTCAGATCTTTTCGAAATAAAATTTTCGTAATTTTTTTGTCTTGTCGCATCTACATGTCCATGTGAACGCCTACTTTTTGTCTTGAATCGCATGTCATCATGACCATCATCTAACGACTGACCCACCCATCCTCTTGTGCCGATCATTCTCATTGCGACGAATTTTTTTACCGTTGGCCCGTGCTTTTGTTCGGGACAAGGGGCAACCACTATGCTTATTATTATTATTATTATTATTATTATTTGCAAGCCCTCCATTAATTTATTTTCTTCAAACACACCAACAAACAAATAAAGGAATAAAATTCCCTTACCTCTTACCCATTCCAATCCCCGCTCTCCTTTCTTCTTCTTCTTCTTCTTCTTCTTCTTCTTCTTCTTCTCCTCTCCTCCTCCTCCTCCTCCTCCTCCTCCTCCTCCTCCTCCTCCTCCTCCTCCTCCTCCTCCCTCCCTCCCTCCCTCCCTCCCTCCCTCCCTCCCTCTCTCTCTCTCTCTCTCTCTCTCTCTCTCGTTCTTTCTCTCTCTCTTCCCTCTCTTCTCCCCCCCAATTCTTTATGCCTCCTCCTCCCACCATTGTGTCCCCTCCTACCCTTACCCCCCTCACCACCCACACACCCTCCCCCTCTACTCCCCTTCCTCTTCTCCCTCCTCCCCCTCACCCACCATGCATTCCCCCTCTCCACCCTCCCTCTCTTCTTCCTCAGCCTCCAACCCATTCGACTAGCTCACAAAGGGGGGGACCAGCGTCCCTAAAGCCACCGCAACCCTAGCAATGTCGATAGCCACCACTCGGCATGCCACCCTCGACCATCCCTTCGCCTCCCTGATGTCCCTTCACCTCCATGATTTCCTTTGCATCCCCTGCCTTCGTACCCCCCTTTTCCATGTCCCTTGCCCCACCTGCCCCCTATTTGCCCACCCACCAATTTTCCCCATCCCCCCCCATAAATACCAAACAAAATTTTCATGTTCCCCCATATAGCAAAAACAACATGTCTTTTGTTTTTAGTTTGTTTACCGTCGTTCATGCCGCGGGATTTTCTCTTAGCTCTAGGTGTGTTCCTTTAACTACTATTCATGCACGAGGATGTGTCTAGGGTCTCTATCGTGCTGTCGAGGTGTTGCTTTTGTTCACAAATAGTGTTGGGAATCCCGATACATGCATTTTTTGTAATTTTAAATTGTTAGAATAATAAAAACAAAAAAATTCAAATAAAAACATAAAAATTCAAATAAAATAAAAAATTTCCAAAAAATCACCAATATTTTTGTTCACAAATTTCCAGCTAAAAATTTTAAATAAAATATAAATAAAATTGTAAAACCTAATAAAAACCTAAAAATTTTATTAAAATTTTCTAAATTTTTAAAAAATAGTTGAAAATTTTCTTAAAATTTGAAAAATTTGAGAAAATTCTCATGACTCATTTGTAAATTTTTTATTGTTGTTTGCACCATCATAAACCTTTCAAATCCATTAAAAATACACAAAAATTTAAAAAATATCTCTAAAAATAAAAAATTAAATCTAAAAAATAATCACTTTTCATGTGTCAATTTAGATTAGGGTGCATTCACACACCCTACATGTATTTTTTATTTTTATTTTCTTTTTTGATTAATATATCATAACCACATTTAATGGTTAGAATAAACCAGTTGATCACTTTTTCCACACACATCTGTGCTCAAAACACACCAATTCAATTGAAATAAAATCAACCCGTCATTCACATTGCATGCGCTTCATGTGCTAAACATGCACAATTTTTAATTGATAATAAAATGAACTAGCTATCACTCTTGCACTTGCTGGCAAAAAAGTGCTAGACGCATAATAATTGATTTAAAAATGAACATGTATTTAGAGACCCATGAAGTTGGGATCAAAGTCTGGGTTCTTTCAATGCATTGTAAAATTTAATATTTTTTCTTAAAGGATAAAATGAGCCCTAGTTTTTTAAAAGGTTAATCGCCTAATAAAAACTTCACCCATTGTTAATGATTGGTAGAATCTACCTATCATTAAATCTAGATCCATCTTCATTGCACATCTCTCATCTAATCAATGAATGTGATATGTGGGAAAAAGGGAGACACAATCGATTACTCACTCCATGTTGATAGGTTTTAGTCTGGTGTCCTGGTTTAGTTGTATCCAGAGAATGGTGTAGTTTGTGGTATTTATTTTTCTTTGATAGTCACGTTGATGTGGTTTGTGATATAGTATGTATATTTCTTTTTATTTTATTGTTGGATACGTGGATTTAGGTGCTTATTTGTTGCATTGCATGAAGCTATTGGCCACACGTGTGGATTGGTCATGCTGAATTTTTTCGAGCATGTGGTTTGCTTGGGGTGATCTTCTATGTTGTGAATGAACTAATCCTCTATCAAGATCTTATTGGTTTTTTTTAATTTCACTATTTTGCAGGTCTCCTATGTATCTATTTGTGGTGTGTGTTTTTTAAAAATATGAATGGCACCCTAAACTCCTCCTCTAATCCAATATGTTTCATTAGTCAATCAGGATTATTCTCAATTGATGGAATTGAACCTTATTACCAATGCCGAGCTCTCCGAGATTGTGGTTCTCTAGCTTGTGTGTAGCAATTGTACTTTTCTTTTCATGGGGAGATGCAAGATTCCAAGGAGGAGTTACATAAGGCTAACACTGAGCTTGCCTTAGCTAAGGAAACTCATTTCGATCTTTTCAAGCAGATAGAGTCACTAACTAAGTTGCTAGAAGCCTAGAAGGTGGAAATCTCCTCTTTGTAGGCTTAGTTGACTAAAGCAAAGGCTTAAGTAGCTACTACCCAATGAAGATAAAAATCATCTTTTTCAAGATACCCAAGAGCTTAATGATTTAATTTCTACCCAAACAATGGAGTTAGAATTAGCCAATTGTACTATTGAGCATCAAAATACCAAGATTGAGGAGTTAAAAGAACAATTGGCTCAGCTATGCTCTATTCCTTCAAGTCCAAATGTACCATCAATGCCATCTTTATTAGATAAATGGACTTGGCTACTCCTCAATGTCAAGCAACTTTGTGTCCTTTGTTTGAAGCTAAAGTGAAATGACTTCAGTCTCTAGAATGGATCTTTATGGTCTTATTTTGAGCAGTTTTCTATAGTATATCCCGCCAGGCCATTCCTTGTTTATGCATTATCAAACAACAAAATCCGCCCTTTTACATGAAGCTGTCCACTATGGATTTGCATCCTCAAGAGGATAGATAGGGTGGTGCTTGGTCTTCAAATCTTTTAGCAAAAGTTGCGATAATGGTTTTTGTGGATTTAGCCATACCAGACACCATGCTCATATCTTATATGTACCTTTGAGATGATCTCTTGATTCCCAATGATGAGGATATATCTTGGTATGTGAGGGATGTCATCCTATAAGTTGCTCTTTATGTTTGACACTTGGATTTGCAAATAAATGAGATTTTTCAAGCCTATCCTTCCAAAATGGATGCATGTCCTAAGGTGTCTTGGCATTCCATGATTGAGTCTGTGGTATTGAGTTAGAGACAATTGAAAGCTCTTGCATGATTACAAACTACTAACCAACCGAGGGAGGACCTTTTAGCCCATATTTCTAATCAATTCCCTTTCTATACCTCCTTCTTTGAAGCTTATTATTGCTGCTTTGTTCTAAGTTCATTAGTGCATTTCCTTGCTTATTATTAATAGATAGCCCACAGATTGGATTCTTATCTATCCATAATTAAAATGACTCCCCATGTTATTTCTCCTCTTCTTTTTCAACCACGAGGTGCTTCTCAAATTCCTATCTTTACTCATTGCCCATTTATTTTCAATTGTGTTTTCTCTCCTACCCCTACTTTTCCTACACCATCTATCGCACTCCTTTTCACTTTTCTAGTCTATTTTCTTAACCTCTTTATTATTCAATTTAATTATATTACATGTATCTCCATATTTAACCCTTTTTTCTTTTATGATTTTGCTTATCCATCCCTTCATCCTTTTATGTTGGTTCCTCTTCCTCCATCCACCTCTTTTATTTCTAGCCCCCCTCAGTTGGTTAGTAGACCGCTCTAGTTTTAATCTACAAATACAAAGACGAAGAGGGTGGAGCTAGACTGATTCATAGACAAGATCTTAGATTGATTGGCTTGTGATTCCAAGGGATTAGCAGACTTCTATTCAAGCTTATCAAAATTATTTGCAATTTGTCCAAGTCCATCATCAGTCTATTGATCCTTAAGTTAGATTAACTACTCATTTTGCTTGGTACCTAGTGTACATGTATTGACACTCTCATAATGATCAGAAGTAGGTTTCAAATTTATGCTTGAATATCAATGTGGATATCGATCCCCCTCAATTAGATATCTTGTATTTCAATCAAATATCTTATCCTTATGGAGAGGATGTGTTGTTTGCAATTCTTTCAAAATCCTCCCAAGATATTTATAGATGAATCCCTTTCTATGGATGGGTTCTAAAATCATTAGGCCTTTAAAAGACAACATCTTCATTAATGATTTATTTTCATAATGTAATTGGTGGACTAAGCTTTAATGGAATCTTTCTTTTTCATTTTCCTTTATTGGGGCGTCATTCCAATTTTTTGTGTTTCGTGTTAGTGTGTGGGTGCGTTTGATTTGTGTTTATGTGGAGATATGGTTTGAGAAAGTAGAAAAGATTTGAAGTTGTTGATTTATGGATTTGGCTAAATTTTTGAAGACTTGCAATGGAATGGAAGAACTTCTTATATCCTTTACTAATTTGTTTAGGTTATATTTTACAAACTAAGGATTGGTTTATCCTTCAAGGTGTTTTCCTTTCATCAATCTATTTAATAGATCTAGGTTATTTTGGAGATTGATGGACTCGAGATGTGTTTGTGGATATTGATTATTTGATTGATGTTCGTGAAAGCAATGTTGAGCTAGTTTTTGGACTTAGTATTCTTCCTTATTCTAAGGTTGTGAGGACGCTCCCTAATTGTGTGGTCTGACTTTTTAAGACTGATTTTTAATGTTTTCGTCATCTGAATGGTTGATTTTGAGGATTTATTGATTGATTTTGAATATATTGGAAGTATTTTGAAATGTTTTGGGATGGGTTGAGTATGTTTGAAAAGGTCATGATGGTTTTTGGTTGAAATATAATGTTCTGATAGGTTCTGTAATGTGTTGTTTGGTTTTGATAGGGTTTGTTTTGATCTATTTTATGTCTATTTGTGAGGTTAGAATTGTGAATATCATAAGGAATGATTGAGAGTGTGGCCTCTATTTTCTTCTGTATCCATTATGATGGATGGATGTTTAGCTTGGAGAATGTTTTGCAATCGTGGAAGAGGAAGAATGCAAGCTTCAAGAAGCTGAAGAAGTACTTGAAGAAGACTTGAAGTGAAGAGTACAATGAGTGACAATAGTGAGCTCTCAAGGGACACTGTAGTGGCTCTGGTGACTCTTCATATTAGACATATCTCTTGGGAGAGGTATTCATGACCAAGAGAGGATTATTGAGAGTAGAATATTATAATTCCAATGTACTATTGAGAGAGAGCATATGTGAGAAAGATAGAGCATGAGAGATCGCCAACTTTCTATGAGAAACCTTGTATCTACATGAGGGAGACGATCAAGACTATGAAGATGATGAAAGATGAATACTATGTGATGAATTTCATTCAAAATTGATCTTTCTTTTGTGTCGTTATAGTTCTTTGATGGTTTCTATGAAGAATATGAAGAATGTGTTGAAGATTTGTTGTGATAAATCTATGGGCAAGTGTGAAAGTGATAGTGTAGTACCTCACTATGAAGAATCACCATATTAGCTCTTGTGCCTCTTCAGATCAATCATACCTCTTGGAGAGTGTCCCCACAAACAAATGAGGATTATGAAGTGTTATTCTATTGTTATACATTCTATCATTGAATGAGAGTATGTGGGAGAGAGATCTTACATGAGAGAACCAAATTTTGAAAAAATCATTGAGACTATTAGAGAAGAAGGATATGGATTCTTTATGGAAGCTTTGATATGAGTTCTATATGATTCTTTATAATAAGTTGTGAAGAAGATATGTTTAGTGTAGAATTAATAATAATACATTGTCACACTAACATAGGTATAAAAGGGAAAGATATATAAATTTTCACATCTTTTTTGGAACATTAATGCAATACTATCTCTTACCTTACCTCCTTCTTTATAGCTTCTATGGCTTCTCTCATTTTCTAGTCTTTCTCTCTCCTCATCACTCTCTTTCTCTCTCTTTTGCAATTCTCTCTCTCTCCAGTTCTCTCCTTGACAAGTGGTATCAGAGCATTGGTCTTTGATCCATTTTCTCCTCTTTTTTTTCATATTTAGTCCTAATTTTCATCATAAAAACCAATTTTGGCAAACAAGTACGACATAGGTACAAGATATGGACAGTAACTAGCAGTAACTTGGAAAACATCTACAGTTGGAAGTAGCCAATTGTGGAGATATTTGAAGATGGAAGGGAGAGATATGGCAATGGATGACAAAATACAAGGTCTTCATCAAATTTTCATGCAAGTTTTGGAGGTAATTGGTAAAATAAGGACTAATTGCCTAGGAGAAGACTTAAACCTTAGTTACTTTTTGGAGTAGTGCTTTCTTCTCCTTCTCTTTCAAGCATTTGGCTAAATCTTCCATGGTCGCTACCAAGAAATGTAATATCCTTCTCTCCAATGACCTTTTGTTCTTGTCTAACCATGGGCAATGATTCTTCAACCTTTGAGCATCAAATAGAGCACCATAGTGTGAGAAGTGATGAAGCACAAGCATTAGGGAGCAAACCAAAAAATGTGCCAAATTTTACATCGAATTTCTAGTACTCTCTATCTTGTCCATAGCATGCAAAAATCACTTGCCTTTAGATTGGTTATCATTTGGACCATTACTTAGCATCGTACTCAACTGGAAGCAAGAATAAGCCTCGAAAGTCACTGATCTTCAGTTCTTCTCTCTCTAATCCTAATACATAGTAGGGCAACCATAGCTTTAGACCGAGAAGCTTCAATTTCTTCAATATTTGACTCTTCTTGACCTTCAAAGCTTTTTAACCATCATTTTGGAGTAGGATAGACTTCAAGATTGAAGGCATTGCAATGATTTCAGTATATTGATTTTGGAAGCTTATTGATTGATTCATGGCCATATCTACTAGTTCCCTTTTAGGTTTGTGCTAGAGTGGCAAAATCATCCAATGTATGCTCATTGCAAGTTGCCACCAATTCTAAGAATGACCCTCTTTTGATGGCTAGCTCTATGAGCTCCTTTTTTATTTGCTAGACCAAAAACGAGGTTGGAGAGCTAGCCATTACTAAGTGGGTTGCACTTAGAATTGATAGTCTAAAAATTGGTGATCCTTCTCCATGTGATCATGTTGGCTTGGTGCGATCAATCATGTATTACAACTGTCCTTCACTCATGCAATGAGTCTAGCATGCTGACTAGGTAACATCATATGATTCTACATTGGCTCATATTAAGGACCTTGTATAAGGGTTGTTTTTACACTTGCCAGGATGCGTCAAACCTTGTAAGTGTTGTTGCTCATATAGACATCAACCAGGTGACTCATATGCTTGTACAAGTCATTGCTCCTACGATCATAAGTTTCCATGCTCCCATCAACATCAACTCATGTAGACATTGTCACTTGCATGCTACTCTTATTATTTGTATGCTCGTGATGCAACTAATAGACAAGGTGTCATAGTAATAGCTCAAACTCAAGAGGGCTTGTGCTCACTCTTAAGAGTGGGTTGTTGTCAAGTTACACACACACACACACAACTTAATAGGACGTTTGGACACACTCCTATTGTTTCAAGAGCTTCAACCTCAAGCTTGGTGACTATCTCTCAACTACTCTCTCGCACACAAACTCACGATTCATTGTATTGAATGCATTATGCAAGACCTCTACATAGAAGATTGCGCATAGCACACTCCATGATCCAAGGCACACCTCTTTAGACCCCCAAGCCCTCTATGGCCTTCATTACATCAAAGGTAGCATGGTAAGGCATTGAGAGAGTATGAGAATGGATGGAGGCTTCACCTTATTGGTCCCTCACCCTCACTCTCACTCTCTTGCTCTCAATTCGCCTCTCTCTCAATATCACACTCACATGATGAAAAACAATGACTAACGCCACCCAATACGCCCATTAGCAAATGCATTGTAGCTCAAAGATAAATATCAACCATGATGTCTCAATCAAACTGAAAGTTTAGGTAGCTAGGAGGATATCGTATGCATTACCATCCACTGTGATCTCTGTCAATCGCAAGCTAACTGCACCTACAGCACGGGACCGCATGGGGACTCTGATTATATCCTGTGGAATCGGATACAAATCGCCAAACCCGAGCACACCGTCTCCGCCATTCGCAGGGGGCAAGCAGAAGAATACGTTCTTGTCTTCGAGCTCCCTGGCAAAGGCTGTGAGTCTGTAATCTTGGTATCCCAATCCAAATACGGCCTTGGAATACTGCCGCGGTGGGTTCTCCAACACGCAACCAAAGAGGAGGCCATCTCCTGAAACAATCAATCGGGCTTACTTGATGGAGAAATTGGCATCATGATGGGTTATGCTTCGACTATCTTCACCAAATATTTAAGAGGTATGTCAATCTAATTTTAATCTCTCATCTTAATCCACTTTGAGCTTAATCCTTTTGTTCGAGAGATTAAGGTTTCATAGGCGTTACTTGTTCAATCCCTCATTGTATGCATGTGTCCACTAAAAAAACCAATATTCCATTCTCCCCCTAATGCACCATAACTAATCCTAAATCAATTGTATTTGCTGACATTAACCCCCCTCTTTATCTTGTGTTCCTTGGATTAATCTCAAGTGAGTAATATGATAAAACTTCAAGTAGAGGAAGACAAAGATGGAGCAAGCAGAGGTTAGGACCTACATGAAATTCTCCTCTTCATTATTCTCCAACCATTTCACGCTTGCAAAGGTAATACTCTAAGTGCACTCTTGAAATACTCAATCTTATATTTACCTAATGCTTTGATAAAGATATCAACAACTTGGTCATTTGTTTTGACATGGACCAAATCAACCTCTCCATCAATGGCCTTCTCTCTAATGAAGTGATAGTACACTTCTATGTGTTTTGTCTTGGAATGGTAGACTAGGTCCTTTGCAAACATAATGTTGCTAATGTTGTCACAATATATGATGAGTCCATTATCAATTTCAATCCTCATGTCACATAAAACCAATCTCAGCCATGTCTCCTCACATGTTGCCAATGCAATACCTCCATACTCAGCTTCTGTACGCCCAATCTGCATCAGTATATCCAAACAAGGCAGGCTTTATTCCCTTCTCATAGAATAAGCCAAATCCAACTATCTTCTGCACATACCTTAGAACTCTCCTCAATGCATCCAAATGTGATTTACATGGTGTTTGCATAAATTGGCTGATCAATCCAACAGCATAACTCAAATATGAACTTGTAATGGTTAAGTAGATAAGACTACCAACCATCTTTCTAAACATACTCACATGTTACAAATATTGCCCATCATCAATCATTTTGATGTTCTAATCCAAGGGAGTATCCACTGATTTACATCCTATCATGCCATACCTTTTTAACATCTCCAAAGAATATTGTCTTTGTACCAACCAAATACCATGAGGGGTATCAACGATCTCAATGCCCAAAAAATATCTCAAATTCCTTATGAAGACCATGCTTAACTTTAGCAATCTCCCTCTCAAGTGTACCTGTAATAATGAGGTCATCAATATAGATGACAACCACAATCATGCCATCCTTTGTATGTCTCACATAGAGTGAGTAATTAGCCATACTCCGATGAAATCCCATGCTACACAAGAATTTGCTAATCCTCTCACATCAAGCTCTTGGTGCTTGCTTCAGTCCATACAATGCCTTCTTCAACTTGCATATATAATGCTGGTATTTAGGATTCACATACCCTTTAGACTGATCCATATACACTTCCTCTTCTAAATTCCCATTCAAGAATGCATTTTTCACATCCATTTGATACAATTTCCAACCATATATAGAAGCCAAAGCAATCATTGATCTCAGTGTAGTCATCTTTGCCATTAGACTGAATGTCTCCTCATAATCCAATCCATATGTTTGTGCATAACCCTTTGCAACTAGCCTTGCTTTATAACTTTCTAGAGAACCATCCAATTTGCACTTGACTTTGTATACCCATTTGCAACCAATTGATTTATTTCCATGAGGTAACTACACTAAATTCCAAGTCTTGTTTTTCTTCAATGCATCCATCTCCTTATCCATAGCTTGTCTCCATTATTTGCTTTCCACTGTTTCTTCAAAGTAAGTAGGTTCCACATTTTGTACATAAGAAACCATATGAGTATAATGCATCTTCATGAACCCATTATATGCCAATCTATCAATAGGATATCTAACCTTTTCAAATCTCCTCAACTGAGGTGCACTACTTGGTGTCTCAATTGCTCTTGCATGTGGTGGCACATATT
This sequence comes from Lygodium microphyllum, assembly GCF_053477565.2. Taxonomy (NCBI): domain Eukaryota; kingdom Viridiplantae; phylum Streptophyta; class Polypodiopsida; order Schizaeales; family Lygodiaceae; genus Lygodium; species Lygodium microphyllum. The sequence goes on along the minus strand of NC_141160.1, from coordinate 40,923,736 downwards.
TTCCTACACTTCTAGTACCCAGAGTTTTTACATGAGGAATGCCATACTCATCATTGATAGATTCATCCTCTAAACTTTCAACAATGGGCCTCTTGCCTTTTGCATTTTTCGCACTTTTTTGTGAACTCCTCAACTTGCCACTCCATGGACTATAACTGCCACTACTTTTTGCATTCTCCTGAGGTCCAGATATATCTTCTAAGTGCTGATTTCCAAGCTTACCATTTGCTCAAACTTCCTTCCCATGAGCATCATCATCACTACTCTCATAAGAATCCAAGTCCATTGCAATCTTGGGCTTGTACCATGATTCATACTCATTGAATTAGACATCCCTGCTAATGTAAGCTTCCTTAGTCACTAGATCATAGCATTTGCAACCCTTATTCTCATCAGGATATCCAAGAAGGATGTATTTTATAGCCTTTGGTCCCATCTTCTTCCTCAAATCATCAAGAACATGAACATAACAAACACATCCAAAAACCTTGGAGTAAGTAATAGTGGGTGTCTTGCCATACATCTTTTCATATGGTGATACATGATGAGTCAATGCTGTAGGTGTTATGTTTATGATATATACAGTAGTATGCATTGCCTCTGCCCAATATGTCAATGGCATATTCATTTGGTTCATCATTGCCCTACAATCTCTGCACTGATACAAGTTTTTCTTTCTACCACACCATTTTGCTGAAGTGTGTACTTGCATGTCACCTATCTTTTGATTCCATGATTTCTCAAAAAATCTGAAATTTCATATAACATGTACTCTCCTCCTTTATCAGACCTCAAGCATTTTATGTAACAACCAAACTATTTTTCAACCATAGATTTAAACTCCAAAATTTTTTCAAAGGCTTTACTTTTATGATGCATGAAATACACCCAAGTCATTATGCTAAAGTCATCAATAAAGGTGATATAAAACTTGCATCTCCCACTCAATGAAACATTCTGATATGGACCCCAAATTTTAAAATGCACCATTCCCAAAGGATAACTGCTGATTCTCCCCCTCTTTGGAAATGGTAATCTAGCTTGCTTGTCAAATTGGCAAGCCTCAGATACATGATCACAATTAATATAACCAAATTGAGGCTGTTTACCGTGTTTATTGCAGCACAGAGGAGTGGGAAAATGAAAAAAAGGAAACAGCAAAAAAGGCGTAGGATAAAAGCAGAAAAAGGCGCCTTGACCGGTAACCAGACCCTGAAAAATTTAAATGTTTGGGCACGACCCTCAGAAAGTCTCAGTGTCACCCCGAGACAACAAAAGAGTAAAAGGTGCACCATTAAATGTGGAAGCACTCCCGAATCCTTGTAAAAGAGCACGAGGCTCGCTCCTGTGCAAATTGTACGCATTAGTTGGGAATAGGATAAATTAGAATGGTGGGAAATGGGAAAAGGGGCCTAGGCTACGGCTGACCATGTAAAAAAGGGAAAAAGGGGATGACCGCCCAAAAGGGGTTTAGGGTTTTGTATATAAAGTTGAAAAGTGAATGAGAAGCTCATTCTTTGGGTGTGTGGCAAAAGGAGTCTTCTTCTTCCTCTCTTCTTCTCTCCTTCTTGCTTGTGTGTGCTCTTGAGAGAGGGAGTGTGAGAGTGTGAGGGAGTGAGTGTGTGGGAGTGAGGGATCAAGAGGGTGAAGCTCTTCACCATCTTCTCTTCTCTTCTTCTCTTCTCTTTTCTTGTGCGCGTGGCTATGGAGGATGGAGCTTGGAGATGGAGGAGGCTTGAGGATGCTTGAGCTAGCATCGAGAATCGTGGAGCTACCGAGGTGTGCAAGAGAGAAGGCTACTCACATTGGCATCAAGGTAAGCTCACTACACTCGTAGGATCGACGGCGTGTTGGCTAGGTGAGAGATAGCCATTAGAGCTCGCTTGAAACGCTTGAAACAATAAGCGGTCTGTGGGTCTTGGCGGTTGAGCGAAAGCTCCCACTTTTTGGTTCCGTTTTTTCGGGACCAACGGATTCAAGCTTGAGCACTTGCGCGCCTCATAACGAGCATCGAAGTAGGGGATTCATCCCCGAAACGGAGCTTAAGATAGGTAGGAAGTTGGGTGTTTTGATCTTCAAAACAAGTAAGTATTTTGGAATATTTTGATTGTTTGATGTGATTGGAAAGCATGGAGAATCTATTTCAGTTTTTTTGCCTTCGATTTTTGTTGCATTTAGTGTAGGTTAGAATTAGAAAATCGAACCGGAGAAGGGTAGGGTTTACTGTTTCAAAACAGGGCAAAACAGGGAAAAAATCGTGCAAAAATGGGTAAAATGCTCACTAGTGATGCCTAAGATCGGCAAGTGAGTGATTGGGGGCATCACCACCATACTTGGGAAGGGATATAAGAGCCAGGAGGCCAAGGGAGAGCTCATTTGTGCCATTTCAGTGAGAGAGAGAGAGAGAGAGAGAGAGATAGAGAGCTCCAACCCGCATCGATTCGATCGCATCACCGATACACTTACCGGCCCGTTCAGGTATATGAATCTCTCCCTCTACTCCCCTAGATAGGATCTGGAAGTGCATGGCCATGGTGCTGTCCTACATCTGGTGAATCGATCAAAATCATGTTCGCGCGGGTTATGTGCGCTGCATTCGGCCCGTCCGAGTGGCCTTTCTTGGGCCAGGTCCCAGAATCGGCCTTCGGCCCTTGTCACTCGGCCCACTCGGCCCTCGGAACGTCCGAGGCAAACCGTCTGAGTCAACCCATTCGGCCGTCCGAGTCAAATTTTTTTGCCATGTGGCACATTCGGCCTCGGCCCGTCCGAACAACCCGTCCGAGCCTCAAATTTAGCCCTCGGCCCAAGTGCCATTCGGCCCGTCTGAGTCACCTTGTCCGAATTTGCTATTTGGTCCGTCCAAATCAAAATCGTCCGAGTCTAACCCTGAAATTCGACCCTTGGCCCTGTGCCTCGGCCCGTCCGAGTGACCTACTCAGACCCTACAATTCGGACCAGTTGGTCCGAGTGCAAGTTTTTATCAAATTTTTCAAAAATTTGACCTAACCCGGCAAATACGCAGCAGCACAAATTGTCGAAATCCTTCGGGCACTCAGAACTTGATTCTGGCATACGTAATAGGAGAAATCGTGATGCGGAACCGCTTGGCAGCTAGAAGTGGGCAGTTGCGAGACCCAAGGACTTAGATTCTAATCGCTGAGCTGTAAAACTTGATTGACCAAAAACAAACAAGGCGACATATGGAAAAACCCTAAACCCTTACAAAACGGCCAGAAAATGGATCTACAAGCCTATCAGGCCCGAAACGAGCGAGAGTGCGTGAGACGTTGAGGAATTGCTTACTGCACTCACATTGAATTTCCGCACTTGAAGTACACTTAAGAAAGCTGAAAGCCTAATTGAGCACAAGTGTACGAGAAACGACACACGCACTGAGTGATCAAAAATTGAGGTTTGTATTCAATAACCAAAGGAACTCACTCAAATAAACCACTCAAGGAACCCACCAATAGGAGAGGACCCAAGACATAGACAAACCATCAAAGTGCAGATTAGGACCAAGCAAGGGGCGCCAATGATGTGGATTTAACAAGTCTACTGAACCTGATCGACAGCTTGGTGGAGCAAGACAACTCGACAATTACGAAAGAGAGCTCAGACCATCGGTCTAATGAGGAGCTCGATTTGAACGTATTCCCAGATGCTATTCAGCAGAGCTGGTGAGCAGATACGACGCGCATGCCCGGTACGAGCACCGCAGATCTAGAACAGGAGAGAAGGCTAGCCCGCAGAGCATTGCAGAGCATAGCCGAGTACAATAGGGAGCAGCAGGCTAGGAGCCAAAGGCAAAGCATGGAGCTACATGAGGTGCAACGAGTGCTGAACTTAGCTGGCCGAAATCGAACGAACCATGAGAGAGCACTAGAGGGAGACTTGACGTTGAGCGAGCTTCTCATGAAGCGGCTGCTTGATAATATAGCAACAGAGCAGAGTGCCACCGCACTAGCGACGTCGCTGCTCACAGGACTAGGGGCGAACCAAGGCTCAAAGAGCCAGTCCAAAATACTGATCGTGGCCAAGCAACTCGACAAGTACCAACCCCATGATGACCCATACAGCTTTGTTGAGCAGTTTGAGCAAGTTTGCAAAGCCAACGGCCTCAACGACCTAACTCAATGCTCGCAAGCATTCGAGCTTTGCCTAGGTGCCAAGGGTAGGACATGGTACACGAGCCTAGATGCTGTAGAGCGAGCCAACTTCAAGGACCTCAAGGATCTCTTCGTCAAGAGATTTGCTAAGCCCGGATACTCTGATAACCTGCTAGTACGCTTGATGAACATCAAGCAAAAAGAGAAGGAGGACATCCGTGACTATGTAACCCATGTGAGGAGTCTCTTCAAGAGAATCCCCCTAGGCGAGCGACCGACTGAAAGAGCAGTCTCAATTGTATTCATCAATGGAATTCGAGACGAGGAGTTATATAAGTCTTTGGCAGGCAATTCAAGCTTGCAGCGAGACGGGTGACTAGAGTATTTGAGGAAGCCATCAGAGTTGATGATCAGCTGAAAGAGTGGAGCTCCAAGGGCTCGAATGTAGAAGAGACTAACCCGCGAGGTCCAGAGAGAGCATCAGCCTCTAGTGAGCGATCAATCCCATCATCCCAAGATAAGGGGAAGGCCACCGAGACAGACCAAGGCTTGGTTGATGTCAAGTTGGAATTAGCCAAGTTGCAAGACATGTTGAGACGACAATGCGCCCACACGTCCAATGCATGTACTGTGGCGGAAACCACTTACCGGCCAAGTGTCAAGACCCTAGGTCAAGACCTTGTGCTAACTGCGGTAGGTTCGGCCATGATGTCGTGCATTGTAGATTACCAAGAAGACTTCCGTACTTGCAACCCTACGGCCAGCCTTACCTAGAGAACAGGCCGCAGCCATTCTCCGGAAGGGGAGCCCCATTGGCTCTTCTCGCACCTAACGATATGAAACCAGCTGTCCCTAGAATGGACATAAACTCTACTAGCATTCCTAGACCGCCTGGTCCTTACGTGACCCACCCACCGAGCGATGCTCCAGTCCACTACGTGGAGGAGCCGAATGATGAAGAGGCCTACATATACCCTTACGTCTCACACAACGACGAGGGCAACATGGTCCTCATGGATTATCGACCCGTGCCGGTGATGGTGTTAGGACAAGGACGAGGTAGAGGCCTAGGAGGGCAACCGCCGCCGCAGGATCCAGTCACTTGTTGGACTTGTGGTCACCCCGATCATGTCTCATTATGCTGCCCTGAAAGGGAGCAGCAAAACAGAGACAAGGCTGACCAAAGGTGCGCAGAGTGCGGAATCACCCATCTTTTCGTAGATTGCCCAAAGTGAAAACCATCCTCTAGCTCAGCCAATGTACCATCTGTCCCATTGGGGCTGTTTGGTGTCGAAAACCTCGATGGGGAGGCCACACCTATCCCATTGCAGGTCATGACCTGAGCCCAAACAAAGCAGGCCGGCATCTCTCTGCCAGGACCTAGCAATCTTGACGCAACCTCGATAGGGAAGAAAAGCCGCAGGTGGAAAAAGAAGAGATCGGAAGCTAAAGTCACACTAAAAATCGAGAGTGCTACGACTCTGCCTACTGGAAAGAAGGTTTCAAACACAAAGGCAGAGACTTCAGCCCCTAAGATGGCCGAAAAGGGAAGCGCTAAGGTAGGGGAATACCCACATCCAAAGCGACAGTTAGAGGCCATAGAAAAGGTTAAGGAATGGGTGAAGGAGGCTCAAGAGCATCTCAAAGATGCTGAGCCCATCATAGAGGACGAGATCAATGATCTCTCCAGCATAAGCACGCCAATATCACTGCCTCGACCTAAGTCGGAAGAAGCAACCGCACCACAAGTAGTGCCATTAAGACCAAGCCTTGATGCTACAGAGCCGCAGATCAGTCCGGCCATTGGCCAGGACAATCCAGGTTAAGAGAGAGGCGAGTATCCAACGATCTCCTGACCACGCTTGTGACTACCCCTGTAACACTTAGCTTGGGAGATCTGCTTAGGCAGCATCCTACCCTATGGCAAGATCTTAAGCAGTGGGTCGAAGGATCACGAGAGCAGGTCACGGCGGCAGACCCTCAGACCATGATGTAGAAACACAAATACCGAGTTTGACGCTGCACTCTGTCCCTAAATCCTTGCACGTCAATGCCTTCTGGGAAGGTTCTGAGATGCATGCGGTCTTGCCGGTTTTAGCCCTAGGTGACACAACAAGAAAGGAAATCGTAGACACGGGAGCTGGGGTTAGTGTGCTTAGCCATGCAGTGCTCCAGACTTGGGGAAATTTGCCTCTCGAAACTACTAGGTTTAATGTCACGTTAGCAAACAGTATGAGAGTGAAGCCATTCGGGGTACTTAAGAATTGGCCAGTGAAGATCGCAGGTGTCCAATTCTCTGTTGACTTTATAGTCATGAAGGGAGTGGACTACGATATCCTATTAGGCCAACCCTGGATGCACAATGCTAGAGTCATCGAAGATTGGGGAAACGGCTTGATCTTCCTTGGCAATAGAACAGATGCCGTAAGAATAGAGATGGACACTTGGAAGACCTCGCCAGTCGACCTAGATGCCATCTCTGCTATGCTCAAGGGGAACACTCAGGTCAAGAAGTCCTACGGGCCCTTGACCAAGTATATCCCATGCCCAGAGGATGAGCAGGATTGGATGCATGTTCTCGCTACAATCAACCTGCCATTCTCAGATCATGAGGCGTATGAGCGAGCCATCAAAACAATTGGCAAGTCTAACGAAGCACTCTCTACACCAGTCTGCATGGTGGCAAGAAGCCTCCGTGGAAAGCCTAAGCCTGTCACCTTCCAAGTACCATCCAACAAAAGGGAACTCCAGGGGATACTAGAATACCTAACGGACAAGCTAGCTGGCAATCCAGCTGCAAACTTTAAACCACTCCAGGATCTCTTAGAGGAATCCAAGTGGCAATGGACTAGGGTGCATGATTTAAACCTCATGTATAAGTGGGCCCTAGTTCCTGACCAACGACACGAGACATACCAAACCCTAGGAGACGACAAGCAGTCAGATGACAAAGATTCTAGCAACGAATACAAGACTGCCAATCCTTCAATGATGAGAGCGAGGGTGAAGTAGATACCGTAGAATACGACACTAAAGGACAAGAAATTGAGCAGATACGCAAGCCGCAGAAAAGGCAGACCTTTAGAGTAGAGCGAGGAGTCATGCGCATGGAATGTGATCGCGCTTGGTTGGAACGTGTAAAAGCCATAGACCTTGAGCAAGCAGGCCTAGCCCATCTAGGAACGACATCAATACTTAGGAATGAATCACCATCTGAACTGCGGCCACTAGGGGAGACCACCTCTTCTAGCGAAGATGGAGGGTTTGACTCTGAATCGGAAGTTAGTTTGGATAGTGATCCAGAGATCCCTAGGCCGCCCATGACCAGATGTACCAAGGGAGAACTACCCGTCCACCTGAGGCGCAAACGGTTAAGGCAAGAAAAGGCAAAGCAACCCAGGGATACACAAACAGAAGAACAATGAAAGCCGCAGGACCTCCCTAAACGCTTCACGAAATTCAAAAAAGGGGATAGGGTAGTGGTTCTGTTAGATGCCAAACGTCAAGGGCAGACAAGCGAACTAATCGAGGGACCAGCCAAAGTCAAGGAGGTAGACTTAGCCCAGGAAGGGAAAACACCCCGACCAGTATTCATTGCCGATGACTTGACTGGTGAAGAAGAAATGAGTATTGTCACTCTCTTGCGAGAGTATATAGACGTGTTTACTTGGTCCTTAGAGGAGCTTAAGGGGGTAGATCCGAGTGTCGTGGCTCACAACATACCCATGACGCCAGACACAATGCCGGTCAAGCAGCGACTATACCCCATGAATCCAAAACACGCTCATGCTGTCAAAGAGAAAATTGACAAGCTTATGAGAGATGGATTCATTTATGAAATTGAGCACACATACTGGGTATCTCCCATAGTAATTGTAATGAAGAAGAATGGAAAAATCCGAGTGTGCGTCAATTACAAGAAGGTGAACGCTGCTACGAAGAGAGACAACTATCCATTGTCATACACCAAGCACATGCTTGAGAGGGTGGCAGGCAAGGAAGACTACAGTTTTCTGGATGGCTTTTCAGGGTACAACGAGGTGTAAGTGCATCCTGCTGACACGCACAAGACCGCCTTTGCCACTGAGTGGAGCATCTTTACATACATAGTCATGCCCTTCGGGTTGACCAATGCCCCTGCCACTTTCCAACATCTCATATGCACCATCTTTAAGGACATGCTTCACAAGGAGTTAGAAGTCTTTGTCGACGACCTGTGTATCCATTCGACCTAGATTGAACACTTAGACAAACTCCACGCAGTCTTTGAACGGTGTCGCTTATATCGTCTCGCCTTGAATCCCTTAAAGTGCCATTTTTGGGTTAAGCACGGATGCATCTTAGGGCACGTAGTGTTGAAGAACGGCATTGCCATTGACTTCTCGAAGGTCAGGGTTATTGTTGACCTTTGACCCCCAACTAACTACAAGGGAGTTCAATGCTTCTTAGGCCATACGGGGTACTATCGGCGGTTTATACTGAACTATGCATTGATCGCCAAACCATTATACAAGCTGCTGATCGTCTTCGAATGGACCGAGGTGTGCCAACAAGCATACGAAGAATTGAAGAAGGCTTTAACAATAGCACCAATTCTACGAGCCCCAGATTGGACCATTACCTTCCACGTGCACATCGACTCTTCTAAGTTTGCCGTGGGGACAGTGTTGTGCCAACCTAGCAAACACAACTTAGATTATCCAGTGAGCTTTGCTAGCAGATAACTTACTGAGACGGAAATGAACTACTTGACAACAAAAAGAGAGGGATTAGCCATGGTGTTCGCTGTGAAGAAATTCCGGCATTATCTTTTGGCCACACCTTTTACCTTCTTTGTGGACCATCAAGCCTTGCTCTATCTCGTAAACAAACCTTGCGCTACAAGATGCATAGCTCGATGGCTCCTTCTGCTTCTAGAGTTCGATTTCTCTGTGGTAGTATGAAAGGGAAAACAACATTACATGGCTGATCACATGTCACGCATCCCCACTAGAGAAGCAGCTGGACAAGGTATCGTTGATGAATTACCCAATGCCCATCTATTTAACCTGTCTAGCAAGAGAGAGTTATTTAAGGCTGATCTAACGCCATATTGAGCAGATGACATAGTCCAAGTGCTTGAGCACGGACTGCCTGAGCGACCAATAGAAAAAGCCCGACTTAGGTGCTTAATTCTTAAGGTCCAGCCCTATCAGCTGATTGCAGGCCAACTCTATAGGCTGGGGCAAGACGGACTATTGCGTAGATGTGTATGTGAGCATGAGATGCACGATGTGCTCTTGGAGGCACACAGTGGCATTGTGGGAGGACACTTTAGCAGAGACACGACAGTACGGAAGATGCTACAGTCTCAACTATGGTGGCCCATGCTTTTCCACGACACAGCACGATTCGTCAAGCATTGTGACGAGTGCCAATGGACAAAAATCCCGATTTGCAAGGATCAGATGGAGTTGACCCCAATTATTGCTCGACAACCATTCGAAAAATGGGGAATCGACTTCATAGGACCTATCAGTCGTGCGGCGCAGTACTCACAAGCCAAGTACATCATTGTAGCCATGGATTACCTCACAAAATGGGCAAAGGCAAGAGCCACACATAAAAATGATGCTAGGACGACTGCCAAGTTCGTATGGGAGCAAGTGATCTCACGATTCGGCTGCCCCATCAAACTGGTTAGTGACCAAGGCACGCACTTCATCAACGAAGTGATAGCGCATCTCCTGTCCACCTTTCTCATTATCCATCGCAAATCCTCACCATACTACCCTCAGGCAAATGGCCAGGCAGAATCAACTAATAAGATTCTTGTCAATGTCCTGACTAAAGTAGTCTTAGCCTCACACAGTGACTGGGACAACAAGCTGATGGCAACTTTGTGGGCCTACCGCACAGCTTATAAAATGGCCGTCGCGGCCAAACCCCCTTTAGGCTGACCTATGGAAGTGAGGCAATTCTACCATTAGAATTCTTTGTTCCTAGCCTGAGAATAGCACTTCAAGAACAATGGGAAGGGAAGGAGGCATGGACGCAATGCCTGGTCGAGCTTGAATGCCTATCAGAGACTCGTCTTCTAAGCCACCCACATGCTTATCTGTGAGAAAGCCCGACGCAAAAGCTGGTTTGACAAACATGTCAAGCAGTGCAAATTCGAACAGGGTGACTTAGTGCTCCTTTACTTAGTTAAGGGGCATAAGCAAAAAATGAAATTCAGAGGTCTCAGACCCTTCAAGGTTTGTGCAATCAGCCGAACCGGCAATGTCGAGCTTGAGACACTAGACGGTGAGGGAATAGGCTTCTTCAATGGCAGTCATGTCAAGAAGTACTACCCTCCCACGCATCCTTTGCATGAGCCACCATTGTTAGAACCGTTGGTCAAAGTACGAGTAGCTACAATCACTAAAATCAACGAAGAGGAGGAAGCCGTAGAACCCGCTTACCTCCATATCACAGTCACTGCCAAGCAAACATGCGTTTTCAACGCCTTGATTGACGAGGGAGCAGACTTCAATGTCTTAACACACAGTCATTGGATCCAACTTGGCAAACCACTACTTCAACCCACAACTGCCAAATTAAACCCATATGGGTCCCACTCATACGCACTTCTCGGCAAGTGCAGAGTCGTCATTTCTATCGAGTCTGAGACTGTTCCAATGCTTTTTTACGTATTGCCAAGTGCTACAGATGCAGGCACGGAGTCACTACTGGGGTGAACTTTCAAAAAGCAGACTCACTGCAATGTTGATTATGAGTCGCAGCGCATCCACCTAGCAATAGGCAACGTGCGCATTGTCACAGCTTTCAGCAAGGGCTGCGCGACACCATCACCGTCCGCAAAGCCACCGGTAGAAACATCCATGGGCAAGACTAAGGAGGGGGGTAGTGCGCGGCCACCACTCTCTGACTTCCATAAACCGCAACCCACAGCAGCCAAAGCTAAGGCCCAACAGCCTCACCTTCAATGGGTTCCTAAACAACCGCAACCACCGCCTAGGAGTCGATGCTCCTATTCTCATAAGACCTAGAACTCTAAACCTAGGAGGCCAAGACGCAATCATAGGAAGCGCCATGTGATCAAGCAAAGATGGGTCCCTAAAGCCCCCTTACGGGCACAAGGCTACTACGAGGGAAATACCTCGCTGTGGATCGCTAAGGCCCACACGTCCAAAGGCACCATTCATACACCGCCCTCAAGCTTGATCAAACCACATTCCATAAACCCTCAAAACCACAAGCCGCAGTGCTCTCCTGAACCACAACCATCCGCCTCATCCATGCCTAGACCCAAGGGAGTCCCACAAGTCTACCGACCCAAACCACAGGCTGCATCACAAGAGTCATCACCCGCCGAAGTCAATCCGCCTCCCCAACTCCAACCTGAATGCAGCAGCCCGTCCGTCATGGCTGCTCCTACTCCACTTAACATCCAAGCGGCCCAACCACAAACTCCCAAACCCCCCCCACTGATTGTCGAAAGCTCTTGTCCTGTAAAACCTCGACCACCTGTCGGCCTTACGCCCTCCTATGAACGAAAATCCTTGCTAACGTTGGCCGCTGACCTCGCTGAGGACACCGGGGATGACGTGGTGGATTGTATTAAACGACTAGATGACATTTTTGTGTCACTCGCGCTAAGCTATGACCGCTTGGACCTAGGTCTATTAGAAGAACCCTTTGCAACCGAAGTACAAAATATGCCTTGCTCTTGGGAAACCTTTGAATTTGCGTTCACAAAAGCTTCTCGCTCCGCTGCTAAGTTGATTAAAAGCAAAATCTCCAAGGAGCAAGCCATCAAACAGCGCCTTATCATGTCATACGATCCAGAACTATTTCTATTATCACTGACCAAGAAATCGCGGAGTTATCATACCTCGCTGATACTGGATCACCTTTCTTGAGGCAGTGGTACGCTCTTAGGCTACAATGGGAAGTTGAAGGATGTCGCATAATGACCAACGCCAAGCAACGCCATGCCATCAAAACAACAGAGTATGATCCCACTTACGTCGCGCCCACCTTATATAGAGTGTTAACCACTCTTCTTCGGGGCCGACCCATGGAAGAACACCTCAAAGGACACCCATACCTCGATCGCTTGTTGATGTCAGGATTGTGGAAGAGAAGGAAGGAGTCTCACTTGTAGCTTTCTTGCTTGCACAATGGGGGAATACACACAAGGGTGGAGGCTGAAAACAGTTTTCCTCTTCTTAGTTGTGTAAGCCAAAAGAACTCTCATACAAAGAAATAGAAGAACCCTATATATGGGTCTCAAACCAAACTCAACTAACTAAGGTGGCATACTAACTGAGCCACGAACTAGAGTAGATAAGGATATCTATCATGTAGCTATTATTCATGGGCGGTGTACCAACCGCGTCTGCAACTGACAAGTCGGTGACATAAATACACAACGGTCACCCTGGCGTATCACGAGTGGAGCTCGATATCTCAACACTCCCCCTCGAGCTCAATCCCAATTCCTGCACACCAAGCAGGTCTCTGAACTTGCGCAGCTTCTCTGCGCCTAATGCCTTCGTAAATATGTCAGCTACTTGATCCTCTGTGCTGACATAAACTAGATCAATAAGACCTAGTAAAACCCTCTCCCGCACATAGTGATAATGCACCTCAATGTGCTTTGTTCTAGCATGATAGACTGGGTTATTTGCCAAGTGTATACTACTCATGTTGTCACAATAAATGACAACTGGCCCATCTGTAGACTGATGCATATCATAAAGTAGCTTATGCAACCAAGCTACCTCACATGCAGCCATTGCTGCACCCCTGTACTCAGCCTCTGTGCTCGACAAGGCAACTATAGGTTGTTTCTTGCTGCTCCAAGTGACTGCAGCACTCCCAAAAGAGAATACATATCCACTGGTAGATCGTCTATCAGAAATACTACCGGCCCAATCAACATCAGTGTATCCATGCAGCTGTATGTGAACCCCAGTCTCATAAAATAGTCCATACTGCAATGTGGACTTCACATACCTGAGTATGCGTCTAGCTGCATCCAAATGCGGTTTCCTTGGAGCCTGCATAAACTGACTTACCAATCCAACAGCATAACTCAAATCTGGCCTGGTAATAGTCATATAAATCAAACTTCCTACTATGCGTCTGTACATAGTAGGGTCTTCCAGAAGCTCACCTGCATCTGTGCTCAGCTTCACATTCTGCTCCAAAGGAACTGAAATAGGCTTACAGCCTGTCATCCCATATTTGGACAGCATGTCCAATCCATACTGTCTCTGCAAGAGCTGTATCCCACTTGGTGATCTAATCACCTCAATGCCCAAGAAATAACGCAACTCTCCCAAATCCTTCATCTCAAACTTCTGCTTCAATAGCATTTTCACATGAAGGATATCTTCATCACTGTCACCTGTCATAATCAAATCATCAACATAAATGACAAGTAGCATAATACCTTTCTCTGTTTTTCTCACATAAAGTGAGAAATCTGCCTTGGAAATCTGAAAGCCAATAGTGACAAGATACTGTCCTATCTTGTCAGACCATGCTCTAGGTGCTTGCTTCAAGCCATACAAGGCTTTCTTCAACCTGCAAACAAACTCAGGATGAACATCATGCACATAACCTGGTGGCTGCTCCATATAGACCTCTTCTTGCAAGTCACCATGCAAGAAAGCATTCTTTACATCCATCTGATGTAAAGACCATTCCTTTGATGCAGCCATAGCAATGACTGCTCTTACGGTTGCCATCCTTGCAACCGGACTGAATGTTTCTTCATAGTCAATGCCATATGTTTGTGCATACCCCTTGACTACTAATCTTGCCTTGTATCTGTTCACAGAACCATCTGCATTGTGCTTCACCTTATAAACCCACTTACAGCCAATTGCATTCTTACCTTTAGGCAAAGGTACCAATTCCCATGTAGCATTTGCTTCCAAGGCATCCATTTCTTCATCCATGGCTTTCTCCCATTTTTCTTTTCCCATGGCTTGCTCAAAAGAAGTGGGTTCTGGTTCCTGTATCACTTTGACCATATATGCATAGTGAATGGCTGTAAATCCATCATATTTCAGCCTATCCACAGGATACCTAGCTCTCGTAGACCTGCGCAAAGTAGGTTCACTCCCTGGTGCTCTCAAAACATCCCTGGTCTTCCTTACTCCAGGTGTAACAATAGAAGGAATACCCAACTCATCATCAATGCTCTGTTCTGAGCCACTGGATTCACCATCCACATAAGAGTGACCTGCATTCACATCAAACATGGGCTGATCAACCTTCTCTTTTTCTTTTCGTGATACCTGCATACCACTATCTGCATTGATTTGAGAAGATTCTCCTGATCTCAATCTGTCTGTCCATGGCGAAGAATGTGAACCACTGCTAGAGGACGCTCCAGGTCCACTAATATTTTGTGACTGCTGCTGTGAATTCTGTGCAGCATTACCATTTTGTGCATCTACATCATAAATCACATTTACTGGTTTATACCAGCTACTCATCTCATCAAAAACAACATCTCTGCTCACTGTAAACTTAGGAGTAGAAGGGTTATAGCATCTATACCCTTTTTGCTGCAGAGAGTAACCAATAAAGATGCACTTCTCAGCTTTTGGATCCAACTTGGATCTCAACTCATCTGGCACATGTACATAGGCAATGCAACCAAAAATTTTCAAATGAGAAATATCTGGTTTCCTACCAGTATACCTCTCCTCTGGAGTCATTCCATGTATTGCTGCAGTGGGAGTCCTGTTCATTATGTAGACTGCTGTAGCAATTGCTTCAGCCCAATAAAAATCTGGCAGGTCTTTTTCATTGAGCATGGCACGAGATACCTCTCCAATATGCCTGTTTTTCCTTTCTGCAACTCCATTTTGTTGTGGGGTATGACTGCATGAATATTGCTGCTTTATGCCATGCTCCTGGAGGAACCTTGCAAACTCATTTGAGAGGTACTCTCCCCCTCCATCTGACCTTAGGCATTTTATTTGCAGACCTGTTTCTTTTTCAACCATAGCTTTAAGAGTTTTGAAATGCCCAAAAACTTCACTTTTCTTTTTCATAAAATACACCCAAACTTTTCTGCTATAGTCATCAATAAAAGTAACAAAATAATGACAGCCTCCAAGAGATGCAGCTTTAGTAGTCCACACATCAGAGTGGATTAATTCCAATGGCTTCTTACTCTCTTGAACATGTCTAGGAAATGGTTTCCTTGCCTGTTTTCCAAACTGACAGGCTTCACATACCTTATGCATTTCTGCAACCTTGAATTTAGGCAATCCTGCAACAATATTTTGGGCCTGCATTGATTTAAGTCGCTGTACATTAACATGACCAATGCGTTTATGCCAGATATCAATATCTGCAACTACACTGGTCCCATGTGCAAACATTGCTGCACTCAATTCAGACATGTCTGCATCCAATGTAAACATTCTGCCCTTCTTCTTTCCTTTTGCTATCAAGCGACCTTTATTTTTCATATCCTCAACAAAGCATCCATGAGGATTAAATCTGACCTGCAAGCCCTGCTCAACCATTTGACCAACAGAAACCAGATTCTTGGTGATATTCGGGACATGAAATACATCGGACAGGTATTTCTTTTTCCCATCCTGCATAGACAAGGGAATTTTTCCAATCTGCACAATAGGATGTGCAGTATCATCACCAGTCTCCACAAATCCTGGTTTTTCCATTTTCCTTGCATCCTCCATCCATTCTGCATGACCTGTCATGTGGTTTGATGCACCTGAGTCAACATACCATACATCATTGCTTTCTTCTGCACTTGTCACAGAATTGTTCATGTGCTGCACCATGAACAAATGCTCATTTCTGTCATCACCCTGTCTACTAGAAGATGCATAATTCCCTTGTTGCAGTTTTCCATTCATGATGTCATTCTGCTTTTTATAGCAGTCTTTAGCCATATGACCCATTTTACCACAGTAGTAGCATTCAACATTACTGTTTGCATTTTGACCTCTTTGCCATCCACCACGACCTCTTTGGCTCCCCCTGCCTCTAGAGTTACCACGTCCTCCTCCATAGGACTGGTTTTCTTGAGTTTGCTGCATATTCTGATTTCTACCACGGCCTCCAAAGCGGCCTCCTCTACCTCTGCCTCTACCTCTTCCAGTATTTGAGTAGAAGACAGCTTCTTTTGAAGTTCCTCCTAAAGAAGATGCACCACCATTTCTCTGCTCCTCAGAAATTAGAAGAGCAATCAACTCCTCAAAATCAGGAAATCTTTCACGAACTGAGATGGATGTCCGAAACTGTGCATAATCCTTTCCTAGACCATTCAAGGTCACAGAAACTAAATCATCATCTTCCACTGGCGACCCAATGGAAGCAAGTGCATCTGCAATCTTCTTCACCTTCATGTGGTAGTCATTGATGCTCATATTTTCTCTTTGCACATTATGCAACTCTTGCTTGAGCTGCATTTTCCTGGCTTGAGTATTTGTGCTATACATTTTTGACAAAGTATCCCATGCCTCCTTTGGCGTACTTGCATCCTGAATATGCACAATCATAGAGTCTGAAATACTGATAGACAGCCAATACATAACTTTCCTGGCTCTCTCATGCCATGCTTTAAATGCCTGCATTTGCTGTTGATTGGGAACATCAGGAAGAACTGGTTTTTCTTCATTTCCTGCAACAAATTCCCAATATCCTTTTCCCATAAGGAAATTCGTCATTCTAAACTTCCATGCCTGGAAGTTGTTCTTGTCAAGCTTTTCAGTTACAATCTGTGAAAGAGAATCAGACGCCATTACAGAACACTGCGAAAAATTCTGTCACTGCAAAAACTCAGCTTCACCCTCACAAGGGCAAATCTGCAAAACTGGCGAAAGTGGTATTTGACCACATAGTCACTTCCTAGTGACGATTTTGCATAAACAGGAACCAAGGATGATTCTGAAACTCCCAATGTCTCTGCGCACAAGCATACAATACAATTTCTACAATAACTTTTCACCAACCTGTAGAACAGTAGTCGCACAGCATAAAACAGGGCCTTTTCCTGAGTGCGTGCAGAAAACTTCCGCCTCCAAAACAGGCCCCGAAATGGCCTCAAATCAAAAAAACCGGGTCGCCAGGTGCTAAAGCCCTATCCCGCAGCATATACTGCCCTCTTGCTTCACCGCGAAGGGCGTCTCAACCTGAGACAATGCACTCCTGCAATTTCCGGCTGTGCTACCTGCAGAGATCTGCTCCCAAAACAGAAAATGAAAGCAACACTGCTCCTCTTACCAGACCACTGCGAGCTTGGCTTGCTTTCTTGAGCTCCTTACCACGAACAAGGCTCTGATACCATGTCAGGATTGTGGGAGAGAAGGAAGGAGTCTCACTTGTAGCTTTCTTGCTTGCACAATGGGGGAATACACACAAGGGTGGAGGCTGAAAACAGTTTTCCTCTTCTTAGTTGTGTAAGCCAAAAGAACTCTCATACAAAGAAATAGAAGAACCCTATATATGGGTCTCAAACCAAACTCAACTAACTAAGGTGGCATACTAACTGAGCCACGAACTAGAGTAGATAAGGATATCTATCATGTAGCTATTATTCATGGGCGGTGTACCAACCGCGTCTGCAACTGACAAGTCGGTGACATAAATACACAACGGTCACCCTGGCGTATCACGAGTGGAGCTCGATATCTCAACAGTTGACCGAGGAAGAGCTACACATTGCTAGCCGTGTCGACTCTGGTGACTTCCTCACAGACGTTCTCACATACATCACACACGTGGGAATTCGACCCTTTGATTTGGACCGTGTAGCCCAACTCGAATACAATCCAAATTTCTGTACTTGGCTCCTTCACAAGTAACTCCTACCCCAACATGCCGAAAGCCCTTAACCTTTTGACCCTCAATCCTAGGAAGGATTCTTCTCAAGATGGAAGGGGAGGGGGTAAGGTGAAATGAATCAGATAAGAAATGAATCAAAGGGGATAAATCAAAGTAAAATCAGTAAAAAGCATAAACATGTATTATGAAAAAACGGATGGGGTAGGAAAATGGGCAAGAAAACTTTGAAGTAAAGGGCAGAAAGTCCAAGTCTAAAAAGGAAAATCTACATGGCTTCTTAATGAATTCATTCAAAAAGCATAGAGTTTTTCTTTTCTAGCAATCAGCAAATTAGTATGTGGAAAGTACTAATGAAAGTTACGTTTATGGCAGGAGTATAAAATGTCGCAGCAAGACCGCGCCCATCGACTCCCGTTCACATATGAGGAAAGGGAGCAATACCACATCCATCTAGAGAACCGCACCTTTAGCCAGCTCAAATTTCGAACCATCCACAACATAGAAGTTGTGGTGGCCAAGGAGGAAGCAGCCAGGAGGGTGGTTGAACAATGAAACCTCACGAGGTATCTTGAAAAGTTCTTGCAGGAGCCGGACCACCTGAAGTGCGTGGAGTTCCTCAGAACGTACAACCCAGATCAAGAATGTGGTACTGTGACTATGGATAGAGGAGAAGATGCAAAGCAGGTACAGGTCTGCTTAGACCCAGCCTTGGTGGAGAAGGCTTTGGGGTTGGTGCCAAAGACAGAGAGGAAACAAAAAAGGGATGTTTATGCCATGCTTAAAATGAAGAAGGAAGATGTGCTCACAAATGACGGCATAAGCATCCAGGATATCCCTGACGCAGAAGCCAGGATGCAAGCCAAGCTGATACATGTGCTCTTCTCCAGCCAGCGCTACAATTCATTGATGCATCGAATTAGCATACATGTGCTGGAGAATGTAGCAGCCCATACCCTAGATGAAGTAGATTGGAACGGGTACGTACAAAAAACGATCGATCAGGCAGCCAAAGCATTGGCCCTAGGAAGTGTACCAGCAGGAGGATAATCTCTAGCCTCTAAAGTTACAGAAAGAAAGAAAGCCTCCTCCAAAGCCTCCTTCATCGGGTATGGAGGTGTCTTGACTGCGCTCATCCAGGAGGCAATGAAGGCGCACAGGATGTGGAAGAAGGAGAAGGAGAAACGCCAGAAAGGTCGCCTCCTCACCAAGACAAGGATAGGTCCACCGATAGAACTGAGATAGAAGAAGAAGGGGAGGGACAGACAAGCAAAAAGACAACCAAGAAACCCAAGAAGAAGACAACACAGAGAAAGAAGAAGGATGACGAAGGTAGAAAGAAGGAGAGAGAAGACTTAGAAAGGGCAAAGAAAGAGTCCCTAAAAGAGAGGCCAAGGAGAGAGAGAGGACAAAGAGACAAGAGGAGGAGAAGGAAAAAGAAGAATTACAGAAAGCAAAGAAGGCATCGAAACAGGAAGCAGAGGAGAAGAAAAGAAAGGAAAAAGAAGAAAAAGGGAAAAAGCAGGAAGAGCAGAGAAAAGCGGAGGAGGAAAGGAGAAGAAAGGAAGATGAGGAAGAGGAAGAGCTACGAAGGAAGGAGGAAGAGGACCTGGCGGAAGCCACACGCCGGTCCATCGAGCAACAAAGCCGAGCGGATGAATTGGGGAACCTGAGCCCGCATAGAGAAGAAGGGCCAGGGCCTAGCACACAGGTGCCGGAGTTTGTGCCACCTCCAGTCCCTGAGGGCAAGGGCAAGGCCCCGATTCATCCAATTCCTATCCTCCTGATGCCTTCCACTGAACCCACCACCATCACCCCTAGCATCCCGACCAATGCCGACGTGTCAAACTTCGTGGCGTGGATGCAATACTTCATCAACAAAGAGATGGGCCAGGGACAGAGCACAGAAACCACGACCACAGGACAAAAGAGGCCAACTACTGATGCGGAATCCAGGCAAGAGCCTAAAAGGCAGAAGGTAGAAGCCTCAACCTCACCCATCCACACAACGATGACGCCATCGGCTAATTACGACGAGTACGTCACCGAGTTGCTCTCCCAATTGGAGAAAGCTAAAGAGGAATGCAAGATAGCCGTGGCTGAGTTGGCAGCCGAGAAGGAATCAGTGGCTGCCTTCTAGCTGGATAAAATGAGGATGATAGCCATACAGTAGAGCAAGATTGCAGATCTCAAACAAGAAATGAAGGCTAAGGATTATAGGGAGGAGCACTGGAGACAGCAGCTTGAAAACGAGACACAAGAGCTAGTGAAAATGCAAAGAGAGCACAAGCTCCTGATAGTGCAATACCAGGAGCTCGCTACGAAATCTGCTCAGGTTGATACGCTTGTGGCTGAGCTGAACGCCAAGGACGAGGAGAGAAAACAAGACATAAAGGAGCAGCAAGAGGAGATTGAGCACCTGACAGATCAACTAAAATCTGAAAAAGAAGAGTAAGAGAGGCTGGTCAGGGAGTTGGAAGACCACGAGCAGAAACTCATGATACCAACCCTAAAGCAAGGAGAGAGCTTGGAAGAAATGAACAAAAGAGTAGAGGAGTGGGTTGTGCACAATGACAAGAGGGTGAAGACACTGGCGTGGTGCCTTGCTCTGGTAGAAAAGGAGAAAATCATTGTAGAGAGCAAGGCAGAAGCTGCCCAAGTGGCCTTCAGCACTCAACAGAAGGCCTTCCTCGACACCATCCTGGACACCACCCACTCAGTGCAAGGAGAGTCGTTGGAGGTGATGCAAAGAAAGCTTGGCATAGCATGTAGAGCCTTACACGCTAGATTGCAAATGCCACCCTTACCTGTGGAGGTTAGCCTGAGCTTAGACGAGCAATGAAAATACCTATTGCTGGACGGCCTAACCCCCCAGAAAATCGACGCCCTCGGATTCGAAGAAGAAGCACCATAGGGAGAACGGCAGGGGGAGGAAACAGAACTTGAAATCGACATGAACCGATTCAGGGAGGATGTAGTCCCACAACCCCCCTCGCCGCAGTCTCAAGAGCCACCACAAGAGGACCCATCAGAAAAGCCGCATCTAGGGAAAGACGCAGAAAGCTAGTAGAGGAAGCTAGGAAACAGCTGAGAGCCAAACCAGCCATGCTGCCGTCCGCACCCCTCCCACCGTGCCCTGATGATCTTCCCGCGGGATTCCACGCAGAACTGCTGCTGTGGGAGATACAAGAACAAGGATCCATTCACCTTTAATTTTCTCCTATCCAACAATCTACGGAGGGTCTTTCCGCTCAAGGTGATGGATGAGGTGATCGCGGTCGGTGACCGGTTGGGGCAAAGATGGATAGAAGAGCGAGAAAAAACCCCAACCTCATGGGGCACAGAAGAGGCTGATTACTGGCAGAACAAAGTTTTTGAAGTCCCACACACTGTACAAGGCTACAAAAGCCAACCCCCATGGAGGAGATGAGTATGCAACATCAGTATGCTCGCCTAGATGGCGTTTCGTAACACCCTACCATTCAAGCGGAACAACCCTACCTACATGGCATACCCTCGAAGGGTAGGGGTGGATTTTGAGGCCACCCTCCACGGGCGGTATGACTTCCCTATTATTTATAACTCTACTGTAGTATCCTTCGAGCATGCCCTTCTCTTTACCTCCAAAAGCCTAGATGATTCTATGACACGCTTTCTTGTGGATTTCTCCTCATGCCCTGACCCCGCCTTTGTAACAACCTGTAATTATCTTAGGTTACTTAAGCTACTCCTTAAGCAGGACTCGACTCCACAAGAGCACGGCCTACCTCCCCTCTTCTTTGACCCTAACGCTATTGACAGTTGCGCCATGGCTCGTCTTATGATGAGGGCTAGTCTCCTTCCCTCTTTTTGCCTAGCCCTCCTAGAAGATATGAATGACAATCAATTCACTAGGTGCAATCACCCTTTCCTCTCCACCACTTCTCTTCATGTCCGCATGAATCTGAAAGATTACATGCAAAGTCACCAATTTTTGAGCAAATCTATCTGACCCCCTTCCCCTCCTCATTCCGATGAAGACAATTAGGCCTGGCTATCATTCCACAACCTTCAAAAAAAAAAAGGAAAAGCACACAAGTACTCGCTCGCAGAAGCACTTAAACACCACATAGAGCACTATCACTGCACCTAGGGGTCCTCAAGTTAGGCGTGCCCGGTGGCTTCGGTCGGGCGGCTCCGCTCCTAACCCCCTAGCCCTTTTTTCTCCCCCACTTCACACTTAGGGCACATAAAGGGCAGGACTTTCAGACCTGTCACCCTAAGACTTGCACCGCACCTCTAACGACACACGAACTGGGTCCTCAAGTGTGGGACATTACCAAGGGCTTGCCCAAGGTTAGACCCATCTCCCAGTTCCATTGCCACGGGCACCATGCACTACACGGAGAGGCAGACACACCCCTTAGGGAGTGCACAACTTTTCTTGCAGGTTATATTCGAGTTTCAAGAACTGGCTACTCAGCTGAAGAAGATCACCCATGGCATTCTTTAATGACCAAAATTCTTTCCATGTGCCGGACATGATACCATTACTGATGTTTCAAGAGCTTTCCTGCGTTGGAGTGGACGGACCAACGTGCATCATGTTGCCAAGCATCTACCTGTTGATGGCTACCATGATTGAACCAAATCAAGCAAAAGGAGTACTCAGTAATAGATTTGCCATTGGCATAGATCTTGGAACCTCATCTTCCAAAGATGCATGCCTAACGCCTCAAGATCTACGGATCGCTTATTGATTCCACAAGCTTGAAGATTTTCAATGCAAGGTTGAAGATCTTCAACGCAGCACTGCAGACCTTCAACTCAAAGACAAAGATATTCAAATCAAAGACAGATTTTCAATGCAAAGACAAAGCATATCTTTGTCAAGGCAGAGTTCTGGAGGGCTTCTCCATGATAAATCCCTCCAATACCATCCTCCTAAGAGATTGCTTACTGATCAAGCGTTTTTTATGCTCAAGGGACGACCGGCTACATATTTTCCACCAACCAACTGGAACCCCAATCAGCCGTCGGCAGAATGGAAGCCACAACTGTGTGAGAAATGCCGAGCATCTTCATGAAGCCTAAAGCACGCCAGAATCTCTCCTGGTCATCATCATTAAACTCCATCACCTCTCATTCACACAATCACCTTTAAATCAGTGTCATCTAACAGCAGACCTAACTAGCCACTACTTCCCAATGCAGTACCATGGGACTGGCACTTGGCTAGGAGGGGGGTAATGTTTACCGCAGCACAGAGGAGCAGGAAAATGGAAAAAAGGAAATAGCAAAAAAGGCACAGGATAAAAGCAGAAAAAGGCGCCTTGACCGGTAACCAGACCTGAAAAATTTGAATGTTCGGGCATGACCCTCAAAAAGTCTCAGTGTCGCCCCGAGACAACAAAAGAGTAAAAGGCGCACCATTAAATGTGGAAGCGCTCCCAAATCCTTGTAAAAGAGCGCTAGGCTCTGTGAAAATTGTACGCATTAGTTGGGAATAGGATAAATTAGAATGGTGGGAAATGGGAAAAGGGGCCTAGGCTACGGCCGGCCATGTAAAAAAGGGAAAAAGGGGATGACCGCCTAAAAGGGATTTAGGGTTTTGTATATAAAGTTGAAAAGTGAATGAGAAGCTCATTCTTTGGGTGTGTGGCAAAAGGAGTCTTCTTCTTCCTCTCTTCTTCTCTCCTTCTTACTTGTGTGTGCTCTTGAGAGAGGGAGTGTGAGGGAGTGAGTGTGTGGGAGTGAGGGATCGAGAGGGTGAAGCTCTTCACCATCTCCTCTTCTCTTCTCTTCTCTTCTCTTTTCTTGCACGCGCGGCTATGGAGGATGGAGCTTGGAGATGGAGGAGGCTTGAGGATGCTTGAGCTAGCATCAAGAATCGTGGAGCTACTGAGGTGTGCAAGAGAGGAGGCTACTCACATTGGCATCAAGGTAAGCTCACTACACTCGTAGGATTTGACAGCGCATCGGCTAGGTGAGAGATAGCCATTAGAGCTCGCTTGAAATGCTTGAAACAATAAGCGGTCCGTGGGTCTTGGCGGTTGAGCGAAAGCTCCCACAGAGGCAATCCACAAACCACCTATTTAGTTTGCATTTGTTTCAGTCTTTGCAAGTTTACATGTCCAATTCTCCTATGCCATAATTCAACATCCTTATCTTGACCATGCCTACTTTCAACATACATAGAATTCTGAATGAGGGGAGTACCTGCATCCAAGGCAAATAGCATGCATTTCTTCTTATCTTTTTCAATCAATTTGTTGGGCCTTCCATTTTGAAATTCCTCAATGAAACATCCATATCTATTGAATCTCGCTTGCATTCCTTGATCTGCCATTTGACCAATGGATGCTAAGTTCTTAGTGATTGTAGGTACATAAAGTATATCCCCAAGCACATTTTCAACTCCATCTCTAGTAACAAGTGGCACACTACCAATATGAGTAATTTTATGCAAAGTGTCATCCCTAGTAGCCACATGTTCTTCATTTTGCATTTGTTGTTTTGTGTCAAACCACTCAACATGATGAGTCATGTGATTTGTAGCTCCTGAGTCCAAAAACCAATCATCCTCACTGGGAGGGTGTGCCATGCTCCCTAATACATGTTCCATGGCAAATAAATGGCCTCTAGCAGAGCCACCTCTAGGTCCATAACTTGCACCTCCATAGCCACTTGCGTAATGGTTATATTGAGTCCTTCATCGATCCCTAGACATAGAATTTTGCTTGTGATAACATTCTCTTTCAAAATTCCATATTGACCACAATAATTACATGCACCATCTCTATGTGGAGGAGTAAATTGTCCTCTATCTCTAGAGTAAGCTCTACCTCTAGAGTAAGCTCTCCCTTTGCCTCTAAGCATGAAACCACCACAACCAAAGGTACCTTGGCCACGTGCAAAGCTATCACTACCATGGACATAAGATGAACCTCTAGCTCTAGATGGACTACCACACCCTCTCTAATGATAAAAGGCACTATCTCCACTTGTATTCTTACTATTGCTAGATGCATTTAAACCCAACTTTATTTCTTCTGTGAGTAGCAAAGCAATCAATTCTTCAAAGTCTAGCATAGATCCTCCTCTAACTAAAATAGAGGTATCCAAAGATTTATATGCTGGGTCAAGTCCATTAAGTGTGACTGAAACCAAGTCATCATAATCCACTAGTGCATTTATAGATGCAAGATCTTCTACAACCTGTTTGATTTGTGTAACATAGTCGCTGATAGTGCGGTTTCCTCTCCATGCTCCATGCAATCTTTGCTTAAGTTGTATCTTCATTGCCTCTGTATATTCCATACATTTTCTCAATGATCTCCCATGCCTCTTTACAAGTGTTTGCCTTTTCTATATGAGGAATCAAAGTCTCTGATACGCATATAGAGATCCAATCTAAAAACTTCTTGTTCTTTCTAGTCCAATCCTTGTATGCCTTTTTTTGCTCTTCTATGGGATCCTCAAGAAGCTTTGGACATGCATCATCACTTGTAATGAGGTCCTAAAGACCTCTCCCCATTAGAAAGTTCTCCATCCTGGTATGACCAGACACTATAGTTGTCCTTGGTCAATTTATCTCCAACAATATGGATAATTTGAGTTGTGTCTAACATTTTTATGGCTACAATTTTAGAAAAACCAGCAATATGTGCTGTTGGATCTAGCATTTAGCAGCATGAACTAATCCACTGTCTTAAATGGTCAACCCAAGACAAAAAATGCACCAAAAATAGCCCCAAAAATTCATATAGATTCCCTTCCAAGAGAATGTATGCTATACATAAGCTCAAATGCTGTCATATATATTCATACATGATGCCCATACATCATACATTGGCTGTCTAGCAAGAAACATCCAAAACGGAGCTCAAACGGTGCTCATATGACCCAAAAAGCATCAAAATATGGGCTTAAAATCAACCAATTTCCTTGTTGTTTTTCTATAGCTTTTTGTGCCAATAATGAAGTCCCAGTAAAGCTAAAGCTGTTTTTAAAAATTAGAATTTTTTGGATAAATTTTTAGCCTCCAAAATGGCAATTGAAAATGGTATAAAACCGGCATTCTAGGCCTCCAAAATAGCTAAGTTAGCTCATTGCTTGATGTAAACCATGACAATTATAATCGAATGATGCACCTGCAATGTGTGTGTGTCTAAGTGTTGATGTCTTATGCATGCTAGCCACTGCCTAGCAAGCCCTGAATCCTTCTTCTATCTGCAAGTTTGTAGAAGGCTAATCAAATTTTCAATGGAAAAACGATCACCCACACCCTTTCTGGCATGGAGTGGCTTCATAGGAAGCAACACAATTTTCCCATTTTACTTCAGCATGTGCTCTATAGTGTGAGGGAGCAAGCTCTGCATCCTTTGGAAGAACAATTCCTTCATGAGGGCCATAAACAATCGTCAAAATGCTTAATTGTGCATTTGAAGGTGCTGGTCCACTTTCAAGGTCAAACTAGTACACCTTGCTCTACTCATATGGGGTGCTGCAAGAATTTTTTCTAGCTCGGGGCACATCTTCAACTTGTAGGATCTGCTGGCCTATCTTGTTATCTTGGTCTTGACTCAAGATACATCGGGAGACCATGCAATAAGGAAGATCTTTCTCTATGTTGTTTACGATTATGATTTTGTGATCCATAGGACTACTTGATCCACTAGTCACATAGAACATATTGAATGCCTCTTTTTTTTAAGTATTTACATCAACCCTTGCCATAGACAATCCATTCTCATGAAATTCATATGTGTGATATGTGACAGAAATCCAAGACATTCAATCACTAGAAGAGGCCTGAAACTGAGAAGGCATGAAGATCTGTCATTGCACAGGGGAAGCAACACTCTTCTTTTCATGGCTCCCATTCTTAGATGATGGTAACATTCTATTTTTTTTGTCATCAAACATTATGCTTTTACATCAATTGACATTTATCATGTCAATTCTGTCCTTGAGGTCAGGTCACAAACTGCTCAAACTTCTTGTAGTTTACCCTCTATAATGCCATGATCCAACAGTATTAGAGTAGTTGTGTAAGAACTCAACATAAGTAAGTTGAGTGTTAATAGAGACTTGGATGTCTACCTAATCTACTTTCCAAATTGGTACAGGCCAACGAGCTGCTCAAGGAGTACATTGATTGGGAAGAGAAAAAGAAAAGAGAGAGAGAGAGAAGAGGAGGGTTTGGTAATGCCATAGCCTTATCATATATGTAAATCATAACACACATCTACGCCTTTTTCTGCTAACAATCTCAAACGGCAACCCTAGCGTTGCTTGAATGGCTACCCTAGCATCATCAATCTCGTCCTTGTCCTTGATGTCGATTGTGTGGCCATCGGTCGATACCAAGTGTCTTCTTCTTCCCTAGCACTCATCTTATCGGCCCTCCTACTACTTCTTTTGTGGAAGTGAGGCTGGCTTGCTCTGATACCAAACTAATAAAATTTCAAGTAGAGGAAGACAAAGATGGAGCAAGTAGAGGTCAGGAGCTACATGTCCTCCTCCTCTTCATTATTCTCCAACCATTTCATTTCTCTTCAATCATCACTCCCAAGTCTCTCACACACTTACTTAATACAACCATGGATAAAACTTAGGCTTTTGCCTTATTTCTCAACATAATAGATCTTTGTAAATGGGTAAGTAGCAACCAGTGATGCCAAGGTAATCCCTATCCAAGCTCTTGTTCATCCTTGCATCTCATGAAATGACCAAATGTTTCCTTTCCAATGGTTAATAAAAATGTCTATCATGTATACTCTAATGGCTGAGGAAAAAGGTCGATGCCAGGCAAGGTGGTAAGCCAAAAGAGAGGTACCCTCCCTTACCACTTAAGACCTTGAAGGGGTGCACAACTTGGCCTGGGGGGAACTTTGCCCACCTCCCAATGATCTAGAGAGCCCGATACTTGTATGCAAGTGCAAGTACTCTCCTATGATCACCACCTCTCCCTTACCACTTAAGGCCTTGAAGGGGTGCACAACCTAGCATGTGGGGAACTTTACCCACCTTTTGGTGATCCAGATCCTAATACTTGTATGCAGGTGCAAGTACTCTCCTATGATCGCCACCTCTCCCAATGAAATGATCCCCCTTCGACACCCTTTCAGTGCTGATGGTACCTTTGTACGACACTTGAAGTGTATGTAGCAGCCAAAAGAGATATATGGCAGTAAGCTTCACTTATGCAGTGATGATAGAGAAGATGGACATGAAAATGTGCTTGTGATGGTGATCAGTATGTTCAAGTTGTTATTCATGATATTTCTCACACCCCTCAGTATATGAAACATTCATATAGCACTTTTGCATTAAGGGACAGACAATGTTTTTAGTCACACTCAACTGAGACAGTCATAAAGATTCAATTACAAAAAATTATGTACTACACCTAGGAGTAAACCCTATAGCTCCTCTCAAAGAGGGCTTTATCCCCTCCAATTTGAATAAAAAATCTCCCCAATAGAAGCTATGATCTGAAAGTTATGGCCATTTTTGTGTAGTAAGGTTACTAAGGTGCATATCACTCTAGGATAGACATGGAAATCCCCTTGCAAAATATTTTGACCATTTTCTGTCACAAAGATTAATATCTCATCTCAAAGAGGGCTTTGTCTCCCCCAATCTGAATAAAAAATCTCATCAATCCGAGTTTCCCACCAAAATTTACACCCCATTTATACTGACAGTAGGTCCTATGGACTACATCCAGATGGTTGGCCAAAAAGGTAAAAGTAAGGTCCATAAAGAACTCTAGAGGGACATTAGAGACTACAAGACCTCCACGAATGATGAACTTATCTTGGCACAAGATAACCATGGTGATATGCATAAGGAAATGCCCGATACACATCCCTACAGCCTACTCAACCACACCTTATGTCAACACATGAGCTTCCTCACATTGAGAGGCATAATGGCGTGGTCACTAACCACCACCAAATGATGTCCAATTTTGATGAAGCAATTGAGAAAATGGCCCTCTCAAACTCTAGGAGTCAACAAACCTTGGAGTAGCTCACACTCTTGTTGCTCAGCTAGCTACAACTTCACTCCCAAGAGAAGGAAAATGGAACAGATGGAATACTATATTTTTCCAGTCATACAAGCATATCTAGTCAGGAATGATCACCCAGTTACACCTCACTAGAATGGCCTAATTATTATGGAAAGAATGGTATCATGAGAAGGCTGTCACTGAGACATCCTAAATATCAGAACAAATTAAGGAAAGTGTCCAAGGGAGATACCTATCTCTAGCTTATCAAATCCGTAGAAGGCCGTACCCCAAAATTGGGTCCAAAGAACCAACCTAGATAAGTTTTTTGACCTAAAATAGCATGGACTAATGTTGGAAGGGTATTACTCCCATTTTGTTTCCCTTCTAAAGTATGCCCCCAAGATGACTATGACACAATAAGTAGCACATTTTTGTCAAGGCTTAAATCCACTCCTAAATGGAAACCTAAAGGCCATGAAACCTTCTAACCTTGAAGATGCTTTGCTATGAGCTTAGCCTTTGATGGTAACTCCCCCAAGAAGGAACTTTCAATGCTACTCCCTTCTATCCAAACTATGTTCCCCATCCAAAGAGAGACAGGGCCAACAGTCTTCAAACGGGAAATCAAAATTGGGGCTACCTCAACCTTTTCAATAATGCCCCCAATCATTGAACCAATGACAACAACCACCCACATCCTACATATCCAACCGAGTAGCCCAACTACATTGCTTTAAATGTAACCAATTAGGCCATTTTAGGGTTCAATTTCCCTTTATATAAATAATGCTAACCCTCTTTGCAACCCTTTAGCAAGAAGAAACTTCAACAATCAAGGGCAAGGATAAGTAGGATGAGGGATAGGTCATTGTACTTCTTTTCTTACTAGATAAGAAGAGGCTCTCTACAAAGAATTGGAAATAGGAACTATCCATGCGGCGATGAATAATCATGAGACTGAATGCCAATTCATTGTCCTGTAAATGCCTAAAAAGTACTAAGGTAAAACTTTTCAAATTCTTATTGATTGTGGTGCTACTCATTCATTTATATATTTTTGTGTATTAAGAAACTATAATTGAATCCTCAATACTTGCTAGAAAACTCATAGTTTGAACTAGAAAATGGGAAATAAGTGTACTCAAATCAAATAATCAAAACCTTGATTATCCTTGGGCACCTACAATTGTCTTCTAGTCATAGGTCCTAATTAGGTAAGTATCCATAATGGGAAAAGGGGGACAATCACTTTTGATAACATAATGGAACTTTAGTTCAAGCTTAGGGAAAAGTAGGAAAACCTAGGCTTCAATTGGAAAAAGTAACTCGGGTAATAAAGGGTCTAAGGAAGGGACTATCCATTTATTTAATCAAATTAAATAAATCAAATACTTTTAGAGACCTGGAAGAAACATTGTGGCTTAGCAACGAGATGCATATGTGTTTCCTAAAGATTAAACTAAATTACTGTCTAGTCATGATGCAAACCATTAAATTAAATTAACTCTTGGGACTGAGACGAGTATAGCAAGAAAGTCTTACACAATTTCTCAAAACAAAAGCTATGAGAACCAATCAAAACCTCAACAGAACCTATCAGAACATCACAGAGCCTCGTATCTCTACTGAAAAGCATCATGAGCTTCCAAAACATAACCAACCTCATCCAAAACACTCTCAAACACTTCCAAAATAACTAAACATCATTCATAATCCATAAAAAATCAACCATTTAGCCCTCAAAAACAATAAAAATCAACCAAAAAATCAAGTCAATTCAGCATTCAACATATCCCCACACTGGTGCGCAAAATCGGATGTTATATGTGTACGTAGTGAACATCCGAAGGTCCCCAAGAACAAATAACTCTCCAAAAGCTCATAAAGCAAAAAGAGAGGTTTGCACGACATGGGACAAGAAGACCAATTGAGTACAATCTCTCCCCATGCCTTGTGTGAGCGCTTCGCAAGCATGTATTTATAAATTTATTAATCTCCAAGCTAAAAAATAGCCCAATTTACAATTAGCATGCTTTTGGATTTTGTGTTTGCTTTTGTCCAAATAAAGAATAAAGCAGTTGGGCATCTCAAAAGTCAGACTGTGTCCAAATACAATGCCCAATAATGAAATATTTAAACCGAGTGTCTATGCGCATACAAAATAATAAATGTTTGTCAAGTGCTTCAATAAATAAGAGCGCCTAAATAAATATTAGTGCCACACCTTTAATGATAAGGCACGCACCCATCAAAAATAATAATTCTTCTAGGTAATATGGATACACGCCATCGCCCGGCGCTTCCCAATGTGACCACTGCCTACTCTACACATTAACTGAAGCATTCGCAATTGTTAGAAAATAATAGAATTAAACCGACAAAAGTGAATACCTAGCAGTCTTCAGGTACAAAATAATAAAATAGGTTGGACTCTGTCATCCTAACCTTAATTTAATACGATTGCACTCTAAACTCATAAATGTCCATTAATTTAATATGTATTTTGCGGAATCACCTGCTATGGAATCACCCACGTGCACATTAAATTAATGTGATGCCCAAAAAGGACATGCATCCCCGTCAACTTCTCGCACAAGAAATCCACCTTGTGTACGAGCCCCGACAAATAAATATAGTTTTACGGAATCCACCGTGGAATAAAACCCTCACAAAATCCACCGTGGTCTCATAGAATCCACTATGGATATGCCTCTTGTCATGTATAGTGCCAGGAGACGAATTCCACGGTGGATTCTGTGAGTTTTTTCGGTGGATTCCGTAAAACTAGTTATTTGCCACAGTGGATGCTGTGAGGTTTTTTGATGGATTTCGTAAAACTATATTTATTGGGGCTTGTACAGAAGGTGGATTCCTTGTGCGAGAAGTTGACGGGGTGACCTATCCTTTTTGGGTGTCAGATTAATCTAATGTGCACGTGGGTGATTGCACACCAAGTGATTCTGCAAAATACATATAAAATTAATGGATGTTTATGAGTTTAGAGTGCACTCATATTAAATTAAGGTTAGAATAATGTTCTAACCTATTTTAATTATTTATAGCTAAAGACTACTAGGTATTCACTATTGTTTGTTTATTTTATTTATAAACAATTGTGAATGCTTCAGTTGATGTGTAGAGTAGGTAGGGGTGGCTTTGGGTAGCATTGAGCGTTAGCGTAAGTCCAAGCCTAGATTTCATAATTATGATTAGTTATCTTAAGTATAATATATATAATACTATATATTTATATGATATTGTATTATTAAAATTATTACTCTATTTATAAGTTATAAGTTTAAATTTCTTTAATAATAATTAGATCATTGTCCTTAGTACTATTAATTTATTTATTTTTATTATAGATTATTTTAAAATATGAGATTTAATATATGCTTTTATTGAAATAAGCTTTCTTTATGAAATACCTTGCTATTTTCTTAATATGGTTAAGTTTAGAAGGCTTTTCTAGCTTTCTTTATAAAAGCAACAGGATCGCATGCAAAACATGAGAATAGGATAAAAAGTGAGTTTTTTCGTTTCTCCCTCATCTAGAATCGGAATTCAGAGCTTCAAGAGTCATTTTGGGGATTTTGGCACGTTGCGGATGCGATGGTGATGTCAAAATATCAAGATTCAGAGCACAGAATTTTCTACAACAACTGCAACATGTTATATGATACCTCTTGACTCTTAAAACTGTGTATTTTACTTTATATTTGTACTTTCTTTGTAATTATATGTAAGATATGAATGCAAATATCTATGTAAAACTATAATATATAATTAAGGATGGCAAACCATGGCTTTTGCCATGGGAGAGATTGGGCCCAATTGTGTGTTTTTCTCTTCTCTTTCTCAATCTATTGAGTTATTCAAATCATATTATGTATTATAATGTTGTTTGTATTTAATAGTTGAGATGTTTGATTTGTTATATTTTTCCACTAAGTTCTTTGTTTATAATTGAGATTTGATTTGCTAGATTTGCTACGTGTTTCATTTACATATTAAATTAATCTGACGCCCAAAAAGGACAAGCATCCCTGTCAACTTCTCGCACAAGGAATCCACCTTGTGTACGAGTCCTAACAAATAAATATAGTTTTATGGAATCCACCACAAAACCTCACGAAATCCACCATGGAATAAAAATCTCACGGAATTCACCATGGAATATACCTCCTGGCATCACACACTTAATAAGGGAGCATCCTTGCAACCTAGGAAAAAGGGAATACAAGTTCATCCAAAGATCTCAACTCAATCTTCTTTAGCATCTTTAATAAACCATCCAACCACAACTCCCAACTTATAACATGCATCTAATAAAGAATACAACAAAAGGAAAACCCTTTATCCATTAATGCATCTTATAAACAATAGAAAATCATGACAAATCTATAAAGGATATTAGAGATTATGCATCTTTACTTCTTAAGCTGTCCATCCACCATCACCATCACTGTAAATCTCCAAAAATATAGCTCTCGAGAAAATCGAATATTTAACCACCACGAATCCATCACATATGAATTAATACACAACAAACACAAAACACAAAACAACCATCTGAATGGCACCTCCAAAAGAGAGATATCATTATGAATAATGAAAGATACATCCAAAGGTATCAGTAAAGAGTATTCCTCTTAAAGGCTTGGTGATTGTGAAAACTATCCATAGATAAGGATTCATCCACAAAAGTTTTTGGAGGATTCTAGAAAAATTGAAGGCAACACATCCTCTCAAGCAAGACAATGTATTTGTTAGGCAAACAAAGGGCATGAAAATACAAAATATCCACTTGTTGGGAATCAATATTCACATTTACATTCATGCACAACTTTGAAATGGCCTTTGGATCATTATGTGAATTCCTATGCATATATGCTAGGTACCAAGCAAAGTGAGCTATCAATCTCATTGAACTGTGAATTTGGTTGAGTTAAATGGAGATAATTTTGATATGCTTGACTAACACTCATCCACTCCCCTGGAATTAATGGCTAATTAATCAGAGGTCCAATAAGAGAATCATCTAAGCTCCATTATCTTCTTCTAGGAATCTTCTGATCAAACCCTGCATATCCACTAACCAACTAAGGGGGCTGAGGAATAGAAGTGGTAGGAGATGGAAGAGGAACTAGTAAAAGAGGATAAAGAGATGGGTAGGAAAAATCATAAAATGAGGAATGAGCTAAAGAGGGATTAGCTGAAAATTTAGGAAAATCTATTAAAAGAGGTGCAAGAAAAGTGGAATGAATATATAAAGATGGGGAAGGGCAAGATGGAGAAGGGGGAAAAACACGATCTTCAATGAAAGAACAATAAGTAAAGATTAGAATTTTAGGGGCACCCTGAGGTTGAAAAATGAGAGGTAAATTCACTACTGAGTTGGATTTATAAAGGGAAAAATAAGCATCATATCTATGGGCCATTTGTTGATAATAAGAAAAGCTTGGAATTGATGGACCTAAGGTAGATCGTCAATGGTAAGCATCAAAGAAAGGGGAATCAAATGGATGTTTTTTGGAAAGATAGGCTAAAAGATCCACCCTTAGTTGGTTAATTTTTTGCACATGAATAGAGGCTTTGTTTTGTCTTTAATTTAGGATCATAAAATCAATCATTGTATGCCACGAAGTTTCAAGGCACTTAGCACTTTGGAGGAATAACACTGAAACGTCTCATCTATCAACAGCTCCAAATGTCTAACATACAAAGCAACTTGTAGGACCACATCCCCAACATACCAAGCTAGATCTTCATTGTTTGGAATCAACAAATCACATCTCAACTACATATAAGACATCAGCATTGTATCTGAAGTCATAGAATCTTCAAAAACCATTTGGACTACTTCAATCAACAAGTCAGAAGATCACGACCCACTCCATCTATCCTTTGGAAGAGTTAGATCCATCATTGAGAGCTTAATATAAAATGCCAACTTATGTTGCTCATAGTGCACAAAAAATGAGTGAATCTGGAGGAACATATTCCTAGAAATGCTCAAATAAATACCATAATAAATCCATTCTGGACTGAAGCCTTTCCACTTTAGCTTGGAACAAAGGGCATAATGTGGCTTACCTTTGAAGAATTGCTAAGTCTGGAAGGGACAAAGAAGGAACTGGCTACACAATAGGACTCTATGAAGAAAAATGTGACTGAACCAACTAATCGTTAAGTTGCTGAATTTGAATGTTGCTCTATTCTAGGGTGGTATTAGCTAATTTAAGCTCCTATGTGTGGGCAGCTATTAAAGCTTGAAGCTCTTGAGATTCCTGCAACAATCTATCTCTCTCCTCAATCACATTAACCACTTGGGATTTATTATCAGCCAACTGAGTTTGCAAACTAGAAAGTTCTACTTTTTGAGCATCAATAATCTTAGTTTGCTCCTCCATCTGGGTACAAAGATCAAAAAATATTTCTTGACTAGAAGCTAGCTCATCATTTGCTTTATTCAACTCTTCTTTGGTATGTTGAACTTCTTCATAGCGAGTTGTTGGATACAAGTAGTCACTGAGAGCTCAATAGAACTTTGGATATCTTTGCATAAGAAAGGAATTGCATCTCCTACTACCAATCATTGTACAGAAGGAATAGAAATCTCCAAAGTACCATCATGACGTGCTCTAAAAAGATTCGACATATTGTGAGATTACCATCACTTTTTTAAGTGGCATTATCAGTTGATAGAAATTGTATGAAATTTTTAAAATAATTTTGGGATTTTTAAGGTATTTTTCTAGAAATTTTCTCATTTATTTTTTATTTTAAATTTTTCTATATGTTTGGAATGGGTCATAAGCATGAAGGAAATTTTGTTTACATTTCAATGAAATTTTTTATTTTTATTTTTATTTTTTGGTATTTTAATGAATTTTTAATTAAACTTTGCACGTTTTGCTCATTTTTTAAATGAATTTTGCGGGTTTTCTGATTTATGGGATTAAAATAATCAAAGTCCAGATAGCGAGATACTCAACAGCAGCTGCATATGAACGATAGCTCCGTGGCACGAACGAAACAAGACGCACATCCTCGCGCGTGAACGGGGGCTTGAATGCCACACATACACATGCATGGGATCAACCACGCATGTACTGCACTCGAACAAACACATTATGTTTATTGATGAGCCTAGATCCTTCATTGTCACATTTGTCATTATGTTTATTAATGAGCCGCCATCAATCAATGCGCATGCTATAAAGCATCCTTCAATCCATATGCCAATCTCTAGGGTTCTCAGATCCAGTAAGGTGTTAGCCATATCCACTTCCTTCCACAGGTTCTAGGGCTTTATTAGACTTGGTTGTTGCAGAGGAAGCAATTTTTAGGCCTCTTCTTCTTGTCAGTATGCTTTTGAATTTCTTTCGACATCTAGGAGACAACATTAGCAACTGTCGGAATGTTAAGTTTGGTTTAAAAGTGTTTAGGTCTTTGACCAAATCATATTCTTTGATAGGATCCATAGGCTTCTCCAGTCAGCCAGAGAATGGGGCAAGATCCACTTTTATCTTCCCTTTGTCTTCTAAGAGTAGCAACATATGTACCTCTTCTACTTCTGGATGTACTTCCGCATCCTCTATATCTTGGACCTCTGGTCCTGTCTCTACAATTATCTCTGTAGCTCTCTATGGCTCTGTAGTGCTTTTTACTACATTGTTCTGTACTGCGCTATTATGTTTCTCCTTGGGAAGGTTGAACTTCACAGTCTTGGTAGAGGAAACGTTCTCTTTTGGAACTACGGGTTTTCCTTTCTTTGCATGTGTTATTGCAACCACTTCCAATTCCAGCAAATTGGAAGCAAGTTCTTGGGTCTTCTGTTGGATATCAGGAGTAGCTTTCACAAGAGGTGGATTTGGTAGTCTTTTGCAATGTGACCTTCTCCTTTGCATCGGCTACATAAGGGCTTTTAGTCCATAGACCTTCTAGGGTTTAGATAGTTCGACGAGATATGACCCTTTTCTCCACAGCTGTAACACTCCACCTCAAATCTTTGGGCATTGCCCAAATTGTCGTCCTCTATAACTTTGAGAGGGAAACCTCCTTGGATCGAAATTAGGACCAAACTCCCTAGGATTTGGTTCAAGGAGTTTGGTTCAATGTCCTATGTTGTTATTTTGGGTTCTAGCAAGTTGAATCTTGTATCTTCATCTTTCTTCTTCTAATCTGCATCTCCTTCAGAGAGTAGATATCCTCTGTATGGTTCTTCCTCAAACAGTATGAATAGAAGGCCCCATGAATGTACATTCAGTGGCAAAATGTCTTGCTTGATAGCACTTTCCACACCATGTATTAGATCACATCGCATCTCTCCCACCTCTCAGGAGTGGATATATTGGCAGTATTGGCCTTCAACGTTTGTAGCTGCTCTGTAATCACATCCATAAGCTCTTTCTTCATACTTGTGACTCAATTGGACATATAGTCTTTCATATTTTCACCTCTTGGAGTACTTGTAGTAGGGTTTTGAGAAGCTTCTGTAATCACTGCATACACTGGTTGGGTTGAGGTCCTCTGTTCTGGTTTTGATTCAAAAATAGCTTGTAATACTATATCCCCCACATACCAAGCCAAGTCTTCATCATCTGGGATCAGCAAATCACCTCACAAATACATATAAAACATAAGCGTAGTATCTATAGTCACAGAATCCTCAAAAACCATTCTAACCACTTTACTAAATAAATCAAAAGACCAAGCTCCACTCTAACCATCCTCTGGAAGATGCAAATTCATTGTGGAAAGCTTTATATAAAATGCCAACTTATGTTGCTAATAATGCACAAAGAAGGAGTGATCTGGAGGAAAAAACTCCTAGAAGTGCTCAAAAGAAGACCGCAACAAGTCCATTCTTGACTAAATTCTTTCCACCTTGGCTTGGAATAAAGGACATAATGTGGCATTTCTTTAAATCATAGCTAAATCTACAAGGGATAAGAAAGGAACTTGCTACATAGAATGACTTTGTGAAGTAGAACAAGACTGAGCCAATTGTTCCTTGAGCTGTTGAATCTGAGTATTGCTCTAGTCTAGGATAGTATTAGTTGGTTTGAGCTCTTCCGTCTGGGCAGCTATCAAAGCTTTTAGTTCTTGAACCTCCTTCAACAACATATCTCTCTCCTCTGTCATAGTAACAACTTGGGATTTGGTCTCTGCTAACTGAGCTTGCAAAGTAGAGATCTCCTCTTTTTGGGTATCAATGACCTTAGTCTATTGCTCCCAGAGGTCAAAAAAGTTTTCTTTGACAAAGGCTAACTCAGTATTAGCTTTATTCAACTTCTCCTTGGACTGCTAAATCTTGTCATAAAAAGAAGAATAAAATTGTTGGATGCAAGTAGTACTAAGAGTTCAATACTGATATCTTTATACGAAAAGGGAATTGCATCTCCCATCAACATACATTACACAAAGAGAATGAAAATATCTAGAGCACCATATCTATGTGCTCTGAAAAGATTTGGCATTGTAAGGAAAGCACACAACTAACTTCAAGATTGAATAGGAATTGAAACTAGAGGAGTGGAAACTAGTATTGATTTCGCTACTCACTTAAGATGCTTCCTCTGAATGACCATAAGAGGGGGAGGATCAACATCCTCAATGATAGCATCATCATCTTCAGTAGGAGGAGGAAGAACCTTTGGAGGATCAACTGGTAGTGTGGGAATTTCTTTCTCTAGGGCAACATATATCAAGAAAACATAAAGATAAGAACCAAATGTGTCATTAGTCACATTACCCCTCGTGGCTCCGATAAAATGTTGATCCATTTTAGCCAAGAGTTATGAACTCTAATCAATGGTGATACCTTTCAACACCATGCAAAAGATAATTAGAATGGGTTTTCATAGGCATAAACATGTCCCAAAGTAATTGGCACAACTTCTTCCATAAAGGACTAGAAATCATGGATACACTAACTCCTGAAGTAGTGATAACCTACTTAGGATCCAAGACATCATGTGTCTGCTTCTGTAACACCTTCAAAATATCCTCATTAGAGAACAGTGATAGGTATTAGGAAAAGGTACCCCATAGTATGGTAAAGAAAGAGCTTTGCCTAGGCTCTTAGATGTCATGAGGATAATTGTACCACGAACAGGGCCAGACCTCTTATTGTAAGAACTGATCACACATCAAAATCATCTAGGATAAGTGGCAGGGGAAGTGTCACAAATTTGGATAACCTAGCCTTAGCAATAAGATCCGAATCCAACAACATTGCATAATCATGCAACACCAAGGGAACATACTAGACCGGGGTAGGAGTACAAGGTGCCACTCAAATGGTTTACACACATCACACTCACACACAGACAATCACAGGGAATATCTACAAAATAGTAAAATAATAGCAAACAAGATATCAACAATAAAAAACTCACATGGACCTGCTCAACTGACTGACCACCCCAAGAAATTCACATCCTAGAAAATTTTTGGCATGCCTTCTGCACTTATGCGACTGAAAGCTTCATGATATGCATACAAACAGGCACCCAATATCCCCGTATCAAGCAATCCAAATAAAATATAATCAAATCACACCATATCCCTAACTCCAATCAAATGACCAATGAAAAATTGGACTAAACCTAAACCACAACCGACTGATAACCGAACCTCAACTAACTAAGATGGTCAATAGGGACTAAGACTGACAACCACCTCACCTATCCCATGTAGCACTTCATTGAAAAATGGAATTGTGAAATGTGAGGGGAAAGGGAAAATTTGATTGAATGTTCATTTTACGAATTAATTAACAAGGAGAGGAGGTGGGACTGGTTGAGGAGGCCAGGGGAGGGAGGGAGGCGGGGTAGGTGAGGAGAGCGAGCAGGTAGGGTAGCGTAGGAAAGGAGGGTGGGTGGGGCTGGTTGGGGGGGTAGGGAAGGAGGGCACAGAGGGAGGAGGGTGAGCAAAGCACGGCAACATGAGTGGTAGGGGGGGGACAGGGAGGAGGGCAGATGTAGGGAGGAAGGAGGTAGGAATTAGGGAGGAAGGAGGGGGGGGAGGGAGGGAGAAGGAGGTAGGAATTAGGGAGGAAGGAGGGGGGGGAGGGAGGGAGAAGGAGGTAGGAATTAGGGAGGAAGGAGGGGGGGGGGAGGGAGAAGGAGGAGGGAGGATTGAGGATCGAGGACACACCCAAGGAGAGAGAGAGAGAGAGAGAGAGAGAGAGAGAGAGAGAGAGAGAGAGAGAGAGAGAGAGAGAGAGAGAGAGAGAGAGAGAGAGAGAGAGAGAGAGAGAGAGAGAGGAGGGGAGAGACAAGGAGATGGTTGGGTAGAATGCATTTTTTGTTTTTATTTTGTTTATTTGACTATTATTGTATTGTTTTGTTTAAAACAAAAAAAAGTAAAGCAAATCCCCCTCCCGCACACAAAGATGAACTGGGGGTAAAATATTTGCACCAATGTGAATGGCCTGAATGCCACATGGTGAGAGCCGAGCATGAGTAACGAACAAAAATTGGCCATTGACGCGACACATGGGGGCAAAAATTCAAAATTGAATGAATATTTTAATTCAGAGAGATCCAAGCATCGAATGAAGATGTTGTAAAAAGTAAAATTAGGTAGGGAGACAAGGAGAATGGCATGGATAATGTGTCCAGCATGTTTGTCAACAAAGAGGGGGTTCACATGGAAAAAGATGAAAAACCAACCATTAAAAATTACACAAAAATTTTATTCACAAAATGTATTATTCAAAACAAAATGCAAAAGGAAGAAAAATCATCTGTAATGAAGAGTTGGACAAGCCTATCATGGCAAAATGCAGTTTTGATGAGAATAGGGCCCATTCATATGGAAAAATAATAAAAACACACCCAAAAATCCAAACAAAAATGAATTCCCAACAATCTATAAGTTAAAACAAGGGGCAAAAAAAAAAGAAAAAAAATCTAAAAAATGATGGAAAATAGGGCAATCGAGTCAAAATGCACTTTTGTGCAAGTCATGTTCACATGGAAAAAATAGTAAAAATGAGCACAAAAACACACATAAAAATTAATAACAAAAAATCGGGGGGGGGGGGGGGGGGGGGGGGGGTATTGGAACATGATTGATAAAAAAATAAAATTTGTGCAAGGGAGTAGGCCGGACAAGGCTATCTAATCAAAGTTGAATTTCAAGGAGTTTAGGATAGCTTCACAGAAAAAAGAGCAAAAATCACCTATGAGAATACCCAAAAACATGCAATAATTAACATCTAGTTTACAAAAAATTCTTCAAAAATTAATAGCTTATGAATCGAGGCTCGAAACTGAGGGCTATAAACTAGAAAAGTGACCATTCAAAGGGGCAAACAAGGTTGTAGGATCATATGTAATTTTGGTGAAAGTAGGATATGTACCTATCGAAGATTGGAAAAATGATAAAACTACTAAAAGGATAAGTAAAGACCAACCAAAATAGGGTAGAATAGGGTAGGTGGGTGAGGAAGGGACCTCAATGGGGCAAAATGAAAATAGGAGATCGTGTGAAGGTCAATCAACAGGATGCTCACCAATGTATGCAACCAAGACGTATAGGGACACGTCCCCACACTTAAAACATGAGTAGATCAAGTTGACTAATTGATAGGGACCCAACACTTGACCACAACCCATACCACATGTCCCTACACTTAAAACATGACATGTATAACAATAAACACAAGAGGGTAGGGTTAGAAACACTTGACCTATTCAGTTGGTTAATGGAGATTGTTTTGTCAACACACACTAAGGAGTCGAAGTCATCTACAGAAGGTACCACAGTTCACCTCAGCATACTTGGTCATGGCAGGGACCATGTAACAGCACCCAGGGAGGTGGCATTTTTTATGAAGAACTGGTTAAGTTATTGATGGCAAAGTATTCATCCCTCAGTCTCGATAGTCATTCATGTTGGAATGATAGATTATTCCATCACCCCATAATGCACATCACTTAATGTATAATAATTGAAACCCATATCTCATACCCGGTTTAGAAATAGACAAGAAGGAGGGTTCAAAAGGACTATGCGAGCATGCACAATTGATGATGAATCAATGCGTCCCAACCCATCTAGAATAGGTGCAAGAAGGAAGGCCAGGGAGCCTTATCGTGTAGTGCACCAACATAGTGATGTGTGTATTGATGATGGTGGAGGCCCATCCCATGTATGCATAGGAAAATGAGAACATACATGATACCAATTCTCATAACATCCCTCAATACTCACCTCTCAGTTGATGAAAGGGAAATCAATCACACTCGGTCCCCCCCTCTGTCTCATGCTCTATTGATAGATATAGGAGGGCAACTAAGTTCCTCACACCCATTGATGTAATCCTTACTACCACATGTGTAAAGGTTGTATGCCTCGTGCGCAATTGATGGTGGAGTAGTACATCCTACCTAATGCCGGCATACAATGCAAGAAGGAAGGCCAAGGAGCCTTATAGTGCAGTTCATAGGAATAAATTGTGCTTTATGCATTGAGAGGCCCATCCCTTGCATGCAACACTCCATTCACACGTCGCACCTCTCTTTTGAATTTTCAGGGCAAATACTAGCCACTCACCCTACCCTCTATCTCACGCTCATTCGATAAATATAGAGGGCAGCCCATACCCACATCCCCATCTGGTTAAGATAAAAGTTTACATCACTCAAAGGATTATCGATGAAGATCGGCTTCGTCTGGTTAATGGTGTCAACTTGTATCAATCAATGAAGAGGCGTACACAAGAAGGTAGTCAACAACTCCGAGCTTAGATTACATATTGGAAATGTCATCTATTGTAGGAGTCAAAAGCACTGATGGGCCTGCATGATACTGTGCACCAAGGGAGGTGGCTTTGGAACTGCATCCTAGAAGAGTTTTGTTAGTGATTCAGCTATCTTAGACTTCAAGGTGTTATTACCTTCTCCATAGCTAGCTTCCCATCCAAGGGTGTGTGTCATCTTGTCTTGGAACAAGTCCTATTATGACAAGGAATTTCTTCATTTTCTCCCATAACAGTTTTGAATTTTTTTTCTCTTTTTTTCCTTTTTTCCTATTCCCAAGAGTATTTCCATATTTTTGCAAAGAATAGGTCGACATGACAAGGATCAAAGTCCTTTTCTCCCATGACTGATATATATTTTTGTTTTTCTTCTTTTCTTTTCTTTTCTTTTTCTTTTCAAAGAGGAGAATGGCAAGAGTACTATGTATCAGAACCATCTTCACCACTTGTGCTGGATCTTACGAGAAGGGAACAAAGGAGGGGTGGGAGGTAGTTGTGAGGGGCTAGAAAAATGAGGCCACCTCATCAGGATAGGCAGGAGGGCTATTAGGAGCAATAGGAAAAGCCTTACTAATGGACGTGCAAGGAATAGGGGGCTATCAACGATGATTGTCAAGATCCCCAGGGAGGGTAATACTTCTTTAGGTAATAGCCATTAATTAAGAAGGGATCATCAAAGGCATCAATTGTTTGCACTTGGACAGAGCCGTTAGGGTTGACAACAAGTACCTCATAGGGGCCCATCCAACCCTGTTGAAGATTACTTGGAAACTTGCCAAAATGTGAATCATAAGCAAGGACTAAGTCACCTTCCTTAAACTCCTTATGCTTGATGAAGTTATCATAATAGGCCTTTCTTCAAGCTTGGTGGCTTCCATACATTGTAGGGCCATCCTATGAGTCTCATCCAAATATTCCAAGTGTAAGAGATGGTGCTGCAAAGACTCCTCATTTGCCCAATGCTCTTTCATAGCCATGCATAGAGAGAGTAACTCTAGTTCAATAGGGAAGATAGCCTTTGTGCCAT
This sequence comes from Lygodium microphyllum, assembly GCF_053477565.2. Taxonomy (NCBI): domain Eukaryota; kingdom Viridiplantae; phylum Streptophyta; class Polypodiopsida; order Schizaeales; family Lygodiaceae; genus Lygodium; species Lygodium microphyllum. The sequence goes on along the minus strand of NC_141160.1, from coordinate 40,879,997 downwards.
ACACCAACTGGAAAGGGGTCTATCCTATAGTAGTCTTATAAGAGGTTCTGTATTCCCACAAAGGGCCTTTGTAAGTCGATCGTCCCAATCATGGAGATGTGTAGCAATTGTCATTGTCAAGATCGAATAAAGTATGCAATTGGTAACTTCTACTTGGCCATTGGCTCTTATGATGGCAGATCTTGTACAATTCTGTCAATTCTTTCATAATCTTGTCAAGGAATTGAGTGTTGAGATATCGAGCTCCACTCCTGATATGCCAGGGTGACCGTTGTGCATTTATGTCACCGACTTGTCAGTTGCAGATGCGGTTGGTACACCGCCCATGAATAATAGCTACATGATAGCTATCCTTATCTACTCTAGTTCGTGGCTCAGTTAGTATGCCACCTTAGTTAGTTGAGTTTGGTTTGAGACCCACATATAGGGTTCTTCTATTTCCTTGTAAGAGAGTTCTTTTTGGCTTACACAACTAAGAAGAGAAAAACTGTTTTCAGCCTCCACCCTTGTGTGTATTCCCCCATTGTGCAAGCAAGAAAGCTACAAGTGAGACTCCTTCCTTCTCTCCCATAATCTTGACATGGTATCAGAGCCTTTTTCGTGGTAAGGAGCTCAAGAAAGCAAACCAAGCTCGCGGTGTTCTGGTAAGAGGAGCAGTGTTGCTTTCATTTTCTGTTTTGGGAGCAGATCTCTGCAGGTAGCACAGCCGGAAATTGCAAGAGTGCATTGTCTCAGGTTGAGACGCCCTTCGCGGTGAAGCAAGAGGGCAGTATATGCTGCGGGTAAGGGCTTTAGCCCTTGGAGACCCTGTTTTTTTTATTTGAGGCCATTTCGGGGCCTATTTTGGAGGCGGAAGTTTTCTGCACGCACTCAGGAAAAGGCCCAGTTTTATGCTGTGCAGCCACTGTTCTACAGGTCGGTGAAAAGTTACTGTAGAAATTGCATCATATGCTTGTGCGCAGAGACATTGGGAGTTACAGAATCATCCTTGTTACCTGTTGATGCAAAATCGTCGCTAGGAAGTGACTGTGTGGTCAAATACCACTTTCGTCAGTTTTGCATATTAGCCCTTGTGAGGCTGAAGCTGTGTTCTTTGCAGTGACAGAAATTTTTGCAGTGGTCTGTAATGGCGTCTGATTCTCTCTCACAGATTGTCACTGAAAAGCTTGACAAGAACAACTTCCAAGCATGGAAGTTTAGAATGACGAATTTCCTTATGGGAAAAGATATTGGGAATTTGTTGCAGGAAATGAAGAAGAACCAGTTCTTCCTGATGTTTCCAATCAACAGCAAATGCAGGCATTTAAAGCATGGCATGAGAGAGCCAGGAAAGTTATGTACTGGCTGTCTATCAGTATTTCAGACTCTATGATTGTGCATAATCAGGATGCAAGTACGCCAAAGGAGGCATGGGATACTTTGTCAAAAATGTATAGCACAAATACGCAAGCCAGGAAAATGCAGCTCAAGCAAGAGTTGCATAATGTGCAAAGAGAAAATATGAGCATCAATGACTACCATATGAAGGTGAAGAAGATTGCAGATGCACTTGCTTCCATTGGGTCGCCAGTGGAAGATGATGATTTAGTTTCTGTGACCTTGAATGGTCTAGGAAAGGATTATGCACAGTTTCGGACATCCATTTCAGTTCGTGAAAGATTTCCTGATTTTGAGGAGTTGATTGCTCTTCTAATTTCTGAGGAGCAGAGAAATGGTGGTGCATCTTCTTCAGGAGGAACTTCAAAAGAAACTGTCTTCTACTCAAATGCTGGAAGAGGTAGAGGCAGAGGTAGAGGAGGCCGATCTGGAGGCCGTGGTAGAAATCAGAATATGCAGCAAACTCAAGAAAACCAGTCCTATGGAGGAGGACGTGGTAACTCTAGAGGCAGGGGGAGCCAAAGAGGTCGTGGTTGATGGCAAAGAGGCCAGAATGCAAACAGTAATGTTGAATGCTACTACTGTGGTAAAATGGGTCATATGGCTAAAGACTGCTATAAAAAGCAGAATGACATCATGAATGGAAAATTGCAACAAGGGAATTATGCATCTTCTAGTAGACAGGGTGATGACAGAAATGAGCATTTGTTTATGGTGCAGCACATGAACAACTCTGTGACAAGTGCAGAAGAAAGCAACGATGTGTGGTATGTTGACTCAGGTGCATCAAACCACATGACAGTCATGTAGAATGGATGGAGGATGCAAGGAAAATGGAAAAACCAGGATTTGTGGAGACTGGTGATGATACTGCACATCCTATTGTGCAGATTGGAAAAATTCCTTTGTCTATGTAGGATGGGAAAAAGAAATACCTGTCCGATGTATTTCATGTCCCGAATATCACCAAGAATCTCGTTTCTGTTGGTCAAATGGTTGAACAGGGCTTGCAGGTCAGATTTAATCCTCATGGATGCTTTGTTGAGGATATGAAAAATAAAGGTCGCTTGATAGCAAAAGGAAAGAAGAAGGGCAGAATGTTTACATTGGATGCAGACATGTCTGAATTGAGTGCAACAATGTTTGCACATGGGACCGGTGTAGTTGCAGATATTGATATCTGGCATAAACGCATTGGTCATGTTAATATACAGCAACTTAAATCAATGCAGGCCCAAAATATTGTTGAGGATTGCCTAAATTCAAGGATGCAGAAATGCATAAGGTATGTGAAGCCTGTCAGTTTGGAAAACAGGCAAGGAAACCATTTCCTAGACATGTTCAAGAGAGTAAGAAGTCATTGGAATTAATCTACTCTGATGTGTGGACTACTAAAGCTGCATCTCTTGGAGGCTGTCATTATTTTGTCACTTTTATTGATGACTATAGCAGAAAAGTTTGGGTGTATTTTATGAAAAAGAAAAGTGAAGTTTTTGGGTATTTCAAAACTCTCAAAGCTATGGTTGAAAAAGAAACAGGCCTGCAAATAAAATGCCTAAGGTCAGATGGAGGGGGAGAGTACCTCTCAAATGAGTTTACAAGGTTCCTACAGGAGCATGGCATAAAGCAGCAATATTCATGCAGTCATACCCCACAACAAAATGGAATTGCAGAAAGGAAAAACAGGCATATTGGAGAGGTATCTCGTGCCATGCTCAACGAAAAAGACTTGCCAGATTTTTACTGGGCTGAAACAGTTGCTACAGTAGTCTATATAATGAACAGGACTCCCACTGCAGCAATACATGGGATGACTCCAGAGGAGAGGTATACTGGTAGGAAACCAGATATTTCTCATTTGAAAATTTTTGGTTGCATTGCCTATGTACATGTGCCAGATGAGTTGAGATCCAAGTTGGATCCAAAAGCTGAGAAGTGCATCTTTATTGGTTACTCTCTGCAACAGAAAGGGTATAGATGCTATAACCCTTCTACTCGTAAGTTTACAGTGAGCAGAGATGTTGTTTTTGATGAGATGAGTAGCTGGTATAAACCAGTAAATGTGATTGATGATGTAGATGCACAAAATGGTAATGTTGCACAGAATTCTCAGCAGCAATCACAAGATATTAGTGGACCTGGAGCGTCCTCTAGCAGTGGTTCACATTCTTCTCCATGGACAGGCAGATTGAGATCAGGAGAATCTTCTCAAAGCAATGCAGATAGTGGTATGCAGGTATCACGAAAAGGAAAAGAGAAGGTAGATCAGCCCATGTTTGATGTGAATGCAGGTCACTCTTATGTGAATGGTGAATCCAGTGGCTCAGAACAGAGCATTGATGACGAGTTGGGTATTCCTTCAATTGTTACACCTGGAGTAAGGAAGAGCAGGGATGTTTTGAGAGCACCTGGGAGTGAACCCACTTTGCGCAGGTCTACCAGGGCTAGGTATCCTGTGGATAGGCTGAAATACGATGGATTTACAGCCATTCACTATGCATATATGGTCAAAGTGATATAGGAACCAGAACCCACTTCTTTTGAGCAAGCCATGGGAAAAGAAAAATGGGAGAAAGCCATGGATGAAGAAATGGATGCCTTGGAAGCAAATGCTACATGGGAATTGGTACCTTTGCCTAAAGGTAAGAATGCAATTGGCTGTAAGTGGGTTTATAAGGTGAAGCACAATGCAGATGGTTCTGTGAACAGATACAAGGCAAGAGTAGTAGTCAAGGGGTATGCACAAACATATGGCATTGACTATGAAGAAACATTCAGTCCGGTTGCAAGGATGGCAACCGTAAGAGCAGTCATTGCTATGGCTGCATCAAAGAGATGGTCTTTACATCAGATGGATGTAAAGAATGCCTTCTTGCATGGTGATTTGCAAGAAGAGGTCTATATGGAGCAGCCACCAGGTTATGTGCATGCTGTTCATCCAGAGTTTGTTTGCAGGTTGAAGAAAGCCTTGTATGGCTTGAAGCAAGCACCTAGAGCATGGTCTGACAAGATAGGACAGTATCTTGTCACTATTGGCTTTCAGATTTCCAAGGCAGATTTCTCACTTTATGTGAGAAAAACAGAGAAAGGTACTATGCTACTTGTCATTTATGTTGATGATTTGATTATGACAGGTGACAGTGATGAAGATATCCTTCATGTGAAAATGCTATTGAAGCATAAGTTTGAGATGAAGGATTTGAGAGAGCTGCGTTATTTCTTGGGCATTGAGGTGATTAGATCACCAAGTGGGATACAGCTCTTGCAGAGGCAGTATGGATTGGACATGCTGTCCAAATATGGGATGACAGGCTGTAAGCCTATTTCAGTTCCTTTGGAGCAGAATGTGAAGCTGAGCGCAGATGCAGGTGAGCTTCTGGAAGACCCTACTATGTACAGACGCATAGTAGGAAGCTTAATTTATATGACTATTACCAGGTCAAATTTGAGCTATGTTGTTGGATTGGTAAGTCAGTTTATGCAGGCTCCAAGGAAACCGCATTTGGATGTGGCTAGACGCATACTCAGGTATTTGAAGTCCACATTGCAGTATGGACTATTTTATGAGACTGGGATTCAGATACAGTTGCATGGATACACTGATGCTGATTGGGCTGGTAGTATTTCTGATAGACGATCTACCAGTGGATATGTGTTTTCTTTTGGGAGTGCTGCAGTTACTTGGAGCAGCAAGAAACAACCTACAGTTGCCTTGTCGAGCACAGAGGCTGAGTACAGGGGTGCAGCAATGGCTGCATGTGAGGTAGCTTGGTTGCATAAGCTACTTTATGATATGCATCAGCCTACAGATGGGCCAGTTGTCATTTATTGTGACAACATGAGCAGTATACACTTGGCAAATAACCCAATCTATCATGCTAGAACAAAGCACATTGAGGTGCATTATCACTATGTGCAGGAGAGGGTTTTACTAGGTCTTATTGATCTAGTTTATGTCAGCACAGAGGATCAGGTAGCTGACATATTCACGAAGGCATTGGGCGCAGAGAAGCTGCGCAAGTTCAGAGACCTGCTTGGTGTGCAGGAATTGGGATTGAGCTCGAGGGGGAGTGTTGAGATATCGAGCTCCACTCATGATATGCCAGGGTGACCGTTGTGCATTATGTCACCGACTTGTCAGTTGCAGATGCGGTTGGTACACCGCCCATGAATAATAGCTACATGATAGCTATCCTTATCTACTCTAGTTCGTGGCTCAGTTAGTATGCCACCTTAGTTAGTTGAGTTTGGTTTGAGACCCACATATAGGGTTCTTCTATTTCCTTGTAAGAGAGTTCTTTTTGGCTTACACAACTAAGAAGATGAAAACTATTTTCTGCCTCCACCCTTGTGTGTATTCCCCCATTGTGCAAGCAAGAAAGCTACAAGTGAGATTCCTTCCTTCTCTCCCACAATCTTGACATTGAGTACCTCTTTCACTTACTAGCTCTAGGGGATTGCCAAAATGAGTTATGATATTCTCATACAAGAATAGGACCATGTTGTTGCCATCATCTCTTTTCAAAACTTTAGCTTCACACCACTTTGTAACATAGTCCATACAGACCAAAATATATCCATTCTTCTTCCTTCTGGTTGGTGGGTCAATGGGGCCAATGTGTCAATTCTCCATTTCTCGAATGGCCTTAGGGGAAGGATGGGCTATAGTAGCATATCACTAGATTTGGTAGGCTTTCCCATCCATTGACAAGCATTGTAATATTTTCAATAATCATGGGCATCCTTATAGAGGGTTGGCCACCAATATCCTATGAGCAAGGTCTTTATGGCTATCACTTCTCCTACAAAATCTCCTCCATAGGGCTCATCATGGCATGCTTTCATCCCTACTTCGATCTCGTCCCCTACAACACACAGACGCAATACTTCATCTTTGCCCTTCTTATACAATGCGCTGCCTAACAAGGTGTAGGGGGCGGATTCCAATCAAAGCTTCTTCTTCTCACAACTTAAGATACCATGGGAATACTGTTGAGTAGCCAAGAGGTTGGCTATGTCTACATACCATGGGGTTATAGTTTAGACTAGAAAGGGGAAAGCATCAAGGAGGTCTGGGTCATCCTGCTCCTCTTTGTCACTTTGAGGGATTCACAACAGATGATCAATGAGGACATGGGAGTGACTAGGCTTAGTGATTACCTCAAAGTCAAATTCCTAGAATAAAAGGATCCATCTCATCACTCTCCCCTTCACATATGCTTTGTTCATCAAGAAGGATAGGGCCTTATGGTCCACATAGAATTTAAAGTGCATCAACAATAAGGTAGTGTCAAAACTTCTCCAAGGCAAACACTATTGCCAAGCACTCAAGCTTTGTCACTGTGTAGTTTTGTTCTATGTTGGTTACTTTTCGGCTTGCATAACAGATAGGTTGATCTAACTTTGAGGATCCCTTTTGGCATAAGACTACACCTAGGCCTTCAACTAACGCATCAATGTACACATGGAACTCCTTTGTCCAATCAGGAGGTTGCAGAATGGATACTTCAATCAGACACTGCTTCAGGATGTTGAATGTTTCATCATAATCAATGGTCTACATAAACTCTACATCTTTCCTCAAAAGCTCATGCAAGGGGGTTTCCTTTGTTGCAAAGTGGGCAATGAATTGTTTGTAGTACCCCACATGGCCAATGAGTCCCCTCAATTATTTGAGATTGGTTGGTGTTGTTAAAGCTACAATCTTCTCAATCTTGGCAGCAAGGTCTGTTGTCATCCCTTATACAAATACAATTCAGTCCAAAAGAACTTTGGAAGAGACTCCAAAGGCACATTTGTTAGGGTTGAGAGAGATCCCATACTCTCGATATCTATTAAAGCACTGCTCCAGGTGTCCCCAATGCTCACGAATTAGGCTATATACACAGATGTCATCTAGGTATACCTCAATGAAATCATGCAAGTGATTTTGAAATGGAGCCATCATCACTCATTTAAATGTAGTAGGAGCATTACTACAGAGCCCAAATGGAATCACTCTGTAAGCATAGGTTCCCCATTCTGTTGTGAAGGTTATTTTGGATTGATCTTCTTTTGCGATTTGGACTTGATCGTATCCACTAAATCCATCCAAGAGGGAATAGAGCTCATGTCCATCCACTATGTCTAAAATTTGGTCTATGAAAGCAATAGGAAAATTATCCTTCTTAGTCTTGGAGTTCAGCTTTCAAAAGTCCATACATATTCGCAGCTTGTCCTTCTTCTTGGATACTACCACAATAGGTGAAACGCATTCATTGTATTAGCCATTGGATAGATAAACTTGCCTTCAAGGAGCTTCAGTGATTCGGCTTTCATTAGGGCTAAGTAATTTGGATTCATGCACCTCTATCTTTGCCTCACTAGCTTGGTATCAAGCTCTAGGTCGATGTGATATTGGCACACTGTGGGATCAATCCCCTTTAGACCTTTGTAGGACCATGCAAACACATCGAATTTCTCCTTCAATAGGTCATGCAGAATCAACATCTCCTCTTTTGGAAGACTAATACCCACCTTTAGGTGACATTTGGTACCATCTATATCCATGAATATTAATTTCTTTTCACCTTCCACTTTGCAGATGAAGGTCTCACTGCTTCTAGGTAGAGATTTGACTTCTTCAAGGGAGCAGTCTCCCCTTCTGATGCTCCACTAGAACCAATTTCCTCTTTCAATGAGGTCTTTGCTTGCTCCCTGGAATCCTGAAAGGGCATCATTGCTATTTCGAGTTTGGTTTGGAAATTAGTTACTTCTTGGCTCTAGGTCCTTGGAGACCTCGCGAGCGAGTAGCTCAGTGGGGCAGAGCGTGAAGCTTGTGCGAAGGCGAATTCAAAAGTCTCCCAAGAGCAAGGCATGGTGCGCATGTCCGTTGCAAGGGGTTCCGCTAATAGTCCCAAGTCTAGGCGGTCATAGCTGAGGGCCAGTGCCACAAAGGTGGCGTCGAGCTGTTTGATGCAGTCCACAACGTCATCCCCCGTGTCCTCGGCGAGGTCAGCGGCCAGCGTTAGGAATGACTTCCGTTCATAGGAAGGCTTAAGGCCGGCGGGTGGTTGAGGTTTGCTGGAGCTGGAGGTTCTGGAACCTTTGGAGTTTTGATTCGAATGTAGGATTAGTGGTTTTTGGCATGGTGCATCGTCATCCTCTCTTGAAAAGGGTAACTTCGGGTGATAAGAGCCACTATTGAAGGAAGGCTTATTATTTTTAATCCCTTTCTTGTGGATATTTTTCATATGATGTGACTCATTAGCCAGTCCAAAGGGTACCATAGTCATTCTATCTAATTGAATGGGATCTTCAATTTCTGCAGCCTCTAGAACTTCTTCCTCATTTGTGCCTTCTTCGAGTATGATAGATTCTTCTAGATCACTTTCATAGTCTTCTTCTGCACTATCATATTCATCCTCTTTGGACTCTGTCTCTGCCTCTATAGGGGATTTATAAGAGAAAAATAGATTCTCTGTTGTATCCTCTATCTTTGCTCATGTATTTGTCTCTGCTTCTGCGTCTGGCTCTACTTCTATCTCTAGCTCTAACCCTGCTATTCTCTCTATCTCTGTCTCTATTATAACCATGTAATTGGGAGAACATTATATCTATGCCTCTATCTCATTGTCAGAAGTGATTTTAGAAGTCATTTTGAGTTCAAGTAGGAGGTATTCACACATTGACAGAGACTTTTCTTCTTTCGGGAATCGGCCTTACAGTGCCCACTGTCAAGGACTGTGCCTTTGTTTTCTTGGGAAAGATTTGTTTGACAACCTCTTCATCTCCTAATGTGCCATTTTTTATCTCATTGGAAGAGTCTGTGACAACTTCAATGGAAGTGGATCCATTATCTTTTTGCAACCCATACAACTTCAGCACCACTTTGTTGGATCTGTTGCCTAAGGTTAGAGTTCCTTTGAATAAATTCATCCATGCCCTTACTTCAAAAAGCCATGGTCTTCCTAGCAGTACAGGATATGAGGTCCCATAGGAATCTGGTTTTACCACCAAATAGGTCAGCCAATAGTCTCTTCCTATGAGGGTTGTCTTCACATATGGGAGAATGCCCAAAGGCTCAATTCTACTTTGGTCTTATAGCCTTATAAGCCACTGTGTAGGCTACATTCCTTGCAAGCCTAAATCCTTCATTATCATATCTATCATTATGTTCACTAATGAACCTCCATCAATCAATGCATCTGCTATAAAGCATTCTTCAATCCACACGCCAATCTCTAGGGTACCAAGATCCAAGAAGGCGTTAGCCACATTCACTTCTTTCATAAACTCTAGGGCCTTATTGGACTTAGGGGCACTTGTAGGATCAATCCTTAGGCCTCTTCTTCTTGTCAGTATGCATTTGAATTTCTTTCAATGGCTGCGGGACAACATAAGCAACTATCAGGATGTTAAGTTTGGTTTGAAGGTGTCTAGGTCTTTGACCAAGTCAGATTCTTTGATAAGATCCATGGGCTTCTCCAACCGGTTAGGGAATGGGGCAATGCCCAATTTCATCTTCCCTCTTTCTTCCAAAAGTGGCAACTTCTACACTTCTTCTATTACTGGAGGTGTTCTACATTCTCTATGTCTTGGACCTTTGGTCATGTCTTTCTATCTATGTATCATTATGTATTATTGAACGCCTCTATAGTATTGTATCATTCTATCTGGTATTGTTCGGTTTCTCCTTTAGAAAATTAAACTTCACCGTTTTGGCAAAGGGAATGTTCCCTTTTGGAACTATGGGTTCTCTTTTTTTTGCACGTGTTATTGCCACAACTTCCAATTCTACCAAATTGGAGGCAAGTACTTGGGCCTTCTATTAGGTATCATTGGTAGCTTTCACAAGAGCTAGACTAGGATAGTATTTTGTAGTGTGGCCTTCTCCCTTGCATCTACTACATAAGGGTTTGTAGTCCATGAACCTTCTAGGGTTTGGATAGTTTGGTGAGATATGACCATTTTCTCCACATCTGTAACACTCCACCTCTGATCTTTGGCCACCACTAGACTGTCATCCTCTGTAAGTTTGAGATGGAAACCTCCTTGGGCCAAAATTAGGACAGAAATCTCTAGGCTTTGGTATGATATCCTAGGTAGTCATCTTTAATTCCAACAAGTTGAATCTTGTTTCTTTATCTTTCTTTCTTTTTTCATGCATCTCTTTCAAAGAGCATATATCCTCTGTATGGTTCTTCCTTAAACAGTACAAATAGAAGGCTCCATGGATGGTTGGTTTTTAGGTACATTCAGTGGCTAAATGTCACCTTGATGGTACTTTTCACACCAAGTATTAGATTGCATCACATCTCTCCCACCTCCTACTAAACTGGATATGTTGGTGGTATTCACCTTCAACATCCACAGTTGTTCTATGATCACATCCTTCAACTCTTTCTTGATGCTTGCAACAACTGAATTGGATAGGTGGTCCTTCAAATTTTCTCCTCCGGTGTACTCGTTGTAGGGTTTTGGGAAGCCTTTTTAATCATTGCATAGATTTGTTGGGTTGATCTAGCTATATTCTGATCTTGATTCGGAGTTTTTATTGAGACTGGTGGTTGTTGGTTCTAGTTGGTAAGGTTCCACTATTGTTGTTGATTCACCACTACGGGAATTTTTTGAGGCCATTTTTGTTGTGGTTGAACCATCATTTGAGATGTACTATCATCTATGGGTCACTATGGGTTCAATGCACTGTATTATGACATTGTTTGCATCTGAGGGTAGGGATAGGAAACAATTCATGGGAATGCATTTGGTGCGTATACCATTCCTAGCATGGGAGGGGGTAAGACTCCTCTCCCTGAGATCATCAACAACCTAGCTTCAACTTTATCATACAGTCCTACACCTCTCACTGTAGCTTGTAGGTTGACCGGTCTTCTCAGCTCCACAAACTTACGAACTTCTAGTTGTAAACCTCTAAGAAAAACTCCTTTATGGATGCCTTCATCTAAGTGATGGTTAGTCTATCTCTTCATTATGGATTCCATTCTGGAGACATATACTTTCACTAGTTCACTAGAGGACTAACTTAAGTTCATGAACTCCTCTTGCATCCATTCTTCAAAACCTTCTTGCTTGAATTTAATGAGGAAGGCCAACTTCAAGTCATCCTATGTGCCAAAATTTCATGCTACTTGTCTCTCATACCACTGAAATGCCGTGACATTGAAAGTGGTGGGGAATATTGCCAATCAATGCTTGGGGGTTTAGGCATTGTTGGCTAAACACACTACCATGAACTCAGATACATGAAGATTGTATCTTCATTTTAATCTCCCTTCAAGATGGGCAATGGGACTACATTTGTTAGCTTGTCATAAATATTTCCAGGACAGCTCTAACTAGAAAGGGGACCTTGAGTCGCCATGGGGACTTCTATAAAGAGTGTTGCTAGGGTGTCAAAAGAGGCTTCTGCTCTGCTAGCTTGTTCTCAGCTTTGATTCTTGCCTTCTCTCTTCTCACGTACCTCTATACTCATTCTAGTGCTTGCCTCTTGATCACATCATTCATTAGGGAATTAACTCCACCTAGTTTGTCTATATTGTAATAGAACAGAATCAAAAGGGCTTCAGCCTCTAGAGGACTCTCTTGCCAATATTTCTTCTACTTCCTTCTTTTCAACATCTCTGAATTCAGTTTTCATTTCACTACAGAGGGGAAGATACTTAGTTTTGAAGTTATCTAAACTCATTCTTTTGTGCATCATTGTAGTGCCATCATCATAGTAATGCCAACTTTTAATGGTTTCAACAATATATGTTGTGAAGAACACTCTGTCTACCAACTTACAGTGGGTCGCGAATTTGACAAACAGAAGGTTGTTAGTGCACCAAGCATCCCGTGTATCTTGCTATTGAGAATCCACAAACAATTCCAACTCTTTTCCTTCTTGTTCTTGTGAACTTCAACTAAAGCTTCTTCACAATCTCTCACTTGATGTTTGGAAACTCTTCAATGAAAGCCAAATCTCCCATGGATGGTCATTCTCTCTGTTTCTACTCTTTAGGTTGCTCCCAAATAATTTGCCACCAAGATGCACATCTCTGTTGCTTCATGAAGGAGCAGAAATAGCCCACCACATAGAGTCTGCATCAAGATGGTAATATATTTCCACCATTATGGGATAAATTTCCATAGTCTTCATAGTCTCTCTCTTGATCTCTCACTCATAGATACATTATTTTGCATGGAAAATTGGCTATCTCTCACACACTCTCTCTCTCATGCATGCTCTCTCTCAATGGTACATTGGAATAATCAAGTATAATCATCCATAACCCATATGTGGTCATGCATACCCCTCTCCAGAGGCATGTCTAATATAAAGGGTCACCAAAGCCACTACAATGTCCTTCCGTAGCTCAATAGTGTCACTATCACTTTAGTCTTCACTTTAGTCTTCAACAACTACTTTTTCCACTTCTTTGAGCTATTTAAATTTTTATTCATCTCTTTTCAAGGTTAGAAAACTTTCCCAATATACATCCTCATCTAACAAAACACTTATAGAGCACACAGAACAGAAACAAAAAAGAGACAGAGGCTCTATAGAAGCTCAACAGAGAGACTATAGTACCATATAGAAGGTCATCAAAAAGCATTTAGCTCAACTAAAACCATTAAAAACCACCAAGAATCATTCAATGATCTTCCAAATAGTCGCAAACTCCATCATTCAATATTCTATCAGAAGGAAAACAGAAGCTCAACAGACTCAATACCATCAAACATTATCAGGACATCAAGAGAACATATCAGAACATCATATCTCCTCTAAAAACTATCATAAGCATCTCAAACCTAATAAAACTTATCCAAAACTCTCTCAAACACTTCCAAAACAACTAATCAACATACAAAATCAATAAAAAATTTGTCCACAAAATTAACAAAAATCAGCCAAAAAATCAAGTCGTTTCAACAATCAACACACAAGAATGTTTCAATAGGGGAAATATACACTCAAGAACAACCTTTGACTTAGGAGTTAATGTCTTTTCTAATTGCAAGAGATTTGAGGTGGTTGGACCAATGAATGGGAGAGGGGGTGGTATGCACATTTTATCCACTACCTTTTTCCCCTTAGGCTACACCATAAGTAGACTTGTTTCCCCTACCTCCACTTTATCCCAAATGAAAAAAGAACTTTTATCTTTGATAATATGGCCTTATGTCAAGTGGGCCCCATAAGGCCTCCAAAAGTGGGAGGTAAAAATAAAACCCACCCTCCAAGAAAAAGGCTTATTTCTCCTCTAAAAAATCATTTCATGTTGTGAATAGTCAAAGAAAAGCCATTTTTTTGTGTTTCTTGGAGAAGTTCTTCTTTTTGCGTTCTCCCTCTCCACTTCACAAATCCATCCATCAATCTTTCCACTATATCCTTCCTTCCATAGCGATAGTTATAGCCATAAAGTCACTATTGTCATGTTGGTGTTCCATAGCCATCGTTCATCCTTTTTTATAGTCAACTCTCTACCTTACTCCTCCCAAACAATTACAATTTTCTTCTCATTAAAGTAATTTTCATGGCATCTATAAGTCATCATCAATGACATCCTCAAGATTCCATCCATCCTATTTGTTTCCATAGCACAAAGGATGAGCATGGATGATGGGTAGGAGCAATTTTCAAGAAAGATTGATGGTCCTATATGCAACCAAGAGCAAAAAGCCCTCATTGAGTAGGACATCATGTTGTATTAAAAGATCATTAGAAATTTAGATTTCTTAGGTTTAAGGTGGTTAGAGATGGTGATGCCATTGGTACAACACGCAAAGGATTTGAAGCTTGCCTCCCATGATATGCATCATGTATTCTCTTCTTATTGTAAGTCTCTATTGTAATACTCCTTTTCTTGGTTGTCTTACTTTATGCTCATGAATTTCATCTACTTGTATATATTGCCTTATATTGGTTATCTTGCTTTATGCTCATGAATTTCATCTACTTGTATATATTGCCTTATATTTCTTATCTTGCTTTCTGCTCATGAATTTCATCTACTTGTATATTTCCTTTCCCTATTTGTACAATTCATGTTTGTATGTTTATTTTCAAAGCTACTAATCCACATCTCTATCCTTCTATGTTTATTTACAAATGTATAGTTGAAGAATTATTCATATCTAATTTTGGAGAAGTTTGGGATAAGGTGGACAATGTGCATAGAGATGAGTTGTATTCATATAGGGTGCTCAGTACCAACATTATATTTCATTACGTGATTTCATGTTATTCGCTATAGATACACTTTCATTATCAATAGTGGACAAAGAAAGGAAGGAATTGGATCATTTTAGATTCCAATGAAGATGGGGGTCAAATATTTGACCTTGAAATATATACGTGAATGGATTGGTAGACAAAGTCTCAGTGACAAGTATTAGAGCTTATTAAATGTGCATAAACAATCAATTGTAATGGGCAATGCAGGTGCTAATAATTTTATCTTTTGAGTTAGATGTACAAAGGTGCATTTGTTTGTGTGTTTCTATGATCTAATATGTTTTGATGCTTTCTTAATGACAAGTATTAGAGCTTATTAAATGTGCATAAACAATCAATTGTAATGGGCAATGCAGGTGCTAATAATTTTATCTTTTGAGTTAGATGTACAAAGGTGCATTTGTTTGTGTGTTTCTATGATCTAATATGTTTTGATGCTTTCTTAATAATTTTGGCTTTTTTAAAATGGGAAGAAGATTACCCTTTCAGCTTTGCATGGAGTTGAGATTCGTGTACACTTTGATTCTAGAATCGAACATCAAACAAAAATATGTCATGTATCTCTAACTTACTAGTTTTTCATTATTTTCTAGATTTTTGAGTTTCTAGTTTTATTACTAATAATTATTTTGATGGCTATGTGTGAATGTACTCTTATCGCAAACATGACAAATAAGTCCACATATCCCTCATTCTAACATTTCACCACTTGCTTCATGTCTTTTGTTGGGGGTAAAGACACCTATACCTATGCCGTCCTATCTTTACTTTATACATTGTGACCACACACCAATACAATGTAGGTGGTGGATGCCTATCACTATTACTTTATTCTTTATTCTTTCAGTGACTATTGAATAAGGGAAGGCGACTCACACTTTGTGACTCTTGGAGTCCCAACATGCAATGTGACTCTCTCTTGCTCTCTTACTCCATCTACCATAGCTCTTGCTTCCACACTTGTGTGCTTCCACTTAGGCTCTACCTTTCAATTGGTATCAGAGCCAACCATTCAAGAAGCTTCTTCATCCATTTCTTCATCTTGGACTCAAAGCCTCAGCTCAAGGTTTCATGGCAACTATTAATTCTTCCTCCTGAGATATGCATTAACTCTTCTCTTCTCTTGGCTTGTTCAACCTTGCTCTTAGCTTGTCGAGGAGCTTCTAGGGCTTAACTAAGCCTTATTGAGTGCTTATTGAGCTGACAAGTAGCCATTTTATTCATTTTGACTGGATACAAAGCATGCTACAAAAGTTGTTGATAGTTATGGCAACTTGATAGCACTTTTGTATTTTGGCCATAACTTTTGCACATTATATCATATTCAGGTGTTCTATAGCTAGAAATGAAGAGCTACAACTTGAGCTCTCATATAGTTGATACTATGTAATTTTTGGTTATTTACTTTACTTAGAATAGAACTATTCTAGTTTGGAGAGCAAACAATAAACTCCATAATACATCTTTATGATTCAAGGATGCAATTTTGGTGCCTAGATGGTATGGTTATGCTTTGGGTTTCTCCTTGGATTGTTTAGACTTTGATTAACTTAATTTTCCAAAGGTTTATTGCTTTCATAACAATTTGGATAGCAACCATATAATAGTGAGCTTCATGCTTTGAATGCATGTTACATCTACATGGTATTTTGGGTATACTACATATCCACAGTAATATCTAGCATTGATATATGGGCACATATATGGTTATGACGTGCTTTAAACTTGGATTTGAACTACAATTGATGTATTTGGGCTTTATTAATTACTTGAGCTTCCGTGCTTATTCACTTATGAGTATTGAAGCTTCATTGGATACTTACGTTCTTTGATGTATTTTGATGCACTCAGCTTCCCGAATGCTTTGATGTATATGTCTTGAGCTTTTCTTGCTCACTTTGCATTTTGAATCTGCTTTTGGTGGGAGATACTTGTACTTACTTGGTAGAGCTTGGTTCTTTAAGATAGTGGGACTCTTGGGTTATGTATGCAGCTACTCCCACTTGTGGGCTGATTTAATTATTTATTCTTTGGACATCGGCACTTACCTCTATCACTAGTTTGTTAGTAATGTATATGCTTATGGGATATATGGTTTACTAACAATTTGAGTTCATGATAGTCTTTGGTACCAATAGTCTATGCTTAGTCATTGCTAACTGTATTCTTTGTATCCCAATTGCTATTTGGATATCCTTGGTAGTGGCAGCTTTCTTTATTGACTATTTGCCCATAGCTAGATTAACATATACTAATGTGTTGAATTCAACATTGCTGTAATTACAATTTTCAGCATTGTCTTAGAGAGTACACATTGTACATTGACAATCTATTGCTTGTAATTGGTGGATAGCTCTGTACCTTAGTATTCCCTCCTATTTTCCCCTTATTTTGGCTATGTTTTGGGGGTTTATTTGCAATCATTTACAACAGCACACTCTACTGGACTTTGCATTGGTATACTATCCTTATGGCTAGTTTTTCGAATTATAATTCTATTTTTAATATTGAAAATCTTGATGGCCCTAATTTCACCTATTGCAAGATGTAGGTATGGCTCCAAAGAAGTGGATTAGGCATTTGAAAACCAAGAGTGTAAAGCCCAAGCTCACCTGAAGGTATTAATTAGGATCTTGGGGGATGAATTGGATAAGTTATATAAATCCACTCTTATATTGTCATTCAAAATAGGTTTGTTTCAATGTTGTGGCAATTGAGTAGTTTTGGGAAAATATATGTGATCTTTATGACAAGCAAAGTCTTGCTTCACAAATGTATTGGTTGAAATAGCTCATGGACCTTTGCATTAAGGGACTAGTTTGTCTGTGCATTTGAATGAATTTCATTCTATTTTTAGCTAGTTGACTTTGTAGGGCAGTGAGTTCAAGGATAATCTCCCTCCCTTATTCTTGCTTGCAACACTTCCTAAGTCATGGGCTACTTTCCATACTACCATGTGTGCTAATATGCCTAAGGATGGATGGTTTTGAACTCTAGGTTGTTGAGGGTGCCTTACTCACAAAGGAGATAAATAGAAATAATGTGGATGCAATCCATACTTCTCATGCATTGACTATTGGGGGCAGACATGATGGTAAGAGCAATAACGTGGATGCAAACCATACTTCTCATGCATTGACTATTGGGGGCAGACATGATGGTAAGAGCAGTAATGACTGGCATGGTAGGGACTCAAAAAGATCTCAATCTTGTGGATAGGCTTGCAATAAGTTTCATGGTTGTAAGGCCTCTCTTACATATCATTACTATGGGAAGCATGATCATATCTGGTTGTAGTATCATAAGATATACAATGATAAGCACAAAGAGAAAGGTAAGGGCAAAGTACAAGAAAAGTCTAATAATCACAACATTGTCCCTATTAAGTCTACTGTAAATATTGAAGAGATAAATATAGTGCAACCTAAGTCAGATGATGAGTACATCTTAGCAGCTTCCTCTCTTGATGCTTCCCAATTGACATATGCTTTGTCTACATAGTCTTAGTATTGGTTGCTTGATTCTGGGGCTTTCTTTCAAATTACCCTACATAGGAATTGGTTTTAGTTTTATCCCAGCATGATAAGTTTTATTGGACTAGGAAATTACTTGGCATTGGATATTATTGGCATTGGGGATGTGCACCTATAGTTTGCTTTAGGCAATTCTTATACTCTACATAATGTGTGTCATATACTAACTTTGACCAAAAGCCTGCTATCTACTAGACAATTGGATGATGCAAGCTATTATGTATCTTTTGATGATTTTGCATGGAAGATTACCCATGGGAATCTTGTCTTTACTCTAGGTGCCAAGGCTCGCAACCTCTATCCCTTGTTTGTATATGGGTCTCTTGACTATCTTTTAGGTGTGGCTAACATACCACAAATATCTTTATGGCATTGCCACCTTGGGCACATGCCCTTAATGGGAATGGAAATGCTTTCTCCTTTGTAGTATCTTCCACCCCTTCACTACAAACGTTTTGATTCATGCAATCATTTTCTTAATGGCAAGCATACATGCAGTTCTCATATATGAAGTCTAGCATTATGCATATGGGTTAGCCTGTGGCTCTTATTCATTCTGATATATGTGATCCCATGCCTTGTTAGTCTTCATTAGGTGGCATGAAGTATTTTGTGACTTTTCTTGATGACTATTTGCATAAGGTCCAACCATATCTCATTAAGTAGAAATTGGATGTATTGGCTACCTTTTAGTATTGGCTTGCTCTTATTAAGAACTAGTCTAGATATATGTTAATATACCTAAGATTAGATAATGGGGATGAATATGTCTCTAAATAATTTGAGCAATTTTGTGATGAGTAGGTTATTAAGCATCAATTGATTGCCCCTTATACTCCACCCCAGAATGGTGTTGGAGAGTGCATGAACAAGACCGTTCAAGAAAGAGTACTTAGTTAGACAGGCTTATAGAGCATTTTTGGATTGAAGAAATTACTACTATCGTACATTTGATTAGAAAATTCCCATACATTGCTATTGATTGTCAAGTTGCACAGGAGAGAGGTATAGTCTGGAAACCTCTCTCATATGTGCATCTTACATGAGGTATAGGCCCCATATCCTGGTCTACTAGAGATAAATGTCGACCTAATCAAATTGCACCCTCCATGGATTATATTATGGTTTCACATTTTGGTGAGTCTCTTACTTATGAGGAGGCCATGCAAATAGATTATAGTCACTTTTAGGAGAGGGCCATACAGTTAGAGTTTGATTCACTATAGAAAAATCATACATGGAATTTGGTTCCTTTGCCTAGTGGAAAACATGCATTGTTATACAAGTCAATATGCAAGTTGGTTGCTAAGGGTTTTAAGCTAGAGCACAATATTGATTTTGATGAGGTATTTTCTCATGTAGTCAAGGTGACTACCCTATGCTTGGTGTTGGCCTTCGTTGCTTAGTTAGATCTAGATCTCTATCAGATGGATGTTAATATAATTTTCTTACATGGGGATCTGCATTATGATATTTAGCAATAGCCTAAGGGCTTTAAGGAAAAAGGTAGGGAACACTTGGTGTGCAAGTTGAGAAAGAGCCATTATGGTCTAAAGTAAATACCTAGAGAATGGTAGCATAAGTTTGATGCATTTATGCAATTGCAATCTTCCTCCCACAATGATATGGATTCATGTGTATACACAAAGAAGGCTCATGATAAGGGTAGCCTTATTATCTTGGTACTTTATGTGGATGATATGTTGATTGCTACGAGAGCTTATGATGAGCTAGATGCTTTGAAGACTCAGCTCACTTCCTACTGCTTGGTATAGTGCTTGGATTGTAGGAGCTACCTCATGCCACATAGATACATGAATTTTGAAGCCTATATGAGTGCTAAGAGATTATGTAGAATAGGGATTTTAGGGTATCTTTTGAGCTGTTGACTTGGAGGGTTTGAGGAATCATCCCATCATAAGGGTTTGTACTACTACTTGTAGTGCACGCATCAGTCTTGACCTATTGTATAAGATATTAATCAAAAGGCTCTAATTTCGCTTCAATTGGTATGTTTGGGCTTTGATAATTCATAAATTGTCTTTCTTTTTATCATTTATCTCCCTATTCTCCACATCCCTTTTGTCCTAAACTCTTGTGATTAGGCCTTCAACCCTACATGCTTTGAAACGCTCCATTCCAACTCATTACATGAATATACAATACCATTAAAATCCTCATAATCTTGATGTCTCATTTCTCCAAGGATTCAACCTAACTCTCAATCTCATTCAAAATCTAATTTAATTTTCCTTTTTTACTCCTAATTTCTTTTCCTTCTCCCATTACTTTATTCTACAAAAAATGTGTTATTTTCTGTTCCTTGTGGGTTTGGCCTAGGGTGCTCTTGGTATTAGATTAACATGCGAGATTGGCCTAGGGTGCTCCTATTATCAAACTAACATTTCGTAAAAATATAGTGTCACTAACTTTAAGAGAAAAATGTTGTTTGCATAATTAGTTTTTCTTGGTTTCCACATTAAATGGTCCATTTAAAATCTTTAGATTTTTGTCATACATTAATTGTTTTGGTTAGATTTAATTAATTACAACTATATTACAATCCACATTCTATCATTGATAATATTTATTTAGCACTATACACATTAATTCAATTATTCTAAAATCCATGATAATATTTATTTAGCACTATACACATTAATTCAATTATTCTAAAATCCATGTTATTTTTAAAATATCAATTGCATAATGGGAACATTATAACCTTCTTCCCCTTCATCATCCTCATCTTCATTAGCATCATCACTAAAGTATCAACATGATCATCCTCATCATCAAGATCATCGTCACCTTCAATAATATTGTCATCAATATCAACATCATCACTATCCCTACAAAGCCTCTAACGTTTCCTTGGGGCTGTCCACTCTCCCTATCCACATAATTATCAAAAAACATAAAAACCAAGATCCTAACACTGAGAAGATTGTATCCAAATGAATTTTTTAAAATCAGTTAAAAATATAAACCTAAAATGTCAACTGATAAAATTAGTCAATGAATATATATAATAGTTGCATTTACAATGATCAATTGTATTGATATGCATTTACAAAAATGGATTATTTCAAAGCAGATACAAAAGTAAGGACTTTACTCACAACTCTATGCTCTTTTGGTCTTTCTTAATCTCCCTTAAGGCCTTCAAGAGATAGTTTCTTCTCTATCAAATCCTTTGTCCTAGCACTCATACTACTGGAGGTCATCTTTATTTGGGGCTTGTTGAGAATATGTTGCTTATGCAGTCAATGGGGTAGGTGCAAGTGGCTAGGGAGCTCTACTATCGGAGGTTCCTATTGTGATGGGGGAAGATCAAGAAGTTGTTGTGGAGGTACGAGCACTTCAATGTGTCAAGCACTTCAATGGTATGGAGAAGTTGTTGTGGAGGTACGAGCACTTCAATGTGGCAACCATGTTTATGCTATGGCATTTGATTCCTTTTCTCCATACTAGAGTGGGTTCACTTACTTCCAGAACTGTGATCATGATGGTGTCGTGTCACCACCTTGTCCATCCTATTGATCTTCACCCTCCTCATCTCAAGCCTCTTATCTTTATGAATCTCCACCCTCCTATTCTTCGTTGTTGGATACATAGGTCTCATTTCCAAAGGTATCCTTGAAATTTTCATTTAGATATATCTTCCTTTATATTTATTGGGCATAGGTTTCTCTCCCATGGATTAGTAACCTTAGCCAAACATAGAAATAGAGCCTTCATTGCATAATAAATGTGTGATTTCTTGCCCTTTCCATGATTGGACATGAATATTTTCCCAAGATGCGGATGGCATTGTGCAATGTGCTTCATACATGCCATTTGGTGGAGGGAGCAACTTTAGAACTATAGAGATGAAGAATGGGGAATGAAGTAAGAAAATGAACTTTTAAGAATGCGTTTAGAAGTTCAAATTGTTAACTCTTTCCTTGGCCTCTAATATAATCAAAAAGATTCTTTAAAAGAGCTTATACAATATCAAAGGATGTAGTAATTTTAGATCATCTATCAATGGGAGATTACTAGCCTCAATGCTCACATACATACCATTCATGGATAGTGATAACATTGATAGTAATGAACATTTTCCTTCCTTCTAGTGCATGGGTATTTACTTATACCTTTACAACTTTGACTTTGAAATATTTTTATCCTTCTCCATTTGCTGTAAAATGGTTTTCAATGAAGCATTGCAAGGCTCCAATGACAAATTCCTTTGTGTCTCCTTTATCATCATGTTGTCCTTACCTTTGTGCTACTTCAATTTTTCTTCAAGCTTATGTACTTTATTTTCATGTTCCTGCAAGAATTTTTGAAACATATTTAAGAAGATTGTGATTGCAACAAAGATTGATGAAGGTTATATAAGATTGATCAATGACATGGATACATATGAATGTTTTCATCTAAGAAGTTGTAATAGTCTAATAGATATTTTGTAATGTGCCCTATCTAACAAACCCTCGACAACATGATTTTGGTAGTCCATCAAGAGATAGACCTAGGCAATGCCATCCAATACTCCCTTGGAATATTGCAAATTTGTCAAGAAAAGAACTGGAGAGAGAGAAAGAGGAGAGAGAGTGTGTGCAAAAGAGAGAGAAAGACTGCAGGAAGAGAGAGAAAGAGAGTGACGAGGAGAGAGAAATACTAAAATTGGAGAGAGAAATACAAGAAAGAGAAAGAAGCCATAGAAGGTGTAAGCAAGGAGAGAGGAGAAGGACAGTAATTGTATTAATGTGTCAAAAGATGGAAAATTTTACATGTCCTCTCCTTTTATACCGATGTCAATGTGACATGGCATAACATAAATATTATTTGCACAATAAATCCTTATTCTTCCCAACTTCTTACAATCCATCCCATACCAAAGGTTTTTTCTCCCAAAAACAAACTTAGAAGACTAGAAAAGGATAGATAGAACAGAGTACTACTCTGTTTTTACAACTTTACAAACGGAAAAATGAATGAAAAAAAATCGATATATGGACTAAAATGGAAGAACAAGTGTAGGCTTAAGCTATATAAATGATCAGGAATGCTTCAAAAGTATAAGGATCCATAATATCTTCAATTGATAAACTCAAAATAAAGTAGAGAGTTTGCTGTGTAAATAGACCCTACTGGACAAAATCTACCATAACTTTTAGTAGCAGTGTCCAAATGAGGCGTAACACATGTCAAAACATAGCTCCTAAAGAGTACTTAGACCCTATGTAGGTGGCTACATTCTGAAAATTAGGCACAATAAAAACAGTTCTAAAACAGTGTGTTGTCCTGATCGGTCTGCACCAAAACTGGCTCCATAATCAATAGGCTTCAGTGTTAGAATATCAAGCTCCCATTACTCTTCAATCAGTCTATCTTTATGTGTGTGACCGAGATATAGATGTACACGTGTGTGACATTCAATAAGTCAGTGTAGTCAGTGACTTAACCATAGTTAGTCTTGGTTAGTTTTACCTATTGTGTAAGTCTCTTTCAGTTAGTATGATGGAAGAATAAGGGAAGAAGAACAACAATGAGCTAAGGCTCATCTTCCGCTCCACTCTGTCTCTCTCTCTCTCTTCCAACATGGTATCAGAGCTTGAATGCCTGAAGCCTGAAGGCTTGGCAATGGCCATTTGACATCAAGACATCAGATTTGAAGAAAGCATCATTAAAGGAGACTGTGCCTGCATCCCTTTTTTACAAAAGCTATATCTTGCTACATAAATAGTTTTTGGAGAAATTTCCCTGACTTCCTGACCATTTTGATGTGGTCTACAACTTTGCAAAAGAAAGTTTTTTCAAATTCTTCACAAATTTTGAGATATTTAGCACAGACCTATGCAGACTGGTTGTTTACTGCAGTAAACAGCAGGTGATTCCAGGGCATTGGTGGCTTTCATCCTAACAATGTATATCTCCTTATTATCATGCATTTGAGCATGATATTGGAGTGTTAAATGCTCAATTTTGAAGCTTATTTGCAGGCTGGAAATAGTGAACTAGTTGCTGTCCTGAATTTGGAAACAATATACCTACAAGGTTGAAGTATCTGTGATGCTTATTTGCTAGTGACAAATGCTTGGATCATACCACTTGAGTGGTAGATGCTTTTTGGGATATTGTGAGTGCTGAAAGTCCAAAGTTTGGATTGATTTGTTGCTAGTTATACCAAGGTATTGATTGGTTATTGTCTACAGGAAGGATACCTATCATCTTCACTTGACAGACATGTAATATATTCTAACCGGTTGGACATGTATCAACTCTTGCATAGAATGGGTAACTGAATGAGATTTTCTGGGGCTGTTTTGAGGTCTGAAAACTCTTGTTTTAACAGAGAAAATACTGCTGGTTATAGTAGTGGGTTGGCTATATTTGGTACTGCTACTTGCATACAGTACAAACATTGATACTTGTATGGACATAGTTTGTTGTCGAGATGTTTTACCACTACCATAGGATGTTTCAAACTGATTTGAGCTTGGTTTATGCTCAGTTTATTGTGTTTTTTCATTGTTGGAATACAGTTTATAGCAAGCAGATTGTCAGGAAAACTGTCTTGAATTGCAAGTAATTGTCCTGAATAGCAGAAAACGGGTCCTAAAATGTAGGAAAGGAGTCAGATACTTACATGTTGTATACATCATTGAATACCTAAGCTGCAACTATGGCAAATGCTCAAGGCATAGACAATACCACTCAAATTGTGGGAGAAAAGCTGGACAACCAAAATTTTTCTTTATGGAAGTTCCATATGAAGAATTTTTTGGTTGGCAAAGGTTATTGGGACTTATGCATAGGTGATGAGGCTGAACCTGAAATACATGAAAGGAATCTGACAAACGATTAGAAAAGGGCTCATAAGCTATGGACTAAGAGAGCATGTAAGGTGTTACATTGGTTTTCCTTATGTATATCAGATGCTATGGTTATACAGATTACTGGATGCAGTTCTCCAAAGGATGCATGGGACATACTCATGAAGAATTATGGAAATGTAACACATGTAGGAAAGATTTAGCTAAAGCAATAGTTCAATAACATGTCTAGGAATGGCAGAAGCATTCAGGCCTATACGACATATATCAAAAACATAGCGGATTAGCTTGCCACCATTGGATCTTCAGTGTCTGAGGATGATATGATTGCAGTGACATTGAATGGGCTGGGCAAAGAGTATAAAGTATTTGATACGTCTATTTTTGTGAGAGCTGAATCCCCTAATTGGGATGAGTTGATTGCTTTGCTACTACATGAGGAAGTTAAGCTTGGGCTGCATACAGGTTCTAGTATGTCTCAAAGTAGAGACATTGTTATTTACTCTAGCCAGCATGGTAGAGGCGGCAGAGACTGTGGTTCTTTTCGAGGTTGAGGAGACACTCGAAATGATTATGGATAGCATTAGTAGAATGCCTGGTATGGCACAAATACACAAGGCCAGCGTGGATTTGGCGGCTTTAGAGGCAGGGGGAGATCACCCCATGGTAGAGGTGGTGGATCTGTTTCATGGCAATCAAATGATCAATCAAACAGAGATAAAGACTGTCATTACTGTGGCAGATATGGACACATTGCAAAGGATTTTTACAAGAAGCAGGGAGATATGAAGGCAAAGGGCAAACAGCATGGGCACTATGCATCTTCTAGCGGTGCTCATGATGAGCAGGTTGACATATTGTTTGCCATGCGGCATGTGTCTAAGAATGCATCTAGGCAGAATAGAGATGAGAGATGGTACATTGATTCAGGGGCTTCAAATCATATGACACCCCATGGAGAATGGTTTGATGAGATGGTTGCACATTCACATGGTTGTGTGTATTGGGGATGACACCCAACATCACATTCAGCACACAGGAATTGTTCTGTTGTTGATGCCTGATAGCAAGAGAAAGAGCCTGCAAGATGTATTACATGTACCTACAATAACCAAGAATCTTTTGTCAGTTGGATAGATAGTTGAATAGAATCTGCAAATGAGATTTAATAGAGATGGATGCTTTGTTGAAGAATATGGTAATGGCTGCAAATTGATTGCTAAAGGCCGAAGAGATGGCAGAATGTTTACTCTTGATGCATCAATTTCAAAATTGAAAGTAGCCATGTTTGCACATGATGATGGTGCTATACGAGATGTTGAGATATGGCATAAGCGGATTGGCCATGTGAATGTACAAAAGCTAAAATCTATGTAGCAGAAGGAGATTGTGCTTGGACTAGCTAAGTTCAAGTATCATGACTTTGGACATGTATGTGATGCATGTCACTTTGGAAAGCAAGCACGGCTTCCATTTATGAGACATGTACGAAATAGCTCACGACCCTTGCAGTTCATACATTTAGATGTATGGGGTCCATCTCATAATGCTTCGTTTGGCGGTGCTCGTTACTATGTATCCTTCATTGATGATTTCAGCATGTATACTTAGCTTTACATACTGAAACATAAGGATGATGTGATTGATGCATTCAAGGATTTCAAGAAGCATGCTAAAAATGAGTTAAGCTGTAAAATTTCATGTCTTAGATCAGATAGAGGTGGAGAATATATCTCTAATTACTTTGACAGTTACCTTGCTAAACATGGGATCAGAAGACAGTTAACTTGCAGCTATACACCACAACAAAATGGTGTAGCAAAAAGGAAAAGTAGGGTACTGATGGAATTGCCAAGAGCTATGCTGAATGAGAAGAGTTTGCCAAATGGTTATTGGGCTGAAGTAGTAGTGACTACTATCTATGTGTTGAATAGAAGCCCTATAGCAAGGATTCATGATGTAACTCCATACGAGAAGTTGTATGGTCATAAGCTTGACATTTCATACTTGAAGATATTTGGCAGCATTGCATATGTGCATGTTCTAGATGAAAAGAGGAAGAAATTGGATCCTAAAGCTGTCAAGAGTGTGTTCCTTGGTTATGCACAAGACCGAAAAGCTTACAAGTGTTATGTACTGTCTACACGTGCGACATTGATTAGCATAGATGTTGTGTTTGATGAGCTGGCATCGTGGTATGGTAATCCTATTTTAGTGGCTACTACTGATGGATCAACCAGCACTAGTAATGCTGAAAATACACCTACAGTGAGTACATCTATGAGTGGTCCTACAAGTGATGGGTCACCTACAGTAAGTCCTTGGTCACGACGCTTGCGGAGTCATACTCCTACATGCACTAACACAGATATGTCAATGAGGGGGAGATTGGATAAGGGAAAAGAAAATATGCTTGAGGATGTGACAGGTCCACTTACAGCAGGTTATGAGTCATCTAATAGTGATAGTTTGGATAGTGAGTTGGGCATTCCATCTATTATGACGCCTGGGAGCAAGGCAGAGTCATTATGTACCGCCTCATGAGAGGCAAGCTCAGAGTGAGCCACAGTTACAGAGATCTGAGAGAGTCAAAAAACTAGTTGATAGGCTTACATACACTGGTTATTCAGCCCGCCATTATGCAAATATGGCTAGTGTGACAGGTTACAAAGAGCCTACAAAGTTTGATGATGCAATTACAGATGATAATTGGTGTGCTGCCATGGATGAGGAGTATGCAAACCTTGCTGAAAATGAGACATGGGAATTGGTTGAGTTGTTTGAAGGTGAAGTCCCCATCGGTTGCAAATGGGTGTACAAGGTTAAGTGCAAGTCAAATGGTTCATTAGAACGCTATAAGGCCAAGCTGGTTGCAAAAGGGTATGCACAGCAATATGCCCTTGATTATGAGAAGACTTTCAGTCCGGTGGCTAAAATGGCAACAGTCAAACTATCATTGCTTTGGCAGCATGCAAAGGCTGGAAATTATGGCAAATGGACATCAAGAATGCTTTCTTGAACTGTGATTTAGTTGAGGAAGTATATATGGAGCAGCCTGAAGGCTATGTTCACCCAGACTTTCCTACACATGTATGTAAGTTGAAAAAGACTTTATATGGACTGAAACAGGCACCTAGAGCATGGAATGCTCAGATCAACAATTATTTACAGTAACATGGATTTAGATTGGGTGACGCAGATCACAGTCTGTTCACGAAGAAGATAGATCATGG
The DNA here is from genome assembly GCF_053477565.2 of Lygodium microphyllum. Classification (NCBI taxonomy): domain Eukaryota; kingdom Viridiplantae; phylum Streptophyta; class Polypodiopsida; order Schizaeales; family Lygodiaceae; genus Lygodium; species Lygodium microphyllum. Next base: position 40,851,805 of record NC_141160.1, on the reverse strand, counting down.
ATATGTGTTTCTAGTGGTTTTTGTAGATGATCTTATCATCACTGGAGATGATGAAGAAGGCATTGCTAAAATTAAATCATGTTTACATGCTAAATTTGGAGTCCAAGACCTTGGTAAACTAAAGTATTTTCTTGGGATTAAGGTAGTCTCTACGCCTCAAGGTATATGACTACTACAGAAGCAATATGCTTATGACATGTTACAGAAGTATGGTATGGCTGAATGCAAGCCTATGGAGACACCTCTTGATGAGAATGTCAAGCTGCAGATTGATGTTGGGAATGACATAGAGAATGTGACCATGTATCGATAGATGGTGGGCAGCTTGATATACTTGACTATTACCCGTCCTAACTTATGTTGTGCAGTGGGGCTGATTAATCTGTTCATGCAGAAGCCTCGCAAACCACATTTAGATGCAGTCAAGAGGATCATGAGATATGTATAAGGGTACTACAAATTATGAGTTGTTTTATGTATATGGAAAATCTCTTGACTTGATAGGGTTTACTGATGCTAATTGGGTTGGTTGTGCCTATGACAAGAGGTCAACTAGTGGTTATGCATTTGGATTGGGAAATAGTATGATTAGTTGGCAAAGAAAGAAATAGCCTACTATTGCATTGTCTAATACAGAAGCTAAGTATAGATGGACTACCTTAGTGGCTTGCAAAGTAGTTTGGTTGATGAAACTGTTGAAAGACTTGGGAATACAGCTGGAAAGCAGAGTGAGATTGCATTGTGATAACCTCAGCAATGTTATGTTGGCTAGCAATCCTGTCTACCATGCTAGGTTCAAACATATTGAGGTTCACTACCATTTCATAAGAGAAATGATTCTTATAGGACAGATTGACTTGATTCATGTGAAGACTGAAGACCAGGTAGCAAACATATTTACCAAGTCTCTTGGTAAAGAAAAGTTCATATACTTCAGATAGCTACTTAGAGTTTATCAGATGGTTTGAGCTTGAGGGGAAGTGTTAGAATATCAAGCTCCCGTTACTCTTCAGTCAGTCTATCTTTATGTATGTGGCCGACATTAGCTAGATACAGCTATACATGTGTGTGACATTCAATAAGTTGGTGTAGTCACTGACTTAACCACATTTAGTCTTGGTTAGTCATACCTATGTGTGTAAGTTAGTTAGTATGATGGAAGAATAATGGAAGAAGAACAACAATGAGATGAGGCTCATCTTCCGCTCCACTCTGTCTCTCTCCCTCTCTTCCAACATTCAGCCCTAATGTATCCCTTAAGAAAGGAAACTCATCCGATATAAAATCAGGCCTCCAAGAAGCTTCCTCAGGTGTGGTAAACCTCTCCATTTGATCAAATATTCCATGATAGAACGATATCAAAGCTTCTTCTCACGCTGACCTATGACAGCCTCTGGGATGTACTGAATAAGACCTTCTTCATCAATAGGTGGTAGCTCATCAATTGTATCAATTGGATCACCATAGAAAGGCTTGAGTTGACTAACATGGAAGACATTATGAATCTTTGTAGAAGAGGGCAGCTCTAACGTATATGCCAAGTCTCCAATGTGCTTAAGGATCCGATAGGGACCATAAAATCTGTGGGTAAGCTTGTTACTTGATCCATCTTTCAAAGTGGAATACCTAGACTTGGGCACCTTCAATAAGACCAACTCTCCTACTTGGAACTCTAAAGGCCGCCTCTTCTCATCAGCATACATCTTCATTTGGTCTTGAGCTTTCCTCAAATTTATCTTACATTGCTGAAGAAGGGTTTGCATTCTTTCCAACTCTTCTTTCCCATGAGGATTGATTCTTTCATTAAAGATGACTGTGGGCAAGGACACCTTATAGCCATACATAGCCTCAAAGGGTGAAACTCCAATGCTAGCATGAGTAGAGTTGTTATAGGCAAACTCAGCCAAGTGTAAACAAGAATCCCATGAATTTTGGACATCATAGCAAAAATGGCGAAGATAAGTCTCTAACCATTTATTTACCCTTTCTATCTATCCATCAGTTTGTGGATAATAGATCGTAGAAGGAGCCAATTCAGTGCCCATAGATGTGAATACCGCCTGCCAAAAGTTACTCGTGAACTTTGAGTCTCTATCATGAACAATCACCTACGGTAATCCATGTAGTCTAAAAATCTGCTCCATGAATTGACTAGCCACTTGAGAGATAGTCTTGAGAGGCAGTAAACTAGGTCTTGGTTGGAATGAAATGGGCTGCCTTGGTGAGTCTATCCACTGCCACATATATACTATTCCATCCCTTCTTAGTAGTAGGCAAGCCAATAATAAAATCCATGGTAATGTGCATCCATTTACCTGTAGGAATGGGTAATGGCTGCAACAAACCTCCTAGCTTATGGGTACTATCCTTATTCTGCTGACAAGGCATAAACCTCATGACAAAGTCTTTGACATCTTTCCACAACCCTTTTCAATAGAAACTTTTGTTGATCCTATCATAGGTCTTGAAAACTTCAAGGTGTCCAGCTAGAGGTGAAGAATGTAGTTCCTCCATAATTTTTCGTGTAAAAGAAGAGGTAGAAGGAACGACAATCTTGCCATTTAACCAAATCATGCCATCTTTAAGCTGATGATACAAGTTTTCTTCCATGAGACCTTGCTATAATTTCTGAAAAGTATGGCTGAGCTCTTCATCCAAAAGATAAGCCTCCTATAGTTCTTCAATCCAATCACTATGTAGTTCAGTCATTGCTGAAAATTTGCAAGCCCACATACGAGAAAGAGAATCAACCCCACTATATTGTCTTTACCCCTTGTATGAGTGATGTCAAAATCACAATTTTTCAGTGTAGCTACCCACCTACACTACTTAGGAGTAAGATTGGACTGAGTAAGGAAATACTTAAGAAGCCTGTGATCACTCTGGACTCTGAATCAACTGCCATATAAATAATGGTGCCATTTCTTTATTGCATGCAAGATAGCCAACATCTCTTGGTTATAAACATTCATGGCCATTTCTTTATCTGTAAGCTTGTAGCTCTCAAAAGCAATCACTCCATGCTCCTGTAACAAAACAGCCCCAATGCCATGTTCACTGGCATCACACTATATGGTAAATTCTTTAAAAAAGTCTGAGCATACTAAAATAGGAGCAGAAGTAAGGAGTTCCTTTAACTATTTGAAGCTTCCATCAACATAAGCATCCCAAAAGAAAGCTTTCTTCTTCGACCTGTCACTCAAAGGAGCTGCAATAGCCGCATAATACTTGATGAATTGGCTGTAGAATGAAGATGCTCTAAGAGAAGTAGTAGTAGTAGGTGTTGGCCAATCTTTTATACATTGGACCTTCTTAGGGTCAGTCTATATCCCTTTCTCACTGACAATATGTCCCAAGTATTCCACTTCATTCTACATGAAAAAACATTTCTTCTCCTTAGCAAAAAGCCTGTGATGTCTCAATACATCAAAAACCTTCCTCATGTGTGATAAGTGATCCTCTAAAGTCTTGCTATAAATCAAAATGTCATCAAAGAAAACTAAGACAAACTGAAAGAGGAAAGGCTGCAAAATCTTATTCATCAGGCTCTGGAAGGTAGCTGGAGCATTTGCAAGTCCAAATGGCATCACTAAGAAATGATAGAGCCCACGATCAGTCCTGAAAGAATTCTTGACTTCATCACCCTCTCACATGCGGATCTGATGATACCCTAACCTCAAATCAATCTTTGTAAAGAATCGAGCCCCCTTGAGCTCATCAAGTAAATCATCAATCCTAGGTATCGGATATCTGTTCTTCACTGTGATCTTATTATGGCTCAATGAATCCCATCTCAAGAAGCTCCTCGATTTGCTTAGCCACTTCCTCCCGCTCACATTTGGATAATCTGTAAGTTGGCTTATTGATTGGCTTTGAGTTGAGTTCATAATCAATAGCACTTTCTCCCGCTCACATTTGGATAATCTGTAAGGTGGCTTATTGATTGGCTTTGAGTTGAGTTCATAATCAATAGGGTGATCAACTACTCTCTTGGGAGGCAATGAAGTAGGCACCTCAAACAAATCCCTATACTCCTCAAGAAGAGATGTTAAGGCTAGATGACTAGCTGAATTATTGGGTTGATCTTCCATCTCTTTATTCAAATGCAAAACAAATATTTGTGAACGCCTCTTGTATTCCCTTTTGAGTTGTTGAATGGTGATAAGCTGAAAATCTGATCTACTAGGAATTCCGTGTAAATGGATGAGTTGTCCATTGAAAATAAACTCCATATACAACTGTGAGAAATCCATAGTGATTTTGCCTAATTTCATCAACCAATCACAACCGAGTACAATGTCTATAGGCCCCAAAAGTAATCAAGTTTACTTTTGCTTCAAAATTTTCAGCCAACTGTAAAAAAACCTGTGGGCATATTTGTGTGCTGATTTCTTCTTCACCATTGGCCACTTGAACTCTAATGGGCTGCTATAAATTAGTGGGAATACAATTCAGCTTGTGTACTACCACTTGAACTCTAATGGGCTGCTATAATGGACTTATTCACAAAATTATATATACTGCCACTATCTATCAAAATAAACCCTTCCTTTCCATGAATGTTACCCTTCATACAGAGTGTATTAGGGCTCTTAGAACCTGTCCAAGCATCCATGGAAATGGAATAACTAGTGGCAGCAAGTGGCTCATGACAAGCCCCACTTGGGTAAAAAGAAACACTCCCACCTGGATCAAAAGGAAAAGAGTCGGGTGGATCATAAAAATGCTTTTTCCCAACTTCTTCCTCAAGATCATCATTTTCAGCATTAGGTTCAATTGCATTAGCTTCATCAATCTCATCTTCAAGATCCTCAAATACTAACAAAGCTTTGGTTTGATATTTTTGTATACACACTTTGTGGCATGATCAGGTGCATACTTTTCCCCACACTTGAAACATAAGCCTTTTTTGTTTCTTTCTTTGTAGAGATCCATAAGAATAGACTTAGGATTCATGTTGGCTGAAATGGATTTAGGCTTGTTGTCCCCTTGTTTGAAGTCAAATCTAGGACTGCTTGCTATCCTGAAATTACTTTAAGGTCTTGAAGCATTGCACGGTGGATAAGTTGGAACTCTTAAGCCCCCATTTGGCACATGATTATTGCCATAAATGTTACCAACTTGCCCTTGTTTAAAGATAGTCCTTGACTATCCAAAACCATGCTGAAATAAATATTCTCTTCTATATTTCCTTCCATAGCGCTCCCCAAGCTCAATAGCCTTAAAGAGAGAAGTAGGGTTTTGTGCCATGACATCAGTTGATAAAGATGGCTCTAAGCCATACATATACTTGTGGAGCTTAGCCTCATCACTGATGCTCTCTACATACATGGTGAGGTTGAGAAATTGGTTACCATGAGTATCTTGAAAGCTTCCCAATTCTCTGCAAGTGTGTTCTTTTTTTTAATATACCTCCACCAAGTAAGCGCAAATCCCTCCAAGTGCAAGGAAGCAAAGTGAATCTTCATGTCATTAGTTCTAAGAAATATGTCAAAGTAAGATTCCATTTTAGAGATCCACTCCTCTAAATCAGATGGTAAAGATGACTGACCATTGAACTTGGCCAAAATGATCTTGTCTTTCAAATCCCTTTCTTGGAATGGTTGATGTCCCAAAATAGACTGATCATGATTGCCGGGCATTGAGTCCCCAAAGTGAGATGAAAATCTCCCAATTGGTGGCTGAGAACCACTATGCAATCTTCCCATTGGTAGAGGACCCCTAGGAAGTTGGGTATTTAGCCCAAAAGCTTGAGAGTTGGCTCCATTCAAACTGCCCAAATAGTTATCATGCCTTTGTGAAGTCTCACCTACTTCATATTGGCTATTTGGGATGCCTCTTCGTCCAATAATTCCATGACCATGACCATTTTGGTTAGGTGGTTGAAGTGGAACTGAAGGCTCGCTGTTTGAATAAGCTTTCTCCTTCGCTTCTTTAGATCCCATTTGCATTTACATCCATTGGGAGAATTGAGCCATAATTTGAGCATTGGATTCCACCAACTTGTCAATAGAAGCCTTTGTCTGAGTTGTTGAATGCACTAATTTCTCAATACAAGACTTTGTTTGATCAATAGATTAAACCATTTGCTCCATTCTTGATAATAGGGCCTCATGACGATCTCTATGCCTTTGTTCATGTGCACACAAGGTATCATTAAGTGCACTAATTTCCCCATGTTGTTGAGGCTCTTTAGGGCTCTCTTAGGGTACATTCTCCAACATTGAAACTCTGATTTGTTGAGCATAATCATCTTAGACCTTATTTTTTCCTTTATGCCTTGTCATAATAGTGCAATCCTGCAATACCCCCTGTCAGAAAAATGGCTATAACTTGGGCTAGGAAACTCCGATTCCAAAAAAATTTAGTTCAAATCAAAGCTAAAAATTCCCTCTCTAAGATGAGCTATAGCACACTATAACAGGTTTAGGACATAAAATTCTGCAACTCAATATTTGAGTCTAAATTGTCTAGGCTTGCACCCTGTTTTAACTAGTAAATGCCATGTTTCCACCCTGTAAGATAAAACAGTAGCCCCAAATAGCTACCAAACCCTATAGAAGAGTGAGTAGGACATGTGGGTACCATGTAGTACCTGCACCTATACTTCAATAATGAAGTTTGTACCTGTATGGACCTGTAAATGCCCTGCAATGTCCTGTAAAATCCTTGTTTTACCCTATTTTGATCCTGAAGGTACTTGGAAACTCTTCAATCTTTAATTCTCCACTCGCTCTACCTGTGTGAGGGATAAAATGGTAGGACAGGCTCCCTACACGGGCTCCGAATCACCGAGAGGTGGGCAAAGTTCCCCTCGGGGGGTCGATTGGTTGCACCCCTTTGGGATCTTCGATAGTGAGGGAGGGTCACCTCTCTTTTGTCCCATTATCTCCCTCGGCATCCACCTTTTTCCTCAGTGGGTATATCAACATGGCAGTAGCATGCTAGTCTAACCAATCAGCATGAAATGCATTTCTGAAATATTCATTCAGCCAATTTCATGAGATGCAATTGGATAGAATCTTGAAAAATTGGATAGGATAAGGATCTTGCCAATGCAATTCAGTGACTCATTGATTGCTAGTATTTACCCTTTTACAATATTTTAGCTTGGGTAAAAGAATTCAGTCAATCAATGGATTAGAGTGAGCAAACTCATCAATCAATAGATTTAATCAATTGGATTCAAATGTTATGCTGGAAATTTCATATTGAAGCCTCTAATTCACCAATTAGAACTAATATGCGTAGAGCAAACATTGCATTACATGAATGGATTGATTCAAACAAGTGTTGGCTAAAATTTGATGGAGATTATTCAATTCTTTAATCTCTCAATCAAATGGATTAAGCTCAGCAAATGGATTAATGAGAGAGATTAAAAATTGAAGAAGAGTACCTTTGACATGGTTGACATGGTTGATGATGATCAATCCTCATATGCTTGATAAAGCCTCCAGTGGTCCAATGTTGCCAAAATAATCTTCCAGACTTGTGTATTTAATGCTTGAGAACAATCTTGAAGCTTCAGATGCTTAAGATTGATGCATTAAACCCGTTTCCCCCAAATTTTGGCTCCATGGAAGCTCTTGAGCTTCAATCTTTAACCAATCGTCTAAATCCTTGCAATTTGTTGAAGAATCCTTACTGAACTGATCCCACAGAGTGAAAAGATGAAGATTCTTCAAGAAATTGTGGAGAAATGAAAGCTTTCGCTGAAGCTTTCATGGCTGCCATGGCTAGGGTTTCTCAAAAATAGGAGAAGAGGGGAATGCCACTTTTGTCATGAATTTGTGGAAGCCTTGGCATGCAAATGATCAATGACAAGCCAACTACAGTATGATCAGCAAGAGGAGAATCAAGGCCTAAAATTGGCCCGAAATTTTTGGCGCAAATTTTGGGGCTATTCTTTGTAGTCCACAGCTAAATGCAAGTACAAATTGGTAATCCACTTGTTGAGGATGAAGATTAGAGAAAGATTCCAGAATAAAATGCCTGAGAAACCTCAAGGGCTGAAGGCTAGGAGAAGATCTCTGCTGCAAACTCCATGAAAGCTTGACCAAAGCTTGAAGAAAGAGGAAAGGAAGACGTCTTTTGAAAAGTAACCACAGTTTAATCCCAAACTAAGCCCAATTAACTCTCATTTAGCCTTGTTACCTCCAAATTGCATGAAATTTTGATGACGACATGCTACTTTAGCCATCCTCTGCCATATCTGACCTTGAAGATCTCCAAATCTAGTCTCCTGCTAACTATAGATGGTCTGCAACCCTCCACTAGTCATTGTCTTTGTCAAGTACTTGCCTGAAATTGATTTTTGATGGAGAAAATAGGAATGAAAATAGAAGGAAAAAGGGATCAAAGACCAATGCTCTAATACCACTTGTCAAGAAGAGAACTGGAGAGAGATAAAGACTGCAAGAAGAGAGAGAAAGAGAGTGATGAGGAGAGAGAAAAACTAGAATTGGAGAGAGAAAGATACGAAAGAGAAAGAAGCCATAGAAGTTGTAACCAAGGAGAGAGGAGAAGGACAGTAATTGTATTAATGTGTCATAAGATGAAAAAAAATACATGTCCTCTCCTTTTATACCAATGTCAATCTGACATGGCATAACATCAATATTATTTGCACACTAAATCCTTATTCTTCCCAGCTTCATACAACAAAATTTAGCCTAGATTCGCTTGAGTTTATCTTAAAAGAAAGCTCCACTCCATACCCATGAGAATCAACCCAAAAACAAGGTTCTTAAATAATTGCTAAGACCGTCTAATAGTTTGCCTAGCATCAATTATGGGTAGCTACTTATGCAAGTCAACCCAAATCAAAGAAGACCTATATCACACTTTGTTTAAGGTGAGTGAGAAATGAGAGGAAACTAACCATGGACCCCTCTGACCATAAGGAAAAGTCTCACATCGGCCCTCTAAAACAACACAACATCAAGATCTATGATAATTTCCTATGATAATCACTGTTCAACCCTTCCTAATTTCTCCTAATCTATCGCTTCTAAGGGAAACCTCTTGGTTAAACAAGACCACCCTACCATATTATGAATCCATTGTGGATCTACCCTCCCACTTCCCTAGAAACAAGGTTCATTCATGTAACTTAATAGCAAACAAAAAAACAATCGAAGACAATCCTTATAGAAAGACAAATACTTTATTCCAAGTTGGATAAACTGGTTTCATTATATCAAGTGAACTATCCATGTATAGGATTGCCCTTGAAGGCAACATACCACCAATCCTCCCTCAATTATGAAGGCCTTCTTGGAGAACCATCCCAAGATCACAGGGGATTAGACTAATCCTAAATGCCCAAAAATTTTACAATCAAACTCTCTGGCACCCATGTCATCTCTCTCTCTAAAGACTTGAGCAAGGAGCATGACCTTGATATTATCATTCCACATAGGTAGCTTGGTCGGAGAAAAGGCTAGAATCCAAGCCAAATACCTATGAGAGGGAATGCACTAAGCAATATTTCTTTGGCATGAATTGCAAGAAAATACTAGAAGCCAAGTCAAATACCTATGAGAGGGAATGCATTAGGAAATGTTTCTTTGGCACAAATTGCAACTTCAAGATCACAATCAAAGAAAGTATGAGTATGGACAACATTAAAGGGTTGCTTTTGGGTGGGACCTCTTTCAGATGAGGATTGCATCATGCCTAGAGAGGAGTATATTGCCATCATTATGTGAAGGGCTATGGATAAGTACTTGGTGAGAAAGGATTAGTGGTTGGAGATTCTAAAGAAGAAAATAAAATATGTGTATGAACATCACATAAGTGCTTTGTTTGTTTTATATTGTTATGCAACTTTCATAATTTTCTTTGCAAACAACATTTTAAATATTAACTCCCTTCTAGGCCTAGAAGCAGGCCACCATACAAGAGTTGGAGGAGGACGTTGATTCCACTAAGGCAAAAGCATGGCATGTGGGGACTCCATACATCGAGCCCCATTATGGTTGTCTTGCCATTTAATTTTAGTGGCACTACCTCATGCATGATTGTTGAGGTCATGTCTAAGTGCATTGATGTGACCAAGGCACCAATTGTCTGCCCCTATTCAAGGCCTACAACATGGCACACATATTTTTAGAAAGGTAAGTATTTTAAGTATGCCCTATGTTGTTATTTCATTTTCAAGGTATATGCAATTTCTTTCTCTCCAAATACAATTTTTTTAATGTAGGATAGACCAAGTGCATGATAGGTCAAAGAGGGGGTGTGTGTGCTCCTGAGGTGGATCAGCCAAGCATCCATCCAATTTAGGAATCTTTTTGCCTTGTGGTTAGGGTATATGCTACCATAAGATGCCCTACATCACCTTTACATTGTTGATCCTATGTGGGGTCCTTTGGTCCCAAAGAATAAATTTGACCACACACCTGAGAAGGTGTTAAGGAATTTATTTATTGTCTATGATAAATTATGATATTGCCATTACATTTATTTTAATGTCGCTTATGTACATGTTAGTGACAACATCTCCTAGTCAATGCACCTAGTTGGAGAGGTTTGATTGCACATTAGGGGAGGCATTAAATAATTTCTTTGCTATTCTTGATATCGCTAATGAGTTTATTTTCACGTTGCTTGTGTAATGTTAGTGACAATTGCTTTGGAATGATTCCAATGCCTAGTAATGATTGTATCATGCTTTATTCCTTAACCTATTGCAATATGTAAGGGTCATTTGTCATTATTTATCATCGTCAATCATGGAGATCATGGTTTGGCCAAGATACCTTCATCCTTATGCATTCTCTACTTCAACTCAATGAGGGAAATGTCTCCCTTGAAATAATATTACTTGTAACAATGAATGTTTTTTTTGTTAAAAGGTTTAGGGTTTAGGATCTTTTCTCATGGTATGCCTTCATCCATACATTGTATGTGTAGTGCTCTAAAGGGAATGTGCTTGCATGAGGAGTTGGGGGACCATGCTTGGTTGAAGGTTCAAGTGACATCTACCTATATAGATGTCCTAACAAATGCAATTGCAATTATATTGTATCATGTAGTTCATTGAGTGGCCTAGTGGAGGGGCCCATTCTAAAGGAACCACGAGTAAATTTGGTGAGTAGTTCTCTTGTTTTCTTACAAGCCTACTTCCTTGCATGTGGCTTATGATTTCTTTGCACATGTGGCTAAGGTGATCATGGTTCATCCGTATGGATGTCTTGGAGCTAAAGGACAGGTTGCATGTATGCCTAATGCAAGAGCTTGATTGTGACTTGTAAGGTGTAGAGGGCCTGGGAACTTCCGTAGCTCATTGCTATTGATCCATTGGTCCTTTGAGTAGTCTTCTTTTGCCATCATCTATCATCTATTTGTATCTTGGTCTATCATGTAGCCATGGTAGTAAATACATTTGCAGTTGGTGAAGCACACCCATTGTCTTCCATGTTGGTGGTTTTGCCTCAATACAGTAGTTTGATGGTGTTCCTTCTCTATTTTATATCCCAAATTAGACTTTCTAGAGCAAGGCTCATCATCTATGGTTGGCATATCCAATGACACCAGGGCTACTTCCCATGCCCAATACACACCTCAATCGTTGGTTTAAATCTTGTGAATACTCTCCTTCATTGGCATATTGATTAATGTTGGTCAAATCAAATTGCCAATAATGTTACTACATTTAATGAGCTAAAGAAAGCATGCTCCTACTTGGCCTTGTCAAGTAATGGAAGTTCTTGCTCCGTCCTTTCAAGGGCATGCCCAAGCATGTTACCATGTTCTATGTAGGGAATGGGGCAACAGTGAGAGGATCTCATCATTGGTGCAGAGTGAGCACTATAGGGCACATGCATTATCAATTAGTGGAAAAACTACACGTAAATGTGTGTAGGATCTTTGGAATATTAATCAAAATCCATATTTAGGCATTTGCACCTCGTGGTCTAATTTGGGTAATCATAATAAGTAGATTACATGCTAACATGTTACCATGCTCCTTCGCTTGAGATGCTATGCATCCTAAATGACATCATGAAAGCATTCAAGATCTCTATGGAGGAACAATCATCCTTGGATCTTTGAAGAATCCACTCCTTACATTAAAACGTTGGTATGCCCTTGACTAGAGCCATGAGTATTATATCACCTCAAATTAGTTGCACAAAAAATGATTGTTAGAACAAGACACACATTTAAAATATCAACAAATGGGAGTCTAGAAGTCGAATATACCAATCTCTTGCTTTTGTTTGAAGAGCTCTAGTGCCATTCTCCCCCCTCCCCACATTTGGCTTTCAAATTGAGAGTCCCTAAGGAGCATGTGGAGCAGATTCAAGATAGAGTACTTGATTTGGCAATCAAGTAATGTACACTTTATGTGCTTCCATAGCCTCTCTGATAGGTTGGTTGTGTCCACATCACCATACTAGAATATAGATGGTCAAATCTCTTCTCCAAATGCAAGCTTCACTACACCACTCGTTTATGATGTACCTATGCACATTGGGTTTTGTGGAGTGCACCAAAAGGAGGAAAAAGTATTTTTCATCAAATTTACCCTCTATGCATGAGCAGACCAAGGTGGACATGCATAAATAGATTGAATCATGAGAATGTTCTAGCACCTACATGTGGGTAGAGAAATTATTGAAATTCTTATATTTGTATCTCTTATATTCTCAAGTAGGTTTATCGAGAAGGCTACAAAAGTAACAAAGTACATGTGCTAAAAGATTCTCAACCCACTCCTTCTTTGCATGAAACCAACACAACAAAATGTGGCAAGCAACTTGACACCTCCCTAGCTAGAGGTCTAAAGCCCAATGGTAAGGATCATTGTTGCCAATGACATTCGAGAACTCCTTTAGTTCTAGGAGAAACTTGTCAATGGGCCAATGGTTTTCATTGTGTGGGAGAAGCATTTTGGAGAGACATCCATAGATCCACTATCTCCTTATTAGAGCCAAGGTCACAAGTACATATCATGAATCACAAGGGATGTTGACCCCTAACTGGTTATGTGTCACTCTTGCATAAAGTGAAAGCCTATACAATCAATTTTAAAAGTGCTACCAATGGCCCCTGCATTATTAAGAGACAAACATGTCATCATCTTGAGCATCCACTTGTCTTGGATGATCAAAATAGATAGTCTCTTGATCTCATTATTTGCCATGGGATTGTAGAATTGGAAGTAGAATACCTTACCTTGGGTGAGAAGTTCCTTTAACTCCATACATATTGAGATCTAGGCATTGTCAAATGGTCTCCTTATGCTCAATCACATATATTAAGTTTTAGGAGGTTGCGGACAACAGTTTCAGGGTACACTGTGATTTCGACTGTATTAACCGAAAGTGGGTACACATGTTATAGATTGCAAAGCTGTAATTTTTGAGGTGTTTGTAGGAAGAAAACATAAGGTTTATCCACAAACAGGTTGCAGATTACATGTACTATTGAGCAATCACTGAAAAAGATTGCTTGGTGTATTGCTGTGCACGTGTTGTGAAAGATTGCAGAAGACTAGCTTGTTGTGTTGTATCCTTGTTTGTGATAATGCCAGAGAATAGTGGAAATCCCATTATTGAGAAGCTTGACAAGAATAACTACCCTTCATGGAAGTTTCATGTGACGAACTTCCTCATTGGAAAGGGCCTTTATGATTTTGTTTCAGGTGAAGAAAAGAAGCCAGAATTGAGTATCCCTCTCTGATTGCATATGAGTTAAAGCATGGAAAGAGTGGAATGTGAAAGACAAAAAGGTATCTGCAGCCATTGATAATACTATGCTAGGACATATCAGGAATGCAAAAACTTCACATGCAGCTTGGACAATTTTTGAGAGCATGTTTTAAGTAAATACAAAGGCACGAAAGATTCAACTCAAGCAAGAGTTGAATGCCTTGAAGAAAGGAAAAATGACTGTCAATGAGTATGTGTTGAAGGTGAGGAGCATTGCAGATGCTTTAGCAACGATTGATGCAATGCCGAATGATGATGATTTGGTTTCATCCACTCTAAGTGGCCTTAACAATGTGAAGGCATGGAAATCATTTGTTACTTTAGTATATGTACAGAAGTCATTTCCAAATTTTGATGAGCTAATCCCTCTTATGATTACTGAGGAGATCAATATCCAGGGTGATTCATCTGAAAGAAATGGTGAATAGGTCCAAGCATTTTACTCAAGTTCAGGAAGGGGACGTGGTAGATCCTCTTTGAGAGGTCGTAGTATGGGACGTGCTGGCGATAACAAGCAAAACATGTTCAATCAACAGTTTGGTGAAATGCAGGTTTTTGGGGGCAGAGGAAACTTTAGAGGTAGGGGGAGCTCTAAAGGAAGTAGAGTTGGCTGAATGTTCACTTTAGATGCTGGAATTCTTGCAATGGATGCTACTATGTATGCTACAAGAAAAGTAATTGCAGATATTGAAATATGGCATAAACGTATTGGACATGCAATGTGCAAAGGCTGAAATTAATGCAGCCCAGAGGATTGGTTACAGGTATACCCCACAGCAAAATGGAATTGCAGAAAGAAAAAACAGGCATATTGTAGAAGTTGCAAGGGCATTAATGGTTGATAAGAATATGTGCAAACATTTTTTGTCTGAGGTTGTCCATACTGCTATCTACATTATGAACAGAACTCCCACAGCTGCAGTTCATGGGATGACTCCTGAAGAATGCTTTACTGGCAAGAAGCCTGATGTATCGCACTTGAAGGTATTTGGCTTTGTTGCATACATTCATGTGCTAGATGAGCTACAGAAGAAGCTTGATCCAGAGGAAGAAAAATGTGTTTTTATTGGATACTCTTTAGAGCAGAAAGGGTATCGTTGTTATAACCCTGTCACAGGTGAGTTCAAAGTGAGTAGGGATGTTATCTTTGATGAGGTGGGAAGTTGATATACACCTGCTAGTGATGTTTTGGATGATGATAATGATCAAGACAGTTATGTGCAGAAAGATAAACAAGAATCACGGAGTCTTAATGGACCAGAAACATCATCTAATACTACACTTACAGTGAGCCCTTGGTCTCGGAGACTAAGGAGTAGCCCCACATCTTCAGGTGGATCTATAAGTGTTGCAGGGAAGGACAAAGGAAAGAAGAAAGTGTTGGATAGTAATGATGCATCTACCAGTCATTTCGGATTTGATGGAGATTCTAGTGGTTCAGAGAGTTCGGATGATGAGCTTGGCATTCCTTGAGTTAGGACACCAGGTGTACATAGAGCTCATAGTAATGTAAAGGCTCCATTGATTGATCCGATGATACGCAGATCTAGCAGTGTCAGATACACTGTTAAAAGATTTATTTTTGAAGGTTATGCAGCTCACCATTATGCTTATATGGTGAAAATAGTTGAGGATGTTCAGCCCACTTGTTTTGAGGATGATGTTGGTCATGCTCATTGAGATGCAGCAATGGATGAGGAGATGGCTGCATTAGAAGCCAATAAGACTTGGGATTTGGTACCCTTACCTAAGGGTAAGAAATCTATTGGCTGTAAGTGGGTTTACAAAGTCAAGCATAATGCAAATGGTTCAGTTAGCAGGTATAAGGCTAGGCTGGTTGCAAAAGGCTATGCTCAAACATATGGCATAGATTATGAAGGGACATTCAGTCCAGTTGCTAGGATGGCAACTGTTAGGTGTGTGATTGCCTTGGCAGCAGCCAAAGGTTGGAGCTTGCAAAAAATGGATGTTAATAATGCCTTCTTGCATGGTGAATTGCAAGAAGAAGTGTATATGGAGTAGCCAGTAGGTTATGAGGATTTAGGGCATCCCACATGTGTGTGGAGATTAAAGAAGGCGCTCTATGGGCTGAAGAAAGCACCTAGAACATGGTTTGACAAGATTGGAGAGTATCTTGTCAATATTGGATTTTGTATTTCTTATGGTGATCACTCACTTTGTGAGAGAGAAGGTACTTGCAGGAGAGATTGACTTGGTATATGTTGATCCGGTTTTTTTACAACCCGGATTATTACCATAAAAATTTGGCCAAAGCCCCTATCAAGAGCTTACCATATCACTTTGGGTTTACTCTTCAAGCACTAGGTATGCTACATTGCTTCTCGATTATGATAACTCTAGCAAATGGGGGGAACAAGTTCTTAGAAGGCATGTCAATGTAAAGGGTAAAAGGGATGGTTATCTTAGTGAAGATGAAAATGGATTACACCTAGGAGTTGAGTGAATGCATAGATTTTTTCAAAGGACTAGCCTCCAACTACACATGGGCCCCGTCTGCATCACTAAGATTTGGAATCTATCACCATCATTAGAGGACACCTCACCCTAGCACACAAGTCAATATCCACATCATGGTGTCATTTGGATCTTGCACAAAAGCTTACAAGCATGGACCCCTTTTGTCACATGCTTATATATATTTATATACATATGGGGGACTAAAGTCAAAGCAGCTTTTAGAAGCCGTTTTTTATAATCTCAATAACTCCCAAGAAAAAGCAAATTTCAAGAAAATTCCCACGAAGGCCGATCGGTTTCGACCTGGTCTACAAAGTTGCAGAAGAAACTTTTTCCAAATTCCTCACGGATTTGAAGTTACGAAGGCGCAGACTGCTGCCTACATGCAATTTTCTTCTCTCTTTCACCACACCAACTTTCCACTCTATCCTTCTTCTAAATATATTATAATAATGTGCTTTGGGCACCCACCTCTTGTAATCTAGCTCCATTTCTCTATGTTGTCTACCACCACCCTTGGCTTCTTGCATGATGACCAAGGTGGGGACTTGTCCCATTCACTATGCTCCATATTTTCAAAGATGCCATACATCATCTAGGATTATGTTAATCAAGAAGATTAGCTTAATCTAATCCCTCATGGAGGCTATATAAAGAGCCCATGGAGAATGAGAAGAGGGAAGAGGGACAATGACAAGTCCATGAGAGCATTCTAGAATACCCTCATCTCTTTGAGGGAAGTTATGAGTGAGTTCTTTTATTATGTAGCATAATGGCAAGCTTCCTCTACCTCTTCTCCTATTATCTCCCTCTTTTCTCATCTTCTCATTCCATGTAGCATAATGGAAAGCTTCTTCTACCTCTTCTCCCCTTGTATCCCTCTCCTCTCATCTCTCTCTCTTATATTCCAATATGGTGTCTAGCACATATATTCTCTCTTGTAAATCTATGTCTTGGTTCTCTTGATTCTCTTTGAGAAAGGGGAGAAGAGGGAAGAAGGCGAATGACAAGTCCATGAGAGCATTCTAGAATACCCTCATCTCTTTGAGGGAAGCTATGAGTGAGTTCTTTTATTATGTAGCATAAGGCAAGCTTCTTCTACCTCTTCTTCTATTATCTCCCT
This sequence comes from Lygodium microphyllum, assembly GCF_053477565.2. Lineage (NCBI taxonomy): Eukaryota > Viridiplantae > Streptophyta > Polypodiopsida > Schizaeales > Lygodiaceae > Lygodium > Lygodium microphyllum. The sequence continues at coordinate 40,834,480 of NC_141160.1, read as the reverse complement.
CTCTTCTCATCTTCTCATTCCATGTAGCATAATGGCAAGCTTCTTCTACCTCTTCTCCTCTTGTCTCCCTCTCCTCTCATCTCTCACTCTCTTATATTTCAATATGGTATCTAGTACATATATTCTCTCTTGTAAATTTGTGTCTTGGTTCTCTTGATTCTCTTTGAGAAAATGGATGTCCTAGCCCATCCTCCCTTTGGCTAGGTGGTGCCCCTCTTTAGTTCTCTTAGTGAGGATTGGAGGTTGGATGGGTAAGAGGCAACCCGTTCATCATTTCAGACCTCATTTTTGGTGCCCCCACTGAGGACATTCTCAACCACAATTCTCTACCTCCTTATGTGGAATGATACAACACATGGTGGTGCATCCTCTACAACAAGTTCCCCAAGTGGCTCTTCCTCAACGCCTTCACCAACTATTTTTGAAGCTGGTCCAAGTCCACAACTCCCAAAATTGTCTCCTAAAGAAGCTTAAGAAAGAAAGTATGCCTATCGGATGACGGCACGCATGCGGGTAAAAGATGTTCACTTTAGAAATTCCATTATCTCACAAGGGAAAAAATATGTTGCCATCAATTGCTAGGTTCTCATAATTGTGATGAGTGTTTTGCAAACAAAGTGAAAGCCCTTCCGAGAGGTCCTCATCTCCAAATCATCAAATCCCTCTCTCTCTCTGGCCTAATCCACATCAAAGGAGGATAACTATGCATGAACGGTGTGGAGTTTTGTAGAAGTGCAAAGTATGGAGACTACCTTCAACTGTTGTTAGCTCGAAGGTTGGGTGTGGTTGAAAAGGTGGCCATCACACCTTATGAAATATATGTCGCCGAGGATGGACACACCAAGGCAAGAACAATCACTGGTGAGCAAATTCTCCGTATAGCAAAGTTGGTGGGTTCCAAAAAGAAACACTCTGGGAAAAATCCTTCATAATTCAAGAAAGTGCATTCCCTCTACTCCCTTAAGTAGTCTCCACTCATCATGAATAATAATAATGGCCCGAATTTCTACACCTTCCACTCTGTACAAAACATCCGAGTTAATGTATGCATCAGTAGGAAGATTTTCTTCCAGCAGCGTCTTGTCATGTACTTTGGGGCTGAAAGATTAAGGGAGATTCTTGTATCACCAGAACCTATAATCTTCCCAATGCTAGACTACAATGCATCCTTCAATGTACATGTATTTATCCTATTATAATAGTTTCTCATGAATCAGAACGAGTTGTATGGACTATCCGTCCACTTGCTATGCAAACTGTGCATATTGTAGCTAGCACAAAACTTAGATTTCAAGGCATTATTAGGAGCATACTGGGGCCTAGACGTCTTGCTGAAATCAATGCATCAGTGAACCCATTCATCCTTCCCCTTATAAAATACAACTTAAGTCTAGACGTTTTCATCTTCATACTCTACTGGCAACATGGCATTTCCAAGTTTTTTTGGGCACAAAGGGGAGAAAGCTCTAGACTTTTTGGATGACTTAGAAATGGCATTCCTAGTCACAGGCCGGGATGATGAAGCAACCAAAGTACGGACCTTTTGTTTAGTTCTAAAGGGTGATGCTCGAGTGTGGTATCAAGCTCTCCCGGAGGCTACAAGGGGTAATTGGGAGAATCTCAAGACCGCATTCATGCACAAGTACCAAGATACAAAGCCACTTGAAGATATTTGGAGACAGCTCTTAGATCTTCGCCAAACCGTAGCAGGGGAATACCAAACCTATGAAGGCATGTTTATAAAATTGTGGGATAAATGGACATCATCTTTAGCCGAGGGAGAAAGAGTACCTGATTGCCTTAAGAAAGATTGTTTTCTAGCCGGACTCCATCCTCTACTAAGGGAGAAGGTCAAAGGAAAGTTTCCCACATCCTATGAAGAATCAATCACTTATGCGAGGGAGAAAGATAGAAAATTGAAGTATCAAGCCCAGTTGAAGGGGGGAGTTGAGCCCATACAGGTTTTACCAACCATGCCAAGGCCTAGAGAAATAGCAGAGGCCCCACCTGAACCGGAGATACCACAGCAAGAGCTCCTACAACGCATTACGAATCAACTTGAAAGCCTTTCATTAAATTTGGTGCAAGGAGTACGACCCCCTCCCCTCATAAATGAAGGCAATCGAGGTCCAAGAAGACAAGAAAGAGAGTATGTTTGCTATAATTGTGGGGAGACTGGCCATGGTATGTACTTTTGCCCTCATCCCAGGCGTTTTCCAGGAAATGGGTTCCAACCAAGAAGGAGAGGACAACAAGTGACACCACCTAGGGAAAGGTTTGTTCCACCGAATCCAAGGTCTCCACCACCGGTTCAAGTTCTCCAGCATCCTCGACCACTTGCAGAGGTGCCGCCCTTGCCTGTTCAACCGCCAAAGAATCATGATGTTAGGATAATTAGTTTAGATGAGAGTGATGTCAAAGGGAATGCCAAAGTAGTAGAGGTTGAAGCAATGCCGGTGAAGAAAGCCCGGAGAATTGAGAAAATGGAGCCTACACTACCAAAGGAGGTTGAAAATATGGAAGAGGAGGCAGAGTCATCAATGGCTACAAAGACACGCAACAGTAAAAAGAGGAGGGCTCGCTCACGCCGACACAGTGAGCCAGATGATTTTTCCCTGGGTAAAGGTACTAGAGCTTATGATTTGCTTGCTGATGTGAGGAATCAAGGGCCAAAAATTTCATGGCCACAATTACTACATCTATCTCCAACAGTGCGGCGACAATGGTCAAAGATGGTAAGCATTAGACCCATGAAGAATAGACATGTGAATGCAATCCAGGCTAGAAAGATGAAAGATATTGTGCCTCTAGTGGAAGCCGAAATCAATGGGCAGAGAGTGTCAAAGACATATGTGGATGGAGGTGCAGAGATTTGTGTCATGACAGAAAAGTTGATGCATCGTTTGGGATTAGAGGTAAATGAAACTACTAAATTTGGGGCCAAAATGGCTAACAATGTAGTAGTAAATTGTTTGGGAATTATAAACAAAGTCAAGGTAAAGGTGTGTGGAGTGCAATTGGAACTTGACATGTATGTGATGCCAGTGAAAGGGGACGGCTATCCGCTCATTCTTGGGTGACCATGGCTAATGGGAATGAAAGCCAGACAAGATTGGGAGGCAGGGGCTTTAGAGCTAAGGCCACAAAAGGGGCTGCATAAAAAATGGAAGAGCACTATCTACAACATGAAGGAGGGCCGACAGGAGGATCTTGTGTTAGAGACCACCGCTGATGAATGGAGTTCCAGCGAGGGTTGGTCATCTATGACAGAGGGAGAGTCTTTTAATGAGGAGGAAGAAAGCTCTCTATAAGTGATGGGGATTACATTAAATGGGCCTTCTGGTAGTGAAATTCCGCAGCAGCTTCCAAAGGTCGAGAAGGAGGGGTTAGAAAAAATATTGGCTAAGGATCTATCAGTTGAGGAGAAGGCAGCCTACATGGAAGTGGTGATAAAACACTCTGCACTTTTTATTTCTGATTATGAACACATCACAGGTGTGACAGCAGTACAACATCACATTAATCTAAAAGAGGGAGCAAGGCTGGTGGTGCAGCGACTACGACGGTTGGGAGTAGTTCAACAAAACGCTCTACTCACTGAGGTGCAACGACTTTTGAAGGCAGGCTTCATCTATCCAATAGGGGATTCAGAGTGGGTTTCACCTGTGGTGGTGATACCCAAGAAAAATGGAAAATGGAGGATTTGTGTGGATTACAAGCCGCTAAATGCTGCAACTAAGAGAGATCACTTTCCTCTTCCCTTTCAGGATGAAATACTCAACGAGGTGGCCGGGCATGAGAGATACACTGTTTGTGATGGGTATTCAGGTTATTTCCAGATTCGAATAGCTGAGGAGGATCAACAGAAGACCACCTTCATTACACCTTGGGGTTGTTTTGCTTACAAAGTAATGCCATTTGGATTAACAAATGCCCCAGCTACCTTCCAGCGATTCATGAATTATGTCTTCCAGCCATATTTTGGAAAATCCATCAGGGTCTTTATTGATGATTTTTGTATTTATAGTTCTAAGGCTTTACATCTAGGAAAGGTGGATGAAGCTTTCAACCGCCTTGCACAAATGGGGGGGCAATTAAACCATGAGAAGTGTCGAATGGGCGAAAGCAGTGTAACTTTGTTAGGGCATGTCGTAAGTGAGAGGGGCATTGAAGCAGATCCAAACAAAGTTAAGACCCTATTGGCGGTGCCATCACCATCTTCTGTGAAGCAACTAACCTCTTTCATTCAGAAGGTGCGATATATGGGGCGGTTCATTCATCTCCTCTCCCAATTAATATTTCCACTGCAACAGTTAACCCACTCTGAGGAGCTCCTGTGGAGTGACGAAAGCGAAAGGTGCTTTCACGAGGTGAAGAAGGCTCTTAGCACCCTTCCTATAATTTTACAACCTTGTTGGGATCAAGAGTTTTTTGTCAACCCGAGTTTTGGGGAAGATGCTCTAGGGGCAGCACTAATACAAAAGGATGCTAAAACTGGCCTAATGAGACCGGTTTACTTTTCTAGTAGAGTAATGACAGCATCAGAACGAGGGTACAAGATGGTTGAGCTGATGGTTTTGTCTCTAATGTTTGCTGTAAGGAAGTTTCGTCCTTATCTTCTCCCTAGGCCATTCACAGTGATCACGACAGAAGAGCATTTTCCCTATGCCTTACAGCACATGAATGTTTCAGCTAGAATCGCTAAGTGGGTGATACAACTCCGAGAGTTTGACTACTTCAAGGTGGAGGATTCTACTCGAGCTTGCCTAGCTGATTTGTTGACCCATAGATGCCATCAAAAGAAGGAAAAGGAGAAGGGAAAGGTAAAAGAGGAGACACCTCCTCTTGAGGAGCCGCCACGGGTGGAGAATGCCCATGCCCTCTACTTTGACGGAGCCTACAAGCGTGTTAAAGACAAAGCGGCAGCAGGAATAGTGGTGTTCAGTCCCGAAGGTGACAAAATTTATGGAGAAGGTATCAGCTTGGAGGATGTCCATTCTAACAATGAAGCAGAATATCAAGCCTTGCTTTTAGATTTGAGGTGGTGTCTCTCACATGGTGTCACTCGACTGAATGTTTTTGGGGATTCTATGCTAATTGTTAAGCAAATGAAAGGAATCTGGGCTTGTAAAAATGATAACTTAGCAGTGAAAATGAGGGAAGCTAAAACTCTCATGAGAAAGCTACAGAAAGCCCAAATCTATTTTGTGCCAAGGCGCACAAATGGCGACGCAGATGCTCTAGCAGCTGAAAAATTGAAAGAGGTAATGGTGGGCATCATTGCAGTAAAGCTTCCCTTGTTTCAGGGTAAGTTTCAACTACAAGATGTGCTTTATTTTCTTGAGCATGGTGAGGCACCTATCTATATGAGTAAAAGTGAGAAAAGGTGGCTAGCTACTAAGGCCACTAAATACCGCTTGATAAATGATGTGTTGTATTGCAAAGGAAAGGATGCAGTGCTTAGAAGGGTGCCAACATCAAAGGAAATTATGTGATTAAGAGCTGCCATGAAGGGGTTTGTGGCGGACATTTTGCTCAAGAAATAACCAGCAGGAAGATTCTCCAAGCCGGTTTTGTGTGGCCTAGTCTACATCGAGATGTGCAACATTGGTACCGCACTTGTGACGATTGCCAAAAGGCCGGACCAAGGAAGCTAGTGCATGAGGAACAAAATCCCATAACTACATATGGCCCATTTGAGAAATGGGGGATTGATGCAATAGGGCCACTCCCACGAACTCAATCTGGTAAGGAATACATCATAATGGGAGTAGACTACATGACGAGGTGGGCAGAGGCTTCAGCAACTAGTAGGATCACAGCCCAAGAAGTGGGAAAATTTGTGTTTGAAAATATTTCTTGCAGGTTTGGCACACCTTTGGAAATTATCTCTAATCGGGGTCCTGGTTTTAGGGCGAACCTAGTAGGGGAGCTAATGGAAAGGCTAAAAATCAAGCACAGGCATTCTACTCCCTACTATCCATAGTGTAATGGTTTGGTCGAAAAAGTGAATGGGCTGATTTGTAAGATAATTACCAAGCAGGTACACATGCACCCCAAGCACTGGGATAAAAAATTGAATGCAGCTCTTTGGGCCTATAGGACTTCATTCAGAACCTCACTTGGCTATACTCCATTTCATCTCGTCTATGGCCAAGAAGCTTTGCTTCCTATAGAGGTGGAACTGGCCAGTTTGCGTGTTTTAGTAGCCAATCAAGAGAAGAATCAAGATAAGAAGTTAGAGGAAAGGGTCTTGGATCTAGAGAGGCTGGAGTTAGATAGAGAAGCACCAGTCCAACACTATTCCATGCAGGCTGAAGAGAGGAGGAAAACCTCTAATAAGAAGCTGGAGCAAACACATAAGGGAAGGATCACTTGTGCTACGCTATGATAACCGCTTTGATAACAGAAAGGATGCTAAACTTGTGTTCAAGTGGGAAGGGCCATTCATGGTCATAAGGAGATATTCAAATGGCAGCTATAAGCTCGGTGACATGGATGGGAAGGTTCACAAGACAAGGGTAAATGGATGGCGACTGAAGCCTTATTTTCAAAGAAATATGAACACTTTGGAGCAATCATTCAATGAAGAGCCACCAATGAGGGGGTGCAGTCCTCCTTGCTCTATTGGACCATCATTATCAAGCTAGAGGCATGAATACCTCTAGCCTAAGGGGAGGGCTAATGATTCGGTTTTTTTACAACCCGGATTATTACCACAAAAATTTGGCCAAAGCCCCTATCAAGAGCTTACCATATCACTTTGGGTTTACTCTTCAAGCACTAGGTATGCTACATTGCTTCTCGATTATGATAACTCTAGCAAATGGGGGGAACAAGTTCTTAGAAGGCATGTCAATGTAAAGGGTAAAAGGGATGGTTATCTTAGTGAAGATGAAAATGGATTACACCTAGGAGTTGAGTGAATGCATAGATTTTTTCAAAGGACTAGCCTCCAACTACACATGGGCCCCGTCTGCATCACTAAGATTTGGAATCTATCACCATCATTAGAGGACACCTCACCCTAGCACACAAGTCAATATCCACATCATGGTGTCATTTGGATCTTGCACAAAAGCTTACAAGCATGGACCCCTTTTGTCACATGCTTATATGTATTTATATACATATGGGGGACTAAAGTCAAAGCAGCTTTTAGAAGCTGTTTTTTATAATCTCAATAACTCCCAAGAAAAAGAAAATTTCAAGAAAATTCCCACGAAGGCCGATCGGTTTCGACCTGGTCTACAAAGTTGCAGAAGAATCTTTTTCCAAATTCCTCACGGATTTGAAGTTACGAAGGCGCAGACTGCTGCGTACATGCAATTTTCTTCTCTCTTTCACCACACCAACTTTCCACTCTATCCTTCTTCTAAATATATTATAATAATGTGCTTTGGGCACCCACCTCTTGTAATCTAGCTCCATTTCTCTATGTTGTCTACCACCACCCTTGGCTTCTTGCATGATGACCAAGGTGGGGACTTGTCCCATTCACTATGCTCCATATTTTCAAAGATGCCATACATCATCTAGGATTATGTTAATCAAGAAGATTAGCTTAATCTAATCCCTCATGGAGGCTATATAAAGAGCCCATGGAGAATGAGAAGAGGGAAGAGGGACAATGACAAGTCCATGAGAGCATTCTAGAATACCCTCATCTCTTTGAGGGAAGCTATGAGTGAGTTCTTTTATTATGTATCATAATGGCAAGCTTCCTCTACCTCTTCTCCTATTATCTCCCTCTTTTCTCATCTTCTCATTCCATGTAGCATAATGGAAAGCTTCTTCTACCTCTTCTCCCCTTGTATCCCTCTCCTCTCATCTCTCTCTCTTATATTCCAATATGGTGTCTAGCACATATATTCTCTCTTGTAAATCTATGTCTTGGTTCTCTTGATTCTCTTTGAGAAAGGGGAGAAGAGGGAAGAAGGCGAATGAGAAGTCCATGAGAGCATTCTAGAATACCCTCATCTCTTTGAGGGAAGCTATGAGTGAGTTCTTTTATTATGTAGCATAAGGCAAGCTTCTTCTACCTCTTCTCCTATTATCTCCCTCTCTTCTCATCTTCTCATTCCATGTAGCATAATGGCAAGCTTCTTCTACCTCTTCTCCTCTTGTCTCCCTCTCCTCTCATCTCTCTCTCTCTTATATTTCAATATGGTGTCTAGTACATATATTCTCTCTTGTAAATTTGTGTCTTGGTTCTCTTGATTCTCTTTGAGAAAATGGATGTCCTAGCCCATCCTCCCTTTGGCTAGGTGGTGCCCCTCTTTAGTTCTCTTATTGAGGATTGGAGGTTGGATGGGTAAGAGGCAACCCGTTCATCATTTCAGCCCTCAATGTCAGCACACAGGATCAGATAGCTGACATTTTCACAAAGGCATTGGGTGTAGAGAAGCTTCGAAAGTTCCAAAGCTTACTTGGAGTTGCAAAGATAGAATTGAGCTTGAGGGGGAGTGTTGAGATGGCAAGCTCAACATGTACGGACATTGATGATGGACTGCCTGGCTAGATGAGTCCACACGTCTACACTTAGCACATTGGTGGTCATTATGATACTCACATGGCCACTAACTTATCACTTATTATATTTAGTTTGTTATGCCTACCTACAGCTGGCAAAGATATAACGCCAGTCAATTAGTGTAGTCGGTTATGCACTGTTTGACTTAGAAGGCCACTTTCCTTTATGTTGTATCTTATCTATACTTTGTGTACATTGTATAATGTGTGGAAGAAGAAGAAGAAACCAACAAGAAAACGTTTTGGCATTCATCTCTCTTCTTGTGTTCTTGAGTGAGCTTCCTCTTGTGTATACAGTGTATGTTTGGCGCAGCAGCTCAAGCACATCCCCCCATCACGCAATTTTTGACACATTATCCATACATGCAAGCATGTCTATCAAGGCATGTTGTTCAAGAGGAGAGCAAGCCAAAATGTAAATCATGGCTCTTTTCTACTTTGGTGTTTTTTTTTACTTTCCATATTTTGTGATTTTTCCACAGCGATATACAATCAAAGTGTGGCAGGTATTGTTGTAGCTTACTCTACTCTAAACAGTAATGGTTGTATAAATGTGGTTAGAAACAATTGTTGTGCATCAAAGTAGGGTGAATTTCTTTTCTAGTTTGTTTTAGTTTTTGTTACTTTCACAATTTTTTTGGAAAGGGTTGGTTCATTTACACCCACTAGAAGTACTTGAAATCTAATGAGCTTATGGAGAGGAATTATACACAATTTATAGCCAGGATAACTTTGTGCAATTATTGTCCTCTGTAGTCCTATATTCAAGCAATGATGACTATATATAGACTACCCTCCATAAAAGAAGTTGATGAGTTTAGGGGAACTAAATTAAAATCATGTTCGGTCACATTGGATTCAACTTGAATGTTATGGACACAATCATGGGTTATATACTAGAGGTTGTTGCCATTTTGAGATCATTGAAACCTTGTGATTATAGAGCAATTGCTAAAATGCTCGAGCAAGCATTTTAATTTTTCTTATTCCTTTGGAAGCCTTTCACATACTTTGCATTATTGATATATTCACTCACATTCACATTTAAAAAATCATGATAACTATCATATATAATTTACCACTCTCCTTTAAAGAAAATGGTTTAAATAACTTAATTGTTTAATAGTTTCAATGAGTGTGGAAAACACAGTGGAGATCAAATTGGTGGTGTTGAGATAGTTAGAGTTAATTAATATTATTATGACTACTAAACATCCTTAGTTAATAGTTAAGGGATTCATACATAATCACGTATCCGGCCAAAGCTACATGGAATCCAACATCTAAGGCCTAGTTCAAAGTATTTTGAGCAAGGTTTCAAGCTATGGAGGATATCTTAACAAAAGAGAACAACGCTATGGAAGAAATAGCAACCCCCTTACACAAGCGCGAATGAGCTAATACTAGTCCTCACTCTGATATTATCATCCCAATTCAAGCTAGCGAATAGGGAGTTGCACCTCAATGGAATTAGAATGGAATATAAATCCCTAGACACTCATGATGTCTTCAAACTCCGATTGGAATAAAATTGGCAAGTGGTTGTATTGACATATTGGCACATGTGCTACACAAAAGTATGGAGAAGCAATTTGAAGGGGACTCTAAGAAGATCATTCTCAACTCAAAAAAGGTTTGCAACAATGTCTTACACTTTGTTGTTCTGATCTTTTTTGCTAGGAGTTCCCTCAAAGCTATGGAAGCTGCATCATGGTTTCATGCCATTCTCAAAAATGAAGGCCATGTGGAGCAAATATATTGTTGGGGTAAGGGTACTTATGAAGCTATTTCAAAAAATCAAAATGCAACTTAGAGAGTTCTCAACCAAGTTATCCTCTTTTGGGGACTTGACCTCATCTACATTAAATTGGCATGGTAGCTTGTTAAATTGCATATAGATTTGTCTCTATAGCAGATGTCCTATTTGGGTTAAAATCCCTAAGCTTTCGACATATCTTGGGAACCTACTCCCTAATATTGCAAGAGGCCTAGGGAAATTTCTTTGCATTCCCCCATTGGCCAATTCCCTATAAGAGCAGGATCTGCCTTCTCTAGAACACAGAAGATAAGAAGCCCAATCATGTGGATCTTGATATCCCAACAATGGGGGCAATCTTAGGCTCAAATTGGAGTGAAGCAAGTTTGCAAGATCTTGCCACAAATGTGGAAGTTGGGGCCATTATTATAAAAAATACCCCAGTATCAATGGGGAAGAATAAGGTAGCAAGCATGAATGAAAACTTCGTGGGAAAACATGGAAAAATCCATCCCATACACTAATAAGGACAAAGGTAGAAAACCTACGACTAAAGACATGAAAAATGAGGGCTAATATATGGTTAAAGCCATAAGGATAAATTCATAGTCCCAAAGTAAGGTCACATGGTGCTTGAAAGTACTATTCTTAATTGACCCCCAACCAAGGAATTTTGGACCAAATCCTCCATTCCTCGTAGCAACTATAACAAAGCTAGTGCTTTTGCTCATCTCAATAAGGTACCTCTAGATTAGGTGCATAAAGGATATCCTAGACTTTATGCCAAAACCCAATCTTCCTTAGGACGTAGTAATGCTGGTCATCTTCTTAGAGATAGCCATAGTTAGTTTGTGGGTCGACTCAATCCTAATTTGCATGCAAGGGGTGACATTAATCAAATAAATTAGCTTAAAGATCAACCAACAAATGGACAAAAATTGATCACATGATCCCAAGTTTTTGATTGTTGCAACCTAGTAGATGTGACCAATTCCTTAGGCATTACTAATCCCCCTTTTACCTTTAACTCACTAAGTTGTAAGGACTATTGGACCCATTTGGATAGATGGTACTACTCACCCATGGTAATTGGCTACCTATGATTTTTTCATTTCAGGTTGATAGTAAATGTCTCATATTAGATCTATTGAGAAATGTCTAATCACATCCACTATAGCCTCTTTGTAAGGAATAGCAAGGCAAAGAATCACATTGCAAATAAAGCCTTAGACTAGGTCATGTATGCATGGTTTATTAAAACCACATTTGGTGAATACCATGGTCTCTTTCCACCTTTTTCCACCTACCAATACCACCTATTGTAAGCCTATAAAAGGCACTCATCCCCACACTCATTTGATGAGCTATTCTCATTTAGTTGTACTTGCATTATGCTTGGATAATATCAGTTGTTCTTCTTTGTCATTACTTATGCCTTATGCCTCATTATGATTGTTTATTTTCTCATCAATGATCCACCTTAGCATGCATCCTCAATATTTTAACATGGTATCAAAGTGGGTTTTAAGCTAATGATTCACTAGGCCTCTAATTAGGTCACTTCAGTTTGAGTTTTTGGCTCCCTCCACTTTCCCATGAATCTCTCACCTACCTCCATAGCCACCCACCTTCATTGGAGGGCTTGAATCTCTCTTCCCATGCATTATCAGCTCGTGTTTCCTTCTAAATAACTCTTCCTCTACTCCAGACGCTCCTTCTTATCACCTCAAAGCATGACTTTGTGCACTTAATGCTTTAGCATTTCGTCTACAACAGCACGTTGCCTAGATTGCACCATCTCTGATTCGTACTACTCATTCCACCTACATATGCAATGATGTTGTCCATTACCATAGGGTATTTGAAGCTATACATCTAATCTCTCTCCAACTCAGAGGGTTTCTCAAATGGCTATCTCTATGAGCAGCAATAAGCAAAATACCAGTTGCCTATCAAAACCCTAAAGAGGGCAACTATAGCCATTAATCTCCAAGCTCAGATTTTACGTCATTTTCTTACTTTGGCTCAATAATGTCACCAACTCTCTAATATGCTACAACACTCAATTCTTAGCAAAGCTACCACTTCAAATTAGCAAGAAGAAGACTCAACATCAAGTACATAGTATCTCTTGATACTAACTAGTGTTGGCTAACACTAATCTTCTTGTGTCTCTTGACACACTCAAATTCAACTCTTTTGTTGGTCTATGCCTAGTTATTTGCTGGTGCTCCTACCAACCAAACTGGCAAAGATTCACCCTCATGCTGATTCAATGGTGTCGGATTCCACACATGGCAAACTAGGATCAAAACTGATCCTAATGAAGAAAGGCTTGTGGTCAATCACAAGTGGTCAAGAGAAGAAACCAAGGGAAGCTACACTCTTAGTCATATGGGATAAAAATGATGATAAGGCTCAAGCTATTATCAAGCTCGAACTTTATGACAGCTACATTCATCATGTTGAAGATTGTGAAACCTCTCAAGTAACATGGGATCAATTAGAAACCTTGTTTGGAGCTCACTCAAAATCCTCCAAATATGGCTTACTAATTGAATTTTTAAGGCTTGACATGAAAAATAGCACCTCACTTGCAACTCATTTGAATTATATGGAAAGCTTGTTGACACAACTTGTAGGAATTAACTTGAAGATGGATGAAGACATTTGCATTGGAGTGCTTCTCAAGAGTCTTCCACCTGAGTTTGATAATGTGTCTACCACATTAATCAAGATGCCCAAGCCGAAGCTTGTGGATATCAAAGTCTCTCTCCTGGAAGAGGAAAAGAAGATCAGGAGCAAGGAAAAAACAAGCACCCCAAGAGGAGACCAACAACTCCTCTATGTGAAAGGGAAGAAAATCATAACTTGTGATTTCTGTGAGAAAACTAGGCATATTGAGAAGTTTTGCCTTGCTAGAAAAACATCTCAAAGAGCGTATCTTGCAACAGTCAAAGAAGACGAAAACAACAATGGAGAAGAAGAAGAAGACACCCAAGAACAAAAGGATAGGACTCAACAGTCCTTTTATAGCTCATTTTTTGAGACTTTTTTAGGTTTTAAATGTGTACTTGCCGAATGTTCTTATCATAAGCTCTTGTACTCCTCATGTAACCTTTGCACACTACATCCTCTACACACTTGGTGAGGCCTTGTGACAGCCTCTAGGTTTATATGGGTGTTTCTTTCCATGTCTACACTTAGCAGGGTTCTACTCATGACAGCCTCTATATACTCAGTGTCTTTCTTGGTTGTGATTGAGGAGGGGTGTTGAGAAATGTGAAATCACATCCACTATAGCCTCTTTGTAAGGAATAACAAGGCAAAGAATCACATTGCAAATAAAGCCTTAGACTAGGCAATGTATGCATGGTTTATTAAAACCACAGTTGGTGAATACCATGGTCCCTTTCCACCTTTTTCCACCTACCAATACCACCTACTGTAAGCCTATAAAAGGCACTCGTCCCCACACTCATCTGATGAGTTATTCTCATTCAATTGTACTTGCATTATGCTTGGATAATATCAATTGTTCTTCTTTGACATTACTTATGCCTCATTATGATTGTCTATTTTCTCATTAGTGATCCACCTTAGCATGCATCCTCAATATTTTAACAAGATCATCTCCCAACCATTTTGGAGCTAAAATCTATTATATTCAACAAACTTTTTGAAGAGAATAAATGGCTAGTTTTTAACACCATGCATTTCAAACAACTCCCTTTTCATTCTATGTTAAAATTGTTGCGTAGAAGCTTATAATAAGTGATATGGAAAATCATTGCCTTGATTCTTAGGATCACTTCATCTATTGTCTTTAGCATATTATTACACTATAAGGATCGTTGCTATGCCAATACTGAAAAGAAAGAAGCTAGTTGGCATGCAAAGTATTGATTGATCTTGCATTGATTGCTAGCATTGACCCCTAAAGAGATGAGGAGCTATTGATTTGGGTGAAGTAACATGTAGCGAGGAAAGTTGCCATGATGTGTGAGGTAGGAAAAAATCATCTTTGTCTTCAACAAACACTTGTTCTCTGATCTGCATTGTATTGCCCCCTGAATTCATCAAAGGGCTGCACAAGAAAAGCTTGAGGGATAGTCTCATTGCTATTCAACTTGACAATGGCAATTGGATTATTGATCAAGTCTTAATATAGGAGCTCAATGTGATGCATTTTAATCCAATATTTATATCAATGGGTTGCAAGATTCAAACAACTTTGTTGTTAGTATGCTACTTGATTCTATTCCCTCTATTATCTTCGAGGAAGAGAATCCAAACATAATTTAGCCATTCTCTATGACCGAGTTGGAAGTGGCTCTAAAGGGTTAGGGGGTCAAGGCTATGCTGGGGTGACTATTGAATTCATCAAGCACAGCTAGAGTTACCTTGGGGAAAGTGTTAACAGTTTGATCAACAAACATTGGTTGGAGAAGAAGCTCCCTTCATATTGGCAAAAAAAAGTATTATCATGGTCATCTTTTTAAAAAAGCAATGCACATAGCTTAGTCAATGGACACCTATCTCTTTGCAAAACACCATTTATAAACTCCTTGCTAAAGCCATAGTTAACATGCTTATGCCCCTCTGCTACAAACACACCAACATGCACCAAAATGGTTTCATAAAGGGTAGAAAAATCTTGTTGATAATGTCTTGAATGCTGTGTTGGCAATTGGGTGGGCAAAATCCTCTAAGTAGGAAGTGATCCTCTTTTAGATAGATACTGAAAAGGCCTTCAACAAAGTCTCTTGGCTCTACATTCAAAAGGTGATCACCAAAATAGCTTTTTAGCAAATATTTTGTTTCAGCTGGTAGGACATGGGTATGCTCAGATCTCACTCGATGGTGCTCTTTTGGATCCCTTCCCTATCACTCGAGGGGTGTGGAAAACATGGTGGGCCAAGGGGAGATGCTTGGTGCTCAATATAGAGGTAGACAACTAATAGGGGAAGGTCTTCTAGATGACATAGTTATGTCCTTTAAAGCAAAGAATGAGAATATAGAACAAGCTCTCGGGTTATTAGAGATATATAGCCTAGCAATTGTTTTTTGTAAACTTAAAAAATTCCTCCCTCATTAGTGTTATGGAGGATCGGATAAGAAGCCTCAGCTGGAAAGGCAATAGGGTGAATAGAGGCATCACTTTCAAATACTTAGGTCACCTTATTAGATGTCACAGAGTCTCTTAGATCCACATGGGTTATAGACAAAATTAGGAACACAATAAGTTGTCGGAAGCTTACCAACTAGCCACTTCATGTGAAGATGAAGATCCTAAATCTTATTTTATTTTTTTCTTATGGAGATTGATGGCTAGGGCTTTGCTTTATGGTCTCAAATTGAGAAAGAGAGGTATGATAGATGGCCTTTGCAACAATTGTGGTCAAGAAGAATCACTCAAAAATATTTTTTGGAATGGGTGCATGACATGCCAAGTATGTGGTCAAGTTCAAAACAACATTTTGTGATCTAGGGAGATGAACCACAATGAGTGGTTGCTTGGATTTTTTATAGTATAAACACTAGAAGCATGCACAAGTATTTGGTGTTTCAATTTGTAACACTTCTCACCTTGCAAGCCCTTTGGGACATCAAGAATGAAAGAGTCTTCTTAGAAGCGAGTCACATAGTTTTTTGGAGGGAAATTGCCTTTAAAGCTATCTAAACTTGGGAGAAGTCATGTGATTTGGGTAAATTGAGCAAAGGAGATATGGCCAATATCAAGGTCCATATCAGATGGCCATAGTTATATGCAACACTTGATATTTATTAAATCAACTTTACCTTTTAGTGGCTAAAGAAAAGTCTCTCTCTCTCTCTCTCTTTATATATATATATATATATATATATATATATATATATATATATATATATATATATATATATATATATATATATATATATATATATATATATATGCGTAGACAATTTACAAGTGGTCATGCCTCAAAAGCATCGCTTATCTTCCTTTAGAGATATATTTATTATTAGCCACCAAGTGCACCACAATTCACCCTAGGACAAACAATTCCACACCACACCTAAACAACTTTTCTTACCTTTTACTTGGGCAGCCCTTTGGTTCTTCGGTACCAGTAGCCGGTAAGTAGTAGTATTATAGTTTCCCATCCCTTGAAAAAGCGCTAGTACAATGTATTGGCCTGGACCAGCAGCCAGTAGGTAGTACCATAGCAGTATTAGTAGTACAGTAGTAGTCTTATAGTTTTCAATCCCTTGAAAAAGCGCTAGGATAATGTATTTGCCGGGACTACGTAGTATTAGTAGTACCGTAGTAGTGTTATAGATTTCAATCCCTGGAAAAAGCGCTAGTATAATGTATTGGCCGGGACTACGTAGTATTAGTAGTACCATAGCAGTATTAGTAGAACCGTAGTAGTATTATAGTTTTCAATCCCTGGAAAAAGCGCTAGTATAATGTATTGGCCGGGACTACGTGTCGAAGTCCTAGGAATGTGCGAGAGAAGGGAAGGGGGCCTCTGAGGCGGTGCCATAGCGAGTGTTTTCTAATACGAAGGACACGGATCTGAGGCGGTGCGAATGCCGTGTTCCAAGAGTCTAGTCAGTAGTTGGGGGGGGGGGGGGGGGGGGGGGTAGCGGGGGTGACAGGTGGTGGATTGTGGTTGGGCTCAGGGGAAGACTTGCGGGAGGATGCGAAACAGGGGGCGGGAACCGGGGGTGGGTGGGGCCTGAAAGCTATATAAATGTTAATACAAGGCATGAGGTAGGATAAGGATTGGGGATAAAGGTCAGGCGATTAATCCTCTCTGACAGGAGGCAGACGACAACAGAAGGTGCAGGAGAAGGGGCGGCTGAGTTTACTCAGAGAGTGTTCGTCTTTGGTTGTTGAGAGAGAGAGATGGGTGGCGTCATCGGCAGGCCTCGTCCTCCTCCCCCGGGAGGCCCTGGCGGGCCTGGGGGTGGCCCAGGCGGCCCTGGAGGTGGCCCTGGAGGACACGGCGGCCCTGGGGGTGGACCGGGTGGGCACGGCGGTGGCGGTCCTGGCGGCGGCGGTGGAGGTGGAGGTGGCCCTGGCGGCGGTGGTGGAGGTGGAGGTGGCCCAGGCGGTCACTAGCTGATTATCCCGCTCCTTCATCTCCTCTTTTTATGTATATAAACACGCCCGCCGTCTATCTTGTGTTTTAATTAGGCCTCAGAGCCTTAGAAGGCCCCAGGCCCCCTCAGACATATATCGTTTATTTTGAGCAACCATCGGATCTCTCCACCATGTTTTACTAGGAAATATCTTGAGCTTGCAAATTTCCCTTCCAAATCTCAAATGTTTTTGTGGGGAATAATCTCGCTATGTTCAGAAATTTCAGCTTGCAAAGTTTCCCACCAAATCTCAATAATTTCCTAGGAAATATTAGCTATGCTGAAGCTTTGCAGCTTGCAAATTCTGCTATCAAATCCTAATTATTTTGGACACTTCTTCAAGGTATCTAACCTAATTAAATTCTGCTATTATGGGCGATAGGTGAGGGCATGGGTAAATTTTTAGCCTTTGTTCTTCCTTTTGCATCTTTTTTAATGCATGGGCAACCGTGAAGCTGTTATATTTTTAGCATGGCTGGTAGATTTTTAGCTTTGGACAGCCTGTTAAAATTTGATATTTCAGATTTTAGATAAAGGTTCAGCAAAGGCTTGTTTCATTTTGAAAATCATAGTGACCTAGTACTTCACGAAATGCTTGTTTTGTCAACCGTTATTATGCCAAAATTACCACTTTGGCAGCCTAGCAAGGTATGCTTTCTATATTTTACATGCTGCTTAATGTGTCTTGCTTTGTATTATAATGTTAATCTCAAATGTAGTGTATTTGTGGAGTGTTTTATGTGTGCAAGAGAGTGTGTGGGACATAAGTTTATTGTTAAATAGCCTTTTGTCATTTTAAAATCCTCATCCTAGCACCTTCTATTTTGGCATACTTTGCAAATGTGCTAGTAGAGTGATTTTTCCTTGAATGTGTCGAAGCTATTGAGTGTTAGTAGTAAGGTTGCTATCAACATGGCCATCAACATGACATGATCGACTTTCAAAGTTCAAAGACTTTGGGTGAAGGGAGAATTTGCTATTGAATTTGGTGTAATCCATTAGATCAATTAGCCTCGTGTGGATACTTTTTGAGTTCCAGACTTGATTGCATAACATTATTGAAGAAACTTTAAAAATAGAGATTGTCTACTAGGTTGTTAGGTTGTGAAAAATTAATTAGAACATGGACAATCTACAATATTTGTGTAATCTCCTTTCATCAAGCTAAATTTTTGAAGATATCATCATGGGTTTTGGGTAAATTTTAGAACTTTTGAGAATTTGTTGAAACTTATAATAGGAGGTGCCAAAATGCCCCCATGAGAAGATGAGTTTGTTGGTGGTCCGATCTTAGTCACTTGGCACAACTTTGTGGATATCCAAGACTAAAAGGATATCCAATATTTTATCCTTTTTCTTAGTGTGCATTAGATTTTTTGTAGTTTCTCAAATTACAATACCTTGATTTGGTGTTGGCCCAATAGTCTTTAGCATTCAATTTTGACTTTGGAATGCCATCATTTGTTTCTTGTCAGTGATGCTCTTGCAATTGTTTGACTACCAACTTCAACAGGTCAAGGTATACATGTAAAGTTGTAACTCCTTCGAATCCTCCCCAGTATCATTGCCTTCATCCTTGGCTTGTAACATGTCTACATAGATTGGTTTTTTGTATTAATTCCATTTTGAACATATCAAGCCATGTTTTAGTATTTAACTTTGTTTTTCAACACTAGTTAGTGTCTTTTTCAATAAGAGCCTTTTTTTAGGGTTGGTATATAAGCTCTCTGTGTGTCTTTTTCAATAGTAGTCCTTTTTTAGGGTTGGTATATAAGCTCTATGTTTAATGTTTTTCAACACTAGTTTTCTTTTAGGATTAGTATCTTATCTTCTATATTAGTGATTTAGTAGATTTGTTAGTTGCATTCCACTTTATCCTCTATAAAGATAACATGGTGTAACTCGTGATTTAATAGATTTGTCAATTGCATTCCCCTTTATCCTCCATGTAAGGTCCATGTGTAAGTAGCTAAAACCATTTCCACGCGATTCTTTGATTGCATTTTCATAAGTGGGGTCAAATAAAATAATCAACACTTTAAATTGTACTTTTAAATATCACTCTTGCCTAGTTAGGAAGAATGGCTACATTGCAACTACAAACATGTCGTATCCTAATCAAACTCATGAAACTCTTATTGGATTTGCTTGATTGTGTTTCAAAAACCTTGGGATCTTTGTTACAAGGAAAATTAAGAACCCCCACTTTACTTTGGGGAATAAACTACATCATGTCTTGTTTCTTGAATTGGTAGTTGATAATGCCTCCATTTGTATTAGAGCATTAAAGGTTTATTGCCACTTATTACATTGCAAGGATGTACATTTTCACTTTCTCATTTTTTAAGTCCAAAGTGAATATAGATTCCTTTCATAATGAAACAACCAATGGATCTTTTGCAACTTTTGGCATAGAATACATATGTATTGAATCTTCACCATTCTTCACTTCATGTAGATAATTTTCTCTTTCTTTGTTGAGGATTTGTATTCTTAAGCACTAGAGAAAAATAGCTTGGTAAGATATATCCATTCCAAAATAATTGAAGTTGAATCAATCACAAAATTTGATGGGAATGGGTTTATATGTGGAGGATGAAATCTATGTATGCCTTGTGTAAGGTCCTTTGGGATATGCTAAGTGCCATGAACTTGCCATGGGATATATTCATTCCAAAATAATTGAAGTTGAAATCAACCACAATTTGATGGGAATGGGTTTATAAGTGGAGGATGATGGATGAAATCTATGTATGCCTTGTAAGGTCCTTTGGGATATGCCAAGTGCCATGAATTTGCCATGGGATATATCCATTTCAAAATAATTGAAGTTGAATCAACCACAATTTGATGGGAATGGGTTTATATGTGGAGGATGAAAAAGGATATGCAAAGTGTGATGAACTTGGCATGGGATATATCCTCCAAAATAATTGAAGGTGAATCAACCACAATTTGATGGGAATGGGTTTATATGTGGAGGATGAAAACTATGTATGCCTTGTAAGGTCTTTTGGGATAATGCTAAGTTTGGGATATGCTAAATGTGATGAACTTGCCATGGGTGTCTTGGGTAGGAGTGACCCCCCCATGGAATGTGTCTTGAGATATCACCCACCACTTGGTGGCCTCACAAGTGTGCAAAAGCGTAACATGACATGGTACACACACAAACACCAAGTGATTCGGGGCTAAAAACAAAGGGCCCCTCTTGTGTGGTGCTGTCGTCCTGGTCCCACGGGTCCACACGCGAAAGCCGCACAAGAAACATGGCTCGCGGGCACCCAGCACCGTGTCACATCTTGAAAATGCAGCAGAAGCGAACTCACAAGACATGTCAAGGAAACACGCCGTCGTGTCACAGCATTCGTAGCTCCCTCACCCACGGTTGTGGCGTCGTGTCGTAGCGCGTTGATAGCTACACCCACCCACCGTGACATGGTCCCTTACTGAGCCCGTGCAAGCTTGTAAATGCTTTCTATCTATGAATATGACTTGTAGCCCTCAAGATGGGCCCTTTGGCAAAACTCGCGTCGTGTTATGTTCCGTGTTGCGTTCCGTGTCGCGTTCTGTGACGTGTTGAGGTGCCCCGTGACGCGTTGAGGGGTCAAAATGCAAAAGTTACAGGGGGGTCTAGTGCCGCCCCGGGGCCTAGACGGGGTCCCAAAAGGGTCCTGAAAGGGTCTCTGAGGGTTGGACCTTCACATCTTGGGGTTGAGATTGTATTTGTTAGAAGGCATGAAGCAAAGAGTGTTTACAAGAGTTGGAGGGCTAGAGGGATTTGGTTCATAGGCGAGGAAGGAGGTATCAACATGCATCCAACTTGATTTGATACTGTGGGGGTGAGGGATTGGCACTAGAGGTTTTTTGGGAGGAGTTTGAAGAAGTTGAAGCACTTAGTGACCCACATTGGAAAATAAAAATAACAAGGCATTAGAAGTTATTCCATGGGGTCTTGTAGAGGATGCACTCCACCATATATTGGGTATAAAAAATGCAACAAAAGCAAGAATAAATTGGACAATTTTTGGTTCACAAGAGGCAAGGCAAACTTAAATATCAATCTTTTGATGGACTTCTTTAAATAGGACTTAAAATAGCATTGATTCTTTCACATCATTATTAAAAAAATTTAAAAGCCTAAAGGTGCAACTTTTATCCATTAAAAGAGAAGCATAATAGTTAGTGTTGCCAAGCTAGACAAGGGTTACGAATAAGTTGTGGTCACATTAGGAAATGTACTTGACAAAAACTTGGAACTTAGTGGAAGTTGTATTACACAGGGAAGAAAACAAAGCAAAGACTTGGTGCTATCAAGCATAAAAATGACTATTTTACAACAAATCATTGTCAAAAACAACCTACAATATTTGTGGGAACTTGGTGGAAGTTGTATTGCACAACAAAGCAAAACAAGGACTGGAAAATAAAAATAACAAGGCATTAGAAGTTATTCCATGGGGTCTTGTAGAGGATGCACTCCACCATATATTGGGTATAAAAAATGCAACAAAAGCAAGAATAAATTGGACAATTTTTGGTTCACAAGAGGCAAGGAAAACTTAAATATCAATCTTTTGATGGACTTCTTTAAATAGGACTTAAAATAGCATTGATTCTTTCACATCATTATTAAAAAAATTTAAAAGCCTAAAGGTGCAACTTTTATCCATTAAAAGAGAAGCATAATAGTTAGTGTTGCCAAGCTAGACAAGGGTTACGAATAAGTTGTGGTCACATTAGGAAATGTACTTGACAAAAACTTGGAACTTAGTGGAAGTTGTATTACACAAGGAAGAAAGCAAAGCAAAGACTCGGTGTTATCAAGCATAAAAATGACTATTTTACAACAAATCATTGTCAAAGACAACCTACAAATTTGTGGGAACTTGGTGGAAGTTGTATTGCACAACAAAGCAAAACCAAGACTGTGATAAAAATAACTATGTTTTACAACAAATCATTGACAAAGACAACCTACAAATTTGTGGAAGGATTGAACACTAAAAGGAAGCCAAGATGCAAGAATTAAGAAAGGCTTGGACGCATTGAAAAATAATGTTGAGCTAAAAAAAAGATTTTGCAAAAAAAAAGAGCATTTGTATCAAATCTAGAGTCTTATGAACATCTCTTTTAAGTTATAATTTGAATACACCCTAATGACATTGCTTGAGTTGGAGACCTTGTAGGCATTAAGGGGAGGTGATTATACCCTTGTGTGACATAACTAAGAGCTAGCGGCATGTGGAAATTTGGGAACAAGATGGGAGGGCATTAGTCAAATTTTGGAACATCATCATTAAGTCTAGAACCTAGCTAGCTATTAATAGATGACAGTGTGGAAAATATTTTTACAAACAAACTAGGTTATCATATCGTCTTTTCTTCCATTCTTTTAAGAAAAATCAAAGCCTTTTACCTACGAGTGGTCTTGTGTAATGTTATAGGTCATACCCTCTACCTTTGTGAAAACTCATTTTATCTATAATATGGTTTTTCAAGCCCATTTTATAACACTCTTTATGTTTTGATCAATCAATAAAGTCTTAAGCTTGAACTTTTAATGATGCTATCATACTCTAATTGCATGGAAGCTTTTCACTTTGGATTTGTCATAGCCTCATTCAAAATTATAGGCTTCTTTGCTTGCATTATCTTAGCTAACAAGACCAAGCCTTGTAGGCATTGAGGGGAGGTGATTATACCCTTGTGTGGCATAACTAAGAGCTAGAGGCATGTGGAAATTTGGGAACAAGATGGGAGGGCATTAGTCAAAATTTGGAACATCATTAAGTCTAGAACCTAACTAGCTATTAATAGATGATAGTGTACAAAATATTTTTACAAAGAAACTAGGTTATCATATCCTCTTTTCTTTCATTCTTAAAAAGAATCAAAGCCTTTTACCTATTAGTAGTCTTGTGTAATGTTATAGGTCATGCCCTCTACTTTTGTGAAATCTTTCAAGCCCATTTTATAGCAGTATTTATGTTTTGGTCAATCAATAGTCTTAAGCTTGAACTTTTAATGATGCTATCATACTCTAATTGCATGGAAGTTTTTTACTTTGGATTATTCATAGCCTCGTTCAAAATTATAGGCTTCTTTGCTTGCATTATCTTAGCCAGCAAGACCATATAGACAATGTGTTTAGATGTTCTCTTTTGCTTTTTCATCCTCTTTGACCTTAGAAGTCCATCAATAATAGGTGCCTTCTCATCCTCATAATGGGTGTAGTTGTTACAATAGCGCCATTAGTTGCCCTAGGAAAGTACATGTGGTGATGTAAGATGCATCAAGAAAGTTGTTAATTCTCCTTACAAATTTATTGAATGAGGGAATCAAGGCCTTAGGCTAGAAAATATTCATCTCATGATCGAGGGTTGAACATTAGGGGTCTTAGGGAAACTGTACATGTCATGCTCTTTCTCATAATACCTGTTGTGCTAGTAAGGGTAGAGATAGTATGTAGGATTAGCACCTCGTGTGCATAGTAATAAGCATCCTAAGAAATCTTTGCATTTTTAAAAATATGGTGACACTATTTTGGTTGACTTGTTCTCTAGGGTATTGTTCAATGCAACGAGTGCTCCTTTGAGCACCAACAAGTTTGTAGCTTTTGCAGAGGGATTTTGCATCTTATTGGTTGAGCTATTTTTTTCCCTGCCTTATTAATGAGCAAGTGCACCCTTCTTAGGGGAAGGTATTTCTTGAATTGAGAATCCTCATATACTTGAAATTCAAATGTGATTGCAACACTTTGTTCATGCCTCTCTTTACGCTTGCATAGATAGGCTCCTTGCGGCTCTTCCATTGCTTTTTTGGCACTTGTTTAGAGGAACATTTGTCATTTTTTGTGGCTAGGCTCTCCATACCTTAATATTCTCTCATAGGCTTCTTGCTTCTTCTCTAGGGTGGCTTTTGAGTTCCATTGGGGGTTCAAGTCTTCATCACTAGTTTCTTCTAGTGGAGCATCATAACTTACAAGCTCAACCAAATCCTTTGAAGGAGTCATTATTGAGGGTGATTCCCATGTTTTCTCTATTGATAGTTGATGGACTTCACTTGATGATGAAGAGGTAGGCAATAAAAATTCCATGTCCTTCAATTTATGACAATCATAACTTGTGTGGTGAAGATGGGCCTTGTGTGTTGAAGATGGGCCACGAATCTTTTCTTCATAGCCTCATAGATCATCAATCTAAATGCTACTTTGAACTCGATATTTTCCAAGGCCATAGTGACCACTTCCAACTGGGCTTTGAGCTTCTCAACTTGATCCATCTAAAATTTTACTACAATGGTTATTTCCTTGTGGTACATTCTTCTTTAAGAAGAGATGATGTGCTTGTGCACAACTATCTCCTCTTTGTATTGATTTCTCATAAGAAGGCACTACTTAGATTCATAGCCATGCATTGTCGTATATTTGAGTGAGCTTGTTTAGCTTCTCTCACCATTTTTGCTAGTTTCTATAAGTTTTGTCTCTAGGATTATTTGTAGGCATGTGAAGGTGACTTGTTTGGGGGCATGGGCTTGCTAAACTTCAGCAAGTTCTGTGTTGAAATGTACCACCTTGTTCCTTTTTTGATCTATTTACACTCTAGTTTTTACCAGTTATATTTTAGCTTCCCCAACCTACTTCTGCACTTTTCCCATTCTTTACAATTTCCCAAGTGGGAGCCCAAGTGGGAGCTTGGCTCTCATTACAACTTTGACATAAATTTTTTCTTCTAAAACATGGTCTTTCCCAAAAACTTGTGGCCTTAAATGTTCTTTTCTATATGCTTCCATGCTCTTTATGCCGTTAACATTTGGCCCCTCCTAGAAAAGTGTTAGTCCCATGGCACTCGTGCTAGTAGGAGCATAATGTAGTTGGCAAATGGTGTTGGGATGGTTGATATAGAGGTCCTAGTAAAGGGGATGCTTGGATGGTGATGAAGGATAGGTGGGATTTGGTTAGGGCAACAATGAGGAGGGCATAAAAAGTTGTAGGAAGGAGAAAACACAATATTAGTGAGTTTGGGGATCTCCAAATTCCCATTTTTTGAATACTAAAAAGGTGGGCACTTGGATAACATGCCCATAAGTTTCTCAAAACCATATGAAGTGACCTATCATTTGAAAGCGTTTGAAAATTTGAATCTTTTGGAGTTATAGTGTTCAAGATAAGACAAATCCAAATATTTGATAACATGTCCCAAACATATGGGAAATTCCCATGCTCCCCAATATGGTGTTAGAAGGTGTAGGCCACCAATTGTTGATGGGTCTTCAAGCTCTCAGTGTACATGTTAGTCACAAAGAATTTGGCTATGGTTGTTCTAAGTGGCATCAAATACCTCCTCAATTGTTGTTGATGATATGCCAAAGGGTGTTTGTCTTATAAGAAACATCTTGTCTACTTTAAATCTACATCACACACCTGTTATATTTTCCCTTATATTTGAACAAGCTCTTTCACTTCGATTTGGAGACGTACATAAAAGTCGGTTGCTTAGGTGAAGGACTATTGCAAAGATCTCCTCATATTCAATGGTTGGATTCTAGGAAGTAGGTCACTTGATACCAATGAAAAGGGAATAGCTACGGCCTTCTTGACTTTGCATCTACATTTAGTGATCAAAACAATACCTACATGGCCATGGCCATGTAGAAATGTCTAGACTTGTCATGCATAGTTTTGATTTACCTAGCATTTGTGTTGTAGAGGCCAGATCTTTATGTTGTGGGAGCAATTGATTTTTGTAGCCTTGGCAACAATGAAGAAGGCTACTATTATACAAAATACAAAGAAGCCAATATCTATGTAAATAGAGCAATCATATCCACATACAAACAACCAATGACTAGAAGAACTACTTGAAAAGGCTAGCATTTAATGCAATCAATTTGTAAGCCCATTTTTTATATAAATTTGTAATAGTGTTTCATGTCCATAGTAGGTCTCCTTGTGGAAAAACAAGTTCTTGGCTTCCAAGATCAATGTATCCAACTTAGTGTCAAATTAACCATCCTTTGTAGAAAAAATACACAGTATATGTGGATCCTCAATCTTTCATGTTTATGATGCTTGAGACTCTTCATGTACATTATGTTTTTTGGGTTTGGATAGATGAATATATGCTTTAATTGAGAGGTTGAATAAGATTTCATATGGTGTGTGGAGGATTCAAGTATTTTGTCCCATGATCTTATATATTTTCTATCACTTAAGTTATTGAAAGGCTAACCATTTTTTATAATTGGAGAGATGCTCTTAATACTAAAGATGCTCTTGATACATGATTGTCATGCTTAGAGCTATGGTTTATGAACTTAAATCTTCAAGGGATTGAAATTATGGGTGGAAGACATTGTGCTCTCTTTTACTATGCATTCAAAATGGTAATGATCATGTACTCTGTAGCTAAGCTCCTTTGAAGAAGAAAAGGCACTAGATGCCCTCTAAAACCTAGAATGTTGTGCCTTGAAGAGGGAATCGGAAGTGGCATAAGAGCTAGGATGCTTGATAGCCTTGGCTACTTTCATAGGCAATGGTTGCCATGCATAATGTGTATTTGCATGTTTTGATCTCTTTGAAAAATCATTCGGCTCAAGTATGCATTGTGCTATAATATAGAGAGGCTCATCAAGTTTATAATACATTGTTACTGGTAGTGGACATTCTTATCTATAGTTTAGAATATCCAAAAATGTTGGCCAGGTATTTTCTTTTCCATTAGCAATGGTCATCCTCTAAACATTTGTGCTTGCTTTTTTCTCCTTTGATTTTCACCTAGAAGATCATTTTAATCAAGTATATGGTTGACATATTTTTATCTCAGGTAAACATATAATGAAGACTTTCTACTTAGTTTCTTATTGTTGAGTTTTTTTAAACTCCACAAGAATTTTTTATTTTCCAATTATGATTCTAAAAGCTTCTAACTTACCAAATTAATATGTGATCATTGGACATTCAAACCTAATGCGATGTAAAAGGAACTGCATGATAGTTGTATGCAATTTGAAATTGTTCCTCGGTTATAGGCGGAGAGTCTTTGATAGGGATCATAAACCATAAAATGGTCAATTCAACAATAAGAATAATGTACATGACATTTTTAAAAAATCTCATTATCGACTTGTACTAGCCTGTGTTTTAATATAGCTTCTTGCTATGTTAGAAACAATATAGCCTATGCCTAAATTCTAGGACAACATAGGCTTGATTTAATACATCACAAAGAATGATATTTTTGCAATGACCATGAGGCTTGATTCATGCAACCATGAGGGTATACTTGGCAATCATCATAGTATCAAGAATGTTGGCAAATAGCATAGTTTCAATAATATATTAAGACATTTTTGAATTACTTATCATTTAATATACTTACATGATTGACTTGTTTGTTGCAAGGATGTGGGTGGCTCTATTGAAGCACTTGGCACACTAACAAAACATGATCGATCAAATTGATCAGGCATTAGTCAAATAATCCAGTGCTTTTCTAATCATGTAAATAATAGGGGCAGTATACCATCATCAACTTACTAAGGTGAGTTAAATTTTTACTCATAATTATGCTCATTCTTTGTGTTTATCATTACTCATTTTGGCCTTGGTCAAGTCAGAGCTATTGAAGCTTGTAGAAGCTAAGTTCATCTACCTAGTAGCCAACAATGAATGGGTTTCATCCATCATGAAAAGTTTCGGATTTGTGTGGACTTCTGAAAGCTCAATTCCAAGACAAATAAATATCAATTTTCTATCCCTTTCACATATCAACTCTTAGACACGATGGTAGGACATGACTTGTACTCTCTATTGGATGGATGTAGTCAGTATAATCAGGTGCAAATCATTGAAGAGGACTAGTCCAAAACAACCTTCACAAAAGAATGGGACACCTATGCCTACAGAGTAATGCCATTTGGGCTATCCAATACCCTAGCTACCTTTCAACGAGTAATAATGGCCACATTTTAGAACCACATGCATGATTTCATTGAGATATATTTATATGATTTTTGTATCTTTAGTTTTCTCTCTCAATATTGGGGATACTTGAAGTAGTGATTTGAGCAATGCCGAGAGTATGGGATCTCCCTCAATCCCAATAAATGTGTCTTTGGAGTCTCTTTGAGAGTCCTATTGGGCTACATTGTCTCTGCATAGGGGATAGCAATAGATCCAATAAAGATTGTGAAGATTGTAGCCCTGATAGTACCACTCAATCTTAAATAGCTCAGAGGATTTATTGGCCATGTGGGCTACTATAGGAGGTTCATATGACATTTTGCAACAAAGGTGACCCATCTACATAAGCTTCTTAGGAAAGATATAGACTTCATTTGATCAGATGATTGCCAAGAATCCTTTAATACTCAAGCAATGCCTAATTGAAGTGCCCATCTTGCAACCTCCTGATTGGACAAAGAAATTCCATGTTCACAATGATGCATCAACTGAAGGGCTAGGTGCAGTCCTTTCCCAGAAAGTTACCTTGAAGCTGGATCAATCCAGCTATTATGCAAGCTGAAAAGTCACTGATAGAGAAATAAGCTATGTTAACAGAGCTCAAATGCTTGGCAATGGTGTTTGCCTTGGATAAGTTTTGGCACTACAAGTTGTCAACCCATTTCAAATTTTATGTAGATCATGAAGCATTCTCCTTCTTCTTGATGAATAAGATAGATATCAAAGAATGAATGATGAGATGGCTTCTCTTGTTTCAGGAGTTTTCCTTTGAAGTGGTTACTACACTTGGTTACTCCCATATCTTGGCCAATCATTTGTGGATTCCTCAAAGTGAAAAAGAGGAGCAAGATGATTTGGACCTCCCTGATACTTCCATGTTCTTCATCGAGACTATCACCCCTTGGTATACAGAGATTTCCAACCTCTTGGTGATACAACAATATCCTCTTGGCATCTCTAGCAGAGAAAAGAAGAAACTTATGTTGTGAATCATCCCGCTACACCCTTAGGGGAGTCAGTATGTATAAACCATATATATCACATGCGTTCATGGCATGTTTTACATATCCCATGTAACCTATTTTGTGACATTTTCTTGACCCTTCTATGACTTTTTATTATAATTTATAAATCCCTTACTGTAAGTTTATTTTTTTCATAGAAGAATTTAACAGGTCCTTATGTAATACATGTAAAACACTAGCTTTATCATAGAATTGATCACAAAATAGCTCTTAAGATTTCATAAAAGAGTTTTCGTAGTTTTAGTGATGATAGATGTTAAGAATCGCGTGATGGGGGGATGTGCTTGAGCTGCTGCGCCAAACACACACTGTATACACAAGAGGAAGCTCACTCAAGAACACAAGAAGAGAGATGGAGGCCAAAAAGTTTTCTTGTTGGTTTATTCTTCTTCTTTCACACACTATACAATGTACACAAAGTATAGATAAGATACAGCATAAAGGAAAGTGGCCTTCTAAGTCAAACAGTGCATAATCGACTACACTAATCGACAGGCATTATATCTTTCCAGCTGTAGTTAGGTGTAACAAACTAAATATAATAAGTGATAAGTCAGTGACCATCTAAGTATCATAATGACCACCAACGTGCTAAGTGTAGACGTGCGGACTCATCTAGCCAGGCGGTCCATCATCAATGTCCACACATGTTGAGCTTGCTATCTCAACACTCCCCCTCAAGCTCAATTCTATCTCTACAACTCCAAGTAAGCTTCAGAACTTTCGAAGCTTCTCTGCACCCAATGCCTTTGTGAAAATGTCAGCTATCTGATCCCGCGTGCTCACATATACTAAGTCAATCTCTCCTACAAGTACCTTCTCTCTCACAAAGTGGTAGTGTACCTCAATGTGTTTTGTCCTAGCATGGAACACTGGATTCCTAACTAGTTGTATGCTGCTCATGTTGTTACAATGAATGACAACTGGACCATCTCCCTACATGTCCAAATCACCTAATAACTTTTGCAGTCGTACCACCTCACATGCTGCCATAGCAGCATCTCTATACTCAGCCTTTGTACTCGATAAAGCAACTGTAGGTTGCTTTTTGCTGCTCCATGTAACTGCTACACTACCAAGGGAAAACATGAATCCACTCGTAGATCTTCTGTCTGACATGCTACCAGCCCAATCTACATTTGTGTATCCAAAGACTTGTACGACCTTACCTGCCTCATAAAAAAGTCCATAATGTAAAGTGGACTTCACATACCTCAATATACGTCTAACTGCATCCAAATGAAGCTTTCTAGGCATCTGTATAAATTGACTGACAAGGCCAACAACATAGCTCAAGTCTGGCCTTGTGATAGTCATGTAAATCAAGTTGCCCACTATCCGCCTAAACATAGTAGGATCTTCTATCTCATTCCCAATGTCAGCACTCAACTTCACATTTTGCTCCAATGGTACTTAAAGAGGCTTACATGCTGTCATACCATACTTGGATAACATATCGATGCCATACTGCCTTTGGGACATCCATATACCATCATCACATCTGATCACCTCAATACCAAGAAAGTATCTCAGCTCACCCAAATCTTTCATCTCAGAGTTCTTCTTCAAGAAGTCCTTAACTTCACCAATCCCATTGTCACTGTCACCTATAATAATCAAGTCATCCACATAGATGACTATGATGACCAAACCTGCATCTCCCTTTCTTACATAAAGTGAGTGATCAGTATCAGAAGTACAAAATCCAATATTGACAAGATACTCTCCAATCTTATCAGACCATGCTCTAGGTGCTTGCTTCAGCCCATAGAGCGTCTTCTTTAACCTGCACACATATGTGGGATGCTCTAAATCCTCATAACCTACTAGCTACTCCAAAAACACTTCTTCTTGTAATTCACCATGCAAGAAGGCATTCTTAACATCCATTTGCTGCAAACTCCAACCTTTGGCTACTGCCAAGGTAATCACACACCTAACAGTTGCCATCCTAGCAACTGGACTGAATGTCTCTTCATAATCTATGCCATATGTTTGAGCATAGCCTTTTGCAACCAACCTAGCTTTATACCTGCTAACTGAACCGTATGCATTATGCTTGACTTTGTAAACCTACTTATAGCCAATAGCTTTCTTACCCTTAGGTAAGGGTACCAAATCCCAAGTCTTATTGGCTTCTAATGCAGCCATCTCCTCATCCATTGCTGCATCCCAATGAGGATGACCAACAGCATCCTCAAAACAAGTGGGCTCAACATCCTCAACTAGTTTCACCATATAAGCATAATGATGAGCTGTATAACCTTCAAAACCAAATCTTTTAACAGGGTATCTGACCCTACTAGATCTGCGTACCAGTGGATCACTCAATGGAGCCTTTACATTACTATGAGCTCTCTGTACACCTGGTGTCATGACTGAAGGAATGCCAAGCTCATCATCCAAACTCTCTGAACCACTAGAATCTCCATCAAATCCCAAATGGCTGGTAGATGCATCATTACCATCCATCACTTTCTTCTTTCCTTTGTCCTTCCCTGCAACATTTATAGATCCACCTAAAGATGTGGGGCTACTCCTTAGTCTCCCAGACCAAGGGCTCACTGTAGGTGTAGTACCAAATTATGTTTTTGGTCCACTAAGACTCCATGATTCTTATTTATCTTTTTGCACATGTCTGTCCTAATCATTATCATCATCCAAAACATCACAGCAGGTGTATACCAACTTTCCATCTCATCAAAGATAACATCCCTGCTCACTTTGAACTCACCTGTGACAGGATTATAACAACGATACCCTTTCTGCTCTAAAGAGTATCCAATAAAAACACATTTTTTTTCCTTTGGATCAAGCTTCTTCTATAGCTCATCTGGCACATGAATGTATGCAACACAGCCAAATACCTTCAAGTGTGATACATCAAGCTTCTTGCCAGTAAAGCATTCTTCAGGAGTCATCCCATGAACTGCAAGCTGTGGGAGTTCCGTTCATAATGTAGACAATAGCATGGACAGCCTCAGACCACCAAAAATATTTGGGCATATTCTTTTCAATCATTAATGCCCGTGCAACTTCTACAATATGCCAGTTTTCTCTTTCTGCAACACCATGTCTTTATCCCATGAGTCCTCAAGAAGTCACTGAACTCATTGGAGAGGTACTCTCCCTCTCCATTTGATCTCAAGCACTTCACTTTTAAGCATGTTTTTATTTCAACAGCTGCCTTAAAATATTTGAAGTGCTCAAACACATCACTCTTTTCCTTCATGAAGTATACCCATAGATTCCTTGAACAATCATCAATAAATGTGACAAAGTATTTGCTGCCATCAAGAGATACATTCTATGTAGGCCCCCAAACATCTGTATGTACTACATCAAGTATATTTTTGCTCACTTCTCTATCATGTAAGAAGGGTTGTTTTGCCTGCTTATCAAACTGGCATGCTTCACAAACTTTATGCAATTCTGCAATTCTAAAATAAGGCAACCTTGTAACCAATCCTCTGGACTGCATTAATTTCAGCCTTTACACATTTGCATCCAATATGTTTATGCCATATTTCAATATCTGCAACTACTCCTTTTCCTTTAGCATACATAGCAACATCCATTGCAAGAATTCCAACATCTAAAGTGAACATTGAGCCAACTCTACTTCTTTTTGCGACCAACCTGCACTTATCATTAAAGTCTTCTACAAAACAACCTTTTGCATTGAATCGGACCTACAACCCCTGCTCTACCATTTGGCCAACAGATACTAGATTCTTTGTAATTGATGGCACATGTAATACATCTGTCAGACTCTTTGTCTAGTCATCATACAAGGACAAGGGAACCTTTCCAATGTGTGAAATTGGGTGGCATGAATCATCACCCGTCTGCACATAACCTAGGTTTTGTAAGTCTTGCATCTCTCCAAACCATTCAACATCACTGGTCATATGATTAGATGCACCTGAATCGACATAACATACATAATCATGTGTCCCCTTTCCTGTAACTGCATTCATCATATGCTGCATAACAAACAGGCGCTCATTTTTGTCTTCATTCTGTCGTGAAGACGATGCATAGTTTCCTTGCTACAATTTACCATTGCGAATATAATCCTTCTTAGCATAATAATTGGTTGTAATATGTCGTGTTTTGCCACAATAATGGCAAAAAATAACAGAATTTCCAGAGCCGCTGTTTTGCCATCCATCTCTTCCTCTAGAGCTCCCCTTGCCTCTAAAGTTTCCTCTGCCTCCAAAAACCTGCATTTCACCAAATTGTTGGTTGAACCTGTTTTGCTGGTTATCGCCAGCACGTCCCATACCACGGCCTCTCTAAGAGGATCTACCATGTCCCCTTCTTAAACTGGAGTAAAATGCTTGGACCTATTCACCATTTCTTTTAGACAAATCACCCTGCATATTGATCTCTTCAGTAATCATGAGAGAGATCAGCTCATCAAAATCTTGAAATGGCTTCTGTACATATACTGAAGTAACAAATGATTTCCATGCTTCTCATTGTTAAGGCCACTCAGAGTGGATGAAACCAAATCATCATCATCCGGCATTGCATCAATCACTACTAAAGCATCTACAATGTTCCTCACCTTCAACACATACCCATTCACAGACATTTTCCCTTTCTTCAAGGCATTCAACTCTTGCTTGAGTTGAATCTTTCGCGCCTTTGTATTTACTAAAAACATGCTCTCAAAAATTGTCCAAGCTGCATGTGAAGTTTCTGCATTCCTAATATGTCCCAGCATAGTATTATCAATGGTTGCAGATAGCCAGTATATCACCTTTTTGTCTTTTGCATTTCACTCTTTCCATGCTTTTAACTCATCTGCAGTCTAAGGGATACCCAGCTCTGCCTCCTTTTCTTCACCTGAAACAAACTCATAAAGGACCTTTCCAATGAGAAAGTTCGTCACACGAAACTTCCATGAAGGGTAGTTGTTCTTGTCGAGCTTCTCAATAATGGGATTTCCACTATTCTCTACCATTATCACAAACAAGGATACAACACAACAAGTTAGTCTTCTGCAATCTTTCACACCACGTGCACGGCAATACACCAAGCAACCAATAGTATATGTAATCTGCAACCTGTTTGCAGATAAACCTTATGTTTGCTTCTTGCAAACACCTCAAAAATTACAGATTCGCAATCTATAACCTGCGCACCCACTTTCGGTCAATACAGCTGAAATCATAGTGTACCTTGAAACTGTTGTCCGCAACCTTACGGATCTAAAACAGGGCTTGAAACTGCCTCAGATGCCCAAAATAACTACGAGTAAGCCCTAAAGGGCTTGCTTGCAAAATATACAATGATTTGCTCGCACACCAAATCTCACAGCAATCTGAGATTTTTGCTTGACCCTGCTTCCAGTGCCTCCACAGGCACTATCCAAGAGAGAGAGTGGAAGAATGGGAGACCTTCTTACCCGTTGCTTACTTGCAACCTTGCTTCTTCTCCTTCACTTCAGCTTTCAAAATCAGCCTCTCTCAATGGCGCGGCTCTGATATCATGTCAAGAATCGCATGATGGGGGATGTGCTTGAGTTGCTGCGCCAAACAAACAATGTATACACAAGAGGAAGCTCACCCAAGAACACAAGAAGAGAGATGGAGGCCAAACTTTTTTCTTGCTGGTTTCTTCTTCTTCTTTTTCACACTATATAATGTACACAAAGTACAGATAACATACAACACAAAGGAAAGTGGCCTTCTAAGTCAAACAGTGCATAACCGACTACACTAATCGATTACCGTTATATCTTTGCCAGCTGTAGGTAGGTGTAACAAACTAAATATAATAAGTGATAAGTCAGTGGCCATGAGTATCATAATGACCACCAACGTGCTAAGTGTAGATGTGCGGACTCATCTAGCCAGGCGATCCATCATCAATGTTCGCACGCGTTGAGCTTGCCATCTCTAGGTACAATAAAAGGGCCTCAAACTTCATTGACTCCAAGATTGGGGCAAAGGTGGCTAAATATCTAGGTGTCAAAGTATGTTCTACTTGAATGGGTCCTCAAACATAGCAACAATTATTTGGACATGTCTAATGATGTTTAAGTGATCTGGCAACACTATGAGCAATCGAAAAACTATAAACAAAATTGTTGAATGGGAGTTTAATGATATTGAGGTAGAATTTATATCAAGGACACTAACACCCAATGGACCCTAGATTGATCTAAGCCAAAAAAAGGGTCAATGATAGTAGTTGTATGTCCTCTAACAAGCAAGTGACTAGTAGGGTAACTTGTTCAACAAGAAACATAGGTGTACAAGCTCCAAGCTAACCTTCAGTAGCAATGCAAACATAGACTTGGAGTGTAGGCGGCATTAGAGGTCTTTAGAGAGAGACTAGGTTTCCTACTAAAGCAGTAACTCCAAATGTTGAGAGTGATACAAGAAATAGGTAGACCACCAATCAACTAGCCAACAATTAAATAAGTGTGTAGCAACTAAGGAGTTTCCCCAAACTAGCAAGGCAATAGTTGTATACTGAGGACATAATAGTAGGATGGCTAGTGTTTAGGTCACCTTGTACTGTAGTAGTTGTGAACATTAGGGTAGCACTTCAACAAACAAGCCTCAAAAACTAAAAATTTCCTCCAAAAGTAGTGAGGAAAATAGTGAGCATCAAAGAGCTGAAAGAGATTTTGGATACACTCGCATAGACTACTATTTATAAAGGAGTTGAGATTTGACCTATTGTTAAAAATAAGCCATTTGATCATAATAATATAGCACTAATGTGCTTGTGGGACAGATTTAAGGAGACTTAATAATGGGTTATTGAAAACCCTAAAATTGGTGGTTCAACAGTTACTCCATGGCTACAATAGGTTTCTATGATTTTGTAAGGCACCTTTTTCCAAAGGTCAATGGTACTAGAAAGGTGATCTAGAGTAGATTTCATGTTGTGGTGTTTATGCATTACCTTAAATTATTTCACCTAAGGGGACTAAGCTAGCATGGATACATACAACAAACACATATGTAATTGAATCTAGCTTGACACTTTGGTGTGGCATGCACTCAAAGCATTGTTTAAACATTTCACCCTCATGGTTTTCATCATAGGTCTTAATCATTGTTTTCCATGCCACCACACCTTGGAAAGGCATCTTATCAAACACCAGCATGGTCTCTAGGTGCAATGATTATGATGCTCATAGAGTACAAATGGATAGATTTCATGTTTGTGTTCCTTTTCTTTTCCACTTCTTTTCTTTTCTTTTCTTTTTCTCTTCTTTTTCTTTTCTTTTCTTTTCCTTTATTTTTCTTTTTTCTTTTTCTTTTTTTATGAATTACAAAGGGAGCACATTAAGTGGCATCCCGTTCATGAGCAAGGGCCAAGCTGAGTGGAGGCTTAAGGGATTTTCTTAGGAAGGCCCTAGTTTGCATATAGCCCTTTAGGTCAACTCTTACATTAAGGGGTGTAGATGACACAAATAGGTAGCTACACCCAATGAACCCATTGTCAGTCATATCCTCTAATAGGTTCATACAAAATGTTGGCAAGAGGATGGCTCTTATCATGAGGTGAAACCATTGCACAATTATCTAATCTTGCATTAATAAAAAAAAAAGAGGGGTGGTAACTGCTCTTTCTTTGCAGTAGGCTTTTGTTTTAGTAGTATTCACAAAAGGTGAAGATAATTACATGTGGTAATGAAAGCAAGATCTGGGCACGAGGAGAATTCTTTGAGGAAACCTGCTATTGATGGGCGGAGGTCCCTTTTAGTGAAGATTAGGCATTATTCAGGAGACATGGCATTCACATTGTAGACCATAGGATATTCATAGTTACCATGCATCTCTTGGTTGAAATTAACTCCAATCCTTCACAGGTAGGGCATGTAGGTAGGATCACCCATCTCATATAGTAGGGTGGTATAGAAAGCCATCTAGGTCTCTCAAGTTAGAGTCCCAGATGTTTCTACGCCACTTAGGTTGAGCCTTATATCCTTTCACTTTCCAAGGCACCTCCACTGCTCGTCTTCCCAATAATTTGCAAGCTCTTGCCACCTCATGGGGTATCTCATTTTTTCCTCTAGCCATCTCCTTCCCTGCCTTGATGAGAGCTTTATTTTTCCTCCACCACCCTTCTATTTGTTCTTGTGTTTGTAGAGGGAGGCCCGATTCCTACAATTGTTCTTCCTTCACTTAGCCATGCTCAAAGTCTAACCGTTCTTCATATATTGGCTCTATTGGCTCTTGTGGGAAATGTTTTCTCATTGCTCCAACTCCCTAAACCCTCGCAAGTTGAGTTCTTGCGTGGTTAATCCAATTGCAATTAAATGGATTTGTTGCTCCTCCACTCCTAATAGCTGGTGCTAGGTTTGGGTGCCTTGGCATGGAGTCCATGTTGTACCCCTCTCCTTGTTAGCTATAATTTCCTTTTTACTTCCTCGAGGGTCTCTTCTTCCCTTGACCGTGTTACATTTAGCACTATGCTTATGAAATCTCTTTACTACTCTAGTATCCCTATTTTTATAGTTGCAACTTTGCTCTCTGCCATGAGGCATTCACTCTCTAGATGGGCCAGTCGGTAAGCTGAGTCTTTATTCTATCCTCATTCCTGGCTATCCATTTTATTGTCTTCTCTTTCATCTACTTCAAACCTTGATTCTAGTATTAGGCTAGAGGGGCAATTACTTGCTCTTGCTCCTGCCATAATACATTCATTTGCTCTTTCTCTTGGCTCTAGTGCTCTACTTGTTCTTTTAAGATTGCTTGCTCATGGAGAGCTACTTGAAGTTGGTTATGTAGCTCTACCAACTTCGTGGCCTCTTCATCTTTTTGTGTTTTTGCCACATGCAATTCTTTTTTTGCTTCCTCTCTTTGCCTTTTAACTCATCATTTTCCAACTCCAGGTGTTTATTTTCCTTGAAGTTGAAGGTGCACATTTTCTCTTGAGCCATACGGTTCTCCCTTTCTTCATTGTACAGATCTTTTAGGCTTTCTTCTCCTTGCCTTGCCTTTAAGGCCTCTTTTAATGCAATCATTTCTCTATTTATATGATCATTACCCCTAGCCTATAGGTTGCAAAGGCATTCTTTTCTTCTTCTAGCTTTGCAAGTGCAATAAATTTCTCTTTAGTCATCTCGTCAAGTTGGCTTTAAAGTTCCTTTACTAACTTGTTGTATTCTTCCATGTTGTGCATGGTTGAGGGAATAGAGGTTATTGAGAATTCTGAGTAGGATATCTTCAGCCGTTGGTGCAATTTGGAATTGGCTCTACGTTGGCCTTTTAGTTCCTACAAGGGGATCTTCTTTGCTTGGTGCAGGTGTAAGTTCTTGCACTTTTCTCACTAGATATTGCACCCAAGCCATGACATTTCTTTCATTGATTGCCTCTTCGATGGTTCCTTGCATTGGGTTGATTGTCAAGGTGACCATGACAATTGGTATTGCACGTAGAGGGGCCTTTCTCTTGCCTTTCACCACCACTGGTCTTTTCTAGCTCTTTTGCGATAGTGCTTGTGCCTAGCACATCCTATTGCATGGGGCTCATCATTGCTAATTCCTGAGATTGGGAGGGTTGCTCCACTCATTTCCTAATAGCCAACGATATGTGCTCCTTTTCCTCTTGTCTCAATCTTTCTTCCTCTTCCTCTTATTTCTTTCTATGCTCCTCTTCAAGGCTCCTAAATTCTTCTTCCACCCTTTGTAGTTATCTATTTTCTTTTGAGGTGGATTAGGTTCTCCTGATGGGGATTTTTAGTGTAATCTTTTTTCTTCCTCCTTGGCTTCATAGCTCTGAATCTTGTTGTTTGTGTTTTCTATCCTTTCACTTGAACTTCCTTGCTACTGTGTGGTGCGACTGCATTCTTTTTCCTTAGCAACTTGTTGGCTTCATAGCTCTGAGTCTTGTTGTTTGTGTTTTCTATCCTTTCACTTGAACTTCCTTGCTACTGTGTGGTGCGATTGCATTCTTTTTCCTTAGCAACTTGAACTTCCTTGCTACTGTGTGGTGCGATTGCATTCTTTTTCCTTAGCAACTTATTCTATCTCTTGTTGGTCTTTGTTGAATTCTTCCTCCCCTTGCTCTTTTGCTAAGAATGAAATGGGAGGGATGACTAGAGTGGGGGAGAAATGTTCCTCTTGGATTGGTGATGGTTTCAGGGTTTTATCTACTACTTCTTATCTCTACACCTTCCCTAGGGCCTCCTGGATTATAACTATTATTACCCCTACAAACCCCATGGTCAATGCCTTGGAAGCTAGTTTTTTCCATTATGACCCTATTGTGGTAGCTCGAGACTTTTTCCTCGTTGCCCATGGCATTATTACTAGCACCTTTGTTGATGTCTCAATTGTTTTTTGGATGCAAGTATTCTAGTTCACCTCGTCCACCAGTGCATTTTCAACAAGGCTCTCAAGCAATGGTACTCCTATTCTATTCATGAGGGCATTATACCTTTGATTTGAGAAGAGGGTGTGGACCATCTTTGCTTGTAGTTTGATAGTGGGATCAGGGATATTAGCCAAGCTAATTTCATCATTTGTTTAGAATTTCTTCTTATCCATTCCTAGCATCCTATAGATGTCCCTCTTCGGTCTCTTCTCTGGCTTGTCCACTAGTCTCAAGGCCTTCTCCACAATTTCTAGGATAAGTTCAACTTTCACCCTTTTGGGGCATCTCCTTGTCTGATTGTTATTGTACCACTATTTTTGGGCTAAGTTCAACTTTCACCCTTCTGGTGTGACATCTCCTTGTCTGATTGTTATTGTACCACTATTCTTTTGGGCATAAAAGATCCTTAGGAACTCAATGTATTTTCTATGCTCAATGTCTTGCCCCACCTTCTCCAGGTACTTGGCAAGATTGCATCATTCTATCATCCACCTAATGGCATCTTTAGATGTCACCAATCCCGATGTGGTATTTCAGTTGGTTGAATGTGTGTATCTCCATGGCTAAGCAATATCTTCTGTGTTCCTCCTTCGAGAATAGGATCTTGTATTTTTATTACAAGGTTTCTTACACAAAATGTAAAGTGACTAGAAAGATCAATATCCAATGATGAAAGATACAAATCACAAAATGAGAATTTTCACATCAATCAGTCCATACATTTTACACAAGAACTTTATGGAGCATATTTACGAAAAGAAAAAGAACCATTCATCCTTTCCTTTGTAGTTCCACTCCTATTTTGATTTTTCATTCATTTTGCACTTTTATTCCTCCCCCTTGGAAATGATGAAAACCCTTCCTAGGATTGTGGAAATAAAGGTGTAAGGTCTTTATTGCATTTTGGGTGTGCCGTATTGGTTCAAGAGCTAGTCACAAAACTTCGGGTTATACTCTAGTGTTGCATGACAATCCATATATTGTGAAAGAATGCTCACTTGTGTGATGTATGTCAATACGTCAATTAAGAGGTCACCTGAGTTGATTTAGCTTGCAATATGGAGTTTCTCCTCAGTTAGGATTCTATCCAAGTATGGATGTAGCATGATCTTTTCATCTAAAGGCAAATTTCTTGTCATAGCTAATACCTAAATGAGGTTGGGGCCGCATATGTCAGGTCATACTCAAAAGTCTTAATGGCACATCATTGCTTTTCATTGGTCATGATTTGATAAACCTCTTGAGCCCATTGAATGCACAGAATATACCACTTGTGTAAGAAATTGGACTCAGACTAAATAGATCATTGAAGTTGAGCAAGCTCCTATGGTGGCATGGGATTTTTTCTTTTCTTGAAGGAAGTGATTAATCGTTGGCTTAAGGCTTGTTCTCTCAAAATTTCATTGTCCATCATCTAATCCGCAATAGTGGAGGCCTTAATGAAGATGAATTTGTATTCTTCCCAAGAACACGGCAAGGAACGTACATCGCTTGCTATGTGTTTGTCAAGTAGGCCTAGGTCCAAACGTTCATAACTTCTGGCAAACAATGTGAAAGTTGAATCCAATTGTTGGATGCAAGTTATTAAGTCATCCCCTATGTCCATGGCCATATTGGAAGCCACTCGAAGAATGCATCTTTGTTTTTGCAATGTCTTAAAGCTTGCTGGTGGCTTTGGTTTAGTTGGAATGGACAAGTTGATACATGGTACTTCCACATTGGGATTCTCATTGAGTTTGGTAAGCTTGGTTTGAGAAGTTTGGGATTTAGTTGACACTTTGTCGTCGGATTTTGCACTGGTGATCATATTAGAATTATTAGATGGGAGCTCATCGATGAGTGGTCGCTCATTGACACTGGTGATCATATTAGAATTATTAGATGGAAGCTCATCGATGTGGTCACTCATTGACACTAGGTTGAGCTTTTAGTCAATAGACCATTGGAGCACTCATGGATTGAGCATCCTTCCTCTTGGTTTTTCTCCTCCTTTGTTTTGATATACATTTCTGGGCCTTTGATTCTAAAACATAAGATTGAGGATCATACCTACCAATTGAGAGTTTAGGTAGCCACACCTAGGTGTTGTCAAGATTGTGGGAGAGAAGGAAGGAGTCTCACTTGTAGCTTTCCTGCTTGCATAATGGGGGAATACACACAAAGGTGGAGGCTGAAAACAGTTTTCCTCTTCTTAGTTGTGTAAGCCAAAAGAACTCAAGTACATAGAAAAATAGAAGAACCCTATATATGGGTCTCAACCAAACTCAACTAACTAAGGTGGCATACTAACTGAGCCACGAACTAGAGTAGATAAGGATAGCTGTCATCTAGCTATTATTCATGGGCGGTGTACCAACCGCATCTGCAACTAACAAGTCGGTGACATAAATGCACAACAGTCACCCTGGCATATCACGAGTGGAGCTCGATATCTCAACACTCCCCCTCGAGCTCAATCCCAATTCCTGCACACTAAGCAGGTCTCTGAACTTGCGCAGCTTCTCTGCGCCCAATGCTTTTGTGAATATGTCAGCTATCTGATCCTCTGTGCTGACATAAACTAGATCAATAAGACCTAGTAAAACCCTCTCCCGCACACAGTGATAATGCACCTCAATATGCTTTGTTCTAGCATGATAGACTGGGTTATTTACCAAGTGTATACTACTCATGTTGTCACAATAAATGACAACTGGCCCATCTGTAGGCTGATGCATATCATAAAGTAGCTTATGCAACCAAGCTACCTCACATGCAGCCATTGCTACACCCCTGTGCTCAGCCTCTGTGCTCGATAAGGCAACTGTAGGTTGTTTCTTGCTGCTCCAAGTGACTGCAGCACTCCCAAAAGAGAATACATATCCACTGGTAGATCGTCTATCAGAAATACTACCAGCCCAATCAGCATCAGTGTATCCATCCAACTGTATCTGAACCCCAGTCTCATAAAATAGTCCATACTGCAATGTGGACTTCACATACCTGAGTATGCGTCTAGCTGCATCCAAATGTGGTTTCCTTGGAGCCTGCATAAACTAACTTACCAATCCAATAGCATAGCTCAAATCTGGCCTGGTAATAGTCATATAAATCAAACTTCCTACTATGTGTCTGTACATAGTAGGGTCTTCGAGAAGCTCACATGCATTTGCGCTCAACTTCACATTCTTCTCCAAAGGAACTGAAATAGGCTTACAGCCTGTCATCCCATATTTGGACAGCATGTCCAATCCATACTGCCTCTGCAAGAGCCGTATCCCACTTGGTGATCTAATCACCTCAATGCCCAAGAAATAACGCAACTCTCCCAAATCCTTCATCTCAAACTTCTGCTTCAATAGCATTTTCACATGAAGGATATCTTCATCACTATCACCTGTCATAATCAAATCATCAACATAAATGACAAGTAGCATAATACCTTTCTTTGTTTTTCTCACATAAAGTGAGAAATCTGCCTTGGAAATCTGAAAGCCAATAATGACAAGATACTGTCCTATCTTGTCAGACCATGCTCTAGGTGCTTGCTTCAAACCATACAAGGCTTTCTTCAACTTGCAAACAAACTCAGGATGAACAGCATGCACATAACCTGGTGGCTGCTCCATATATACCTCTTCTTGCAAATCACCATGCAAGAAGGCATTCTTTACATCCATCTGATGTAAAGACCATTCCTTTGATGCAGCCATAGCAATGACTGCTCTTACAGTTGCCATCCTTGCAACCGGACTGAATGTTTCTTCATAATCAATGCCATATGTTTGTGCATACCCCTTGACTACTAATCTTGCCTTGTATCTATTCATAGAACCATCTGCATTGTGTTTCACCTTATAAACCCACTTACAACCAATTACATTCTTATCTTTAGGCAAAGGTACCAATTCCCATGTAGCATTTGCTTCCACGGCATCCATTTCTTCATCCATGGCTTTCTCCCATTTTTCTTTTCCCATGGCTTGCTAAAAAGAAGTGGGTTTTGGTTCCTGTATCACTTTGACCATATATGCATAGTGAATGGCTGTAAATCCATCATATTTCAGCCTATCCACAGGATACCTAGCTCTGGTAGACCTGCGCAAAGTAGGTTCACTCCTAGGAGTTCTCAAAACATCCCTGGTTTTCCTTACTCCATGTGTAACAATAGAAGGAATACCCAACTCATCATCAATGCTCTGTTATGAGCCACTGGATTCACCATCCACATAAGAGTGACCTGCATTCACATCAAACATGGGCTGATCTACCTTCTCTTTTCCTTTTCGTGATACCTGCATACCACTATCTGCATTGCTTTGAGAAG
Organism: Lygodium microphyllum; assembly: GCF_053477565.2. Taxonomy (NCBI): domain Eukaryota; kingdom Viridiplantae; phylum Streptophyta; class Polypodiopsida; order Schizaeales; family Lygodiaceae; genus Lygodium; species Lygodium microphyllum. Next base: position 40,790,415 of record NC_141160.1, on the reverse strand, counting down.
ATTCTCCTGATCTCAATCTGCCTATCCATGGCGAAGAATGTGAACCACTGCTAGAGGGCACTCCAGGTCCACTAATATCTTGTGACTGCTGCTGTGAATTCTGTGCAGCATTACCATTTTGTGCATCTACATTATCAATCACATTTACTGGTTTATACTAGCTACTCATCTCATCAAAAACAACATCTCTGTTCACTGTAAACTTACGAGTAGAAGGGTTATAGCATCTATACCCTTTCTGCTGCAAAGAGTAACCAATAAAGATGCACTTCTCAGCTTTTGGATCCAACTTGGATCTCAACTCATCTGGCACATGAACATAGGCAATGCAACCAAAAATCTTCAAATGAGAAATATCTGGTTTCCTACCAATATACCTCTCCTCTGGATTCATCCCATGTATTGCTGTAGTGGGAGTCCTGTTCATTATGTAGACTGCTATAGCAACTGCTTCAGCCCAGTAAAAATCTGGCAAGTCTTTTTCGTTGAGCATGGCATGAGATACCTCTCCAATATGCTTGTTTTTCCTTTCTGCAATTCCATTTTGTTGTGGGGTATGACTGCATGAATATTGCTGCTTTATGCCATGCTCCTGCAGGAACCTTGCAAACTCATTTGAGAGGTACTCTCCCCCTCCATCTGACCTTAGGCATTTTATTTGCAGGCCTGTTTCTTTTTCAACCATAGCTTTAAGAGTTTTAAAATGCCCAAAAACTTCACTTTTCATTTTCATAAAATACACCCAAACTTTTATGCTATAGTCATCAATAAAAGTGACAAAATAATGACAGCCTCCAAGAGATGCAGCTTTAGTAGTCCACACATCAGAGTGGATTAATTCCAATGGCTTCTTACTCTCTTGAACGTGTCTAGGAAATGGTTTCCTTGCATGTTTTCCAAATTGACAGGCTTTGCATACCTTATGCATTTTTGCAACCTTGAATTTAGGCAATCCTGCAACAATATTTTGGGCTTGCATTGATTTAAGTCGATGTATATTAACATGACCAATGCGTTTATGCCAGATATCAATATCTGCAACTACACCGGTCCCATGTGCAAACATTGCTGCACTCAATTCAGGCATGTCTGCATCCAACGTAAACATTCTGTCCTTCTTCTTTCCTTTTGCTATCAAGCGACCTTTATTTTTCATATCCTCAACAAAGCATCCATGAGAATTAAATCTGACCTGCAAACCCTGCTCAGCCATTTGACCAACAGAAACTAGGTTCTTGGTGATATTCGGGACATGAAATACATCCGACATGTATTTCTTTTTCCCATCCTGCATAGACAAAGGAATTTTTCCACTGCATGACCTGTCATGTGGTTTGATGCACCTGACTCAACATACCACACATCGTTGCTTTCTTCTACACTTGTCACAGAATTGGTCATGTGCTGCACCATAAACAAATGCTCATTTCTGTCATCACCCTGTCTACTAGAAGATGCATAATTCCCTTGTTGCAATTTTCCATTCATGATGTCATTTTGCTTTTTATAGCAGTCTTTAGCCATATGACCCATTTTACCACAATAGTAGCATTCAACATTGCTGTTTGCATTTTGGCCTCTTTGCCATCCACCATGACCTCTTTGGCTCCCCCTGCCTCTAGAGTTACCAAGTCCTCCTCCATAGGACCCATATTCTGATTTCTACCACGGCCTCCAGATCGGCCTCCTCTACCTCTGCCTCTACCTCTTCCAGCATTTGAGTAGAAGACACCTTCTTTTGAAGTTCCTCCTGAAGAAGATGCACCACCATTTCTCTGCTCCTCAGAAATTAGAAGAGCAACCAACTCCTCAAAATCAGGAAATCTTTCACGGACGGAAATGGATGTTCGGAACTGTGCATAATCCTTTCCTAGACCATTCAAGGTCACAGAAACTAAATCATCATCTTCCACTGGCGACCCAATGGAAGCAAGTGCATCTGCAATCTTCTTCACCTTCATGTGGTAGTCATTGATGCTCATACTTTCTCTTTGCACATTGTGCAACTCTTGCTTGAGCTGCATTTTCTTGGCTTGCGTATTTGTGCTATACATTTTTGACAAAGTATCCCATGCCTCCTTTGGTGTACTTGCATCTTGAATATGCACAATCATAGAGTCTAAAATGCTGATAGACAGCCAGTACATAACTTTCCTGGCTCTCTCATGCCATGCTTTAAATGCCTGCATTTGCTGTTGATTGGGAACATCAGGGAGAACTAGTTCTTCTTCATTTCCTACAACGAATTCCCAATATCCTTTTCCCATAAGGAAATTCGTCATTCTAAACTTCCATGCTTGGAAGTTGTTCTTGTCAAGCTTTTCACTGACAATCTGTGAAAGAGAATTAGACACCATTACAAAACATTGCAAAAAATTATGTCACTGTAAAAAACACAGCTTCAACCTCACAAGGGCAAATCTGCAAAACTAACGAAAGTGGTATTTGACCACATAGTCACTTCCTAGTGACGATTTTGCATCAACAAGCAACAGGGATGATTATGTAACTCCCAATGTCTCTACGCACAAGCATATGATGCAATTTCTACAGTAACTTTTCACCGACCTATAGAATAGTGGTCACACAACATAAAACAGGGCCTTTTCTTGAGTGCATGCAGAAAACTTCCACCTCCAAAACAGGCCCCGAAATGGCCTCAAATAAAAAAAACAGAGCAACCATGGGCTAAAGCCCTCTCCCACAGCATATACTGCCCTCTTGCTACACCGCGAAGGGCGTCTCAATCTGAGACAATGCACTCTTGTACTTTCTGGCTGTGCTACCTATAGAGACTTGCTCCCAAAACAGAAAAATGAAAGCAACACTGGTCCTCTTACCAGAACACCGCGAACTTGGCTTGCTTTCTTGAGCTCCTCACCACGAACAAGGCTTTGATATCATGTCAAGATTGTGGGAGAGAAGGAAGGAGTCTCACTTGTAGCTTTCCTGCTTGCACAATGGGGGAATACACACAAAGGTGGAGGCTGAAAACAATTTTCCTCTTCTTAGTTGTGTAAGCCAAAATAACTCAAGTACATAGAAAAATAGAAGAACCCTATATATGGGTCTCAACCAAACTCAACTAACTAAGGTGGCATACTAACTGAGCCACGAACTAGAGTAGATAAGGATAGCTGTCATCTAGCTATTATTCATGGGCAGTGTACCAACCACATCGGCAACAACTGACAAGTTGGTGACATAAATGCACAATGGTCACCTTGGCATATCACAAGTGGAGCTCAATATCTCAACAGGTGTTACCTTTGTAGTAACCTTGGGCATGCAATAAGGATTTTGGGACCTAGTGCAGCCTAGTCAATTGTGAATTATAGGAGTGCCAACTCCTCCATTTAAGTCTATAGCATAAGTCATGGAAACTATGAGTTCCGAAAGCCTAATCTTTGTGAGGCTATGGTCTATGCTTGGGGATCCACTTGAGTGTTCGGTCCACAGCTTTGGATGTGGTTTCTAAATGGTGATGGGACTTTGCAATGGGCATACATTGTGGTGCACTACCCCTCTTCTTAGAGATGAAACTAGGTTTAACTATCAGTAGCACTACAGGCTCTTAGAGGGCAGCGGTGCCCTTGCTAAAAGCCATTATTATTCTAAGATTACCTATGCCAAGTTGGATGTGACCCAATAGTGATTCCTTATCAACACTTTATTTGTTAGGTACCACATAAAATATGATAGGTAGGCTCGCAGTCTTGATAGAAACCATTAGTTTGCATTTTCCAAAGAGTGGATAGGACTACCCCCCCCAAATAGGCTAAGTTTTGCATTGGTCGGTTGCAATGAGGGTTGACAATAGTGGTCTAGTGATCATATGTTAAGATTTTAGAGTCAACTTCCTCATTAATTAGTGCATCAAAGGTGTATACATTTTAAGCAGTCACTATTATATGCAGGTAGGCTAGTGCCTACTGCTTCCTTATCCTCATCCTCTAGTTCAATGATGGTTACAACTCTCGACTTCATTAGTTGTTCTATCAGTGGAGTGGATGTGATAGAGGGTAATAATTTTTTATGTGACTTCCATTGAAAAATCTTATGCCCTCTCCCTCTAGGGTTTTGAGTTTGACATTGCTTGTTCTGTTAATATTGCAAAACTTGAATGATCCTAATCCCCTGAATTTCATCTTCTGCTTGTGTTCCTTAACCGAGTATAGCAAGACTAGGTCTTCTTGCTCGAAGTCTTGTTGTTTGACGTGCTTGTCAAACTAACTCTTATATCATATGTTCTTTCAGATTAGGGCATGGATTGCAATGAGATGAGTCTTTGATAGGCATTCTAGCTCTATCAACTGATTTGTCCATGCTTCCTTGCTTTTTCATCTCTCACCTAGACTGCTATTCTCAAGCTTGAAATAAAGAATGCTACTAGTATAATTGCTTCAGTTTCATAGGTCAATTTGAATGGGGTTTGTCCTATGGCTATTTTGTATGTTGTCCTATATGCCCACAAGGCTGCCATGAGCTTGTTGTCCTAGTCATTGCATGAAGTAGAGACTACCTTTGTTAGGAAATTTACTAAGATCTTCTTCATGGATTCAACTTAACCGTTAGCTTGAGAGTAATAGACTGAGGACCTCCAATGGATCATCAAGAAGGTGGATAGCAAGTGAGCAATCACTTCATTGATGAATTGTGTGCCCTGCTCACTAACCAATTCTATAGGGCAACCAAACCATGAGATTACTTGCTCCCAAAGGAACTTTGCCGTGGTCCAAGTATCATTTTTGCAAGTTTCTCAAGTTTGTGCCCATTTGGTGAGATAGTATGTGGCAACAATGATGCACTTGGTTTGCAAGTACTATGTCATAGGGCTGATTGGACCAATGAAGTTGAATTCCCATTTTTCAAATGGTTGGCATGTGATCACTAGGGTTAACTCCATTTTGTTATGAATAGGAACTTTGGTCCGTTGGCAATCATCATAGTGCTTTACAAACTTAGCTACATCGTGGAATAGCATTGGCCACCATAATTGAGTCTGAAGCACCTTGCATGCTATGGTGTCTCCATTGAAATGTCCTCCAGAAATCTTGCCATGTGCTTCTATGAGCACATTGTACACGTGTGTACAGACACATCTTCTTAACAATCCATCCTATCCTAACTTATACAATTGATCAGCAATCGACTGATAAGGTTGGATCTTCAAGATCAAATTTTTTAACCTAGCTTTTTCTATAGGTCGTTCAGTAAATCCATTCTCTAGGATATAGATAATATCATCCACCCAATACAGTGTGAGGTCTGCTCTAAATAAATCTCATTTGATTCTAAAAAGATATGTGTTCGGCATGTCTTCCATGATGTCCTATCTAGTCACTTCACTTGTGGATATGCAAGACATGTGATATATCATATAGTGTTGTTTACCCTTGTGTACTACCATAGAGAAGTCAAATTCCAAAAGTAGAAGTAACCATCGAGCAACACATCCTGTTGCACATGGTTTATTTACAAGAGAGAGCAATGCCTAAAGATATGTGTTCGGCATGTCTTCCATGATGTCCTATCTAGTCACTTCACTTGTGGATATGCAAGACATGTGATATGCCATATAGTGTTGTTTACCCTTGTGTACTACCATAGAGAAGTCAGATTCCAAAAGTAGAAGTAACCATCGAGCAACGTGTCCTGTTGCACATGGTTTATTTACAAGAGAGAGCAATGCCTAATGATCCACAAAGAAGGTAAATTGTGTCGCTAGAAGATAGTGTCTAAACTTCTTTACAACAAAGACCATGGCTAACCCTTCCCTCTTTATTGTGGAATAGTTAATTTTGATATCAATGAGTTGAAGATGAGCAAAACTCACTGGATAGTCAAGGTTATATTCACCAGGTTGGCAGAACACTACCCACATAGCAAATTTTGATGCGTTAATGTGCACATGGAAGGCAATGGACCAATATGGAGCTCTTAGGATAGGAGTTGAAGTTAGAGCCTATTTAAGCCTTTCACAGGCTTATTGGCATTCTTCAGTCCACTCAAATACTATAAGTAACTTGTACAAAGGTCTAGCAATCAATGTATGGTTTAGCACAAACGGTTGATAGTATCTTGTGTGGCCTAAGCATTGAAATCCCTTGAAGTTGGTCGGATGGGAAAGGTCTATGATTACCCTGACTTTCAAGGAGTCTATGGCTATCCCATTTCTTGATACAACATGCCCTAAAATACGATTGCACTTCACCCAAAATGGCACTTTAGGGGTTCAATGGGATGGAATATGACTTACCATGCATTAATGTAATAATTTAATAATAAACTGTGAATAATTGGTCATTTAATAAAAATGAGTCATGTAGTTTTCACTCAACCGCTTTACCACACCATAGATATATGCCATACGCTTACGGAGATTGGGGTTTCTTGGTTAGAGACATCGGTCTTATTCATTTGTATTTATTTTGATGGTCCGAGTCTATGGTTTAGTTCTAATTTTTGGATTGTCTTGGATACAACACACATGGAATTTTCTTTTCTTTTGAGTGCATGATTACAAGGTTTTTGAATATTGGTATGCTTGCATAGCATGAAGCTTTTAATCGCATATGTGTGTAAGTCATGTCAAATTTTTTGTAGGATGTGGACTGTTTAGGGAGGACTAGTCTAGTCTAATCAATTTTTGTTGTTGTTTTATTTCCATGTTTTCTGTCTTAGTGGTGCTATATGTGGGTTTTACATGAATATTTTCTCTTTTATTAGTTTTTTTTTGTGTGTGGGTGATCCAATGTGGTCTAAATGGCATCTACTTCCATACCTTTGCTTATGATTCAACATGTACCATTTTACCATCCATGATTATTCTCTCCTTTTGGATACTGACTGTATTCGCAAGTCTGGTTTTTATTTCTTTGTGGCCCTAAAATTCTCTCCAAGATGTGAGGCTATGTTACTTTTTTTGGGAAACTTAGAAGAAGGTTTTGGGCTTGGTTTATGGCCATCGGTCATGTTTATTCCTTGTTACTGTCAACTAGGCCTTGTTCCTACCTTTCGCAGCTTTCCTAGTACCTAGTGGTAATCATTTATTATTTGCTACAAAGATCCTTGCCTTATTATAGAAAGAGGCCTCTACTCTGTTGGTAGTACATAAGGTTATCACTAGTTCAAAAATATCAATAACACATATATTTCCTCTACCTTATGGAAGTAGACTTGCATCAAAGTGTTTGTCTCGAGAACTCTTCACTACATTTGTCAAAATCTTGGAGGGGGTTAAGCTTAATTGGATAACCTTTTTGTTGGCTAAAATGGATCAACGTTTTTAGTGTGTCACAAAGGGTCAACTCAATACTATTTCTTATGACATTTCTCTATAGAAGATCATTCAATTGGCACCTCCTCTAGGTGGCATTCTTGTGCTTGATCCTATTCCACTTTTGAAATATTATCCTCCTGTTATTTCTCCTCCTATGGAAGCCAATTCAAATTTAGCATATGTACCCTCTGTCAAAATCATTTGAAAGAAGCGTCACACATAGGGTCCTTTTGATCCTCTCCTTGTTTCAATCCCTATGGTATAGATTTTGATAGTTGAGGTGTCTGGTAGCTCCCTTCCCTTGTTCCTATCTTGTACGAACCTCTTTTTAGTGCAATAGGAAGGACACTGGATTCGTAGATTCCTCCTTGCAAACAATGCATTTTGAATCTATGCTTTCGCAACTAGTTTTTGGTGTTTAGTATTTGGAGACTCCCATGACCTTTTGTCTTCAAACAATCTATACAAAAGTATACATCTCATTGCAAGACAAAGTGGACTCTTTGGTCAGTCATCTTATCAAGGCTTTGGAGTATTTAGCTTCTAAAAATGTTGCTTTGAGTGATATCCATACACAAATGACTATCGATGCCATTTTGATGGACTCACACGAAGCCATGATTAAGGAGTTAAAAGCGAAAGTTTTCACTTTAGAAGAAAAGAACGTGTCCTTAACTAAGGAAAAAAATGTAGCTCTTGAGAGAATGATAGAATTAGCTTGTAAGCTTGGTATATGTGAAAGTCAATTGTGGCATTCCCAAGAAACTATAGAGTCAAAAAAGAAGTTTATTGAAGAACTTAACCAGAAAGTTGCTACTCTTTTCTGTTCCTCCTCTAGTCCCACTGATGTTTTATTTGTTGTCTTCTAAGGAAAAGGTAGATCAATTGCAACAGAAAGCTAAACTATGTGATGGATTTTCTACCAAGGTAGAGCACCTTTAGTAGCATATGTATTGTGTTCAGGAAGATTTTGTCCACTATATTGAATTGGTGTCACCTCCATCATCCTTTTGGATTAAGTATCATTAGTAGCACTTTGCATTGCATATTTCCTTAAGTAATATGGACTTAGAACATCTAGAGGATGGGTGGTAGAATATGTGGTCTGCAGATTTACTCAAAGCAATATTTCATAGATTTGTTGATGAGTTAATCTCTCATGAAGCCTAGTTATTATCTTTTATGTATCTTTGAGGACATTTTCACATCCTTGATGAGGAGGACATGAAACTTTATGTAAGAGATGTGATTTCACAGGTAGTCATGTATGTACATTCTGCTAAAATGGATTTGGTTGATGGCTTGAAGAATTATAATCGGCAAGCATTGTGGTATAGAGGCTATGCTTGGCATCCTCCTTTGGAGGATGATGTTCTAGATCTTCATTGTCAACTGAGTGTTTTTCATAAGTTGGATATTCAGCCATTGAGAACCCAAGTGTTGAACCATATTACTAACAATCCCTTTTTCATATAGGATTTCTTTTCAGCTTTTGATTTGTGATGTTCCATCTATCCATATAGTCCTCATGATATCCTATCTTATTTCCTATTTTCTTATCGATTACACGTGTATTTCCATCCTCACTTCTAATCCAGATAATATCCTTCTCTTATCTTTTACCCCTACAATTTTCCCTCAAATTTCACTTTTTACTACATGTCCATTTATTGTTGATCATATATTCTTGTGTATTCCTGTTGAACCTATTTGTATTGTCCCACCTATTCCCTCTGTTTTTCTAGTAGAATCCCTTTAAAAAAATTTCTTTCTTTCCCTTCTTTCCTATCATCATTATCCCTTCAAATGTCTTCATTTTATGATTTATCTTATCCACCTCTTCACTCTTTTCCTCTTATTTTCTTACAATTTTCATTTGACTATATTAATCTTCCTCTACAATCAATGATGGATACTCGTGGGCATGACAATGATATTCTTCGTCGATGGAAATTGAAATTGAATGATTCTTTGACACGATCAATGTTTAGTTAGCCTATCATTCCTGGTTCTTGGGACACTTCTACACAATGTTCTACTTCTTATCTTCAATTTGCTAGAGTATACACTCGTTCTGAGGATACCTTAGTACGCTTGGTGTCTCATTTTTGTTGGTACCTTGCTTTTATGCATCAACAATATCATATGAATACTCGGAAGAGTATTTTGAACTTGATGATTAATCCTAATGAGAACGCAATTGTTTCTCAAATGGATGTCTTGTATTATTTCGCACAAGATTTTTCTACTAGGTTTATTATCATGTTGGAAAGGATGTGTTGTTTATAGTTTCTCCAGAATGCGCCTCTACATTTTATGGATGAGAATAAAAGTCTAGAATGTCTCAAGCTGAGTATGAAGTTCAAGAAAACATATCTTCATCCTACATAGCCTGTGGACACTCTCTTTCTTGTACTGATATTTTTAATGAAAATATTTCTCTTTGCTCTCTATTTTTTTAGAGCATGTGCTATTTAGACTACATTGTCTTGTGTTTGTGTGAGTTATGTGTATGTTCTATGGTGCATATGTGGTGTTTTATCCTTCTTGTGTGGAGTTGAAGATGAAGATGGAGCTGATTGAGAAGTTGATTAATTGTGGTTTGTGATTCTATCTGATGGATGGATGCTTATTACGAAAGCAACCTCTTATATCCTTTAAAAGTTTGTTATGCTTTTCTGTTTCTAAGCTATGTTAATGAATAAAGGTGTTTTCCTTTCGTTGTAACTCTTTATTAGATGCAGGTTATAAGTTGGGGTCGTGCTTAAATGGTGTTTCTTAAAGTTATTGTGGAAGATCAAGTTGAGCTATTATTTTGAACTTTTATTCTCTTTTTCTAAGGTTGCAAGAATGTGGGGATATATTGAGGATTGATGTGACTGTGTTTTTGACTATTTTTTGTTGGATTTTTAGATGATTTTTTTGTGATTTATATAGCAATTGATTGTTTTGAAAGTGGTTGAGAGAGTTTTGGATAAGGTTGAATAGGTTTGAGAAGCTCATGATATTTTTCAAAGGAGATATAATGTTGGATGGATATGTAGCTTGGGAAAGTTTTCTAATTTTTTGTAAGAGATGAAAATGAGTTCAAAATAGAAGTAGTTGCCAAAGACTCAAGTGAAGACTGAAGTGACAATGACATTGTTGAGCTGCGAAAGGACACTGTAGTGGCTCTAGTGACCTTTCATGTCAAACATACCTCTTGGAAGGGGTATCCACAACCAAAGAGGGGTTATGGATGATTTTTTTTTATTATTTCAATATACTATTGAGAGAGACCATGTGTGAGAGAGCCAATTTTTCATGCAAAATAATGTCTATGAGTGACAGATCATGAGAGAGGCTATGAAAACTATGAAGCTATTGAAGATTAAATCTATGTGATGATTTCAATTTAAAGTGGAGCATTTATTTATGTTTTCTTTGTTCTTTTGATGAAGAATGTGTTGAAGTTTTGTTGTGATAAATTTGTGGGAGAATTGTTATAAGCTGTTGAGTGAATATTTGGGAAGATTGGTATTGTTTTTCTTCTTGAGGTTGATTAAAATATGAAAAACATGCTTCCTAATGATACAAGATATATTTTCTTGTAGTAGATTCCCCATTTTCTTGGTGTCTCTCTTAGGACTTCACTTCTTCTAATGTGTTAGAGATTATGAGGCATTGGCACTAAATGTATTCTTTGAAACACCCCCAAACATAGCCTAGGATTTGAGCATCAAGTGAATGTCATTGTGGCTCTTTTGGGCTTAAATTTGAGAGTGAAAATAGGTACACAATAGTATATATATTGTTGTAATAAAAATTCAGCATACAATTTGTATGTGGATATAATAGGAAGAGCCTTTTGCTTATTGGTAGGAGGTAGAGACTTGATGTGCACGAGGAGATTTCTTTGTCTGTTGGGCTGAAATTGACATGAAATAATAGGGTAAAACAAGGTAGCATGGTGTGCATGGTATTGGAGAGCTTCAATCTTGCTTCTGAATTCTACTATCAAGGGAATCCTTCTCTCTATCACTAGGGAAGTTTCAATACCAACAAATCTAAATATTAGAGTGGATTTGGAGTAGTAGAGAGGACTTTTATGCTACTATAAAAAAAGTATCATAACAAGGTTGAAGTGGTATTTAGTGGCCCATACATGATTTTATCAGGATTTTATGCTTTCTATCACTTGATATGATGTTTAGATGACATGTGCTACCTCTTGCTATCAAAATATATGATTGAAACATGGATTTTGGAGCCTAAATGCTTTGCATGTAGTTGAGCATGAGATGAAACAATTTAATGGGCATTAATGTATCGGCTTATTTGTAGCCATATGCATCAAAAATGGATTTTTTGGGATTCCACAGTATGCATGGAGTTGATACTCAACTGGCTTTGCAATACTCAAAAAGAGAATTTTAGCCTTTTATAGATAAGATTAGGATTGGACAGAGTTTAGAAAGACTTTGGGAGAGGAGGTTTTTCTAGAAGATACTGGTTTGGTTACACATAGGACATTTATGAAATAGGTAGATAAATCCAACAAAGGTCTTACAACCATTGCATCGTTGTGAGAATTTGAGAGCATGTATATATAGTTGGATACCATTGAGCGACATGTTCTAAAGGTTCAGAAGGCTGAATTGTTTTTGAAAGCTGTAGATTCTCCCTTGCAAAATAGGTTGGGGGATACTTTAGAAGATGAGAAAATAGAGACATGACTGAAAATAGATTGGTCACATGTAATTAATGATGTTAATAGGATTGTTAAGAGGGAAAGAATGAAAGCAAGATTGCATGTAGGGGCAATGCTTGCCACCTCTAGTGAAGAATAAACAATAAAAGCATTTATACCTATGATGTACCTATTGTTCCAATAGTGAAAAGAGAAGCTTTGGATGAGATAATGAAGGGAATGCATGACCTATAGCTAAAGTTTAAAAAGTTGGATGAAAAGGTGGAAGAAAGAGGGAGGGCAATAGCTTTGAAACCTTCTTGAGAGAGGTTTGTATGTAGGTGTATATGGTGTGATAGTCCTCAACATGAGAGAAGTGACTGTGCTTCCTATCATGATACATTGGCCAAATATTTAATCTTCTAGAAGGATGGTAAGATTCGTGCAAAAGAAATAGGTTTGTCTCTTGAGACACACTTCGGCAAACGCATAATGTAGAAGCTTCTTGATGAAATGGTAACAAAAATGTATTTAGAGTTATAGATGTTGCCACTAATGGATAACAAATTGAGAAATCTCTCAAAAAATGCATGGATGTCATTAAGGCTAAAATTTGGACGCATGCCTTAAATTCAATAGAGAAAGGAAAGGTTTTCATTGCTAATTTGACAAGTGCTAGTTAGAGTATATGGGATATGACAAGTTGGGATGCTCTAGTCGACTATTTTTCAGCCTATACATACTTGGTAAAAGCACAAAATATTGATGTAATTGTAAAAGAAAAGAGAATGAGGGAAGAGAATGAGGTAGATACCTCAAAGAGAATGACAGGGGTAAAGCAGAATAGTAAAAGGCATATGAAAAGGTCACTCTTAAACATATTATGGAAGATGTAGTGTAGGATAAGAGACATGAAGGAAAAAAAAAGGTTAAGTAACCTAGGTATAAGATGCAATTTGAAATAGAGACTATGATTGATATCAAGAAAGTACTTGAGAAGTAGATCCTTAATAGTAGGGCACAATTTATACTTGGTGAGATATTGGGGATTGCTAAGCATAAATTTCATGATGAAATCATAGATATTATTAAGAAAAAGAGGTAGTTTTTGGGAGAGACCACTCATGCACTAATGAACATGTAAAAGAGCTAGTTACTCAAACTCAAGAAAATATATAAAATGAACAAGAAATATGAATAAGCCATGATCAAAGCAACCATAGCTATAATCTTTGATTTCATGGAAGGTAAAAATATGACAAGTAACAAGGCACACACCCCTTATAATGGTGGTGCAACATACTCATCCCTTATGATAGTAGGAGGTATAAGATAAGGAATCCTCAATAAGATGATTTGATTAAATGGCAAAAAGATAATGGCCATGTAACTCCCACAACTTTATATACTCCCCCTCTCTAGCACTAAGTCATATGCCTTATTACAAGCCTACCCTATATAAAGAAGCTTTGTCCTCAAATCTTGCAATGAAATTTACAAGGGATATACACAGAGCTTGTAAGGGCGTAGATCCATGAAAATAGAGAAATCCATAAGTTGAAGAAGATCCCATATGCAATATAATGCTGAAGAAAGTCAAATTTGTATAACAGCCAAAACTATCCAAAAAGGGTAACTAATAGGAGAATTGGTATAACTTGGTATAGACATGTCCAAATCCATCAAGTTATATATCATTAAAAAATAGCACCAAGTAGAAGTTGCTTTATCTATAAAAGTCCCATTTTGATCAAGTTAGGCCAATTAATTTCACTATAGAAATTTAATACATCAAGTTGTCATATTCAGAGAATCATTGTTCTTTGTGCAAAAGCCATGGAAAAGAGTCAAGATAGGAAGATAGTTACCAAGTAAACTCTTCAAGAGGCAAACCCCACCATTTAATAAGACATTCCAGCAACATTTGGTTCCTCAAAACTTTTTGTCTCTTACAAAAGACTTTTTCCAGCTCATAAATGATAAGACCATCTTCATCCTTGGAGGCAACTCTTCCAAAACTATAATGACTGGATCCACATGCTTCTTTAATCGAGAGCCATGAAAGACATCATGAATGCACATAGAAGAAGGCAATTCAATCTTATAAGCAAGCTCTCCCACTTGCTTGAGGATTTGGTAAGGACCATAAAATCGATGAGCAAGCTTATTGTTGCCTCCCTTCAAAGAAGCATACTTAAACTTGGGAACTTTGAGAAAAACCCAATTTCCCTCATTAAATTCCAATGGCCTTTGCTTTTTATTATCATAAGTTTTCATGACGTCTTGAGCTTTGCAAATATTTTCCTTGCATTGACTCATCAAAGCTTGCATCTTCTCTACTTAGATTGACTTAAGTGGTTGGACTAGGGGTCTCTACAAATGTAATTTATTTAAAAAATTAGATGATCTATGGCGCAAAGTGCATGTATGCGTGACTTTGAGGGATTTTTTATTATTTATAAATTAAATGTGTGTATAGTGCATACACATGTGCACTGTGAATAAATTTTAATTTACAAAAGTAGGTTGGTTATGGTGATATGTGCGCATGCAACAGCAGGGTTTCTTTTTATAAATTAACGAGTGGTTTTTTAAATTAAAAATTTTCAAGTGCATTCTATTTATTTGGTGGGTGCAATGATCGGTTGGTTTTTATTTACAATTACAAGTGTGTTACGATGCCTGTGAAGGAAGAAAAAAGAAAAAGAACCTGGTGGTATGGACACTCGCAAGGTCTAATGCGCAAAATCCCACTTTCAAACAAGTCGTAGAATTTAAAAATCCACATACAAAACGACAAGTCAACTAAGTGATAGTCAACCTCTTGTAAGGTATGAAAAAAAAAGACCCCCCCGATAGTAATACCATGGTAAAAATAAAAAGAAAGGAGATAAGGAAGGATTTGTCACTTGGGTGCTCATGTGTTGAATTTTTTTTTAAAACACTTATCTTTGTGTTTTTCTATTTTTTCACTTTTATTCGGTGTGATGTTTGAATTCTTAGAATTTTAAAAATTGTGTATTTGATTATATTCAGAATTACTTTTTTGGATGTCATGTCACATTTAATGTCAATGGAACTTGAACCATTTTGATTAATTTGTTTGATTATTTTTTCATTAAGTTTTTTTTTGTTTTTAAATAAATAAATTTGAGTAACCAAATGGCTACATAAACATTGAAAATTTGAAAAAGTTTTTTAATGAATTTTTAGAAATTTAAACAATCATGTTTTAGTTTTTCTCAAAGTTTTCAAGCATTTTTTATTTTCAAAGGATTTTTAAATTTTAAATGCAAAAAAATATGTTACAATGTGTGTGTGTGTGTGTGTTTTTTTTTTTTTAATATCTTTATGTATCTAGGCTATTCATAATGATGATGGAAATCTTTTTTAGAATTTTTTAGATTTTTCTTAAAAAGTTTCAAAATGTTGTTAAATTTTTATGAAAAATTAAGGGTTTTCTTAATTTTAATGATTTTTTCATTTTTGTAAGTGTGAAGGATTAAAACAATCAGGATTAAGATAGCAGGGTACCTTATGGCAGCTACGTGTGAATGAAAACTCCGTAGCACAAACAAACCTGGACGCACATCCTTGCACGTAAACGGGGGCTTACAATACACGCATGATGCATAAACGCGATCAAACACGCACACTCCCGCGCATGAACAATGCAACTTTGAGCAACATCGCCCTGTGCGTGATAGTGGGCTTACTAAAAAGTGGTCACACTTGTAGAAAACTTGAAAGGCGATCATTAGGCACAAAAGTGCCACCACTCAAGGCATTTGCACAAGACCAATCTCGAGACTCAAGGTGGGAATAGCAAGTGGAATGTGGGGGGGGGGGGGGGGATAAGGTTTAATTAATGGGGGGGATTTAAGGATGGGGGGGATTAAGGGGGAGAAATTAAGGTTGGGTGGGGAGGGGTGTAAGGGCTTTGTAGCTATACCATGGCGTTGCTACTAGAAACACCTATACAAGGAGTAGTAGTGACTCTAAGCCATGCTTGGTTTTCACTCTACATGTGTTTCCCTATACCTGGTGGTGAACTCTCATATGTGCAGCATCACGAGGGTGTAAACCTGGGATGTGCCTATGTTGTATCGTTTCTTTCATTGAATAATACAAGAGTATACATTTCTCTCACATATCGTGTTACCGTTCTGTGCCGTGTTGATTGAGTGAACAAGTACAAGTGCATCACACTTGGTATTAGAGCAACTCTTGCTCAGAGTGAAGGAGTACACACGGAAGCAGGAGAGGAGATCCAATGCCCTGAAGAAATCATGCCAAGACGACCCATGTCGTGACACCCCACCTCGCAATGCCCCACGTCGTGTCGCCCCACATCTCGTCAACACCCATCACAATGACCCCCGACGTGATGACCCCTAACACAGTGACCCCGACATTAGCCAACATCTGAAGACGTGATGCAACTTCCCTATGGCATGACCCCCATTTGAAGGCGTGATACGGCTTCTTTGCATCGACAATACCACCATCCAAAGGCAAAACGCAGCTTCCCTATATCAAAACACCAAAAGTCGAGGTCGACTTCCCATGACCCATGGATAACGATAGAGAGAATGCACATATCCCAACAATGGAAGAGAGGAAGAAGAGTAGAGGGCAAGAATGGAGAGTAGCTCAAGAGGAGAAGGTAGTTGGACTAGAGAGGAAATTGGAGGGCATGTCAGGCCTATTAGACTGGATTTGGAGGAACATGCAAATGAAAAAGAAGAAAGAGGAAAGCAGAAGAAAATTGGAAGTGGAGTAGGGTTATAGAGAGTGGGTGTTACAATAGCAAGAAGAGGAGAAAAGACACAAACTGCAAGATGAGACCTCTAGGAGAGTGCAAGATACAAGAAAAGACAAGGAGAAGGCAATGGAAGCAGGCAGCAAGAAGAAGGACAAAAGACACAATCATAGGGAAGAGGAGGAGAGCGATAGTTCAAAAGACGAGTATGGCAAGTTCAAAATGCCCCAATCGGTTGGCTTTGAAGAAATGGATCGCAGAAGTAGATGAATACTTGAAGTATGCTAGGATCACGAAAGATAGGAAGGGAGAAGTGGTTGTCATCTACTTAGAGGAAGACATTGCTAGTTGGTACCTACTAGAACAAGAGCAAGGATGCACCATCTTTTCATGGGATGAACTCCAAGAGGAACTCAATGATTATTTCATCCCAAAGATGGAAAAATTCAAAGTTAGAGATGAATGGAGAAACCTCAAACAAATACAAGGGAAGATGAAGGAGTATGTCAACAAATATAGGTAGCTCATTCTGCAACTACCCAACATGGACACTAACGCTAAGCTACATGGATTCCTATTTGGCATGCAAGAATGGGCTAGAAGAGATGCAAAGAGATAGGAGCCAACAAGTTTAGCTAAGACCATGTGGATGGCTGAAAGATTAGTTGACCTAGAAGGGAGAAGAACAGCTCAAGGGAGTCAGACCAGATTCAACACCAATATCAACAAAAACTCTTGGACCCCAAGACCCAATACCGCTAGAGGCCCATTCCTGGAGGCATAGAGTCAAATATCAGGCATGACCCTAGCTGCTTCACAATCCACCTTAGTACCAAGAGGAGTAGTTGGCCAATGCGTGACCAATCACTACTACTGACCAACTCTGAGTGCATCATATGGGTCCACGAGATCAAATGCATCATGGTGGAGACCCTAAGGCTCAACCACAAGGATTAGATGTTTCAAGTGCAGGGGATCCCATGATCAAAATCGATGCCCCATGGATGACACAGCCTCATCAAGCGGGTCTAAGTGGTACCCACTAGTGTATATGGAGGAGAGGAGCCACAACCCCCGTGCATCCAAGAAATTCCCAGTGGAAGTCACGAGAGCCTAGAACATCCAAGGGTGGGGATAGTTAGTGCTCATTCCCAATGCATAGCAACCCGTGTAGTAGCAATCCAACACTTATACATTAAGGGCAGAGTGAGTGAAGGAGATTAAGCCATCATGGTAGACATAGGGGCGACCCACAACTTCATCACCCTAGATTGTGCAGCCAAACATGGGCTCAAATTGTCTAAGGCCCTAGAAGGGTTAATAGTAACTTTTGCAAAAGGAGAAGGCATATTCCATGGTGGATTCTGTGAGGTTTTGCGATGGATTTCGTAAAATTATATTTATTTGCTAGGACTCGTACACAAGGTGGATTCCTTGTGCAAAAAGTCGATGGGGACGCCTGTCCTTTTTGGGCATCTCATTAATTTATTGTGCAAGTGGATGATTCCATAGCGAGTGATTCTGCAAAATACATATTTAAATTAATGGATGTTTATGAGTTTAGAGTGCATACTCATATTAAATTAAGGTTAGGACAGAGTTCCAACCTATTTATTTATTTTGTAGCTGAAGACTGCTAGGTATTCACTTTTGTCGGTTTAATTTTATTATTTTCTAACAATTGTGAATGCTTCAATTGATGTGTAGAGCAGGTGTGGCGATGGCGCTAGGAAGCACTGGGTAATAGCGTGTATTCAAGTTATTTAGAAGAAATTGTCATTTTTTATGGGTGCGTGTCTTAGGCGTGGCACCAATATTTATTTTGACACGCTTATTTATTAAAGCACTTGACATATATTTATTAATTTGTATGCCCATGGACGCACGATTTAAATATTCATTATTGGACATTGTATTTGGGCACAACCCAACTCTTGGGACACCCAACCGCTTTATTCTTTATTTGGACAAAACCAAACACAAAAGCTAAAGCGCGCTAATTGTAAATTTGGGCTATTTTTTAGCTTGGAGATGAATAATATATTAAATACATGCTTTGTGGAGTGCTCACACAAGGCATGGGGGGGGGATTTTACCCAATTGATCTTCTTGCTTTATGTCGTGCAAGTCTACTCTCTTGGTTTTTGAGCAAAAAGTAGAGTTCTTTGTTCTTGGGGACCTTCCGGCGCTCGCTACGTATGCATACAACATCCGATTTGTGCACCAGTGGTATCAGAGCGAAGCTGAGATCGAGGGCTTCCAATCGCTTACCATCTCGCACGAAGGCGAAGCTCCTGGAACGATCGAGCTCTACAGTCAGTCTCACGACAATCCGTCAATACACGTAGTTAGATCGCAAGGGACCACTCTTAGGAAGCGAAGGATCACCGAGGAAGTATCTTTGAAAGTCATCTTTCTTCTCAGAGACAGAAACTTAAGAATTTCATTAACAATAAGCTTAAGGCTTAACAAAAGCTTAAGCTTTACTTTTTTCATATCTAAATTTACTCGTCGACAGGGGGAGTATGAATTTGTTGCAATCGATATCGACAAGAACATGCCGCCATCTTGTCGCATTGATTTCAAAGAAGTCAAGTTTCTTTTACTAAAGATTAAGATTTTTAAGCTTACTAAATCTTAAAGCTTAAAGACTACTACCTTTAAAATTTTCTTCTTAGCAAGCGTTCACACTGGTTAATCCCAAACCGGTTTTCGACCTCCTTGCAAGTCCCTATTCGCACATGTGCTCTAACAGAGCCAAATTCCAATAAACAAATTGCTATACACAGTCTACACGAACGAAGTATCCGCTTGGAAGAAGGCGGACATTAATTTTCGTAGCCGTGAAGAAGAAAGATCATAAAATGCCACTTTTTTTTTTTAAAGCAAGTCTTGTAAAAACGAACTTGAGTGTGTAAGGTTGTTTGAAATTTTGCAGGATGACCGATCAAAATATGGAAGATTTTATGGCTGAAGGTGATTTGCCAGAACCAACGATGGAGCAAAAACTGGACCTAATTAAGATGCAGCTTCAAGAGGAATGAAGAGCACGTCAAACTTTGCAAGCTCAATTGGACAGTCTGTAATGATGTACTACCGATCAAGATGGACCCCAATCTGAAGATATTATACGACGTACGATTGATGCAACACTTGAAGCACAATCTATTCGGAAAGAAACCAAGATAAGTAAAAGAAATTTCAAATTTCGTACTTTCAATGGGTCACGCGATGGAAAGACTATACTTGCTTTTATTAGCCAGTTTGATGATTATTTCCATGAAGAACAGTATGTCGAAAAAGATAAAATTAAGTATGTCACTAATCATTTAGTGGACAGAGCATCCTTATGGTGGACTGTTGTCGGCAAAAGCATTGATTGTCCTACTACTTGGGAGACTTTCCAAAAGAAATTTTTGCAGAACTTTCTTCCACCCCAATTCCAGAAAAAAGCAATCAAACAATGGGATCTTCTGCAACAAAGAGATCGCGAGCCTATTTTCCAATATACCGAGCATTTTTTGAATGCTTTATTGCAACTTCGAATGCTTGAAGATGTACTTGAGGCGACTCATAAGCGCAAGTTTATGTCTGGGTTACTTGGTCACTTCTATGCGGAAGTAAACATGTTCAAGCCAACGACTCTCAAAGATGCAATTTCCTTGGCCCATAATGCTGAAGACAAAATTTGAGGACGAGAGAAGTGTCCATAACAATTCTCAAACAATGGTAACTTCAGTACAAAACAATTCAATTCTAATTTTCAAAGATTCAATCAAAACCTCTTCCTTCTATCTTCATTCTGTAAATCTTGGACACAACCCCTTGCTTTACCATCAAACACAAATCCAAATCCTAAGCCATCTCTTCATCCAAATCCCAACATTCCTAAACTTCACGCTATTATCAATAATGTTTCTAAAGTCAAATCCATAGTCTGTTATAAATGCCATCAACCTGGATATCTAGCGGCAAATTGTCAATCCAAAAAGCCAATAGTTCACATCAACTATTTGGGAGCGACTGAAGATGAAGGCCATGAAGAAATGCCAGATTTCATGGAAGACGATGACGATAATGGCACTACTTCAGATACTTTACCAGATATACCAAATCCCCATTGTTTATTAACGATGAAATGTCTTGTACATAGTAAAGAAAAGACTGTTTTACATGATGATTGGAGTACACACGACTTTATTTATGAAAAATTGATCAAAGAATTGAAATTACATATTGTTTCCACTCATTATTGCATCAAGGCTGCATTCTTAGGCACTAGATACAATGGAACACAAGAGGTGCATGACTTAGAAATTAAAATTGGTGATTATGTTGAACGTAGAAATTTGTTAGTTGTGACTCTGCAATCTAGTGACATTATTTTAGGAATGCCTTGGCATCATCAGTATAATCCCGATATAGATTATTCCACGCATTCAATGAAGATTCATTATCTTGGGAAACAAATCACATTGCATGGTATGCACAC
The DNA here is from genome assembly GCF_053477565.2 of Lygodium microphyllum. Classification (NCBI taxonomy): domain Eukaryota; kingdom Viridiplantae; phylum Streptophyta; class Polypodiopsida; order Schizaeales; family Lygodiaceae; genus Lygodium; species Lygodium microphyllum. The sequence continues at coordinate 40,769,210 of NC_141160.1, read as the reverse complement.
TTTTGATAATTTTCCATTGCTTAGTTATACACAGGCTAAACGTGCATTAAGAAAAAGTAGCAAATCCTATTTAATCTGGGTGAATGAAATTGAAGTTAAGACAAAGAAGATGCATCCTAGACACGCACAATTTCTTTCACAATTTAAAGCATGTTTTGCTGCTGACTTACCACCTGGTTTACCACCCACATATCCTAAAGATCATAAAATAGACTTAATTCCAGGTTCTCAATCACCATGTAAAGCACCTTATCAACATAATCAAATTGAACATAAAGAAATTCAAACTCAAGTTGAAAAATTGTTAGCCCGAGGACTCATTAGACCCAATAGTTCTCCATTTGGTGCACCTATCCTATTAATTAAAAAGAAAAACAACACTTATAGGATGTGCATTGATTATCCTGCCCTAAATAAAATCATTGTCAAAAATAGATGTCCGATCCCTAGGATAGACGATCTTATGGACAAACTACAAGGGGCTGCAATATTTAGCAAAATAGATCTTAAATCTAGATACCATCAAGTACAACTGGACACATCTGACATTTTCAAAACTGCATTTAGAACTCAATTTGGACATTATGAATTCCTTGTTATGCCTTTTGGATTAACTAATGCACCAGCTACATTTAGTCGTATGATTAATCGCATATTTTTGAAGCATCAGCATTGTGTCATTGTTTTCTTTGATGACATATTGGTTTTTAGTAAGAAGGAGAATGAGCATTATGAACATTTATCTTTGGTTTTCAAATTACTGAAAGAGAATCAATTATATGCTAATCCTGAAAAGAGTGAATTTTTCCAAACACAAATTGAATACTTAGGACATATTGTTTCATCTGAAGATATTAAAGTTGATCCTAAAAAGATCGAAGCAATTTTGAATTGGCCGATACCTAAAAATGTGCATGAATTACGTTCTTTCTTAGGTCTTGCTAGCTTTTACAGAAAATTTGTGAGAAATTTTTCATTGCTTGCATTACCTTTGACAAAATTATTAAAGAAAGGTATTGTGTATCATTGGTCTAAAAATCAGCAAAAGACCTTTGATTTACTGAAACATGCTTTAACTCATGCTCATGTATTGCAACTCCCTGACTTTACTAGACCATTTTTCCTAGTAGTCACTGACGCTAGTGGATCTAGAATAGGAGCTGTCCTTATGCAAGATTCCCATCCCATAGCTTACTCCAGCTACAAGCTTAAACCCTCTGAACTTAAGTATTGTACCTATGATAAGGAATTGCTATCTATAGTACAAGCTTTACGTCAATGGAAACACTATTTAATGGGATATGAATTCATGATTAAAACTGACCAACAAAGTATTAAACATCTCCTTAGTCAGCCACGAATATCTGACCGACATATTAAATGGGCTACTTTTATTCAAATTTTTCATCCACTTATTCAATATCAACCCGAAAAAGAAAATGTTGTTGCAGATGCCTTGAGTAGAAGACCAACTATTCATAATATCTCTATGATATCTTTTGATTCTCTTATCCTTATGAAAGATACCTATGACCAAGACCCTAGTTTTCAAGCTGATTGGAATAAATTAATTAACAATAAATGGATTCCAATTGATTCATTGTCTTATGCTGATGGATTTATGTTTTATGAGAAAAGGTTATGTGTAACTATTCCCTTTAGATCATTTGTGTTGCACGAAATTCATTGTCCCCCATATCAAGGCCATAGAGGTATTATTTCCACTTTACGTTGTCGTATTGCTGCGCATTCGAAGTGTTTAAACCACCCAAAAGTTGTGCATGGAATTTGGTACTTTGTACATACTTAGTTGTTGTGATAACATTTATTTTATGCGTATAAGTATAGTGGGGAGGAGTTGGAGACAATGTGCTGTTTACATGGGCGCCAAAGATATGGAACAACAGGCTTCTGTCTTTAATCCAGTGCTGGATATGGATCCGAGGCTAGTTGTTGGTCTCTTTGACTTTCCGAGAGACGTAGATATTAGTATATTTGTTCTCCGTTTTTGCGGGGAGTGTGAACTCGTAAGGTTGACTGACAAGAATGCCTTAGCTGTATTGCTCCGAGTTTTCAGATATTGTAAGAGCCGCAACTGCAATACGACGAGTGGATCATGCTTCTGCATACAGTGGTGCTGTATGAGTATTTCTGTCCACCTCAGGATCAACCGCCCATGGATGGGGTTCAGCTGAAACTTGGGTAACCATAAAAGGCTCGGCACGTAGGAGACTTGATTCGAGCTGGTGTGAAGATGCTACTAGGGGAAGTTCTAAGGAAAGAGAAAAAGAAAACTAAGAAAAGAGGGAGAGGGATATTTTTGAAAAAGGGAAGAATGGCGGGCTGTGTGGCGAAAGGAGGGGGAGTAATGCTAAAGGGGAGGAGGAGAGCTCTAAATGGGGAGACGAGGGGGGAAGGCTATGCCGATGACTGGGGGCGTTATAGCAAGAGAAAATGAGGCTTGAAGGAGGAATGTAATATCTTGGAATGCATCAGTGATTAAAAAAGGAGCCTTATCTTCATTAATGATGGGGGCCATGAAGAATTCTCTCCCCTGCACGATTGCCTCTTGCCTTTCGTCTCGAAGGCCATTGGGTACACCATAGTCGCTGCTTCAACGGCCGTCAAAGTTCCCCAAATCTATCTAATCCTCAAGATTCGCAGCGTGAAGGGCCTCAAACCCGCATCTTTCAAACTCGAAGTAGGCGGTCTGCACAAGGCACGCTGGGGAAGAGGTGGAAGGATGGCATTCTGGTTATGAATGAAAAGATGTTTTTCATTATCCACCTCAGAGGGGAAAGGAGGAATTGCTGCAGATCCAAGACGGCAATGCCTGGCACCTCGGCTCAATCATGCTGCTCTGGGTCAATCTTGGCCTTATGAACCTCATACAGAGCTTATTCGCCCGTGGCCAGGCCTCAACTGGTCCATACGCTCTTCTTTCTTGTACTTGTGAGCTTCCGCCGTGCGACCTTCATCTTCTTCACCCTCTACTTCTCCTCATCAATTAGGGCCGACTGATCTGCCCCGCCATAGTCAGGCTGCTGATCGTAGCTGTCGGCTCTTGCCAGTGGAGTATAGAAAGCCTTACTCGACCTTTCTCATACGCGTTCATACTCTATATCTAATTGTTGGTTTTGCTAACTTGGTTTATGGAATTTGCAATGACATTATTGGAAACAATTTAAATCAGAAGAGGAAGTCGACAGATACATTGTCGATCGATGGAGAAATGAACAAAAAGCACAGATGTAAAGTGGAATCGACTCGCGCTTGCTGTGAGACAGATTATGGTGCTTGATCTGACAGATGGAGAGGAAGTGGTATCTTTTGAGAGGCATACGATTGCTGGACCATCTCCTGATTGGGCTCCCTTGATGTCAAGATCAATGTCGGTCATGTCGGGGTCTTTACTGAAAGTATGGAAACATCAGATGCTGTAGGCTTTGCAAACTTTGCAAACAAGAAATTGCACATCCATAAGATTAAATCTTCCGCCACATAGGAGGAAGTACTGTTCAGTACATGACCAGAGGCCTTTGTTGGTATTTTGATTAGTGAAGAAATGTTGGTCATAGAGACCATAATAATCAGAAATGTAAGGGGTTTCTGAGAGAATGAAGGGTATTCAAATACATTTCGGTTCACAGGGTTTTATCCGAATTTGAGAGCATTTGACTTTGTGTCCATTGATGCTACTACACATATGCATTTTACGAAGTCTAAGGTAGACAGGGACCTGAACAAGGCCTATATTGGCTTTCTGGCAGCATTTTTTTTTCACAAAGTGTGAATTGCAAGCATGCTGAAGACACATCTGCGAATATGAATGTTATAATTACAGGCCTGGGTTCAGATTATACTAGTCTAGGTTCATTTGGAACTGTAGATGCCTTTGCTGAAAAACTGGTAAATAGTCTTGACATGGAGTTGCCATGACCTGGAGTGGATTTATGCTATTGTAGAACACTACAGACCTTCATGGAGCATTGCTGAATATGCAGAGGGCTGAATCTGGAGTGGTGCTATGCTAATTAAGAACTTTGCAAGTTTTTTATGAAGTGAATGATCTAAAGGAATTATCAATTGGCACCCTTTGGGCTGAATGCAGTAAAACTGAACAAAGAACAGAAACATAAAAGCTCTGTTTCACTTGTTAAGTGAAGCAAGCTCTAAGGAGTGCACTCCATAAGACAGAAATGATGCAATAGGTCTCAGCAGCTAACCTGAGCTGTATATATGTCTGAAGCCAATGATCGAACTTGTCAGAAGACTTATCTGTTGGTCCTGGAATTTTAACAAGCTGGATATGACTAAATTCAGAATCTAATTGATTTATTTGGTGCCTTGAAAACCAAACTCTTATGATTATTGTAAAGCTGAGGACAGATTGTCATACTTTGACAGTTATTTTGACTCTTCTCTTGTTATAAAGTGAACTTTGGGATTCAATATTTGAGTTCTTCTTGTTAGCCTCATTTCTTGCTGTACCTTGAACCCCGTGTTCTGCAGCTATTGCACGATCTCTTTGACAACGTACTTTGATTGAAGATTTTTCTTGGCCACAAATGGAATCTGATGTTCTAACTTTGTATCTAAGTGTTTAATTTGTCAAAGAGTTAAGTAACACCATGGTAAGCAGTATGGCTTGTTAATGCCTTTACCAATCCCTGAAAGACTATGGGAGCATATTTCAATGGATTTTATTACTGGTCTGCCTAACACTCAAGGTAACCACAACATGATATGGACTATTGTAGATCGATTTAGCAAACAGGCATATTTCATTCCATGCAAGAAAACATTAACTGCATCTCAAGCTGCTCAATTGTTTCTGAAAATTGATTTCTCTAACCATGGTTTACCAAAATTTATTATTTCTATTTGTGATTCTAGATTCTACAATAATATTTCTTCATGAAACAAATGGGAAACAGAAGCTACAAATAGCACAATCTTAGATCTTTTACGTGTATACACAATTTCAAAACCACATAGTTGGGATACACACTTGCATTTACTTCAATTTGCATACAATAACACACCATATATAGCTACACAAAAAGCACCTTTTGAAATCATTTATGGATATAGATTGCCTACACCTCTTACTTCATTGTCGAACAAAGTTAAAGCTGCTAATGATATTGCCCACATGCATGCTACTATTTTCGATGAAGTTAAAGATATGATTGCGAAAGCCCAGCAAACATATACTAAATAAGCAAACAAGAAAAGAAAAGCTATGGATTTTACAGTTAATGATTGTGTATAGTTACGAATTGAAAAGCGAAGACTACAAAGTGTTGAGAAACACCCTGTTGTAAAGTTAGCTCCTTGATTTTATGGACCTTTCAATATCATTCACAAAATCAATGACAATGCCACTAAATTAGAACTACCCCAACACTGGAAAATCCACAACACTTTTCATATCAATTTGTTACAACCTTTCAAAGGCCAATTACATGTCCACCCTGTTTATCAAAATCCTCCTTTGTTAGAAGAAGAAACTGAAATCCTTGAACATGAGACTATTCTAGATACTGAATTTATGACCACTAGAACTGGCCATAGATATTCTAGATATTTGGTGAAATTCAAAAATCATCCTGTTGAAGAGGCCCAATGGATGCACGCTCGTGACCTAAGTGCTTACTCCTCACTGCTCGCTCCATATTGAGCTAATAGCAATTGAGGATAATTGCTATCCCACCCCGAGGGTATGATGCCATGAGGCATATTCCATGGTGGATTCCGTGAGGTTTTGCGGTGGATTCCATAAAATTATATTTATTTGCCGGGGCTCGTACATAGGGTGGATTCCTTGTGCGAAAAGTCAATGGGGATGCCTATCCTTTTCGGGTGTCCCGTTAATTTATTGTGCAAGTGGGTGATTCCGCAAAATATATATTTAAATTAATGGACGTTTATGAGTTTAGAGTGTGCACTCGTATTAAATTAAGGTTAGGACAAAGTTTCAACCTATTTATTTATTTTGTAGCTGAAGACTGCTAGGTATTCACTTTTGTCGATTTAATTTTATTATTTTCTAACAATTGTGAATGCTTCAATTGATGTGTAGAGCAGGTGGCGATGGTGCTGGGAAGTACTGGGCGATAGCGTGTATTCAAGTTATTTAGAAGAAATTATCATTTTTTATGGGTGCGTGTCTTAGGCATAGCGCTAATATTTATTTTGACGTGCTTATTTATTAAAGCGCTTGATATATATTTATTATTTTGTATACCCATGGGCACATGATTTAAATATTCATTATTGGACATTGTATTTGGGCACAGCCCGACTCTTGGGGCACCCAACCGCTTTATTCTTTATTTGGACAAAAGCAAACACAAAAGCTAAAGCATGCTAATTGTAAATTTGGGCTATTTTTGAGCATGGAGATAAATAATATATTAAATACATGCTTTGTGGGAGATTGTACCCAATTGGTCTTCTTGCTTCATGTCATGCAAGTCTACTCTCTTGGTTTTTGAGCAAAAAGTAGAGTTATTTGTTCTTGGGGACCTTCCGGCGCTCGCTACGTATGCATACGACATCCAATTTGCGCACCAAGAAGCAAGGAAATGGAAAGCCAAAATCAGCTTCTTCATTCCCATGGAAAATTTTAAAGTCATCTTAGGTCTGGAGCTCTATGACAAGTATGTCATTGCAATGTTTGGGAAGGGAGTTAATGAGATGATGCTGGACATGCAAGGAGAAGGTTTCTAGAGTACCATGTGAGAGAATGCAACTACCAGGGAGAACATTACTGAAAGTGCAAATGAAGGAGAACAAGCTTGGAGTCTCATGTCAAACGGTAAAATCAGGAACTAACCAACCAGGAGCACCAACCCAAGCACCGCCTTGACATATTACCCATACTAGGCCTCACATCATGACCTGCAATGCCAAACAAGTGGAGAATTCAATAAAGTAGGGGGGCATTGTATATTTATGCATGATTCGGCCCATTGAGTAGGAGGTCACCAAGAAGCCCAAACTCCAAATTGGTAATACAGAAGTGGCAAATATACTTGAGGAGTTTAAGAATGCGATGCCAATAGAACTATTCAATGGCCTACCACCCAAAAGAGGCATGGACCACAAGATCAAGCTCATCCCAGGGGGCGTCCCACCGGTCAGAGTCCCTTATCGTATGAATCACACTAAACTCATAGAGTTGGAAAAATCATTACATGAATTGGAAGAGCAAGGTTTCATCTAACCGAGCAAATCCCCCTTCAGTGCCCATGAAAAAGGATGGGGGACTTTGACTATGTGTAGAATATAGGGCCCTTAATAAGATCACTGTAAAGAACAAGTATCCCATGCCTCTAGTTGAAGACCTCTCATACAAGCTACATGGAGCCAAATACTTCAAATGTATAGACCTTAGGTCAAGGTACCATTACATTCGCATAGCAAAAGAAGATATTCCCAAAATAGCTTTTCGTACTTGATATGGCAACTTTGAATGGCTACTCTTAGGTTTTGGATTTAGTATTAGACTGGGCACCTTTCAAGGCCTAATGGATAGTCTTCTGGCCCGAAATAGATGTCTTCATCATTATCTACATCGATTATCTCCTAGTGTATAGTAAAATTCTACAGGACCACAAGAGTTCTTACACCTATTTTTTGAGAAGCTGAGGTAACACAAACTATATGCCAAGCTTGAAAAATGCGAGTTTGCTGTGAAGGAATTTGAGTTCCTAGTGTTCATTATAGGCGAGGATAGCATCAAAGTAGACCCCAAGAAAGTAGAAGCCGTAAAGAATTGGCATGCGTTAAAGACCATGAGGGAAGTGTCAGAGTTCCTAGGCTTAACGATGTTTTGTAGAAGATTCATCAAGGATTATAGCCTTGTTACCACACCACTATCCCACCTCACCAAAGGAGAGCACAATTTTGCATGGGGAAGCAAGTAGCATGCCACTTTTGAGCTGATGAAGAGTTTTTTGAGTCAAGCACCTATCCTCAAAGTACAAAACTTCAAAATCCCTTTGATATCTCCACAGATGCATCAAATTATGGCATTGTCAAGGGTGTTGGTGCATGATGGTCGCCCCATAGCTTATGAATCCAAGAAGTTCACAGATGTCGAAACCACATGGAGCACTCATGAGAAGGAGATGTTAGTAGTAAATCACTACCTTAGAAAATGGAAGCACTACATCCAAGACAAACACACAAAATTCTTCACAGACAACATATCCCTCAAATACTTCTAGTCCCAACCGCCAAACAAGCCCGATGGCTTGACTTTCTAGTAGAATTTGACTTGGAGATCAAACACAAGCCAAGATCCACCAACAAGATAGCAGATGCTCTAAGTCGCAAAAGCCATCGGTGTGATCAATAGCAACTTCCTCGAGTTAGTGAAGGAGGCTTCGAAACATTACCAAGACATGCACAAGATTATAGAAGAGGTGAAAGCTTATAAGACACCACATTTCATGTATACCTTAGGAGGAGGGAATTCTGTTTGCAGGGAAGAGATTGTATATTCCCAATAGCGTGGAATTGAAGAAGGCCATTTTACATGAAGTGCATAATGGAAAATTACGTGGGCATAAGGGACAAAGCAAGACAATTGAAGCACTCAAAAAGTAGTTCTTTTGGCCAAACATGAAGGAAGAAGTCATAGACTACATCAAGACATGTCCTACTTGCCAACTTGTGAAGGCACCATGCTCGAAGCCAGCAACATTACTTCAACCAATGCCAATACCAAGCTAACCATGGGATGTAATTAGCATGGATTTCATTGTGAAGCTGCCTGAATCCCATGGTTACACCATCATTTTTGCAGTGGTGAATCACCTCTTCTTCATGCATGTTTTCAAGTTGCATGGCATACCCTTAGCCATAGTGTCAGATAGAGATGGAAGATTCATGAGTGATATGTGAAAGAAACTCTTTAAGACTCTGGAAACATAGTTGAGATTCTCATCCTCCTTCCACCCTAAGACAGATGGGAAAACATAGAGAGTCAACCAAAGCATTGAAGACTATCTCAGAAGCTATGCCCGAGTGGACCAAAAAGACTAGACATTGTACCTCAATGTGCTCGAGTTTTCACTACAACAACTCAATCCACTCCACCACATCCTACACAACCTTTGAGTTAGCTACAGAAAAAGAAGTCATCACACCCCTTGCCTTAGCCTTGAGAGCTTCCAAAGCTAAAAATCAGGGCGTGGAAGAATTCTTGAAGAAATGGAGAGACCACAATGCCACAGCCAAGCAGAGTCTAGAATAGAGCAAAATCACCATGACAGAACAGGCCAACAAGAAGAGGAAGGTTGTACTCTTTACCAAGGGAGACATGGTCCTTGTCAACTCCAAGCATATGTCTCTCCCAAAGAATATGATTCCCAAATTCAATCACCACTACTATGGCCCTTACCACATCACTCAAATTCTAAACGAAGTCACATACAAGCTCGACCAGCCAGAATGTATTTGTGTCCATAATGCATTTCATGCCTAACTTCTGCACTAGTTCTATCTCAGCAACCAATCGGGGCAGCACGTGCCACTACTCCACTCCAATGGCCCCTTCAAAGTAGAAGCATTCCTTCAATGCCGACAACACAAAGGGTACCGCGAGTACTTGACCAAGTGGAAAGGACACCCTCTCAAAGAAGCCCCTTGGATTTGGAAAGCAGAGGTGTCCAAATGTGGCAACGACGCCTTCACCACCTGGCTCAAAGGAGAATCCCACCAATTATTCCAATGCCCCTTGCGTCACCCACAAAACTTATCATAGGCCTAGTAATGTCTCCACTCCTCAAATGTAATTGAGTCAAGGGTGGATCTGCATGGTAGCCAGAATAAACCAAAGCACCCAAATAGTCTAGATGGGCAGACACTGACTAGCTTGATAGAAAAAGTTGTGTTAAGACCCCCAATTCCTAGTGCGGTAGATCGCACTAACTAGTCTGATAGTAAAAGCTACGTTAAGACCTCGCTAATGTGTCAAGTCCTAGACTAGCAGACACTGGCCATCTTGTTAGAAGAAGTTGTGTTAAGACCCTAGATGAGTCAAATAAACTCTACCCTTAGATTACTGAGGATAGCAATCCAGTAAGCACGGATGAGTGTAAGGGTTTTGTAGCTATACCATGGTGTTGCTACCAGAAACACCTATATAGGGATTAGTAGTGACTATGAGCCCTGCTTAGTTTCCACTCTACGTGGATTCCCTATACCCAATGGTGAACCCTCATATGTGTAGCATCATGAGGGTGTAATCATGGGATGTGCCTATGTTGTATTGTTTCCTTCATTGAATAATACAATAGTATACCTTGCTGTGACATATTGTGTTACCTTTCTATGTTGTGTTGTTGGGTGAGTGAATGAGTGCAGGTGCATCACAGGGGGGAATTAATGGGGGGGAAATTAAGGTTTGGGGGAGATTGATGGGGGAAATTAAGATTGGGGGCAGGGTGGGCAGGGTGTGGCAAGGCGGTAGTTGGGGTGTTGGCAAAGGGTAGCTAGGGTGTTGGCAAGGGTGTTGGTGGGCAAAGGAAAATGGGAGGTAGGGAAGCAGGCGCATGGAGGAGGGGAGGGCCCTGAAGTGGAGGGGGGTGAAGGGAAGTCGAGGCAAAGTGGAGAGGGAGGAAGGAGTCCACAGCGATGTAGGCAAGGGAGAGAAAGGCAACAAAGAGTGGCATCCTGAGGGAGGAGGCAAAGGCATCAAGGTTTGGGGGAAGGGGAAGGGAGAGAAGGGTAGGGAGAGAGGGAGGAGGGAGGAGGGAGGGGGAGGGGGGAGGAAAACACGCAAGAGAGAGAGAGAGAGAGAGAGAGAGAGAGAGAGAGAGAGAGAGAGAGAGAGAGAGGAGGAGGAGGAGGAGGAGGAGGAGGAGGAGGAGGAGGGGAGGGACGTGGAGATGGTTAGGGGGGAATCTGTTTTTTAAAAAAGGGTTTTTTTATATATAAAAATTAAAGCATGCCCCTTGTCATCCTGCCCAAACGAACACATGGACAGGGGGTAAAAAAATTTGCGCTAACGAGAAGGGCCGAGGCAAGTGAGAACCCGAGTGACTAAATGCAACACAACAAAAACCGCACACTTGTTGGGAGGCAAAAACCGGCCATATACGCAACATGCGAGGAGCAAAAAATCAAAAAGTGGAAATGATAATTAATTTGAAGGGATTCAGACATCACAAATGAAGACACCATAAAAATCAAAACTAGATAGAGTGATGAGAGGAATAGCATGGACAACATATTCGATGTGTTTGACAGCAAAGAGGGGGGTTCACGTGGAAAAAGATAAAAAATCAACCACTAAAAATAACAAGAAAACTAATATTAAAAAATCTATTAGTCAGAACAAAATGCAAAAAAAAAAAAATATTTGTAATGAGAAAGCGGACAAGCATGTCAGATCACAACCTAGTTTTGATGAGAATAGAGCCCGTTTGCATGGAAAAAAAACCCAAAATGTAGTAAAAATTTAATAACAAAAAATCAAAAAGTTGAAATGGAAAGTAGCAACAAGAAAAAATATTTTGAGTGACAAGTTGGAGAGGCTTATTCAGTTGAAACATAGTTTCGATGGCAAATGGGGTGGTTCACATGGAAAAAAACGATTAAAACATACTCGAAAAACCAAACAAAAATTAATTCCAAACAATTCATAAGTTGGAACAAGGGGCAACAAAATAAAAAGATATCAAAGAACTAGTGAGCAAGAGGGTTGTCAAGTCAGAACATGATTCGGGTGGAAGAAAAGCACGTTCTCATGGAAAAATGGATAAAAAAGCGTAAGAAAACACAATTAAAAATTAATAACAAAAAAGCAGATGGACAAAAAAAGGGTGATAAAAAGTAAAAGATATCCATGAAAAAAATAGCTCGAGGCTATCCAAACAAAATGCCATTTTGATAAGAAAAGAGGTGTTCACATGGAAAAAAAATCATGTAAAAATAAACTCCCAAACACACAAAAATAAACAACAACCAATCTGTGCATTAGAAAGGGGGACTATAAAAAGGAAAAGTGTTTGAGAAAAGGAAAGGATTAGGGCTATCACATCAAATTGTAGTTTTGGTGCCAAAAGGATACATTTGCATGGAAACACATTCGATTCACGTAAAATTCTTCAAAAATTAATAACTCATGATCTGTGGCTCCAAAATGAGGGCTGTAAAGGGAAAAGTAGCCAATTCAAAGGGACAAACAGGGTTGTATGATCAGATTGCAATTGCGATGAACATAGGGTGCATTCACATGGAGGAGCAGCAAAATGAGAAAACAACCAACATGGTTAGAGATGACCGCAAAAATGGGGTAAAATAAGGTGGGTGGGTAAGGAAGGGACCTCAGCAGGGTAGAAGAAAGACAAGGTATCATGTAAGGATGGATTAACACGATGTTCACAAATGTATGCAACCAAGATGTGTAGGGATATGTCCCCACAGTTAAGACGTGAATAGATTAGGTTGACTAATCAAAAGGGACCTAACACTTGACTAGGACCCATATCCATACATCCCCACACTTAAAACATGATATGCACATAAATAAATGCAAGAGTAGGGGTTAGAAATACTTGGCCCATTCAATTGATTTGACGAAGATCGTCATTGACATGCACTGGGAAGTAGTGGAAGTCATCCACAAGAGATACCAAGGCTCACCATAGTATGTTTTGGACATGGTAGGGACCATGTGGTAGCATCCAGGGAGGTAGCATTATCGATGAAGATTCGGTAAGCTGTCGATGGTGAAGTATTCATTACTCAATCTCAATAGTCACTCATGTTAGAATGATAGATCAGATGTTCGCCCCATAACTCACATCACTCAAGGAGAAGGATTGAAACCCATATCTCCACCTTGTTTAGAAATCAACAAGAGAGATGATTCAGAAGGAGTATGCCAGCGTACACAATTGATGGTGCATTAGTGCATCCCAACCCATATTGCATAGGTGTAAGAAGGAAGGCTAGGGAGCCTTAATGCACAGTGTACTAAATAGAGTGATGTGTGTAGTGATGGTGGAGTCTCATCCCGCATGTGTGCACTAGGAAATGGAAACATACTTCATAGCAATTGTCATAATGTCCCTCGATCCTCACCTCTCAATTGATGAAAGGGAAATCAATCATGCTCAGTCCCCTATCTATCTCACTATATTGATAGATATAAGAGGATAACCTAATTTCAGACACCTATTGATATAATCCTCATTGTCACTTGTGCGAAGCTTGTATGTCTTATGCACAATTGATGGTGCAGTAGTGCATTCTACCCTATGTGTTGACATACGTGCAAGAAGGAAGGCCAAGGATCCTTATAGTTCCATGCATAGGAACAAATTGTGCTTTGTGTATTGAGAGGCCCAACCTATGCATGCAACCCTCCATTCACACATCTCACCTCTCTGTTGGATTTACAGGTCAAAGACTAGTCACTCACCCCACCCTCTATCTCACACTCATCTGATAAATACAAAGGGCAACCCATACTCACATCCCCATCTGGTTAGGATGAAAGCTCACATCACTCAAAGGATTGTCGATAAAGGTTGGTTTTGTATGGTTGATGAAGATCTGGACTTTCAATTTGCATGTAAGAGATTTCATATTGTAGGTGTCAGATTCACTAATGGAGTTACAGGATACAGTGCACCAAGGGAGGTAGCTTCAAAACTGCATCCTAGAAAGTTTGACTAATGATTCAGTTGGTTTGGACTGTGGGGTGTTGCCACATTTTCCACAGCTAGCTTTCCATCCATAAGGTGTTTGCCACCTTTTCTTGGAACAAGGCCTGTTATGACATGGAATTTCTTCCTTGTATCCCATAACAATTTTAATTGGCTTTTTTTTCTTTTTTCTTTTTTCTTTTTTTCCTACTCTCGAGGGTGTTTTCACATTTTCTCGAAGAATAGATCAGCATGACATGGACCGAAGTCCTTTTCTCTCATGATTGATATATATTTATGTTTTTTTTTTTTCAAAGAGGAGAATGGAAGGAACAGTATGTAGCAGAATCATCCTCACCATCTCTATTGAATCAAGCAAGAAGGGAACAAAGGAAGGGTGGAAGGTTACTATGAGGGGCTAAAAGAACAAGGCCACCTCATCAAAATAAGCAAGAGAGCTATCAGGGGCAATAGGCAAAGTCTTACCAATTGATGTGCAAGGAATGAAGAGGCTATCAGTAGTGATTGTCAAGATCCCTAGGGAGGATAATACTACTTTAGGTGATAATCATTAATTAGAAAAGGATCATTAGAGGTGTCCATGGGCATGTATCTGAACAGATCCGTTAGGGTTGCAAGTACTTTATAGGGGCCCATCCAACGTTGTTGGAGCTTTACTGGGAACTTACCAAATCTCAAGTCATATGTTAGGACTAAGTCACCTTCCTTAAACTCCTTATGCTTGATGAAGCTGTCATGATAGACCTTTCATCACACATGTGTGGCTTCCATACACTATATGGCCATCTAGCGAGACTCATCCAAACATTCCAAGTGTAAGAGATGGCACTGTAGAGACTCATCATCGCCTAGGCATTCTTTGATAGCCACCCTCAAATAGAATAGCTCTAACTTGGTAGGGAATACCGCTTTTGTACCATATATCAATTGGAAGTATGGTTGTCCTATAGTAGCCTTATGGGAGGTTCTGTATGCCTAGAGGGCCTCTATAAGTTGATCGTCCTAATCATAACAATGTGCAACAATCGTCCTTGTCATAATCAAATAGAGGATGCAATTAGTAACTTCGACTTGGTCGTTGGCTCTGGGGTAGTAAGGCATGGACTTGTAATAGAGCAGATCTTGTACAGCTCTATCAATTCTTCCATAGTCTTGTTAAGAAAGTAAGTACCCCTGTCACTTACTATCTCTAAAGAAATGCCAAAATGGGTAATGATATTCTCATACAGGAATAGGGCTATGATGTTGCCATCATATTGTTTGAGAGCTTTGCCTTCACATCACTTCATCACATAGTTTGTACATATCAAAATGTATTTATTCTACTTTCTTTTGGTTGGCGGGTCGATCATCCCCATGAAGTCAATTCCCTACTTCTCAAATGGCTTCAGGGGAAGGATAGTTGTAATGTCATAGCACTAGTTTTTGTAGGCTTTCCAATCCATTAACAAGTATCACAACATTTGCAGTAGTCATAGGCATCCTTGTGGAGGGTCGGCCACTAGTATCTTGAAAGCAAGGCTTTTTGGCTATCGCTTCTCTTGCAAAGTATCCTCCACATGACTTGTCATTGTATGCTTTTAGAACTATCTCGATCTCATCTCCTGCCCCACATCTTTGAAGCATTTCGTCTTTGTCTTTCTTGTATAGAGTGCCACCTAATAGGGTGTAAGGAGCTGATTCCAACATAAGCTTCTTCTTCTTATGGTTGGAGATACCAAGAGGATACTCTTGAGTAGCCAAGAGGTTGGTTATGTTTGCATACCATGGGGTGACATTTTTAACCAGAAAAAGGGAGGCATTAGGGAGTCTGGTTCATCCTACTCCTCTTCCTTGCTCTTTGAGGGATTCGTGACAAATGATTGACCAGGACATGGGAGGGACCAGGCTTAGTAACCACTTCAAAGTACAACTCCTAGAACAAAAGGAGCCTGGTCCACATAGAATTTGAAGTGCATTGCAGGTAGTATCGGAACTTCTCAAGGTAAACACCATTGCTAGGTATTCGAGCTCCTTCACACTGTGTAGTTTCTTTCTCAATCAATTACTTTTCAATTTGCAT
The DNA here is from genome assembly GCF_053477565.2 of Lygodium microphyllum. Taxonomy (NCBI): domain Eukaryota; kingdom Viridiplantae; phylum Streptophyta; class Polypodiopsida; order Schizaeales; family Lygodiaceae; genus Lygodium; species Lygodium microphyllum. The sequence continues at coordinate 40,753,457 of NC_141160.1, read as the reverse complement.
AGTAGATAGGTTGATCTAACTTCAAGGATCCTTTTTAATATAGGAGTGCTCCTAACCCTTTGACAGATGCATCACTGAGCACATGGAATTTCTTTGTCCAATCAGGAGGTTGTAAGATGGACACTTCAATCAGACATTGCTTCACAATTTTGAACGTTTCGTCACAATCAGCAATCCATGTTATCAACTTTACATCTTTTCTTAGGAGCTTATGTAAGGGGGCTGCCTTTGTTGCAAAGTGTGCAATGAACCTTCTGTAATACCCCACATGGCCAAGGAATCCCCTCAACTATTTGAGCTTGGTTGGCATTGTTAGAGTTGTAATATTCTCAATCTTGGCAAGGTCTATTGCAATCCCTTACGCAGAAACAATGTAGCCCAAAAGAACTCTTGAAGAGACTCCAAAGATGCATTTGTTGGGTTTGAGAGAGATCCCATACTCTTGACATCTATCAAAGCACTACTACAAGTGTCCCCAATTCTCATGAATTAGGTATAGATACAAAAGTCATCCATATATACCTCAATGAAGTCATGCATATGATTTTGGAATGCGGCCATCATTACTCAAGGTAGCAGGATCGTTATAGAGCCCAAATGGCATTACTTTGTAGGCATAGGTTCCGCATTCTGTTATGAAGGTGGTTTTGAGTTAATCTTCTTCTGCGATCTGGAAACAATCAATTATCATATAAATCACACAAAAATCACCTAAAAATCCAACAAAAAATAGCCAAAAACACAATCATATCAACCCTCAACAAGAAGAAAGTTCACTACTAATGTAGTGTCCTATTCAAGACAACATAAACTCTTCATAGATCAATCCCAAGAACCCTTCTACAAGTCCTTTGCCACAAACTTTGATGGCTTCTTGCTATGCCCTAACTTGAGAGCTTTCTCTAATCTAGAAGATGTTTGTCTCTCTTTCCCGTTTCTTTCCATATTGGATTATCTTGATGGCACTAAAAATCTATCTTGTTTGTGTCTTGTTGTCTCCTCTCATTTCCTAAACAGCACATTCCTTTTCTCCTCAAAATAACCCAAAAACTTGTGTTTAAAGTCCCCTCTTTTCCCCAATACAAGGTCTCATGTATATCTTCCCATAGAATTAAGTTATCACTTGATATGTGATTTTCTCTCCCAATTATGTATAACACTTTTCATTGCATTGACTTACTCTTGGCACCCTTGGTCATAACCATTCACAACCTTTATAAAGTACATGGCCATTGACTAGACAAGTATAACAAATCCTTTGTTACTTATGTGAACTTCGTCTTATACTTGGCAAGTCTCCCAAATGTTCTACCATATATTCTTCAAGATATAATCAATTCTCATTTTTATACCGAACACTAGTCATGATACATGGATGAAATCATAGTATATTTATGTAACATCTAAGTTTTTAACGCATGCACATACATGCATACACATGTACACATATGAGATATAAAAGATAAAATATGGGGAACTCCAAAAAAAAAAAGAAAGGAGGCAAGAGAAAAATGATTAGAGTGAGAGAGAGGACACATACACACACTTAAGAGACCACACAAACAACACACATATTAAATACACGTACACACATGTATGTATGTGCATGTGTGTGCACATATGCTTTTTCTTTTTTCCCTTGTCTTACTACTTCTTTTGCTCTCTATATACACACACACACACACACACACACACACACACACACACACACACACACACACACACACACACACACACACACACACACACACACACACACACACACACACACACACACACACACACACACACACACACACACACACACACACACACACACACACACACACACACACACACACACACACACACACACACACACACACACACACACACACACACACACACACACACACACACACACACACACATGTAGAGAGAGATAATAAGAAGAAGAAAAGAGGAGGGACAAAAAAGTGAAAAAGAAAGGAGTGACAAGTTAGAGAAAAAAGAGAGGGGAGAGAAAGCTCATGAGACCAAATAAATCCATATATGCATATAGGCCACATATACACATATATATACAGTTGCTTTCTTTATCTCAAGCACCCACGAACCTTATTGCCACATGAAACATGCATTAAGACACAAAGTCCCTAAACTGTTATTAATACTAGTCCTTTCAACCTTGAGGCAAAGTACCAAAAGGACACCAACATGAAACACCAAGAGAATCTAGGCACAATGCATATAGTATTTCTCATTCAAAGCTACAAAAAAAAGGAAGGGGAGTCGTGTTATTTGAAAGAGCCAAAGGAAAAAGAAAGTAAAGCTTTAAAAAATCAAATACCAAGCCTAAAATCAACCTAGCTAACAAAATCGACAAAAAAGTGATGTAGCAATGGGGTGATGCCATGGAGAACATGATAGTCTATGATAAAGGAAACCTTGATATATATTATTTAATCCCTTCCCTACCAATGTATTAAGGAGATAGCATGGTTGTAGAGGCGGCCAACAAAGTTGTCATCCAAACTAGTTGGTCGAGACAACCAATATTAGAGCTAGCATTTGTTGTTGGAGGACCAAGGTGGCCTTGTTGAGGATACCAAGGCTGCCATTGTGTGACATTAAAGGTGGCAACAGTTGGTGGCCTTGTTGTTACTGATGGAAGTAGCCTAAGGATATAGGTTGCCCCTTTCTTTGTTTTTTGCAATCCAATAAGTGGGATTTTAGGAGATGGCCAACATGATCAAATACATCATGAAGAGATGGTGATTATTTTTAGTGTTCAACTTGATTGTTCAAAGGGGGTCTTTGTTTTAATGAGAGTTGATGATGTGATTATGCAAAGTAAGTTCTCAATATATTTTTAGTTATTTTGATCTCGTATTGTATCCCAACCATGACCTTTAATAAAGACTTGTTGAGAAAACTCAAATTATTTTTGTTCTGAAGGGATGATATGATTGGATACATGTTACTATGCTAGGTTAGCATTAATGTTAAAGGCAAATGATTGCTATTGTTGCAATGTTTTTGGTCATTTGAGGTCATTTCAAGCCTCGTTTTAGCTTTGCAGGGTTGTAAATAGTAGTTTCAGGATAAACTATATTTCAATTGTGTCGAGCATTCTCTAGTGCACATGTTATAGATTTCAAATCTGTAAGTTCTAAGGTGTTTGTCAAGAAGAAAATACAAGGCTTATCTACAAACAAGTTGCAATTTATTATTGTACTACTAAGGAGTCAGTAAAAAATAACGCCCAATTTATTATTGTGCGCATTTTGTGAAGAATTGCAAAAGTTTTACTTGTTGTTTAGTACTCAATTGTTTCATGATGGTTGAGAACAGTAAAAATCCAATTATTAAGAAGCTAGACAATAATAACTATCCATCATGGAAGTTCCATGTGATGAATTTCCTTATTGAAAAATGTCTCTTTGAGTCTATTTCAAGTTTTAAAAAAGGAACCAGAGCTAGGTGATCTTGCAACAATTGCAGAAGAATCAAGGGCATGGAAAGAATGGAATGCAAAAGTTAAAAAGATAATGTATTAGCATTTTGCAATCATTGATAGCACCATGCTAGGGTATATCAAAATGCAAAAGTTTGCATGCAACTTGGACAACCTTTGAGAATATGTTTTCAGTAGATACAAAGGCATGAAAGACTCAACTCAAGCAAGAGTTGAATACTTTGAAGAAAGAAATATGTTTGTGAATGAGTGTGTTTTGAAGGTGAGAAGCATTGTAGATACCCTAGTAGTTATTGATGCAATGCCTTATGATGATAATTTGGTTATGTTTACTTTGAGTAGTCCTAATCATGAGAAGGCCTACAAATTCCTTATTACTTTTGTGATTATATGGAAGCCATTTTCATATTTTGATAAGTTAGTCTCTCTCATGATCACTGAAGATATCAACATGTAAGGTAAATCATTTGAAAGAAGTGGTGAATAGGTCCTAGCTTTTTACTCAAGTTCAAGAAGGAGATATGTTAGATCCTCTTCAAGCGGTCATGGTATGGGACATCTTGGTGGTAACCAGCTAAATAGATTAAATGAATAGTTTGGTGGCATGTAGATTTCAAGAGGCCACGGTAATTCTAGAGACAAAGGGAGCTCTAGACAAAAAGGTGGATGGTAGAATAGAGATTCTAGTTATTCTATAATTGTTTGCCATTACTGTGAAAGAACGTGTCATTGTAGTCCATTGTTTTGATAAGAAGAGTAATATTCATAGTGGTAAGTTACAATAGGGAAATTATGAATCATCTTTAAGAGAGAATTATGACAAAAATGAGCATTGTTTATCATACAACATATGATGAATTCTATTATAGAAAAGGAAGCATGTGATGACACATGACATGTCATAATACCAACCATGTTGAATGGTTTGGAGAGACATAAGACTTGAAACATCCATGTTATGTAGAGACAAGTGATGATTCATGTCATCCAATTTCATATGTTGGAAATGTTCTATTATCCTTGCATGATGAATAGATAAAGTCTTTGTTGGATGTTTTACATATGCCATCCATCACAAAGGAATTCAGTATTTGTTGGTCAAATGATAGAAGTAAGGGCTATAGGTTAGATCTAATGCAAAGAAAATGTTTATTAAAGATTTCAAAAGTACAAGTTGGTTACAAAAGGAAGCAAAGTTATCAATATATTTACTTTAAATGTTGGAATTCCTACTATAAATGTTGCGATGTATGCAAATGGCAAAGATGTGGTTGTAGACATTGAAATATAGCACAAACGTATTGGACATGCAAATTTGCAAAGGTTGAAATCAATACATACAGTTTGTAAAGCATGTTAGTTTAGGAAGCAAGCAAGGCAACTGTTCTCACGTGATAAAGATGTAAGCAATAATATACTTGATATTGTTTATACAGATGTTTGGGGGCCTACCTAGAATATATCTCTTGGTGGTAGTAAATATTTTGTTACATTCATTGGTGATTACTCTAGGAAACTCTAGGTATATTTTATGAAGGAAAAGAGTGAAGTGTTTGAGCACTTCAAAACTTTCAAGGCTATTGTTAAAATAGAAACAAGCTTGAAAGTTATGTGCTTGAGATCAAATTCAAGAGGAGAGATCTCGTGGGATAAAGCACTAGTCTACATGTAGGTATATCCCACAACAAAATGGGGTGGCAAAAAGAAAAAATGGACATATTGTATAAGTTGAATAGCCATTGATGATGGCTAAGAAAAATATATCCAAGAATTTTTGGATTGAGGCTATTCATAATATTGTCTACATTATGAACAAGTCTTCAATAACTATAGTTTGTGGTATGACTCCTAAAGAATGTCTTACAAAAAGAAACCTAATGTATCATACTTGAAATTGTTTGGTTGTATTTCATATATTCATGTATCTAATGAGTTAAGGAAAAAATTGGACCCAAAGGCTTAAAAATGTATTTTCATTGGATATTCTACTGATGAGCAGAAAGGGTATCATTGTTATAAAGCTATTAGTGGTAAGTTTTAGATGACCAGGAATGTTATTCTATATGAGATGAGCAATTGATATACATCTAGTGGAGATGCATTGGATGATGTCGATAATCATGATAGTCATGTACAGATAGAAAAGCAAGAATCACAAACTCTTACTGGACTAGAGATATCATCTAGTAGTATATCTATAGTTAGTCCTTGGTCTGAGAGACTAAGGAGTAGTCCCACAACTTCAAGTGCATCTACTAGTATAGTAGGTAATGACAAAGAGAAAGAAAAAGTGTCAGTAGTAATAATACATCTACTAATTATGTGGTTCTTGATGGACACTCTAGTGGTTCAGAGAGTTTGGATGATGATCTTGGTATTCCTTCAATCTCATCAAGACACAAAGTGTAAAGAGAGCACATGGTACATGGTAATGTAAAGGCTCCATTGAGTGATCCAGTGATACGTAAATCTAGCAGGGTGAGACACCCTATTAGAAGGTTTGGTTTTGAGGTTTATGCAACTCACCACATTATGCTTATATAGTAGAGGTAATTGAGGATGTTGAGCCTATTTGTTTTGAGGAGGTTGTGTGTCACATTCATTGGAATGCAGATATTGAGCCCACTTGTTTTTAGAAAGTTGTGTGTTACGTTTATTGGAGTGCAGCAATGGATGAGCATATGGCTACCCAATAGCACTTTGAATCTAATGCCATTATCCAAGGGTATAAAAGCTATTGGTTGTAATAGGGTCTATGAAATAAAGCATAATGGAAATAGCATTATTAGCAAATATAAGGCTAGGTTGGTTGTAAAAGGCTATGCATACACATATGGCATAAATTATGAAGAGACATTTAGTCCAGCTACTAGGATGGCAACTATCAAATGTGTAATTACTTTGACAACAACCAAAGGTTGGAGTTTAAAACAAATGGTGTGAAGAACGTCTTCTTGCATGATGATTTTCAAGAAGAGGTATATATGGAGCAACTAGTAGGTTATGGGGATTTAAATCATTCCACATATGTGTGTAGGTTACAAAAGGTTCTCTACGGGATGAAACAATGACCTATAGCATGGTCTAACAATATTGGAGAGTATCTTGTCAACATCGGCTTTTAAGTCTTATATGTAGATCACTCACTTTATGTGAGAAAGGGTGACATAGGTTTGGTCATCATAGTCATTTATGTGGATGACTTGATTATTACAAGTGATAGTGACAATGGGATTGCTAATGTCAAGGGTCTTTTGAAGCAAAAGTTTGATATGAAGGATTTCGTTGAGCTAAGGTACTTCCTTGTTATTGAGGTGATCAAATGTGGTGATGATCTATAGCTGTTCTAAGGACATTATTGCTTGGATGTGTTATTCAAGTATAGTATGACAACGTGTAATCCTCTTTTAATGCCATTAGAGAAAAATGTAAAGTTGAGTGCTAATTTTGGGGATGAGATGAAAGACCCTACTATATTCAAGAGGATAGTAGGGAGTTTGATCTATATGACTATTACAAGACCGGGACTTGAGCTATATTGTTGGAATTGTAAGTCAGTTTATGCAAGTACTTAGGAAGTCTCATTTGGATGCAACAGATGTATATTGAGATATGTGAAGTCCACCGTGCAATATGGAATTTTTTATGAGGTAGATAACAATGTATATGTGTTTGGGTACACATATGCAGATTTGGCTTGTAACAAGTTTGATAGAAGATCTACCATTAGATTCATGTTTTCCCTTGGTAGTACAACAATTACTTTTGGGTGATTCGAATGTGTAGGGTGACGATCAAGTCGTCATTCACTGTGACAATATGAGTAGTATATAGCTAGCTAGGAACCCGATATTTCATGCTAGGATGCTAGGATAAAACACATTGAGGTGCATTACCATTTTATGAGATAGAAGGTACTTACAGGAGAGATTAACTTGGTATATGTCAACACACATGATCAAATAGATAACATTTTCACAAAGGCATTGGATGCAAATAAGCTTTTAAAATTCCAAAGCTTACTTGGAGTTGTAGAGATGTAGTTGAGTGTAAGGGGGAGTGTTGAGATGGCAAGCTCAACACATGTGGACATTGACAATGGTGGACCACGTGGTTAGATGGGTCTACACATCTATAATTAGCACATCAACGGCCATTATAATCCTCACATGGCCACTGACTTATTATATTTTTTTGTTACACCTACCTACAACTAGCATAGTTATAGCACCTATCGATTCGTATAGTTAATTATGCACTTTTGACTTAGTATGCAACTTTTTCTTATATTGCATATTATTTATATTTAGCGTACATTCTATCGTGGGTGAAAGAAAAAAGAAAAAGCTAACAAGAAAAAATTTTGGCCTACATCTCTCTTCTTGCATTCTTGAGCGAGCTTCCTCCTATGTGTATTGTGTGTGCATCGGCACAGTAGCTCAAATAGGTCTCCCCACCACGTGATTCATGATAGATAGATGGTATAATACACTACATTGAGTAGAGGTAAATGATACTGGTGGTGCTATCAACATCCTTCTTAGTGGGAAAAACAAAAGGCACCAAGTTGTAAGCATAGTTTTATGGAGGCCCCATGGCCTTTGGAGAAAAATCAAAGGAGAAAGCTAATAGGAAAAAACCAAAAGCGGAAGTAGGGTGGTATTGATGGCACTAGCCTTAGGAGGATAAGTAAGAGAGGGATGTTGCAAGTCTAGGTGGCTTAACTAAGAGGATAAATTGCTACTCATGGAGGCAAAGAAGATAGTGGTGGGGAACTGTATGAAGCTAGAAGCTAAGTTAGTAGAGGTGTTGTGTTGGAAGACAAGTCATCATGGAATTGGTGAAGACAAAGGTTAAGCATGCTCACATTGAAGGCCCAATAACTGCAAGAATTCTTGTAGAGATATAGAGGTGGCTTGTGGAGTTAATCCTTGTGGAGTGAAAGTGTCTTGGAGTTTAGATCTCTCATGGAAGGAAATCTAAGGGTTTCTACTTACTCATTGTGTAAAGGACTATCATGCTAATGCTTTTAATGTGAAACCCTTGGGTTGCTTGATTTTCTTTAACAATGATTATGAATATGAAGGTGCTATTATTTCAAATGTGGAGAGCTACTTTGTGTTCATTCTGCCCAAAGAGAAGGCTTTTCCAAAGAGTTATTTTATTGAAGTTATAAACATCAAGTTCATTGAAGAGTAAGCTACAACATGGACATGCCCTTATACACCATGGTCCACTAATCATGGTCACAAAAGCATGAGATATTGTGCTTTGCTTTGAATTGCGAGAGACTACATATGTATACATATATTTGTGTATATTTAAATATATGGGCATTGGTATTATTGTTCTTTTGGTTAGAGATGTGTGGTAGTTTCATTGGTATTATTGTTCTTTTGGTTAGAGATGTGTGGTAGTTTCTAATATGTTGGAGTTTATGTTTCATACCTACATCAAGGGTGGTGCTCTATCTTTCTTTTTTTCAAAATCATAGGGGCAATAAATTTATAGAACAATGGAAAGCTACAATGAACAAGTGAAATATGAGAGCACATAAGCTCCTCTCAACAAATTAGACTACGACGCTAGAGGGGTAAGGTTTGGTGAGTCTAGTACACATGGCTTTGAGCTTTCTATTTTCCCTTTTACATCTTTCCATGACATGGGAAGTCATAGGTGGTTTAGAACTCAAGTACATACTACCTATTTGAGAGGTAACTTGAGCTTAGAGAGTAGAGAGCTTGAAAGAATAAACTTTCCATTCGATCCACTTTTGTATTGAGCTCTTGTAGAATGTTAACTCAAAATGACAATAGTTACAAGATAAAGAAAGAAGAAGCAATGCAAGGCTTGCCAAAAGATGGTCAAAACCAAGTCAGTAGAGGCCATTTATCAAACAAACATGAAATCCTAAAGCTAAGAAAGTGAAGAAGTAGACTAGCTAAGTGCTAGAAAAATGACAGAGTAGTTTTGGGAGGTTCTTGGGTCTAAAAGTCCCTTAGATGGTATGCTTTTTTTTAAAAAATCCTCCAGCATGGATGCCAAGTAGATATCATTGTTTTAGAATTCTGGAGTCATGTACACTTTTGTGAAAATGTTATTTAATGAATGGATGAGAACTTAAAACTTGTATATGCATTCAAAAGTCCCACATAAATGTTTGACTTTGTGGGTAAGCAAATCATTCTAGTAGAGTCTAGAAGCCACTACAATACTAAGGTTAATTAGTGAAGGTGTACATGCATTGCAAATAGGCAAATGGATTGAACAAAAGAGAGGAAAAACGGGTGAGGGTGTCTAACATGAACCCCCATGTATTTAACGATCAAAATTAATAAAATCTCTTATTCTCGTGTGTGAAAACCTTGAGAGTTATTGCTTCTCTATTTTTTATCCTCATTCTTTCTCCCATTGTAGCTTGATTATAAGATTAAATATATAAAGAGAGAGAGAGAGAGAGAGAGAGAGAGAGAGAGAGAGAGAGTGTGTGTGTGTGTGTGTGTGTGTGTGTGTGTGTTTTTTGGGAGATCCTTTCTTCTCCTCTTATTTATTGTATTTATAATCTCCATCTTCCTCTTTGCTTGTGGTCATGATTCTGAATGGATAGAAGAATGGAAGGCTATGGTGAACAAGGGAGAGATACACTTGAATCATCAGACCACCATGTGAGATACCCCCCTTTGTAGTCCTAGAGGGTCCTTAAATAGTTGGAAGAAACCCTTAGGTTCTAAGAACATCACCATCCAATCTCTTGCTTGGGAATAGTAAACTTAATTGAGTGTAAGAGTTCTGGTTCTACTTTGTAGGGAAAAGATCGGATGGTCACTCTAATAACTCACCCTAGTAGTAATCTAATCCCTCTCTAAGAAGGGTCACTTTGTAACAATCAAAGACTAGAGTAATTCACCCTAACAAAAGTCACTTTGTAGCATATCAAATGTGAGAGTAGCTAACATTGCACTTGTTCATAGTACTATGGCAATCCATTTTGCTTTCAAAGCCTCAAGGACCAATACCCTACCATACTTTAGTTACTTAAAACAATGTTAGCTTGGGGTTTTATCCAACCATAGGTGGTTAAGTTCTATGTTATCTTGAGTTTTTATCCAACTAGAGGTGGTTAGGTTCTAACAATTCTACCTAGTGATGGAAAGCCACCCAACTTATTGAGTCCACCATCCATAGAGTCCAATCATTAGTATGAGCCCTCTCCCATTTTTTTTTTTACATTTTTACTTTAATATTTGAATGGTTTACGCTTTAAGCACATGATAAACACTTTGAAATACTTATGTCTATAGGTATGTATGATTTGTATGTATCTTTGTATTTATGTATACACAGATATGTGATTGCACTCTCTCTAATAATCACATGAGATTTATGAGCTTAGAGACATGCTAAGCCTCTTGCACCTCAAGAGTTATCCTACATCATGAGGTCACTACCACTCAGTTATTTTCCCTATAAGGTACTCAAGCGATATCCACTCAAATCTCACAAGGTGGAGGACCTTATGTTGCAAAATGAGCATCCAACATCGCTCGAGATGCACATGACTCGTTCTCATGGGGAGTCAAATGAGACTAAATTGGTACTTTTGCATAAGTCATTTTCCTTAATTAGCTATCATAAGTGCAAATTCAAGATCAATCATAGCATCCAAAAATAAAAATAGTCACCCTAAAGTAAATTTGATAATGTCTTGAAAGAAATCATTCCATGAATGCATATTTCTTCTCTTGCTTTCCTTGTTTGAAATTTTCTAGAAAAAAAAACTTGATCTTCTTGCTAGGTTTCTTGATTTTCAAAGGATTGCTTTAGCATTTTCTTGATAGCTTTTCTTGATTTTCTAGGGATTACTTTAGCATTTTATCTTCTACTAATTGTAAATCCTTCTAGCTATTTTTATTGGCTATTCTGATAGCTTTTGGGTTACTTTAATCAATTTTATATTTCTTAATGATTTGTTTAGTCATGATGATTTGTGCTTCTAGCTCAAATTTACTAAAACCTTTTGTTATTTACAAATGTAATTCTATTAGAACTGTGATAGCTCAATCTAGTTGGAAAAACCTAATTATCTTGATAGGGCAACCATCGTCTCGTTGAATTATTATCCTTGGTTCAAATTCTACAAGACCACTTTGGCCATGGTTCCTTTGTTAACAGATTATTTAGCAATGTCTCTACATCTTTTCTAGCCATAGCATGCAAGTCTTAATATTCACAACCATAATTTAATATTCTTGAGTTTGCCATAATGTCAAGAGTGCTATCAAATGCTAGTCTACTTCTCAAATATGTATAAGAATCCTCTTATCAAATTTACATGACAAATTGTTATTAGAATCAGATCTCAAAATCCTAAGCGGAGGGGGTGGTTCCTCTTTCATGACACGTTGACCAAAAAGCACATGCATTTTCTATTTTTGGAGTGTTATTTTTGTCAAAGGCTATCAATCACATGTTCTCTCTCAAAAATATTGAGCTCAATTTACCCATGCTCTATTTCCTTAGTGTTTCACTATTATTAAAGCTCCAAGGCACTAGTTCATGCTCTTTTTGCTTAGGATTTTTTAAAGAGAACTCCAAACATTGTATCAACATGCCATAAAATTCTAGAGCAATTAAGTTTTTGAGCTCAAGACAACTACTCTAACAATTCCTCTTGCTTTTTTCATTTGATATCACACTTTTAAATTTTTGACATTCTCATGTTTAAAGAACCAAGTTTAAGTTCCATCACTTACATTTGTGTTTAGCTATACAAAAGTTTGCACTGATCTAGTAAATCATTTTTATATATTGGAAACTTGAACTTAATGTCTCTTAATCTTAATTCAAATAGTAGGGGAATAGTATAATGGGTATATTACACATAGGAACTCCTTTTAACATATTATACTACAAGGGTAGAGAGAGAACATTTGCTGAGTCTACTACACCTAGATTTAAGCTTTCTATTAAATTTCTTTAATTCTTAAGGTAAGGTGAGACAATATAGGCTACTTAGAGCTTCAATTTGAGCCAACTATGTGAGGGATAGATTAATCTTAGATAGTAGAAAGCTTGAAAGAATAAGTGTTTAGTCTAATCCCACCTTGTGTTTAGCTTTTATAGAGCCCAATACATAAATTGCAAGGATTCATACATAGTCTCAATACTCAATAAAATGAGAGAATGATGCTATACATGTCTCCTTTGTAGGAGGTCACCCACCTTACATTGTTGGCACCATTACGTGCTTAACAAGAAGCTTTCCATCATTAGCCAAACCCCAAAAATCTGAGGTGATGAAGGCCTACCCTTTTGTCAAAATATTACTTATGGGCAAGGAATTAAGCCTGATCTTAAAAACTATGAGAAAGTTTTCTATAAGTGTATGCACATCTCTTCTATAATAAAGCAAAATAATACCTTAGCCAATATTTAGCCTTAGGTATAGGGTTAGATATTAATGGCTAAGTTGTAACTTGCCAAGTATCTTTTTCCAATTCTAAACATTTCTTGTTTGAGGTTTCCACCTCCTATCATCCATTGAGGGTGCATACTCTTTTGCCAACATGGCATTGGGGTGGATACCATGCCCCTCCATAGCATGAGGAGGACATCATGCTACAATCTCTCATTGATGATTCTCGGCCATTATATCAATTGGTAATATGATTCATGGCAACCTAGCTACCTTGGCTATGTCTTTCTTAGCATTATGTGTATTTTTGGTATTTTAATTTGCATATGAGAATTAGCTTCTTTACATCTCCTTCTTTGAAAGGTCACCCACCTAGTGTAGACCATGACGTAGGGCTTAACTTGAAGGTTTCCACCATTTGTTTGACTATCTAGATGTCCATTGGTGCACTTTATTTTGAAGGCTTGAACAATGGACTTAACAATCATACTCTAATATCTCAAGGAAATGGAGATCCTTTCGCCTACCTTTCTTTTAAAGATTTCCTAGGTGCCCTTTCATTTGAAGTCTTCCACAATGGGCTTAACAATCTAAACAACCAAAAATCTTAAGGTGATGGAGATCCTTTGGCCTGCCTTTTTTTTAAAGAATCATCCTTACATGGTTAGATTAAAACCTAATCTCAACACCATGAAATGGTTTCTCTAGACACTCAGATTGCATTTCCAACAAAAACTAGCAAAAGGTTTAATTTGTTAGGGTCCTAGCACCCTGGTTGATAGCTTAGGATCTAATATCATATTGGAAATAAGAAGGTAAATTGTCTTAGCATGTTCCCATACTTGGCCAACCTATCTAGACAAAAATCTTCAAGTGATGGACATATTTTGACATGCCTCTTTGTTGGAAACTTTGTTACATGGCTAGCCTTCACATCCAAGCTAAACACTAAGAGATGATTTTATCTAAAATCATGGATTGCATTTCCAACTCCCTCCTAAAGCCACACTTAAATTGAGGTGTTAAGACATAAGTTCACAACATGGGCTTTAATACCATGCCAAAGTTAAGATGGTAGACATGAAATTTCTCCTTCTTATGAGATTACCTATCTCAGCTTTTATATTTGAAGTTGCACGCTTAACTAGAAGCTTTCTATAATTAGCATGAAGCCTAGATTTTTCTATAATTAGCTTGAGCATCTAGACCCCATGGTCATTGTCGTGTCCACAGCCATTTTGTTAAGCATGTGGCATAGACAAGAGTGAGAGAGTTATCCTTTGACAAGGGGACATGTCGTCTTCGCCATCTCATTTTTAATGCACACATGCCAATATTTGGCTAAGTGTTAGGTCATCCTTTTTTGGGTTTTTGGCTTGCCTTTGGCTAGACAATTGGGTGTCATTTTTCTTTTATAAGTTCCAAAGTTTAATTAAAGGAATGTTGTTGGTAGTAGTTTCTTAATGCTCTATAAAATAGAACACCTAATCCTAGGGGATGCAAGTCTGCTATATAAAAATATTCTTCACGTAATGCTTTGTTAAACTCGTCCCAACCTTTACCTTTCATCTAGAATTCAATGGTGCATGGCGTCAGTTAATGCAGTGTAAGCTATACAAAATATTGACTCCAATCAATTTCAACTAACTTTCAATAACATGCAAAGCTTGAATGACAATAGATTCATGCACTATATGTTTGCAACAACTACTATTGTAAATACATAATAAAGGTATGCAATAATTGTCTCATTTCATCAAAAGAATAACCTAGAGAAGATCTTGTAGCATCACCCATCATCTAACTCCTTAGATGACATTTCACATTGGGTTCACCAAGTATTGGGGAGTTAAAGTGAAAGGCATAAATCATCAAGATTCTATAGAGAAGACTCATAGAAAATAGAGAAAAGAAATCCCTCTCTCTCTCTCTCTCTCTCTCTCTCTCTCTCTCTCTCTCTCTCTCTCTCTCTCTCTCTCTCTCTCTCTCTCTCTCTCTCTCTCTCTCTCTCTCTCTCTCTCTCTCTCTCTCTCTCTCTCTCTCTCTCTCTCTCTCTCTCTCTCTCTCTCTCTCTCTCTCTCTCTCTCTCTTTGTGGATGCCCCCTTCCTTCACAAACCGTTGTCTCCCAACTTTCTCTACAAATTTTCATTTGTTTTAATTATATTTCCATGATGGAGTACAATACCTTGAAGCTTCCATGATTTATTAAAAAGATTGGTGATGACTAGCTCACATGAGTGTAAGCAACATTCTATCTTTTCAATCAAGCTAGTAGACAACAAACAAGTATTAAATAGATGTGAACGGCTCATTTCTTAGAAAGATATCTGCAAATACATTGATGTTTCTAGCATTCCTTTGGAATTGTTGCACAATAATATTGATAATGATGGTGATGAAAATCTTGAACTTATTATTGATTGTTAAATGAGCATGATGCCATTCTAGGTATCCTATTAGTATCTACTATTTGACTTTGGAATGCTAGTTTGCCTAATAAATCATTTGCGTGCACTATGAACCAAAACATGTAAAATGATTGACTATTTTGATATTAATGATATATTTAGATTTGGATGTAAATTGCAATTAAAAAAGGCCCCAAATAGATAACAACAATAGCTTAGTGTAGCCCAAGGTGGAAAACTAGGTATTTTTTGCTTGGTTAATTAATTAGCACCATAGTGTTGACTATTCTCCTTCTTATAAGAATCCCCTTATAGCTATTCATATTGAAAACTAATCAATTTTAGAACTTAATAGTTCCATGTCTATCTTATGATCAAGACATTCATCTTATCAAGAAACAAATGGGATGTGTAAGAATGTGTACATCAATATGTATATGTGATGGTATGTGTAGGCAAATATTGCAAAGCAAAAACTAGTCTTCCAAATATCTTTCCATAGTATTTTCTTTGTATTTGTATTGTCCACCTCCAACATTTTGCAAATTAAAAATGGGAATGGACTCCTAATATCTTTAGTATTTACTTTGTATCTTACTACTATATTATTTCGTTTGTAGGTTCTAGAAGCCCTGAACCTTCAGAGGGCTTCCAAAACCTACCCCCCTTTTCCAAACCTCCCTTTTTTAAATTAAAACTCTCTCCCCCCTCTCTCATGTGTAATCTCTTCCCTCTCCACTCTTTAATAAAATCCCCCCCCCCTCACATGTAGGGCTAATTCTCTCTCTCTCTCTCTCTCTCTCTCTCTCTCTCTCTCTCTCTCTCTCTCTCTCTGATTAAATTAATTTAAACTTTCCTTTTAATTAAATATTTTTACAATCTTTTTTCTAATTTAAAGTTTTTTTGACATAGTTTTTCACACACTTTGAGAGGGAGGTAGAAGAAGAGAGAGGAGAATAAAAGGGGGAGAGAGAAGAAAAAGAAGAGAGAGAATTATAGAGAGGAATGATAAATTTTAAAAGAGAAAAAAAAGAAAAGAGAGAGAGGGGGAAGAGGAAATAAAATAGTATTTTTTAATTAAACCTTTTTTACATAGTTTTTGACTTAGAGAGAGAGAGAAAGAGGAAATACATGATTTGAGAGAGAAAGAGAGAGAGAAAATAGGGGAGAGAAAGTGGAAGAGAGGAAAGAGAAAAATAGACAAAGAAGAAAAAATATAGAGAGGGAAAAGAGAGTGAGAAAAAAAATCTTGAAAGAGAAAGAGAGAGAAAAAGAAGAATGAGAAGAGAGAGAGAGAACAAAAAATCAAGAGAAAGATACAAAGAAGAAGAAAAGAAAGAAGCAGAGAAAGAGAGAGAGCGTGCGAAAAGAAAAATATTTAAAGAGAGAATGAAGAGAGAGAGAGAAGGAAAAGAGAGGAAAGAGGGGGAGAGAGAGAGAGAGAGAAGAAAAGCATGGAGGGACGAAAATGAGAGAGAGAGAGAGAGAGAGAGAGAGAGAGAGAAGAGGAGAAAGAAGAAGAAGAAGAAGAGATAATATGAACACACAAAGAGAGAATTAGAGAGAGAGAGAGAGAGAGAGAGAGAGAGAGCAAAAAGAAAAAATTTAAAGAGAGAATGAAGAGAGAGAGAGAAGGAAGAGAGAGAGAGAGAAGAAGAAGAAGAAGAAGAAGAAGAGAAAAAGGGGGAGAGAGAGAGAGGGGGGAAAGAGGAAAGAGAATAGTCTTTTTAAAATTAAACCTTTTTTAAATATTTTTTAACTTAGAGAGGGAGAGAGAAAAAAGATATAATTTGAGAGAGAGAGAGAGAGAGAGAGAAAATACGGGAGAGAGGAAAAAAGAGATGAAAGAGAAAAATAGAGAGAAAAGAGAGCAAGAGAAAAAAACTTAAAAGAGAGAAAAAGAAAAAAGAGGAGAGAGACAAAAAAACCAAGAGAAAGATACAAAGAGAGCAAAAAAAAAGAAGAGGAGAGAGGGAGGGAGAGAGAGGGGGAATAGAGAGAAAGAGAATTTGAGAGAGAGAAAATATAAAATTTAAGAGATAGAGAGAGAGATATAGAAAAAATGAGAAAATGAGAAGAGAGAAAAAGAGAGAAGGAAATGAGAAGAGAGAGGGGGAGAAGAAAAAGGGAGAGAGAGAGGGAGAGAGAATAAGAAGAAGAAGAAGAAAAGGAAAAAGAGGGGAGAGAGAGAGAGAGAGAGAAGGAAAAGAGAGGAGAGAGGGGGGAGAGAAAAAATGAGAGAGAGAGAGAGAAAAGAAGAAGAAGAAGAAGAAGAAGAAGAAGAAAGAGGAAAAGAGGGAGAGAGATTGAGAAAAAGATGAAAGAAAAAAGTCTTTTTTAAATTTAAACATTTTTTGAGAGAGGGAGAAGGGAGAGAGGAGGAGAGAGAAAGAGAGAGGGGGAAGGGAAGAGAGAGAGAGAAAAAGAAGAAAAAATGAAAAAAGAAGAGAAAGGGAAGGAGAAGAAAAGAGAGAGAGAGAGAAAGAGAGAGAGAGAGAGAGAGAGAGAGAGAGAGAGAGAGAGAGAGAGAGAGAATATGAACATAAAGGAGAGAATTATAGATAGAAAAAAGATAAAATGTACATACTATAAGAGAGATTGGGGGGAATGGAGGAGGAGAGAGAGAAGAAGAAGAAGAAGAAGAAGAAGAAGAAGAAGAAGACGACAACGACGAGAGAATATGAACAAAGAGAGAGAGAGAGAGAGAGGAGAAAGAAGGTTAAAGAGAGAATGAAGAGAGGGAGAAGAAGAAAAAAAAAGAGGAGAGGGAGAGAGAAGGAAAAGAGAGGAGAGAGGGGAAAGAAGAAAAGGGGGAGAGAGTGTGAGTGAGAGAGAGAGAGAGAGAGAGAGAGAGAGAGAGAGAGAGAGGAAAAGCGGGGAGAGAGGGGAGAGAGAAGAAAAGAGGAAGAGAGAGAGAAAGAGAGCACCAAGAGAGGAGAGAAAATAAATTAAAATAGAAGGTAGTAGAGAGAAAATTAGACATAGGCAATTGGTGAGAGAGAGAGAGAGAGAGAGAGAGAGAGAGAGAGGAGAAAAATTAGAAACATAGAGGGAAAAGAGGATAGAGAAAGAGGAAAATTAGAGTGTTGAGTGAAGTTGTCATGCAATAGCATGGCAACTTCGCTTGAGCGAAGCTACCATGAAGTGGCCTAGTGTTACATGCATGCAAAGCGTGCACAGAAGAACGCTAGTTTTTATTATTCACCTTCAATTTTTGGAATGTTCAAAATGGGAATGGACTCCTAATAGATATATTTCAAGGATGCAAATTGATCACCATATATTACTATCAACACTATGTAGCATCCTTTTTTGTGTAAGAGCTTGAATGAAGTAAAGTTTTTACATATATGGATAATGTGGATAATAATTTCAAGAGCATATGCAACCATGTGAATTACCCTATGTCAATGATCACATTAGTTTCCTTTGAATTACACATTTTCACACTCAATGTAAGTAGTCATTGTACTTGCTAAAACCCTTCACTTAGGTAGGTCCTTGTGATCATATCACCTTGTCCACTTATCTTTACTTTTAAATTTTCATTTACTAGAATGCTATAATAAATAGATATTACAAGACGGTAACCATTCAATAGATGGGTGCAAGCATTTCATGGTATCAATCACTTAATATTGTTGTATGTAGAGGTCCTATTTTGTCTGCTTGTTTGCCTAACTGCATTCCATAAATTAACTAAACTTCTTGTTTTGCTTAATCATAGCTCTTATTCACATGATGTTAACTCTTTATTTCTGAAATTTTATGTGGTTGGAAGGGCCATAGCCCATATTGGGGTCTTGTTCTTTAATGGTGTGAAAATATGAAGGTTCGAGAGCTACTAGCTTTTGCTACACTAGCAAAACTTGTTTTTTACTATCACATAACAACTTCACTTCATTTGCATCTCACTACAAAAGTGATGTTGGCTTGAAAAAGCATTTCATTGGACTCCTACCCTTTTTGAAAGTGCATGATTACCAAAGCTTGGTGGCCATTGTTTCTTAGACATACCTTCTTTTGGAGACTCTTGATGAATATACTTCCTCTAAAGACCAAGATCAAGCATGAATAGATTTGACCCTTGAGTATTTTTGGCAAGCATAATGAGGAGGATTACATGCATCTATTCAAGGCTTGCCTTGTGGTTGGCCTTTGTGGATGAAGTTGCAAAGAATACTTTCTTCGATCAAATTGTCTTATGGCTTTGGTGTTAAGCAAACTTTATTAGGATATAAATGAAGATTTCTTGACAAAAAGATTAAGGTTTGGAGTATTGTGGAGGCCATTATCATTGCATAAAACTCTTACACAATTGATATTTGTTATAGAATTAATATCTTCTAGAAAGCAAATCATACATTTGATGAGATTCTGTAGGTTAGCAGCTCCAATTAACCTCTATAACTTGCTTAAAACTTGAAATCTTCAAATTTTAACTAGTGAGTATGAACTTCAAATGCCATTCCTTTGTCTAAATTCAAGTCATTTTCAAGATACTTGAACAAATTAGCAATGAGAAACAATCACCCAAATGGAAAATGATTTCACATTCTCCCTTCTATGAAATACCAAAAATGGGAATTTTTGTTCTAGGAAAAATAAGGGCAAGCACACACCTCAGGGATAAGGGAAGGACAAGCCTTGTTTGATCCATGCAATTTTTAAAAGGCATGTGCTCATCAACATTTTCAATACCAAGCCCCATGGTTTGGAAAGGTAGTGAAAGCTAAGAATAAGTTGAAATCTCATCAGAGGGTACATGCGGGGTGGTGGTGCGACCACCAATTGCTGTGTAAACCATATATTGGAAGTTTTTCCTTCTCTAAGAAAAATGAATTCAACACTTCTTTTCTCTCTCCTTTCTCTTCTTTTGGAGATGTAGCATTTATCCACTTGGCTTGAACTTTTGAAAATATAAAGTAGTCATTGCCTTTCTTAAAAGAATATAGTTTTAGACCAAAGTCATGGAAGTTGCATGCCACACAAGTGAATGGGGGTGTTTTCCACCTAGCACCCCCCATCCTAGGCTTCACGAAATGTACTTTGGATGTAAAAACCTCAAGTCAGAGCTTTGGAGGGATTTTGGAATTGAGCATATATATTTATTATTAACAAGTGTAAAATTTAAGCTCTTAAATCTTTTTCTAAAATTTTGAGAGTTCTTAAAATGAGATTTGTAATTAGTTCTACATTAAAGCTCACTATTTCATGAACATTGGTTTGTGCCTACATGATTGCAATCTAGATGTATCCAATGCACATGAGGTCACAATGCTATAAATAGTCAATAGGGTCCACAAAATGACACCTTGTTTTTGCACACATGTGAACTGGCAAAAGGATATGTTTTCTCAAAAGGTGAAGTGGTCAAATGACACGTGGACTTTATAACATTTTTCATTAAAACATTTAATGGACAAGTCTTAGCTTTTATGAGGCTTTTTTTATTTGTAATAATTAGCATCTCTCTCAACACCAAAAATCGGCCATATTCTCTTAGGATGCTCACAAGATGTGCTATTTGTTTGTCATGTGTATAGTGAGAGAGTTTGCTAGCTTGATTTCTAAATGCAAAATGAAGGTACAAAGACTACAATATTATAATATATACTCAACATATACTAGCATTTCTTGCACACTTTGCAAGCAAGAATTCTAAGCCACATCACGATAACATAATGGTTTCATGAGGGAAGCGAAGTTGCCATGCGGTTTGCTTCCCTCACTTCTTTCCCACACATGTGCATACACACACACACACACACAATCTCTCTCTCTCTCTCTCTCTCTCTCTCTCTCTCTCTCTCTCTCTCTCTCTCTCTCTCTCTCTCTCTCTCTCTCTCTCTCTCTCTCTCTCTCTCTCTCTCTCTCTCTCTCATACTTTTTCCTCCCTCCCCCTCTCTCTGTCCATTTTTTTCCTCCCCCCTCTCTCTCTACAAATTTTTCTACTCTCACTCTCTTCAAATTGTTTTAATCTCTCCAAAATTTTATTCTTCTTCTTCTTCTTCTTCTTCTTCTTCTTCTTCTTCTTCTTCTTCTTCTTCTTCTTCTTCTCTCTCTCTCTCTCTCTCTCTCTCTCTCTCTCTCTCTCTCTCTCTCTCTCTCTCTCTCTCTCTCTCTCTCTCTCTCTCTCTCTCTCTCTCTCTCTCTCAATTTTTGTTTCCTTCCTCCTCGCTCTCCAAATTTTTCTACTCTCTCTCCAAATTGTTTTAATCTCTCTCCGAATTCTCTCTCTGATATTTTCTACTCTCTCTTTGAATTATTTTAATCTCTCTCCAAATTCTCTCTTTCTCTTGTAAAAATTTACACAGCACAATGAACAGAATCTGAGAAAGAGATAGAGATAGAGAGTACACAATAGATAAGAGGATAATTAGAAAATTTCTTTAGCTCCAAACAACTTATACAAAAATGGCTCTGTCCACTCGTGCCTACACTTCCACTGTGAAGCTTAGATGGCGATCTAGACAGAAGATAGGTGAAAAGCTTAAGGCTAGCTGGAACAACTCTGACTAGGTGAAAGATACATGATCAATGGTTGTGAAGGGGTTTAGCTTTTATAGCCCACGAAGGTGATTAGGTCGGCCTGACCAACCTACCATATGAGCCTCCACTAGTCAGCCAATGAATATTCCAGGGAATATTCCCTTTACCATCGAGCCGGGGGCCCTGCCCCCGGACCCCACCAAGGGGGCCATTGGCCCCCTAGGATACCTCAGTCTCAACAGGGGCCGCTTCCATGGCCCTCGTACCCCAAAATAGGGGCCCCTTTTAACTCCCCTATCCCACAACTCGATGCAATGTGCCTCGAGTTGCTACTAGCTTAAGTACTCAATCCAACCCAAAGATTAAACCCACAATGGTCACCTTTTTGCCATCCGATAACATAGACCTCATCTTACATGCAAGTCAGGAGTCAACCAATTTCTTTTTCGCATTTGGCTTCTCCTCATAATGGGGGCCTTAAAACTTTGAGCACCATGGATCATTGGTGGCACCTTATGAGGGTGGGGCATTGAGCATATCTAACACCCCCCCTCAATGTCCACCCGTAGGTGAACTATCTCCTTGGCCCAATGCCGAGTCTTTGAAGATGAACTTGAAGCAAATCTTTCGCAAGTGCTTTGGTGAAGATATCTGCTCCATTCTTCTCTGTTGGACAGTAGACCAGCTCCACTATCCCATCCTCCATCAAATCACACACATAGTGATACTGGATCTCTATATGTTTGGTGCGTGCATGAAACACTGGATTTTTGGCAATGGTGATGCAACTCAGATTGTCACATCTCAGCACAGTTGGTTCTTCATCATGCACTCCCATATGCCATAGGATCGTTCTCAACCATACTGCTTCACATGTAGCAAAACAAGCTACCTTATACTCTGCTTCGATAGAAGACAATGCCACTGTTGGCTGCTTCTTACTAATCCAAGAGAAATTTCCTGAACCCAAAGAGAAACAATAACCAGAAACTAACTTCCTGGAATCACTGTCTGTGTCTCCTGCCCAATCTGACTTAGAATTCCCCAAAAGAGAAGTTTTGGAACTGTATGTGATACCATAGTCAAGAGTTTCCTTCAAGTATCTGAGCACCTGCATCCCAGCCTTCCAATGACTCTCATAAGGTTTGTTTGAGAACCTGCTCAAAACACCAATAGTAAAACTGATATCTGGTCTGGTGTTACACAAGTAGATCAAACTGCCATCCTCCTGTACCTCCCAATGTTTGCTAATGCGTATGTATCCTCAACGAATAACTTTGCATTCACCTCCATAGGTGTAGCTATCTCCTTGCACTCAGTCATGTCAAATGCCTTCAAGATCTCCCATGCATACTTCTTCTGAGAGATGAAGATCTTTCCTGGCTCTTGCCAGACTTCAATTTCCAAATAATAGTGTAGCAAGCCCAAGTCTTTCATTTCAAACTCAAAACTCAAAGCCTTTCAAGTTTGGTTGATCATATTTTCATAGCCACCTATAATAAGAAGGTCATCCACATATAGGACAATCACTATAGACTTTTCACCATCCTTGTAAACATACAAGTTAGCATCTGAGGCACATCTTTTGAAGTTTAAGCTTAAAAAGAACTTATCTATCCGCTAGTACCATGCTCTAGGGGCTTGTTTTAGCCCATACAATGCCTTCTTCAGCTTACATACTTTTTTCTCAAAATGGGGGGCCTCAAACCCTGGTGGCCCATGTACACCTCCTCCTTGAGGTCACCATTTAAGAATGCTAACTTAACATCCATTTGGTAAACTGGCCACTGCTTGTGGGCAGCCACTGCAAGTACTATGCAAATAGTGGTCATTCTGGCAGTTGGGGCAAATGACTCTTGAAAATCAAACCCTTCAACCTATGAAAATCCCTATGCAACCAATCTAGCTTTGTACTTTTCTAAGGTACCATCATCCTTGTACTTTACCTTCCAGATCCACTTGGTGCCAATAACCATCCACTTTGCTGGCCGATCCACTAGCTCCCAAGTGTCATTCTTCATTATGATGTCATACTCAGCTTGCATAGTTGCCTTCCATGTTGGATCTGCAAAGTGCTTCTTCTAAGTTAGTTGGCTCCTTTACTTCTCTCATAATCTCAGTCAAGGCCATATTGACTATGTGAGAAAAAGCCCTTCTTTGCTCCTCTATTCTCTAAGACCTCCTTGGTCCATCTGCCTTCTCACAGATGTGGGCATAGGATTATTGTGGTCATATTGCTGCTTCACCCAACACGACAATGGCTTTTCCAGTGGGGTGATGTCAGGTTGGTGAACTTTTTCCTCATCATCTGAAGATGATGCTTCCTCCTCCTTAAGGATAGGGATAGCTCTCAGGACAGGTTCATAGTGGACTACTTCTTCCCTTGATGATAAAGTGGAATAACCTGCCTTCTTCTCCTCCACTATATGTAGCTGCTTCTTGAACACCACATCATGGCTCGCGATGATCTTCTTTGCCTCTTGGTCATATAATTTGTAAGCCTTCTTCTCATCACTATAATCGAAGAAGATACATTTTCTACTTTTTGGTTGTAACTTATTTCTCTTCTCATCTGGAATATGTGCCTAACATTCGCATCCAAAAATTTTGAAGTGTGAGACAGATGGTTTCTTACTAGTGTAAGCCTTTGTGTAGCTCCGATTTAAAATGTAAACTACAGTATTAACAGCTTCAGCCCAAAAACAGTTAGGCAATCCCTTGCCCTTTAGCATGCATCTTTCCATCTCCACAATGGTGCGATTCCTGTGTTCCACAACATCGTTATGCTAAGGTGTGTGAGGCATCGTCAATTGATGCTTGATCCCTTTGCTCTTGCAAAAGCCTTCAAACTCCTTTGAATTGAACTCACCACCACCATTTGTTCTAAATTTCTTCACACTTTTCCCTGTTTCATTCTCAACAAGTTTTAGCCATTCTTTAAACTTACCAAAAGCTTGAGCCTTATCACAAAGGAAGTGTCAAGAATCGTGTGGTGGAGGGACTTGCTCAAGATGCTGCACCAAACACACACAGAATGCACAAGGAGAAGCTCACTCAAGAGACAAGAAGAGAGATGAAGGCCAAAACGTTTTCTTGATGGTTTCTTCTTCTTCTTCCACACACTTTACAATGTATACAAAAGTATAGATAAGATACAACATAAAGGAAAGTGGCCTACTAAGTCAAACAATGCATAACTGACTACACTAGTCGACTGGCGCTATAACTATGCCAACTGTAAATAGGTGTAACAACCTGAATATAATAATTAATGAATCAATGGCTATGTGAGAGTCATAATGACCACCGATATGCTAAGTGTAGACGTGTGGACCCATCTAACCAGGCGGTCCATCATCAATGTCCGCATGTGTTGAGCTTGTCATCTCAACACTCCCCCTCAAGCTCAACTGCATCTCTGCAACTCCAAGTAAGCTTCGAAACTTTTGAAGCTTCTCTATACCCAATGCCTCCGTGAAGATGTCAGCTATCTAATCCTGTGTGCTGACATACACCAAGTCAATCTCACCTGCTAGTACCTTCTCTCTCACAAAGCGGTAGTGTACCTCAATATGTTTTGTCCTGGCATGGAACACAAGGTTCCTAGCCTACCTTATACAACTCATGTTGTCACAATAAATGAAAACTGAACCTTCCACCTGCACATCCAAATCAGCCATTAACTTTTGTAGCCATGCTACTTCACATGCTACAATAGCAGCACCTCTATACTCAGCCTCTGTACTCGACAAAGCAATTGTAGATTGGTTTTTGCTGCTCCAAGCAACTGTTACACTACCAAGAGAGAACATGTATCCACTGGTAGATCTTCTATCAAACATACTACCAGCCCAATCTGCATCTGTGTATCCAAACACCTGTACATATGTACCTGCCTCATAGAAAAGTCCATAATGTAATGTGGACTTCACATATCTCAATATGCGTCTGACTGCATCCAAATGTGGCTTTCTAGGTACTTGCATAAGCTGACTCACAAGACCAACAGCGTAGCTCAAGTCTGGCCTTGTAATGCTCATGTAGATCAAACTCCCCACTATCCTCCTGAACATAGTAGGGTCTTCTATCTTATCCCCAACATCGGCACTCAACTTTACATTCTGCTCCAATGGGACTGAAAGTGGTTTGCATGCTGTCATACCATACTTGGACAACATATCCAAGCCATACTTTCTATGGGACAGCCATATACCATCATCACATTTGATCGCCTCAATGCCAAGGAAGTACCTTAGCTCACCTAAATCCTTCGTCTCAAACTTCTTCTTCAAAAAATCCTTGACTTCAGCAATCCCACTATCACTATCACCTGTAATAATCAAGTCATCCACATAGATGACTATGATGACCAAACCTACATCTCCCTTTCTCACATAAAGTGAGTGATCAGCATCAGAAACATAAAAGCCAATATTGACAAGATACTCTCTAATCTTGTCAGACCATGCTCTAGGTGCTTGCTTGAGCCCATAGAGCGCCTTCTTCAACCTGCACACATACGTGAGATGCTCTAAATCTTCATAACCTACTGGTTGATCCATATATACTTCTTCCTGCAAATCACCATGCAAGAAGGCATTCTTCACATCCATTTGCTGCAACCTCCAACCTTTGGCTACTGTCAAAGCAATCACACATCTCACAGTTGCCATCCTAGCAACTAGACTGAAGGTTTCTTCATCATCTATGCCATATGTTTGGGCATAGCCTTTTGCAACCAGCCTAGCTTTGTACCTACTAATAGAACCATCTGCATTGTGCTTAATCTTATAAACCCACTTACATCCAATAGCTTTCTTGCCCTTCGGCAATGATACTAGATCCCAAGTCTTATTGGCCTCTAATGCAGCCATCTCCTCATCCATTGCTACATCCCAATGAGCATGACCAACAGCCTCCTCAAAGCATGTGGGCTCAACATCCTCAATTAGTTTCACCATATAAGCATAATGGTGAGCTGCATAACCTTCAAAACCAAATCTTTTAACAGGGTATCTGACCCCGCTAGTTCTGCGTACCACCGAATCACTCAATGGAACCTTTACATTACTATGAGCTCTCTGTGCACCTAGTGTCTTGACAGAAGGAATACCAAGCTCATCATCCAAGCTCTCTGAGCCACTGGAGTCTCCATTAAGAACTGTATCAATGCCATCTGACACTTTATTCTTTCCTTTGTCTTTACCTGTAGTGCTACTAGATGCACCTGAAGATGTAGAGGTACTCCTTAGTCTCCCAGACCAAGGACTACCAAATGATGTCTCTGGTCCACTAATAGTCTGTGATTCTTACTTTTCAGCCTGCACATGAGTGTCATGATCATCATCATCATCCAATGCATCACCACTAGATGCATACCAACTGCTCATTTCATCAAAGATGACATCCCTGCTCACTCTAAACTTACATGTGACAGGGTTATAACAGCGATACCCTTTCTGCTCTAAAGAGTATCCAATAAAAACACATTTATCTACCTTTGGATCAAGCTTATTCCGTAGCTCATCTGGCACATGAACGTATGCAACACAACCAATACCTTTAAGTGTGATACATCAAGCTTCTTGCCAATAAAGCATTCTTCAGGAGTCATCCCATGAACTGCAGCTATGGGAGTTCTGTTCATAATATAAACAGCAGTATGAACAGCCTCATACCAAAAATTCTTAGGCATATTCTTTTCAGCCATCAAGGCGCGTGCAACTTCTGCAATATGCCTATTTTTCCTTTCTGCAACCCCATTTTACTGTGGGGTATACCTGCATGTGAACTGTCTCTTTATCCCGTGAGACCTCAAAAAATCACTGAACTCATTCGAGAGATACTCTCCCCCTCCATCTGACCTCAAGCACTTTACTTTCAAGCCTGTTTCTCTTTCAACTGCATCCTTGAAAGTTCTAAAGTGCTCAAATGCTTCACTCTTTCCTTCATAAAATATAACCATAGCTTTCTAGAACAATCATCAATGAATGTGACAAAGTATGAACTGCCTCCAAGAGATACATTTTGTGTAGGCCCCCAAATGTCTATATGCACAACATCAAGGATATTTCTGCTTGCATCTCTGTCATGTGAAAAGGGTTGTCTTGACTACTTACCAAACTGGCATGCTTCGCATACCTTATGAAATTCTGCAACTCTAAATGTAGACAAACCTGTAACCAACCCTTTGGACTGCATTAATTTCAGCCTTTGTACATTTGCATCTCCAATGTGTTTGTGCCAAATTTCAATATCTGCAGCAAGCAACACCTTTTCCTTTAGCATACATAGTAGCATTCATAGTAGGAATTCCAGCATCCAGAGTAAACATACGTCCAACTCTACTTCCCTTTGCTACCAACCTGCACTTGTCATTGAAGTCTTCTACAAAGCAGCCCTTTGCATTAAATCTGACTTGCAGCCCTTACTCTACCATTTGACCGAATGACACCAAGTTCTTTGTAATAGATGGCACATGTAATACATCTGAAAGACTTTTTGTCTTACCATCATGCAAGGACAAGGAAACTTTTCCAATGTCTGAAATTGGGTGGCATGAATCATCACCCGTCTGCACATAACTTGCATTTTGCAAATCCTGCATCTCTCCAAACCATTTTGTATGGTTGGTCATATGATTGGATGTACCTAAATCAACATACCAAACATCATCATGTGTTCCCTTTCCTGTAACAGTATTCAGCATACGTTGCATAACAAACAGATGTCCATTTTTGTCTTCATTCTGTCGTGAAGATGATGCATAGTTTTCTTGCTGCAACTTACCACTGCAAATATCATCTTTCTTAGCATAACATTGGGCTGCAATATGACCTGTTTTGCCACAGTAGTGACACACAATACCAGAGTTGTTAGAACCTCTATCTGCCATCCACCTCTTCCTCTAAAGCTCCCCCTACCTCTAAAGTTACCACGACCCCTTGAAACCTGCATATTGCCAAATTGCTGATTCAATCTAATTTGCAGGTTGTCACTACCACGTCCTGTACCACGGCCTCTTAAAGAGAACCTGCCACGTCCCCTTCCTAAACTAGAGTAGAAAGCTTGGACCTGTTTACCACTTCTTTCAGATGTCTCACTCTGCATGTTGATCTCTTCAGTGATCATAAGGGAGACTAACTCATCGAAATCTGGAAATGGCTTTCTGACATATACGAAAGTTACAAAAGACTTCCAAGCCTTTTTATTATTAAGTCCACCCAAGGTAGACGACACCAAATCATCATCATCGGGCATTGCATCAATCGCTGCTAATGCATCTGCAATGCTCCTTACCTTCAGTGCATACTCATTGATAGACATCTTCCCTTTCTTTAATGTATTCAACTCTTGCTTGAGTTGAATCTTTCGTGCCTTTGTATTTACAGAAAACATACTTTCAAGTATGGTCCAAGCTGCATATGAATTCTCTATATTTCTAATGTGTCCCAGCATATTATTGTCAATTAGTGCAGACAGCCAATACATGACCTTCTTATTTTTTGCATTCCATTCCTTCCGTGCCTTTGTCTCTTCTGCAGTTGGAGGATCACTCACCTCCAGCTCCTTTTCTTCACCTGAAACAAACTCGTAGAGGCCTTTTCCAATAAGGAAGTTCGTGACACGAAAGAGAGATGGAGGCCAAAACGTTTTCTTGCTAGTTTCTTCTTCTTCTTCCATACACTTTACAATGTACACAAAAGTATAGATAAGATACAACATAAAGGAAAGTGGCCTACTAAGTCAAACAATGCATAATCGACTATACTAGTTGACTGGCGCTATAACTATGCCAGCTGTAAATAGGTGTAACAACCTGAATATAATAAGTAATGAGTCAGTGGCTATGTGAGAGTCATAATGACCACCGACGTACTAAGTGTAGACGTGTGGACCCATCTAACCAAGTGGTCCATCATCAATGTCCGCATGTGTTGAGCTTGTCATCTCAACAGGAAGTATACCCACATCTTCCTATTGTATTTGTCGACAATCAATATAAAATAAGAAGATCCCCCCAAGGCCCGTGTAGACATCTTACCGCACAAGTCAGCATGCACCAACTCTAGAGAAGCCTGTGCTCTATTCTTGCTTTTCTGTGGAAATGTCTTTCTCTATTGCTTGCCTATCATACAAGCTTTACATGGTTCCTTCAATTCAGTCATTTCAGGTAGGTGAGCAACCATACCTTGCTTGTGCATCTCCTTCAACATTGCAAATCTTATGTGTCCAAACCTTTCATGCCAAAGCTTACTTGTGCCCACTCCAACGATGGTTGTAAGAGCACTTAGCTCATATAGGTTGTTCCTTCTTTCTCCTTTGCCAACAATTTTACCATTACTGTCAAGAATTTCTACACCTGTCTTCTTGAACCTCACTTCATGACCAAGATCAATTATGGCAGCAACTGATAAATAACAAATTTCTCTTAATTTCGGGAACGTACAATACATTTGAAAGATTTTTGACATCACCATTTGCAACAACAAATGAAGTAGTACATGTGCCTGCAGCAAGGCATTTTGCATCATTTCCAACTGTCACAGTGATGGATTCTTGTAGAGGCTGCATAGAATTGTATAGACCTTTCTTGTTGGTCATATGATGGGAGACCCCACTATCTAACACCCATGAGTCAGTGGTAGATTCTTCTTGCGCCGAGGAGCACACTTCCTCAATGGTTGCCATGAATAACTCCAACTTTGCTTCAGTTGTATTGGCTGTCTCTTTCCCTTTACTTTTAAGGATACCATTCTTTTCATCTACCTTCTTGACATGACAATCTGTGATTGCATGTCCTTTCTTCTTCCAGTAGAAGCACTCTCCTTGAAACTTCTTCTTACCACCCTTCTTCTTTTTGTCACCATCACTTTTGGTGGAGGAACCACCTTTGCTTTTTGCATTGGCAAAGAATGCAGCATCTCCATCGTTTTTCCTTCTCGGGCTTTCAGTCTGAACTCCTCCTCCAGCAATAATGCACAAAACTCCTCAAAACTCAAAGCTTGAGATCTCACCTGAGTACTAAGGGAAATTACTAGTCCATCAAACTTTTGTGGACAAATCTAAAGATACCTCCGAGCTAGCTCCTCGCTAGTCTTTTGTATCCCAGCACCAGCCATCTAATCACGCAGATTCTTAATCCGAGTGATGAATGCTTCAGTTGTCTCTCCTTCAACAAACTTCTCCGTTGCTAGTTGATTCTCCAAGTTTTGAATCCTTGATTGGTTTTATGTTTCATACTGACTCCTTATTACATTCCAAGCCTCTAATGCTTTGGTTGTATGATGCTGAATCAAAGTCAAAACACTATCAGAACAGCTTGTAACTAAGGCACACAATGCATCTGCATTCCTTCGTTTCCAAGCTCATAGAAGATCTGCATTTGGAGGAATCATCATACTAGGATTTGATGGGTCGGGGGTAGGCTGTGTGACAAGTGAAAAGCTTAAGATGGCACAACTCTGACTGGGTGAAAGATAGATGATCGATCGCTGTGAAGAGGTTTAGCTTTCATAGCCCGCAAAGATGAAAGGAAAGTAGAACCTAGGAGGAAGAAGCTTGGCGGTGAGAGCTATGGCAGATGGAGAGCAAGAGCCAAGAGAGAGACACACACACATACAAAAGTGAGAACTCCAACAACTACAATGTGTGGTCAAGCCTTCCTTTATTCAAACTATCGCTAAAAGAATAAAGAATAAGTGATTGTGACGGGCGCCCGCCACCTACAGTGTGTAGTGATGGGTACTATCAGTGTAGTAATACATGAGCGGCTAGGCAAAGGCGCCTTTACCCCCGACAACCTCCCACTTAAAGGCGAATCTGCCCCAGTAAGAGAGAGAAAAGAAAAGACAGTACAACATGTACACATGTACAACAGGATGAGAAAAAAGACATCATCTCATCTAATGCCCATCAATCTCCTAAGGAAGACAAAGCGCTCGGTAGTGAGTCTTTTCATGAGCAAGTCTGCAGGATTCTGCTAAGTCGAAATCTTGACAAGGTCAAGAGACCTGTCCTCAACGCCCTCGCAAATGAAGTGATACCTCACCTTAATATGTTTCATCTTCGCATGGAAGACCGGATTCTTGGCCAACTGAATGGCACTCATAGAATCTGAATGTAGTGTAGGCATAGCATCTGTCATACCAAGGTCTGCAATCAAACAGCCTAACCAGATAACCTCCTTGCAAGCCTCTGTGGCTGCAATATACTCAGCCTCTGTAGTAGAAAGAGCTTTACACTTCTGTGCCTTGGACATCCAAGAGATAGCCCCTCTAGCATAAGTGAACACATAGCCAAAAGTGGACTTCCTACTATCTGCATGTCCTGCATAATCAAAGTTAATGTACCCCATGACTTCAGTATCCTAGCTGTCATAACAAAGATACATATATGTTGTGCCCTTCAGGTACCTCACGATACCCTTCACGGCTTCCCAATGTTTTTTGCCAAGTGTAGCCATATAACGTGCCACAACCCCAACTACAAAGCAATATCTGGATGGGTGGCTATCATGGCATACATAAGATTGCCCACAGCTGATGCATAGGGAATCTTGGCCATTTCGGCCCTCTGCTCATCTATCTGCGGACAATCAAGCTATGAAACCTTCACATGAGAAGGTAATGGACAACCAATAGGCTTAACATTCTACATGCGGAAGCGCTCAAGGACTTTATGAATGTACTCCCTCTGTGACAAATAGAGTAGTCCCTAAGTTCTATCGTGGGTAATGTGCATACTAAGTATATGAGAGGCATGTCCCAGATCTTTCATCTCAAAGCTTTTCTTGAGCTCTAGCTCCCATGAGCTGTCCCTACTAGAAGCATGTCATCCACATAGAGTACCAAAATCTGTAAAGAACCATCATGAGCTTTCTTCTGTATACGCACGGATCCATAGCACTACGGCTGTAGCCCTATGACTGCATGAGTGCATCAAACTTATGGTGCCATTCCCTAGGTGCCTACTTCAAGCCATATAGACTCTTCTTTAATTTGCACACTAGGTGCCTGCTTCAAGCCATATAGACTCTTCTTTAGTTTGCACACTAGGTGCTCCTTGCCAGGGTCTGCAAAGCCCTTAGGCTGCTCCATGTGAATCTCATCATGCAAGTCCCCATGTAAAAAAGTTGTCTTGACATCCATCTGGTACAAGTCCAAGTCAAGCTGTGCAACCAAGGCCAAGACTAAACATAGGGTGGTCATCTTGACCACAGGAGAAAAGACTTCATCAAAATCAATACCATGCTCCTGCTTAAAACCCTTAGCAACCAATCGAGCCTTGTATACCGGCTTGGAGTGTCCAGGGGTACTTTTCAACTTGTACACCCACTTGCATGGCAAAGCCTTCTTACCCTGAGGCAAGGAAACCAAATCCCAAGTGTGATTCTTATGTAATGAGTCAAGCTTAGGCTGCATAGCCCTCTCCCAAGAGTGATAATCACCCCTGTACATAGCCTCATCATAAGTGAGAGGCTCTCCTGCATCTATAACCAGGACATGATCCATAGAGGGTGAAAAATGGTTAGGAGGCCATCTATCTCTGTTGCAACTCTGTAAGTTAGACTAGTCAACTGGAGTCAGAACTGACTTGTACTCAAAACTCCTAGAAGGACTGTTCATACCCAAAAACACATAAGCCTTGTATTCCCGAACTTAAGCTACGCTCATCCCACTAATCTGATTTTGAGTGAGAAATGACTTTTTAGTTTTGCAGGATGACGGAACCACATATGGATGATCTTATGGCTGAAGGCGACCTACTTGAGCCTACGATGGAGCAAAAGCTGGACTTAATCATGATGCAATTGGAAGAAGAACGAAGGGCTAGGCAAGCATTGCAAGCTCAACTGGCAAATTTACAAAGAGCGTCTACCGACAAAGAAGAACCTCAAGCTGAAGATCTTATTCGACGTACCGTCGACGCAACTCTTGAAGCTCAAACCATTCGCAAGGAATCCAAGATAAGTAAAAGAAGTTTCAAATTCTGTACTTTCAATGGCATACGAGAAGGAAAAACTGTTCTAGCATTCATTAGTCAGTTTGATGACTATTTCCATGAGGAAACCTATGCAGAAAAAGATAAAATCAAGTGTGTTACTAATCATTTAGTAGACAGAGCATCTCTTTGGTGGAATGTAGTACACAAGAGCATAGATTGTCCTGCTACTTGGGAAGATTTCAAGAAGAAGTTCATGCAGAATTTCCTTCCACCACAATTTCATGAGAAAGCTATCAAGCAATGGGATCTTCTCCAACAACGGGATCGTGAGCCTATACCTCAGTATACATAGCATTTTTGGAATGCATTACTCTAGCTACACATGCTTGAAGACGTACAAGAGGCGACACATAAGCGCAAGTATATGTCTGGACTCCTTGGGCATTACTACGCTGAAGTTAACATGTTCAAGCCTACTACCCTTGAAGACGCCATTTCACTAGCTCACGACACTGAAGATAAGCTACGAGGTAGAGACAGACATCCACAGCAATTCCAAGCCAATGGTAACTATGGATCTAAACAATTCAATTCCAATTTTAGAAGATTTAATCCAGGTCGTTTCTCTTCATCATCTTTCCGCAAGAATTGGGCAAAACCACCTGCATTACCATCCAATGTCAATCAAAACCCTAAGCCTATTCCACAGCCAAATCCTAATGTACCTAGACTTCCCGCCATTGCAAATAATGTAACCAAAGCCAAGCCAATAGTATGCTATAAATGCCACCAGCCTGGACATCTAGCAGCAAATTGTCATTCAAAGAAGCCACCAGCTCATATCAACTATCTTGGAGCAATGGACGAAGACGAATATGAAGATATGTCTGATTTCACTGAAGATGAGGATGACACTACTACTACTTCCGATACTTTACCAGGTATGCCTACTCCACATTCATTATTGACTATGAAATGTTTGGTGCATGGAAAGGAAAAGACTATTTTGCATGATGACGGTAGTACTCATGATTTTATTTCAGCAAAATTGGTAAAAGAATTGAAATTACAGACTGTACCTACGCATTATCGCATAAAAGCTGCATTTTTAGGCACTAGGTATAATGGTACACAGGAAGTGCAAGACTTAGAGATTCGAATTGGTCAATACACTGAAAGAAGAAATTTTCTAGTTGTTCCATTACAGTCAAGTGGCATTATTTTAGGTATGCCTTGGCATCACCAGCATAACCCAAATATAGATTATTCCACACACACAATGAATATTAATTTTCAAGGAAAATCTATTACATTATATGGTATGCATGCATCTAATGTTTTTCCACTGCTTTCGCATACTCAAGCTAAACGTGCATTACGCAAGAGTAGTAAATCTTATCTTATTTGGGTGAATGAATTGCAAGTAAAAGAAAGTCATATGCACCCTAGGCATAAAGAATTTCTTGCACATTTTAAGGACTGTTTTGCAGAAGACCTACCACTTGGTTTACCTCCTTCACGTCCAGAAGACCATAAGATAGATTTGATCCCTGGCACACAACCACCTTGCAAAGCACCATATAGGCATAACCAGATAGAGCAAAAAGAAATCCAGAGTCAAGTTGAGGAATTACTAAATAGAGGGTTGATTTGATCTAGCAGTTCTCCATTCGGTGCACCTGTTCTGTTAGTCAAGAAAAAGAATAATACCTATCGTATGTGCATTGACTATCGAGCTTTAAATAAGATCACTGTAAAGAATAGGTATCCCATTCCTAGAGTTGATGACCTTATGGACAAACTGCAAGGCTCTGCTATATTTAATAAAATTGACCTTAAGTCTGGTTATCATCAGGTGAGACTAGATAAGTTAGACATATTCAAGACTGCATTTAGAACACAGTTTGGTCATTACGAATTTTTAGTCATGCCATTTGGATTGACTAATGCACCTGCTACGTTTAGTAGAATGATGAACGTATATTTTTGAAATATCAGTATTGTGTAATTGTCTTCTTTGATGATATTTTGGTGTTTAGTCAAAATGAGAAAGAGCATTATGAGCATTTGTCATTGGTTTTTCAGTTATTGAAAGAAAATCAACTATATGCAAATCCTAAAAAGAGTGAATTCTTTAAAACAGAAATTGAGTATTTAGGTCATATTGTATCATCTGATGGAATTAAAGTTGATCCTAAGAAAATTGATGCAATATTGAATTGGCCTGTACCTAAAAACATGCATGAGTTACGCTCATTCCTTGGTCTTGCTAGTTTCTATAGAAAGTTTGTACATAATTTTTCATTACTTGCTTTACCATTAACCAAACTTCTGAAGAAAGGAATTGTTTATCATTGGACCGAAAATCAACAGAAATCCTTTGACTTACTGAAACATGCATTAGCCCATGCCCCTGTTCTACAGTTGCTTGACTTTAATAGACCATTCTTTCTAGTAGTGACCGATGCTAGTGGATCAGGAATAGGAGCTGTACTTATGCAAGACAATCATCCTATAGCCTATTCTAGTTGTAAGTTGAAACCCTCTGAGCTGACATATTCCACATATGACAAAGAACTATTAGCAGTTGTACAAGCATTAAGACAGTGGAAACACTACTTAATGGGTTCAGAATTTATGATTAAGACCTCAAATCATTAAGCCAACCTCAAATCTCTGACCGTCATATCAAATGGGCCTCCTTTATTCAAATTTTTCATCCTATTATTCAATACCAACCCGGAAAAGAAAATGTAGTGGCTGATGCATTGAGTAGAAGACCTGCCATTCATAATATTTCTGTTATATCTTTTGATTCTTTGATTGCTATGAAAGATACATATCATCAGGATATCACTTTTCATAATGATTGGAATAAATTAGTTCAAAATAATTTGATTCCTATTGATTCATTGTCATATAATGATGGATTTATGTTTTATGAAAAGAGATTGTGTGTTACAATTCCATTCAGATCTTTTGTTTTGAATGAAATTCATTGTCCTCCATATCAAGGTCATAGAGGTATCATATCTACCTTGCGTATATTAACTGAAGATTTTTATTGGCCGCATATGGATGCTGATGTATCTAACTTTGTTTCTGAATGTTTGATTTGTCAAAGAGTTAAGAGACATCATGGTAAACAGTATGGATTACTTATGCCTTTGTCTATTCCAACCAAACCTTGGGAACAAATTTCTATGGATTTCATTACTGGTTTACCTAATACTAAATCTAACCATGATATGATTTGGACAGTTGTAGATAGATTTAGTAAACAAGCATATTTCATTCCATGTAAGAAAATTTTAACAGCATCACAGGCAGCACAATTGTTTTTGAAAACTGTTTTTACTAACCATGGATTGCCAAAAGTTATTATTTCCGATCGTGATTCTAGATTTTGTAACAACTTTTGGATTACTCTGTTTGCTAACCTAGGCACAAAGATTGATTTCTCATCTGCATTTCATCCAGAAACTAATGGACAAATAGAAGCCATTAACAGCACAATTCTAGATCTTTTACGTGCATATACTATCTCTAAACCACAGACATGGGACACACATTTGCATTTATTACAGTTTGCATATAACAATACACCACACACATCTACAAAGAAAGCACCGTTTGAAGTGATTTATGGATATAGATTATCTACACCTGTTGCATCTTTGTCAAATAGAATTCAAAGTGCTGATGATATTGCTAGTATGCATAATACTATTTTTGATGAGGTTAAAGATATGATTGCTAAAGCCCAGCAATCACATACCAAACAAGCCAACGAGAAAAGACAAGCAATGAATTTCAAAGTTGATGATTATGTTTGGCTGAGAATAGAAAAACGTAGACTGCAAAGTGTAGATAGACATCCAGTTGTTAAATTAGCCCCTAGATTCTATGGACCATTTAGGATCATTCATAAAATTAATGACAATGCATTCAAGTTAGAATTACCACCTCATTGGAAAATTCACAACACATTTCACATTAGTTTATTGAGACCATTTAGAGGCCAATTACCTGTACACCCTGTTTATGAAAACCCACCTTTATTAGAGGAAGAGACTGAAATACTTGAACCAGAAGCTATCATAGACACTGACTTTATGACCACTAGAACTGGCCGAAGGTATTCTAGATATCTAGTTAAATTTAAGAGCCATCCTGTAGAGGAAGCACAATTGATGCACGCTAGAGACTTAAATGCTTTCCCCACTTTGTTAGCTCCACATTGAGCTAATAGCAATTGAGGTCAATTGCTATCCCACCCTGGGGGTATGATGCCAGGAGGCATATTTCACGGTGGATTCCGTGCCACGGTGGATTCCGTGCCACGGTGGATTCCGTGAGGTTTTACGGTGGACTCCGTAAACTTTGATAACCGGGGCTCATACACAAAGTGGATTCTTTGTGCGAGAAGTTGATGGGGACGCCTGTCCTTTTCGGGCGTTTCATTAATTTAGTGTGTACATGGGTGATTCCATAGCGGGTGATTCCGCAAAATGCATATTAAATTAATAAATGTTTATGAGTTTAGAGTGCGCACTCGTAATAAATTAAGGTTAGGATTTATTTCTAACTAGTTGATTTATTTATGTAACTGAAGACTGCTAGGTATTCACTTTTGTCGGTTTAATTGTATTATTTTACTAACGATTGTGAATGCTTCAGTTGATGTGTAGACATAGCAGCAGTGGCGGAGGAAAGCATTGGAGGATAGCGAGTATTCGATCTATGGATTATATTCTGATAGGTGCCACGCCTATATTTTGTCATGCCTATTTATTGAGGCATCGATTATTTATTATTATTTTGTATGCGCATGGGCGCTCGGTTATGTTATTTCTATTTGGACATTGTATTGGGCGTGCCAGACTCTATGGGCACTGTCCATTAGCTTTATTCCTATTTTTGTGTAAAAGCAAACTCAAAAGCTAAAAGCTTGTTATATTTTTGTAAATTGGGCTATTATTGAGCATGAAGATGAAATATACATAAAAGTACATGCTTTGTGAAGCGCTCACACAAGGCATGGGGGGAGATTGCACCCAATTGGTCTCTTGCTCTTGTCGTTCATGCTTTTTACCTTGTAATTTGTGCAAAAAGTAGAGTTCATTGTTCTTGGGGACCTTCCGGCATTCACTACGTGAGCATACAGTGTCCGATCTGCGCACCAATGCCTGTCATTTCTGCCACCTCTAACGGTCAATGCATGTGAAGAGCGGGAAGCATCATTGTTTCTCCTATTGATTTCCTCAGTCAATAAAGCACTCTTAACATCTTTGATTTTCAGCCCATCAAGCTTGTTCGTGCATATGGTAGTATGGAATACATCCCATGATTCAAGGAGGGCGCCAAGCAAAAAGAATGGGTGCAAGTTATCGTTGAACTCAATACCTTGCGACAATAGATTCTTCATGATAGCATGAAACTGACTGAAATGAGATGATAGGGATGACCCCTCCTTCATGCGAAGGTCCATTAACTGCTTCAGCCAATACATCTATGACGCAGGACTCTGCTGTGCATAAAACTCTTGAATTTTCTCCCATAAATCCCATGCAATCTAACTCTCATCTTCAACAACATTATGATGGATCTCTTCTGAGAGTGACAAAATAGTGGTAGACTTGCATAGCTCATCAACTTCCATCCAAACATCATCATCCATATCCTCAAGTTTAACACCCTTGAAACGCAAGGGTTTAATCTGCAATTTCTGCACCAAAACCTACCATATTTGGGACTTCCAATACCCATACTTGGTACCATCCAACTTGGGAATGTTAAAGAGAGCTGTATCTTTCAAATGACCAACGATACTATCCCAAATCAATGCAAAATAGTAAAATTGCAGGTTGTTGTAATTAGCAGAAAATGCACTAAAACCACTGTTAAAATTGGCTAAAAGAGTGGATTTCACCAAGAGAAGCACCTGTCCACCAAATATGACCAAGATAACATCAAATAGAAAGCATTACCCTCATAGAAGTGCTCAAAATCTGCAGATTTCAACTTTCTGTAATAAATGGCAGCAGTATGTAAAACTGTCCCAAAATGAGGCAATCACTGATACATATGTCACTGCAACTGCCAGTAACAAGATACATCCAACAATGAGTTTCCAGGGGCAAGAGGGTACCAAGAACTATCAAACCAATGACCTATTAGGCAAGAGACATCTCATAGGTCCAGAAGTTATGCATGTAATGGGTCTCGAGGTAAGAGAAGAGGCTGAGCACAAGCACAACTGATAGAGCAAGAAGCTCAATACATAACCATCCAAGATGCATACAAAACTAACAAACCTATGACAGAGATAGGTGCATGTCCCAATAGTCATATCAAATCAGCCAACTACAGACAGACTGCAGACATAAAGCTCTCAAGAGAGCAAATGCATGTAACTGTCCCACAAGCTCAAGCTCATCTATAACTAAGCCTCTGTGTACATCCAAATATACCAAGAGGCTCCCACTAGAAGTGAAGTCAGATGCAAAGAGAGCAAGCAATGCTCTAATACATCAAATACATAGCATCAAACATGCCAAATCCCAATAGAGTACATCTGGAGCATAAATCCTAAGCTATCTCAGACCCGTAAAGCATAAGCCTGAAAGCATTCAAAGAGCATGTAATTGACAACCAAATGTAATGCCCAGTAGATCCAAAATTCTTAAATACATCGGAAGATGAAGCTCCAAGTAACTATCAAGCATGGGCAAACCAAGTGGCATCCATATCTGACCAAAGCGTAAATGCAGGAAGCCTAAATGTGAAGCAATGAAAATAGGCATAGACCGGTCCACAGCATGCCAACTGAAGCCAAATGCCAGTGAAGAACAACCAATTCGGAGCTTAATACAAGCTCAAAATCATTCCGGAACCAAGAAGAAGCATTTGAAAACCTCCAAATACATTGGTATGATCATTCAAACCTCCAGTGAGCACCCCGTATCCATGAACCAATGCATACACAAAGTAAATGAGCTTCAGCCCACTGTATTACAGCAAGCAATTTACTGTTATATGAAGCTCAAATAGTGCTCAAATATGCTCCAAATCAGTCCCAAAGCATAGACATAGCATCCCATAACATCCGGGCATCACCAAGCATCTATAAGCATCAAATGGGCAATGCCAAGAAGCATTAAATAGTAAATGTCAAGTGCTGCCCTGTTTTGACAGTCCTCGGACTGTATATACAGCAAAGGGCTGAAGGGGGAAGCACTTGAATCGATCTTCGGGAGCCAAGGTCGAATGCCAGGCAATTCGAAGAATGTTGAGAAGGTTGCAAACAATGCCAGGAAGCGAGGGGAGGAGCTGGAAATGCTAGGAGGGGATCAGCCCAGTCCCCCAACAATGCACCGCATTTTGCGTTGGCTGATCCTGGGGGCTTGTGGATCTCCTATAGCCCTCGGGGGCACTTGGCAATGACGAGGAGGCTCTGATACAGCCCAAGAAGAAGCCATTGAAGGTGCAAAAGCTCGGGGAGAAGATGGGAGATCAAAACATACCTGCAAATGAAGGTGCCATGGCTGCCATTGAAGCTCGGGTTGAAGCTCTTCAAATCCAAGCTAAAGAGAATGTCGGGCAAGCTCCAATGCCTTTGCTCTAATACCAGTTGAAAGGGAAGTAGAACCTAGGAGGAAGAAGCTTGGCAGTGGGATCTATGGCGGATGGAGAGCAAGAGCCAAGAGAGAGAGACACACACACACAAAAGTGGGAACTCCAACAACCACAATGTGTGGCCGAGCCTTCCTTTATTCAAATTGTCACTAAAAGAATAAAGAATAAGTGACTATGACGGGCGCGCGCCACCTGCAATGTGCAGTGGTGGGTATTGTCAGTGTAGTAATACACGACCGGCTAGGCAGAGGCGCCTTTGCCCCCAACAGAAGGCGATTAGGTCGGCCTACTTACCATATGAGCCTCCACTAGTCGGCTAGAGAATATTCCCTTTACCATCGAGCCAGGGGTGTTGTGTCAAGAATCGCGTGGTGGGGGGAGTTGTTGAAGTCAAGGATTCTTTGAAGAAGAAGTTTGAGATGAAGGATTTCGGTGAGCTAAGATACTTCCTTGGCATTGAGGTGATCAGATGTGATGATGGTATATGGCTGTCCCAAAGATAGTATGGCTTGGATATGTTGTCCAAGTATGGTATGACAGCATGCAAACCACTTTCAGTCCCATTGGAGCAGAATGTAAAGTTGAGTGCTGATGTTGGGGATGAGATAGAAGACCCTACTATGTTCAGGAGGATAGTGGGGAGTTTGATCTACATTACCATTACAAGGCCAGACTTGAGCTATGCTGTTGGTCTTGTGAGTCAGTTTATACAAGTACCTAGAAAGCCACATTTGGATGCACTCAAACGCATATTGAGATATGTGAAGTCCACATTACATTATGGGCTTTTCTATGAGGCAGGTACAGAGGTACAGGTGTTTGGATACACAGATGCAGATTGGGCTGGTAGTATGTCTGATAGAAGATCTACCAGCGGATACATGTTCTCTCTTGGTAGTGCAGCAGTTGCTTGGAGCAGCAAAAAGCAATCTACAGTTGCTTTGTCGAGTACAGAGGCTGAGTATAGAGGTGCTGCTATTGCAGCATGTGAGGTAGTATGGCTGCAAAAGTTATTGGCTGATTTGGATGTGTAGGTGGAAGGTCCAGTTGTCATTTATTGTGACAACATGAGCAGTATACAGTTGGCTAGGAACCCTGTGTTCCATGCCAGGACAAAACATATTGAGGTACACTACCACTTTGTGAGAGAGAAGGTACTAGCAGGTGAGATTGACTTGGTGTATGTCAGCACACAGGATCAGATAGCTGACATCTTCACAAAGGCGTTGGGTACAGAGAAGCTTCAAAAGTTTCGAAGCTTACTTGGAGTTGCAGAGATGCAGTTGAGCTTGAGGGACAGTGTTGAGATGGCAAGCTCAATACATGTGGACATGGATGATGGACCACCTGGTTAGATGGGTCCACACGTCTACACTTGGCACGTCGGTGGTCATTATGACTCACACATGGCCACTGACTCATTACTTATTATATTCAGGTTGTTACACCTATTTACAGCTGGCATAGTTATAGCGCCAGTCGACTAGTGTAGTCGGTTATGCATTGTTTGACTTAGTAGGCCACTTTCCTTTATGTTGTATCTTATCTATACTTTGTGTACATTGTAAAGAGTGTGGAAGAAGAAGAAAAAATCAGCAAGAAAACGTTTTGGCCTCCATCTCTCTTCTTGTCTCTTGAGTGAGCTTCTCCTTGTGCATTCTGTGTGTGTTGGGCGCAGCATCTTGAGCAACTCCCCCCACCACGCGATTCTTGACATGTTGCCCCCAAACCCCTGCCAGGGGGGCCGCTTCTATGGCCCCTGGACCCCAAAATAGGGGCCCTTTTAACTCCCTTACCCCGCAACTCGATGCAATGTGCCTCGATTTGCTACCCACTTAACTACTTAGTACAACCCAAAGATTAGACCCACAATTGTCACCTTTTTGCCATCCAGTCACATAGATCTCATCTGATATACAAGCCAGGACTCAACCAATATTCAGGCTCACATTTGGCTTCTCCTCATAATGGGGGCCTTACAACTTTGAGCACCATGGATCATTGGTGGCACCTTATGAGGGTGGGGCATTGAGCATATCTAACATCTCTCTCTCTCATATAGCCCCATGTTTGCCATGGCAAAGCCACTTGGGCCACCAATGCTATGGGTACTAATACCCACTCCTATGCTACTGCAATTCACTCCTGCACCACCATTGGCTCTTGCCATCTCTGGTATGATTGTTGTTGGATCTTGTAACCTCATCTCTCACTTGGTAGACCACCCTAGTTCTTGCAACTGTAGCTCCTACCCTACATGGCCTATGCATATCTCTAGCTCTCACCTGCTCAATAAGACATGTTGAGTGTGAGTGAGTGAGTGAGTGAGTGTGTGTGTGTGTGTGTGTGTGTGTGTGTGTGTGTGTGTGTGTGTGTGTGTGTGTGTGTGTGTGTGTGTGTGTGTGTGTGTGTGTGTGCTCTTGACTTGCACTCACGGTGGTAGCTACTAACATTTTTGGGTAGAGAGAGGGAGAGAAGGGAGGAAAGAGAGTGTGCTCTCTTGCATACATGAGAGAGATCTCTTTGCACACCACCTATGTACACATGAGAGACAAAGAGGGGGGTGCTTGTTGTTGACAAAAGCATTTTACACCTTGAATTATCTTTTGGGGGGGATTTGAAATTAGATTCGA
Source organism: Lygodium microphyllum (assembly GCF_053477565.2). NCBI lineage: Eukaryota > Viridiplantae > Streptophyta > Polypodiopsida > Schizaeales > Lygodiaceae > Lygodium > Lygodium microphyllum. The sequence goes on along the minus strand of NC_141160.1, from coordinate 40,709,467 downwards.
GAGAGCTAGGTTAGGTCTCATTCTACTACTTTGGGTACTACCAAAGCCAAAGTCTAAATAATGATGTTAGGATACTAAATATTATAGAAATTAGTATTTTGTGTGAAAAGAATATAAGCAAAAAATGCACCATTAGAAACAACAACATAATCATCATCATGGGATTACTCATCAACATTACCAAATTGCGCTGGCATGTAAGGGTATGACAAATAGCAATAAAGGATTCATTTTAAAGCATTAATTACACAAGCATGGGGAAGCTACCACATGGTGAGTCTTCTCCATGCATGTGTCCTCCTCCAAATCGCAACATGATGAGGCAAAACATGAGGGCAATCTAGCAAAGGTGGGGAAGAATGGGGAGGCTATGGAGGTGGATTACCTCTCTGCTACCGCCAAAGATGTAATCAACATTGAGGACATTAAGAAGGAAGTACGAGAAGAGCTCAACGGACAAGAGGAAAGGGCTAATTCAAAATTGCCAAAAGTTGTTTCAAGTGGTTGTGGTGGCTTTCTCACCACAACACATCAAACATAGATATGTTGATTTTAGCACGGTCTGAGTTTTCTTCTTCTTCATGGGAAGGATTCCGTTTGAGGATGACTTTAGATGGTGGTTTCTCTCAACATACTAATCTAGGATGACTCTACAGTCATATTGTTTCATTGGCAAAGGCTTCTTTCTCACAGTTGTAGGATCCAAACATGCTAGGAATTGGATCCTGGGCTCTACAATGGACTACAAAACTAACTATGTTTATGTTGTTCCTTGGTCCCCTTCGTTCTCTCTTGTGGATACCCTGGCACACAAATATCCCACTCAGATCTCTTTTCTTGATCTTCTGCCATGAGTTTGATAATGAGATTCTAGTGTTGGTTGAGGCCCTAGGTCATTTGTTGTGCTTCTTGGCCCCTTCTCATGGTATCTTATTCTCTGAGAAGCATGCTTGTATTCTCTGGGATTAGCATAAGGGTGTCTCTAAGTTCCTTGAGCTTTTTGACCCTCATGGGATTGAAATCACTATTAATATTTAGTTTTTTTCATTCTTCTTGAACTCATGGTCTTTGCAATGCCATTAGTACTTCAACAACCAATGAAGATTATGATCATTTTGTGACGGGTGAATTGATTGAATTGGGTCTCCATCAACACTTACTTTACATTCAAGAGATACATTTGATCTTATCTCTTTAATCTCTCTTTGTATCCAATTGTGTTGGGGGTAAAGGCGCCTCTGTCTAGCCACCCGTGTATTATTACACTGACAGTACCTGCCACTACACACTGCAGATGGCAGGCACCCGTCACCGTCACTTTATTCTTTATTCTTTTGGTGACAATTTGAATAAAGGAAGGCCCGATCACGCATTGTGACTGTTGGAGTTCCCATTTGTGTCTCTCTCTCTTCTTACTCTTGCTCTCCGCCATAGCTCACTTCTAAGCAAGCTTCGATCCTTCTCACCTTTCAATTGGTATTAGAGCGAGGCTTCCCAACTTCCCAAGCTTGGTTTGTGGCATTCTTAGATTCCATTCAAATACCTATAGCATTGGGTCTCCTTCCCAGCAGCCATAGCCAACCTTCCCGAGCTCCCATCACTCCCCGACTTCCCGAGCACCTTCCTAGCCTATTGAGGCACCCTCAGGGCATTGCTACAGAGGTATTGAAGTGTTCTTTTAGTGCTTTTATTTAGTTCTCAGGTTACAGTCAATCAGGGCAGCCATAGCTCAAACCCTTGGAGCTTGGATCTTGCTCCCTCTTGCATTTGGGCACTTGAGGCTTGTTGTGGGCCTTCCTAGGCACCCCCTGGAGCCTCTAACCACTACCATTGAGGCCACGTGGATGCATAGGAGTAGAAGAAGAGATCAAAAAATTTGCGCCATTTTTTGGTTGATCTGGACAGCACACTATAGCAGCTCACCTACTCCTCATTGATGGCTATGTTATGCTTCTTCGGGCTTGGCAATGCACTTGGCAATTTTCTCTAACATGTATTGAAGCCTCCTTGAGCATTGGCATCAGATTTGGGTCTAATCTATACATTTCCAGGATTTTTTATAGCAGTCCCACAATCATGTTATGCAAAAGTAACATTGGCATCTAATGCTATGCTTGTTTGGGCACTTCTACTTAACCGGTTTGATACCTATTGATGCCCAATTGTTTGTAGGATGCAAGGCACATGTTATGCCATCATTTTGGACTAATTTTCTTGCTAAAAATACTTAGTTTTGAACATTAAATCACTATTGTAACACAGTGGGCTGAAGCCTATTATCTCATGTTTGGTTATGCCTATTGGTTTCGGGCTATGTGTTTGGGATATTGATGCCAGGAGGCATATTCCATGGTGGATTCCGTGAGGTTTTGCGGTGGATTCCATAAAATTATATTTGTTGCCAAGGCTCATACACAAGATGGATTCCTTGTGTGAAAAGTCGATGGGGACGCCTGTCCATTTCGAGCGTCTTGTTAATTTAATGTGCAAGTGGGTGATTCCATAGCGGGTGATTCCACAAAATACATATTTAAATTAACGGACATTTATGAGTTTAGAGTGCACACTCGTAATAAATTAAGGTTAGGATTGAGTTCTGACCAATTTATTTATTTTGTAGCTGAAGACTACTAGGTATTGACTTTTGTCGATTTAATTTTATTATTTTCTAACAATTGTGAATGCTTCAGTTGATGTGTAGAGCAGGCAGCGATGGCGTTGGGAAGCACTGGGCGATGGCGTGTATTCAAGTTATTTAGAAGAAATTATCATTTTTGATGGGCGCGCATCTTAGGCATGGCGCTAATATTTATTTTGTACTTATTTATTGAAGCGCCTGACATTTATTTATTATTTTGTATGCGCATGGGCGCACGATTTAAATATTTGTTATTGAACATTGTATTTGGACACATCCCGACTCTTTGGGCACCCAATAGCTTTAATTCTTTAGTGGGACAAAAGCAAATACAAAAGCAAAAGCGTGCTAATTGTAAATTGGGCTTTTTTTTTAGCTTAGAGATGAATAATATATCAAATACATGCTTTATGGAGCACTCACACAAGGCATGGGGGGAGATTGTACCCAATTAGTCTTTTGCTTCATGTCGTGAAAATCTTCTCTCTTGTTTTTTGTGCAAAAGTAGAGTTCTTTTGTTCTTGGGGACCTTTCGACGCTCGCTACGTGCACATATAGCATGCGATCTATGCACCAGTGGTATCAGAGCAAAACTGAGATCGAGGGCTTCCAATTGCTTACCATCTCACGTGAAGGCGGAGCTCCTGGAACAATCGAGCTCTACAGTCAGTCTCATGGCAATCCATCAATACCACTGTGTTCCTGGCAGTGAAGAACCCCCTGCTACGCTGTTGGATCACGAAGGACCGGCCTCTACAGGCAGAGGACCACTCGGGAAGTTCCTTTGCAAATACGTTTTTCTCAGAGAGAAGTAGATAAGTAACTTTTATCAAGTTAATTAGAAAGCTTAATAAGCTTTCTAAAAAGCTTAAAACTCCACGATTTCAATCGTTGTGGCAGAAGTATGTACTCCCTGGTGACGTCAACGTCAACATACTCTCATCCTGGCACAGATCTGATTATTGGATTAAGCTTTCTTTTCAAAAAAAAGTTAAAGCTTAAAAGTTTAAGCCCTTACTAAAGCTTCAAGAAATCAAGCTTAAATCTTCTCATAGCAGTCGTTCCCACTGGATTAAATACGAACTCATCTTCAACTTTCTGGCAAGCCCCTATTCACACCTCTGGACTGACAGAGCCAAATTTCAGCAAACAGATTGCTATATGCAGTCTACACACATGAATTATCTTCTTGGAAGATGACCGTGATATCAAATTCCGCATCCGCAAAGAAGAAATACTACAAAAAGTCATATATAAAAAAAAGAAATAAGCCTTGTAAACTCGACTTTGAGCTACGCTCATCCCGCTAACAAGATTTCGAGTGTGTGAGATCTTTTGGAATTTTGCAGGATGTCCAATCAAACCATGGAAGATTTTATGGTTGAAGGTGATTTACTCGAACCAATGATGGAGCAAAAATTGGATTTGATTATGATGCAGCTTCAAGAAGAACAAAGAGCACGTCAAACTTTGCAAGCTCAATTGGCCAATCTGCAACGATCTACCACCGACGACCAAGATGGACCGCAATCTGAAGATCTTATATGACGTACGATCAATGCAACACTTGAAGCGCAATCTATTTTGAAAGAAACAAAGATAAATAAAAGAAATTTCAAATTTCATACTTTCAATGGGTCATGCGGCGATGGAAAGACTGTACTACTTTTATCAGTCAATTTGATGACTATTTCCATGAAGAACAGTATGCTGAGAAAGACAAAATTAAGTGTGTCACTAATCATCTAGTGGACAGAGCATCCCTATGGTGCACTGTTGTCCGCAAGATCATTGATTTTACTACTACTTGAAGAACTTTCCAAAAGAAATTTTTGCAAAATTTTCTTCCACACCAATTCCACGAAAAAGCAATCAAACAATGGGATCTTCTGCAACAAAGGGATCATGAGCCTATTTCACAATATAGGAGCATTTTTGGAAGGCTTTATTGCAACTTCAAATGCTTGAAGATGTACCTAAGGCAACCCATAAACACAAGTTTATGTCTGGCTTACTTGGACATTTTTATGCAGAGGTGAATATGTTCAATCCAATGACTCTCGAAGATGCAATTTCCTGAGCCCATGACACTGAAGACAAAATTCGAGGACGAGAGAAGTGACCACAACAATTTCAAACTAATGGTAACTTTGGTTCAAAACAATTCAATTCAAATTTTTGAAGATTCAATCAAAATCGTTTTCTTCCACCTTCATTTCGTAAATCTTGGACACGACCACCTGCTTTACCATCAAACACAAATCCAAACCCTAAGCCATCTTTCTAGCAAAATCCCAACATTCCTAAACTTCCCGCTATTACCAATAATGTATCTAAAGCCAAACCCATAGTCTGTTACAAATGTCATCAACTCGGACATCTAGCAGTGAATTGTCAAACCAAAAAGCCAACTATACACATCAATTATTTGGGAGCGATAGAAGATGAAGAACATGAAGAAATACCAGATTTCACAGAAGACGATGACGATATCGGTACTACTTCAGATACTTTACTAGGTATGCCAAATCCCCATTCTTTATTAACGATGAAATGTATTGTGCATGGTAAAGAAAAGACTGTTTTACATGATGATGGGAGCACACACGACTTTATTTCTACAAAATTGGTCAAAGAATTGAATTTACATACTGTTTCTACTCATTATCGGATCAAGGCTCCATTCACTAGATACAATGGAACACAAGAAGTGCATGACTTAGAAATTAAAATTGGTGATTATGTTGAACGTAGAAATTTCTTAGTTGTGCCTTTATAATCTAGTGACATTATCTTAGGAATGCCTTGGCGTTATCAGTACAATCCTAATATAGATTATTCCACGCATTCAATGAAGATTCATTCTAATGGGAAACAAATCACATTGCTTGGTATACACACTTTCGATAATTTTCCATTGCTTAGTCATACACATGCTAAACGTGCATTACAAAAAGGTAGCAAATCCTACTCAATATGGGTGAATGAAATTGAAGCTAAAGAAAATCAGATGCATCCTAAGCACGCACAATTTCTTTCACAATTTCAAGATTGTTTTGTTGCTGACTTACCACCTGGCTTACCACCTATACGTCCCGAAGATCACAAAATAGACCTGATTCTTGGATCACAACCACCATGTAAAGCACCATCTAGACATAACCAAATTGAATAGAAACAAATTCAAGCCCAAGTTGAAGAATTGTTAACCCGAGGACTCATTAGACCTAGTAGTTCTCCATTTGGTGCACCTGTCCTATTATAGTGAAGAAGAAAAACAATACATATAGGATGTGCATTGATTATCGTGCCCTAAATAAGATCACTGTCAAGAATAGTTATTGCAGATAGATCTTAAATCTGGATATCATCAAGTAAGATTGGACACATCTGATATATTCAAAACTGCATTTAGAACACAATTTGGATACTATGAATTCCTTGTTATGCCTTTTGGTTTAACTAATGCACCAGCCACATTCAGTCGTATGATGAATCGCATATTTTTGAAACATCAGCATTATGTCATTGTTTTCTTTGATGACATATTGGTTTTCAGTAAGAATGAGAATGAACATTATGAACATTTATCTTTGGTTTTCAAATTATTGAAAGAGAATCAATTATATACTAATCCTAAAAAGAGTGAATTTTTCCAAACACAAATTGAATACCTAGGACATATTGTTTCATCTGAAGGTATTAAAGTTGACCCTAAAAAGATAGAAGCAATTTTGAAGTGGCCGATACCTAAAAATGTGCACGAATTACATTCTTTCTTAGGTCTTGCTAGCTTTTATAGAAAATTTGTGAGAAATTTTTCATTGCTTGCATTACCTTTGACAAAATTATTAAAGAAAGGCATTGTATATCATTGGTCCGACAATCAACAAAAGTCCTTTGATTTATTGAAACGTGCTTTAACTCATGCTCCTATATTGCAATTACCTGACTTCAATAGACCATTTTTCCTAGTAGTCACTAATGCTAGTGGATGTAGAATAGGAGCAGTCCTTATGCAAGATTCTCATCCCATAGCCTATTCTAGCTGCAAACTTAAACCCTCTAAACTTAAGTATTCTACCTATGATAAGGAATTGCTAGTTGTAGTACAAGCTTTATGTTAATGGAAACACTATTTAATGGGATCTGAATTCATGATCAAAACTAACCAGCAAAGCATTAAACATCTCCTTAGTCAACCACAAATATCTGATCGATACATTAAATGGGCTGCTTTTATTCAAAGTTTTCATCCACTCATACAATATCAACCCAGAAAAGAGAATGTTGTTGCCGATGCTTTAAGTAGAAGACGGACTATTCATAATATCTCAATGATATCTTTTGACTTTCTTCTCCCTATGAAAGATACATACAACCAATACCTTAGTTTTCAAGCTAATTGGAATAAATTAGTTACAAATAACTAAATTCCCATTGATTCATTGTCTTACACTGATGGATTTATGTTTTATGAAAGAAGATTATGTGTAATTGTTCCATTTCGATCATTTGTTTTGCATGAAATTCATTGTCCCCCATACTAAGGCCATAGAGGAATTATTTCTACTTTGCGTACACTGATTGAAGATTTTTATTGGCCACACAAGAAATCTGATGTATCTAACTTTGTATCTAAATGCTTAATTTGCCAAAGAGTTAAAAGACACCATGGTAAACAATATGGTTTATTAATGCCTTTACCAATTCCAGAACAACCATGGGAACAAATCTCAATGGATTTTATCACTAGTTTGCCTAACACTAAAGCTAATCATGACATGATTTGGACTATTGTCGATAGGTTTAGGTAACAAGCATATTTCATTCCATGCAAGAAAACGTTAACTGCATCTCAAGCTGCTCATGAAAACTATTTTCACTAATCATGGTTTGCCAAAAGTTATTATTTATGACCGTGATTCTAGATTCTGCAATAATTTTTGGATTACTTGTTTGCTAATTTAGGAACAAAGATTGATTTTTCATCTACATTTCATCCTAAAACAAATGGGAAAACAGAAGCTACTAACAGTACCATTTTAGATCTTTTGCGTGCATACACAATTTCAAAACCACAAACATGGGATACACATTTACATTTACTTCAGTTTGCATACAATAACACACCACATACAGCTACACAGAAAGCACCATTTGAAATTATTTATGGATATAGATTACCTACACCTGTCATATCATTGTTAAACAAAGTTCAAGCTGTTGATGATATTGCTAACATGCATGCTACTATTTTTCATGAAGTTAAAGATATCATTGCGAAAGCCCAGCAATCATATACAAAACAAGCCAACAAGAAAAGAAAAGCTATGACTTTCAACGTTGATGATTATGTTTGGTTACATATTGAAAAGCAAAGATTACAAAGTGTTGACAAACACCCTGTTGTAAAGTTAGCTCCTAGATTTTATGGACTTTTCAAGATCATTCACAAAATCAATGACAATGCATTTAAACTAGAATTACCACAACACTTTTCATATTAGTTTGTTATGACCTTTTAGAGGCCAATTACATTACATCTTGTTTATGAAAACCCTCCTTTGCTAGAAGAAGAAACTGAAATCCTTGAACCTGAAACTATTCTAGATACTAACTTTATGACCACTAGAACAAGCCATAGATATGTAAAATATTACACGGCGCAGCGAACAGAATCTGAGAAAGAGATAGAGAGTACACAACAGATAAGAGGAGAATCAGTAAAATTCTTTAACTCCAAACAACTGATACAAAGATGGCTCTGTCCACCCGTGCGCTTCCACTGTGTGAAGCTTAGATGGCGATCTAGACAGAAGATAGGTGAAGAGCTTAAGGCTAGCTGGAACAACAACTCTGACTGGGTGAAAGATGAGTGTAAGATGGCTGCGAAGGGGTTTAGCTTTTATAGCCCGCGAAGGTCGTTAGGTCGGCCTGCTGACCGACCTACCATATGAGCCTCCACTAGTCGGCCAGGGAATATTCCAGGGAATATTCCCTTTACCATCGGGCCGGGGGCGCTGCCCCCGGACCCCCGCCAGGGGGGCCGCTGGCCCCCCTGCGACCCCCCAGCCAGGGGCCGCTTCCGCGGCCCCCGGACCCCACAATAGGGGCCCCTTTTAACTCCCTTACCACGCAACTCAATGCAATGTGCCTCGAGTTGCTACCAGCTTAACCACTCCGTCTAACCCAAAGATTAGACCCACAACAGTCACCTTTTTGCCATCCGGTCACATAGACCTCATCTGATATACAAGTCAGGACTCAACCAATGTCCGGGCTCACATTTGGCTTCTCCTCATAATGGGGGCCTTACAACTTTGAGCACCATGGATCATTGGTAGCACCTAATGAGGGTGGGGCATTGATCATATCTAACACCCCCCCTCAATGTCCACCCATAGGTGAACTATCTCCTCGGCCCAATGCCGAGTCTCTGAAGATGAACTTGAAGCAGATCCTTCGTAAGTGCTTTGGTGAAGATATCTGCTCCATTCTCCTCTGTTGGACAGTAGACCAATTCCACTATCCCATCCTCCATCAAATCACGCACATAGTGATACTGGATCTCTATATGTTTGGTGCGTGCATGAAACACTGGATTTTTGGCAATGGCGATGCAACTCTGATTGTCACATCTCAGCACAGTTGGTTCTTCATCCTGCACTCCCATATGCCATAGAATCCTTCTCAACCATACGGCCTCACATGCAGCAAAACAAGCTGCCTTGTACTCTGCTTCGGTAGAAGACAATGCCACTGTTGGTTGCTTCTTACTAATCCAAGAGAAAATTCCTGAACCCAAAGAGAAACAATAACCAGAAACTGACTTCTTGGAATCAATGTCTCCTGCCCAATCTGAGTCACAGTTCCCCACAAGAGAAGTTCCGAAACTGTATGTGATACCATAGTCAAGAGTTTTCTTCAAGTATTTGAGCACCCGCATCCCAGCCTTCCAATGACTCTCATGAGGTTTGTTTGAGAACCTGCTCAAAACACCAACAGCAAAACTGATATCTGGTCTGGTGTTACACAAGTAGATTAGACTGCCGACCAACCTCCTATACCTCCCAATGTCTGCTAGTGCTGATGTATCCTCAACGGATAACTTTACATTCACCTCCATAGGTGTAGCTATCTCCTTGCACTCGGTCATGCCAAATGCCTTCAAGATCTCCCATGCATACTTCTTCTGAGAGATGAAGATCTTTCCTGGCTCTTGCCAGACTTCAATCCCCAAACAATAGTGCAGCAAGCCCAAGTCTGTCATTTCAAACTCAAAACTCAAAGCCTTTCGAGTTTGGTTGATCATATCTTCATAGTCACCTGTAATAAGAAGGTCGTCCACATATAGGACAATCACTACAGACTTTTTACCATCCCTGTAAACATACAAGTTAGCATCTGAGGCACATCTTTTGAAGTTTAGGTTTAAAAAGAACCTATCTATCCGCTGGTACCATGCTCTGGGGGCTTGTTTCAGCCCATACAATGCCTTCTTCAGTTTACACACTTTGTTCTCAGAATGGGGGGCCTCAAACCCTGGTGGCTGAGCCACGTACACCTCCTCCTTGAGGTCACCATTTAAGAACGCTGACTTAACATCCATTTGGTACACTGGCCACTTCTTGTGGGCAGCCACTGCAAGTACCGTGCGAATAGTGGTCATTCTGGCAGTTGGGGCAAATGACTCTTGAAAATCAAACCCTTCAACTTGTGAAAATCCTTGGGCAACCAGTCTAGCTTTGTACTTTTCTAAGGTACCATCAGCCTTGTACTTTACCTTCCAGATCCACTTGGTGCCAATAATCTTCCGCTTTGCTGGCCGATCCACTAGCTCCCAAGTGTCATTCTTCATTATGCTGTCATACTCCGCCTGCATAGCAGCCTTCCATGATGGATCTGCAAGTGCTTCTTCTAAGTCAGTTGGCTCCTTTACTTCTCTCATAATCTCAACCATCAAGGCCATGTTGACTATGTGAGCAGAAGCCCTCCTTTGCTCCTCTATTCTCTGAGACCTCCTTGGTCCGTCTGCCTTCTCCTCAACAGATGTAGGCATAGGATTATTGTGGTCATAGAGCTGCTTCACCCAGCGCGGCAATGGCTTTTCCGGTGGGGTGATGTCAGGTTGGTGAACTTTTTCCTCATCATCTGAAGATGATGCTTCCTCCTCCTTAAGGATAGGGATAGCTCTCGGGACAGGTTCATAGTGGACTACTTCTTCGCTTGATGATAAAGTGGAAGACCTTGCCTTCTCCTCCTCCATTGTATGCGGCTCCTCCTTGAACACCACATCACGGCTCGCGATGATCTTCTTTGCCTCTTGGTCATATAACTTGTAAGCCTTCTGCTCATCACTATAACCCAAGAAGATACATTTTCTGCTTTTTGGTTGTAACTTGTTTCTCTTCTCATCTGGAACATGTGCATAACATTCACATCCAAAAATTCTGAAATGTGAAACAGATGGTTTCTTACCAGTGTAAGCCTCATGAGGTGTTTTTCCCTTGAGAGCCTTTGTGTAGCTCCGATTTAGAATGTAGACTGCAGTATTAACAGCTTCAGCCCAAAAATGGTTAGGCAATCCCTTGCCCTTTAGCATGCATCTTGCCATCTCCACAATGGTGCGATTCCTGCGTTCCACAACACCGTTCTGCTGAGGTGTGTGAGGCGTTGTCAATTGACGCTTGATACCTTTGCTCTTGCAAAAGCCTTCAAACTCCTTTGAGTTGAACTCACCACCACCATCTGTTCTAAATTTCTTCACACTTTTCCCTGTTTCATTCTCAACAAGTATTAGCCATTCTTTAAACTTACCAAAAGCTTGAGCCTTATCACGAAGGAAGTACACCCACATCTTCCTACTGTAGTCATCGACAATCAACATAAAATAAGAAGATCCCCCCAAGGCCTGTGTAGGCATCTTACCACACAAGTCACCATGCACCAACTCTAGAGGAGCATGTGCTCTATTCTTGCTTTCTTGTGGAAATGCCTTTCTCTGTTGCTTGCCCATCATACAAGCTTCACATGGTTCCTTCAATTCAGTTATTGTAGGTAGGTGAGCAACCATACCTTGCTTTTGCATCTCCTTCAATACTGCAAATCCGATGTGTCCAAACCTTTCATGCCAAAGCTTACTTGTGCCCACTCCAGCGGTGGCTGTAAGAGCACTTAGCTCATACAGGTTGTTCCTTCTTTCTCCTTTGCCAACAATTGTGCCAGCACTATCAATAATTTCTGCACCTGTCTTCTTGAACCTCACTTCATGACCAAGATCAGTTATGGCAGCAACTGATAAGAGATTTCTCCTGATTTCGGGAACATACAACACATTTGAAAGCTTTTTGACTTCACCATTTGCAGCAACAAAAGAAATAGTACCTGTGCCCGCAGCAGGGCATTTAGCATCATTTCCAACCGTCACAGTGATGGATTCTTATAGAGGCTGCATAGAACTGTATAGACCTTTCTTGTTGGTCATGTGACGGGAGGCCCCACTATCCAACACCCAAGAGTCAGTGGTAGATTCTTCTTGCGCCGAGGAGCACACTTCCTCAATGGTCGCCATGAATAATTCCAACTCTGCTTCAGCCGTATTGGCTGTCTCTTTCCCTTTAGTTTTAAGGGTACCATTCTTTTCATCTGCCTTCTTGACACGACAATCTGCAATTGCATGTCCTTTCTTCTTACAGTAGAAGCACTCTCCTTGAAACTTCTTCTTGCCGCCCTTTTTCTTTTTGTCACCATCATTTTTGGTGGAGGAAACACCTTTGCCTTTTGCATTGGCAGAGAATGCAGCATCTCCATTGTTGCTTCCTTCTCGGGCTTTCAGCCTCAACTCCTCCTCCATTAATAATGCACAAAACTCCTCAAAAGTCAAAGCTTGAGGTCTCACCTGAGTATTAAGGGCAGTTACTAGTCCATCAAACTTTTGTGGACAAATCCGAAGACACCTCCGAGCTAGCTCTTCGCTAGTCTTTTGTATCCCAGCGCCAGCCATCTGGTCGCGCAGATTCTTAATCCGAGTGATGAATGCTTCAACCGTCTCTCCTTCGGCAAACTTCTCCGCTGCTAGTTGATTCTCCAAGTTTTGAATCCTTGTTTGGTTTCGTGTTTCATACTGACTCCTTAGTACATTCCAAGCCTCTGACGCTTTGGTTGTATGCTGAATCAGAGTCAAAACACTGTCAGAACAGCTTGTAACTAAGGCACACAATGCATCTGCATTCCTTCGTTTCCAAGCTCGTAGAAGATCTGCATTCGGAGGAATCATCACACTAGGATTTGATGGGTCGGGGGTAGGCTGTGGTTCTGCGTCAGTCCCCAGCACAGTCTCCAGAAGCTCATAAGAATCAAGGATAGTTGTAATTTTGAACTTCCACAAGGTGTAGTTTGTACCATCTAACTTGCCTTCGCTGAAGGTTGGTGGACGAATCCTCAGTGTTTGAATAGCCGGTACAGCAGCACCACCTCCTGCACCGCTTCCTGATGCGCCAGAACTGCTTCCCGGAGTCGACATCGTTTCTCTTTGCTGTTGAAGCCTTTGCCTCTTGCACGCTCTCCGATCTCTAGAGCCCCCTGGGCTCTGATACCATGTAAAATATTACACGGCGCAGCGAACAGAATCTGAGAAAGAGATAGAGAGTACACAACAGATAAGAGGAGAATCAGTAAAATTCTTTAACTCCAAACAACTGATACAAAGATGGCTCTGTCCACCCGTGCGCTTCCACTGTGTGAAGCTTAGATGGCGATCTAGACAGAAGATAGGTGAAGAGCTTAAGGCTAGCTGGAACAACAACTCTGACTGGGTGAAAGATGAGTGTAAGATGGCTGCGAAGGGGTTTAGCTTTTATAGCCCGCGAAGGTCGTTAGGTCGGCCTGCTGACCGACCTACCATATGAGCCTCCACTAGTCGGCCAGGGAATATTCCAGGGAATATTCCCTTTACCATCGGGCCGGGGGCGCTGCCCCCGGACCCCCGCCAGGGGGGCCGCTGGCCCCCCTGCGACCCCCCAACCAGGGGCCGCTTCCGCGGCCCCCGGACCCCACAATAGGGGCCCCTTTTAACTCCCTTACCACGCAACTCAATGCAATGTGCCTCGAGTTGCTACCAGCTTAACCACTCCGTCTAACCCAAAGATTAGACCCACAACAGTCACCTTTTTGCCATCCGGTCACATAGACCTCATCTGATATACAAGTCAGGACTCAACCAATGTCCGGGCTCACATTTGGCTTCTCCTCATAATGGGGGCCTTACAACTTTGAGCACCATGGATCATTGGTAGCACCTAATGAGGGTGGGGCATTGATCATATCTAACAAGATATTCTAGATATTTGGTTAAGTTTAAAAATTATCCTATTGAAGAGGCTCAATGGATGCATGATCGAGACCTAAGTGCTTACCCCTCACTGTTGGCTCCACATTGAGCTAATAGAAATTGAGGACAATTGCTATCCCACCTCGGGGGTATGATGCCAGGAGGCATATTCCACAGTGGATTTTGTGAGGTTTTGCGATGGATTTCATAAAATTATATTTGTTGCCGGGGCTCATACACAAGGTGGATTCCTTGTGCGAAAAGTCGATGGGGACACCTATCCTTTTCAGGCGTCTTGTTAATTTAATGTGCGAGTGGGTGATTCCATAGCGGGTGATTCCACAGAATACATATTTAAATTAATGGACATTTATGAGTTTAGAATGCACACTCGTAATAAATTAAGGTTAGGATTGAGTTCTGACCAATTTATTTATTTTGTAGCTGAAGACTACTAGGTATTCACTTTTGTCGATTTAATTTTATTATTTTCTAACAATTGTGAATGCTTCAGTTGATGTGTAGGGCAAGTAGCAGTGGTGTTGGGAAGCACTAGGCGATAGCGTGTATTCAAGTTATTTAGAAGAAATTATCATTTTTGATGGGCATGCATCTTAGGCATGGTGCCAATATTTATTTTGACGCGCTTATTTATTGAAGCGTCTGATATTTATTTATTATTTTGTATGCGCATGGGCGCACGATTTAAATATTTGTCATTCGACATTGTATTTGGGTACATCTCGACTCTTTGGTCACCCAATATCTTTAATTCTTTAGTGGGACAAAAGCAAATACAAAAGCAAAAGCGTGCTAATTGTAAATTAGGCTATTTTTTGAGCTTGGAGATGAATAATATATCAAATACATGCTTTGTGGAGCACTCACACAAGGCATGGGGGGAGATTGTACCCAATTAGTCTTTTGCTTCATGTCGTGCAGTTCTCTCTTGGTTTTTGTGCAAAAATAGAGTTCTTTTGTTCTTGGGGACCTTCCGGTGCTCGCTACGCATGCATACAGCATCCAATCTATGCACCAGATATGTAATGAAGTATTGACCTTCGGGATACGACATCGAGCTTGTCTTTGGTTTCGAATCTTCATTTGAGCTTGAGCTTGACTTTGGAATACATTTGATGCTCCGTCTTGGATGTACCTATGGCGTGTATATTACCTATCTCTGACCGATCTTGACATGCTTAGCCTATGCCACTACTACATGCTAGTTACATTGTTTGGAGTCAATTGCTACTAGTGTCTTGACTTGGCTTGCATCTGGCTTCTCGGAGCTTACTTGGGATATTTCTTGGCTTGCTAGAGTTGTATTTGGGATATAGTTGATGTCTATGGATGCTCTATTTGGAGGCTACAGAGCCTATATACTCATGATGTCTTATTGATGTTTGATCTTGGATATTTCGTCCATTGGTGCTCTCATATGCCTTTTTTCAGCTGCTTGGCTTGATCCATATAGCTTTTGTGCCAGTGGGAGCATCGTTGGATGTTTGATAGACATTGAGCAAGTGGTTTATGCTATTGAGCTTTGAGTCTTCTGAGACTGGGATCTTCTTCACTTGGATGTTGCATGGTTGATATATCGTGGTCTGTATACATGTACTTGGGCTGATTTGGGCTTCGCACTCCCTAAGCATACATCTCTTTGTGTCAAGTCTTGCTAGTTTTGTGTACACTTTGCCCTATTACACAGGGGGTATGCCGGCTTACTGACAGATTCGTTTGACATGCTTGGGTGTTTGCTCAATGTCTGTATGACTGTCATATGTTGATTTATGCCCGCTTGATATTCGTTATGCCTTGACAGTCAATGGTTGACTTGGTACAAGGATTTTGCCTACAGTTTGCTCTCATTGTACATGGCTGTAATTTATTATAGCAAGCAGTTATGTATGGACTGATGTAGAATTTTCATGTTGAATCATCTTGATTTTATATACTTTTGATGGTACTTAGTGGGTAGCATCATTAGCTATCAATTCGTGGTCATTTTCCCTTGGTTTTGGTGGTATTTTGACTGTTTACAGCAAGCCGTTTTGAACTATCTATTTTGGACTGCATTATGGGTTTTTCTTCCACTAATAGTGCCATCTCCAACATCACTAAGCTTGATGGTATGAATTATGCCTATTGGAAGAGCCAAGTTTGGCAGGTATTGGTGCAGAAATTGCAGATAAATGAGTTATGCAAGTTCGCCCTTGTCTTGTCTCTCATCACTGAACATGTGCATTACAATGTGGTTGAGGAATCACAGAGTGCTTGGCAACTTTGGGATAGAATTAAGAACCTCTATGACAAGAAAAGTCTAGCAAGTCATATGTATTGGCTAAAGTAACTTATGGGCCTGCGCATGAAGGAGAATATGACAATGTCTGCTCATTTAAGCCAGTTCCATGCTATTCTCAAGAACTTGACTTCGTAGGGTATTACCTTTAATGATGAGGTTACTCCATTGTTTTTGCTTGGGACTCTAAGTGATTCATGGGATGTATTATGCACTGCCTTATGTGCTCCTGCTACTATTTTGAACTTGCTTGATTTAGAAAGTGCTCTTCTGCAGGAAGAGATCGACCATAAGAACTTGGATGCCTCTCGTGTGTCACATGCTTTGACTATTAGAGGCACAGATGCTAATGGCAAGAATGACCGTGGGAATGGCCATGGCAAAGACTCGCAGAAGTCTAGGTCTAAGTCGCGTAGCAAGTCTCATGGGAGAAATGCTAATGTGACATGTCATCATTGCAGCAAGAAGGGTCATATACACCCATAGTGTCATGAGTTGCGCAATGTACACGCAGTCTTATGTCTACAGGGCAGCTTAATGATGTTGGGTTTCATGTTTCATTTAGGGATTCTGTGTGGAAGATCACCTGTGTGGCAGACTTGTGCTTGCTAGAGGTGCCAAAGCTAGCAGCCTCTATCCTCTTGTAGTTGATGGGTCCTCTGTTGACCATGTTTTGTCAGTGGGTTCCATCTCACATATATCTCTTTGGCATGCCCGTTTGGGCCATATGTCCTTAAAGGGAATGAAAATGCTTTCTAGTTTGCAGCGCTTACCACCCCTTGACTATGCATGTTTTGATTCATGTGAGCATTGTCTTTATGGCAAATAGACTAGGAATATGCATAAGAAGTCTGGTAGGACACGCATGAGTGAGCCACTGGCATTGGTACATTCGGATGTGTGTGGACCCATGCCCTGCCAGTCTATGGGTGGTGCAAATTATTTTGTGATGTTCATTGACAATTTTTCGCATAAATTCTGGGCTTACCCCATTAAGCTTAAGTCCGAAGTCTTGGCTGTCTTTCAGAGATGACTTGCATTGGTTGAGAACCAGACTGGGCATAGGCTGAAATGCCTTAGGACTAACAATAGGGGAGAATATGTGTCACGTGCTTTTGAGCAACTATGTGATGAGAGGGGTATTAAGCGTGTTGATTGGCCCCTATATCCCACCCCAAAATGGTTTGGCTGAGTGGATGAATAGAACCATCTAGGAGCGTGTACGCAGTATGCTTAGCCATGCAGGCTTACCACAGAGCTTTAGGAGATATGGATTGGGAAACCTCCTTCTTATGCGCATCTACATGTCTTTGGATGTGAGGCATACTGCCATGTGCCCAAAGACAAGCGTACTAAGTTGGATCCTAAGAGTGTCAAATGCATTTTCCTTGGCTATGGGGATGTAGGCGAGATGGGTTACCACCTCTGGGATTTGCAAGCGCGGAAAGTCGTCCGCAGCCATGACGTAGTCTTCCATGAAGACAAGATGCATAGGTAGCCTGAGAGGGTGGTAGAGATACGCATGGTTATATTCTAGAAGGAGCCATGTACTCCTGCATAGCCAGTTGGACAGCGTGTAGTAGTAGTTGGAACACCTAGCCAGGGTGTTGGACTGGCCGCAGAGCCTATCGTGAGACGGTCTACTAGAGATAGATGTCCACCTAATATATTTGAGCCCTCAATGCATTATGTCTTGGTTATAGATGCAGGAGAGCCTCTCACCTCCTATGATGAGGCTATGCATAGGGTGACAGTCACTCATGGGAGAGGGCTATGCAATCTCAGATAGACTCCTTGCATAAGAATATGACTTGGGATTTGGTTGCATTGCCTCAGGGCAAGAAGGCTTTGCCATGCAAATGGGTGTACAAGTTGAAAAGTACCCCTGGAAACCCCAAGCAAGCTTATAAGGCAAGACTTGTCGCTAAAGGTTTTAAATAGGAGCATGGAGTTGACTTTGATGAAGTCTTTTCTCATGTGGTCAAGATGACCACCCTATGCTTGGTTTTGGCCTTAGTCGCACAGCTTGACTTGGACATGTATCATATGGATGTCAAGACTGCATTCTTGCATGGGGATTTGCATGATGAGTTGTACATGGAGCAGCCTAAGGGCTTTGCAAAACCTGGCAAAGCGCACCTAGTGTGCAAGTTAAAGAAAAGTCTTTATGGCTTGAAGCAGGCACCTAGGGAGTGGTATCATAAGTTTGATGCCTTTATGCAGTCACAGGGCTACAACAGGAGTGATATGGATCCATGTCTTTACAGGAAGAAAGCCCGTGATGGCTCCTTGCTTATTTTGGTACTTTATGTGGATGATATGTTGATAGCAAGAAAAGCTCATGATGAGCCAGATGCTCTTAAATCTCAGCTGAAGAAGAGCTTTGAGATGAAGGATTTGGGATGACAGGCCTCTCACATTCTTGGTATGCGCATTAAGCGCGACAGGCATCAGGGACTACTCTACCTCTCACAGAGGGATTACATTCATAAAGTCCTTGAGCGTTTCCACATGTAGGACGTAAAGCCTATGGGCTGTCCATTACCTTCTTATGTGAAGGTTTCACAGGCTAATTGTCCATAGACGGTGTCCACAAATAGATGAGCAGAGGGTCAAGATGGTCAAGATCCCTTATGCATTAGTCGTGGGCAATTTGATGTATGCCATGATAGCCACTCGTCCAGATATTGGCTTTGCAATTGGTGTGGTGGCATGCTATATGACTACACCTGGCAAAAAGCATTGGGATGCCGTAAAGGGTATCATGAGATACTTGAAGGGCACAACAGATATGTGTATTTGCTATGGCAGCAAGGATACAAGAGTTGTAGGCTACACAGACTCTGATTATGCAGGACATGTAGACAGTAGGAAGTCCACTTCTAGCTATGTCTTTACCTATGCTGGAGGTGCTGTTTCTTGGATGTCCTGGGTTCAAAAATATACGACTCTCTCTACCACTAATTCCGAGTATGTTGCACCCACTAAGGCTTGCAAGGAGGCCATATGGTTAGGCCATTTGGTTCATGACCTTGGGATTGATACTATCCCTACGCTGCATTCGGATTCTATGAGTGCTATTTAGCTAGCCAAGAATCTGGTCTTCCATGCGAAGACGAAACACATTGAGGTGAGGTATCACTTCATACGTGAGGTTATGGAGAACAAGTCTATTGACCTTGTCAAGATCTCCACTGACAGAAATCCTGCAGATCTGGTCACAAAAAGCCTCACTACTGAGCACTTTGCATTCCTCAGGAGATTGATGGGCGTTGGATGAGATGACATTTTTTATCATCCTGTTGTACATGTGTACATTGTACTGTCCTTTTTTTTTTTCTTTTCCCTCCTCACTAGGGCAGATTCGCCTTTAAGTGGAAGGTTGTTGGGGGTAAAGGCGCCTCTGCCTAGCGGCCCGTGTATTACTACACTGACAATACCCGCCACTGCACACAGCAGGTGGTGGGTGCCCGCCACCATCACTTTATTCTTTATTCTTTTAGTGACAGTTTGAATAAAGGAAGAGAGGCGTGCCCGTGTATTACTACACTGACAGTACCTGCCATTGCACACTGCAGGTGGTGGGTGCCCGCTACCATCACTTTATTATTTATTCTTTTAGTGACAATTTGAATAAAGGAAGGCCCGGTCACACATTGTGATTGTTGGAGTTCCCATTTGTGTCTCTCTCTCTTCTTGATCTTGCTCTCCGCCATAGCTCACTTCCAAGAAAGCTTTGATCTTTCTCACCTTTCACATATTTAGCCTTCTCCACTTGTTGAAGAGAGAGATTAAGAGCCAATTACTCTCTTGAAAAAAGCATATAGTGCCTACCCTAGGACTGATTTGACTTGTGCTTGTGCCTATTAATCCTACCCATAAATTTCAATGATCTTTTGGTGCTTGAATGGATCATTTCTATCCCTTTGATTCTTAACACTAATCTTGATTTGTTGGATTGATTGTTGTTCATAACAAATTGGAAAGAATCCTATGATGGTAAGTGAAAAAAAATTCAAAGCAATGAGTCACTGAAAAAGAGTAAAATTTTATCCATTTTCCATCTTATTTGAGCCTTTTGTTCCCATCAAACCTTGCATTTCATTGAAGAGCTTTAGGAATTATTTCAGCCCTACATAGCATACCCACTTGATTAGACTAACATACACTTGCCATGTTTATGCTATTTGTGAGGAAAATTGAATGTTGGGTGAGATGTGAGATAAAAGAGAGGTGACCCTTCCTCACATTGAGGATCATGAGGGGATGCACAACCTAGCTTGGGGAGGATATTTGCATATCCCCCAATCCTTGAAGCCCATGTAGGTGCTCATCCTACCATTTTATCCCTCACATAGGTACAATGTTGTGGAGGATTGACAATGGTACCATTATAGCAAATTGAGCCTAAAACTTCATTCCTATATAGTGGATCTCAACTTGCCCTCAATTCAACGTAAGTTTTACAGTAGGATTTTAGCCTAACAGGGTCAAACATGGCATTTTCAAATAGTTCACAAGGTATTATAGGTCTAAACAAGTACTTGCATATACTTTTTCTCCACTAAAGGTGTTGCACAAGAAGTATAGGTTAGCTATAGGTACATATCAATGTTTTACAAGGTTTGTCCAAGGAAGAAACACCTACATGTCCCTTTATAGGTGTGAATAGGGCTCAAACAAGGTTATAAATGATTTTGGATAGGTTACAAAAACTGGTTCCAAAATAGCCAAACACAATTCTAACAAAAAATGGCCTTATAAGTGGCTAAGGAATTCATAACAAGGTTTAGAGCCAAAAAAATCTCAAACAAGCACTTGAATCAAAAGTTATTGACGATTTTGTACCTATTGGTCACTATGGATAGCACTTATTAAGCATGGCCAAGAATAAGAGAAAGGACAGCTTTCTAGAAATAGTTAATGAGGATGTTAGAACCTATCAATCTGAGCCTATTGGATCTAATATTTGCCTCAACTAACACCAAGATAATGATGATAGTACAAGTGCAATTAATGCTCAACATAGTCAACTAGAGAATGTAGGATTGCATGTGTCTAAAGGTTCTAATGGCTATCAACAACTATCAAAGGAGCTAAACAATATGAACGAGGGGCTTCTTTGGGAATATACCTTTTGAATAAGTCAATGGCAAAGATGGACAACAGATTTGGTAAGTTGATTACTATTATAAATGGATTGGGCAATAAAATGAAGCAAAATCAGCCTATCATTGGTGCCATGCAAACCTCAAATGATTGTACCATGCCAACCTCAAAATCAGCCTATCATTCAACCTTAAATGATCCACATTCCACTCCACTTCTTAACCTAACTATTTTTAAGAATGGTGAACCTTCAAAGCTTAGAGACACATATTAGCCCAAGAATAAGTCAAGGCCTCAATTCAATCAAAAGAATGACTCTAGGTATGAACATGATGCAAGAGTTGATAAAGATGAGCATGGTTGTGATCCACTTTAAAGTCTTTCTACACTCGTCTCACTACAAGCGGGTAATGCTTGGTGTGTTTGTATCTCCCATGGAGAAGGAAAACTTGTAAAGACGTGGTATGATTTGAAGCAAAGAGGAATGTCCATATGGGATTATTCTAATATATTCTTGAATCTGTCAATGTATGTAGAAGGAATCGTAGATTTGGCAAAGCTAAATAAGTATATTTATAAGCTTGATTTACATCTTTCTTTGAATATTGGTGCTATGCCACCCAACACCATACATGAAGCCATACAGCTTGCTGAAAGTTATAGTCAAAAGTATCGTAGAGATACGTCTTTATTTTAACCTCAAAGTGTGGGAAATACACTTTCAAATCAATCTTCAAGATTGAGACAACAATTCAATTGCTACAAGAGCCCTTTAGACAAGACAAAAGGTTCCAAAATACTTACATCAAGGTTCTAACTTTTCTAATAGTTTATGGCACAAAACAGGAATAAATCCAAGGTCTAATGTTGAATATAGATCAATTTTAAAACAACAGATTTTGGAGGGAAACCTATAGCCAATAATACATAAGGAAACCATGTACCTAATGCAGATTGAAAGAGATGTACACCAAAGGCTTATGTTTCAAGTGTGGGGGAAATGGACCCTTGACCATAAGACAAAATGCAAATAAAAGGGAGTCAAAATCGGCATGATCATAGAAGATGGATTGAATGAGGAAGCAAATGAGAGTGAGCTCTTTCAAATGTCATCTATGCCTACAAGAGAGGAGCTAGATGAAGATAAAGAAGTTGGAAATTAGGAGTTTTATGATCCTATGGACAATCGACACATGTGATTCTTCTATGTTGTCCACTATCTCTCATGATGCATGGACGTGTAGTAGAGGTGAAAATACTCTTCGGCTCAAAGGGCTTGTAAACAGTAGAGTTGCCTATATTCTTGTGGATATGGGTAGCACACAACTTTTTGAATACAAAATTTTTGGATGGGCTAAAGCTACTACCTAAGGATAGGAAGCTACCATTAAGGTAACAAGGTGCTAATGGGGCTTTTGAGACCAGTCATGACGTGTGCCCATGCACTCCTATCGAGTTTTCTCCATCATGTACTATTCAATTTGATATTGTAGCCTTAGAAAAGAGGCCTACTAATAAAGTCCTTGGATGTGATTTGCTAAAAATAGTTGGAAGATTTACCATGGATTTAAATGTAATGCAAATAAAATTTTATTGGGGTGGAAGCTAGCTATGTTGCTTGGAGTGGATCATAAATATGTTGAGCTAATTCCAATGAAAAAATTTAAAGAGAGAGATCAATGCCAAATCATATATATTCAATATTCTTCTTTCCAAATAGAGACTAAGATCAGCGCATACCCACTACAAAGAAGAAGAATTCAACATGATGTTGTTAGAAGAATACAAAGACTTATTTCAATCCCCATCTTCATTGTCACCCAAGAGAGAGGTTGACTTAGTCCCTTCCAAGCCGATTAACAAGCTACCTTAGAAACTATCTAAGTTTGAGCATGAGGAGGTAGAGCGACAAGTTAATGGGATTAATCCAACCTAGTCAATCTCCTTTTGCCTCTTTAGTGCTACTAGTGATGAAGAAGAAGGATTGAATAGTTTGTATGGCATTGATTATAGGGAGTTAAGCAAGTCCACCATAAAAAATAGGTGTCCCATTCCTCGCATTGATGATCTCTTGAATGAAGTCAATCATACAAAGGTTTTTACCAAGATTGATCTTCATTCAATATACAATCAAATTTGCATGAAAGAGAGGGATGAGTAAAAGACTACATTTAGAATTGAAAGGGGATTGTATCAATTCTTGATTATGCCTGTTGGACTATCAAATGCTCCAGCCACTTTTCAAGCCCTAATGAATAAGTTTTTGCAACCATTCTTGCTCAAAAATAGTCATTGTTTTCTTTGATGATATACTCATATATAATAAGTCCAATGAAGAGCATCTAAAGCATGTATTGGAGGTGTTTTGCATATTTAGCAAGCACAATCTCTTTGCAAAAGGATCTAAGAGTTCTTTTATGAAGGATGAAGTGAAATATTTGGGCTACATAGTTGGTGAGAGTGGGATTATAGTGGATCCAAAGAAGGTGCAATGTGTTAAGAATTAGTCTATCCGTACTAATTCCACATCTTTGAGAGGTTTCCTTGGATTATTCTCTTTTTGTCACAGCGGTTCATTAAAAATGATACACATGTTGTGGCTGCATTGAACAACCGGCTGAAGAAAGATACTTTCTTTTGGGATTCTATAGTAGATCAAAGCTTCAATGAGTTGAAATCACGTTTAATTACAGCACCAATGCTGGTATGTCCAAATTTTTCTAAGGAATTCACCATATGTACAGATGCTAGTGGAAGAGATATATCAAGGCTATTTTATGTTAGGATCATGGAGTTATTTCCTATGAGAGCAGAATATTGGATGATAATGAAAGCCAACTCCATGTCTATGAGCAAGAATCAATCAAAAAGTGGCATCACTATATCTATAGCAGCCATTTCAAGGTCAAGAGTGAGCATCCTTTGCCAAAATATTTTCTTTCTCGGCTTATTTTATCTCCTAAGTAACAAAGGTGATTGTCTACACTTCAAGGCAATGATTTTGACATATCCTACATCGTAGGTAAGGACAATATTGTGGCCAATGCTTTGTCAAGAATGTGGACATATTCACTTTCTTCGATATCTACCTTATACAAAGATTGGATCCATGACATACAAGAAGAGTATTTAAGGAAAATGCAACCACTACAATGAGGAAATTTCAACAAGGCAGCGGTGAAGAGTTTCTTAACTTTTCTTAGCGCAACAGATTGTTATGGTATAATGAACGAGTATATTTGATGCCTTTAACATATTTTAAACATTGCATCTTGTAAGAAATGAATTCCTCAGCTTTGGCCAGTCACCATGGGTTGCTTAAGACATTTGACACTATCCATAAGAGTTTCTATTGGAAGGTCATTTGGAAGGATGTTAAAGATCATGTCATGCAATATCTATTGTGTCAATAAAACAAATTTTCCATGCTTCTAATTAGTGGGTTGCTTCAACCATTACCTATTTCATAAGGGAAATGGATTGACATAAGCATGGATTTTATCACAAGTTTACCTACAATAAAGCATGGATGGAATAGCATATATATGGTTGTTGACTAGTTAACCAAATCGATCTATTTCATCCCAAGTAAAGTATAATTTTCAACCAAAAAAGTGGATGATAATTTATGGAGAGTGTGCTCAAGCTTCATGGGATGCCATTAAGGAAAGTATCTGACCATGACACTAAGTTTTTGGAAAAGTTTTGGTAGAGTCTATTCTCTTCTATGGGCAGCAAATTGACTCCTAGCATAGCCTATCACATCCAAATAGATGAGCAAATGGAGCATATTAATAAGTGGTTGGAGTTCTATTTTTGTCACTTTTGTCATGACACTCAATCCTCTTGGGGCCAATGGTTACACTTGACTAAACTTTGTTATAAAAACACTCATCATATGAGCATTGGCCTGTTGTCATTTGAAGTGTTCTATAGGTATAAGGTGCAAATATCTTCCATTATTTTCAATGATGATGTGAATCCACAAGCTAAGGCTAAACTTGAGAATATAGAAGCTTTAATGACTCAGTACAAAGAAAATATATGCAAAGCTCATGATGTCATGAAGGCTTATGCTTATGAGAAAAGAAGAACATTGGAATTCGAAGAAGGTAATTGGGTTTTTCTCAAAGTGCCTAAGTCTAGGTTTGCTTCCTTAAAAGTTGGCCATAGCAAGCTACCTCATTGATTTTATGGTCCTTATCAAATACTCAAGAGAGTAAGTGAGCTTGCTTATAAGCTTGAGTTTCCTTCTTCAATATGCGCATTCATGATATTTTCCATGTTTCTCAATTAAAGAAGTATGTAGGTCTAGCCATTCAAGTCTTAGAAGAATTGTCTCCCCCATGGATGAAGATGGTAGTCATTGAAAAGTGAGAGAATGCCTTGAGACACCTGATATTTCTAGAATATCTTATTAAATGGTGAGGTTTATGTCTTAAAGAGTCCTCTTAGCATTTGTCGTCATATCTTGATTCATTTTCTTGGCTCTTACAAGAAGAATTGTGAATTCCTAAACATAGCAACTTGCTATATTAAATTTCTAATGCAAATTTAATTGACCTAACTTGGTCAAAATTTCATTTTTATGAATTAAAAAGCTTCACCTCATTTGATGGATTTGGCCATGTATACACCAAGTTATGGCATTTTTCCTACTAACGACCCTAACTAAACACTTGTAGTAGTTTACACCTCTTTCACTTATTTGTGAATTTTGCTTCAAGGGGGATCTTCTTCAAATTATGGACTCCTTTCTTTGCATGGATCTACATCCTCAAAAGCTCTTTTGTATATTCTTTTGTAGATTTCATTCCATTTCCAAGCTTTGAGGACAAAGCTCCTTTAGGCTGGGTAGGCTTGTATAATAAAACATATGACATAAGTGTAAAGAGGGAAAGTATATTAAGCTCACTGGAAAATATGTTCATTAACTTTTTTACAATTAATTAAATATTATCTTGATGCTTCCTTATTTGTGGACCTCCCATCATAGCTGAGGGTGGGTACCTTGCTCCACCATTGCAAGAGGTGGATATCTTGTTGCCATTTCTATTTCCCTTTGATGTAATGCACAACAAAATAATCAGATCATTGGCTATAGTTAATTGATCATGGATTTCATATTTTCTTGTTCATTTCATGTATTTCTTCAATATGAGTAACTAGCTCTCTTATAGAAAACATACCCCTAGGAGGCAAAGCTTGTCAAAGCAAGGCTAAGGGTAAGAAAAAGTTCTCTTAAGCAAATGGCTTGCCTCCCATTACTTGATAGGAATATCTATGCATTTCTTAATGATGATCTAGATGTGGATAATGGTGCTGATCTTTTCTATGACATCAACAATTAAGTTTTCTCTCATATCTTAGAATGTTAGAGGAGTGTGTTGTCCTAGCAGAAGGTTAACAACAACCATGGCATTGCTTAAGCAGAGAAAGCTTGATGTGATGGCACTTCAAGAGATCAAACTTGAAGATGGAGACCAACCTAGTGATGTCAGCCTTGTGGGCTATCCTTGTTTTGTGGTTGCATGTAAGTGAGGCAAAGGTGGCATGCTTATGCTGATCAAGGACCTGATCAAGGACAAGTGAAAACCTAAAGTCGAGTTCAGGGATGATGAGGGATGTTTCTTAGTCCACGCAATTGATATTTCCCAAGAAAGCATTGACCTCATCTCAATCTATGCTCTGAAATCCTCCTTGCACTGAGCAACTAAGTGGAAAGTCTTAGAGAGTTTGATGTCATCGAGCTTTGTCTTTATGACTAGAGATTTCAACGTGACAAGGACAACTATCAAAAAATCATGTGAATATAATACCATGCTAGAGGAGGAGAAAGTAGCATGGGATTCTCTTTGCAACTCTCATATACTAATTGATTTACTGCACATCTCCCTTGCCCTACATATAACAGTCAAGATGCTTGGTGTCTAAATCAAAGTACAATTGAGGGCTAAATTTGAAATAGACGATGAAACTAATCATGCTAGCTTTTTTCAAGCTCTCAAGAAAAGAAAAAGAAAGAAACCATTGTGGGGATTTGGGATTCAAAAGGAGCACTTCACTAGGATGACTTCGCGATCTCGCATTTCTTCACTTCCCCACTCTCGACTATTGTGTGATCCCTTCCCCATTATAAGGATGGCTATGGGGAGGACTTGGTTAAGCTCCTCACTTCGTGCATGAGAAAGGTGACTGTTAAAACCACCACCCTAATACCTTGACCATTCTCATCAAGGAGTTGGATTTTCTAGTGAAAGAAATGAAGACTAGTAAGGCCCCTAGACCTAATGGGTTGCCCATTGAATTCTTTGATCACATATGGAATGTTTGTAAGTAGGAAATCTATGATTATGCTAACCATTTTAGGAGGATTGGCACCCTTCCCCCTTGCATTAATCATGGTGTGATCAAGCTTATTCCTAAATCCCATGATAGAAGTTCCATAAATCAATTATGTCCCCTTACAATGCTCAATGCTTGTAATAAGATCATAGCAAGGGCTTTAACACTCCCAATCAAATTCCTTCTTCCCTAGATTCTCCACTATGATCAATATGGCTTCCTTCACTATCGGCACATTCATGATGCTATCCTCAACCTTATTCTTTTAATTGACCATGCTTTGGGAAGAGGAGGACAATTTGTCCTTATTAACATGGATATAGGCAAAACTTATGACCGCATCACATGGGATTTCATTCTTGCCACCCTTGAATGGATGGATTTTGTATCACTCTTTTGCAAAATAATCAGTAGCCCATTTGCAAATGCTTTGGATGTGGTCAATGTCAATGGTCGGCTTTTTCATGATTTTCACCTTAGGAGATTTGTCAACCAAGGCTATCCCATAACACCCCTCCATTTTGTAGTGATCACACCCCCTAGTTTATTATGATTGAACTCAAAATATAGTTCAGTATATTGAAGGGACTCCTTCTCACTAACGGCACACAATTTCGTATGCAACTCTTTATTGATAACTTGAACATTGTAGAGGCCTCCAAGCAAAATGCCAATCCCTTATTGGATGTTCACAACCTCTTCCAAGTATCTCAGACGCTCTAAAATTCACATGCCTAAGATAGAGATGCTCCCTGTCACAATCTTAGATGTCGATGATTCGATGTTGGAAAGTGACTATAAGATCATTAAGCCAAGTCAAGTTTTCCAATACTTTGGTTTTCTTGCTGTGGTTGCCCTCACTGAGAGATAGAATTTTGATTGGCTTAAAGCCAAAGTGGAAGCTAATCTTAGGTCTTTCTGCCACTTCTCAATTGGCCTCAATGGTAGAGTCATCATTCTGAACATAATTATTAACCCAATAGTAAGTTTTGTTGCCATGTAATGCCCTTTTTCTAAGTTGTGTTGGGGCTCTCTCGAAAGGTTGGCTAGAGAATTTATGTGGGGCTTTTCCAACACCATAATATGGCATTCAATTGGATGGGATCTTCTTTGTGAGTCTAAAGCCAATGATGGATTGGGTTTGGAAGCCATGTCCAGCAAGGTAGCCAAGCTTGTCTTCAAACTAATAACTAGTTTGCCAATACCATAAGATGGCATTCAATTGGATGGGATCTTCTTTGTGAGTCTAAAGCCAATGATGGACTAGGTTTGGAAGCCATGTCTAGCAAGGTAATGAAGCTTGTCTTCAAACTCATTGCTAGACTCACAATGGTCGACTCATTAGATGCAAGGGGCCTTGCTTGCCAATGGTAAATAGACTAGACTTGCATAAGAGGATATCCTCTTGGTAGACATGGAATTTAAGATTTAGGGATCTCCTACAACCAACTCCATACTTAAATCATCGAAGCTTACCATTAAATCCATGAAGTGGAACAATAGCTCAAGGAAGGGTGGTGATGCATCCTTGAATCAACATATGTGTTTATGACCCTTTGCATTTAATAATAGCAAGGCTCTTGCCCAGGATAATCTAAAGCTTTGCTAGTCCCTTGATGAGAACGGCCTTCACTGCTAGAGCAAATATTAGGCTAGCCCCTAAGTTTGGATTTATGGTGTTGGGGTAAAAGGCCCTTGGGCCTGCCCATGTACAGTGACCGCCCATATTCTTTATTCATATATATATGAAAGTGCAATAAAGCTATCATAACATTGTTGACAACACCTACATTGTGTGTGCTCTTCTCTCCCGCGTCTTCTACATCCCTTTCAACTGGTATCAGAGCAGCTCCTTCGCGAGTGCTTCCCGGCCTTCCCTGGCATCTACACAAGGTATGAGAGCTTGCTTCTCACTCAGTTCTCAGCCATTCTTTGACATGAACATCACGGTTTCATGAAGAGGTAGCCATAGCTTCCATCATTGAAGCTTGTTCTCTTCACCTATTGCTTGGACTTGTCCTAGGCTTGTGTAGGCCTATTGTAGGCCTTCATTGGGCTCTTGCTTATCCCCTACCTACCCTGATTTGGCCCCTCAAGCACAGCAACATGCTCACGTTTTATTTGTGCCTGTTTGCAAAAGTAGCTCAAAAATCACTCTTGATGTCATATCTCAGGCATTCGGAACCCGATTCAAGCAAGATAAGAGTCTAAGTTGGGGTTTGGCACACTCCAGACGCGATAGTGATGTTAGATTTGTCAAATTCTGATGAGAGAATATTCTGCAATAGATTTCAGGTTTGAGACAACATGTATTTGTATGCCTATGGCTTATGTGATGCTTCTATTGATGTCTATTGATACCGGATCACTTATGGATGTTATGCCTCTTATGTGAGATGCATTTGAGCTGATTTATCTCAGCCATTGACTATTTTGAATAGTCCCAGATCTGTCCAAAGTAGCATAGCCACCTGTTACTTCAAGTTTATGCTTACACGTCTTGGCATTTGATGCCTGATTATGCTCGGTTGGTGCCTATACATACAAGAACGTATGCCTATGGTTTGCCTATGGATTTGAGCTTGGATTGAGCACTGATTTGCTCAGTTTACAGAGGTTATATGTTGCTAGAAACTTTAGGGCTGAAGCTATTTATGCTACAGTTGGGTTATGCCTATTGGTCACGGGGTGCTCCCGACTACTCGGTATGATGTCATGATGTATTTGGACTATGCCACATGTCTTGTTTATGCTCTGGAATGCTTTTGAGCTGAGATTAGAGCTCGATTTGGGTTTTACTATCACTTCTTTGCAGCTGGCATTTCATCTATGACCTGGTTTATGCCTAGGCTACCCAGTACAAGTTATGATGTCTTGGCGAATGCTTTATGCTTTAGCTGTGGATGGCAGTTGTTTGAGCTCGTCTTGACATTCCTTTGAGTATTCCCTTGAGCAGTTGGACATTGACTTGGCTTTTTCCGTTACGACCTTGGATGCTACATGGGATTTGATGCTCTGATTATGGATCTTGGCTATTACTTGGATGCACTTACAGGTATTGAGAAGTGAACTAGTCCCTTGTTTTGGCAGTTGCCTATTGAGCTGTGATTGCTCATTTACATTTGATATGCAGGATATTTACTACTCAATGGACTTGGATAGTGCTTGGGATTTATAGTTATGGCCATCTTGCTTCTCTGTTGTATGGCATCTATGCTATTTGGGCTGCTATTGCCTGTGTATGTCAGGGAGCAGTTGATCTTCATGGCCACCCATGTATGCACATGGTCTGTTGCTATGTATTTTATAGAGCCTCTTACCTAGATGCTTTTACATAGATACTTGGGCTTTTATTGGAGCTTGATTCTTCCAGGTTTATTTGCCACTTGTCTTTCTTGGCTAGACATGTATGTCAGTACATGGTATGAGACACTGCAAAGTTATGTATACTCCTATATTTTGGGGATGCTTATGCATTTATGGCTCTGAGGCATGCTTATGCTTTTATGGCTGTGAGCTTGAAGGGGAGCTACAAGCTCTACCCTGAGACCTACGGACCACTTATTGCTCAAGTATTTCGAACCGAGCGACCATGGCTACCTCTCACATAGCCGATGCACAATGCCTACCTTACGGGTGTAGTGAGCTTACCTTGATGCTCGATCAAGTACCCTCCTCTTTCTTGCACACTGGTAGCTCCACGATTCTTGAGGCAAGCTCAAGCAACCTCAATCCCTCTCCCATGAGGTCCATCCTCCATAGCCACGTGCAAGACAAGAGAAGAGAAGAGAGGAGGGGAAGATGAAGAGAGGAGATGGAGAGCTTCTTTTCCAAGATCCCTCACTCTCACACAATCACTCCCTCACACTCTCTCAATCCCTCTCTCAAGCACAAGCAAGAAGGCAAGAAACAAGAGAAGAAGAAGAAGCTTTGGCCACACACAAGAATGATCTTCTCATTCACTTTTTGAACTTTATATACATGTCCTACTTTTCATGGGCGGTCATCCCCTTTTTTTACATGGCCGGCTTAGCCTAGGCCCATTTCTCATTTCCCACCGTTCTAATCTATCCCATTCCCAACTAATGCATACAATTTGCACAGGAGTGAGCCTGGCGCTCTTTTACAAGGATTTGGGAGCGCTTTCACACTTAATGGTGCGCTTTTTACTCTTTTACTTTCCTTGGGCGACTCTAAGACTTCCTGAGGGTCGTGCCCGTGCTTTTAATTTTTTCAGGGTCTGGTTACCAGTTAAGGTGCCTTTTTCTTCCTTTTGTCCTGCGCCTTTTGGTATTTCCTTTTTTCCATTTTCTGCTCCTCTGTGCTGCGGTAAACATTACCCCCCTCCTAGCCAAGTGCCAGTCCCATGGCACTGTGGTGGGAGGTAGTGGGATAGATGATGCTGTTGCTAGGTGGAACTGGTGGGTAGATGACACTGATGCTTGTGAATGAGAGGTGATGGAGTTTGATGACGATGACCAGGAGAGAGTCCGATGCGCTTTAGACTTCATGAAAATGCTCGAGATTTCACACACAGTTGTGGCTCCCCTTTTGTAGTCGGTCGTCTTTTGAGTATCCGAAACGCTTGAAGCAATAAGCAATCCCTTAGGAGGATGGTATTGGAGGGATTTATTCTGGAGAAACCCCCCGAACGCTGTTTGCCTTGAAAATCCATTGCTTTGATTGAAGATCCTTGTCTTTGAGTTGAAAGTCTTTAGTTTTGAGTTGAAGGTCTTCACGCTTGTGGAATCAATAAGCGATCCGTAGATCTTGAGGCGTTGGGCATGGATCATTGGACGATGAGGTTCCAAGATCTATGCCAATGGTAGTTCTACCTTGACTTGGTTCAATCATGGTAGCCATCAGCAGGCAGATGGCTAGCAACATGAAATCTGTTGAGCCATTTAAACCATAGCAGTGAAACTCTTGAAGTTGCAATAATGGAGTCATGTCCGACTCATGGAAAAATTCCTTGTCATTGGAAGATGTAGTGGATGATCTTCTTCAGCCAAGCATCCAATTCTTGAAACACAAACATAACCTGCAAGAAAATTTGTGCACTTCCTAGGGGGTGTGTCTGTCTCACTGTGTAGTGCATGGTGCCCGTGCCAATGGAACTGGGAGATGGGTCTAACCTTGGGCAAGCCCTTGGTAATGTCCCACACTTGAGGACCTAGTTTGTGCGTCGTTGGAGGTGCGGTGCAAAACTTAGGGTGACAGGTCTAAAAGTCCTGCCCTTGATGTGCCCTAAGTGTGAAGTGGGGAAGGGGCTAGGGAGAACCCTAGATGCAGTGAGTGTGGTGCACGATAACAATGAAGGAAGACTGCAAGCACATGTGAAATGTTCTCCTTGTTAACTTGCTTAGTAGTAGATTCATCTTTCAACTTTGCTATTTTTTTGCTCTTGTCTTTCTCTCCAGTCACCTTGTCTTTGTTTCCTTGTGGCTTTTTCTCTCTTTGCTTTCTTTTATTTTCTTTTTTTGAGAATGAGAGAGGGAGTACAATTGTCAAGGCATATCACACCCATTTAATCACGGGGCAGTCACAGGCATTGAGATAAGAATGCGCGACTTTGTAGGTATTCTTTAATATTGGCCTTAGCTCTCAGAGGAGTGGTTGACAAGAAAGGGTGATTACACATTGTGAAGCGGGTGTCACTCATATTTTCTAGGAGCTCTAGACAGAAAGAAGGAAAGAGAGTAGCCCACATCATTAACCTAGTCATAGCTCTACTATCTATTCCTAGGTTAATATCAAAGAAGAGTGGGGGAAGATGGGCTTCCTCTGCTGTGGGTTTTTGGAGTAGCAAGAATTTGATAAGTCAGAGGTAATTACAAGTGGTCAAAAACGTTGGATCTAGGCAGGAAGAGAAGTCTACAAGGAAACGATTTATAGAAGGAAGTATATCTTCTAACCTAAACACTAAGCATTCCTCAGGGCTCCTAGCATTTACATTATATATTTTTGGTAAGTCGTAATCCCCATGCATGTCTCTATCATAGTCCACTCCATGCCTACGGGGATAGGGCATGTAGATAGGATAATTGCGCTCTTCGGGGAGTGAACTACAAAAGGCGGTCCATGCATCAAAATTGGTGTCCCAAATCCTCCTCTGCCATTTCAGCTGTGCCTCATAGCCTTGGACAGTTTTGGGAACCAGATTGACCTTATCTTCCCAGTAATCCTGTGGCTCTTGTCGCCACCTAGTCATTATCATGCTCCTCTCTTCTATCCACCTGTTTGCAAGTTCATTAGCCAGATCCTTGATCTTGGCTAAGACTCCTAGAGGCAGGGCCCAGTCCAAAGAGCGTGGGAAAGCAAATGAAAGCTCAAACGGCCTTTTATGTAACTCTCGCTGACACCAGATGACCAACTCCTGGGGCCAGTCTACAAGATGTGCATCATCTCTCAGTGGCATGGGCTCTTCAGAAAGTTGTCTTGGAATTGTGCGTGCTCGACGTTGGGCCTCCTCGGCTAATTCTTCTCTTCTCCTCCTTGCTACAACTATATGCTTAGGCAGATGGGCATCTGCAGGTTCTTCATGTGGGAGATCGGGTTGAGGAGGACTCTGCATTCTTTGTTGCTCTTCTTCATCACCTTGCTCGAAATCCGGACCCTCTTCGACATGTCGCTCCACCACAAATGGGATGACTGGTAGTGGTGGTGGTGGCTATTCATGCTCCTCAAAACCTAGCTCCTTAAGCTCAGCAGTGGAAAGGCCCGTACAGCGTAAATAGCGGAATTGTTGCTCCTTAGTGACCCCTGTACTCGTTGGGAGCTCCCGCTCTTGAAGACCATATCTTAGAGCTCGGGTGGTTAGCTCCAACTTTCTTTTCACCTTTTCCACTGGATCATCGCCCTCAGCTTGTGTGACATGGAGTACCGTGTTGAGGAAGGCCTGCCGCTGTGTTTTAGTAGTTATTTCGGCAGCTTCAATCCTGGCTTCTGCAAGCATTCTTTCGCATTCTACCACCCACTGCCAAGCGTTCAGTCAAGTCCCTCACCCTGTCAAAATTATTCCTTTCCCAATCCATAGCTCTTTCCTCCATCCTTTTTCTCTCTTCCTCCAGTTGGCTTGCCAGGGTGGTTACTACCTGTTGCTGCTCATTTGTTAAAAACCACAACTCATTCCTTTCTCTTAACTTCTGAGCCAGCTACTCTTCAGCAATCCCTTTAGCTTGATCTACAATGCTGAGCCTTTGGTGCATCTCAACCAGTACTTCTAATTTTTCTTGCACCAGCTACTCTTGGCTTTGGATCTCAGCAAGGAATAGCCTTTTTTGATTAAAAGCCGTGGCCATGAGGGCCTCTACATCTTCCTCGGAGGTCTCCAGCGCATCTTGTAATCTTTGCACTTCATCTTGTAGCCGTTTTGCTTCTGCTGCTAAGACTCCTGACCCTTCACTCTTCAGAAACTCGATTTCACTTATTAATCTGTTTTGTTCTTCTAGCTCCTGCCACAAACGGAGCTCCATGGTATGTTCTTGTGGCATATTGGCTTCGCCTTCCTGTACCTCCTGTCTTAGCATTTTCACTTGAGCGACCTTTTGCTGTAGATCATTGTATTGCTGCACTAGTAGCTTTAGACTCCTTTGCCCTACCACCAGGTTCTGCTCTTCGTCTTCCAGCCTTTGTCTAAGGTGGCTTTCATTGTCCTGGGCTTCCTTTGTTTTTGCTACTAGCTGGTCCTACAGGGCCTTCGTTTCTCTTCGTCGGTCGGCTCCCTGCCTTGAGACTTCTAGCCTAAGAGCAGCTGATGTTTCTTTTTCTTTTTCTAGCTCCATCAAGGCCACTTTCTTCTCTTCTTTCACCTTGTCTAGTTGTGCCAGTAGCTCAGCCACATATGCATCATAGTCAGTGTCGACAAGTATGGGAGTATGGGGTGTGGTGGTTGATGCCTCCAGCCTTTGTCTTTTAGGGTCTTGCCATGACTCTGCATCTACGGGGCTACGGACCTTTTCAATCCGGTTCCTGGCACGATCTCGGCCACTTTGTTCACTAGCATTTGCATCATGTTCATTAGCTGTGCCGTGTCGAGGGGAGGTGTGGATTGTGTGGTGGTTGCAGTCGTGGTTTCAGTCGTTGCAAGCACAAAAGAGGAAGGAAGTGGATGTAGTAGGGACTTGCCCTTGACTACTGCCACTGGAGCTTCTTCCACACTTGAACTAGCTTCGGCTTTATGACGGGGGCTCACAGGTTCGAGCTCTCCACCCCCGTGGGTCTCTTCCATAGATCTTCGTGTAGCCTCTACCAACTCGACCAGCTCCTTCAGTCTCTGCTCTTCAGCTTCTTCTTCCACCCTTCTTTTCCTGTCCTCTTCTGCCTTCTTTGATTCTTCTCTTATCTTTGCAAGCTCTTCCTCCTCTTTTCTCCTTCTTTCTTCCTCAGTCCTCCTAGACTCTCTTCGAGCCCTCTTGATTTCAGCTCGTTCTTCTTTGCTTAATTCCTCTTTCCTTTCCTTCTGTCTCCGGTCCCCTTTCTTTTGTCCTTCTGGTTTGCTTGCTTGTGTAGGCGGCACTTCCTGTTCTCCCTTGTCACTTATCATTCTTTCACTTGATTCTTCTTCTTCGTGGTGAGGTGGGCTTTGATGTTGTGGGCTTTGATGCGCAGCTTGCTCTTCCCTGACTCCAGCATCCTTCATTGCTTCATCTATGATGGCTGTCAAAACACCACCATATCTAATTGTGGCCGCCTTTGAGGCAGGTTTCTTCCTTGTGGAGCATGCTGTTGAGGCAGGGGATTCTCCTCCTGCTCGTGCTTCCACTGGAGTGAGAAGGGCAGTTGAGCTTTGAATGGTTTTCTGCACGAACCCATTCCAATCTACCTCCTCAGGGACTCCTGCTGCGATGCTTTCTAACAACGAGACCCCGATCCTGTTCATCAATGCGTTGTACCTTTGGCCCAAGAAGAGTGTGTGGATCATCTTCGCTTGTATCTTCACTGTTGGATCCGGGATATCAACCAAGCTGATTCCATCCACGGTGTGCACCTCTTCTTTCTTTACCCCCAGCATGGCGTAAACATCCCTTCTCGGTCGTCTCTCTTTCTTGGGTACGAGCCCCAAGGCCTTCTCTATGATTGCCACATTGAGGGGCACTTCAACTCTTCTTTCTTGCTCCCCTGTCCTCACTGTGACAGTGCCACAGTTCTTGCCCTTGTCAAAGTTCTCAGAAATTCTGCACACATGCTGTAATCCACGGCCTGCCCCATCTTTTCCACATACTTGTGGATGTGGCATCTGTCCACCAATTCTTTGACTGCAGGTTCCTCCAAGATGGCCTCATCCAGGTTCAGCGTGTGCTTGAAGGTGAATTGATTGAATCCTCGTGTCTCGACGCTGATGCCGAACTTGGTCATCTCTTCTTCAGAAAATGGGAGTTTTCCCCCTTTGTCTTGTCCTGCCATGGTGGTTACCTGTCAACACACCATGCCAATATTAATGCTTAAAAATCGGCTTATTTCTAACAAAACTCAATTTTGAGAGAAAAATGTATGTGTCAAAAATTGGTATACTTGCTTAGAGGCTTGAATTTTAGAGACAGGCTCACAGCAGCAATTGTTATTGTTTTCCCTTTGCAGTATCTTCCATTGAAACTCAATTAATCATAACATTCTGCTAGATAGCATGACTCTCATTTTGCTCTGATCTTGCTCACATTGCTCCCCCCCGTCTTGGATCTTTCAAGGAATCCTTCCTAGGATTAGCACAGGAAGTATGAGGCAAATGTTGTTTTTCGTGGATTGACTTACTTAGCCAATAACCAATCATAGAAGCTTGGATTGTATTCGAGTTGGGCATGACAATCAAGAGCAGATGGTTGGATGGAGACTTGGGAGATGTAGGTCAAGACATCATGAAAGAGATCTCCAGTATTAAGGCGGCTTGCAACATGTAATTCCTCTTCCGTAAGGAATTGGTCAATGTAAGGGTGAGCGAGCACATGATCGTCTAAATGCTAGTTGCGGGTGATGGCCAAAACCCTAAACGAGATAGGTGCCACATAAGTAGGGTCATATTCGATGGTTTTAACTGCCATGCATTGCTCAGTATTGGTCATTATCCGGCAACCTTTTTTCTCCCATTGGATTCTTAGAGCAAACCACTGCTGCAAGAACGTGGAAGGCGAGCTTGCCATCTGCGTGAGCTCTTGCAACTCGTGCTCAACAACAGAACGAGGAGGCTTACAATATGAAGTGATTAGACTTCTGAGGGCAGCTTGCTCCTTTGAGATTTCGTCGTTTGCTATCAGTTCAACAGCAATTTTGGGAAATTTACAGGTCATAAGTTCGTATTCTTCCCAAGTGCATGGTAATGCACGAACATCCGAAGCAAGTGTTTTGTCAAGAAGACCTAGGGCTAGCCTCTCATAACTTCTAGCGAATGTAGTGAAAGTTTTGTCCAACATCTTGATGCAAGTTACTAAGTCATCCCCAGAATTCGTGACGAGGTCTTTAGCCAAGGAAAGGAAAGGTCGTACCGCGTAGGAAGGTTTAAGACCTACTGGTGGGAATGGTGCAAATGGACTGGATAGTGGTGACTCCATCATTGGTGTCACAGGTGTGGTTTTGCACTCCGAAGCACTTTGAGGTGTTGTAGGAAGCTCTGGGGGCATGGGAGTTGTGATGGGTTCTGAGTGAGCAGTCATGGAGGTATTTAAGTTCTCTAGATTAGGTAAGTCTAAGGCTTGTGGCGGTTGCTTTGGTTGATAGATGAGCTGGGGCTTACTAGCCACACGGGCAATGGTTTGCTAACTATGCCCTGGGCACCATGTGTGCAAGCCTCCCTCACTGGGGTGAGATTGCTTGTAGATGAGCTTTTAAACTTGCCATTTTTAGGCACCCAAATCAAGGGGTTGCCCTCGTAGTATCCTTGTGCTCGCAAAAGATCTTTGGGGATCCATTGCGGCGTGGTTGTGTGTCTCTGTCGATAGCGTCTAGACAACCTCTTAGGCCGTGATGGCTGATTATTTTGGCGTTTAGAATCACGTTTGGGTGGTCTACCCGGATGTGGTCTTTGCCATTTTGGCACCCATATAAGCTTGGACTCCTTGGCCTTGTGAGCACTCTTGGTGGGTTTGGGCCTAGGGTTGAGAGCCTGGCATGAGGCCTTAGTTTTTTTCAATTTAGACTTGGGCTGAAGCGTGGTCGTAGAGGTTTCTACCTGTGGCTTCATAATGGTGGAGTCAAGACAGCCCTTGCTAAAAGTCGTCACTATACGCACATTGCCTATAGCAAGATGAATGTGGTTTAGGTTGTAATCCACATTACAGTTCGTTTGCTTCTTGAAAGTATGACCTAATAGTGACATATTACCGACTCCTTTAGTGTCAGGCAACACATGGAAGAAAGCTGGTAAACTTTCAGACTCGATAGAAACGACTACCTTGCACTTCCCTAAGACTGAATAAGCATTACCCCCAAACAGGGTGAGTTTGGCATCAGTGGGCTGTAGTTTCGGTTGACCAATGCGTGTCCAATGGTCATGCGTCAAGATGTTGTAGTCGGCACCTTCATCAATCGAGGCATCAAAAGAATACGTCGCTCCTGTTGTGACTGTGATTCGTAGATACGCCGGTGCCACTGCTTCTTCGTCCTGATCTGTAAGGTCGGTTATAGTAGCCATGCAGACGCTCATTGGGGGTTCTAGCATGGGCGGCTCATGTAATGGATGGAAAGGAGGACAGTACTTCTTTATGCGGCTGCCATTAAAAAAGCCTATTCCTTCGCCTTCAAGTGTCTCTAACTCAACATTCCCTGTTCTACCAATCATGCGTACTCTGAAAGGCCCTAGCCCCTGAAACTTCATCTTCTGTTTATGTCCTTTTACAGAGTATAGCAGAACAAGGTCCCCTTGTTCAAAGTCTCACTGTTTGACATGCTTGTCAAACCACATCTTTTGTCGAGCCTTCTCACAAATCAGAGAGTGAGTGGTGAGGAGTCCGTTAGGCACTCTAACTCCACTAAGCGATTGGTCCAAGCCTCTCTTCCCTCCCAACGCTCCTGGACTGCTATCCTTAAGCTAGGGATGAATAATTCTAAGGGTAAAATGGCTTTAGTTCCGTACGTCAGCCTAAAAGGCGTCTGTCCTACAACCGTTTTATAAGCTGTGTAATAGGCCCACAAGGCCACCATTAGCTTGTTGTCCCAGTCACTTCTTGAAGTAGACACTACCTTTGTAAGCATGTTGACTAAGATTTTATTCATGGATTCGGCTTGGCCATTAGCCTGAGGGTAATAGGGAGAGGACTTCCGATGAATTATTAGGAAGGCAGAGAGCAGGTGGGAAATCACCTCATTAATGAAGTGCGTGCCTTGGTCGCTTACAAGTTCAATTGGACAGCCAAATCGTGAAATGACTTGCTCCCACAAGAACTTTGCAGTGGTTCTAGCATCATTCTTCCTCGCGGCTTGTGCCTCTGCTCACTTCGTTAGATAATCGGTTGCCACTATGATGTAGCGAGCTTGGGAATATTGTGTCGCAAGACTGATAGGTCCAATAAAATTGATACCCCATTTTTCAAAGGGTTGTCAGGCTATGACAGGGGTCAACTCCATCTTGTCTTTCCACACAGGCACTTTGGTCCTTTGGCACTCATCGCAGTGCTTTACGAATTTAGTTGCATCGCAGAAAAGGGTGGGCCACCATAGTTGGGATTGTAGCACCTT
This sequence comes from Lygodium microphyllum, assembly GCF_053477565.2. NCBI lineage: Eukaryota > Viridiplantae > Streptophyta > Polypodiopsida > Schizaeales > Lygodiaceae > Lygodium > Lygodium microphyllum. The sequence continues at coordinate 40,669,078 of NC_141160.1, read as the reverse complement.
TCAGGTTGTTGTGTCCCCACTAAAGTGTCCTCCAGCGATTCTGCCATGTGCTTCTTTCAATGCATCGTGCATCTCGTGCTCACATACGCATCTGCGCAATAAACCGTCTTGTCCCAACCTATAGAGTTGGTCAGCTATCAATTGTTGGTATGGCTGAATTTTCAGCATAAGTCTTCTCAGCCTGGCCTTCTCAATGGGTCTCTCAGGTAGTCCGCTCTCTAGCACTTGCACTATGTCATCGGCCCAATACGGTGTCAGATCAGCTTTAAACAATTCTCTCTAGCGAGACACGTTAAAGAGATGAGCATCCGGTAAATCGTTAGGTATGCCTTGTCCAACGGCTTCTCCTGTGGGTATGCGGGACATGTGGTCAGCCATGTAATGCTGCTTTCCTTTGCGTACAACCACAGAGAAGTCAAACTCCAGTAAAAGGAGTAACCATCTAGCTATCCGTCCCGTAGCGCAAGGCTTGTTCACAAGATATAGCAAGGCTTGATGGTCAACAAAGAAGACAAAGGGAGTGGCCAACAGGTAATGCCTAAATTTATTTACCGCAAATACCATGGCCAACCCCTCCCTTTCTGTCGTGGAATAGTTAATCTCGGTCTCTGTGAGCTGCCTGCTGGCAAAACTCTCCGGGTAATCTAAGTTATGTTCACCAGGCTGGCATAGCATAGCTCCAATAGGAAACTTAGAGGTGTCTGTGTACATGACACGTTATGTTCCAGTCTGGGGCTCGTAAGATTGGTGCAATAGTGAGAGCCTTTTTCAACTCCTCATACGCGCGCTGGCATTCCTCAGTCCACTCGAACACTATCAACAGCTTGTACAATGGTCTAGCAATTAGTGTGTAATTTAGTACAAAGCGTCGATAATATCCAATGTGTCCTAAGAAGCACTGAATTCCCTTGTAGTTATCGGGTGGTGGTAAGTTAACAATGACTCTGACTTTAGGAAAGTCAATGGCAATGCCGTTCCTTGACACTACGTGCCCTAAGATGCATCCGTGTTTCACCCAGAACTGGCACTTTAAGGGGTTCAATGAGAGGTGGTACAACCTACACCTTTCAAAGACAGCTCTCGATTTTTTTAAGTGTTCGGCCCAACTAGAGTGTACGCATAAGTCATCTACAAACACTTCCATTTCATGCCTAAGCATGTCCTTAAAGATAGTGCATATTAGGCGTTGAAAAGTCGCAGGTGCTTTCATCAGCCCAAAAGGCATGACAATGTAGGCGAATACACCCCATTCCGTGGCAAAGGCAGTCTTGTGCCTGTCATCAGGGTGCACTTGCACTTGTTTATAGCCCGAGAAACCATCCAAAAAACTATAGGCTTCTTTACCTGCTACCCTCTCAAGCATGTGCTCGGTGTAAGGTAAAGGATAGTTATCCCTCTTTGTAGCGGCATTCACTTTCTTGTAGTTCACGCACACTTGGATTTTTCCATTTTTCTTCATGACAATCACGATAGGTGATACCCAGTCCGTGTGCTTGATCTCATATATGAATCCTGCCCTCATGAGTTTATCAATCTCCTCTTTTACTGCATGGGCGTGTTTGGGATTCATGGGGTAAGGTCGTTGTTTCGTTGGCACTGCATCAAGGACCATTGGGATATTATGAGTCACAACCCTAGGGTCGACTCCCATCCAATGTCCAGGCAAATGCATCAATGTACTCTTGCAAGAGTGCAACAAGTTTGGTCTCCTCATCCTCCGTCAAGTCATCTGCAATGAATACAGGTCTTGGCTTTTCACCTTCCCCAGCCAAGCTAACTTCCTTGACTTTGGCGAGTCCCTCGATCGGTTCACTAGTTTGGCCTTGTCTTTTCGCACCTAGCAGAATCACCACTCTGTCACCCTTTTTAAATTTTGTAAACCGTTTGGGTAGATCCTACAGTTTCTTTTGCCTTTCTACTTCTGAGTCCTTTGCTTGCTTCTTGGCCTCCTCCTTTAGCCTCCTGCACCTTAGGTGGACTAGCAAGTCTCCCTTGGTGCATTTGACTTTAGAAGGTTGTGGTATCTCGGGATCACTCTCAGTGCTGACTTCAGACTCTGAGTTAAACTCGCATCCCTCACTTGAGGAAGGTGTTTCCCCAGGGGGTCGTAGTTCAGTAGGTGCATCCGTCTTGAGCACTGGGATTACCCATGGTCGTGCCACTCCGGCTTGCTCGTAATCCACGGCTCCCATGTGTTCTAGCCAGGATCTGTCACACTCCATTCGCATGACTCCCTTTTTGTTCTGACTGGTCCTTCCTCTCCTAGGCCTCGAGTCTACCCTGATTTGTTCTATCGCTTTTCCTTCCGTGTCGTACTCTATTGTATCTATCTCTTCTTCACTCTCCTCTCCCGTAGAGCGACAGTCCTCATACTCCTCGTCATCAGAGTCCTGTCCTTCTGACTGCTCATCATCACCTAAGCTTTCCTCTCCTGTCTCCTTGTCATCAGTAAAACTAAAGCCCAGTTATATAACAAATTCAGGTCGTGGACCTTGGTCTATTTCCATTCTAGCTTAGCTTATAGATCACGTAGAGGTTTTAAGTTAGCAGCCAGGTTGCCTTCCAGTTTACTAGTCAGATACTCTATGATTTCCTGAAGCTCTAGTTTGTTGTTGGGGATATGGAATGAGGCTGGTTTGCCTAGGTTGAGTGAGCTTCCTACCATCATACAGAGTGGCACAATTGGCTCCTCAATTGGCATGGTTGCGGCTTTAGCAGCCTGCCGATATAGTTCTTCCTCATCCGAGAATGGTAGGTCAATGGTTGCCAAAATGTGCATACAATCCCTTTCATCCTCAGGGCAAGGAATATATTTGGTGAGCAATCCATAGGTTTTGGTCGTTTGAGTATCGCCTTTCAGCATAGCTGAGATGGCATCTAGGTCAACAGGGGTCGCATCCAAGGTCGGCCTAATAGTATGTCGTAATCCACTCCCTTCATGACAATGAAGTTTACAGAAAACTGCACACCGGCAATCTTTATTGGCCAATTCTTTAAGACCCCGAATGGTCTTACCTTCATTCCATTTGCTAACATGACATTAAACCTAGTACTCTCTACAGGAGGGTTTCCCCATGCCTCTAAGACTGCATGGTTTAGTACACTAACACCTGCCCCTATGTCTACAATTCCTTTTCGCATCATATCTCCTAAGGCTAGGACGGGTAAAACTGCATGCATTTCAGTGCCTTCCCAAAAAGCATTGACATGCAAAGACTTAGGAGTTGAGTGTAGAGTTAGAATTGGGATCTGTGTAACCGCATCATGATCTTGCGGATCAGCACCTGCAAGTCCTGTGTGTCCCTCCATCAAGTCTTTTAACTCCTGCCATAAGGAATGATTCTGCCTAAGCAGGTCTTCCAAGCTTAGAGTTACTGGAGTAGACAACAAGGTTGTGAGGAGGCTACTGGGCTCTTGTCTTCTCCTGAGGCTAGCATTTCTAGGCCATGCGTTCTGTCTGCCCTGGCAAGTTTCCCCTTGGCCTTGCTGCTGAGTTGCCCCCAGTGGTGCAGGTATGCTCACAGCTTGTGGTTTTGAAGGTGAGACTGGTGTGCTCACGCATAGTCAATAGGATCTTCTAATATGGTTTCAGCATCCTTGAGGTGCTTTTGGGCGTCCTTGACCCACTCCTTGACCTTAGCTATAGCCTCGAGCTACCGTTTGGGATAGGGATATTCCCCTACCTTGGCACTCCCTAGCTCGGCTGTCTTAGGAGCTGAGGTCTCCGCCTCTGCGTCTGTGACCCTCTTTCCCGTTACTAACATAGTCGCTTCCTCGATTTTAAGAGTTATCTTTGCATTGATTCTCTTTTTCCATCTCCTCTGGCTTTTCTTTCCTATTGAAGTTGCGTCAAGGTTACTTGGCCCTGGCAAAGAGATGCATGCCTGTTTTGTTTAAGCTCGCGTCATAACATGTAGTAGGATGGGTGTATCTTCACTGTCAAAGGTTTCCACTCCAAAAAGCCCCAAAGGCACTGATGGCATGTTGGTAGAGCTGGTTGATGGCTTCCGCCTAGGACAATCAGGAAACAAATGTGTGATTCCACACTCTGTGCATCGAAGATCCGCTTTGTCCTTGTTAGCTTGTTCTCGTTTTGGGCAGCGTGATGAAATGTGGACTGGGTGGCCGCAAGTCCAGCATGTGACTGGATCTTGGCTTGGCCCTCCAAAGCCTCTGCCTCTTCCTCTTCCTAAAGCCATCACCGGCACCGATAGTCCATCAGGACAGGGTTGCCCTCCTCGTCATAGGATATGTGTGGGTTGACATATGTTTCTTCCTCATTAGGCTCCTCCACAAAGTGAACAGGAGCATCGCTAGATGGGTGGGTTACAAAAGGCCCTGGTGGTCTAGATATACTAGTTGGGTTCATCTCCAGCCTAGGTATGGCAGGTCTTGAGTCAATCGGTGCTGGGAGAGCTAACTGGGCTCCCCTCCCAAAGAAATTGGGTGGCCTATTACCTAAGTATGGAGGGTTGTACTGCTGCGTGTATGGGAATCTCCTCGGCATTCTGTAATGCACTGCATCGTGCCCGAATCTACCGCAATTTGAGCACGGCCGAGATCTAGGATCTTGGCACTCAACTGGGAGGTGATTGCCGTTGTAGTATATACATTGTACATGCGATCTCACAGGCTTCATTACCAGCTCTTGCAACCGTGCAATCTCCATTCTCATTTCTGCCATCCCCTGGTCATGGTCTACACTCTTTCCCTTATCTTGCACACTAGCAGTTGCTTTTTCCCCCGAAGTAGTTGATCTCTCAGGGTCCCTCTGGCTTGCACTTTCTCGGTTGGTAGTCCTCATGCTGCGTTCCCTGAGTTGATCATCTACAGGTATTTCCTCCTCGAAAAATCTAGCTAGCATGTCTCGTTGCAAGGTGGAGTTACTGGCCAAAGCCTTGTAGAGCTCCTCACTCCGAATCCCATTCATGAACACTGTAGACACTGCCCTCTCAGTAGGTCGCTCATTGGCAGGGATTCTCTTATAGAGGCTACGCACCTGAGTGACGTAATCCCTAACGTCTTCCTTCTCCCTTTGACTGATATTCATCAATCTAACGATGAGGTTATCCGAATACCCTGCCTCCGAAAACCTCTTGATGAAGAGGCCCTTAAGGCAAATAAACTTCATACGTTCTACGTCATCTAGACTAGAATACCAGGTCCTCCCCTTATCGCCTAAGCACAGACTGAAAGCCTGAGCTCGCTGCGCAAGGTTAATAAGAACCGTTTGCCTCACATACTTGCTCGAACTGCTCCATGAAGCTGTACAGGTCACTACTAGGTTCGTATCTAGCTAGTTGTTTTGCTACGATGGGGATTCTAGCCTGCCCTTTAGCCCCTTACGTGACTCCCAATCCCGATAGTAGCGCGGTGGCTAGGGCAGTAGTGCTTTGTTCAACGGACGTATTGTCCAAGATTCGCTTTGCTACCAATTCGCTCAGTGTCATGTCAGCCTCTGCTGCCCGTTCCCTCTCTACATTCGGTCCAGATTTGGCCGCTCCAGCTAGGTCTAGCACTTGTCTAGCCTCGTACATATCTACGTCTTGCTATAGCCTTCTAGCCCTTTGCTCATGGTTGTAGGCAATTATGCCTTCTAGCGCTCTCTTGATTGCTCTTCTCTCTTCTTCCAGGTTTGCTACCACTTCCTCTACAGGTCTGCCCTGGATCACAGTCCTAGTGAGTAGATCATAGTTGTGGACTAACTCCTGGACTGAGATTGGAAATTCTCCTAAGTCTAATCGGTCCTCTCCTCATTCGCCTCTTGATCCCGACATTGTTTCTACTTCCAGCTCCATGAGGTTGTCAATAAATCCAAGCAACTCTGGCAACGTCCAATCCTCTATATTGTTGCTTTCCGTGTCTTTGTGTCTTCTCTAGGTCCTACTAGTAGGGCACTCAGGCACCTGTCTAAGTCTTGGGGTCTTCTCCTACTAGTGAGTTCCTTAATGTTATTAGATATCCTGATGTGTTCCTTGTTATTTGAAAGCAGCTGCAATCCTTATTCACACGTTATGCTTAGTGCTTTTGTGGTGCTTGGTGCGAAAACAAGCTTTTCTCTTTTCTTGCAGTGCAAACTTAGTGGAACACAAGAGTGAAGTGCTATTACAGAAAGCGTTTAATGCAAACTCCACTCTGTTTCTCTTCACATTCTTAGCCTGATTTGAGTTCTAAGCTCGGTTCCCAGATATTCTATGGTCTTTCTGAAGGTCTGTGCTACGTTTTCTATTCTGCTCTAAGTTCGATTGGTCTCTGAGGTTCTAATGGTCAAACTGGGTCTTGGGGGTGTTCAGGGTTCTGTCCGGGGGGGTCAGGTCTGTGGCAGGGTCAACTAAAGATCTATATTTTTTCCTTCTGATAGGATGGTCCGATTCCCAGAATCGGACAGGGCTAGTCCGACTCTAGTAGTCGAACAGTCCGATTCTTGCAGTCGGACAGCGTGGTCCGAATCCAGCAGTCGGACAGCGTGGTCCGAGTCCCTCAGTCGGACAGTCTGACTATGATGGCGGTCCGAGTGCCACATGGCACGTCCGATCCGATTGTCTGATTCTAAGAATCGGACAGGGCTAGTCCGACTCTAGTAGTCGAACTGTCCGATTCTTGCAGTCGGACGGTCCGACTCCAGGACTCGGGTGGTCCGATTCTGGGAATCGGACCACTGAGACCTAGTCCGACTACGTCTGGCAGCAAGCGTGATTCCAACGCGTTTCGATCCCACTTGACGCCTACTACACACAATCACAAGAGACTCTCCAGATCTGATTAGGGCACTACTAAGAAGCACACGACTCACCTGGAGTAGCACAAATCGATGGCACCCAGAATTGTGATAGCGCTCCCTCTTTCTGGTAACCAGAAGCTCTCTCTCTCTCTCTCAAAGCTAACCACTGAAATGAGGTTTGTCCTGGCCTCCCAAGCCTCTTAAGGTCCTTTCCTAGCACTGCAAAACCTTAAAGCCAGTTCCCTTTTCCCTGTTTTACCCAAAAATTTGAATCTGGTCCCCTATTTCCCTGTTTCCAGCAGCAACCAAAACCTCTGTTTTCTCTTTTCTTAACCTAATCTAACCTTAATCTAGTGCAGCCAAAATGCAAAACAGAGATGCAGAATGGTAGTCCTACACTAATGCTTCCAAGAAACCAAAACACTTACTTGTTTCTCGGATTAAAACCTCCTAAATCTCCTAGCTATCTCGAGCACCGGTTCGGGTTGCAAACCCTACTTCTATGCTCGATTTGATGCGCGCGGTGCTCAAGGCTCAATTTCGTCTGTCCCGGCAACGGAACCAAAATGAAGGGGAGCTACAAGCTCTACCCCGAGACCTACAGACCACTTATTGCTCAAGTGTTTCGAACCGAGCGGCCATGGCTATCTCTCACATAGCCGATGTGCAATGCCTACCTTACGGGTATAGTGAGCTTACCTTGATGCTCGATCGAGTACCCTCCTCTTTCTTGCACACCAGTAGCTCCACGATCCTTGAGGCAAGCTCAAGCAACCTCAATCCCTCTCCCATGAGGTCCATCCTCCATAGCCACGTGCGAGACAAGAGAAGAGAGAGAGGAGGGGAAGATGAAGAGAGGAGATGGAGAGCTTCTTCTCCAAGATCCCTCACTCTCACACAATCACTCCCTCACTCCCTCACACTCTCTCAATCCCTCTCTCAAGCACAAGCAAGAAGGCAAGAAACAAGAGAAGAAGAAGAAGAAGCTTTGGCCACACACAAGAATGATCTTCTCATTCACTTTTTGAACTTTATATACATGCCCTACTTTTCATGGGCGGTCATCCCTTTTTTTACATGGCCGGCCACTAGCCTAGGCCATTTCTCATTTCCCACCATTCTAATCTATCCTATTCCCAACTAATGCATACAATTTGCACAGGAGTGAACCTGGCGCTCTTTTACAAGGATTCGGGAGCGCTTTCACACTTAATGGTGTGCTTTTTACTCTTTTACTTTCCTTGGGCGACTCTAAGACTTCCTGAGGGTCGTGCCCGTGCTTTTAATTTTTTCAGGGCCTGGTTACCGGTTAAGGCGCCTTTTTCTTCCTTTTGTCCTGCGCCTTTTGCTATTTCCTTTTTTCCATTTCCCGCTCCTCTGTGCTGCGGTAAATAGAGCTACAATGGTTGAATATGTCATGCTTTTGTCTGCTAGGCTTGTCCATGTGGGAGCTTTTGCATCCATGGTTGATGCCTTTGTGTTCTTCCCTTTCTGGTTTGGATGAGTCCCCTTTGTAGTATGCTATGACAACTTCCATCTCTTTTAGTCATGCAGATAGTCCTCTTGATGAGCATGTGCTCTTTGATGAGAGTTCCCCTGATTCTTTGAGCTCCTTGGATGTATTGGACAGCCCTACTCATGCTATTACAAAGCAATTGTCCTCTTCTACAGGTTTTACAGGTTCTATTTGCTTTCATTGTGGAAAGACAGGGCATGTGAAGCGTAAATGCTTCAAGTGGATTAGAGAGCAGAAAAGATTGCGCCGCACTAGACATGAGAGCAGAGTTAGTGATAGAATAGATGAGACCATTGTTAATACTGGTATGGTGCATGTAGTTACCCATGATGATGCATCTGAGCCTAGACTCTTGGCATCGTGTTACCCTGCAGATTACTTGCTCAGTGACATGGCCTATACCTTTGATTGGCTTTTAGACAGTATGGCATCTTGTCATGTTACCCCGCATAGAGCTTGGTTCTCTTCTTACAAGGAGGTTAACGGATGTATTTCTTTGGGACTTAAGCAGGATTGTCATGTTATTGGTACAGGGGATATGCACTTGGCTTTGCCAAATGGGTCTTCTCTTATGCTCTATGATGTCTTGCATATACCTACGCTCAGTAAGAGCCTGATCTCTATCAGTCAGTTGCATGGTGCAAGATATTATGTCTCTCTTGGGGATACTTCATGGAAAACCCATCGTGGTTGCTTGGTATTGGCCAGAGGTGCTAGATATGGCAGTGATTATGTAGTGCATGTCTCTCATGTGGGAGATTCTATGGTTGCAGTTACACAGATACCACATGCATTGTTATGGCATTATCGCCTAGACCATGTACGACACACTGAGATGGATGCTATATGTGATATGGGCTTATTGCCTACTACTTGCCCTCATTGTATTCATGGTCCGGGCAGAGCCTCTTTGGCTTATGGCAATTGTGTGAGGCATGCTCCTCTAGATCTAGTCCATGTTGCAGTATATGGACCTATGCCTTCCCAGTCACTTGGTGGAGCATCGTATTTTGTGACCTTCATGGATCATGCTACCCACCGTGTTTAGGCTTACCCTTTGGTACGGATTGAGGATGCTGTTACTATGCTTCACAGATTTATGGATTCTGTTGGTAGTAGGCCTAGATGCTTGCAGATGGATTATGAGAGTCATGCTATCTCTCCCAGCTTACGGATCTCTTGTCAGCAATGTGGAATTGATTTCTTATGCCCACAGTATTATTGGATTGCTCATGGCATGTGCCTAACTTTACATGCAAAGGTTGCTTCTATGCTTACCACAGCTAGGTTGTCTTATAGCTTTTGGGCTGAGGCCCTTATAATGGCAGTCTACTTGGTTAATCGGACGTCGTGTTTCTCTTTGGATGTTATTACTCCGCATGAGGCATGGAGTGTCATGAGACCCTCCTATGATCACTTGAGGATGTTTGGCTGCTAGGCACCTTTCGGTATGCCACATGAGTCTATGTCATGCAGATGCATACTCCTTGGTTATGGAGATGGTAACTTTACGGCTTACAAGTTTTGGGATTTAGATGCCCAACAGGTTCTACGCAGCCGTCATGCTGTATTTTATGAGACGCAAACACCTCTCAAGCCTTTTGATGTGCGTTCAATGCGCTTTATGGTTGATTCTATAGCCGCATATTAGTCTTCTGCTTTGCTGAGGCCGCATACTATCTTGAGACCCTGTTTGACTTGTGTCCGGGATGGTGGCCCTCTTTCAATGATTGACCTTGGAGAGTCTGTATGCTCTCCGCTATCTTTTATGTGCTCCACTGATGCTATGCGCCACTCTAATGCTTTATAGCCGTGCACTTATGAGTTGTGTTGCTTGCTTCATGGGAAGCAGTCATGGATTGCTCTATTGTTTAGAGCTATGGGATCGCTTATCTCCTGGATGTCATGGACTCTTTTTGTGAAGAGGTTCCCGCCACTTATTGCACAGCTCACTTTCCGATTGGGCGTTGGGTGAGATGTCATGATTCCTCACCCTGTCTCTTTTCGTTTGTTTTGTTTTTTCACTCCCTGGCCCATTGGCCTTTTAGTGGGAGGTTGTTGGGGTAAAAGGTCCTTGGGCCTGCCCGTGTATAGTGACTACCCATATTCTTTATTCATATATATATAAAAGTGCAATAAGGCTGTCATAACATTGTTGACATCACCTACATTGTGTGTGCTCTTCTCTCCTGCGTCTTTTGCATCCCTTTCATATGGAAGTTAATGAGATAAGAGAGAAGTTTAGCTTGAATCATGCTAACTGTGTTAGGCTAAACTAGCTCTTGTCAAATAGGAAAAATAGCCGACCTACTACTTGTGTCATTGCCACATTGCCCATCATAAAATCTTTCCTTATTGCTAAATGATGGCCTCTTTTCATGGCTCAGAAGAAGACTGCTTTTGAACCGAGGAACAATGAGAGATTTGTGAAGGTACAAGGGACCATGCTACTTGAAAATCTACTTTCCCTAGAGAGCATTAGAGGACATGGAGATGTTGTATTAGGAAGATGTGGAGAAATACTCCATCCAATAAGCTCAACACCTTGCTTTGGAAAGTTTGCACCAAGAAGCTATGTACTAAAAGACCTGGTGGGTCAAGTAACTAAGGTCTCACCTTGGTGTCCCATGTGTTTCAAAGTAAAGGAATCCATCCCTCATGCTTTATGGCACTACTATGTTGTTGAAACCATTTGGAGGAAAGTTAGGTCTCGGATTGAGAGAGTAGGTCTTAACTCTACCGTTAGGATGAAAACAACCCTCTTTGGAGGTATAGGCAAACGAGATGAGGAGTCCCTTAAGCTTTGGAACATTATTAGGCCTTTTATTATCCAAGATATTTGCAATAATAGGAATAAAGTTTCAATGGCCAATGAAGTGAGAGTCAAGCATGACTCCCTTATTGTGAATATTATAAGAGATGTTGTAGCTTTACTTAGGAGAATTAGAAAGAAAGGTCGAATCTTCAAGGTGGGTCTTAAGCTCTTAAAGATGGCCAAAGTATGATTTTGCTTTTGGGCACCATTCAATGTTTTGGACTAGCTCGTGGCACCTAAAAGGTTCATTGTAAATATTTCATTAATAGCAATCTATACTATCTTATTATTTCGGTTTTGGCTTAGGTGATTACCAAACCACCAAAATGAGTCAAAGCCTGATCAAAGCTTCCAAACCTAATTTCGAAATTCCCTCCGAAAAGATAATTGATTTTCGTAAATGCTTCTATAAGGAACTTTTTATCCTCCTCCTCCTCCTCCTCCTCCTCCTCCTCCTCCTCCTCCTCCTCCTCCTCCTCCTCCTCCTCCTCTCTCTCTCTCTCTCTCTCTCTCTCTCTCTCTCCAAACTCAAAACTAAAAGTAATTTATAAAAATTGTGGCACAAAATGGTAGATATGCAAAAAATCTCTTTTATGATCCAAACTTATAAACTTTCATCTATAGACAACCATAAGAAAACACATTCTTACTTCTCATGATATTTAGAAACAACAATGTTATACTAAAATGAATTAAAGACCAAGCATTACAAATATGCTTTTTCTATGAGATCTAGTCAAAATGAAGTTGTCTCCTTCTTTAAGGAATTATTTTTATCTCCAAGTAGGGTATTCACAGATGAAGTGACCTCCGACACTAGCATATTAGGCCTCTTTGTAGTGTTCATGTGACGAAAGGAATATATAAGAGATCCCACTTTCCATTAGCAAGCCATGAAGGCTAGGTTTTAAAACATCCTACTTTCTATCTATGCATGCCCGACTATTTACAAGTGTTAAAAAATGGCACAATGCAAACAAAAAAGGGCAATGTCTCCAAGGAGCCTAACACAAATAGTGCTTCCTCTTCTTTGAGAAATCATTAGCAAAATCCTCATCCTCAAGCAAAACATGCAAAGTTGAAGCGGGGGCTGATCGCACACTTCCTGCTTGTAATGGAATGCATAATGTGATAGTCTTACCTCTCTTTTTGGCACTTGCGGTTGAATAAAATCACACTATAAGTACGTGCAACAACTAACAAAGGCCATTTCATTCCCAAAATAGCAATATCTAGCCAAACATTTGTAAACCATCCAATAGAGTACTACTAGACGGTGATGTAGTGTCACAAAACGACCCAAATCCTTGAATCCATACTTAAACCAATGCCTCGATATCTTATTAGTACGAGAGTGTTGAAAGTTCTTCTTTTGGTCAACCTCATACATATACACCCAAAAGCATTGGATATATCCACAATGTACAACTTCAATAAAAACTAGTGACTTAATGTCTATATTGACATCATCATACAAATGCTTAACAACTCTCGCAAGCATCCTTCTTATAATATCATCAATCATTATGCATGCAACATGCATTGTAGCTCCTTTTGATACTCAAAAGCTGGGTAATAGCCCCACTCTATAGTAAGCATATGCAAAAGTTAAACAAATATTGAAACACGAGAAATAATCCACCTCCAAAAGACTATATGCTAACCAAATATGGCATGAAGAGAAATTCACACATATGCTAGAAAAGTAACCATGCACGGTCGTCAACAACTATATCTCTATAAAAAAGCAATGCACATCACTGCACCTTTCAAAGCACATCCTTGTATACAATGTTTGTGGTCATATCCCCATCCTTTTCATCTAGTAAGACTTTCACACCACGTGAGGATTTTACCTTTGAAAATGCAACATACAATTGACCATGTGTAAATATTAGTGCTTTTAAATAAAGCCCAACAATAGATAAAATCTGTACCTATGACTTGTTGATCATCATAGTGAATGCCAATCGAATGGGAAATTTGTTAGAGCTAGGTAGCTGGACAATTGGTAATTCCTTGGACAGGCAGGAGTAGTAGGAGCAATCGATGCATTTAATGCAGTCGATCTCTTATTTTTCATTATTTCCTGCTAGCCTATTTATTGGCCTTGATTTCAGTAGTTTCCATAACTATGCTCATAGATTTCAAACTACGGACTACGGAGATTGCCCTTGGGACTAACGGAGACTGGGCTCTTCGAGGTGGAGACATATGTAGACATTCACTCTACACCCATGTATATTTTTGCATCCTTATACAACATTATTCATTGCATATTTCTGTGTTTAACTATCTTTTTCTCTCTCTCTCTCTCTCTATTCACTCTTTGTCTTGGTCATTCACTTCCGCATTGTTTCACTCTGACATGGTATCAGAGCATTGAAGGGTTGACCTAAGATGGACCCATTTAAAGAGGAGATTTCAATGTGACACAAGGCTATGTTTTCAATGTTCAAGTGTGAGCAAGAGGGTTGCACATCAAAACAAGGCTGAGGCGAGCATGGGCGTGCAAGAAACGAGAAGATTTGCTAAAGTTGGTGCTAGTTTTTTGCTGTTAGAGAAGGAAGAAGGCTGCATTTTGGGTCTTCAAGTGTAAATTTTACCTTTTCATTGCCTCAACAGTGGTGAACGAGTGAGATGAGTGGACGAGAGCCTTGGCAAGATGTATTCTCACAGTCAAAGGGGGTTGCTTTATGTGTTTGGTGCAAGTAGGCTGAAACAAAGTTTTAGGTGATCATGGACTGGAAGTTTCCCATCTTACCAGCTCCTCCATTAGATCAAAAGCTTGATGGCAAGAATTATTGCATCTAGTGGGTCATGATGCTTGCCATTTTGGAGTCCTATAATTTGGCAGAGCCTATTTATGGAGACTATCCATCATCCTTCTTCACGAGATGTGTCTAGACTCTCTTCCAATAAGGTAGAGTTTGGGCAAAGGCTCGGGCACATTGGGATACACTTAATGCTCACATTCACTAGTTTTTATTTCTCTCATGTACTACAACTATTATCTCTCATATTGAGCATTTGATGGTGGCCTGGGAGATATTGTTGGAGATTGATCAGATGTACAATCAGATGGCCGTCATGAAGGAAGTTTCTTTGGAAGTGCAGATGTGGGTCATAAGTGTCAACAAGTCATCTTCTATGCAACAACATATCAACAAGCCAAGGCAGCTTTAGATGTAAGTACAAAATGCAGGGAAGGTGATCACTTCTAAAGACATGGTGACAACTCTTTTTTCACAATTGTTACCCCGTTTCAATGGTTTTTATTTCGCTATCATGTCACTACGTGGACATAGTGTGAAAAAACCTGGAGTGCGTCATTAGTGCTAATGTCCATAGTATGGTTAGTTCCAAAATACAGGATTTTTGGACAAGTTTAGCCTATTTTTTATATTATTTCTTGGAAATATCCAAAAAATGTATAGAAAACTTCTAGAATAGAATGACATGAAAAAAACAAGTTGCTTTTTCAACTAGTTTTGGAGATCTCATGCAAAAAGAAGAGCGTCCAAAATCATGTAGGGTGCAATCGCAGTTTTTAGGCAACAAATAGCACTCCAAACTAGGAGAAGAAGAAGCAATTAGGGAGAATTATGAGCAGGTGTCCTGAGGTTTTACCCCTCTTTCTGAGCTAATGGAACCATCAAAATTGTGATCTGAGCAACAGAGAAGAAGTTAATATTTGGTGCATGTTTTTGGTCTACCGGGGAGCTCCAGAAGATTTAGTGCTTAGAGAATGCTTCCGAGTAGTCCCAGACAAGGATTTTGTTTATCTTCTCAAGTTTTATCACTACATAGTGCTTTGATTCATTGATCTTTGTCTTTATCTTGTGTATCTCTTAACTATTCTTTTTCTTCTCTTCTATCTCATATTCTCTACTTCCTTCTCTCTCTCTGATCCCTGGTGGATATACGACCTTTCAACTAAAACCCCTTCGACATTGGTGAACCCGATGTGAAAGATCATCAGAAGGAAAGACGGGATGGGAGAACCCTCAATCATAATTTCTAGTGATATTTTGCAGCAGTTAGTGTATAATATGAACATCCTTATACATGTACAACAACAACAAGTGATGCAGGCTTCTACTCAAACAAAAACTATTGTGATAAATGCTCTACTAGCAATAGAGCATGAGAGAAGTTATTTAATGGCAAGAATGTATATGTATATTTACATACTTATGCTCAAAAGATGGAGTTCTTTGGGGTGGCTCAACTTGCATGGAGCTGATATTTTGTACGGGTTACTATACATGAATTGAAAGCCTGAGTTACTAAATTGTACATGCAAGATGTTGACTAGGTAGCTTTCAAGAAGACACTTACAAAAGAATTTTACATTGAAGACACTGGTTTGATTACCTAAGACTTTCTAGGAGCAGGTTCTACAACCACCCAATAAGGGTCTTGTGAATACAAAGTTATTAAGGGAATTGAAAGTCAGTTTAAGCAATTAGATCTTGCAGAACAACAAGATCTTGCAGAACAACAAGTTCTTGCAAGTCAAAAAATTGAATTATTTCTACAAGAGACAAATCCTCAGCTGATCTTCAAGAGAAGCTTGATGATTTGTTAGAGAATTAGACTACAGAGACAGGACTTAAAACAGAGTGGAGGCATGTTAAGAAAGCTATTGCTGCATTGGTAAAAAAGTATAGAAGAAGAGAAAGATTGCACATATCTAGCTTGCCCACTGTCACAAGTAAAATAGTTGATGTATCCAGTAAGCCATCCACTTCTATGGCTAATCCTATGGCTACACCCATTGTTCCCAATGTTAGGGAGAAAGATGTATTAGATGAATTGGTCAAAGACGTAGGATCTTCAGTTAAAGGTTGCAAATTAGATGAAAAAGGACAAGAGGAAAGGGGACGGGTAGCAGCCCCTAAACCAAGGAAAAGATGTACGTGGTGTGATAGTTTGTAGCATGAAAGGAATGATTGTGCTGCTTATCAAGAAGCCTTAGCATGATAGCTCATCTTTTGGAAAGATGGCAAGATCCATGCACAAGAAACGAGATTTTCTCTCGCTTTGAATTTTGGAAAGGGAGGTACGCAAAAGTTGTTGGAAGACTTGGCTGTCTGAAATGCTTATGCGGCTGTATATGCTTCTACTTTTGGTCTACAGATGGATAGAATGCTTGGCCAAGTGATGGTTGGTCCGAAGTAGCTAAAAAGAGAAAAGTTTCTAATAGTGAAATGTCTCATGCAAGGCAAAACATTCATGACACAAAAAGCTGAGAATCACCGGTAGATGCATATTTAGTGGATGCATATTTAGCAAAAGAACAAAACATGGAAGTACTTGTGGAAGAGAAACAGAACAAAGATGAAGATAATGCAAGGATATCTAAGAGAGTGACAAGAAGAAGTGTGAATCCTCAAGTTGCAAATTATTCACCTCACGAGCATGTCATCAAAGAGGTTGGGCAGGAGCAAAAACAAAATAGTAAACAAGAAGGCAAAAAGAAGGGCAAGTAGCATGGATATAAGTTGTAGCCTGATATGGAGACAGCCATGAATGCCTTGGAAGATCCAGTAGTGGAAGCTTCAGCCATTGCATATGTAGATTTTCTTAATGCATCTGAAGAGGTTTATGAAGCTCATGTTTTACTTGATGTAGAGACTCAGAGGGACATTGGTGAAGTGTTGGATGTATATGATTTGTAGGATACAATTATAGTTATGAGATAGTTCATGAGCTTGAGGATATGCCTTTAGAGGATGTTAGATATTATGCTCCACAAATGGAGAATGTTTCGGATGCTTTGTCAGAGGACTTGATAGGCAATTCAAAGATGCCTACTTCACTATTTTTGATAATGGGTGGTCAACATGTGTTGGATGCAAGTAAGGCTTAGTTTATGTTTGATGTTGTACACAATTGTCAATATAAGCAGATTTCTATGCATTGGACTTTGAAAGAGCAAGCATGTTGCTATGTCTTTGTTGATGGGTGCATTGATAGCCTGTATATGGAGATTCAATAGCCTCTAGTACAATGATTCATGGGGATGCCTTCTTATGTGCATGATAAGAAAGAAGCTGATGCTATGGGTGTTTGATCTAGGTGGTTCATCGATGGCACATACCGGAGGATGTGCAAATTCAAAGGGGATAGATGTCGTGTCATTATGCGGACACAGTGTGTAAAAACCTGGAGTGCATCATCATCTAGATTTCTTATAAATCTAGAGAGTCAATGTCATCTTAGTCATTAGTGGTAGTGTTCATAGTATGGTTAGTTCCAAAATATAGGATTTTTGGACAAGTTTAGCCTATTTTTGATATTTTGGATATTATTTCTTGTAAATATCCTTAAAAAGTATAGAAACCTTCTAGAATAGAGTGACATGCAAAAAACAAGTTGCTTTTTCAACTCGTTTTGGAGATCTCGTGCAAAAAGAAGAGTTTCCAAAATCGTGCGGGGCATGATCACAGTTTTCAGGCAGCAAACAACACTCCTGGTAGAAGAAGAAAGAGTGATCTAGGAGAATCCTGATTAGGTATCTTGGGGATTAAACCCCCTTTTGAAGCCAATGGAACCATTTGATATTTGTATTGTGAGCAACAGAGAAGAAGTTAATGTTTGGTGTGTGTTTTTGGTCTACAAGGAAGCTCCAAGAGATCTAATCCTTGGAGAATGCTTTTGAGTAGTCCTAGACAAGGATTTTGTTTATCTTCTCAAGTTCTATCAATGCATAGTACTTTGATTCATTGAGCTTTTTCTTTATCTTGTGTACCTCTTGTCTATTCTTTTTCTTCTCTTCTATCTCCTATTCTCTACTTCCTTATCTCTCTCCAATCCCTGTTGGATACGATCTTTCGACTAAAACCCCTTTGACACTACCTTGACTGCTTTAGTGAAATCTAAGACTCTTTGATGGGAAGAGTTGTTTCCTATGGCCTTGGACCAAGAGGAGCAATTGAAAGGGACCAATGCTTCTAAATCTGAGGACTTGGTTGGTCAATCCTCTCAGAAGAAGGGAAAGGACCAAAAGAAGAAGAAGGTGGACAACTAAGAAGGATAAAGAAAAGGAGTCTACTTGTCACATTTGTGGCAAAACAAGTCACTGGAAGAAGGATTGCCTCGGCAAGCAAAAGAGCAACATGCATCTTATTCCAAATGGACAAGGTGGTGCCCATACATCCGAGGTGCTTTATGTGCTGGCCTTAGGGTACCATCAACTTTCGGTGCACAAGATTTATGCCCCAACCTCTTAGTCAAATTTTATGATTGAGATAGGTTATGATGAGGAGAATGGAGTCTACAAGTTGCAGTATTCTTCTACCTTGACTTCTCCTCTTCTACCTTGACTTCTCTTCTTCTTACCTCAAAACTCAATCCGAGCTTTGGCATGTTTAGTTTGGCCACCTCAATTATGATTATCTTCAAAAGGTGCCCAAGCTACAACCTGTTTGAGGTTTGTCGAATATTGTGGTGAGCCTGCAGCCTTGTATATCCTACATTCGTGGGAAGTAAACTTGTGATGTTCTTCCTAGCACGGCTTCAAGGTAGTAGTCTTCAGCATCCTTGGAGCTTGTTTCTACTGATCTTTGTGGACCGATGAGGATAGAGTCCCTTAGAGGGAGCTTTATTTCATGCTAATTGTGAATGACTACATCAAGATGACATGGGCTTATTTCTTGAAGCTTAAGTTAGAGGTTTTCTCTAACTTTAAGGATTGGTTGCTCTTTGAGAAGAACCAATTGAGCTGAAAGCTGAAGACCTTATGATCAAATAAGGATAGAGAATTTTCTTCTAATCAGCTTGCTCATTTTTGTGCAAATCATGGTATTCACCAAGAGTTTGCCAATACAAACATCCCTTAGGAGAATGACATCTTGGAGCGCAAGAATCATAGTGTGAACAAGATGGCCTGTACCATGATGAAGCATTGTCAGACACCTCAGTATCTATGGCCTAAGGCTATGGCTATCGCATTCCACAGCCTTAACCATTCCTGTACTTTCGTTGTTGTTGGTATGATCCCATATGAGACATACTCTGGGTCTAAACCATATGCTTCTTATTTTAGGGTTTTTGGGTGTGAGGCCTATGTTCAATCTTGAAGACACAACGTGAAAAATTTGAAGTGGCTTTCAAAATATAGTCATTTGTGGGCTATATCTCGCAGTCTCAAGGCTACCAATTGTATGATCTTGTTAAGCAAGATGTGTACATGAGCTGTGATGTTAGGTTTGTGGGAGTTCTAACCTTAGAGGGGCAGAGCCACCGAGTTCACCAATTGCTTCCCTCCCATTGATGGACCTTCTAGCAACTTCAATAGATGGAGAGCAATGAAGGCGAGATCTGGCCCTCTCCTCATTGGGCTCGTGGCACTTTTGTGATGTGGGGATTGAGAGAGTCACTGAGGAGTGGTGGCCACAAGATGGCTCGTGGCATTCTCAAAGGAACTAAACACACCATACCGAGCTTGTTTATACTAATTACTATTTGATGGCTCGTGTCATGCAGGATTAGGAGCCCACCTTTGTGAAGGAGGCTTTACAGCATGATAATTGGTGAAAAGCAATGGAGCAAGAGCTGGAGTTGATTGAGAGGAATGGCACTTGGTATCTTGTGTTGAAGCCTCCTCATAAGAAGATCATTGGAGTCAAATGGGTCTTAAGTCTAAGTATCATAGTGATGGCACATTGGACAAGCACAAGGCCCGCCTTGTTGCTAAAGGTTTTGCACAGTGCCCGAGCATTAATTTCCACGCTACTTTTTCCCCTACAACTCAAATGGCTATATTCGTGTAGTTCTTACCTTGACTAGCCACCACTTCATGAGAAGTTTGAGATGATAGATATGGGACTTCTTCACTTCTTTCTAGGTCATGAGATCTATCAAACTCCAAGGGGGATCTTTATTTCCCAAGAACGGTATGTATAGGAGCTCTTGACTACGTGTGAGATGGAGGGATGTAAGTCTCTTATTGCTCCTATGGATCCGAATTGGAAGGCTACAGCTCATTCTCATTTTCCATTGGTGGATGCTACCTATTATAGGCAATTGGTTGGCTCCTTGATCTAGCTTCTTAATACTCATGTTGACTTATAGTATGTTGTAGGTGTGCTAGCCAAGTTCATGAGTGAACCCAAGATGGTGCATTGGCAGGCTACTTAGAGAATTTTTTGGTTCCTACAAGGGACTCCTGATCATGGGATCTATTATCCTGCTGGTACAAGTGCTACAAACTTAGTAGTTATAGGATGGAGTGATTTAGATTGGGTTGGTGATGTGGATCATTAGAGGTCCATGATCGGTTGTTGCTTTACCTTGGATACTAGTGCTATTTCATGGAGCAACAAGAAGCAACCCACGGTTGCCCTCTCTTTGACTGGGGCGGAGTATCAAGTGGCGTCTTCTACTACCTATGAAACAATGTGGCTTCGCAAGCTCTTGGAGGAGCTTGGTTGCTCAAATCCTATTGTTCTTTAGCGCAACAATGAGAGTTGCATTGCCTTGACCAAGAATCTTGTATTTCATGCTCAAATGAAGCATATTGAGATCCAATACCATTTCATTTGAGAGAAGATTCGAGATGAGACAATTTCCCTGGTCTATTTCAAGACACATGATAATCTTGTAGATTTGTTTACTAAGGTGCTTCCTCAGGCTTTACTTCGACAACACTCCAGATCCCTTAGCCTTTTGCCGTGTCTAGGATCTGAGAGGGGGTATTAGGAGTGAGGAAGCTAGTCATTCTGTGTACAGATAGTAGGAACAACATGAGCAACATGAGTAGTCAATGTAGATGACATGTGGCACGTCGAACAAGAGCAGGTGACACATGGCAGCCTAGTCTAACAACACGGCTATCAATAAACTACATTTAATGCAGCCAACCTGGTTTTTTTCACTATTTTCTGTTGGCCTATTTATTGGCCCTAGTTTCAACAATTTTCCACAGTTGTGCTCATAGATTTCAGATTGCTGACCGTGGAGACTGCCCTTGGGGCTGACGGAGACTAAGATCTTTGAGGTGGAGACATACACAGATATTCACTCTATACCCATGTATATTTTCACATCCTTATACAACATTCTTCACTATAAATTTAATGTGTTTCATTGTCTCTTTCTCTTTCTCTCTCTATTCACTCTTTGTCTTGGTCATTCGCTTCCATATTGCTTCACTCTGCCAAAATTGCCTCTGTTTCATAGTAAATGGCAGTTGCATAGCATTGAAAATAAAAGTAATGCTAGGAATGAAGACTCACTCACCCACATTTTCCCTTATTACTATCTCAGTATCTATCACTTTCCTATTGAAAGCCTTACATATCAATTGCGTACCATTACATAGACCCTTTCCTAGCTCTAGGTTTCTGAGGAGAATAATAGGTGCATTTGTCTTTAGAAACAATAAATGAGGAGGAAATCCACCTCCAAGTTCTAATGTATTTAAATACTCCAAAAAGTACAAAAATGAGTTATATGTCTCTTCGTAACTAAATCTACACTATAATACTGCCTAATCTCTCTTAGTAGCAATTGTAGTGCATGATCATTCAAAGAAGCCACCTTTGTATTCCATGGTGCAAGTACAATGCACTCACTGAAATACACTACACAATCACCCACATTGGACACGTCACCATAGAGACACTATCACCAAGGTTTCAATAGAGTGCCTCTTTAACATCATGCCAAGTGGAACACATAAGTTATCACATTTTTCAGTAATGCCCACTCCATCCCCTATTTTTTGGATCCAACAATCACATTACTAGCTATTGACACTTGCATATTCCCAGATAGCCTTAACACCCTCATATAATCCCACAAATCAGAGTAACACAGTGCAGTATTAACAATGTCCTCACTTGTTCTCTTCACCATAATTGGCAAGACCTATCTGAAATCCCCTCTAAATAAAACAACCTTTCTGCTAAATAGCTTTTCACAACTCATAACATCTCTTAAAGTTCTAGCAATTGCTTCAAAGGCATGTCGATGGGTCATAGGAACCTCATCCCACAAAATGAGTCTTGGCTATCTCAACCACTGTGAGGTCACTTTAAATAGGAATATTACAAGTGGATCGATAATTTAATTCCATTGGGATTTTAAACCGCAAGTGAGCTATACAACTGCCAGGTAGAAGCAAGACAACAATGCCACACAATATTATTTCTAATGCTATACGACCACCATTGCACACCCTTGCAAGCAAACACTTATACATAAACATCTTTCCACACCTACTTGGGCTATCCAAAAAGAATATACCCCCAAAAATTGTATCAATAACATCCATAATTGCACTAAAGATGATTTTTTGCCCCTCTTTCAACATTGCCTTCATAAATTCAAAAACCCTACATTGTCTCAATGTGTTGTATGCATATTCATCTTGCAAAAGAGGGCAAGCATGCACATGAGAGTTTGGTTAATGAGGTTCTAGAAACCCATCAAAATCAAAGAGTCTTAGCCCTATATGGCATAAGAGGTCTTGAAGATGCAGCAAAACCATGTTAGATGCCTTGCGCTGCAAAACACCAAGAGAGACATACATGTGTTGTGGTTGCAATCTATATAGGATATCCTCTATCATTGGTAACAAAAACCTTTTCCATAGTTTGCTAGGCCAAGCAGGCTCACAAAAGGCCAAAATTGCAACAAACAAAAAAATTTGAGCACTAGTTTTCATGGAGGTAGCTTCCTTCAAGCACATAGTATACTCATCATCACTCTCTAATAGACCTCTTACAAAGCAAGCATCCTTAAAAGTATCATATACCATATTGTCAATAGTACACAATTCTTCAAAGAGAGTACACCCCCGACACTTTGTTAAAAGCATCCACAAATGGCAAAGCTCACCACAAGTGGGTGCCACAAAATATATGGAACCACATGTATTCCCAAGCTTCCTCGTGTCCATACCTTATGCTGTGCATTCCACATCCAATACATTGGAAAGTCTTGATATTGAAGAGTTCTAGCCTCTAGATGAATGTGATTGCACACAAACCATTGAGTAAGAGTAGTTCTCTAGAGGCCTTTATTCTATACAACATCTAATATATTATTTGTATCTTGAAACACCACATAATTCTCACTAGGCAAGTGTACCTGCAACCGTTGTATATCAAGCTTTTCATTGTGCAATGGGTAATCGTAGATCCAACATGTCTTGGTGGTAGAAACATATTGTGCACCAAAATAACTTTGGATCTCATCCACTTCATGAACATTGCTACCATTTTGTGCTGAATCAATCCCAGTAGAAAATTTGATGGTTGTACGGTCATGACCCTTATATATACTCATACAAATACTTAACACCCACACCACTGTTAAGCACACCTCCACATTTATGTGTGGATTGTATTTCTTACTTGAGTATGGATTATATGGAATAATCCATTGATTATCAATAACAGTACCATTTATGATCACCGTGTTTCCATCATCTCACCTTTGATAGATGGGATAAGCAGAACTATCAACTATTGTCATGACCACTAATTTCTAAGGGTAGTCTTTAGTACATTTACCCTTTTCCATGCAAGGACTCTTGGTGTTCAATTCTCCACAAGGTCCATGGGTGTTGCATTTTGAAATTGTCTCAAATAAATTTGAAAACTTAACTCTATCTAGCAAGTCAGCACGAACTACTCTATCGTAGTGGCATGCTTCAAAAGGTTTGAAAGATTGCTCTAAGACTAGCAAAGTATAAGAATGCGGTAGCCTCCACTTTTGTAATTCAATCACAGTAACATAGCCTACAACCTTTCCAAAGAGGTCTTTTCGCAACAATGTGTGTATCAAATCAACATGTTTTTTGGTGAAACACATGAGCAATCAAATTTGAACGATCATAAGCACTATGTATAGGTACCAAAGCATTACATATCTCCAACCACCTTGGATTATATGCCATCATTATAAAAAGGTCCAGTTTCCCCTTACATCGCACTATAGCCATTGCTTCCTGATACAATTGATACATATGCATTGGTCCACCTGTAAATGATGATGGTAAAACTATCTGCCTACCAATAGAGGCACCAACAATATGCACTGGCCCATTGTTGTTTGCCCCCATCATGTCCACCAAGCCTCTATAGGTCTCCAATCATAAGATTGACTGATTTTGGTGACACTAAGTTAACATGCACTACTCTATACTATAGTAAGCATCAACAATAAACTATTTCAATAGTCGACCACTACACAATATGCATGCCTTAGTATCTTCACGCACCTGAAGTCAAAATGCATAAAATTGCATTTGGGTAACACAATTTTTATTGGACAATTCATGCATGTTAATAGGAACATTGACATTACTATAAGGAACCTTTATATGCCAACCGTCATCACCCATTGGGTAAAGGAGAATACATAGCATTGACATATGTACTCTATGCAAGTTTAAAATAGCAATACATTGACCACCCCAAATGTAAACATGAATATCCTAGTGATTAAGAGTATTCTCATTACCCTGCCCTGGCGTGATAGCTGCAACCTTAGTTTGCTACAAGAGCCAAGTACTGTTTGTTGGTTCTTTGAACACCAAAAATAGTCATTCTTAATTCATGTACAAGATTATTTTGCAGTTGCACCCCCACAAACCTAAAATCTTATGCATATACGTTGCGTTGATGCATCATAGACTGAAGTTTCCCAAGTAAATTTGGTAACACATCATGCATAACACCCAACTGATTAAACAACTCACGCTCAATATCATAAATATAGAGTTGTGCAAACCTTAGCCTTTCTTGACATTGCATATCAAGAAGCTGAGGATATATATGGTGATAAACAAAGCCATGAACTCTAAAGGTGTAACCATTTCCAACAACATGCAACTCATCAACATTAGCTCCAAGTGATACAAATGCAAGAGCACTATTATGTGCTCATATGTTATTTTTAAATATCCTACTCTGAGGGTGCATACCATGCAACAAATCATGCAATGGCTATGATGGACATTACAATGGCATCAACATTACTTTTCCATTTTGACAACAGTGCTTTTCAAACAAAATCGACCCTTGTACCTGACTCTCACATCTCCACAATTTAGCTAAACACCTCTCATATATTTCAAAAAGACTTCCCATGGTGCAAAACTGGCTCTTGAAATGGAAAAATCATTGTTTCTAGATGAGCATGTGCTATAGGAAAAGTATGCAAAATGGAGCATAATCCACCATTTAGGGGATCAAAAGTTGGAATATTATTAACACATGACTCACTAACCGTGGTATTTTCTACACTACAGTCATCCTAATATCACAACCATTGATTGATGTTAAAATATTAGGCACAACACCATTAACATGCATCATAGTCAAATCTATATCAACATGCTATTCAATTGGCTCATTATCCCTAGTTGAAATTTTAACGTAGCAAAACACACTCCCATGAATCGATCCATTATGATTTCCACCATTTTAGTAGCCAAAGATTGAAAAATTATTAACTTGTGACCCATTAATCACACGATTTTTCACAATCTTGCATTTTTGGCCATTGCAACCACTCACTAATTCTAAAGCATTAGTCAAATCCATACAAAACCATCCTTGAGTTGATTCATTATTGCTAGTTGCGTGTGACTCATTAATAATGTGATTTTCTACATCCATCTTATCTCAGACATTACAACCAACCATTGATGCTAAAGTATTAGTCAGACCATTTGGAATCTCTTCATGAAAAGGAATGTTTTGAACATCTCTATCATTAAAATGAATGTTTTGAACATCCCTATCATGATCTAAAACCCTGCCTAAGCTCAAATGAGGAGGAGTTGCATAAATAATGCTCATCATTGTCACTTTGCTCTACTCCTGCTCTTATTCTTTACCCTAATGAAATAATTTTGTCTTGGCTCTTATAAGACGTTGAAGATCACATTAAAGTTGAAGAAACACATAGAATCGATGGTCTCAGAGTACAACTGAAGGCTAAGTTTGAAATAGGAGATGAAGCTCATCATGCTAGCTTTTTTCAAGCTCTCAAGACAAAGAAAAAGAAAGAAACCATTGTGGAGTTTTGGGATTCAAAAGAAGCACTTCACCAAGATGACTTCTCGATCTTATGTGTCTTCACTTCCCCATTATTGGCTATTGTGCGATCCCTTCCCCATTATAAGGATGGCTATGGGGAGGACTTGGTTAAACTCCTCACTTCATGCATGTGAAAGGTAACTGTTGAAACCACCGCCCTAATACCTTGACCATTCTCATCGAGGAGCTGGATTTTCTAGTGAAAGAAATGAAGACTAGTAAGGCCCCTGACCTAATGGGTTGCCCATTGAATTATTTGATCACATATGGAATGTTTGTAAGCAGGACATCTATGATTATGCTAACCATTTTAGGAGGATTGGCACCCTTTCCCCTTGCATTTATTATGGTGTGATCAAGCTTATTCCTAAGTCCCATGATAGAAGTTCCATAAATTGGTGGCATCCCCTTACAATTCTCAATGCTTGCGATAAGATCATAGCAAAGGCTTTAGTGCTCTGAATCAAATTCCTTCTTCCCCAGATTCTCCACTATGATCAATACGGCTTCTGTCACAATTGCCACTTTCATGATGCTATCCTCAACCTTATTCTCTTAATTGATCATGCTTTGGGGAGAGGAGGACAAATTGTCCTTATTAACATGGATATGTGCAAATTTATGACCGCATCACATGGGATCTCATTCTTGCCACCCTTGAAGGGATGGGTTTTGGATCACTCTTTTGCAAAATGATCAGTAGCCTATTTTACAAATGCTTTGGCTGTAGTCAATGTCAATGGTAATCTTTTTCATGATTTTTAGCTTGGGAGATCTGTCAACCAAGGCTGTCCCATAACACCCCTCCATTTTGTAGTGATCGCAAACCCCTTTTTGATGATGATCGAACTCAAAATATAGTTCAATCTATTGAAGGGACTCCCTCTCACTAACGGCACACAATTTCGTACCCAACTCTTTATTGATAACTTGAACATTGTAGAGGCCTCGAAGCAAAATGTTGATCCCCTATTGGATGTTCATAACCTCTTCTGAGTGTCTCAGACTCTAAAATCCACAATCCTAAGATAGAGATGCTCCCCCTCACAATCTTAGATGTTGATGATTAGATGTTGGAGTGTGGCTATAAGATCATCATGCTAGGTTAAGTTTTCCAATACTTTGGTTTTCTTGTTGGGGTTGCCCTCATTGAGAGGTAGAAGTTGAATTGGCTTAAAACCAAAGTGGAAGCTAAGCTAAGGGCTTTTGGCCACCTCTCAGTTGGCATCAATGGTAGAGTCGTAGTTTTGAATGTAGTTATTAACCGAACAACAAAGTTTTGTTGCCATGTAATGCTCTTTTTCTAAGTTGTGTTGGGGCTCTCTGAAAAGGTTGGCTAAAGAATTTGTATGGGGATTTGCCAATACCATAAGTTGGCATTCAATACTATGGGATCTTCATTGTGAGTCTAAAGCCAATGATGGACTAGGTTTTTGAAACCATGTCTAACAAGGTAGCCAGGCTTGTCTTCAAACTCATAGGTAGACTCACAATGGTGGAGTCACTGGATGGAAGGGGCCTTGCTTGCCAAAGGTAAACAAACTAGACTTGCATAAAAGGATGTCCTCTTAGTAGACATGGACTTTAAGATCAAAGGATCTCCTACAACCAACTCCATACTTAAATTATTAAAGGTTAGCATTAAAACCATGAAGTGGAACAATACCTCAAGGAAGGGTGGTGATGCATCCATGAATCAACATGTGTGGTTGTCACCCTTTGCATTTAATAATAGCAAGGCTCTTGCCCCAGGATAATCTAAAGCTTTGCTAGTCTCTTTATCAGAAGGGCCCTCGGTGCTAGAGCAAATATTAGGCTAGCCCCTAAGGTTGGATTTATGGAAGTTAATGAGATAAGAGAGAAGTTTAGCCTGAATCATGCTAACTGTGTTGGGCTAAACTAGCTCTTGCCAAATAGGAAAAATAGTTGACCTACTGCTTATGCCATTGTCACATTGCCCATCATAAAATCTCTCTTTATTGCTAAATGATGACCTCTTTTCATGGCTTAGAAGAGGTTTGATTTTGAACCTAGGAGCAATGAGAGATTTGTCAAGGTCCAGGCTGCTTGGAAAGCTACTTTCCCTAGAGAGCACTAGAAGACATGGTGATGTCATATTAGGAGGGTGTGGAGAAGTACTCCATACAATAAGCTCAACACCTTGCTTTGGAAAGTTTGCACCAAGAAGCTAAGTACTAAAGATTGGGTGGGTCAAGTAACCAAGGTCTCACCTTGGTGTCCCATATGTTTGAAAGTAAAGGAATCCATCCCTCATGCTTTATGGCATTGCTATGTTGCTGAAACCATTTGGAGAAAAGTTAGGTCTTGGATTGAGAGAGTAGGTCTTTACATTATTAGGGCTTTTATTATCCAAGCTATTTGCAATAATAGGAATAAAGTTTCAATGACCAATGAAGTGAGAGTCAAGCATGACTCCCTTATTGTGAGTATTATACAAGATGTTGTAGCTTTACTTAGGAGAATTATAAAGAAAGGTCACATCTTCAAGGTGGGTCTTAAGCTCTTGAAGATGGCCAAAGTATGATTTTGCTTTTGGGCACCATTCAATGTTTTGGACTAGCCCATGGCACATAAAAGGTGCATTGTAAATATTTCATTGATAGTAATCTATACTATATTATTATTTTGGTTGTGGCTTAGGTGATTACTGAAACACCAAAATGAGTTAGAGCTTGACAAAAACTTCCAAATGTGATTTCAAAATTCCCTCCAAAAAGACAATTAGGTGTCTTAAATGCCTATATAAGGAGCTTCTTCTTCTTCTTCTTCTTCCCCTCTCTCTCTCTCCCTCGAGCTTATAGGTGTTTATGGTGGAGAGCTTTCTTGCTCTCTCCATATGGTATAGCAAGGGGAGACGCTAGTGGCAATGGCAACATATGAGCTATATGTGTGTGCGCGCGTGTGGTGGACATGTGTTTTAACAGAACTTCCTTTGTTTCCTTGCATCCTCCATGGCCCTCCCTAGATCATTGTCTCTCTCTTCTCTCTCTCTCTCTATGAGAACATGCACGCTTTTGAGGAAAAGCAAGGCCTCTTCTCTCTCTCTCTCTCTCTCTCTCTCTCCAAAAGGATCTCTCTTTATGGTGTAGGCTTCAAAGCGATCTCCCCTCCATGTGTGTGTGTGTTCCCATAGGAGGGGAAATGGCACGTGACCATGGCACATGGGCAGGTGAAGACCGAGGCAAGTGAGTGGTTGCGGCAGAAGAGGATGGCGAGGCAACACAATGCTCTCTCTCTCTCTCTCTCTCTCTACACATCCCCGAACTAGAAGCATAGGTGTCATGTCGACAGCAACTAATGAACATGGTATAATGAAAGTGGTGGAAGCAAAGGGTCTATAAGTAGTGCAGACAGTGGTGACATCAATTGCGGTGATAGTGGTGGTTGAACCAATGGTGGGAGTGCGTCACTGGTGGGCATTGCAATGATAGGGTATTGGAGAGAGAGAGAGAGAGAGAGAGAGAGAGAGAGAGAGAGAGAGAGAGAGAGAGAGAGAGAGAGAGAGAGAGAGAGAGAGAGAGAGAGAGAGAGAGAGAGAGAATCTCAATTTAAAAATGTTGAAAAATTAGGTGTGGGGAGAGAGAGGAAATTTCAATTAAAAATTTAGAGATAGGGGAAAGAGAGAGAAAAGGAACTACAACAAATAATTTAGATTTAGAGAGAGAATACTTAAATTTTTTAAATTTAAAAAGAAATTTAGGAGAGAGAGAGAGAGAGCTTCAATTAAAATTTTTCAAACAAATTGAGGCTTGAGAGAGAGAGAACAAATAATTTTTTTAAAAAAAATTTAGGATTGAGATAGAGAGAGCTTTAATTAAAAATTTTCAAAAAAATTGAGGGTTGAGAAAGAGAAATAATTATTTTTAAATATTTAGGGTTGAGATAGAGAGTGAACAAATAAAGTTAAAAAATTGAGGGAGAGAGAGAATAATTAAATTTTAAAAATTTTTAAGGGTTGAGAGAGAGAGAGAGAGAGAGAACAATGATTTGTTTAAAAATTTAGGGTTGAGACAAACATAGAGAGAGAGAGAGAGAGAGAGAGAGAGAGAGAGAGAGAGAGAGAGAGAGAGAGAGAGAGAGAGAGAGAGAGAGAGAGAGAGAGAGAGAGAGGAAAGAGGAGAGAGAAAGAGAAGAAATAGATTATTGAGTGAAGATCACACGACAACTTTGCTTGACGTAGAGAAGTGGCCTAATATTTTGAGCAATTAAACTAGGTAGGGTAAGGGGGCCACTAAAAGATTGGCCCCTTTGGAGCAACACCACATCCCCCTTTGAAGAGACACTTAAGAGCTTGTGCAATTACAGAAATCAAAAGGTGCGATTGGAAGCCAAAGAATGTTGAGCCATAACCTACTTGCATGAGCCCATTCTTTAATTGGGGAAGGTTTGCAACTCTTCTATGTGCTTTTTGCCAAAGCTACAAAATTTTCATTTAGCTTGATTTCTTCAAGTGAAGTAGAGCACAATATCAAAACTATTTCCTCACCTTGCCTGCTCTTTCCCACTTTACACCAAAAGGATTTTCCCAACTTTCTATGACATAAAATTTTCGATAGCAAGCAAGTTAGACTACTTATGACTGAGGCCATGTAAAATCTCCCTATAACTTCTCTAAGTCCTAGACATTTGGCCGAGTCCTGTGTATTGTACAAACTCTAGCTTTTTTTTTGGCAATACAGTTAACACTTTTAACAAAAAAATCAAACTATTTACACATTAAAAGAAAAGCATAATCATCATCATTATTACAAGGCTTCAAATAGTTAAATAATAAATTTTTTGATAAATATATAGTATATTTGATCATAATGAAACCAAAAGAACTCCATTAAAGACAAGAACACTGATAATGATCATTGTAAGGACCTAAATAATTAAATAACAATATTTGTGATAAGGATAAAAGCAAAAGAGCACACTAGAAACCATATATTTGGAAGCAAAAGAACACTATCGGAAAATAATAACAAAAATCATTGTAAGGCTTGAAATAATAAGTTAAATATTAATATGAATAAAATTATAAGTTAAAAAATAATAATCGTCGCGGTAGGGGAAGATAGATTTGGGTACGATAAGGTTTGCTCAAGGCTTGTCCTAAGTCCTTCGCCTGTTGGCTCTGTTTTTTGGAGAGAAAAAAGAAAGAGGATTGGCACTTCTGCGATACAAGCTTGTTATTTATCGTGTATAAATAAGGAGAGACAGGGAGTCCTTGGGATCCTTGAATGTGTCCCGCTGCGAGGATTTTAGGTCGCGGGGTGAGAGACAGAGAACTGTTCGTGCAATTCAGTTCTGTTTTTGGCCCCCTTCTCGTTTGCAGCTCAGCTTGATCGCATCTCGTGTACATACCCCCCAATTGATTGCGTGCTTGCCTGCAAAACCCTAGAATAATCAACTGCTAAAGACAATCTTGCTCGTTCTGGCCTTCCTGCAATTCGCAGCATTTGGCTCTCAGAGTTTAGAGTAAACAGGCAAAAAACCAAAAACGCAAAGGATTTTGTATCAGTCTCGGATCAAGATTATATACCAATCTCGGTTTAAGCACGAAAGAGGAAGATGTTATGAGTAATACGTTCCGTTTTGGTGTCAACTAGAACTGCTTGAGAGAGTAGGTATGGAGACAGCAGATAATTCCCTTACTGTATGTGAGACAGGGGAGCCTCAGTTTGTCTCGGCAGGGCAAAACCAAATCCAAAACGCCCCCGTTGTAGTGGAAGAAGGTAGAGAAAGTTTCAAAGAAGTTCCAACTTCCGAACCTGTACATGATACTTTTATTGAGCCTTCGCCAATACAACCAATACATTCGGCAGATGAAGACATTGAAGGGGAATTAAAATCCCTACCTCTCAATGCCTTGGCTGAAGAGAAGAATGATTCCTCGCAAATAGATGCGGGCACATCTGAGAATGCCCTGCTGAAAGAGGCTGAAGAGAAGAAAGCGTCCTTACAGATAGATGCCCGTGCATCTGAGGATGCCCTATGCAAACATGATGTCAGCTCAGAGGTGCTCCTGCAACCTACAGAAAACTCAACTTTCGAAAGGCAGTCAGCTGGCACAGTGGCTGGGAAACCTGAATCATCCGAAATTCCAACTGAGAGAGTAGTCCCAGAAGGTCTTAGCAACAACTTCAATGTACAAGAAAGCATGAATATTGTTGATGCCGGGGAAGCTATTGTGGAGCCTCATGAATGCTCGACTTTGCAACATGGATCCACTCTAACAACAGTCGACGCATGTGAATTACCAAAAAGCTTCACTGATATTGCAATCACAGAAACTTCTCACGACATGCAGAACAGCTCTGATGCAGATGCAGCTGCTGAAATCCTTGGTGCAGTTGAAGCTTTGGTACAGCCTCAAGCAGGCCCACCTTTTGCAAATGGGCCAATGTGGGTTAAAAACTTCAATGAAAGTTTAAATTTGGAAAGCTCAGGTCATATCCAGCAAAGCTCTGCTGCACAAGAAGGCGGAGAAATGGTTGATGACAATAAAAAATCTACAGAAGGTGAATCACAGAGTGGTGTCGAGCAGCTTGGGGAAGAGGCTTGTACTCAAAAGTCAATGAATCAGGATGACCTTGTTCAAAGTCCTCCAGATAAGGATGGAAGTATTTTAAGAGAAGAAAAATCACAGAGCTCCTCTAGCCTTTCAGCCACAGGAACAAAAATGCCGGAGGCGGACACTTTACATACCAGGTCATTGTCACTGGAAGCAAGTGGAAAGAGCTCTGTGGCCTCGGAGGGGGCCAGTAAGACAGAACTGGAGAGGGAAATGGAGCTTTTTGAGGCCGCAGAAAGAGAAGAGGAAGCGAAGCTGCTCGCGTCTCTGCGTTTTGAACAGAGTACTGAAGTGTCTGCACCCAGACAAAGTTCACCTCCAGTGGAGAGCAAACAAGGTGAACGAAAGCGTGGACCTGAAACTAGCATGCCAGAACATCGACCCAAACGTGGGAGAAAGCCCATGACACATCAGGCACAGAAAGAGGAGGAAGATGTTTGTTTTGTTTGTTTTGATGGTGGAAACTTGCTCCTTTGTGACAAAAGGTAGATATTTGTAAGGTTCCAAATGTTACATTTTGATTTAATTGTGAGACTTGTTGTGTTCACAATTGACATCTGTGTTTATCTCAGGTCTTGCCCAAAAGCTTACCACATTGAATGTACAGGAAGGGAATCTGAATTCTTCCAGAAAAGAGGACAGTGGTTTTGTGGTAAACCTGTTCTTCCATGCCTTGTTTTGATAAGTGAAACTAGTCTCAAGGAATTAAAATCCAAGTATTTGATGTCAACATACGTATTCCAACGTTTTCTGATGTACTTTTTTTTTTTTTTTGTTTAATTACTTCTGATGAATGTTGACTTAGGTTAGTTGTGTTTTCAAAAATTTTCAGGTTGGCATGTCTGTGCTCACTGTTCAAGATCTGCAACAATGCATTGTTACACCTGTCCAAGTGCTTTTTGTAATGTTTGTGTGAAAGGTACTGAATTCAGGATTATCAGAAAAGGACGAGGTTTATGTGAAGAATGTTATCCGGTCGTTCATATGATTGAGCACAATGAGACAATTAATGCAGAGGGGGTACACTTTCTGACAACTCTTTAAAGTGTCCAACAAATTTGTTTGTGATTTGAAGGAGCTATTGCGTTGCAATTGAGAAGGTGTTTGAAGAGTCTAACAGTCTTCATCGGTGTGCCACAGGTTCAAGTAGATTTCACTGATCGAGATACATATGAGTGCCTTTTCAAAGAGTATTGGGATGATTTGAAACAGAAACTTGTGCTTACAACAGCAGAATTTGAAAAGGCTCGAAAAGCTAAAGATTCTGAAATTTTCGGGAATGACAATCTCGATATGGAAGGAACTATGGTTGAGGAAGAGGCAGGTAGCACAGATTCTGATAATCGACCAAGGACAAGGCTGTCTCAGCTTTTGAAAAGAAAGAGGATGGCTAAAGTTACAAATGTAGTGGATGTGAGTGAAAGTGACTACGAGGAAGAGGCAGAAGAACAGGAGGATGACGATGATTATAAGACAAAAAAAGGTCAGCCAAAGGTACGTGAATTCGATGGATGGGCTTCGAGAGAGCTTTGTGATTTTATCCAATCAATAAAGGAGGACCCCAAAAAGCCTCAGTCTCTCCATGCGGTCAAAAATCTTTTATGGACTTACGTTGAGAGCAACAAATTAAATAATCCTCGACATAGAGGGTCAATTGTATGTGATGAAAGGTTGCAGAAGCTTTTTGGGAAAAGACATGTAGGTCGGTTTGAAATGATGAAACTGCTCAGCTCCCACATTGCAGCAAAGAAAAGCTTTGCAAGGAGTAGCATTGATGATGATTTGGGGGAGCTTTTACCTGATGACAATCGGTTTGGTCGACATTTTGAAAAGCGGAAAAAATCAAGGAAGAGATCAGATGAGAGCAAGCATTCAAAGCCTGATCCTTCTGAGTATGCTGCCATTGATGTCAAAAATATAAATTTGATCTATTTAAAAAGGTCGTTGTTAGATGTTTTGCGAGATGATCCTGATTTTGAGTACAAAGTTGTGGGAGCTTTTGTAAGAATACGAATTCCAGGCATGGGGAATAAGAGCGACACATGCTATAGGCTTGTAAAAGTCATTGGTAAGTTTTGTCTTTGGAGCAACTTCTTTGTATCAGCTTTTATGGTTTGCTGGGAACAGATGTTTTACTTCCTGACAAGTCATGGTGTGCGCTGGTGGCAGGCGCAAAGCAAGTCCGCAGTTCAGAGAATCCTGAGAAAGCAGCTGATATTATATTGGAAATTCTTAACCTACAAAAGCATGAAGAAGTCCCTGGTGATTCCATTTCAAGCCAGGACTTTACAGAGGTGGTTATTTTGTACTGCTACATCTAATATTGTCACCTGTGATATTCAGGTTTAAGGGCTGTTTGGGATTTTGATGATCGTCCAATATCCAAAGGGTTATTGTTTTATGTCTAGCATCAGGGTTATGAGTGTGTATTTTTGAGGCTGAAGATTCAATTTGCAGGTTTTGTGTATGAGAACATCTGAGCTTCAGGTATGTAACAGGCAGGCCATAATGATAGAATACATTTCTAAATGGCAAAAAGTGTGGGCTTGAGTTCACCTGATGACAATGGCTTCATGATTCCTGATCGTGGTTGGCAGCTCAAAACCTTAGCTGGCTGCCCGCATATGCACCAATGGTCCAATAACCATATGCAAAATGCTTAACAAAGGCTTCATGCCACATGGCTGTGTTTTCCTAAGGTCTTTTTTTAGACACCCTAGTTCTTGGGTAATTAGATGGTGGGTTCCAGGCCATAGGAGTTTTTGACTGCTACAATTGAAGGCTGTAGATTGCATGGCTTATGCTGCCAATATGTGTTATACCCAAAGCCTTCATGCTACGTTATATATGGGGTCTTTAGATTCCCTAGCTCTTGGTTGATTTTCGTATGGGTTCCATGCATGATAGCCAAATGGAGGATGAACAGATAGAGTTACTTGAGGCTATGTAAAGATAACTTGTTTTCTCAGTTAAGGTTATTTACTTCTTCCACAAGACTCCCTTGTGTGATTATGTGTTTTGACATAGATCAATATATTGTTGAGCTTGATCCTACTTCTATGAAATCTTTCTTTTGATCTGTTAGATCTATTTCATTGCAAACATGTATCTTGATACAGAAAATTTATTGTTAGCTGTATGTCACTTCAAGGCTGCAATGGGTGTGTGGTGACAAACATTACTTGCCTAGTTGCATGGGCTATAGGGTGCTAGGGTCTCAGGTTTTATGGGTGACTTCCAATGCACCACAGTGTTTAGCTCGGTCGGAGGATATGTTCATGTCTTGATGCAGAGATTTCTTCCAGTTATCTGTTTTCGTGATAAAATACTGGCAAGGGCATCATAGAACTCCACATATGAGCCTATTGATGACTGGCAATGTGATAAATCATGGTGGAGCTGCATCATCCTCTTACCCTTGCATCCTTTAGGTTGATCATGCATAAATGGCCTTTGCAAATAAAAAGTCATTTGGAGCTCCCGTGATACTAGGTTATCTAAAGCATTAAAAATGACCTTTCAGTGGCCTTTATTGGTCAAAACTGTCACTTATGCACATTGAGAGCTTTTTGTGCCAAAGGCAAGAATGAGCAACTTGAATAACATGGCAATCAAGATAATGTAATAAGTTATGACATTCACTATGCAATCTTTCAGTTAAATGGTGTGCTGAAAGCATTAACTAAATTTGAGGCCACCCCAAGTTAATAGATCATTAAAAGTGGCGGGACACTTCCAACCACAAGGATGCAAGATGCATAGCTTCTCGCACATACTTTTAGGAAAAGTAGAATAATGTATACCACTCAAATTAAAAGTGGATGGATGAAGCAGCTGTTGGATATCATGTCTACATATAACAAGCTGTGGGAGCTTGTTCCTTTGCATCTCAAAATTTGGCCGGATCAAGAGCTCTTTGATATGACTTAGGCTTATCTAGCTTCAGTCTCTCTCTTGCTGGCTTGTTATTTGACTTGGCTTACTCTCACATGCCATATTGTTTCCTTCAATGCAATACAGATGTAACTCATTTCTCAGCTGCTTATAGATATGTGAAGGTCACAATTTCTGGTGGTCAATGTGCTGCACTTTTGCTTGCTTGAAAGTTATAGTAATTTGCCTTGGATATGAAGGTCATAATTTCTGGTGGTCACTGTGCTAAACTTTTGCTTGCTTGAAAGTTATATTAATTTGCCTTGGATTCCATTTTCGCAACAGGAGGAATGCCAAAGGTTACGGCAGAGCTTCAGTTATGGTTTCCTGAAAGCTATGACTGTGGTCAGTATTAGTACAAGCTTCTCCTTTTGCAAGTGATTTTATTATATCTATGAATAAGCTTTTCAAGAGGTGCTACTTACAGGGTGAGCTTGAGGAAAAGGCACAAGCTCTTCGAGAAGCAAAGGTTAAAGATGTAAGTCACTATCCGTTTTGACTTCTTAAATTTTTTTTTGGATTGTGCTGTTTTGGACATGCTGTAGAGCATATGAGAAAAATTGGCTAGACTTCCTTTTACCTGAATAAAAATTTCAGGGTAGGTATTGCATTGTTCTATGCAGCTGTTGATTGAAACGCTCTGTTTATGTTGTCTTTTGTTTATTCATAACTTGTTTGTGATCTCTCAAGTGATTGTAAGTTTTCTATTTAAACCTCATGCCGCTGCCCTGCACGTGAAATGAAGAATGCCTCAGAATGGATATGATGCTTTTGTCATGTATCACACTAATCAGATCTAGCTTTCTGCTATTGCTTTGGTTTGAGGAGTCAATTGTCGCGCATTGGATTGACCCAGTAATTTTTAGAGGTGAGTGAGATAGTGTACCTGTTGAGTTGAGAGAATTTTTTGTAATTATGCCATCTCATTCACCGTGAAGAAGGTGTCTTCTTTTTGCTGTATTGGCTTTTGCATAGCGTGATTATGCAAATTTAAGTGAGTCTGTTCTGCTGAATGCATAACAAACGGTGGGCTCTACCTCACAGGTATCTTCAAACTAGCCACTTAATGTGGCAGCACTGCCTACAGTGTTGCGTTGTTGCTTTGCACGTGCACTTTGGCAATCTTTCTTATGTATTAGTTCCCTCCATTAGAGGCACATCAGGCGGAGGGTTTCTATGCCTTGATCATTGTTTCCACCATCACTTTCAGCCTGTTCAATGTCCACACTGCATGTAGTGGAGTGCATTTCTGATTTTAGCCATGTGGGCAGCCTGTGTGGCATCTCTCTTGGGTGGCTGGTTATGGCACCGACATATGGTTGGTCAGGTTTGCTTGTTTTATGCTTGAGGCCTACATATATGCAGCCATGCACATGCCTCCACTTGAACCTATCCAGCCACCATTCTTCCTCATCTTTGTGAATTGTATCCTTATCTTTTGCTATCAGTCTGGCACCCTCATTGATGTGGCATCAATGCATGCAGGGGCTGATTGTTCACATCCTTGTGTTGCATTCAGATTAAAGTGTTTTCCTTCTTTTTCCTTCTGGTTCTTTTGTGTTTCATCTGCTCTTCTCCTTTCTCTACGTTCCTTTCCTTCTATTGCACACTCACATGTATTTGCACAGGTATTCAAACAGCCATGACCATGAGGATTGTTGTGAAGACTGCCTAAATTGAGACTTAGATCGTGATGTGGATCATTAGATAGACCGTGATGGATTTCCTTCTCAACCACCTTTATGTCATTCTCCCTTGTTACATCTTTCGTGGCCACCAATCCATGATAGGCCATTATGGCAGTGTTTTATGTTTTCTCGTTTGTGTTTGAGTTCTCTATGGTTTAGTTGTGGTGGTACACTCAATGTTTTCTTTTGCAAAACCTAGCATATCTCCACACATGCAGGCATCACATGATTCTCAAGCTGAAGCTTTGACATCTCTCTGTCGCATAGATTCCCTTACGATGAAGGACTGCATCAACAAGATGGAGGAGATTTAGGATGGCTTTGTATCCCTCGATAAGATCGTTGCTTCGGAAGACCTTGTTGTGACACTTCTATCACATCTTTCACTTTTGAAGTATGATATATTCTACATCAGTCTTCTCCCCTCTTGTATGAGGGATGCTATCTCTTGGAGGAGCTAGTCTTGATGTGCTAGAGCAAGATGTGCATCATAAGGAGACACATTCTCACAAATTTCGAGCATAGAGCTGTGCTTTTGTAGTATCATCTTTAGGTAAATTACAAGCCAAGTAGAAGAAAGGGAAGAAGAAGTTCAAGAAATTGGAGTCATCTTCTGATTCTAATATAGAAATAGAGGGGAAGTGAAAATGATACGATAAGTGTCCACATAGTGGAAAGACCTCACACATTGAATATAATTTCTTCATCCTAGACTGAAGGATGGAGCTACATTGGAGCCTCCCTCTATTGAGAAACCCTTTGCTTGCGTTTTGCGTTTTGTGTTTTACTTTTCACAGTGGATAGCCCCAAAAAGGGGCTGGGTGCCCACAATAATGGGGCACCATCCTAGACAACCGGTGCCCTCCCTCCGGGCACCACCCTTGATAGTCTCTTGCCTATTTATAGGCTGCCTTTGTCACTCATTCTTCATGGCTGATTTATTCAGTCCATCACCTCTTCTCTCCAGCCTCTCCACTGCCCTCACACCCCTTCAAGAGGACATTGCGGTTCGTGGTTCGGTTTCATCATCGAGCCACAATCCCTTGCCACTTGCATACACACATTCCATGGCTTTTGGTTCATGCTAATCTTTTTTGGTAGGTTATAGTGCCTTCGATAGCTTCTCACTAGCGTCTCTTAGTTAGGGGATTAGTGGTTGGCTCACCCACTCCTGATTGGACTTTTTTGAAGTGATCCATTTAGGGCCCCTCTACTCCTATTGCCATATGGTGGTGTCCTATGGATCAAGCTTTTACATGGAGAGGGGATCTTACTCCTTGGCTTGTGTTCATCATTGACAAACTTTATTGGTAGACCACATCATTCCATCTTCTTTGGTCTTTTGTTATATCTAGAATTTGAGAGGGGGTATTAGTGGCCATGTGCATCATGTATGGTCATCTCTTACCTGTGAGTCTTAGTTTGAGTTAGACGACAATATTTTGCTAGGACATTTTATTTGTACATCGTTTATTGGTCTCAGATATTTTAGATGGAGTGTTAGGAATAGGGTTCTAAATGGACATGGTCTGTAGGATACCTCAATCGTAGCACTAATAGCAAGTAATGGACCATTATGCTAAGGCATTGACGGGGTTAAGTGGTTAAGAGTGTCTACATTAGGGCATAAGGGTATATGGACCAAAGGGTCAAAGGATAGGCAATCAATGTAAATGGACTTACTAAAAGTGGTCTAAAAATAGTCCATGGATTTGCTAAAAGAGACTATCGTCTTGAATGGTTGGGAGGTGAATCGAGCTTTTCCTAACTTCTGTGTTTGCTAAAGGCAAGACACTTATGCATGCATGTCATTGGTATCAGTGCAAGGCCGTATCAAAAGATCAAAGAGTGCACAACATTGTTCGATAGTAGGCCACATTGGCCCTATAATTGCATGACTGTTGCACCACAAACCGTGTAGCAGTGTCCTTTTGTAGCGTACAACTAAAGTGACGACCAAGGTATAAACCTTAGCATACTTGGCAATGAGGCTATGAAGGCTTTGCTAGTGCCGTTAGTTGCACGTGAGGTGGAAGCATTCGCTTGAAGACAAAATTTCGCAGGAGGTCACTCATGCCACTATTGTCTATACCTAAGCACACTTAACTGCAAGGTAGTTAACCATTAAGTTAAGCCTTTGAGTTGCCTAAACAATAAAGAAAGTTTTCAAAAGTTTGTTTGGGAGGAGATAAAGAGCTTTTCAAGGATCTTTCAATTACCTGTTGGCATACAATGCCTTTGGAGTTCTACCACATTGCTCTTGTAGTTTTGTGAATTGTTTCACTGTGAAGACATTAAGGGTAGTAGTAAATTTTTTCTCTTAATTTCAAGTATCACATCATGTTCGCACCTTCACATTCACAACACAATGAGCTTGTAAATATACATGTGGATGAAAATGTTGAAAAGCTACTATTGCCTTGCTCAAATAGCCATGGAAGCTATCACCTACAGCTTAGGACCACCAAAAAGATTGCTATCCCCTCCTGTATGCTGTCATTTGTACCAAAAGGACCTTGGGCTACTGTCACTGCTCCTGGAAGGCTCCGAATTGCTGTCACATGCTGTAGAATTGATCTTGGTGGTTGCAAATCAAATTAGTAGCCTCTTCTTACTCTCTAACAGTCTCTTTCTCTCTCACAATGGCTGGAATATAATTTCACTAGCCCCTAAAAACGTTTTTTCCACTTGTGTGGGCAAGTTTTGCCAAGTGGCAGTCTTCTAATCCCATTTTTCAGCATTATCTAGCTTATTAAATTAATTTTAAAAATATTAATTCTAAAAATTAATTTAACAATTATTCCAATGCTCAAAGAATTAATTCTACTAGCTAATAATAAAATTGGCTAGGCCAATTTGTCTTCCAAGTATCCCTGAGTAGTTATTGACCCTTAGACTAGCATTAATTAATTAATTAATGTCTAGTCTCTAATGTTACGATTGACGTTAGTAGCTAATAAATTGGTTAGGTACGAATCTAATATCGGGTACCACTTAGTACTTGTCAAGCATAACTTTCTACCCCTCACTCTAGACAATGGAGGGATAATGCCACCTTTTCTGCGGGCAAACCTTCGGTCTTCTCTCAATCCCCAACGATAAATTGTCAAGACAAGGATCTTGAGCGGACATGGTTTGTAGAATAGTTCAATTGTAGTGCTAATAGTAGAGAATGGACCATTATGCTAAGGCGTTGACTAGGTTAAGGGGTCAAGAGATAGTCTACATTAGGATAGTAAATGGATTTGCCCAAATATATAAATGTAGTGCTAAATGAGACTGTCATCTTGAGTGATGGAAGGTGAGCCGAGCTTTTTCTAATTTCTGTGTTCATTGAAGGGAAGGCAACTATGCGTGCATGATACTAGTATCAGAGTGAGGCTGCAACAAAAGATCAGGAAGTGTGTGACACTATTTGATAGCAAGCCACACGGGCCTCATAATCGCATGATTGTCGCACCGCAAATTGCATAGCGGTGTTTTCTTGCGGCTTACGACTAAGGTGGTGACCAAGGTATAGACCTTGGTATACTTGGCAATGAGTCTACAAAGGCTTCATTGGTGCCATTGGCTGTGCGTGAGGTGGAAGCATTTTCTTGAAAACAAAACTTCATGCGAGGTCACCCATCCCACTATTATCTACACCCAAGCATACTTAATTGCAAGGTAACTAACCATCAAGTTAAGCCTTGGAGTTGCTCCAAACAACAAAGGAAGTTTTCAAAAGCTTATTTGCGAGGAGATAAAGAGCTTTTCAAGAACCTTTCAATTACCTCCTGGCATACAACGCCTCTGGAGTTCTACTAGATTTCTCTCGTAGTTTTGTGAATCGTTTCACTATGAAGACATTAAGGGTAAGTGACAATTTTTCCCTCTCAGTTTCAAGCATCTCATTGTGTCCTCACTTTTGCATTTACATCTTGATGAGCCTGTAAACATGCACGAGGATGAAACCATGAATGATTTAGATGCATTTGAACTAATGGACAAAATTCAATGCTTTAGTGGCTCGCATGACGACATTAGAGAAAAATTTTGTCGCTCTCAATGAAGATGTTACAGAAATCTTAGAACTTTTAAAGCAATTGGTACGACAACAAGCTTCAAGCATCACGGCTATGCCTCTTGAAGATGCAGTTGCTCGTGGAGCTATTCTATCAATAGAGCTACCTCAAGGCACTGAGGCCTTTTGCTCTCTCAGTACGCATGAGGTTAATAATATGTTAAAGAACATAAACCCCCTATGTTTCGAGGAGAGGAACACGATCATAACAAGGATGTAGTCAATACTTTTTCACAAAAAG
The DNA here is from genome assembly GCF_053477565.2 of Lygodium microphyllum. Classification (NCBI taxonomy): domain Eukaryota; kingdom Viridiplantae; phylum Streptophyta; class Polypodiopsida; order Schizaeales; family Lygodiaceae; genus Lygodium; species Lygodium microphyllum. The sequence goes on along the minus strand of NC_141160.1, from coordinate 40,626,459 downwards.
TAGAGCGACTTGCATTAGTTATGTTGTACAGTAGATTCTGTTAGAACCCATGAGGCAAGCGTTACACTTAAGCAAAAGGCGTATAAGTGGTGGATGAGTCTTGATGCCACTACTCATCTGTAGATGTAGATCAAGTTTGAGAAAATGTTCGAGAAGGAATTTCTTTGTGAGAATGAAAAGGATCGAAATTAGACTACTTGGGATAGGTGTCGGATGGAGGGTCTGACATTAACCTAGTACATCTCCAAATATAGAGAAACAATTCTCAAACTTGATGGCTTGGATGATTTTCAAAAGGTTGGAGGATTCATTTGAGGCTTAGACAATGAGTACAAGGCCAAGGTGAAAACTCAATTTCCTAAAATACTATAGGATGCCATCAAGTGCACAAATTTTGATGATATGCTAGATAGGAAAAAATGTGCACATGCATTTGCATGTTAAAAAACTGCATCGGCATTAGTAGCAAAGAGAAAGTTCAATGCTACATCCAAAGAGGAGAGTGCTAAGAAACCGAAAGGGGCTAGAGGGCCGCTTTCAAGCGAAGAGCTTGCAAGAGCACGTAAGGAGAAGTTATGCTTCAATTGGCCCTCTTGAAAAAAAGGATTGTCCAAAATTCAAAGGTAGCAAGCCTAATAAAAACAAGAAGAAAGAAAAAGTAGCACACATGGTGCAGATGTTTCCTTTGAAAGCTTTTTCTAAGTATTGGACTGTACAAGTTAGCCATTAAACTGACAAGTTAGTCACTAAACCGACAAATTAGCCATAAATTGAGGAGCATGAGTGTTGCTTGACTACTGCACCATGGCAACCCGCATTTGGCTCTCACAACTTGGTCCATATGTGTGGCATGATCAATGGGCGACGAATTCGTATTCTCATGGATGATGGTCGATTCACAACTTTATTAATTATACGTTGGTTTAAGAAGCTATGTTTGCCCCAAAGTGCCTAGTACTTATGCCATCTCTCTCATGACTGGGAGTGACAAGGATGTGTGGGATACAAAAGTCTTGGATGTTTCATTAGAAGTGCAAGGGCATACTATGGACATGACTAGGGCAGATGTTGTGTTGGGCCAAGAATGGTTGTATAGTTTAGGTGACTCATTAAAACATAGTTATCAACGTAAGACTATTGCATTTGAGGATAATAGTGTGCATGTTTTATTATAGGGTGAGGAGAATGTTCCACATCCCCTCTTATATATACAGCTAAACTTTATTATTTGGCCAAACATAATGAAATAGAAAATGTCTATTTTTGTTATATGTTATCTTCCTTTCTTTCTTTGTTTTCTATTAATAATGTTGTGGATATCTCTTTACTAGAATCCAATGATAAAGTAATAAATGCTCTCTCTCTTCTCTCTCTTTAAAAGAAAATTCATCACTGTAGCATTCTCTTACAAACTCTTTTCTCATTCTTTACCACATGTACATAATAAGATGCTCCAACTTCTTAAGGAATATAACAACACATTTCTTCCTTATTTGCCTCCAAGTTTACCCCCTGAACGTAATGCAACACATAATATTGATGTTTTACTAGAAAGTAAATCCATTAGTCGACTACCTTATTGACTTAGTGCTAGTGAAGCTAGCGAAGTGGAGAAGCAACCAATTGATTATCTCCAAATCGGATTTATTTGTGCATGTGTGCATAGGCTACCAGATGTTGAGCTAAAACACACTTTATCGCTGATTAGCATTTTTAAACAATCCTAAAATATGCTTAATTAATGAAATACACAAATTTGGGGCATGGTTCGAGGGAGTTTTAGTGGTTCCCCAAAACCCTAAATTTTTGGGGCACCCTTCAACATCTATAAATAAACAGGTTGTCCACCATTCACCCTCATCCTTTGGTGCGTAGGTAGTGAGCCATCACGGACTGCAACCCATCACTATCCAGCCCTAGGTGACCTATTTTCAGCCATCGCCCTACTGTTTGGAGGTCTCCATCTGTTGCCTCATCATTGTACCTGAGCAGCTTGCGTTTTCAGCATTTGGTGCTGGGCGACAGGCTGTTGCCATCTCTCCCATTGGGCAATTGCTGTAGTACCTATGTTTTTGCTGTCTAGCAGGCTATCTACATCAGCGAACACCTCTTTTGTTGTTATGTGATAGCTCTCTGCCTCCAGTGACCAATTTTTAGCCTTCTCTGGTGGTACACTATTGCGTTTACTAGATTTCAGTCTCCAACTGTTGTGTTTTGGTGACTAGCCTATTGCCCTTCATTATCCAACACTCTCTCATCTTCGACTAGTGGTTACTGTACTTGGGATCTGTCTCCGGTGGACATCACTCTCCGATATTGCATTACTTTGTCCTTAGGCATTTTGTACTGTCTCACATTCATTTACAACATTCATTCACTTCGAAGTTTCTTCTCTTTGTGTTTAAGTTTTGAGTTTTTGTGTTTTGCATTTTGTGTTTAGGGTTTGAGTTTTGCTCATCTTTGTCTAAGTCTTTGTGTTTTAGTCTTGGTTGGACATGCTATGTTTACTTAGTACAAATCCTAGCATATCTTTACACTAGGGTCTAAATGCAATCATAATAAAAAATAAGTATCCACTTTCTCGCGTGGACGAGTTGTTTAATCAACTTAAAGGAGCATGATACTTTACGAAGATTGACTTGCGGTTAGAATACCATCAAGTGTGAATATGCATGGAGGATGTATCTAAAATTACCTTTCGAACGTGTTTTGACCATTATGAGTTTTTGGTTATACCCTTTGGTCTAACTAGTGCTCTTGCCACATTTATGATACTTATGGATAGTGTCTTACGTCCATATCTCAGAAAATTTGTTGTTGTTTTCCTCGATAATATTCTTATTTATAATCATTCTAAAGAAGAACATTGGGAACATCTTCACTCAGTCTTTGAGTTGTTCAAGAAGCACAAACTTCATGATAAGGAAAGTAAATATGATTTTTAAAGACAAAAGCTCACTACCTTGGCCATATCATATTTGAAGAACTTGAGAGATGGCTAGGGGATGAGAGAGAATACTGTAGAGAGAGAAATTTCAATGTTTGATTGCGAGAAACGCTAAAAAGCTACTGCTGCCTTGCTTAAATAGCCATGTAAGCTGTTACCTACAGCTTAGGACTCCCAAAAAGATTGCTGCCTCCTCTTGTATGCTGTCATTTGCACCAAAAGGACCTTGGGCTATTGTCACCTACTCATGGAGGGCTCTAAATTGTTGTCACATGTTGTAGGACTAATCCCTAGTGGCTACAAATCACATTAGTAGATTTTCTTACTCTTTAACAACGTCCTTCTCTCTCACAATGGCTTGAATAGACTTCCACCAATCCCTAAAAACGTTTTTCCCACTTGTATAGGCAAGTATTGCCAAGTGGCAGCCTTCTAATCCCAATTTCCAGCATGATCCAGCTTATTAAATTAATTTTCAGAATATTAATTTTGAAAATTAATTTAATAATTATTCCAATGCTCAAATAATTAATTCCATTAGCTAATAATTAAATTGATTAGGCCAATTCATCTTCCAAGTATCCGTGGGCAGTTATTGACCCTTAGACTAGCATTAATTAATTAATTGATGTCCAGTCTTTGATGTCACCATTGACATTAGCAGCCAATAAATTGGTTAGGTCCAAATCAGACAATGGTTACCATCTAGTACTTGTCAGGCATAACTTATTATAACTTTTGCCTTTGACACCCATTGTATCCTCAGGATCCTTGGCTTGTTACCATGAAATAACTGCCATGTGCATCACATGTGCTAAACAACCTTGCACATTTGATTAATAATTTAATCAAATGTTATCAGCAAGAAAGTATCTTAAAATTTCACGTCCCTATGATAGATCTTCCCCTTGAAATCCTTGCAATCGTTCTTGATTGCACTGCATTGTACCAAGGGAAAATTGTATTGCATTGAAATTTCCATAAGGCATCACAATCATAATATTGGCCATTGTTGTCTAACCATGCCATGTGCCCCAAACTTACCAAAAATTTCCAACTAGCATAAACATGGTATAAATTTGAAAAGCAATCTAGAACTATTGCTAGAAACCCATTGGATGCATCCATAACTCATGTTTCTCAACCGTTCTGGCTCCATAACCATTGTAAAACATATTCTCAACATAAACCGTGACTAAGATTGTCAATGGCATTTACTAATATGTTGTTGTCCATGGGACCAGCTGTAAACCATTGAAATTGAGCATAATCCGATCATAATCTGATCACTTCTTGATTTGAGAAGTGATCACAAACTACTGCAAATGTGACCTCAAATTGATCACAAATTGATTGTAAAAATTGATCAGCATTGATGCAAAAACTGATGCAAAATTGATCCCAAAAGTGACCGTAAACAATTCTCAAATTGATAAAAAACTGGGCTGAAACTTATCAAAATTTTATCTCAAAACCGAGGCAGAAACTCATGCCCAATTGATCATGAACTTATCCCAAACAGATGCAAAAGTATAGTCTCAAAGCTGTAGTATGAGTCACTGCCTACCCCCATAAATCCCTTCCCATCCAATTTTTACTCTTCATTATAATTCCCATTTCATTTCATGGAAATCCAAAATCTTTGATTCCAATCCATGCATATTATGTTATTTTGATTAGCCTAGAATGCTCTTGCCATGTTTATATATCCATGACACTTCAAATCAGGGATTCATCCTAAGGAAACGGATTGAGTGCCAGAACCGACAGATTGAATAAATGAATATATTTAGTGAGAGCAAGAGCAAAGCATGTAACTATAGGGTTTAACCTGTTCATGCTTATCTATGGATTTCAACCTTGAATATCAGTTATGGTGGGATTAGCTAATTAGAAAATCCAACATGTCAAGGACTTTCTTCAAGATCATTTTGATATGCTAAAAGTAGCATGCTTGAATGTTAAGCAAGTTGAAGACCGTTATAATAAATATGTAGATGAATACTGACATATGGTCACTTTTGAGAAAGATGATAAAGTCTACTTATGTAATTCAGAACATATAAGAAGTTTGAAGTTTGGGCCGGTTTCTAAGTTATCTCCATGGTATTGTGGCCCATTTATAATCCTTAAACGTTTAGGTGAAGTTACATACAAATTACATCTACTATTCTCTAGTAGAGTCCATCTAGTCTTTCATATTAGCTAATTGCAAAGGCATCTTACTAATGACGATGGTTTGGTGGACCAAGGAGTGTTAGTAGAAATTATTGAACCATCAATTCAACCTCATGAACTCGAACGGATCTTGGATTTCCATGAGCATCACACACATTATCATATTTGAAAGCGAGTTTTGATTAAGTGGAAAGATAGACTTGAAGAAGGTTATTCTTGGAAAAACATTATTGTACTCGAGAAGCGATTTTCAACTTTTGTTTTTGAGGACCAAAAATTTTTCAAAAGGGGGGAGTAATGTCAAGACAAGGGTCTTGAGTGGATACAATTTGTAGGATAGCTCGACAGTGATGCTAATAGAAAATATTGGACCATTATGCTAAGGCATTGATGGGGTAAAGGGGTCAAGAGATAGTCTACATTAGGGCACAAGGGTATATAGACCAAAGGATCAAAGGATAGACAATCAGTGTGAATGGGTTTACTAAAAGTTGGTCTAAAAATAGGTCATGGATCTGCCCAAATATACCAGTGCAGTGCTAAAAGACCCTATCATCTTGAGTGGCTGAGAGGTGAAGTGAGCTTTTCCTAACTTCTGTGTTTGCTGAAGGAAAGGCACCTATGCATGCATGACATGGAGGCTCACACCTACATTTTGTTGTTCTCTGTAATCAGCAATCATAAAATCCTTTACCCCTTGATTAATGAACATGAGAGAGAAGTCTCTGCATTTCAGCCTTGAGACAATGATCAATATCATTTTCCAGCCTAAAACAAGGACCAGCAGTCCCTTGATTCTGAATGCTCGGGGGGCCAAATCGAGTCTTCACCAGTTTGCTTAGGTCACCCTTGCTGAATATGATTGAATCTGTTCAAATTTGCTGTTAATCTTCAGATTTACAGCAAGAATCCTTGTGCATGGCTGAGATTTGCTGGCTTGCATTTCAAGACAGCCATGCAAAACCCTAAATACTGTTGTGATTATGTCTGAAACAACAAACCTAGGCTGAGAAAATTCAGATTTGCAGAGGAATTAGATATTCACCCTCTGTTTGCAGCTCCAACAAGTGCTGTAGATCTCTGTAATCTTCTGCAGCCTTTATGGGCCCAAAAATGACACCACAAATGAACATAAGGAGCTCTATATGGAAGATGCACTTGCATGCATCCCAAAACTGACCCAAACTTAATGTTTGGAAAATTTTCATTTTCATTGGGGCCTTCACATGCAACTTCAAGCTGACGCTACCAACTCAATTTAAAATTGCTAACTTTCTTGAATCTAAAAGTGTTGAAAAATTTCACACATCTTAGTCTAGGACATAAAGTCATTTAAATCCCTAACCCCCATGATACCAAAATTCTTCACACATCTTATTCTAGGACATCAAATCATTTAAATCCCTAGTCATTTCCAAGGGGATTTTTGATGTCCTCAACCAAGTTTTGATCTAGGTACCCCAGTGGCACATGTCCACAACTTCTACCAATGTCCCACTACCTAAGCTAGGATTACCTATCACTGTGACACACATTCAACTTAATCTCACTTGTGCACCTCACATTTGTACAGCACAAGTATTCCAACTTAAACATATTGAGACTATTAAAGTTAAAAAGTTACGTCCTTGTGACATGTATGAAGTGGGTTTTTAAAATAAAAATAAAATTTGATGGTTCTATGGGCAAGTACATAACCTGCCTAGTTGTTGAGGGCTATGCCCAACAACAAGGCATTGATTTTGAGGAGACTCTACTCTTATCTCTTGCATCACTACCATTAGATTTGTTGTTGCACTTATTGCCCAATTTCATTCGCAAGGACATCAGCTGGATATTAAGATCGTCTTGACTCTACCTTTAAGGCCATTTGATTGAAGATGTATGTGTCATCCAACCTTGAGGCTTTGAAGTCAATGGCTTTTGAAGTATGCTAAGTAAAGAAAGCTCTTTATGGTTCAAAGTAGGCTTATCGAGCTTGGAGCACGTGTATTTATTCCTATTTGTTGCATCCGGGTTCCCATAATAGCCTAGATAAGCTAATTTGTATATTGACTTAAGGATTCAAATTTTCTCATTCTCATTCTATATGTTGATGATGTGCTTGATAGGAATGCTGATCAAATTGCAGCCTTTAAGCACGATTTGCAACAGACATTAGCATGGCAGATTTGGGTCTACTTGATTTATTGTTTGGGCCTTAAATTTGTTGTGAGAGTGCACAACAGATGAGGAAGCATGAATATGGAGAGAGAAGGGAAGAGAAAGACTGCAATGAAAGGAGAATGGAAGAAGAAAATCTGCACTGAACTTTGAAGGAATGCTGAATACAGGGACTGATCAGTCCTTGCATGCAACCCAAGGTATTAGTGAGGGCACCAGTTCAGGCTAATGACAGATGGCAGCAGTGGAAGACAGAGGAGAACCTGAATGTCAAAGTGTGCTAGAACTTGAAAAAAAGATTGACTAACCAACTAGGTAGGGAGCTGTAAATAGTAGGAAATGCCCAAAAGTGGCCGATTGCATAAAACTGGGGCCAAAAATGCTGGCTGACCTGCATTAAATAATGCAGAAAAATGAAGTTGCCAAAAGAAAATACTGATTGCCTCATCCTGTGTGGTGTCAACATAGTCAAAAACCACCAGACAAGAAATGCACTGATGTGCTCCGGCATAGAGGGGGAATCATCAACGGAGAGCAGGCAAAGGTCCTTTGATGGTAGAGGGAAGCTAACTTTGTCTACACTCTTTTTGTGGTTTGAAGTTTGCACACATGGACAAAGACAAAATCAAGTAAGCTCATGAAAAGGAAAGACCAAGCTCTAGATTTGAGTCCATCCCATAGAGCGGCTTGGTCCATTGAGAACAAATGCAAGGATCCTCCGTTGAACGGGGAACAGAGGTTGTAATAAAATCCCAAAGATCAAAGGTGTGAAGGATGCACTCCTCTTTACATGACCAAAGGGAGTAGTTCGACCCATCAAGTAGATCTTTGGGTAAGGAAGGAAGCACGAGCACTTGAACAGGGGGTGCCATCATGGCAATATGAGGGCCAGTAGTATAGTATATGCGTGACATATGGAGAGAAGCAAGAGGGGTAGAAGGGGGCTCTGATCTTCTTGACCTAATAGAGGGAGAACATGGCCCTGAATGCCGATCTTCGTGCTGATCGTTTCGGGGAATTGACTAGTGCAGTTGCCCATCAAGAGAAGGAAGAAGCTCCTCTTTTGAATCACCAAAAGCATTGAACCGGCAGTAATCCATCTTTGAGAACTTGCAAACACACTAGAAAAATTTGCGTTTTGGGGTGAGGGAGCTCAATTGGAGGGAAAATCAGCTACACCCTTCAAGATGGAATTGCAAATGTCCCGCACACTTCTTAGCATGCTGAACAATGGAGAAAATCTGCATTCTTTGTGACAGATTCGCTCCGAATAGCAACCTGAGTGTGGTTTTCTTTTCGTAGAACCTTCCAAGTCCTCACTTTGGTGATGATACCATGTGAGCGCACAATGGAAGAGAAAACACGAACACAGAGAGAGAAGGGAAGAGAAAGATTGCAATGAAAGAAGAGAATGGAAGAACAAAATCTTCATTGAACTATGAAGGAATGCTGAATACAAGGAGGACTAATCAGTCCCTGCACGCAGCCCAAGGTGTTAGTGAGGGCACTGGACCAGGCTGATGAGAGATGGCATTACCGGAAGAGGGAGGAGAATCCAAATGTCGGAGTGTGCTGGAACCTGAAAAGAAGAATTACTAGCCAACTAGGTGGGGCAGTTGTAAGTAGCAAGAAATGCCCAAAACTGGCTGACTGCATAAAACTGGGGCCAAAAATGCTGGCCGACATGCATTAAATAATGCAGGAAATGAAGTTGCCAAAAGAAAATGCTGATTGTCTCATCCTAAATGGTGTGAACGCAGCCAAAAACCATTGGAAAAGAAATGCTTTGTGTTGGAAAACAACTGGCTAGTGTGAACACACCTAAACGGATTGAAAAAGAAATGCATGCTCTAGAAAGAGCTGCCTCCTGTGTCAAAAAAATGAGAGACTAATTTTCAAAGCTCCTAATGTCCTCATCCGACTCAGCTTGAGGCTCACAGGTAGGAGATGATAGTGCATGACAAACATGACTGCTAATATTTGCCACAACCCAGCAGTGATGGGGGCATTATTATGACACAATCCAAGCACATTGGATAGTTTCTATAGCACTTCAGTTTGAGGATTGTAAGTTTGTGTCTACCCCCTTGGAGCTTGGTTTTAGATTCTCTTCTGATGATGACAATGGATTATTAGTAGAGTGTTGGATGTCTTATCTATTTATGTCACATTAGACTGGATTTGCAGTTTGCAATCTCCCAGTTGAGCATATTTATGTACAACCCTTCATTGGCAAGTACTGAAGCATGTAGTGGTTTTGCTGTGATAGAAACCAGGGTCAGTCCAACAAGAAGTCTGGGTTTAAATCTAGAGAGTCTTAGACTTGCCAAGGACTTGAGACGTTGTGTATGCTGAATTTAACCAATCTCACATTGTCTGTAGGTCTGGAATGCCTCAGAAACTTAGTTATGACTGTTCACATGCGGATTATCCTACGATACAGATTTTTGCCTCCTGTATACCAAATGTATGTGTGACAACACCATACATACGCACGTGTACATACACACTTAAGAGAGTAAAAGACTACCCTTATGCAAAAACAAAAACCCCACCACACACACACACACACACACACACAGTCTGCACACATGTATGTGTGTGTGTGTGCACGTATACATGTTTGCGCGCGCGTGTGTGTGTGTCTATTGAGAGCCTCCCTTCATTTTCCCTTTTACTGAGTTTCTTATGTGATAGCTACCTGCTTGAAGATGGGCCTAACGATTGACTTCTACATGGATGTGATCTACCTTCAAGGTGTTGATAAAATCCCTTATTTGGGAATTCCAGGAAACTCGCTACTTTCTCCACTACTTTTCTATGTTCTTCTAGATTGTGCCCATCTTATCAGAGGCAATATGTATGTGAGCCGTTTATTGCTGTTTTCTGTGTTCAAGATTACCTAAAACATGAGGTGGGTCTGTCTTGCAAGGATACAGGTTCTGTCTACATAAGGCAGCAGCCAATGTAGATTCTGCCAAATCAGACTACCCACATTTCAAGAGTTATATGACAAGTCCTAACTTCTATCATGGAGATAATGGACTGCTGATTTTGTGGAAATGTAGAGATTGCTAAGAAGTTGAATGTCTGGTTAATATTGCTATAAATGTGAGTAGCTGTCTTATGACTTGTGCTACCATTGTAAGATTAGCACTTCACAATCATCCATTAGTTTTTTGCAACTGGCACGGATCCATCTTGACAGATTTTTCTAAGGTTCCCCCGCAACTCAGACTCCATGCATTTGTTCGATCATTATTTGTGAAAAAGATGTCTTCTCTGTATGATCTTTTCGAAGTACAGCTCATTGTTAATATTTTATTTTCTGTATTAAGAACGAGAACATCATATCTTTCTTCTACCTAGTTTCTTGACAATTTTTTTGAAATCAAAATAATGCAGTGGTTTGAGTCAGAACTTCTGAAGCTTAGTCATCTTCGAGACAGAGCAAGCGAGAAAGGCCGGAAGAAAGAATATCCTTTGGATGCACATTAGGGATTTATTATTTTAGCAAAGTGTCTCAATAAAAAGCAATGATGGCCCACTATGCAGCTGTAACAATGTTTAAAGAACTGCAGAACTGCAAAAAACAGGAGGCTTGATGTAGACCTTTTTGATGTGCACAATGCGAACTGGAGGAGGCTAGCAATGTAATGTTCTTGGTGATTGTCTGAATTGTGTGTGTAAAGGCATTGGTTTGAGTTTTCCTAATTTTGCTTTTAGATTAGATGCTGTACTGAGCTTGACCCATTCATGGACACGATTTCTGGGTGTGATCTCTCTGATAGGCACTTGCTCTTGGGGGTTCTATAATAGCATTAAACCTGAACGGGCATAAAATGCATTAGCATTGCTTGTGATTGGAGTGCTTATCTAGAGATCCTGTGTCTAGTAATTGTGGTGAACCATAGCGTGAACGTGTGCTTAAAGTTTGCTAGTGACATCAAGATACTGTGTTTCTTAACCTGACTGTTCTAATACGCTCAGAGAGTGTGTGGAAAGGATCCAGCTCTTAAGTAGTCGAGAAGAAAAAGAGAGACAACTGAATGCACCTTTTGAAATTAAGGCAGATCCACAAATGGATCCAAATTATGAGTCTGAGGATGACGATCTTCCTCCAGATGATTACCAAGGTGTGTTTCACAAGTTTTGGCTTTGCTGTCTCAGTTTATTGTGTATCTAATTACCGTTCTTTATAGTTATGGGAGATTCTATTTGCTTATCTTACTTGGCAGGAAACCTCACAGAGACTCAGAACAGATGGGAGAAAGGCTCATCAGCAAAACCTTGGGAGAAGAGCACGAACACAGCTTACAACCGCTGGGAGAATGACAGCTTTTCAGAACCTGTTGCAAAGGTTTCCCAGCCAATCAGCTCTAACTGGAACCGAAAAGACCACGGTAAAGAAAATCCTGATTACTCGACTCAAGCACAGAGCCAAGGCTGGAGTTCGCTTCATCCCACTTCTAATGAACAGAAGAATGGATGGGGTGATGATTCAGAGGGCAAAGATTGGAATGATGGCTGGAATAATGAAGAAAGCACTGACATGAAAGGTGATGCAGGCTGGGGAGACACTGTAGGTGAACAAGAAAAAAAAAATATTGGCTGGAATGACACTGGCATCAAGCAAGCTAGTACAGACAAAAAAATCGGTGGAAGTTGGGGTGACAATATAGGCAGCAAAGAAGGAAATTTTGGCAACCGAATGCACCAGATAGGTACCAGCAACAAAGATGGTGGAAACTGGGGTGATGGCTCAGGCAGTAAAGACAAAAGTAAGGGTGGTTGGAATCAGCAGTTTGGTTCAGAGAATAAAGATAAAAATCATGGATGGAATGATGGTTGGAATGACCAAGGAAATGCTGCCAGAAGAAATGCTGGTAGTTGGGGGGAGGCTGTAGGCCCTTCTGAAGGAAATGGCAGTTGGAGTAAACAAGGGAGTTTTAATGGAAGAAATAGTGGTGGCTGGGGAGAGACTGTAGGTACCACAGAACGAAGTGATGGTTTGAATACGCAAGGCAATTTTGACAGAAGAAATGGTGGTGGCTGGGGAGAGAGAGCAGGCCCTACAGAGGGAAATGCTGGCTGGAATAGTCGAGCAAATTTCCCCAGGAGGGATAGTTATTCAGATAGAGGATACAAACCTCATGTAAGGCCACTATTTAACCAGGCAGGGTCATCTAATATCGGTGATATAGGGTCAACTGACTATAAAGTACGAAGGGAGTATAATGCAGGTACACATGGTCCACCAGTTCAGACTGCTATTTTTGCAGAGGGGAACAGCACAAACACGGTTGTGGATGCTGAAAAAGAGAAAATATGGTATTATCAGGATCCCACTAGAACTATCCAGGGTCCATTCTCAATGGAGCAGCTCCGGAAATGGGAGAAGACGAAGCTATTTCCTTTGGATTTACGAATATGGAGGAAAACAGAGTCTCAGAATTCGTCAATCTTACTGACAGATGCTCTGGTTGGAAAATTTGTCAACAACTACAACCAGGGACCAAGTGTTGAAAGGCATCCACCAACAGGCTGGGGAGCTCCTGGTTCTGGAAAGGATGTTAGGAATCCCTCTTTATCAAGCATGCCAGGTAGGGACTGGCATGAGAAAGCAGGTAGGCCAGGGTGGGAACAAGGGGCTTTTGGCAGCAGTGGGACAAATAGGGTCAATGAAGGCCATTTCTGGGGAAGAAACTGGGCCTCGGGGCATATTGCTGAGACTGACAGATGGGGCCCCCAGGCACCAGCTGAGCTACCTCAAAATGCCCGAGAAGGTTTTTCCATGGGAAGCTGGGGAGGAGAAGCAAATTTGAGGGGTGCCAACCCAAAGTGGTTTGATAAGGGAGACCCCAATTGGGCAGCTAAGCGAGATACTAATTGGGGCCGGGATACAAACTTTAGAGCCTCTGGCAATTACCGGCCTGATAACCCTGTAAATGAGGGTGGATTTACCAAAAAGAAAGATGTCCCTTGCAGGTATTTTGCAAGGGGCATGTGTATGAAGGGCCAATCTTGTGATTTCCAACATTGATTAGGTAACTCTGTGTTTGAAGTTGCCTTTTTACAGTAATACACTTGTTTGTGTACAGGTCTAGATAGTGTGCCCTCGAACCAGATTTATGCATCAAAGGCCAAAACGAAATCAGTGTTGTTATTTCAATGCTAGCCCTGAAATGGATAAGTGTCATTAGACAAAAATAATCCATAAAGATGTGTAGTGGTCCACAACTGAAATATGTTTGCTCTGATCCACACAATAATTGCGGTCCTCATACATTGTCCACAACTGAAGTGTGTTCAGTTTGATCCACACAATAAATGCATCCCCATTAGGTCGTGTTTCTGGTCATTATACCTCATGGCATTTCTTGCTATAGCAAAATATAAGATACTGCAGGGCAAGTGTTTTATCCAGGTGGCGTCTGTGATTTCATGTAAGTGGCAGCAGACAATGTTGAATCAGGTCAGATGTAGAGATGAACTCAACAAGATGTTCAGGATACAAGCCTGGAGCAGAATGGATTAGTAGCTCTTTGTTGAAGATCTTCATCAGTCTTGCTACAACTAAAGGTCAACTAATGTTGAACAGAAACATAGAAATTGACATTCGTTGAGCTAACACTTGGTTATAGAGTTAGTCATGTGCTCTAGATGACAAGTCAGAGGAAACATATTTACTCTGATCAATTCACTTAACATAAATGTAGGTGGCAATAAATCGCAAGATGACTCAAATTTACACTAGCCGTCGTGTGGAATTAAGTACGAGCATAACCGGATCAAGGACTGCTGCATGATGGTATAAATTCTCCACTAGTCTTTTGTAGAAATAGGGTCACTATCAATTGATATTGACAAAGTAGGAACTTAATTACAGTGGACAAGTACGTGGGATTGTGTTTGGAACATAAATCCTGAAATTCTGTGCAGTAGTACTCATCAATAATGGTGGACATATGAGAACATATAAAGGGGCCTGGGCCTGGGATATTGTGTATAGCTAGTAAGGAGATTTGGGCAGAGCATTGGGATGGGTAATGATGATATCCTTATGCTCAAGAATAGATGGTGGTTGAGGTGTATTCGGCTGTGTTCTCTCTTGCATTGGCTAGCAATATGTTCAATGTCAAATTGTGCTTGTAGTATTGTGAGGTAGCTATTTACTTCCAAGACAAGTTCAAGTTATCATCCCCTTAGGACTTACTCTTAGTGTTGTCACCAAGAGTTAGAAAGGCCAATGTAGATGCACTAATTTTGTGTGATGTCATCCTCGACATTTCCATCCTCTTCCTCATTTGTCACTCTATTCATTGTCTACATGTACACCTTCATTTTAGCAAGTTGCACTTTATATAATGGTAATCAGTTGTGTTCATGTGGAGTAGTATGTTTTCAAAAACAAGTTTATAAGTTCTCTCCTCTATATTTATGCAATAGGTGTGTCAAGAGTTAGAAAAGCTGTTGTAGGTGCTTCAATCTTACGTAATGTCATCCTTGTCATGATCATTGTCATTGTCCTCTTCCTCCTCTCCTCGCTTGTCATTGTATTTTGTCTATATTTACCTTTTAACATGTTGAGTTGATAAAAATTTACCTAGTTTTTCCCAAGCTTGTTACTTGGCAAGCCTTGAGGAGGTTTTTATTAGAAAAAATACATTTAAATAAGCCGCGTGCTGATCATTGCCATTTTTAGATCAATGCAAATAAGTTTGATAAATTTTGATGCCAAAAAATGAATAAAGAAATAGATAGTTATGTGTTTGCTCAAGTCTCAAACAGGCTAGTGATCTTGTTGGAGGCAACTTTATGAGGATGTTATAACACCTTCTTTGATGCTATTATTTATACCTTCCATTTGTTGAGATCGAGTCAAAGGAAGAGAGTGACTATGGATTATGATGCCTTCTCGGAGTCTGTGATAGTGGAGTGCGACAATGAACACAAGTGACATTCTTCCAGGGGATATTCTTGATATTTTTCTCTTAGACCCTTCCAATAGCTAGTTGGTTATCAAGCATGTGTTGAAGCCCCAAAGTTGGACAAAAGAAGGAAAACTTGTTACACTTAGTGCCAAAGCTCACCTCTTGTGATGTAGGTAGGGTTCAATGTGGGTGGGGAGCAAGATGCATAGGGATAAGAGAGAGTATTGATACCCAAATGAGGAAGGTAGAGATGAAATGGATTGGAAGCAAGAAAACAATCCTAGATTTCTAGCTATATAGAATTGGTAACAAGAAAGTATTTAATTTCTTACCTCAATATTTTTAAGAACCTCTTGGATAAAGAGAGAGGAACTATCTAATCATTAGAAGACGCTGTAATGGAGCTCTACAAGATGATCAAGAAGTGTACAAAGACAAGGAAAAAGTTAAGATTGGAGGAATGAATCCAACATTCCAAGCCATCATCGAACAAGTCGAGGCCAATATATCGGTAGGCTTTAAGTTGTAGAACCATGGTGACAAGGATAACAAAAGGAAGAAAAAGAGAGAGGGAAATTGACCCTCTAGTGACTAGGACACATAAGATGAAAAGGTAGATACCAACATAACCTCTTGAGAAGTACAAGGGGGATAGGGACCCATTGATCTGGGGATGGTGGGTAGGTATATGAGGTTCATACTTACATGAGCATGCTACAAATATCCAAATACACGTAGTGGGAAAGTAGTAGATAGATTCTTGGGCACAACCATTTATGGTTAGTGGAAGAGAGGAAAAGGGAAGATAGTTTTGAATAGAATGTTGTGGTCGGAATTGAAAGAAGAATTGAGAAACTATTTCAACTCACAAAGTGAGCAAGACAAGGTGAGTGACAAATGGCAAGCCCTCAAGGTCTAGTAAGGTAAGATACTAGGAGTACATGTGTAAGTATAGAAAATTGATCCTTTCGCTCTCAAACATGAACCTTTGGCCTGAAACATAGCTAGAAGCAAGATTGCTTGAGCTTGTTAAGCCATTCAAGTTGAGAGGCTCTCAATTTGGAGGCAAGGCACCCTAGTGCCAAGTTGGAGAAGCAAAAGTTTTCCCTCTTAACAAAAGTTTTTTTCCACAAATAATGGAGAGAAAATGGGAAATGGGTGCCTCCCTAGCCCATCAAACTATTGTGGATCACATTTGTTGCACATTTACCTTAAGTTATATAGACAAATAGCTCCAAGGTGGTAGTATGTGCTGGTGAACAAGTTTATCACAAAAAAGCATAAAATTATGTAAGAATCATGGAAATAGATAAAGAATCACAGAGGCAAGTGATGAGGCCAATAGACCCAAAGTGGGGAGGTTGCAAGTTTTCTCATGAAGGTCAAGGATTTGAGCTGCTTCTTTGACATTGATGCTTGTTGTTTGCATCTTGATAGAGGTACTATTCTCAACACCAAGCTCTACCTCCAAGATAAACATGTGCTTTAGATTGAGGAGCATGATTGACAATTGATTCGGGGGTTTTCATAATCGAAGTTGGTTGCATTTGGGAAACCATGAATTGATGCAATTTGCTTGGCTTTGGATGCTTGGAAAGAGGTTTTGGATGCTTAGAGAGATTAAGTAGCATTGAAGCTTTCCCAAAGAGGAGGAATTAGCATTCTCTCAAATGTAAGTGCAATAGAGGAAAAAGTGAAAATACCTTTTAAGCATTCACTTTGAGTGCCATTCTATCCATTTTGAGTGAATACATAGCATCTTGTAGAAATGGTGGATATGTATGACAATTTGACAATACTTTAGTATTTTGGCCATAACTTTTGCATCTGATATTGGATTGAGGTGTTCCATAGCTCAAAATGAAGAGCATGATCAGAGATACACATCTGTACAATCAAAGAGTTGATATTGTGTAATTTTTAACTCTCTATTTTACAAAGAATATGAATATTGTGGTTTAGATAATAGTTTTGAATAATAGCCTAAAAGCTACTTGTTGTAGATAGATTACCTAACTCTTTAAGGTGATTAAGGTATTTTTTTGAGCTTATTCAGTAAATGAAATAAGTAGATAAGGTGTTGTTCTACCTTCAATATCAATTTTGGCTACTATCGATGCTATCTTAACCATTGTTTAGCTTTACGGAGCACTCATATTACATCTAGTTGGTCTCTTTTGAGCTCATAGTTGAGCATACCTTGGATATTCAATATGCAGGACACATTGTGGTCATTATCATTTCTTCATCAACTTAAAAAACTGCATTCTTCAATATTGAAAAGCTTAATGGTGTAATATTTTCATATTGGAAATAGCAAATCTATAATGTATTGGTCTAGAAGAAGCACACAAAGCCCATCAAATGCAATGGGTTAAGCCGGAGGATATGGATTTAGATAATTGGATGAATTGGCACACTCCACTATTATATTGATATTCTCAAAGTTAGTATGTGAAAAACATGGAAGGTGCATATGATATATGGAAAAAGCTTAGTGACCT
Organism: Lygodium microphyllum; assembly: GCF_053477565.2. Lineage (NCBI taxonomy): Eukaryota > Viridiplantae > Streptophyta > Polypodiopsida > Schizaeales > Lygodiaceae > Lygodium > Lygodium microphyllum. The sequence continues at coordinate 40,608,733 of NC_141160.1, read as the reverse complement.
ATATGAAAAAGAAAGTATAACCTCACAAGTTTGTTGGTTGGAAAAACTCATTGATCTCTGCGTGGAGGAGGGGGCTTTAATGTCTAATTACCTTAATAAGTTTAAATTTTTTTTAAGCCAATTGACATCTTAGAAGATTGCATTTCATGATTCAATGAAAGCCTTGCTTTTATTAGTTACCTTGCTAGAGTGTTTAGACAATTTTAAGACAACTATTAATAACTCCACACTTGTAGGTGAGCTTACAAGTTCTAATGTAGAGATCAATTTGCTCCTTCAAGAGGTGAATAACTCATGCACAAAAAAGGATGTAGAATGCCTCTTTTGTAACAAAAACAAATACATAAAAAAATGGCTACAACAAGTGGAAGAATAAGCAAAAAGACAAAAATAAAAACGAGGATGATGGCAAAGAAGGAAGAGAAAAGGAAGGCAAAGATAGAGGAGGAGATAAATGCATGTAGCAATGATGATGGTGATGTTTTGTACACATCCTCTTTGGATGATGCATTCTTGGTTGCCATGAATAATGGCATGTCTCAAAACTGGCTTTTGGATTTTGGAGCATCATTTAATGCTACTTCGCATAACGAGTGGTTTCTACCTATGATGCTAGAAAGAGAGGACGCATTTGCCTTGGAAATAACTATACATGGAACATTGTTGGCATTGGTTATATACACTTGTCATTATTAAACATGTCTTTTTTTGTTTTGCAGAATATACAACATATTTCAAACTTGACTAGAAGTTTGATTAGTATAGGATAGCTTGATGATTGGGGTTACATGATAATCTTTAGTGATCATGTGTATAAGATTTGCAAGGAATCTATTGTTGTGGCCAAAGGGCCTAAACCTAGTACTTTGTATCCTTTGCATGTTTTTTGAAGTTAAAGACCATGTTTTGATTGTCATTGAGTAGCCATCTATTTCTTGACGGCATCGTCATTTGGGGCACATGTTAGTCATTGGAATGAAAGCTTTGTGCCATTTTCATTGTCTTCCGTATCTAAACATTTGTGATCTTAGTTTTTGTGAGCGTTGTCTATTTGAAGAGCAAACAAAAATGTCACATAAGAGAAGAAGTAGTAGTAGAAGATTGGAATGCCTTGATTTAGTTCATAGTGATTTGCATGGGCCAACGCCCATGGTATCATTTTTGGGAGGAGCTTCATATTTTGTCACTTTCATAGATAATGACACTAGGAGGGTTTGGGCTTACTCTCTTGATAAAAAGAGTGATATGCTAGATACATTTCAAAAGTTCTTAGCATTTGTAGACGATTAGTGAGGCAAAAAACTTAAGTACTTAAGGAATAATAATAATGGTGAGCACCACCTCTTGTTCCTTTATGGACTTTTGTGTACAAATATGAAGATGACCATTTAGGAAAGGGTCTATAGTATTCTCTCTAATATTGGTCTTACTAATGAATTTTGAGTTGAAATTGTAAAGATAACAATGCATTTGATCAATAAGTCTCCTACCAAGCCATTTGAATGGCAAGATACCAGAGGACTATGGCTTGGCAAGAGACCTAGTTATGATTAGTTGTGCATATTTTATTATAAGATATTTATGCATATACCTAAGGACAATTAGAGTAAGTTTGATCCTAAGTCCAAGAAATGTATCTTTCTTAGGTATGGAGAGTTAGGTAAAACGGGCTATTGCTTGTGGGATCTTGAATCAAAGAAGATAATATGTAAATATGATATTATTTTCAATGAGAAAAAAAATGCATAAGTAGCCCATTAGAATGATTGAAATATGTAGAGTAGTGTTTCAAGAGGATAGGCAATCAACACATGATTATAATATAGACATGTTCCACATGATGCAAGGCTTAGACATCTAGCAAATGTTGAGGTGGGAGTGCCATAGGATGGTGGACATTCTCATTTCTTATAATTTAGATATGTAGGATAGCTAGACAATCCCATTTAGCCAGCTTTACACACGTCTACATGTTTTTCTAAATCACTAGATAGATATACTCCATCTCTAGACTATGTTGAAGGAAGTGAGCCTTGAGTGGAAGCAACAACTATGGTAGGAGAAGCAAGAGCAAGAGAGAGACACACACAAGATGTGGGGACTCCAATATTCATAATGTGTGATTGGTCTTCCCTTATTCAAATATCACTAAAAGAATATAGAATGAAGTGACAATGATGGACATCCATCACCTATAGTATACATGTGTATGGGTATCACTAGTGTAACTAATACATGGGCGACTAGGCATAGGCACCTTTACCCCCAACAACCTCCTACTTAAAGGAACTTTCTAAGGAAGGCAAAACACTCTGTTGAGAGACTTTTGGTGAGTAGATTTGTAGGATTTTGGTTAGTTGAGATTTTGACAAGCTCAATAGAAATTTCCTCAAAAACCTCTTGGATAAAGTGGTAACACACCTCAATGTGCTTTGTCTTCACATGGAAGACTAGATTATTGGCCAACCAAATAGCACTTATAGAATTGAATTGCAGTGTAGGAACCGCATTAGTAATACCAAGGTCTATCACCAAACGGCCTAACCAAAGAGACTCCTTGCAAGCCTTAGTGGCTGAAACATACTCAAACTCAATAGTAGAGAGGGTAATGCATTTTGCACCTTAGATATCCAAGAAACAGCACCTCCAGCAAAGGTGAAGACATAGTGAGAGGTGGACTTCCTATTATCTGCATGTCTTACATAATCAAAGTCACTGTACCCCCCACGACTTATATATCTTAGCCACCATAACATATGCACATATATGTTGTGCCCTTCAAGCACCTCATGATACCCTTCATGATATTCCAATGCCACTTGCCAAGTGTAGCCATATAGCATGCCACAACTCCCACTACAAATGCTATGTTAAGGTGAGTGGCTATCATGACATACATCAAACTATCCATTGCAGATGTAGAAGGAGTCTTGGCCATCTCAACCTTTTTCTCATTAGAATGTGGAAGTCGGTGTGATTAACCTTCACATGAGAATGTAGAAGGAGTCTTGGCCATCTCATCCTTTTTTCTCATTAGAATGTGGAAGTCGGTGTGATTAACCTTCACATGAGAAGGTAGAGGAAAACTGAGTCTTATCATCTTGCATATGAAACCACTCAAGGACTTTCTAGATATACTCTTGTGACGAATGAAGGAGCCCCTTAGAGCGATTGCACGTGATACACATATCAATAATATACGAGACTTGTCCCATGTCCTTCATCTCAAAGCTCTTCTTGAGTTGAGTTTTCAAGGCATACATCTCATCATGAGCTTTCCCAGTAATAAGCATATCATCCACATAGAGTACCAAAATCATAAGGCTACCATCACGAGCCTTCTTCGTGTATTAATATAGATCCATAGCACTACAACCATATCCTTGTGAATACATAAATGTATCAATCTTGCGGTACCATTACATAAGTGCTTGCTTAAGGTAATAAAGACTCTTTCTAAACTTATACACTAGGTGTTTCCTATCTTTTTCATCAAAGCCCTTAGGTTGCTGCATATAAATCTCATCATGCAAGTCCCCATATAAAAAAGTCATCTTCACATCCATATGATAAAGGTGAAGACCTAGCCAAGAAACCAATGCTACTATAAGCATAGGGTCTTCATTTTGACCATAGGAGAAAAGACTTCATTGAAGTCAACACCATGCTCTTGCTTGAAACCTTAGCTACCAATCAAACCTTATAAGTGGGCTTGGGGCATTTAGGGATACTTTTCAACTTGTATATCCACTTGCATGACAATGCCTTCTTGCTACTAGGCAAAGGAACCAAATCCCATGTATGATTAGTCTATAAGGAGTCAAACTCTGATTGCATAGCCCTGTCCCATGAGTGATTATCATTTCTATGCATGGCCTCATCATAAGGGAGAGACTGACTTGCATATGTCACTATAACATAATCCATGGAGAGCATAAAGTGCTTAGGCTGACATGCTCACATATAGCTCTAGTAGAGCATCTCAAAATAAACCGATTCTGCATAATAGGTGGATCATGGGCCATTAGAGCATCAACTGAAGTAGTCTATCTAGCTAGTTGTATGAGAGTAAGAGATCCTACTAAAATATTACTTGGTATACCTCAACTACTTGCTTAGGTTGCTTATACATCTTTTTCTCATGGAAAATGGCATCATGGCTATGGATAACTTGGTGAGCCTACGGATCCCATAGGAAATAGCCCATCTCACCTATATTCCCATAACCAAGAAAGATGCATTTCATAGACTTATGATCTAACTTGTTGTGCTTGTCCTTGGGAACATGGTAGAATGCATTACAACCAAAGATGTGCAAATGAATATATGATGGAGGTTTTCTAGTCCATACCTCCTCTGTAATGTGGCAATCAATAGCAATGCAAGGGAACCTATTAATCAAGTGTACGAAAATAGTAATTACCTCATCCCAAAAGGATTGTGGTAAGCCTACCTAGGTAAGCATACTACGGACTCTCTCCAAAATTGTCTTGCTCATGTATTCAGCAATACCATTCTGAGGAGGGATGTAAGGGGTGATCCACTGATGCTTAATACCCTCCTCATCACAAAATTTCTCAAAATATTTTGAGACATACTCATCCTGATTATCTAACCTTAGGTATTTTAGCCTATACCTAGATTGGTTTTGAACAAGAGCAAGCCAATGCTAAAAGGTAGACAATACATTTGATTTCTACTAAATAAGGTAAGCTCAGACCTTATGTGAGTAATCATCAATGGAGGTGACAAAGTACTTTGTACCACCTAGTGACTGACATTGCATGGGACCATATACATTTGAATAGACAAGAGCCAAAGGCTCACACATGGGCTTCACACTAGACTTATGTGTGCCATAAAACAACAATCACAAGACTCAAAACACTTTTATTCTAGGAGAAGAAGATGATGCAAACCGATAAGCACTTTTATTCCTTTCAAAGATATTTGTCCAAGGCGACGATGCCAAATAGATACATGTGGAATTGCAACCATAGCCAAAACATGGTCAATTGGTCCAGATACAATCAAGGGATAGAGGGTACTAGATTTAAACCATGTGTAATAACAAGATTCCCATAGGTAGTCTTCCATGAGGAATCACAAAAAAAGACAACATAACTTGCATGATCCAAGGTGTTAGTAGAGATAAGACTCTTTGTGAGAGTCGGGACATGATGTACATCATGAAGAGTAAACATCCAAACTGCTGGACATCACCAATGCCAATTATCTCTAATGCAGGTCACTATATACATCATGAAGAGTAAAATATACAAACTATAGTTGGACATCACCAATACCAACTATCTCTAATGCAGGTCATTACCCAAATGAACATATCCAGCCATGCTATGATAGGAGTGAAACCACTCTCTATGAGGGATCACATGAAAGGAAGTCCCTCAATCTATCAACCAATACTGAGTATATATTGACAAAGCATTAGTCAGCTGTGAAACATCTAAGAAAGAGACTGCTAAGATGAGATCAACAGACATATAAGGCTGCACCACATTAATCTTCTCAATCTTGACACTAGACTTGCTAGTAGGCATAATGCTGTGATCATCAGTCTTATCCTACACTTCACCCTTTCCATTTTCCTTGTGCTTATCTTCATGCATTTTATGGCAATGTGGCTAAATATGATATGCTTTCCCACAATAATGACAAGCAAGACCCAACTTAAGCTATGGGACTTACTGCGAGATTGTCCACATGTTCTAGATTGAGACCTTTGAGAGTTTCTACCACAGTCATTTCCATCCTACTAGCCTCTCACAATCAATACATGTGACATACAAGAAGCATCTACATTCTTTATGTTCACCTCTTCTATCAAGAGGGCACTCTCAACATCTTGCAATTTTAGCCCATCCTTAGCACGTAAAGCTATCCGTACAAGAAGTGTCCCATGACTCACATAGAGTACCAAGTAGAAATAAAGGATGCAAAGGATCCTTGAACTCAATCTCATATGAAGCTAAATACTTGATGATGGAGTGAAACTCATTCAAATTTACAGACATAGAAGTCCCTTCCTTCATGCAAAGGTCCATCAACTATTTCAGGCCAATACATTTGAGATGCAGGACTTTGCTTCTTGTCATAAAGATTCTTAATCTCTATCCAAAACTCATATGTAATTTGATTTTCAGTTACAACATTGTAGTGAACATGCTTAGAGAGTGATAAAATGATTGTACACTTGCATAGCTAATCTAGTTCAATCCAATCCTTGACCATAATGTTTTCAGATTTGGCACCCTTATTTTTTAGTGGTCTAACTTGTAATTTCTGCACTAAAACTTGCCGTGTCCGTGTCTTTCAATAGCTGTAGTTGGTCCCATTGAGTTTTTCAATATTAAAGAGAGCACTGTAATGAGTACCACTATCCATAATGAGACCAAGAAAGTGCATAGAAGGGAAAAACAAACTATTGTAATTTCTTACAAAGTAGCCCCAAGACCACTCCCAAATTAAGCGGGAGACAAGAGATACTGCTAAAGTAATGAGCTATCCACAAACTATAAGCAAAAGATTGTTAAGAAAAGGTGATTACACTCACAAATAGTGTAGTAAACTGCAATTACAACATGTTGAAATAATATTACAGTAGTAAATATTCAAAGCCAAGTATGAGCTATCACTGATAAACTACACACTGCAATTGCTAGGGAAGAATTGCAACTAGCAGTGAGTGAATATGAAAACAACACCAAGAACTATCAAAGGTCAATGTGTTAGAATGAGATACATTCCATAGGCATAACCATCATGCATGTAGTAGGTCTCACAGATAACAAAAGAGGATTCCCAAAGGTACAACTGACCAAGTAATGTTAACAAAATCTCAACACATAGCCATGTAAGATGAATACATAACTGACAATAGGGAGATAGAGATAGGTACTAGCCCAAAACAAAAGTCAGATCAGCCCACTAGGCATCAACTACATGCATATAGCATGAAGAGAGCATGTATATGTTACATCGAGTCCCATTGTCTCACTATAACTCAATTGCATAAACTAGATGCTCGGTAGTACATCTAACTTTCAAAGGTGGCTCAATACATAAATCCAAATATCTCCCACTAAGATAGAAGTGAAATATTAAAATGAGCAAGAAATATCAAAATATCATAATGATGGCATCCACACATCCAAGATCCATATAGCATACATTCGAAAGCATAAAACCTAACATATTCTTCAAGCTTGTAATGGCAATGATGGAAGCAATTGAAGCATAAAACCAAGGTGCCAAAGAATCCAATGTGGCTCAAAATAGAGCCTCAAATATCACCATGAACATGTCCAAGCCCATACATCAATGCCAAATATGTATGTTAGCATATGTCGTACCTGAGAAGCATATAAGCCTTCAATGCATATAAGGCTTTCAAGTGAAATACTTGTTGTCCAATGTATATATAGAAAAGAATCGTGCTTCAAATTGAGGGAAAAAAGCTTAAACCTATCCAAATAGCATCTTAAGACATGTACCAATCATGTTAGCATCAATGCATAGGTGTATGAGCATCAGTGAAGCTCAAACAATGAAGTAATGGTTGTCCTTGTTTTTATGACAACATGCTACCTTGTTTAAATAGTGAATAGCTGAAGCACTCAAGCTCAAAACCAATACTCCAAAATGAGTACCAATGCCAGGGAGAAAGGAAAACAATGCCTACTAAATGCTAAGTGCCACAAGAGCCTGAGGAGGGCTATCAATGTCTGTAGGAGAAGCATGAAGACTAGGCCTGGAACATGCACAATCCACGTGGATGTTGGCTCAGTCAAGGTTATCCAATCTTTGGAGCAAGCCTCAAGTGGAGAGAGAAACCCTAGGAAAGAAGCGGTAGCAAGATTTATGCCTCGGGAAGAAGAGGGATGAACTGCGAAGGAACCTTCAAGCTGAAGCTTTGTCCCAGGTGGCACTAAAGCAAACTGGAGGAAATAGCTCCTTGATCTCAGCTTTGGTACTAGTTGAAGGAAGTGAGCCCTAAGTGAAAGCATGTGAGCAGAAGAAAGAGCTATGGTGGAAGGACCACGAGTAAAAGAGAGAGAAAAAGAATGTGAGAAATCCAACATTCACAATGTGTGACCGGCCTTCCCTTATTCAAATGTCACTGAAAGGATAAAGAATAAAGTGATAGTAATGGGCACGTGCCACCTTCCAATTGCATTGTACATGTGTGCGGGTACTATTAGTGTAACCAATACACATGTGGCTAGGAACAAGTGCCTTTACCCCCAACATATATCATGGCTATGGATTGTGGTGATGAGCCCTCTTATTATTCATATGCTATGACTTGAGATGGCAGCCATAAGTGGCATAGGGCTATGTAGTTAGAGATATATTCTTTGAAAAGAATGCTACCTAGAAGTTAGTTCCTTTGTCTAAATGCAAACATGCATTGCCATGTGAATGGATCTACAAGATAAAGGTATCTTCATCTGATGCATTGCCTAAGGCAAGATTGATGGGGCCAATGGATTTAAGTGAAGGGAATCGACTTTGATGAGATATTCTTACCAGTAGAGTCAAGTTGACCACCCTTCCTATGGTCCTCGGGATGGTAGCATTATGATATTGATTCTTTATGTGGATGACATGCTAAATAATTACTAGGATATCAATCATCGGTCTGGATCTTTAAAGAATATATTGCATGAAACCTTTGACATGAAGGACTTGGGGAATGTTGGTCACATTCTTGGTTTACACATTATGTGAGATAGAGATAAAAAGATACTCTATTTGTCTCAAAAGAAATACATTAATAATATGTTAGAGCATTTCAATATGGAGAGAGGGAAGGCTATCAATGTTCCTTTCCCTCCATATTATGAAACTTAGCCAAGAGGACATGAGTAGAAGGTTGAAAAGGCCAAGTTTCCTTATGCATTTATAGTTTGCAGCTTAATGTACTCCATGGTTGCTACATGTCCAAACATTATCCATGCAATGGGAGTAGTTAGTAGGTATATGGAAATTCTTGGATATGTAGATACTATTTTTTGTAAGGATGTGTAGACTCTAGGAGGTTTATCAGATGTTTTGTCGTCACTTGCATAAGAGATGTAGTTCCTTGGGTCTCTCGATTGTAGCCATGTACGACTTTATCTATCATATTGAGGCAAAGCATATTTTAGTTACCGGAGAACTGTATGGAAGCTATATGGCTTACTCATCTATTGGGAGACTTGGCTATTGCAGAAGGTGTCTACATTATATTATGATAGTTAGATTTAGTTAGCACAGAACCTTATCTTTCATGCAAAGACAAAGCACATCGAGATAAAGCGTCACTTCATCAAGGAGGTGCTTGAGGACAAGCACGTTGAACTTTGTGAAGATCCATATGGATAATAACCCTACAAATCTTCTCACAAAGAGTTTACCTTCGAAGCACATTGCACATTGCAGAGTGCTAATAGGTATTGGATAGTATCTTTACTTTCTTCTTATGCCCCCATATAGATGCATTGGCCTTTAACAATAACCTTGTATCAATAAAGCCACAATTGTGGGTATATCTTCTTAGAATTTTCATTTTTCTTTGAATACATCTTATTGATGAAATTTCTTTCAACGATAGTATTTGGTTAATCAAGCATATTTTTTGAGGGGCAACATTGAGAGTGTTTATGAAAAGATGATTTGATTTGACAATTTTCTCAATAAAGTTTTGAACACTTCAAAATTTTAATTAAAAATAATTTTGACATGTATGATACTCATCCATATAGGTACTATATCAATTGAAGAAAAATTGTCAACTTTTTGAAGCACTTGAAGTTGGGGGTATAGAGAGAAAATAATACCACTTTTGTGACTTTCTTTATGATGCCATTTTTCAAAACAATAAAAAGTACAAAACAAGATAATTCAATATTTATATCATGGTTGTTTATATAGAATTAATAAATAGTATAACTTTTAAATAATGTAAATGAATGTTTTTACCAAATCAACGAAATCTTGCTAAATCCTAGTTTAGCCACTTAAGTGGCTTCAAAACAACTTTTTGGCTTCTTGACAAGACTAGTGTTAAGTGGGAGCTCATTGTAGTTAGGCTAATGGTCAATAGTTAGGAAGACATCTATTTAAGGCTACTTACAGCTAAAAGACGTGTTTTCCAACAAGAGTAATATTCCCAATTAAAAACAATGTATAAAAGTGGCCCGTGAAACTTCATCATTCATGGTTGTAAAATTGGAGGAGCAAGTCATGTGCTTTCTTTGGCTCATATATCTCGTTGAGTGGTCGACATTTCTACTTGATGAGGCCACTGATTGATGAACCATGACCATAAGATGGTTTCAAGTCAAAAGGGCAAGTTGGCATGAGAGGTGGAGAATGGTAATTGCCACACAAACTTGGTGTTGTCACGGAAGCAATGTAGTAGTTGAATATAAAAAACATAATTGGAGCTTATGCATAACATTGTTGAGTTGCTCCACTACCTTGTAAGGGAAATTACACTTGGGGGGTCCACTAGGGTTTACTGTATGGTACCACATGAGTGTAAGGGAGGGGGGTTATTTAAGAAAAGTAAGGTACATTTTATAAGGTAAGGTCCCATAAATAGGGGGTAGATAAGGGGTATTTTCATATATTTCTTGCATGCAGGTGATGTCTCCTTATTACTACTAGTGAATCCCCTGTGAAATTACATTAGCGATTCAACTTTGGAGTTGGATTCTTTGTAATGTTATATTTTGTAAGTTCACTAGTATCAAGTCCCCTTGGAGAATTTCCACCTTTCTACATTAGATGTTGAAGTGCTTTGCCATCACAATCTTGCTCTCCAATATCTCATTATCTGCCCTTACTTGGTCTCTCCACTTGTTGAGAAACCCTTCAACATCTAGATTTTTTACTACATGCAATATCTATTATATTGCCACTACCCAAGGCTTCCTTTCATATAGCTGGCTCAAAAGAAGAAAACCCAATAGCATTGGGAAGGGAGAAGGCTAATGAAACTCCAACATATTTAGATGCATTACCCAATCATTGTGGTTAACTTTGATATAGTTGCTCAAATAGTCTTTGATATCTTAGGTGAGCCTCTCAATCTATCCATTTGTCTAAGGGTGGTATGTGGAGGAGTATCAAAGTTATGTATACAACAACTTGAAGATCTCTCCACATGTCACTTATAAAATGGAAATCCTAGTTTGACACTATTGCTATTGGCCTAACCTATGATTTTTGAAGACTTAGCTAATGAATAGCCATTGATGGGTGCATTTCACAACCTTTTATTCTTTCCATGTGAACCTCCTCTTAAAATCACATAAGGTGTACATAGATTTGGGATGTGTAATTTAAGCCTTATGTAAGAACTAATGTTTGTAAAGGCTTGTACATTTTTACCAAATAAGAGTGATTTACTTTTTCCACAGAAAATTGCTTTCTAGAAGTAATCCTCTTTGGGAATATTTATCTACAATAATTCTAGCATTGGGATTGGATGGATTTAGAGGTGGGCCACATGACATTAAAAAAACCTTTGACTAGTTCATAAGAGTTTCCTCACAATTAAGAAAATTGTGCTAAGTATACAAGGAAGTCAACGTGAGGACAAGATGATGAGGGCACCTTCTATAAAAATTCAAACTTGTTAGTCACTTGGAGCCAATATTTTTAAAAATGAAAGTTGAAAATGGGGCCACACTTGGAAACACTCACTTAGAGCCAATATCTTTGAAAATAAAAGGAGGAGGTGGACCAAAGCTCAGACACTCATGTTTTTGAGTATTTTAAGAAAATACTCCAACAACTCTGCCATATGGTACATACATTCTATTTTCTTTTGCTTCTCTCCTATATTTTTCTCTTTTCATGCATCTCACTTTTCCTAACCTAGTATTAAATTAATTATGATATTATCTCTTTAAAAAATATATTTGAAACTTCATAAATGGTGTATGCATAGAAAAGCTTTGGGCCACCAAAAGATGAAAAGGTAACAATAATATGTTTGTGTATGAAGGGATTCATAACAATGGCAACAACTATAATGGTAGAGATTCTAGACTCTTCTCAATTATTATTCAATGCATTTTTTTCCATGAATCTCTCTCCAAAGTGAGCTTCTTTTTCTTTCGGAGGATGAGAACATCTTGTAAGAAGTGGATATACCTTTTCACATTCTCTCTACTCAAACACTTGTAAAATTATCCATCCCATATTGTAAAACCTCACATTATACTAGTAATGTATATGCACAACTCTCCCTCATATTTTTTAATATTTGTAGTTTACCTTTACTTTTCTTGTTATTTCTCTGGAAAGCTTGACTATGATGACTTATCCACATAAGACAACAAAAGGCATTATGAAGGGAGACTCCATGTAATCCAACTAAGTGCCTATAAAAGGGGACCTCTTTGAGCCTTTAAGTGGAGACATAGATACTCCACTCTACCACCATTCTCACTATCTTTATTTTTTTCTCTTCTTTACCATTTCCCCATACCTCTCCACTCTACCACCTTCTTTCCCACTTCATCACACAAATCATCTCTCTCTCCCTCACGTTTCCATCCATCTCCCAACTCCATCACCCTCCTTCCTTCCCACTTCATCATACCCTCACCCTCTTTCACTCATATCCTTCATCCCTTTATTATCCCCATCCTCCCCATTCTACTATCCTAAAACCCTCCACACCATTATTCTCTCCACCCCCTGCTCCTCTTTCTCTTTCTACATCGTCACCACAATTACTCCTTTACTTATGTGTATGCCTTTTCCACCATTTTGGGTTGGGATGCATTATTTGTAACTCTAAACATTAGCATATTCAATTATTTGCTTTATATTGCACCACATCTTCTCCTCTCTTTCTTTTTTTCATCATCACCTTTCTACTCATGTGTACAAAAAGTGCCATGGTTCACTTCTAATTTGGCTAGAGGGTGCATGTTTCACATCCCTTAATGTAAGGAGATTGATCCCATTTATGTAGACATTTATGTAGAGATCACAAGTGCTCATTTTCTCCCTCACCATGTATGATGTCACCATCAAGATAAAATGAGCTTATTTTGAATGGTAATCCACCAGCACAAATATAATTTTGGAACCCATGAGAGAATGGAGCTTACATAGATTCTAGCATCCCATGTGTGCAATGTAGCTTGCATAGGTTCTTGCATGCTAGTAGGTTTCAGTCTCTTTGTGCCTTTATCATTTGGAAAATTGGGCATGTCCTCACAAATTGAATGATTTCTTCTTGTATCTTTGGCTAATAAAAGAATATACAAATATTTTCTAATGTGTGACTTTGACTTGTATACCTAGGTAGTTTATAGTCATGACTCTCTCTAAGAAGAGACTCATCTCATTCAAAATTTCTATATTTCACTATGTGTATATCATTCCATCATTAATTGTATGCATATTTTCTTTAATGTTTTTTTTTAAATTTTTAGAAACTCTCTTCTGATCAATGTCATGGCTTGTGAGTCCTTCTAGCTCAAAGAATTCAACAATAACATTGGTCCACATAAACCATGAGCCATTAAATGTAAGCCAACCATCACTCCACCTCTCTTCAAGTAGTCTATCAGAGCATGAAATCCTTTAATATCACCATTTCAAGACTCTCTTTATAACTCTTCAATGTCAATAACCATCCCTCCTCTACCAAGACTCCTCATTGACTATTGCAACATATTGTCTCGCTTGCAATAGCAAATTACACTTGGGATGAGTGTCATGGGATCGGGGCTTTGTCTAGGAGGGGGCATAATGTTAAACCACAAAAAGAAAAGGCCCTTAATTTTTTAGGAGAAATATTGTTGTGAAAATAAGTTAGATGTTTCATGTTCTATGCAAATTATATTAAATATTATATTAGCACCATGTTGTGACCGTGTGGTGAGCATCATGTGACAAGAGGGAAGATTGGTCATGTAATTAAAAAAGGGATTGGATGCCCAAAAGGCATAGGAAAAACCTAATACTAGAAATCATGTACAAAAGGGATAACAAGTAATAAAATAAGCTATTCATGTGTGTGTAGACTTTACCTTCTAGCTTTCTTGTTACTTTATTGTCTGAAACTGAGAGTCAAAGAGAGTGAGTGTGAGAGTAGGTATGGATTGAAGGACATGGCAATGAGAGGCTCCTTGTAACATTTCCCCTTCTTCTCTATCCCATTCTCTCAACGAGTTGTGATTGCAAGCAAGAGTGTGCAAAGTTGAAAGTGTGAGGGAGTGACGATGTGGTTTGTGGAGCTCTCTTATTCTCTTCATTTCCTCAAGCTCATCATTAGCAGCTCCTCTCATCCCCAAAGAAATGAATGTACTAACCTACAGCTTGGGATTTCTCATGCTCTCACAACGTGGGCCAACATTTAGGAGACTAAGGTCTATGCAATCCAAGGAGCTGATACTCATTTGACACCATGTATATGGAATGCGATGCAAAGGTGAATATCCACAAGTGCACAAGCAATTTTTTAAATCAAATCAACAACGTGGATGTGCACAACTAATTATTTTCATGATTTTCATACTACTAGCATATATGCTTTGTTGCATAAGGGACAACATCAAGCACACTCATGCTATTGGACCCCTTAAGTTTAAAAATAAACACATCCCATAGGTAAAGTGCATTATAAAAATCAAATTCAGCCTATATTTAGCACTCCTGACCCCTCCCCTCCCTATCATATGTTATGCTTGATTGAGGTGGTAGGTCTAGAGAGTGTTTTCATGTCATTATTGTCTAAAAAGCAATAAATCACGCACTGTAACATGAAAATGGAGCTAAGCTAAGGCTAAACCTCATGCCTTAGGTCCACCATACATCCACAAATACATTTATCATTTTATACAAAATCTATTTTTTGATTTATTTAAAATAAATTTTTGATATTTCCTAAATTTTTTTGATTCAAAAAATTAAGTCACACTCTAATCCATCTTGACATTCAATTTTACCCCACATGAACACAATTTGATAGCCCGAAATGACGAAAATACAATTTTCCCTTTAAAAATATGCTTTTTGGATTTTGAAAAATTAATAACTCATGATTATGAGTATGGATTATTTTGAATGTTAAAACACATAGCCTTCAAACATATTGCAACCAAGCATTATTTTTTTTTCAAAAAAGATTTGAATTTCCAATAAAAAAAGGGATTACTGCCTTTCTCGAGTTTTGGAAATTAATGTTTGCATTTTCGGACAGCCACCAACCCGCCATTGATTCTCAAACTATGTTGGCGATCATTCATTAGCATCCACATGATCCCATCATGATCAGGTGCAAGCCGCAGACAATCGGTCTTCATTCCAATCTATTTCCATTTACTTGTGCATGAACCATCTTCAAGAGGAGAGAGAAAGACTGATTTCTATATTTTCTCTATAGCCCACCATTTTCTAATCAAAGACTGGCGAATCGGAGCAAAAAATTGGAGAAGTAGGTTGGTGTGATTAGATCAATGGGTTGTTTGTAGCCTTAACAACCCCCTCTCCATCAAATTAACATGGCATGACGTAGGCACTCATTTTTATTCACACTGTTTGAAAGAAATTCCCCCCAATAATCGTCAATTTTTGGGGGCCCAAGGCCTCCCCAAAGGCTAAAGGCCATACCCTATCAAATCTTGAACTTATTTGACCCCTCGAAGTGCTTGGTCTTCAATTCCTCTCGTGTTCGATACCCAATTTTGATTCCAAATTTTTTTGCATATCCATCTTGAAGTCCCGAACCGTTGGAAACTTGTCCTACTTCAATTTGGCACATGAAAAAATTATGAAAAGTTTGCAACCACTGCAAGGTCTGTCTTTTGAAGTAATTTGAATTCCCATGTTTCGCCACTTGAGATTGTCAAATTTCTGTCATTTTTTTCCATTGAGCTTTAATGCTTTAAATTTATGTCATTTGGCACTTGTCCAACATTTTATATGTGTTTGAATTCTGATCGCATTGGTGACCATGGGATAGGGCGACTCACCCCATCACATCCATGAATTGATTTGCACTTAAAGAAATTATAAAAAGCATCAAGTTGCTTTAAAGAGAAATATGTAATAAAACACAAACACAACTCTCACCCTATCCCTTGACCAAATCAAGGCATAAAACCCACAAAGGATAGGCTATGTACTTGATAGAGATCTAAAGCTAGTCACTAACCATCTACCCCAATAGAAATAGACTGAAGAGAACTATCAAAGAAGTCATCCTAAGTAGTGGTTTAAACTACCTATACCTGACCTAGGACAACTAGTCTGGAACTCTTACTAGGTAAGGACTCTTATAGCTTGGTCTTTCATTTTCAGATACTTTTGATTCATCACTTTTTACTACTTCAGGACTTGATACTAGGGCGTGTGAAAAGGAGGGAGCTAACCATAGTGACCCAATGAGAACAGGGTATCAACCTTAGGTCTCGATTAGATACCCAAGAACATACCAAGCCCTTGCACGGTGATACTTAATCCTTTTTTCTTTTTGCTCACTTTTATTTTTACTCCAACCATTCTTATTTATTTTATAGCTAGACTTCACCCCTAGGAACCTACCAGGCCTTTGCATAAGGTGATAATTATCTACTCTTTGATTTTTTTTTTGCTTCATTAATTTTTTTTTTGTTCAGGGGCTAGTACCCCTTTTACACACCTTTGTATACTATAATTTTCAGATATAGACATTGTTTCTACTCTTTCTTTTACTTGGTAGGCTTCTCTATCTGCTTCTCACAACTATCAAAAACTCCTAGAAACAACCGGCTAGCAGGCTAGCAGAAATAGGGTAATAAAGATGGCCTTCTAAAACAATTCTTATAGTTCTTGGTTCCTTCCAATGCTTATGAGCTGACTCTTTGACTTGGGTCCCTTTCCTTGTGAGCTGACACCTACTTGTGTCAAGTCTTGGTAGTGGCAGGCATACTTTGCTTCGTTGACTGGGGGGTGTGCCTACTCACTGACAAATATTTCATGACATGTTTGGGTGTTGGATTCATGCTTATCGACTGTCATATGCCCATGTTATGCCTGCATGATGTTGGTTATGGTCTTGGCAATATATGATTGACTTGGGATCCGCTTCTGGCACAATTAACTCTCATTTACTGAAATTTGTCATTTCCATACTGCCATATGCACAAACAAGCTTGGTGGGTTGAAAATCAAAGATGTTGAGAGTGCTTTATTGACTGAGGAAATCAACAGGAGAAATAATGATGCTTCCCGCTCTTCACATGCATTGACAGTTAGAGGTGGCAGAAATGGCATGCATGATAATGATCATAAGGGCAGGGACTCTCAGAAGTCTAGGTCCAAGTCCCGTGGTCACAGTAAGTCCCATGGACGGAAGTTTGATCTTACCTGTCATTATTGTGGGAAAGCAGAACATATTAGGCTATAGTGCCATAAAATGCGCGATGATAAGTGCAAGGCAAAGGGAAAAGATAAAGTGCAGGAAAAGTCTTTTGAGCGCAGCATAGTACCTGCAAAGTCTAGTGTAAATATAGAAGAGGTTAATGTCACGCAGGCCACTGATTCAGATAATGATTACATACTTGCAGCTTCTTCATGCGATACCTTACAAACTTCCGAGATACACTCTATGTATGCGCAGTGCTAGCTCTTGGATTTGGGTGTGTCATTTCATGTGACACCTTGAAGAGATTGGTTTCATACCTATTGTACTATGTCTGGCTTTGTGTGCCTTGGTGATGACAAGTCTCTTGATATTGTGGGCATTGGAGATGTTAGACTACAATTTCCTTTTGGCAGCTCTTTTTTTTTACATGATGTACGCCATGTATCTGCGTTGACATGCAACCTTAGGTCAGCTGGACAGCTTGATGATGTTGATATGGCAAGCTCAACACGTGTGGACGTTGATGATGGACTGCCTAGCTAGATGGGTTTGTATATCTATACTTAGCACATTGGTGGTCATTATGATACTCACACGGTCACTGAATTATCACTTATTATATTTAGTTTGTTACACCTACCTACAGCTGGCAAAGACATAGCACCAGTCGATTAGTGTAGTCGGTCATGCACTGTTTGACTTAGTAGGCCACTTTCCTCTATGTTGTATTTTATCTATACTTTGTGTACATTGTATAGTGTGTGGAAGAAAAAGAAGAAACCAACAAGAAAACGTTTTGGCCTCCATCTCTCTTCTTGTGTTCTTGAGTGAGCTTCCTCTTGTGTATACAAAGTGTGTTTGGTACCGCAGCTCAAGCAAATCCCCCCATTATGCGATTCTTGACATGTTATAAGAGGTGTGCCACTAAGAGAGGTTGATTTTGAAGGCTGAAGTGAAGGAGAAGAAGCAAGGTTTGAGCAAGCAAGAAAGGGGTAAGAAGCTTTTCCATTCTTCCACTCTCTCTCTTGGATAGTGCCTGTGGAGGCACCGGAAGCAGGGTCGAGCAAAAATCTCAGATTCCTATGAGATTTGGTGTGTGAGCAGAACAATGTATATTCTACAGATAGGTCCTTTAGGACTTTCTCGCAATTATTTTGGACGTCTGAGGCCATTTCAGCCCTGTTTTAGAGCTGCAAGGTTGCAGATAGCAGTTTCAGGGTACACTGTGATTTCGGCTGTATTGACTGAAAGTGGGTGCGCAGATTACATATTGCAAATCTGTAATTTTTAAGGTATTTGTAGGAAGCAAACATAAGTTTTATCTGCAAACAATTTGCAGATTACATGTATTGTTGAGCAATCAGTGAAAAAGGTTGCTTGGTGTATTACTGTGCACGTGTTGTGGAAGATTGTAGAAGACTAGCTTCCTGTGTTATATCCTTGTTTGTGATAATGACAGAGAACAATGGAAATCCCATTATTGAGAAGCTCGACAAGAATAACTACCCTTCATCAAAGTTCCTGTGACGAACTTCCTCATTGGAAAGGGCCTTTATGAGTTTGTCTCAGGTGAAGAAAAGGAAACAGAGCTGGGTATCCCTTTGACTGCAGATGAGTTAAAAGCATGGAAAGAGTGGAATGCGAAATACAAAAAGGTGATGTACTAGCTATCTGCAGTAATTGATAATACTATGCTAGGACATATCAGGAATGCAAAAACTTCACATGTAGCTTGGACAATTTTTGAGAGCATGTTTTCAGTAAATACAAAGGCACAAAAAATTCAACGCAAGAAAGAGTTGAATACCTTGAAGAAAGGGTAAATGTCTATCAATGAGTATGTGTTGAAGGTGAGGAGCATTGCAGATGCTTTAGCAGTGATTGATGCAATGCCGGATGATGATGATTTGGTTTCATCCACTCTGAGTGGCCTTAACAATGAGAAGGCATGGAAATCATTTGTTACTTCAGCATATGTATGGAAGCCTTTTCCAGATTTTGATAAGCTGGTCTCTCTCATGATTACTGAAGAGATAAATATGCAGGGTGATTCATCTGAAAGAAATGGTGAATAGGTCCAAGCATTTTACTTGAGTTCAGGAAGGGGACGTGGTAGATCCTCTCCGAAGGCCATGGTATGGAACGTGCTGGTGATAACCAGCAAAACAGGTTCAATCAACAGTTTGGTGAGATGCACGTTTCTGGAGGCAAAGGAAACTTTAGAGGCACGGGGAGCTCTAGAGGAAGAGGTGGATGGCAGAATAGAGGTTCTAGAAATTCTGCTATTGTTTGCCATTATTGTGGAAAAACATGCCATATTGCAGCCCATTGCTATGCAAAGAAGGATGATATTCGCAGTGGTAAATTGCAGCAAGGAAACTATGCATCGTCTTCACAATAGAATGAAGACAAAAATGAGCGTCTGTTTGTTATGCAGCATATGATGAATGCAGTTACAGGAAAGGGGACACATGATGATGTATGGTATGTCGATTCAGGTGCATCTAATCATATGACCAGTCATGTTGAATGGTTTGGAGAGATGCATGACTTACAAAACCCAGGTTATGTATAGACTGGTGATGATTCATGCCACCCAATTTCACACATTGGAAAGGTTTCCTTGTCCTTGTATGATGGCTAGACAAAGAGTCTGACAGATGTATTACATGTGCCATCAATTACAAAGAATCTAGTATCTGTTGGCCAAATGGTAGAGCAGGGGTTGCAAGTCTGATTCAATGCAAAAGGTTGTTTTGTAGAAGACTTTAATGATAAGTGCAGGTTAGTCGCAAAATGAAGTAGAGTTGGCCGAATGTTCACTTTGGATGCTAGAATTCCTGCAATGGATGTTGCTATGTATACTAAAGGAAAAGGAGTAGTTGCAGATATGGAAATATGGCATAAACGTATTGGACATGCAAATGTACAAAGGCTGAAATTAATGCAGTCTAAAGGATTGGTTACAGGGTTGCCTTCTTTTAGAGTTGCAGAATTGCATAAAGTTTGTGAAGCATGCCAGTTTGGTAAGCAGGCGAGACAACCCTTCTTGGATGATAGAGAAGTGAGCAGAAACATACTTGATGTAGTACATACAGATGTCTGGGGGACCTACATAGAATGTATCTCTTGGTGGTAGCAAATACTTTGTCACATTTATTGATGACTATTCAAGGAAGTTATGGGTATACTTCATGAAGGAAAAAAGTGATGTGTTTGAGCACTTCAAATCTTTTAAGGTAGCTGTTGAAACAGAAATAGGCTTAAAAGTAAAGTGCTTGAGATCAGATGGAGGAGGAGAGTATCTCTCTAATGAGTTCAGTGGCTTCTTGAGGACTCATGGGATAAAGAGGTAATTCACTTGTAGGTATACCCCACAGCAAAATGGTGTTGCAGAAAGAAAAAATAGGCATATTGCAGAAGTTGCACGGGCATTAATGGGCTGAAAAGAATATGCCCAAACTTTTTTGGTTTGAGGCTGACCATACTGCTGTTTACATTATGAACAGAGCTCCCACAGCTACAGTTCTTTAATGGGATGACTCCTGAAGAATGCTTTACTGGCAAGAAGCCTGATGTATCGCACTTGAAGGTATTTGGCTGTGTTGCATATGTTCATGTGCTAGATGAGCTACGGAAGAAGCTTGATCCAAAGGTAGAAAAATGTATTTTTATTGGATACTCTTTAGAGTAGAAAGGGTATCGCTGTTATAACCCTATCATCACAGGTGAGTTCAGAGTGAGCAGGGATGTTACCTTTGATGAGATGGGAAGTTGGTATACACCTGTTGGTGATGTTTTGGATGATGATAATGATCAGGACAACTATGTGCAGAAAGATAAATAAGAATCACGGAGCCTTAGTGGGCCAGAAACATCATCTGGTACTACACCTACAGTGAGCCCTTGGTCTAGGAAACTAACCCCACATCTTTAGGTGGATCTATAAGTGTTGCAGGGAAGGACAAAGGAAAGAAGAAAGTGATGGATGGTAATGATGCATCTACCAGTCATTTGGGATTGGAAGGAGATTCTAGTGGTTCAGAGAGCTTGGATAATGAGCTTGTATTCCTTCTGCCAGGACATCAGGTGTACAGAGAGCTCATAGTAATGTAAAGGCTCCATTGAGTGATCCAGTGGTACGCAGATCTAGCAGGGTCAGATACCCTGTTAAAAGATTTGATTTTGAAGGTTATGCAGCTCACCATTATGCTTATATGGTGAAACTAGTTGAGGATGTTGAGGCCACTTTTTTTGAGGATGCTGTTGGTCATGCTCATTGGGATGCAGCAATGGATGAGGAGATGGCTGAATTAGAAGCCAATAAGTCTTGGGATTTGGTACCCTTACCTAAGGGTAAGAAAGCTATTGGCTGTAAGTGGGTTTACAAAGTCAAGCATAATGCAGATGGTTCAGTTAGCAGGTATAAGGCTAGGCTGGTTGCAAAAGGCTATGCTGAAACATATGGCATAGATTATGACGAGACATTCAGTCTAGTTGCTAGGATGGCAACTGTTAGGTGTGTGATTGCCTTGGCAGTAGCCAAAGGTTGGAGTTTGCAACAAATGGATGTTAAGAATGCCTTCTTGCATGGTGAATTGCAAGAAGAAGTGTATATGGAGCAGCCAGCAGGTTACGAGGATTTGGAGCATCCCACATATGTGTGCAGGTTAAAGAAGGCGCTCTATGGGCTGAAGCAAGTACCTAGAGCATGGTTTGACAAGGTTGGAGAGTGTTTTGTCAATATTGTTTTTTGTATTTCTGATGATGATCACTCACTTTATGTGAGAAAGGGAGATGCAGGGTTGGTCATCATAGTCATCTATGTGGATGACTTGATTATTACAGGTGACAATGACAATGGGATTGTTGAAGTTAAGGACTTCTTGAAGAAGAAGTTTGAGATGAAAGATTTGGGTGAGCTGAGATACTTTCTTGGTATTGAGGTGATTAGATGTGATGATGGTATATGGCTATCCCAAAGGCAGTATGGCTTGGATATGTTATCCAAGTATGGTATGACAGCATGTAAGCCTCTGTCAGTACCACTGGAGCAAAATGTAAAGTTGAGTGCTGATGTTGGGGATGAGATAGAAGACTCTACTATTTTCAGGAGGATAGGGGAGTTTGATTTACATGACTATCACAAGGCCAGACTTGAGCTATGCTGTTGGTCTTGTTAGTTAGTTTATGCAGATGCCTAGAAAGCCTCATTTGGATGCAGTTAAACATATATTGAGGTATGTGAAGTCCACTTTACATTATGGAATTTTTTATGAGGCAGGTAAGGACATAAAAGTCTTTGGATACACAGATGCAGATTGGACTGGTAGTATGTCAGATAGAAGATCTACAAGTGGATTCATGTTTTCCCTTCATAGTGCATCAGTTACATGGAGCAGCAAAAAGCAACCTATAGTTACTTTATCGAGTACGGAGGCTGAGTATAGAGGTGCTGCTATGGCAACGTGTGAGCTGGTATGGTTGCAAAAGTTATTAGGTGATTTGGATGTGCAGGGAGATGGTCCAGTTGTCATTCATTGTGACAACATGAGTAGCATACAACTAGCTAGGAATCCAGTGTTCCATGCTAGGACAAAACACATTGAGGTGAACTACCACTTTGCGAGAGAGAAGGTACTTGCAGGAGAGATTGACTTGATATATGTCAGCACACAGGATTAGATAGTTGACATTTTCACAAAGGCATTGGGTATAGAGAAGCTTAGAAAATTCTGAAGCTTACTTGGAGTTGCATAGATAGAGTTGAGCTTGAGGGGGAGTGGTGAGATGGCAAGCTCAACATGTGCGGACATTGATGATGGACCGCCTGGCTAGATGGATCCGCACATCTACACTTAGCACGTTGGTGGTCATTATGATACTCACATGGCCACTGACTTATCACTTATTATATTTAGTTTGTTACACCTACCTACATCTGGCAAAGACATAGCACCAATCGATTAGTGTAGTCGGTTATGCACTGTTTGACTTAGTAGGCCACTTTCCTCTATGTTGTATCTTATCTATACTTTGTGTACATTGTATAGTGTGTGGAAGAAAAAGAAGAAACCAGCAAGAAAACGTTTTGGCCTCCATCTCTCTTCTTGTGTTCTTGAGTGAGCTTCCTCTTGTGTATACAAAGTATGTTTGGCACCGCAGCTCAAGCAAATCCCCCCACCATGCAATTCTTGATAGATGATGCAGGGTATTTTGTGTCTTATGGAGACTCTGCATGGAAGATTACTCATGGTAGGCTTGTACTTGCAAGGGGTGCCAAGTCTGGTAGCCTCTATCCCTTGTATCAAGAGCTACATTGGATCATGTTTTGTCTGATGAGATTTACATCGAGCAACCTAAGGGCTTTGCAGACCTTGGCAGGGAACACCTAGTGTGCAAGCTAAAGAAGAGTCTATATGGCTTAAAGTAGGTACCTAGGGAATGGTACCATAATTTTGATGCATTCATGCAGTCACATGTCTACATTTGCAGTGCTATGGATCAGTGCTTGTACATAAAGAAAGCCCATGACGGTTCTTTACTGATTTTGGTACTCTATGTGGATGACATGCTTTTAGCAGGGACAACTCATGAGGAGCTCGATGCTCTTAAGGCTCAGCTCAAGAAGAGCTTTGAGATGAAAGATTTGGGACATGCCTCTCATATACTTGGTATGTGCATCACGCGTGATAGATCTCAGGGACTCCTCTATCTGTTACAGAGGGAGTACGTACATAAAGTCCTTGAGTGCTTCCGCATGCAGGATGTTAAGCATATTGGCTGTCCATTACCTTCTCATGTGAAGGTTTCATTGGCCGATTGTCCGTAGATAGATGAGCAGCGGGCCGAGATGGCCAAGATTCCCTATGCATCAACCGTGGGCAGTCTTATGTATGCCATGATAGCCACCCTTTCAGATATTGCTTTTGCAGTTGGGGTTGTGGCACATTATATGGCTACACCTGGCAAGAAACATTGGGATGTCGTGAAGGGTATCATGAGGTACTTGAAAGGCACAGCAGATATGTGTCTTTGTTATGGCAGCCAGGATACAGGAGTCGTGGGGCACACTAACTCTGATTATGTAGGACATGCAGATAGTAGGAAGTCCACTTCTGGATATGTGTTCACATATGCTGGAGGGGCTATCTCTTGGATGTCCAGGGAGCAGAAGTGTTCGGCCCTTTCTACTACAGAGGCCAAGTATATTTCAGCCGCAAAGGCATGCAAAGAGGCTATCTGGTTAGGCCGTTTGATCGCAGACCTTGATATGACAGATGATATGCCTACATTGCATTCAGATTCTATGAGTGCCATTCAGTTGGCCAAGAATCCGGTCTTCCATGCGAAGACGAAACATATTGAGGTGAGGTATCACTTCATTTGCGAGATTGTTGAGGATAGGTCTGTTGACCTTGTCAAGATTTCGACTGAGTAGAATCTTGCAGACTTGCCTATAAGGGACTCACTACTGAGCACTTTGCCTTCCTCAAGAGATTGATGGGCATTGGATGAGATGACGTCTTTTTCCTCATCCTGTTGTAGATGTGTACATGCTATACTGTCTTTCCTTTTTTCTATCTCTCACTGGGACAGACTCGCCTTTAAGTGGGAGGTTGTTGGGGGTAAAGGCAGCTCCGCCTAGCCGCCTGTGTGTATTACTACACTAACAGTACCCACATTGCACAAGGTAGGTGGCGAGCACCTATCACAATTACTGAATCTTTATTCTTTTAGTGACAGTTTGAATAAAGGAAGACCCGTCTACACATCGTGGTTGTTGGAGTTCCCATTTCTTGTCTCTCTCTTTCTTGCTCTTGCTCTCCTACCATAGCTCTTGTTCAGATTCAAAGAGGCAGAGTGATGAAAGGCAGAGTGAAGCTACGAGCTTCCTCTCTCACACACTATATTCAAACCACACTGTATAGTGAAAGATACAACCTACGGTCATAAGACCATTCACACCAAAGGCACCGACTTATTTAATGTATCTAACTACTATGGCTAGACTAGCTGTGTCCAGCTCATGTCGGTCAACACACACTAAATGAGCTTGATATTCTAACACTCCCCCTCAAGCTCAAGACAGCATATGTACTCCAAGTAGCTGTCTAAAACCACAGAACTTATCTTTACCCAGAGACTTGGTAAAGATATCTGCTACCTGCTCATCAGTCCTCACATGCATAAGATCAACCTTTCCTGCAAGGACCATCTCACGAATAAAGTGGTAGTGTACCTCTATGTGTTTTGTCCTGGCATGGTAAACTGGATTCATGGCCAGGAGTACACTACTCAGATTATCACATAACAGTTTCACTGGAGCATCAACCTGAATATCCAAGTCAGCCATAAGCTTGAGCAGCCAAGCAATCTCACATGCTGCCAATGCAGCCCCCCTGTACTCTGCCTCAGTACTAGATAAAGCAACCGTAGGCTGCTTCTTGCTGCTCCAACTGATCATGCCGCTACCAAAACCAAAGGCATAGCCACTCGTAGATCGTCTGTCAGTTGAGCATCCTGCCCAATCTGCATCTGTGTATCCAATCAGTATCAAGGGCTTATCTCTGACATAGAACAGCCCATAGTCTACAGTGGACTTAACATACCTCATGATGCGTCTAACTGCATCCAAGTGCGGCTTTCTCGGCTTTTGCATAAACTGGCTTATCAGCCCTACTGCATAGCTCAAGTCAGGCCTAGTGATGGTTAAGTAAATCAGACTGCCGACCATCTGCCTGTACATAGTCACATCTTCTACTTCAGCCCCAGTGTTCATGTCTAGCTTTACATTCTGGTCCAGAGGTGTATCCAGTGGTTTGCATTCAGCCATGCCATACTTCTTAAGCATTTCCATGGCATAGTGCTTCTGCATCAGCCATAAGCCATTTTCAGCTGGTACGACCTCAATACCCAAGAAATACTTCAGATCTCCCAGATCTTTCATGTCAAATTCAGATTTCAGCATCTTCATAGCATGCTGAATTCCCAAGTCATCATTTCCAGTGATTATCAGGTCATCAACATATATGACCAGCACTACCAAGCCACTGTCGGTCTTCTTTGTAAACAAGCTGTGATCAGCCCTGCCAACAACAAATCCAAGACTCTGCAAGTAACTGCTGATCCTAGCATGCCAGGCTCTCGGAGCCTGCTTCAACCCATACAGTGCCTTTTTCAGCCTACACACATAATGCTGAAAATCAGGGTGCTCATACCCTTCCGGCTGAACCATGTATACATCCTCTATTAAATCACCATTGAGGAATGCATTCTTAACATCCATCTGCTGCAATTTCCAGCCTTTTGCAGCAGCCAAGGCAATAATAGTTCGTATGGTTGCCATTTTTGCAACCGGGCTGAATGTTTCATCATAATCCAAGCCATACTGCTGAGCATATCCTTTAGCGACCAGCCTTGCTTTGTACCTTTCTACACTGCCATCAGACTTACATTTGATTTTATAAACCCATTTGCAGCCAACAGGCTTTTTTCCTTCAGGCAGTGGTACCAAATCCCAAGTCTGATTTTCAGCCAAGGCTTTCATCTCTTCGTCCATAGCCATACACCAGTTTTCATCCTTTGCTGCTTCAGCATAAGTACCTGGTTCTTTGATCTCCATCACTTTTGTCATGTATGCATAATGCTTTGCAGAATAACCAGAGTACGTCAACCTGTCAACAGGGTATCTGACCCTCTGCGATCGTCTAGGCTGTGGTGCACTACTCGATTCACCTCTCTCATGAGGCGGAATGTACCTGTTCTGCCTCGTGCCTGGCGTATAGACAGTCGGAATACCAAGTTCGCTGTCTAAAGTATCACTCGACTCATAGCCCGAAGTCATTCTGCCAGGTGTCATCATACCATCCTCACTAACTTTCTCTTTTCCTTTGCTGTCCAAGACATCATGTCTCCCCCTCACTGACATACCCGTGTCAGTGGACGGTGAGCTCCTCAATCTCCCTGTCCATGGGGATACTGTCTGACTGATAGGTCCTGTCATAGCAGTGCTCTGCTGCATATCAACTGTAGAGACATGAGTGGAAGGCAAATCGGATGGCACTGCAACTGGTGAGACATACCAAGAGCCCAGCTCATCAAAGATGACATCCCTGCTTACCAAAGTCTCCTTGGTAGAGGGATCATAACATTTGTATGCCTTCTTCTCCTGCGAGTATCCAATGAACACACTCTTATGCGCTTTGGGATCTAACTTTTTCCTTTTCTCATTTGGAATGTGCACATAAGCAAGACAGCCAAAGACCTTCATGTGTCTTACATCCGGCTTATAGCCATAGAGCCTCTCAAACGGTGTCATGTCATGAATGCCTGCAGTGGGAGTCCTGTTTAGAATATATGCGGCTGTCACAACAGCCTCTGCCCAATAGTAAAGCGGCATATGCTTCTCATTCATCATGGCCCTAGCAGCTTCCATCAGAACCCTGTTCTTCCTTTCAGCTACTCCGTTTTGCTGCGGAGTGTAGCTGCAGGTTAGCTGCCTATGAATGCCATTTTCAGCCAAAAAATCAGCAAATTCATTGGAGACATACTCCCCACCGCTATCAGATCTCAAGCAAGAGATGTAACACTCAAATTCCTTCTCAACCTGTGCCTTAAATTTCTGAAAAACAGCAAAGACCTCATCTTTTGTTTTCAATATGTGAAGCCAGGTATATCGACTGTAGTCATCAATGAAGGATACATAGTATCTGGAACCCCCCATAGATGCATTATGAGCTGGTCCCCAAACATCAGAGTGCACTAACTGCAGTGGTCGTGTACTCTGTCTTACATGCCTGACAAACGGCAATCGTGACTGCTTACCAAACTGGCAAGCCTCGCAGACATGACCAATATCTGAATATTGGAATCTAGGTAGCCCTGTTACCAGCTGCTTCTTCTGCATGGTCTGCAACCTCTGTAAATTGACATGCCCCACTCTCTTGTGCCAAATCTCTAAGTCCCTGATAGTGCCAGAACCCTGAGCAAACATAGCGGAATTCAGCTCTGGTAGTGTAGCATCAAGAGTGAACATTCTTCCATTTCTGTGGCCTTTCGCGATCAACTTGCATCCATTGCCAAACTCTTCAATAAAGCAGCCATGCTTATTGAAGCGAACCTGCAAGTTCTGCTCTGTCATTTGGCCCACAGACAATAGGTTCTTCGTAATCGAAGGAACATGCAAAACATCATGAAGATTCTTCTTCCTGCCATCATGTACAACCAGAGGCACTTTGCCTTTATGCTCAATGCTATGTTGCGTGTCATCACCTGTGCATACATAGCCATGCTTTTCAGCCACCATATCCGTGAACCAATCACCATGAGGGGTCATGTGATTCGACGCCCCCGAGTCAATGTACCACACTACATCATCAGATGATTTTTCAGCAGCCTTATCTTTGACATATTGCATGGCAAACAGTCTATCACCAGAGTCATCTGCCTGACTGGACGTAGCATAATGTCCATGCTGCTTGCCCTTCTGATTTCCCTGCTTCTTCCAGCAATCCTTTGCAATATGCCCATACTTTCCGCAGTAGTGACAATCCTTGTCCTTATTTGGATTGTCTGACTGATGCTGCTGCTGCCATGAGCCTCTGCCACGGGAGTTCGATCTCCCCCTGCCTCGAAAGTTGCCACTACCTCTTGCATTTGATGACTGCTGATTGCTATTACTATAGGATGCATTCTGCTGGCCTCCTCTGCCAGATCCATAGCCTCTACCACGGCTACCACGACCACGCTGATTCGAATAAAAAACTGCACCCTTATTCTTAGAGCTGCTTGACCCTGTAGCTAAGCCAAGCTTCACCTCTTCATGAATCAATAATGCAACCAGCTCATTAAAATCAGGCATCTCAGCCCGCACAGATACTGAAGTGTCAAAAGACTTATACTCCGGACCCAAGCCATTTAAGGTCACTGCAACCATATCCTCATCTTCTACCTGTGAGCCAACAGATGCGAGCTGATCTGCTAAGGTTTTAATTTCCGTGACATAGTCCTGTATGGATCTGTTCCTCCTCTCTATGTTGTTGAATTTTTGCTTCAGTTGTATCTTCCTGGCACTCGTAGTTGTGCCATAGTACCTGACCAATATGTTCCATGCATCTGCTGGGGATTTACAGTTCATGATCTGCATCACCATAGCATCCGAGATACATAATGATAGCCAATGTAAAACTCTGCGAGCTCTTTCCGTCCAAGCTCGATGTGCTCGTCTTTGATCAGCTGTAGGATTCCTATCTGGAACTTCAGGTTCAGCCTCAACACCTGTCACTAAGTCCCAGTATCCTTTGCCTATCAGAAAGTTCTCCATGCGGAACTTCCATATTGCATAATTGTTGCTATCAAGCTTTTCTCCCACAATCTGGGTTACATTATCAGTTCTATCAGCATTTGCCATGTTGCAGACCTTGCCTGACTACCTGCAAACCAAGATTTTCTTAACAGTTCAACTTCAGCCTGGAACTGTTTATGACAGTTTTCTGCAATTAATTGCAGGAAAAAAACCAGTAAATTTCAGTCAAATATCAGCCCAAACAACGTCCCAATCGGTTGATCCAACTCATAAAGACAATTACCAATACATATGTCTGATGTTCGGTTCAGATTTAACTCCTGCAGATCCACTGCCAGGTTCCAAAAGCATGCAGTCCAAACCTGTAAACTGCAATTACAGCAGCCTTTCCAAAGTCAAACTCCACCTGGATACATGTAATGCATGTTCCAAAGCTGCTAAATTGACTCCTGGTACATATGCCACTTCAGACATAAGCATAGAGACATCAGCCAGTGTATTCTTAACAAGTGCCAATGCTAACAGTTTATGTAAAGATTGCAGTCAATAAACCAGCATAACCCGCTTCAACTAGCTCAAAAAAGTCCTTAAATCAGACCATACATTTGTTTCAGTATGTCACCGTCAGTACATGACTATGTAGTGACAATACCCTGTCTATATCTGACAAGCAAGTCAACCAAAAATGTCTGCAATTTATATTCATCCCAAGAAGACAAGATTTCTTTTATTTCAGCTGCAAACTTCCAGTATTCAGTGGCTTTTGATGCTCCTCTCAACCCAAGACAATTCTAACATGCATATGACAGTATATATGTCTTTCAGATGTCTGCATCTGTCACTCTGTGCTTCAGTAGAAAGCAAAATGCTTACTGCCCACAATCCAAGACAGTTTCCAGCCACAAAAGAAGCTTCAGATCTGTGTATTTCAGCCACCAAACTCAGCTTGCAATTGATCAAGACAAGTACATGTAGCCTCCAGCATGTACCTATACTTCACAGGTGCTTCTGGGCATACTCAAGAGCTTCCAATGCTCTTCAAAGTGTTGTAGACTCCATGTATGCTGTGTATACAGCAGTGCAGACAATTTACACAGTTCTGCCCACTCTGTTTCAGCTCATATCAGAGCTCAACCACAAGTATTTACTCCATGTACTTCACAAAGACCTTTTTCAATAGCCATACATGCTTCTCATGACCCATTTATGGTCACCAGTGATTGCAGTAGACAGTGCAGGCCTTCAGCCCAAACAGGCGCAATCACGCTGATTGCAGACCTCTGTTTCCAGTTCCTGCTGATGAAGATGATGATGGTGATGTTGATGCCACACCCAAATGCACTCTAACCAGCCTCCTCAGGGCTCTCAAGAAGCCACAAGCTCTGATCTTGACCCTGGAGTGTGTAATGAACAAATGCTTACCTGCAGTCCACAATGGCAGCCTGTCTGCACAAAAGAAAAATGAGTCTTCACTTCCTGGAAGTAGATCTTCACTTTCTCCAACTCTCAGAGATCCACCAAGTCCTGCTCTGATACCATGTTCAGATTCAAAGAGGCAGAGTGATGAAAGGCAGAGTGAAGCTACGAGCTTCCTCTCTCACACACTATATTCAAACCACACTGTATAGTGAAAGATACAACCTACGGTCATAAGACCATTCACACCAAAGGCACCGACTTATTTAATGTATCTAACTACTATGGCTAGACTAGCTGTGTCCAGCTCATGTCGGTCAACACACACTAAATGAGCTTGATATTCTAACAGCTCTCATGTGCAAGCTTCGATCCTTCTCACCTTTCAACTCCATTAAATTTATTTAGTACAACACTAAAGTGGAAGAACATTAATTGCACCTATACCAAATAAATAGATGGCCCTCTTGGTCTAATGAAGTAAAACATTGAACTCAATGGAAATGGCCCTCTTGGCCTAACGGAATAAACCAAAAACCACACTATTCAGAAACTTACTACTGAAAACAAACCCTTGGTCCCCACATAACTCTACTAAAGGATGAAACTAGACCAAGGATATGAACTGCTCAAGCCCTATCCTAAGTGCATAAAATTATTGGCCAATCCCCTTGCATAAATGGGAAGGTATGTTCGATGAATATGACATTGAATGATCCTATGTGTCCATGACAAAATAGGAAGGTGAACAAGTGCTACTTGACTCATAATCCCAATTAGCCATCGTCGGCCAAAATAGGATGTGTAAGCAAGAAGTCCCCATAGTAGTCCTGGGCTAACATCCAAAGGAAATTGTAAGATCCCCTCAGGACCATAGTTGAAAAAGACATCTTCAACAAATGCATAATTGGCCATGGAATCCGCAAAGCAATTCCAATGTCAGGGAATTAGCTGGCAAGTCACTATCTCAAAATTTTGAAACATATCCAAGGTTGCATGATGGTACATCCATAGATCCATCACACTTTAGGTCCCATTCAATTAGTTGATCACTAGTTGTGAGTCACCTTTTACTAAATAAATGGTGGATACCACCACGTTGGGCTATATTCAAACCCATGATTAAGGCTTTGTATTTTGCCATATTATTAGTAAAAGAGTTTTCTAAATATATTCCCATTTTCATGTTAATTCCATGCCAAGGATCTTTAATGACCACTCCCACACTTGCATATTTGGTAGGCCTTCAAGAAGCTCCATCAAAATACAAAAAGTATAGATCCAGTCATCAGCATTGATAGGCCATGCCATGTCGATCAGTCTACTCATACTTATGATAATCAAAGTCAAGCTGAGAGAGAGGATGTATAACAAGTACAATTCCTCCTTCCTCACAAACTCAATAGAGACATTAACAAGAACCTTATGACAATGGTGATAGTAGACCTTAATATCCCAAGTAAGAGATCGGCCTTGCTACTCGGTGATATGATGACTTTTACTCCACTAGATCACTCGACCTTGGTAGTAATGTTGCTCTAAATATGGATGTTCAAGATAAGGAATAATTTTGCCCATCCGATTGTCTTGATACCCGCTACAAATTTAAGCTAGATTATCTTAGAAGACCTGCAAAGGCACCAAAGTCTGATGTCAACCCTTACATATAGTAAGGCTTCAACTTATTAAAGTTTACTTTATTTTTAAACTCTACCCCTTGCAACTCTACTAAAAGGGCTATAGAGCTATTTCCTATATGAAAATGATCTTATATGGGCCATCCCATTTAGGTTATAGCTTGTTAGGGAATAACTCAAGACGAACATCATAATATAGCACCAATTGACCCTTCACAAATTTATATCTCTTAGCTCGAAGGTCATGAGATTCTTTCATCCTCTTCTTTCCTAAATCTTGATGTAACAAAGTTTTCAATCGTATTTCATCACGATGCGCAAGAGAAATGAACATTTCTTATAATGCTTCTGCCTCACCCAATGCATGATTTAGAGAAAATATCACAGTGGGTAACTTGATTTCCAAGGGCAAGACCCACTCCTCCCCATATACCAACTTGAATGGGGTGTGGCCTATTGCTCTCTTGAATGCCATATTATACATCGTCCAGATAGCCACATGAAGTTTCCTATCCCAATTGCAACTACCCTCATATACTATCTTGGATAAAATCCCCACAAGCTGTTTATTGATACTCTCTACTTGTCCATTTGCTTGGGGATTATATGGGGTAGTTTTATTGTGTTTAATTTTTAGGGCTTCCATGTCAAGGCTTTTATAACCTTGTTTAGAAAATGTGTCCCACGATCATACACTAATTCTTTTAGTGGACTAAAGCGATAGACAATTTGTTCCATGGTAGTGTCACATGAAAGGACGTACCTGAGTCCAAGAGCCAACACTGTGCATACATAGAGTGTATCGCTGTCATCTGCGAAGCACTAGAAGAAGCTGCAAGGATATAATCCTCATCATCAACATCCTCATGCTGCATAACATTGATCTCTTCAATTTTAACATTGGACTTTACAGGCACTATGCTGCAATCAGAAGACTTATCCTACACTTTGTCTTTCCCCTTATCTTTGCACCTTTCATTGCGCAGTTCATGGCATTGTGTCCTAATAAGGCCCTTTTTCCACAATGGTGACAAGTAACATCTGCATTCCTACCACGGGATTTGCTACGTGACTTCCCACGAGACTTGGACCGAGATTTCAGAGAATCCCGTCCACGGCCACGGCCACTGCCACTGCCACTGCCACTGCCACTGCCACTGCCACTGCCATGCTTTCCATATCCATCATTCCTGCCTCTAACTATCATAGCATGCGACACACGAGAGGCATCAAAATTATTACGGTTAACCTCTTCCTGCAGAAGAGCACTCTCAACACCATATAATTTCAAGGTAGTAGTACAGGCACATAATGCACTGCGGAATACATCCCATGACTCATTAAGAGTACCAAGCAAGAAAAGAGGAGTGACATCCTTTGCAAAAGTGATATCTTGCGAAGTCAAGTTCTTGAGTATAGCATGGAACTGGCTCAAGTGAGCAGACATAGTCACATTCTCCTTCATGCGCAGATCCATTAGCTGCTTCAGCCAATACATCTGACTCGCTGGACTTTTCTTGTCATAGAGATTCTTGATTTTATCCCACAACTGCCATGCACTCTGTTCTTCCTCAAATACATTGTAATGAACCTATTCTATGAGAGATAATACAATAGTGGACTTACATAACTCATCAAGCTCAAGTCATTCCTCATTTGGCATAGTTGCAAGAAGATGCCTGCTCAACCTCAAAGGTTTGATCTGCGATTTCTACACTAACACCTGCCAAATTTGGCTCTTTCAATAAGAGTAATTCGTACCATCAAGCTTAGTGATGTTGAAAATAGCATGATCAGTGGGACGAACTCGCCATAATGCAGGTTGGAAGACTATAGACAGTTCAAAATTGCTTGCTGTTTACTATAGAAAATGACCAAAATCGAGAGAAAATGGCGAGAAAGTGTAAGCGAAATTGCTGCCCACCAAGTACTAGTGAAAGTACATCATTTCAGAATATTTCAGCATGAAAAATCCATGTCAGTCCATAGATGTATGCTTACTATAATAAATTACAGATTTCAGTAAATGAGAGCTAACAGTGCCAAAATCGAATCCCAAGTCAATCAGATATTACCAAGACCAAAGTCGGCATCAAGCAGGCATAACATAGGCATATGACAGTCGATAAGCATGAATCCAACACCCAAACATGTCATACAAACATCTGCCAGTGAGTAGGCACACCCCCAATCAACGGGGCAAAGTGTTCCTGCCACTACTAAGACTTGACACAAGTAGGTGTTAGCTCACAAAGAGAGGGACCCAAAGCAAAGAGTTAGCTCATAAGCATCAAAGGAACCAAGACATATGAACCATGCATCATCCTGAAGGGTAAAAGATCCCAAATAGTCTCAAAAGCTCAAAGAGCATAGACCGCTTGCTCAATGGCTGTCAAGCATCCAAAGACGCTCCCACTGGCACAAAAGCCATAAATATCAAGCAACAAAGCTCAAACAAAGCATGTACAAGCACCAGTGACAAGTGTCCAAGATCAAGCATCAATGGTACATCCCGGACATGTAGGCGGTAGAGCATACATATGTAGCATCCATAAGCATGTAAGACATCAAGTACATCCCAAGATACAACTCTGGCAAGCCAATAAATAGCTCAAGTAAGCTCTGGGAATCCAAGGTCAAGCCAAGTCCGAAATCCAGTAGCAATAGGCTCCAAACAATGGAACTAGCATGTAGTAATGGCATAGGCTAAGCATGTCAAGACCGGTCAGACATAAGCAACATACATGCCATAAGTACATCCAAGACGGAGCATCCAAATTCTTTGCAAAATGAGATCAAGCTCAACCAATGATCCCGAATCAAAACCAAGCTCTATGTTGAGTCCCAAGTGTCAATACATCACCATATATGCCCGAAACATAGCCCGAAAATCATAGGCATAAGCATGCATGAGTAAAATGATTTCAGCCCAACTATGTACAACAGTGATTTATAGTTCAAAACTGAGAATTTCAGCACCAAAATCAGCTCCAAATGGTTACCAAACAATAGGCATACATTCCCTAACATCTGGGCATCAAACGGGATCAACCAGGCATCAAATGACAACTCCAAACAAGTTGTAGCATCAAATGTCAGTGTAACACTGTCATAAACTGCCTATGGACTGATTTATGACAATCCCAAAACAGTGTTAAATCAGTCCAAATGCTATGCCAACACATCAACCATCAAAACCAAGCATCAAAGCATGCTCATATGCCCGAAATGGAGCCTTTCCAAGTGCCAATGGAGGGGGAGAGCTACTATTGTGATTGTCAATGCTGAAGACACATATGGGAGGGCTGCGTGATTGCACCAACTATAAATGCTGGTCCTGGGCCTGCAAAAAATGGTGGCCAAGCTTCGGAGGGGTCCGATTAAAGCCAAGGAAGGCCTCAAACAAGCTCCAGCAAGGGGAGAGCAGCCCACATATGAAATGAGAGCTAGGAGTGTAATGGCTGCCCTATTTCAAGAGGGCTAAAAACTGAGGTAAACCGTGTAAAGAGTGAAGTAATACCTCTGTGTGTATGCCTTGAGGGTTCCCAAAGGGGTCGGGAAGGTGCTCGGGAAGCCGAGGAGTGACGAGAGCTTGAAGGAGTCGGATATGGCTGCCGGGAAGGAGACCCAATGCGAGTGGGGAGTCGATGGGAGGCTGAGAATGACACGAACCAAGCTCAAGAGTCAGAAAGCCAAGCTCTGATACCAGTTGAAAGGTGAGAAGGATTGAGGCTTGCACTCAAAAGCTATGGCGGGAGAGCAAGAGCAAGAAAGAGAGAGGCAAGAAATGGGAACTCCAACAGTTGCAATGTGTGACCGGGCCTTCCTTTATTCAAACTGTCACTAAAAGGGCCAACACTGTGCATACATAGAGTGTATCGCTGTCATCTGCGAAGCACTAGAAGAAGCTGCAAGGATATAATCCTCATCATCAACATCCTCAGGCTGCATAACATTGATCTCTTCAATTTAAACATTGAACTTTACAGGCACTATGCTGCAATCAGAAGACTTATCCTGCACTTTGTCTTTTCCCTTATCTTTGCACCTTTCATTGCGCAGTTCATGGCATTGTGTCCTAATAAGGCCCTTTTTCCCACAATGGTGACAAGTAACATCTGCATTCCTACCACGGGATTTGCTACGTGACTTCCCACGAGACTTGGACCGAGATTTCTGAGAATCCCGTCCACGGCCACTGCCACGGCCACTGCCACTGCCACTGCCATGCTTTCCATATCCATCATTCCTGCCTCTAACTATCATAGCATGCGACACACGAGAGGCATCAAAATTATTACGGTTAACCTCTTCCTGCAGAAGAGCACTCTCAACATCATATAATTTCAAGGTAGCAGTAGAGGCACATAATGCACTGCGGAATACATCCCATGACTCATTAAGAGTACCAAGCAAGAAAAGAGGAGACATCCTTTGCAAAAGTGATATCTTGCGAAGTCAAGTTCTTGAGTATAGCATGGAACTGGCTCAAGTGAGCAGACATAGTCACATTCTCCTTCATGCGCAGATCCATTAGCTGCTTCAGCCAATACATCTGACTCGCTGGACTTTTCTTGTCATAGAGATTCTTGATTTTATCCCACAACTGCCATGCACTCTGTTCTTCCTCAAATACATTGTAATGAACCTATTCTATGAGAGATAATACAATAGTGGACTTACATAACTCATCAAGCTCAAGTCATTCCTCATTTGGCATAGTTGCAAGAAGATGCCTGCTCAACCTCAAAGGTTTGATCTGCGATTTCTACACTAACACCTGCCAAATTTGGCTCTTTCAATAAGAGTAATTCGTACCATCAAGCTTAGTGATGTTGAAAATAGCATGATCAGTGGGACGAACTCGCCATAATGCAGGTTGGAAGACTATAGACAGTTCAAAATTGCTTGCTGTTTACTATAGAAAATGACCAAAATCGAGAGAAAATGGCGAGAAAGTGTAAGCGAAATTGCTGCCCACCAAGTACTAGTGAAAGTACATCATTTCAGAATATTTCAGCATGAAAAATCCATGTCAGTCCATAGATGTATGCTTACTATAATAAATTACAGTTTCAGTAAATGAGAGCTAACAGTGCCAAAATCGAATCCCAAGTCAATCAGATATTACCAAGACCAAAGCCGGCATCAAGCGGGCATAACATAGGCATATGACAGTCGATAAGCATGAATCCAACACCCAAACATGTCATACAAACATCTGCCAGTGAGTAGGCACACCCCCAATCAACGGGGCAAAGTGTTCCTGCCACTACTAAGACTTGACACAAGTAGGTGTTAGCTCACAAAGAGAGGGACCCAAAGCAAAGAGTTAGCTCATAAGCATCAAAGGAACCAAGACATATGAACCATGCATCATCCTGAAGGGTAAAAGATCCCAAATAGTCTCAAAAGCTCAAAGAGCATAGACCGCTTGCTCAATGGCTGTCAAGCATCCAAAGACGCTCCCACTGGCACAAAAGCCATAAATATCAAGCAACAAAGCTCAAACAAAGCATGTACAAGCACCAGTGACAAGTGTCCAAGATCAAGCATCAATGGTACATCCCGGACATGTAGGCGGTAGAGCATACATATGTAGCATCCATAAGCATGTAAGACATCAAGTACATCCCAAGATACAACTCTGGCAAGCCAATAAATAG
Organism: Lygodium microphyllum; assembly: GCF_053477565.2. Classification (NCBI taxonomy): domain Eukaryota; kingdom Viridiplantae; phylum Streptophyta; class Polypodiopsida; order Schizaeales; family Lygodiaceae; genus Lygodium; species Lygodium microphyllum. Next base: position 40,570,327 of record NC_141160.1, on the reverse strand, counting down.
CTCAAGTAAGCTCTGGGAATCCAAGGTCAAGCCAAGTCCGAAATCCAGTAGCAATAGGCTCCAAACAATGGAACTAGCATGTAGTAATGGCATAGGCTAAGCATGTCAAGACCGGTTAGACATAAGCAACATACATGCCATAAGTACATCCAAGACGGAGCATCCAAATGCTTTGCAAAATGAGATCAAGCTCAACCAATGATCCCGAATCAAAACCAAGCTCTATGTTGAGTCCCAAGTGTCAATACATCACCATATATGCCCGAAACATAGCCCGAAAATCATAGGCATAAGCATGCATGAGTAAAATGATTTCAGCCCAACTATGTACAGCAGTGATTTATAGTTCAAAACTGAGAATTTCAGCACCAAAATCAGCTCCAAATGGTTACCAAACAATAGGCATACATTCCCTAACATCTGGGCATCAAACGGGACCAACCAGGCATCAAATGACAACGCCAAACAAGTTGTAGCATCAAATGTCAGTGTAACACTGTCATAAACTGCCTGTGGACTATTATGACAATCCCAAAACAGTGTTAAATCAGTCCAAATGCTATGCCAACACATCAACCATCAAAACCAAGCATCAAAGCATGCTCATATGCCCGAAATGGAGCCTTTCCAAGTGCCAATGGAGGGGGAGAGCTACTATTGTGATTGTCAATGCTGAAGACACATATGGGAGGGCTGCGTGATTGCACCAACTATAAATGCTGGTCCTGGGCCTGCAAAAAATGGTGGCCAAGCTTCGGAGGGGTCCGAATTATAAAGCCAAGGAAGGCCTCAAACAAGCTCCAGCAAGGGGAGAGCAGCCCACATATGAAATGAGAGCTAGGAGTGTAATGGCTGCCCTATTTCAAGAGGGCTGAAAACTGAGGTAAATCGTGTAAAGAGTGAAGTAATACCTTTGTGTGTATGCCTTGAGGGTTCCCAAAGGGGTCGGGAAGGTGCTCGGGAAGCCGGGGAGTGACGAGAGCTTGAAGGAGTCAGATATGGCTGCCGGGAAGGAGACCCAATGCGAGTGGGGAGTCGATGGGAGGCTGAGAATGCCACGAACCAAGCTCAAGAGTCAGAAAGCCAAGCTCTGATACCAGTTGAAAGGTGAGAAGGATTGAGACTTGCACTCAAAAGCTATGGCGGGAGAGCAAGAGCAGAGAGAGGCAAGAAATGGGAACTCCAATAGTCGCAATGTGTGACCGGACCTACAATGTGCAGTGGCGGTGACTGTCAGTGTAATAATTCACGGGCGGCTAGGTGGAGGCGCCTTTTACCCCCAACACTATGGAATTGAAGCTATTTTGCCAATGGAATTCTTTATTCTCAACTTAAGAATAGCTGCCCAAGAACAATGGGAGGGCCAAGAAGCATGGAAAAATAGTCTAGTGGAGCTAGAATGCCTCTTTGAAACTCATCTTATTGCAATACATGCTCTAATTTGTGAAAAGGCATGCTGCAAGACTTTGTGCAGGAAACCTATACCCTGTTAGTGTAGAATGGGGAATGTGGAACTAGAAACCCTAGAGGGATAGGCTATATGTTTCTTCAATGGAAGTTGCATAAAAAAGTACTACCCCCCATCACACCCACTTCATGAACCTCCGATAAAGGACCCACCATTGAGTATACCCAGGACATTGTAACATATACATAGGGAGCACCCCTCGGTTGATTGTCGTGGCCCCATTATGGCTGTCCTACACCTCTAGATTGGCCCCAAGATGCACTGTTCAAACATATAACACATACGATACATAGTTCTCTCTTTATAGAAATTGTTCCAAGAGATAGTTTGTATCCTCACTTTATTAGTCTCTAAAGAAATGAACATACTAACCCTATAGCTTGGGACTTCTCACAGTCTCAACATGGGTTAACATTTAGGAAACCAAGTACTATGCAATCCAAGAGAGATGATACTCATTTGATACCAAGTATATGGAATGCAATGCAAAGATGAATGCATTCAAGTGTACAAATGTTTATTTAATCAAATTAGCAATGTGGGCGTGCACAACCAATTCTTTTCATGCTTTTTATACTACTAGCATACATGCGGTGTTGTTGCATAGGGACATCAGTGAGTATACTCGTGCTATTGAACACTTTAACTTTTAAAATAAGTGCATCCTATAAATAAACTGTATCATAAAAAGTAGATTTCAGCCTATGTTTCGCACTCATGTCCCCTCCCCTCCCTAGTGTTTAATGTGATGCTTGTGGTGGTAGATGTAGAGAATATCTTTATATCATTTTCTTGTCTGAAAAGCAATAATTTATGCATTATAACATGAAAATGGAGCTAAGCTGAGGCTAAACCTCATGCCTTAGGCCACCATACATCCATAAATTTTTTAATAAATTTTGATATTTTTTGGCATATAAAGGCTATTTTTCCATTAAAAACTATTTTTCTTAAAATTTCTCTATTTATTTATTAATAAAAAACTATTATTTTTAAATTTTTTGATTCCACCTGATTAGGATTATTGAGATTCACCATTACCTTTCATTTCATTCCATAAGAACATGATTTTTTCACCCGAAGAAATGAATAAAAAAGCCATATTTTTTCACTTAAATATAGTATTTTAAGATTTAAATAATCAATAATGACAACAATTAATTATGGGTTTTGCATACTATCACTCACAACCCTCAAAGACATGTAAAACAAGATTCATATAAATTTTCATACCATATGCACTTCATTTGGACCATAAACTGTCAAAAACAAGCAAATTTTCTTCATAAAATAGATACACTGCTAAATTGCATGTTTTGGGTCACAAAAATTCAATGCATTGATAGCCATCAGACCCGCCATCGATCTCTACACATCACTTGATATCATTTCTCACCATCTTCTCAATCTTGCATCAATTCGATGCATGCCACCGGACAAGCATTCTTCATCTCATCCTTCTCTTTCTTTTGCCTGCATGAAAAATAATCTCTTTGAGGAGAAAGAGAGAGATGAGAGGGAGAGTAGCGTTTGGCATTTCTTCTTGAGGTCACCATTCCTTGCGTAAAGACTATTGATGGCGAGTGAAAATTTGGAGGATCAGGCATGTGTAATCCGATTGGGTGGATGTTTCCAACCCCAACCCTCTCTCTCCACAAAATCGTCATGGCATGGAGGGGTGGTTGTTATTTCACGTCATTAACCCTAATGAAACTTTTTGGGGCTAATGGCCCCAAGGGCCATGCCCTTTCATTTGACCCCAAAAAGTTTGACCTCAAATTCCTCCCATGTTCGGTTCTCGATTCCACATTTGAAAAAATTTGAGCATCCATCTTGAAGTCCTGAACTATCGGCGACTTATGTTGCTTTGCTCTGGCACCTCAAAAAATTATGAAAAATGTGCAATCATTGCGAAGGTCAATATTTTGAAATAATTTGAATTCCCATCTTCCAGGACCACTTAAAATTATCGAATCTGTGTCTTTCACTTTTGTTGATATTTGAATTGCTCTTTAGAATTACATATTTTGGCAGGTCTTTGGCTCTTTTCTAGCTTAAAATCCTACTCTTAATTATAGAAACAGATGTGTCAAAGTCTTTATACTCTTTATCGAGATCATTCAAGGTAATTACAACCATATCATCATCCTCGACTATAATGAAAGAGACCTAGCTAGCCTAATTAAGGAAGAGAAAAGAGGGATGCAGGAGAAGAAGAAGAGGAGAGAGAAAGACAAGGAGAAGAGAGAGAAAGAGAGAGGAAAGAAAAGAAGAAGAAGCCATGAAAGCTTGTGAAGGTGAAAAGAGAGATTCTTGATAATTTCATGATGCCTCAGAATACCCTCTTACACCTTATATACAGTCAGTGTGACTGGTATGTTCCTATGCCATGTTCCCATGCCATGTTTCCATGTCCCTTGCTCATTACAAACCATCCCGTCTCATAGAATTTTTGTCCTAAAAAACAAGGGATGAACCGGAAAAGAAAAGTGGGAGCTCCCGAGTACGAGTCTGCGCATGATGCAATGACAATAAGCAAGGGTGGAGGGACAGAGAAGAGAAATGGGGTGCCAAGGGCGTGAGGTATGGGAGACCATATGGGAGGGTCTCGCCCGCATTATAATCCACTATTTCATGATAGACAAGACCCTGGATGGGGTGGAAAGCATGGTGTCTTGTAGGGGTATGCTGTAGGAAATTAGCCATAACTTTGTGTAAAAAACTCCGAACGGGACAAGTGAGGTGTCCTTATGGAGCCCACGAGGTGTACTTTCAGCCCATGTGGGTGAAGGGGCAGGGGGGTTGAAAATACGTCAGGACCAAAATTGTTGCAGACAGATGGTTGTCCAGAAGTAACTAGTGTGTTGTCCAAGACAGTATGGCTGGAGAAAAACAACCATAAAATTCTCTAGGAAACCCTGATTGGCAAGTGAGGTGTCATTGAGAAGCCCTTGAGGTGTAATCTCAGCCCATGTATGGGAAGTGGGGCTGAAAATGTGTAAGGACCAAAACTAGTGCAAAATAGTTGGATGTCTAGACACAGACTGTAGCCCAAAACAGGGGTCAAGTGTGGTTAAGTTCCAGCCAATACGACCTCCTTGAGGTGTGGAAACTCATCCAAGATAGAGGCTGGGTGCCAAGAAGCTTCGTTTGTTGGTAGGCCTTGCCATTTGATCAAGTATTCATGAATAGAATGGGTATGGAGTTGCTTTTCACGTTGCCCAATGACCGCTTCGGGAATATACTGAGTAAGGCCCTCCTCATCTATGGGGGGTAGCTCCTCTACATAATCTTTGGGAGTGCCAATGAAAGGTTTCAATTGGCTCACATGGAAGAAATTATGGAACTTAGTAAAGGGAGGGAGTTGGAGACGGTAGGCCAATTCCTCAACCTTCTTAATGATTGTGTAGGGCCCATGGTAGCGGTGTGCCAACTTGTTGCAAGAACCGTCCTTGAGTGTAGCATAACGAGACTTGGGGACCTTGAGAGTACCAATTCACCCTCTTGAAAGTGAAGGGGTCTCCTTTTTGCATCACCATGGAGCTTCATGTACTCTTGAGCCCTTTTGAGATTTGCCTTGCATTGTTGAAGTAAAGCTTGCATGTGGTCCAACTCTTCTTTTCCAAGGGGGTTGAGCTTTTCATTGAAGATCACAGTGGGGAGGGGAACCCGTTAACCATACAATGCTTCGAAGGGGGAGGAGACTCCAATGCTCGAATGAGTGGAGTTGATGTAAGAAAATTCAACCAAATGCAGCCATACATCCCGAGAATTCTGCACATCATGACAAAAATGTCACAAATAAGTCTCAAGCCACTTGTTGACTCGCTCGGTCTGCCCATCTATTTGGGGATGATCGGCTATAGACGGAGCCAATTTGGTCCCCATGGAGCTGAAAACTGTCTGCCAAAACTGACTCATAAATTTGGTGTCCCGATCATGTACTATGATGCTGGGCAAGCCATGCAACTTAAATACATGCTCCATAAATTGAGTGGCAGCTTGAGATGCTGTAAACTGAGATTTTGTAGGGATGAAATGGGCTGCTTTAGTGAGCTAGTCAACTACCACATAGATGCTATTCCAACCCTTCTTGGTTGTAGGTAAACCGGTGATGAAATCCATGGTAATGTGGGTCCATTTTCCTTCGGGAATAGGCAAGGATTGCAATAATCCACCCGGTTTAAGAGTGCTATCATTATTTTGTTGAGACAAGGCACAAATCTAGACATGAAGTCTTTAACATCTCGCCATAGGCCTTTCCAATGAAAGCTTTTTGAAATACGGTCATATGTTTTGAACACCCCTAAGTGGCCAGCAATCGGTGAAGAATGCATCTCTTCAAGTATCCTTAGAGTAAAATGAGAGGCATGGGGGATTATGATATGGCCATGGATCCAAATGAAGCCACTGTGGAGCTGATATTGAGAGTTGTCATCCATAACACCTTGCTGTAATTTTTGAAAAAGAGGGCTGAATTCAGCATCAAGCAAGTAGACCTCATGAAGCTCTTCAATTCAATCATGGTGGAGTTCAGTGATAGATGAGACCTTACATGCCCACATGTGAGAGAGTGCATTAGCCACTATATTGTCTTTGCCACGGGTGTGGGTAATCTCAAAGTCATAGTTCTGCAGGGTAGCTACCCATCTACGTTGTTTGGGAGTGAGGTTGGGTTGAGTCAAGAAGTATTTGAGTACACAGTGGTCACTTTTCACTTTAAAATTACTGCCATACAAGTAGTGGTGCCACTTTTTGATAGCATAAATGACTGCCAACATCTCCTGATCATAGACATGCAACTCTCTCTCTTTATCATCCAATTTTCGGCTCTCAAATGCTATTGCACCGTGTTCTTGCACCAAAACTACACCAATGCCCTGTCCACTAGCATCACACTGAATGGTAAAATTCTTTCAAAATTCGGGGCATACGAGGATGGGGGCTGAAGTGAGCAATTCTTTCAGCTGCTTAAAACTGTGATCAGCCAAAGCATCCCATAAGAAGGCCTCTTTTTTCAGCCTGTCAGTTAATGGTGCTGCAATTGTGGCATAATGGCGAATAAATCTCCGATAAAAAGAGGAGAGGCCAAGAAAACCATGCAAGGAGGTAGTGGTAGTGGGCGTGGGCCAATCTCAAACAAACTGCACTTTCTTAGGGTCAGCTTGGATGCCTTTCTCACTAACAATGTGTCCCAAGTACTCAACCTTTGTTTGCATGAAGACACACTTGCTTTCCTTGGCAAATAATTGGTGCTCTCTTAGTATATCAAAAATTTGTCTAACATGCTTCAAATGCTCATGTAGTGACTTGCTGTAAATGAGTATATCATCAAAAAATACCAATGCAAACTAGAAAAGCCATGGCTGCAATATTTTGTTCATTAGGCTCTGAAACGTGGCAGGGGCATTAGTGAGCCCAAATGGCATGACAAGGAAATGGTACAAGCCACGGTCCGTCTGGAAGGCTGTCTTAACTTCATCACCCACTCGCATTCTGATTTGGTGGTATCCTGATCGCAAATCAATCTTGGTGAAGCATCGTGCTCCCTTGAGCTCATCATGTCGAGTGGAGGGCTTGAAGGGTTCGTAATGGGCGAGCCATTTCTCCCTTGGTGAAGCATGTGGGCTTGAAGGGTTCGTAATGGGGGAGGGAAGGACGGATTCATCATGTTGAGTGGAGGGCTCACCCGTCTCATAAGTGCTATGGGGAACGCCATGGGCACCACAAAAACCTTATGGGCTACGCCCGGTATTTAAGGGAGGAGGGCAGTTGGCCTCACGGGGAGGGACATGCTCCTTGGGCCGATTTGAGGAGGGTGCGATGGCGGGGATGAGGGCACCCATGCGCTTGATGAGCAAGTCCATCTTGGCCATCATCTCGGAATGACGATGGTCGGCATGACGGGTCTCATGTTGGCATAGAGTATGGTTAAGCATAGACAAGCAGTCCATCTCGGGGACACCCTCTTCAAAAATGTCTTCAAATCCTCTTGGGCTGAGCTAGGATCATTCATTGAGGCACAAGAGTCCCTTATTTCAAGCTGGAAGTCCTCTTGGGCCTTTGCTTTACCCTTGTGGCCTGCCATCCTAAGTGCAGTCCACTAGACCCCCTGTTATAGAAATGGCAATATCTTGAGCTAGGAAGCTCCGATCGCCAAAATTTTTGATTCAAATTAAAGCTCTCAATTCTCTCTACAAGGCTATGTAAAAATATCACTAACAATGAATGATCAGGGCTTTGCTGTAATTGACTTTTGTGGGCTGACTGTGTAGGACTACTGCCTGTCCCACAGCACCTGTGAGCACAAAATTGGACGTATCCCCCAAATCGTAGGGCAGAATGGGGAGATTTTTGGTTCAGATCAAAGGGGGGGGTGTCCTCTTCAAATCAAGCTATGAGACTCATGCTCAGTCACACAATAAGACTTTGCTATAATTGACTTTTGCGGGCTGACTGTGTGGGACTGGCTGTCTGCAACACCTTGTAAGGACTCCTTCAATGAGCATATATTATCCCAATGATGAGGTGATTATTTCAAGACATCCTGGGCCTCAATGGTGGTTCTCAATGCCACATAGAGCCATACATCATTTGCATCAATACTTCTCTTGTTGAGACCATTTACTTGACTGCATACCTTGTCAATTCTACATGCATCCACCATACATTCCTAAGTGATACATGTCATTACCAATACATCTACAAGGTTGTGGAACGTAAATGATCGGGGCTCGGGATATTCATTCAAGTGTACCTGCACCTGCAAGAAAATTTGGGCTTCGGAGGCGGGCAAAGTTCCCCCCGGGCCGGGTTGTGCACCCCTTTAGGGTCTTTGATGGCAAGGGGGGGGTCACCCCTCTTTTGTCTTGCCACCTCGCTTGGAATCAAGCTTTTCCTCACTTGGAATAAATACAGGGTAGACATTTATTATTAAGCAACTAGCATGATATGCATTTACAAATTGAGGATTGGGCCTTTCATGATATGCATGATCAATAAGGAAAATGGGATGGGAAAAGGGGTTACCTCTGCAAATCAGTGACTCACTGATTGCATGACTTACCCTCCTTACAAATTTCTTTCTTATTGGTCGGAATCAAGATAAGAGTACAGTTAAGGATTAGAGTAAAATCTTGATCAATGGGGAAAGAAATTTAAAGAGCATTCGGCCATGTATTCATTTCAAGGGTGTGGGATGGGGATGGAAATCCAATTGGCACTCTCAAGCTCCAACAAGGTATGCAATTCTTTCATCTCACATCAAGTGGCTGAGCTCAACAATTGGATGTAAAAGAGAGAGCAAGAACTGATTGACATACTTTATTCAAGCTCGAGGAAGAGTAAATGGCTGCCCTCTCCAAGAAAATTGCGGTTGCCCTTCTCCTTGTAGCCTGTGGTTGTATGGGGGCCTTCAATGTCATATATCTTCACTTGTTGAAGCTTGTGGTTGCTTCTAAGGCTCCCGAGGGTAAGAAATTGAAGGGGCTTCAGTGTGCCATGAGCTTGGTTGAAGGTTTCATGGCTACCATGGCTGTTGCCCATAGTAGGGTTTGAGATATGTTAAGAACTGGTGGGAAATCTCAACAACCGTGCTCAAGCCTTTCCCAGAAGTATGCCAAGAGCTGGAGGATGAAGTAGGGAGTGCTGGAATTGAGCTGGAGAAGGAGGAAGAGAGCAGACCACTCAGCGCAAAATGCACCGTGAATTTCGGGTTGGCCTCAGGAGGTTCCAGGCAGGGCAAACAGGGCTCATGGGTGCTCTAGATGGCAAGCATGAAGTGGGGAAGGCTCTGGGACAAGCCATTGAAGATGAGGAAGAGGGGGGAGCAAGATCTCTGCACTTCTTGAGCTAAAGGTTCCATGGCAGCTTGAAGGAAGAAGGAGAGAGAAGGTTCTCTTGAAAAAGTAATTGTGCTTTTGGGCTTCTCTAACTCTGCTACACTCTTTTTTGCCCAAAACCCTCAAGAAACTTACATGGAAATTAGTGACGACTTGCCAAATTTATATTCCCGCCTCCAGATGTGTCCATGGTTCTTGGAAAAGCTCCAAGAAAGGTTGCCATAGTCTTCAAGAGGGCTGACAGCTTGCCTAAGTACTCCATGTGTACTTGTGAGAAATATGTAACTAAGATTTTCTAACTATGAGAAACTATAAGAACCCTAAATCTATGGGAAAGAAAAGGATCAAAGACAAAGCTCTGATACCACTTGTAATGAAAGAAACCTAGCTTGCCTAACTAAGGAAAAGAAGAGAGAGAAGGACTGCAGGAGAAGAAGAAGAGAAGAGAGAAAGACAGGGAGAAGAGAGAGAAAGAGAGGAAAGAGGAAAAGAAGAAGAAAAAGCCATGAAAGCTTGTGAAGGTGAAAATAGAGATTCTTGATAATTCCATGATGCCTCAGAATACCCTCTTACACCTTATATACAGTTAGTGTGACTTGTATGTTCCCATGCCATGTACCCATCTCCCCCGCTCGTTACATCGACCTTTGATCCAATAGAAGCAAGATGATCAACAATGGTTTTAGTTTTAGTGGTGTAAGCCTGTATGCTTTTGCCATTTCTAGTCATGTTATTAAACTACTGCTTAAGATGAATTTTCCTTGCATGTGTTACATTCCCATAATTTTTCGTAAGAATCTCACATGCATTCTTTGGAGACTAATTGCCAATGATCTACATGGCCATAACATTTGATATGCATGATGAGAACTAATGTAGGACTTTACTTGCTCTTTCTATCCACTGTCTATGAGCCCATGCTACTCAAGAGTCGAATTTCTATCTAGTAGTTTTTGTTCAGCTTCATCTCTAGTACATAAGTCCCAATAACACCTTCCAATCAAGAAGTTCTATATTCTAAACTTACACAAGATAAAATTCTTCTTGTTCGAGTTCTCCCCCACAATCTGGGTAATATTGTCTATACCTATTGCATTTGCTATGATGCTAGAATCAACTATTTAGAGTAGTAAAGTGGTTGTCTACTTAGGCAATAGCAATGCCTTCAATAGTTTGCAAAGACCTATCACATTTTACTAACTATAGTTGCAAATATTTCACAACCAAGATTCCAACAAGCATTAATTGATCAAGACATATGAGATCAAGTAAGCTGGCTATAATTCAATTGCAATCCACTACGAACATGCATTTACTGCTCAAAATGACATTAACCAAAGGTATTTATAATAGCTAATAGCAATGTAATCAACCTCCAAAATATCAAATGCAACTCATATCTACAGCTCAAAGCATTCCACAAACATCCCCATATGCATACATGACAACCAAGGTATCAATACATCCAATGGATGTACTCAAATGTCATCAAACTGCTTTATGCATAACTTTTCCTAGATAAGTGTTGGCTATATATTGTATTATAGCAATAAAATGATAGTTAACATTAGTAAAATGCAAGATCAAATTAGCCCAAAAACATCTTAAGACATCACCATAGGATGTTAGCTTCAATACATGTCCATATAAGCATCAATAGCTACATAGATCTCATGCAAACATGAAGAAGATCCTTGATTTGCCAAACATGAAGGAGATCCTTGATTTGCTAAACATTTTAATGACATCTCAAGCCATAATGAGAGTGTTTTCCACTGTAGTAAACAACCACTTTGCATAGGTCTATGTTGAATATCCCAAAATTTGTGTAAAATTCGGAAAAACTTTCTTGTAAGTTATAGATAATGTTAAAATGGTTAGGGCTAGCGAGCCATTTCTCCAAAATCCATTTCTATAGAGCAAGAAATAAACGGGTTGTTGTAGGGTTTTTCATAGATTGAAAGTTCATAAATTGAAGGTTCAAGTCCAACTCCACAACTTGTAACGTGCCCACTTGTATCTTTAGGACACGTCTTAGCAATCCATTGGAAAGGATGTCTAGAAAACTCCGCCCGGCACTCCCATGGAATGTTACAGGGTTTGCGATCTAGGGCTTTCTGCGTCTGCCACGTAGCGCAAGTATTCCAGCCGTTCCCACTTAGGATCGACCTGAATTAGGGTTTTCCTTGTTGGTCATTTCCTAACGACAACTAGCGTCGGACCCAAGAGAACTACTTTACGTAGAAACACCAGGTCTGAAATTGATTCACACTGCACTTGGCTCAAGGATAATGAGAAACGAGAGGGATGCTAAGCTCAACCTCTCTGTCATAAGGCATAGTCCCATTCCGTTCCCTTAAAACAACGTAAATCGGATTCAATCATAACTCTAGGTCAACACTCTTGTTGTTCGTATTCTTTGACAATCTTCCTGCTGTCCATTGCGATTTGAGAAAAGTTCCTGGCCAACTAGGACCACCCATCCGTAGGACGGACCTATGGTCCATCCTCCACACTTTCCTCGGGTTGTTTTAGTTATCTAATTACCTAACACATTAGTTGGACATGTAACAATCAACTTCTTTTATTAACCCGTTAGGCAGTGGTTCTTTCACGTAATCTTATCACTTGACATAGAAAAACAATATCAAACAATTTTCTTATTAACAGGTTATCATATTTATCTTTGAATTACAAAGAGTCCAGCTCGTAGGCCTATCCACAATCCGCCCGAAGGCTATTCAGCAATCCACAGGGATCACTAATCCAAGTTTCCACCTGTAGACTAGCATGCGGGCCTCGAGATCCAATCCCGAGTCACATTAGCCTCTTGTGCAGGGCCCGAAAGGTGAGGGATTCACGGCCAGAGCCCCCCGGCACCCAAGCGTCCTCCTACTCCAAGTAGCGCTCAATGGAGAGACCTCTCACGGCGGGTTCGGTCCACTTTCTCGGTGCAGTCAACAACCCCCTTGGTTAGGGTCAGGCAGGCAACAGGGGATAACTAAAGTTGCCTCTCCCTTCAGGCCTTCAACCTGAAGTATAGATATCCATTTATCTTTTAATTCATTGATCAAACAAAGCCAAACAATGCTCTAAAATCTGTAGCAAGCATAAACATTTCCATTGATCGTTTTTGTTGGCAAACTGCTAAGGAATGAATCCTTCCTTTCGAATGCAACCAGCACTCGATCCGGGATGACTTGCAACTTGGCAAGATCCCCTATATCCTGGGTTAGGGTGTACCCTATTAACCCGACTTGGTCAAACCTTAAGTTCATCAGTTATTTCAGTTTATCGGCTGGTCTTTAGTTTCCAATCAATCTTCTTTACTCAAGAAGGATACTAAATTAGGATGATTATTCATCCTCCTGCAAGATAACTTGCGTAAGGATATGCCAACTTCATTGCGAGAACTTGGCCATTCCCTTGTGATCCAATCACAAGATCATATGACTTTGCACTTGTTGCACAAGTGTCGCATCGAACTATGAGACAATGGAGTCATGAAACAATTTGTTTCAGGTTACTAGGCTGACGTCGTTAGACCTAGGGCTACCAAGTTTCATCTTGTAAGATTCTTAGGGACAAACCCTACCTCATTTTCCAATTTCATTTTCACTGTCCCTACATTCAGTGAATGTGAGCAAGTATTTAAGGTATAGGAATATCAGTTTTAACAATACGTGCGATTAGGTCACGTATTAAATTCCCTAGTGAATTTCTTGGAATTCAACTCTTTCTTAACGAGTACTCCGCTGTTTAGGTGTTTTAGGTTTATGCCAATTTGTTTAACTCTAGAAGATAATTTCGTGATCATTTCCACATGACTCTTTGTCTATACGTAAATTGATTTTTCAACCCTAACTTATCAATTTGAGTTTAGGTTAATTCCAACTAATCTTCTATAACTTGCGAATAAAATTCATGCTAAACAAGCAACCTTTTTCTTGATAGTTTATGCAGTTGAGAACGATAATTTGCCTAGAGTTATGCATCGTAAGGATCATTTCATGACTTGCACTTTCCATGATGATTCATTGTGAAGAGGATATGGGTTAATAGTGCGATATGTAGTTTGTACTTCTAGGCCTAAACGAAGTATACTATTTTAATGGACAATAATCTAGTGTATAATTCATATCAATACATAAAGCTATTTGCTAGAAATGCATTTATGCTTTCTTTAATTTGCATGTTTCAATAAAAGTATTAATGACTAAGTTCCTTCATTGTGAACATCTAGGACAAAAATATATCCTATATCCAACAATTAACCTTGCATGATTGAATTTCAACATTTAAAAATTAGGAAGGAAAACCTGGGATTGGGGTGAGATGTCCATGTGGATGCCCGGAAATGACCCTCCCGCGGTTGCGCCTTGGACTTTCTTAGGAGGCATCGCAATTGTAGTCTTTCAGACGTGGAAGCAGCTTAACAACTCTTTGGAATTCCACCGTCACTCCCTTGCACTGCCCGTCGAAAGTAGTTTTAGAAGGCTCCCTTGAGGCTTTTTGAGTGGAAAAGGAAGGTGTCAAACGACCCTTAACATTCCTCTTTCTTTTACGTGTGGGAAAAGAAACAAGATGCGGGAGAGTTCCAAGGGTATTTTTGCATGGCCTAAGGGGGATTTTAACAAAACATGGGGGAAAAAGAAAAGGTTATTTGGAGTAACCTTTTATGGGGGAAAAACCCTAAGGGGAGAAACTCGAAGAAAAAAGTAACCTTAAAGGTTATAAGTAAGGGTCTAAGGACCCTTAGGCAAGTTTGGAGGAAAGGGTCTAAGGGGAAGAAAAAAAAGAGGGCTTATGAGTTTAAAACACGGGGGGGGGGGGGGGAGGGGTGAGTGGTTTTGAAGCCCAAGGAAAAGGGGCTTATAGGGGGTTAAAACCGGGGGGTGACTCCAAAGTCAAGGGAAAGGGGGCTTAAGAGTTAAACACGGAGGGGAAGGGGTTTTTAAAACCCAAGGGAAAGGGGGCTTAGAAGGCCCCCCCTTTGGAAGCTTCTAAGCTTCCAGAAGCTTTAGGGGGGGGATGGGGTATTTTTGGCCGTTCGACAGTGGCGAATTCAGGCGGCAACGGCGGTTCAGCAGCCCTCGTCCATGCAAAGGCGGTAGCGGTGTTGGCTTAACCCTCCCTCAAGCTCTCTCTCTCCCTCAGCGTTCGACTCCACCTCGTACTCCTCCCCCAGGCTTTTATAGCAGGCGGCCAATTCGGCTTTATGGCAGCGCTCTATCCCTCTTCTGCTTGCACTATGGCATTAGCCTCTCCCAGCTCACGCAGTCGCACGGCGATTTTAGCTCATGACAGAGATTTGGCTCTCCCCCTCTAACTCCCATACTGTAACGTTTTTATAGGGAGAGGGAAGGGATTCCCTTCCTCCCCTTTGTGGAGTCTTGCATGTCCTTTTACCCTCAGCAAGCTCCAGCAAGGTGCTTTGCTCATGCATGCTAATTCCCTTCTCCTCCAGCACGACAGTCGGCTGGAGGAGAGGGATAAAAAAAATAATTTTTGCCATAATTTATTATCCTGACCACTGATCCTTTGGCCTCGTTTTTTTAGAGGCGGTTCATGTGTATTTCTAGGAAAGTCAGAATATTACATTCTCTCCCCCTTAGAGGAACCAAGATGTCCTCATCTCGAGATAAACTGGGGATATTGATGGGGCTGAGAGTTCCTTCATCTATCCAAGTGGCATCCTCTTCGGGATAATCTTTCCACTGGACGAGGCATTCTCTCAAGGTTCTGGATCTCAATTGTCTCTCCCTAACATCTAAGATCCTGTTAGGCCTTAGTTCAAGGACTCCTTGACTAGGCATTACAACTTGTTGGTCATCAAGTACATGGTTAGAATTAGGTACATACTTCTTCAATAGGCTGATATGGAATACATTATGAACCTTTAGGTTCTCAAGGAGTTGCAGTTTATAAGCATTAGGTCCTAGGCATTTGAGGATCTTGTATGGTCCCCAATATCTTAGACTTAGCTTCTTGCAATCTCCTAAAGATAAGGAACTCTTTTTAGGGCGTACGCAAATGAAGACCATGTCTCCTTCCTCGAAGACTCTATCTTGACGTTTCAAATCCGCATATGCCTTGTGTCTATCCTTGGCAGCTTGGATGTCCTGTCTTATTGACTTTATTTGGTCATCCATCTCTTCCAACATCTGCCTTGAAGCTTCAACCCTTAAGGTTGGATCTGCAAAGTTTAGGGGACTTCTACAGTCATGACCATACAATGCTTGGAAAGGGGTCATCTGAATGCTTTGTTGGTAAGAAGCATTGTAGGAAAATTCAACCAAAGGCAAGTATTGAATCCACCTCTTTGGCTCACGATAGCAGTATGCCCTAAGCATGTCCTCGATGACTTGATTTACTCGCTCTGTTTGGCCATCCGTTTGGGGATGGTAAGCGGTATTAAAACAGAGTTGAGTCCCAATAGCTTCAAAGATAGCTCTCCAGAAGTGTGATGTGAAGAGAGAATCACGATCACTAATGATTCTTCTGGGTAGCCCATGTATCTTGAATATCTCCTTGATAAACAACCTTGCAATGTCTGAGGCTTTATAGTTTGTCTTTACTGGAATAAGGTGTGCAACCTTAGTAAGCATGTCAACCACAACCATCATGGAGTTGTATCCTCCCTGAACTTGGGGTAGGCCAACAACAAAATCCATACTGATGAATTCCCATTTCATTTGGGGAATGTCAAGCAGTTGCAGTTTCGCTGGCATCATGACATGTTCGGCTTTGATACGTTGACAAGACAAACATTCGGTGACATATTTGAGAACGTCACCTTTAAGCCTTTCCCAATGGTAGCTCTTCCTAATTGCATTAAGAGTCTTGGCACAGCCGAGATGTCCTGAGAAAGGGGAATCATGAGCTTCCCACAATATCTTCTATTTAAATGACTGACTTGCTGGTATACACAGCCTTGTTCTATAGTAGACAAGTCCACTATTAATAGAGAATTCATGATACTTTGCCTGCAGCTTTTGGTTTTGATCTTTGATAGAGATCTCCCTTAGCATTGTTTGGTAGGCTGGATCATGGCATGCATCCTCTCTAGCTAACTCAAGTATTGGGTTGTTTGGCATAGATACCTTCGTAGCTAGAGATCTAGCTGTTGATAGATTCTGCAAGATTAGGGAATTAAGGAATGCCTTGCGACTAAGTGCATCAGCAACTACATTCTCTTTTCCTGGTCAGTACTTAATTTCAAAGTCATACTCCTCCAACACTTCAATCCACCGACGTTGCCTCATGTTGAGCTCATTCTGGGTAAAGATCCATTTGAGACTCTTATGGTCAGTTACTAGTGTAAAATCATTACCCAACAGGTAGTGTCTCCAAAGCTTTAGAGCATGGATGACAGCTAGCAATTCTAGATCATGCGTAGCATAATTCTTTTCAT
Source organism: Lygodium microphyllum (assembly GCF_053477565.2). Classification (NCBI taxonomy): domain Eukaryota; kingdom Viridiplantae; phylum Streptophyta; class Polypodiopsida; order Schizaeales; family Lygodiaceae; genus Lygodium; species Lygodium microphyllum. Next base: position 40,553,604 of record NC_141160.1, on the reverse strand, counting down.
GACCCTTCAATTTTCTTAAAGAGTATGCTACTAGACGACCTTCCTGCATGAGCACACATCCCAAGGCAAGTATGCTAGCATCAGTTACTACCTCGAACTCTTTATTGAGGTCTGGAAGTTTTAGAATAGTGCTGATACGAAACTTTGCTTCAATCTGTCGAAGCTATTTTGTTTGGGAGTTGACCATGCAATGGCTATTTGCTTCTTTAGTAAGTCCGTCAGAGGTGCTGCAATCAAAGCATAGTTTTTGATGAAGACCCTATACCATCCTGTCAATCCAAGAAAGCTGCGTATTTCTTTGACAGATGTTGGTATTGGCCATTCAAGCACATCTTGGGTCCACTGAGATTCCTTCCGCTGATACTATGAATCTTAGATATTCAATCTGACGCTTGAAGAATGCACACTTCTTCATCTTAGCATACAGCTTATGTGCCCTCATTGTCTCAAGGACAATCCGAAGTTGGGGTTCATGATCTTCTTCCTGTTTGGAATAGACTAAAGTGTCATCGAAGAAGACAAGCACGAAATCATCAAGATATGGCCTAAAGTTATCCTGCATTAACCTGTTGAAGGTGGCAGGTGCATTCGTAAGTCCGAATGACATAACTAGGAACTCAAAGTGCCCATATCTTGTATTGAAGGCCGTCGTGGGGATATCTTCTTCCTTGATCCTTATCTGATAGTAACCTGACCTGAGATCAATCTTGGAGAAGATCTTTGCACCCTGAAGACGATCAAGAAGCTCATCTATTCTAGGAATAGGGTACTTATTCTTGACCGTTGATTGATTCAACCCTCGGTAATCAATACATAGTCAAAGTGTTCCATCTTTCTTTTTATGGAATAGTACTGAAGCTCCCCATGGTGAACTGCTAGGCCGGATGTAGCCCTGATCTAGTAATTGCTTGAGTTGTTCTTTCGGCTCAATTGCTTCTGGTATGGACATTCTATAAGGTCTCTTTGCAATTGGCGCAGCTCCTGGCACTAACCTAATCTCATGATCGACTTCTCTTTGAGGCGGGAGTTCTGTCAACTCTTCAGGGAATATATCCACGTATTCCTTTAGCCAAGAAGGTCCTTCATTAGACTCTTGCTTCTGATCTAACTTGTTGAGTTTGATCAAGTAGATAGGTAATCCTTTTCTGAATCCTTTTACAATCCAAGATACTTTGGCCAATTGGATTCTTGGCACTCCAGCCTCACCTAAGGTTGTGACTAATTCCCTTTCAGAGTTTCGAAAGGAAACTTGACCCTTTCCACAATGAATGTGGGCGTCATTAGGCTTAAGCCAATCCATTCCGAGTAGCCACTCATGGATACCTAAATTCATGACTCTGAATTTGACCGAAGTCTTCTTTCCTCCCAGAAAGAATTCCACCTTAGCAGTTTGCCTGGTACAAGTAACCTCACGACCATTTGCCAATTCCACAAGCAAGGTAGGTGCTTCTATTGTGGCTATTCCTAATCTTTTTGCACAAGCTGGTGAGATAAAGGAACGTGTACTGCCACAATCAATCAAAGTCTTGAAACTTTTACATTGATAGTCCGACGGTGTCTGAATCATCGAGAACTGGTGATTCGGCCCTTTCTTGTGTAGAGCGGCATGGACTGTCGCCCTTTCGAATTCTGCTTCCATGGTTGGATCTTCTTCTTCTTCTTCTTTGCACATTTGCCTATTGGAAACGCAGGAAGTTCTTCCTCTCCCTTGGGTAGCGGCTCCTTGACCACGGCCCGTTCCTTGGAAAGGCGCTTGGCGATGTCCTCCACCAAGCTTGGGACATTGCCTCTTGAAGTGACCGGGTTTGTTGTAGTGGAAACAATGGAGGTTTTGGCCATTGCTTTGAGTAGCAACAAAGTTGTTGACATTGTTAGTCCTTGCTTTCTTTCTTTGTCCCTAATTATGACCTTGAACTCTCTTCATTTGAGGTCTAAATGCTCCTCTGTTTGGGTCATTATAAGACCAAGTTTTGTTACCCCTTGTTCTAGCCTGTACCTCCTGAATTATAGGTGCCACTCGAATGAGTGCATCCTGAAGATCTGATGGACGCATAGATTCGAGACGGGTATTTACTGGTGGATTTAAACCAGCACAGAATTTGGACACCTGCTGTGTCATGTCCATTTGCGGTGCATACTTAAGAAGTGAGACAAATTTAGAATAGTATGCATCAAGCGTGAGCCCCAGCTATTTTAGCTTGTAGAACTCATTCATTTTCTGTGTGCGATATGCAGGTGGCAAGTATCTTCCCTGCACGGCTTTCTTCAGCTTCTCCTAGGTAACGGATCCCTCTGCGATCCCTTGATCCATGCACCATTGCTTCCACTAAAGCCTGGCTTCGCCAGTGAGCTTTAGCTTGGCGAGCATAGCCTGATTGGTGGGTGCAGTACCGGCTGCTTCAAAGTAATCCTCCATGGATTCAATCCAAATTTTAGCATCTTCTTGGACGAATCTGCCTCTCTCGTCAAACTCGGGTGGCTTAATCTGCTTGAGAAGGAACTTCTTCTCCTGGATTACAACAGTACTTGATGTAGGAGGCGAACTAGGAACTCGTACCTAGGGTTGTGCCTGGATAAAGGTTTCTTAACGTTACTATATGATAATCGTTATTGATTTATATTACATCTTCAATTCTGCTATCACGTAAGCAATGTAGCTACTTAACTTTTTTATCAATTCTCATGTACAATCAGACATTGATAAAAGGAAATCTTATTCATATTTATATGGGTATAGCCCTTTCGGAATACAACATTTCTTGTGATGATAAGCCAACTTTTACATTTAGTTTGAGGAGAACAACATTGTATTACATTTATCTACAGAAACTGTATAATAGTATGGTTTCGGGTCATGGATCTTCAGGAATCGGTAAGTCATTGGAAGTTCAGGATATCCTTTCCTTTGGAATCCATTCTTTTCATGGTGTCCTAACACTTTAATCCTGTCGGCGGAGATTACACGGGTTACTTCCTCATATACATATGAGTTCATCTCAATCCTCCGACCTCGGATATGTAAAGTTGAGTTTACGTGAGCTTCCACAAAAATGAACAGCTTCACGACTTTCAGGTCTTCCAACCACTTGATCCTTTTAGGTTGGTTTGTAGGTAAGCAAACCGGTGGGTGGCTATATAGGAGATTCCTGAGACACCTGTCTATCTTTGTTCCACGTACAAAGGTGATGGATTATAGATTTGCTCCAGGATGTTCATCATCTCAACCCTTGTCTATAATGCGGAGAATTCATTGCAGTCATAAACATGACATGAAATACCAAGAACTTGTTCCACGCTTCGTAATTCTGCAAGACAGCATTGAAAGTAAGGAAATGTTTGAACAACAACATTTGCTTTACCTCAACTTATTAAGATTTCATAAAAACAATTCCGTTGTTGGTCGGCTCTGATACCAACTGTAACGTGCCCACTTGTATCTTCAAGACACGTCTTAGCAGTCCATCGGAAAGGATGTCTAGAAAGCTCCGCCCGACACTCCCATGGAATGTTAGGGGGTTTGCGATCTAGGGCTTTCCGCGTCTGCCACGTAGCGGAAGTATTCCGGCCATTCCCACTTAGGATCGACATGAATTAGGGTTTTCCTTGTTGGTCATTTCCTAACGGCAACTAGCGTCGGACCCAAGCGAACTACTTTACGCAGAAATGCCAGGTCCAAAGCTGATTCATGCTGCACTTGGTTCAAGGAGAATGGGAAATGAGAGGGATGCAAAGCTCAACCTCTCTGCCATAAGGGATAGTCCCATTCAGTTCCCCTAAAAAAGCGTAAATCGGATTCAATCATAACTCTAGGTCAACGCTCTTGTTGTTCGTGTTCTTTGATGATCTTCATGCTTTCCATCGTGATTTGAGAAAATTTCTTGGCCAACCGGGACCACCCATCCATAGAACGGACCTATGGTCCATCCTCCACACTTTCCTCGGGTTGTTTTAGTTATCTAATTACCTAACACATTAGTTGGACATGTAACAATCATCTTCTTTTATTAACTCGTTAGGCACTAGTTCTTTCACGTAATCTTATCACTTGACATAGAAAAAAAATATCAGACAAGTTTCTTATTAATAAGTTATCATATTTATCTTTGAAATACAAAGAGTTCAGCCCGTAGGCCTATCCACAATCTGCCCGAAGGCTATTCAGTAATCCACAGGGATCACTAATCCAAGTTTCCGGCCGTACTAGTATGCGGGCCTCGAGATCCAATCCTGAGTCACGTTAGCCTCTTGTGCAGGGCCCCGAAGGCGAGGGATTTATGGCCAGAGCCCCCTGGCACCCAAGCGTCCTCCTGCTCCAAGTAGCGCTCAATGGAGAGACCTCTCACGGCGGGTTCGGTCCACTTTCCCGGCGCGGTCAACAACCCCGTGGTTAGGGTCAAGCAGGTAGTCAGGGGATAATTGAAGCTGCCTCTTCCTTCAGGCCTTAAACCTGAAGTATAGATATCCATTTATCTTTTAATTCATTGATCAAACAAAGCCAAATAGTGCTCTAAAATCTGTAGCAAGCATAAACATTTCCATTGATCATTTTTATTGGCAAACTGCTAAGGAATGAATCCTTCCTTTCGAATGCAACCAGCACTCGACCCGGGATGACTTGCAACTTGGCAAGATCCCCTATATCTTGGGTTAGGGTGTACCCTATTAACCCGACTTGGTCAAACCTTAAGTTCATCAGTTATTTCAGTTTATCGACTGGTCTTTAGTTTCCAATCAATCTTCTTTACTTAAGAAGGATACTAAATTAGGATGATTATTCATCCTCCTGCAAGATAACTTGCATAAGGACATGCCAACTTCATTGTGAGAACTTGGCCATTCCCTTGTGATCCAATCACAAGATCATATGACTCCGCACTTGTTGTGCAAGTGTCGCATCGAACTATGAGACAATGGAGTCACGAAACAATCTGTTTCAGGTTACGAGGCTAACGTCGTTAGACTTAGGCTTACCAAGTTTCATCTTGTAAGATTCTTAGGGACAAACCCTAGCTCATTTTCCAATTTCATTTTCACTATCCCTGCATTCAGTGAATGTGGGCAAGTATTTAAGGTATAGGAATATCAATTTTAACAATACGTGCGATTAGGTCACGTATTAAATTCCCTAGTGAATTTCTTGGAATTTAACTCTTTCTTAACGAGTGCTCCATGGTTTAGGTGTTTTAGGTTTATGCCAATTTGTTTAACTCTAGAAGATAATTTCGTGATCATTTCCACATGACTCGTTGTCTATGCGTAAATTGATTTTTCAACCCTAACTTATCGATTTGAGGTCAGGCATAGGTTAGTTTAATTCCAACTAATCTTCTATAACTTGCAAATAAAATTCATGCTAAACAAGCAACCTTTTTCTTGATAGTTTATGCAGTTGAGAACGATAATTTGCCTAGAGTTATGCTGCCATAGAGTTGAGCGATCGGGGGGTGACTCCAAAGTCAAGGGAAAGGGGGCTTAAGAGTTAAAACACGGAGGGGAGGGGTTTTTAAAACCTAAGGGAAAGGGGGCTTAGAAGGCCCCCTCTTTGGAAGCGTTAGGGGGGAGGGGGTATTTTGGGCCGTCTGACAGCGGCAAATTCAGGCGGCAGTGCGGTTCAACAGCCCTCGTCTGTGCAGAGGTGGCAGCGGCAATGGCCTAACCCTCCCTCAGGCTCTCTCTCTCCCTCAGCGTCTGGCTCCACCTCGTACTCCTCCCCCAGGCTTTTACAGTAGGCGGCCAATTCAGCTTTATGGCAGCGCTCTATCCCTCTTCTGCTTGCACTATGGCATTAGCATCTCCCAGCTCATGCAGTCACATGGCACTTTTAGCTCGTGACAGAGATTCGGCTCTCCCCCTCTAGCTCCCATACTGTAACATATGACCCATTTTACCACAGTAGTAGCATTCAACATTGTTGTTTGCATTTTGGCCTCTTTTCCATCCACCATGACCTCTTTGGCTCCCCCTGCCTCTAGAGTTACCACGTCCTCCTCCATAGGATTGGTTTTCTTGAGTTTACTGCATATTCTGATTTCTACCACGGCCTCCAGATCGGCCGCCTCTACCTCTGCCTCTACCTCTTCCAGCATTTGAGTAGAAGACAACTTCTTTTGAAGTTCCTCCTGAAGAAGATGCACCACCATTTCTCTGCTCCTCAGAAATTAGAAGAGCAATCAACTCCTCAAAATTAGGAAATCTTTCACGTACGGAAATGGATGTTCGGAACTATGCATAATCCTTTCCTAGACCATTCAAGGTCACAGAAACTAAATCATCATCTTCCACTGGAGACCCAATGGAAGCAAGTGCATCTGCAATCTTCTTCACCTTCATGTGGTAGTCATTGATGCTCATGTTTTCTCTTTGCACATTGTGCAACTCTTGCTTGAGCTGCATTTTCTTGGCTTGCGTATTTGTGCTATATATTTTTGACAAAGTATCCCATGCCTCCTTTGGCGTACTTGCATCTTGAATATACACAATCATAGAGTCTGAAATGCTAATAGACAGCCAGTACATAACTTTCCTAGCTCTCTCATGCCATGCTTTAAATGCCTGCATTTGCTGTTGATTGGGAACATCAGGAAGAACTAGTTCTTCTTCATTTCCTACAACGAATTCCCAATATCATTTTCCCATAAGGAAATTCGTCATTCTAAACTTCCATGCTTGGAAGTTGTTCTTGTCAAGCTTTTCAGTGACAATCTGTGAAAGAGAATCAGATGCCATTACAGAACACTGCAAAAAATTCTATCACTACAAAGAACATAGCTTCAGCCTCACAAAGGCAAATCTGCAAAACTGACAAAAGTGGTATTTGACCACACAGCCACTTCCTAGTGATGATTTTGCATCAACAGGCAACAAGGATGATTCTGTAACTCCTAATGTCTCTGCGCACAGGCATACAATGCAATTTCTATAGTAACTTTTCACCGACTTGTAGAACAGTGGTCGCACAGCATAAAACAGGGCCTTTTCCTAAGTGCGTGCAAAAAACTTCCACCTCCAAAACAGGCCCCGAAATGGCCTCAAATCAAAAAAATAGAGCAACCTAGGGCTAAAGCCCTTTCCCGCAGCATATACTGCCCTCTTGCTACACCACGAAGGACGTCTCAATCTGAGACAATGCACTCTTGCACTTTCTGGCTGTGCTACCTGCAGAGACTTGCTCCCAAAACAGAAAAATGAAAGCAACACTGGTCCTCTTACCAGAACACTGCGAACTTGGTTTGCTTTCTTGAGCTCCTTACCACGAACAAGGCTTTGATACCATGTCAAGATTGTGGGAGAGAAGGAAGGAGTCTCACTTGTAGCTTTCTTGCTTGCAGAATGGGGGAATACACACACAGGTGGAGGCTGAAAACAGTTTTCTTCTTCTTAGTTGTGTAAGCCAAAAGAACTCAAGTACAAAGAAATAGAAGAACCCTATATATGGCTCTCAAACCAAACTCAACTAACTAAGATGGCATACTAACTGAGCCACGAACTAGAGTAGATAAGGATAGCTTTCATCTAGCTATTATTCATGGACGGTATACCAACCGCATCTACAACTAACAAGTTGGTGACATAAATGCATAACGGTCACCTTGGCATATCACGAGTGGAGCTCGATATCTCAAAATTCTTGCCCTTCGGCAATGATACTAGATCCCAAGTCTTATTGGCCTCTAATGTAGCCATCTCCTCATCCATTGTTGCATCCCAATGAGCATGACCAATAGCCTCCTCAAAACATGTGGACTCAACATCCTCAATCACTTTCACCATATAAGCATAATGGTGAGCTGAATAACCTTCAAAACCAAATATGTTAACAGGGTATCTCACCCTGCTAGACCTGCATACCACTAGATCACTCAATGGAGTCTTTGCATTGATGCGTGCTCTCTGCACACCTGGAGTCCTCACTGAAGGAATGCCAAGCTCATCATCCAAGCTCTCTGAGCCACTGGAGTCTCCATCAAGAACTGCATCAATGCCATCTGACACTTTATTCTTTCCTTTGTCTTTACCTATAGTGCTACTAGATGCACCTAAAGATGTAGAGCTACTCCTTCGTCTCCCAGACCAAGGACTACTAGATGATGTCTCTGGTCCACTAAGAGTCTATGATTCTTGCTTTTCAGCCTGCACATGAGTGTCATGATCATCATCATCATCCAATGCATCACCACTACATGCATACCAACTGCTCGTTTCATCAAAGATGACATCCCTGCTCACTTTGAACTTACATGTGACAGGGTTATAACTATGATACCCTTTTTTCTCTAAAGAGTATCCAACAAAGACACTTTTCAGCCTTTGGATCCAGTTTCTTCTGCAACTCATCTGGCACATGAACATATGCAATACAGCCAAACACTTTCAAGTGTGAGATATTAGGCTTCTTACCTATAAAACATTCTTCGGGGGTCATACCATGAACTGTAGCTGTGGGAGTTCTGTCCATAATATAAACAGTAGTATGAATAGCCTCAAACCAAAAATGCTTAGGCATATTCTTTTCAACCATCAAGGCACGTGCAACTTCTGCAATATGCCTTTGCAACCCCATTTTGCTGTGGGGTATACATGCATGTGAACTATCTCTTTATCCCATGAGACCTTAGAAAATCACTGAACTCATTCAAGAGGTACTCTCCCCCTCCATCTGACCTCAAGCACTTTACTTTCAAGCCTGTTTCTCTTTCAACTGCAGCCTTGAAAGTTCTAAAGTGCTCAAACGCTTCACTCTTTTCCTTCATAAAATATATCCATAGCTTTCTAGAACAATCATCAATGAATGTGACAAAGTATGAACTGCCTCCAAGAGATACATTTTGTGTAGGCCCCCAAATATCTGTATGCACAACACCAAGGATACTTCTGCTTACATCTCTATCATGTGAAAAGGGTTGTCTTGCCTGCTTACCAAACTGACATGCTTCGCATACCTTATGAAATTCTGCAATTCTAAATGTAGGCAAACCTATAACCAACCCTTTGGACTGCATTAATTTCAGCCTTTGTACATTTGCATGTCCAATGTGTTTGTGCCAAATTTCAATATCTGCAACAACACATTTTCCTTTAGCATACATAGTAGCATTCATAGTAGGAATTCTAGCATCCAGAGTAAACATATGTCCAACTCTACTTCCCTTTGCAACCAACCATCACTTGTCATTGAAGTCTTCTACAAAGCAGCCCTTTGCATTAAATCTGACTTGCATCCCTTGCTCTACCATCTGACCAATTGACACCAAGTTCTTTGTAATAGATGGCACATGTAATACATCTGAAAGACTCTTTGTCTTACCATCATGCAAGGACAAGGGAACTTTTCCAATGTGTGAAATTGGGTGGCATGAATCATCACCCATTTGCACATAACCTGTATTTTACAAATTGTGCATCTCTCCAAACCATTCTGCATGGCTGGTCATATGATTGGATGTACCTGAATCATCATACCAAACATCATCATGTGTTCCCTTTCCTGTAACAGCATTCAGTATATGCTTCATAACAAATAAACACTCATTTTTGACTTCACTCTGTCGTGAAGACGATGCATAGTTCCTTGCTGCAATTTACCACTGCAAATATCATCCTTCTTTGCATAGCAATGGGCTGCAATATGGCCTGTTTTGCCACAATAATGGCAAACAATAGTAGAATTTCCAGAGCCTCTATTCTGCCATCCATCTCTTCCTCTAGAGCCCCCCCTACCTCTAAAGTTTCCTCTGCCTCCACAAACCTGCATTTCACCAAACTATTGATTGAACCTGTTTTGCTAGTTATCGCTAGCACGTCCTATACCACGGACTCTCGAAGAGGATCTACCATGCCCCCTTCCTGAACTTGAGTAAAATTCTTGGACATGTTCACCATTTCTTTCAGATGAATCACCTTGCATATTGATCTCTTCAGTAATCATGAGAGAGATCAGCTCATCAAAATCTGGAAATGACTTCCGTACACATACTGAAGTGACAAATGATCATGCTCTCAAAAATTGTCCAAGCTGCATGTGAAGTTTCTGCATTCCTGATATGTCCCAGTATAGTATTATCAATTTACTGCAGATAGCCAGTACATCACTTTTTTGTCTTTTGCATTCCACTCGTTCCATGCTTTTAACTCATCTGTAGTCGGAGGAATACCCAGCTCTAGCTCCTTTTCCTTACCTGAGACAAACTCATAAAGGCCCTTTCCAATGAGGAAGTTTGTCACACGGAACTTCCATGAAGGGTAGTTATTCTTGTCGAGCTTCTCAATAATGGGATTTCCACTGTTCTCTACCATTATCACAAACAAGGATATAACACAGCAAGCTAGTCTTCTGCAATCTTCCACAACACGTGCACAGTAATACACCAAGCAACCTTTTTCACTAATTTCTCAATAGTACATGTAATCTGCAACATGTTTGCAGATAAACCTTATGTTTGCTTCCTGCAAACACCTAAAAAATTACAGATTCACAATCTGTAACCTGCGCACCCACTTTCGGTAAATGACGCCGAAATCACAATGTACCCTGAAACTGTTGTCCGCAACCTTGCGGCTCGAAAACGGGGCCTAAAACGGCCTCAGGCGCCAAAAATAACAATGGGAAAGCCCTAAAGGACCCATCTATAGAATATACAGTGATCGGCTCGCACACCAAATCTCATAGCAATCTGAGATTTTTTTCTCGACCCTAGTTCCGGTGCCTCCACAGGCACTATCCAAGAGAGAGAGTGGAAGGATGGGAGAGCTTCTTACCCGTGGCTTGATTGCTCGAACTTTGCTTCTTCTCCTTCACTTCAGCCTTCGAAATCAGCCTCTCTCAGTGGCGGGCTCTGATACCATGTCAAGAATCGCGTGGTGGGGGAATTTGCTTGAACTGCTGCGCCAAACACACACAAAATGCATAAGGACCATAATGACCACCAACGTGCTAAGTGTAGACGTGCAGACTCATCTAGCCAGGCAGTCCATCATCAATGTCTACATGCATTGAGCTTCCCATCGCAACAATATCTAGGATGGGGGTGGTATCTCTTGAGCTAGCACCAATAGGTGTGCCATGTGTGAATGGCTAAGTAAAACCTAGATCCACGAGAGTAGACATTCCTACATGTGTGACAAACCCTGGAGGTGATAAGTATCCACTAGAGTAATGAGATTACCACTTGCACACTTCTACCTTGTAGGTGGCGGCCACCCATCATTGTTACTTTATTCGTTATTTTTTACATGACAATAGAATAAGGAAAGGCAAGTCACACATTGTGACTATTTTGGAGTTCCTATATATCATATTACTACCTCTTTTGCTACTTGAACCTCCCTAGCTCTTACTGCAACCACTTAATGAAGTATGCATCATTTCTGTCTCTTGTTAGATCTTCTTCAACCCTTCCACACATGTTTAGGAACTCCCTAGCATTGATTTGAGGCTTAACAAGCATAGCTCTTACTACAACCACTTAATGAGGCATGTATCAGCTCTTTCTCTCCCTAGATCTTCTTCAACCCTTCCACACATGTTTAGGAACTCCCTAGCATTGATTTGAGGCTCAACAAGCATTCATTAGGATCAATAGTAGCCAAGGAGGAGAGTAGGGAACATCTTGCAATTTTGAGGATCAACAAGCATTCATTAAGGTCAATAGTAGCAAAGCAACCTCTACATGCTTGAGTGAGTGAGCCTTCAAAAACCACGAAAACCTCAATAAGGGAGGCTACAAGTACTCTTGCAAATTAAAAAAACTAGTAAAGAAGCACTTGAAAACCCTATTCTCTCACACAAAATCTTCTATGGCCCAATTGCATGCACAAGATCAAAATATACATTTCATCCTCACTCTCTCTCACAAGATCAAACTTGAAGCACAAGGGAGAGTTGTGCACAAGCAAGAGAAAAAAAAGACTCGTGGGATTGGAAAACATGGCAAGAATGACTTGAACACCAAAAAACCTTTGTCCACAACTTATTAGGCTATCACTCAACAAATGAGAGGGTAGGGTAGAGAGCCATCTAGCATGTCTAGCCTAGTTTGGAGACGTTCATTAAAAGGGAAATGTATGAGAGCATCGGTCCTTCCTGTTAACCCCAAGTCGAGATGGCGGAAAAATGAAGGAAAATGCAAAAGAAAGATGGAAAAAGAGCAAAGACACGCAGGCAGCCTCTAAAGATGAACCGGGGCAAAAAGCGCAACTTTAAATGAAAAGATGCCTCAAAAAACTCCGAAAACTCTTGTAAAAGAGCTCCAGGCTCCCTCCTGTACCAATTGTAAAATATTAGATGGGCGTAGGCTAGAGGCATAAGGCTAGAAGAGGGAAATGGAAAAAGGACCTTGCCACAATGGCCGGTCATGTAAAAAAGGGATGGGTGCCCATGGGATTTTAGGGTTTGTATATATAAAGTTCAAAAAGTAAATAAGAGCTCATTCTTTGGTGTGTGGCAACAAGAGTCTTATTCTTCTTCTCTCCTTCTCATCTTCTTGCTTGTGTGTGCTCTTGAGAGAGGGAGTGTGAGAGTGTGAGGGAGTGAGTGTGTGTGAGTGAGGGATCAAGAGGGTGAAGCTCTTCACCATCTCCTCTTCTCTTCTTCTCTTCTCTTCTCTCTTCTTGCTCGCGCGGCTATGGAGGATGGAGCTTGGAGGTGGAGGAGGCTTGAGGATGCTTGAGCTTACATCTAGGATCATGGAGCTACTGGCGTGTGTGAGAGAGGAGGCAACTCATATCGGCACTAAGGTAAGCTCACTACACTCGTAGGATCGACGATGCGTCGGCTAGGTGAGAGATAGCCATTAGAGCTCACTTGAAACGCTTGAAACAATAAGCGGTCTGTGGGTCTTGGCGGTTGAGCAAAAGCTCCCACATTTTGGTTCCATTGTTGCTGGGACCAACGGATTCAAGATTGAGCACTTGCACGCCTCATATCAAGCATCGAAGTAAGGGATTCATCCCTGAAACGGAGCTTGAGATAGGTAGGAAGTTTGGATGTTTTTTATCTTCAAAAGAAGTAAGTATTTTGGGTTATTTTATTTGTTTGATGATTAGGAAACATAGAGAAATCATTTCATTGTTTTTCTTTCAATTCTTGTTGCATTTAGAGTAGGTTAGGATTAGGAAATCACATCAGAGAAGGGTAGGTTTTACTATTGCAAAACAGGGAAAAAATCGTGCAAAAAATGGCAAAAAGCTTGCTTGTGATACCTAAGATTGGCAAGTGAGTGATTAGGGGTACCAACACCATACCCGGGAAGGGGTATAAGAGCCAAGAGGCCAAGGGAGGACTCATTTGCAACCATTTCAGTGAGAGAGAGAGAGAGAGAGAGAGAGAGAGAGAGAGAGAGAGCTATTGCACCAATGACGAGCCCACTCTATCCATGTATATGAATCCCTTCCCTTACCCCCTTAGGTAGGATCTGGAGGTTTGTGCTTGATACGATTGAGTAAATCACAAGGAACGATCGAAATCAAACTCACGCTGTTGACGTGCGCCGCGCTCGGCCCGTCCGAACGGTCACTTCTGGGCCGAGTCCCAGAATCGGCCCTCGGCCCCTTACCATTCGGCCCACTTGGCCCAAACCCTAATCGGCCCACTCGGCCAAAACCTACTCGGCCCGTCCGAGTCGACCATTCGGACCGTGGACCAATTTGGCCCTCTGCTACATGTCAAACTCGACTCTCGGCCCACTTCCCTTGGCCCACTTCCCTCGGCCCAATTGCCTTGACCCTCCGAGCTAATCTATCCGAGAGACTTAGTCCGAGTCCACTCCTTGGCCCGTCCAAGCCCACCCTGTCCAAGTTCCAAATTCGGCCCTCAGCCCATGCTCCTCGGTCTGTCCGAGTGACCCACTCGAACCCTGCAATTCGGACCAGTTGGGCCAAGTGTAGATTTTTACCAAATTTTCAAAAATTTGACCTGACGCGGCTAGAACTCAACAGCGCAAACTGTCAAAAGCCCTTGGGACGCTCAAAACTTGATTTTGGCACACAGAATAGGCAAAATTGTAGGGCGCAGCCACTTAGCAGCTAGAAGTAGGCAGTTGCTAGACCCAGAGACCTAGACGAAAACCGTTGAGTTGTAAAGCCTGATTGGACAAAAAACGAACGAGGAAACATATTAGGGAAACCCTAAACCTTGCCAAGACGACCAGAAAATTGACCAACAAGCCTATTAGGCCTGAAACAATGCGACAATGCGTAAGACGCCTAGAAATTGGTTGCTCCACTCACCCTGAATTTTCGCACTTGAAGTACACTTAAGGAAACTGAAAGCCTGATTGGGCACAAGTGCACAGGAAAAGACACACACGTTGAGTGGCCATAAATTAAGGATTGTATTCAATAACTAAAGGAACTCACCCAGATAAACCACTCAAGGAACCCACTAGTAGGGGAGGACCCAAGATATAGATAAACCATCAACGCGCAAAAGTAGGACCAACAAGCAAGGAGCGCCGATGAATGGATTTGACAAGTCTACTGAACCTCGTCGATAGCTTGGTGGAGCACGATAACTCGACAATGGCAGAAGAAAGTTCAGACCGCAGATCTAACGAGGAATTCGACTTAGGAGTCTGTCCAGATGCTATTCAGCAGTTGGTCAGCAATTACGACACTCATGCCCGGTATGAGCACCGCTGCAGGACAGCGGACACTATCATTGCAGATCTAGAAGAGGAGAGAAAGCTGGCCCGCAAAGCATTGCAAAGCATGGTTGAATACAATAGGGATCAGTAGACTAGGAACCAAAGGCAAAGCATGGAGTTGCGAGAGGTACAGCGGGTGCTGAACTTGGCTGGCAGAAATCAAACGGACCATGAGAGAGCACTAGAAGGAGACATAACGCTGAGTGAGCTTCTCATGAAGCAGCTGCTCGATAACACGGCTGCAGAGCAAAATGCCACGGCTCTAGCGACATCACTGCTCGCAAGATTAGGAGCAAACCAGGGCTCAAAGAGCCAGTCTAAAATTCCTATTGTTGCCAAAGCAACTCGATAAGTACCAACCCCATGACGATCCATACAGCTTTGTGGAGCAATTCGAGCAAGTCTGCGAAGCCAACAGCCTCAACGACCTAACTCAACACTCTCAAGCATTTAGGCTTTGCTTAGGCAACAAGGGTAGGACGTGGTATATGAGCTTAGATACCGCAGAGCAAGCCAACTTCGATGGCCTCAAGGATCTCTTCATTAAGAGGTTCGCCGAGCCTAGATACTCCGATAATCTACTAGTACGCTTGGTGAACGTCAAGCAGAAAGAGAAGGAGGACATTTGCAATTACGTGACCCATGTGCGGAGTCTCTTCAAGAGAATCCCTACTGGAGAGCAGCCGACTGAAAGAGCAATATCAACTGTATTTATCAGCAGGATTCAGAATAAGGAACTATATAAGGCTTTGGCAGGCAACTCGAGCTTGCAGCGAGATGCACTAGCTAGAATATTTAAGGAATCCATCCGAGTTGACGATCAACGGAAGGAACAAAGCTCTACGAGCTCGAACTCTGAGCAAACCAACTCGCGAAATTCAGAGAGAGTGTCAGCCTCGAATGAGCAATCAGCCCCATCATCCCACGATAAGGGGAAAACCACCAAGAACCAAGACTTGGCTGACGTTAAGATGGAATTAGCCAAGTTGCAAGACATGTTGAGATGACCAACACGCCCACATGTCCAATACGTGTACTGTGGCGGAAACCACTTGCCAGCCAAGTGTCAAGACCCTAGGT
Source organism: Lygodium microphyllum (assembly GCF_053477565.2). NCBI lineage: Eukaryota > Viridiplantae > Streptophyta > Polypodiopsida > Schizaeales > Lygodiaceae > Lygodium > Lygodium microphyllum. Next base: position 40,537,885 of record NC_141160.1, on the reverse strand, counting down.
CAAGACCTTGCACTAACTGTGGTAGGTTCGGTCATGACGTCGTGCATTGTATATTTCCAAGAAGACTTCCATACTCACAACCATACAGTCAGCTTTACCTAGCGAACAGGACACAACCATTTTTCAGAAGGGGAGCCCCATTGGCCCTCCCTGCGCCTAACGATATTAAGCCGGCTGTTCCTAGGATGGAAATAAATCCTACAGGCATTCCTAGACCGCCTGGTCCTTACATAACCCATCCACCAAGTGACTCTCCTGTCCACTATGTGGAAGAACCGAACGAGGAAGAAGCTTACATATGCCCTTACATCTCGCATGACGATGAGGGCAACGTTGTCCTCATGGATTATCGCCCCATACCAGTGATGAGGTTAGGAAGAGGACGAGGTAAAGGCCTAGGAGAGTAGACACAGGATCCAATCACCTATTGGACTTGTGGTTACCTAGGTCATGTCTCATCACACTGCCCTGAAAGGGAGCAGCAAAACAGAGACAAGGCTGACCAAAGGTGAGTGCGGAATCACCCATCTCTTCGTCGATTGCCCAAAGTGAAAGCCGTCATCTAACTCAGCCAATGTGCTATCTGTCCCATTGGGACTGTTCGGTGTCAAGAACCTCGATGGGGAGGCCATGCCTATCCCATTGCAGGTCATGACCCATTCCCAAACAAAGTAGGCCGGCATCTCTCTGCCAGGACCTAGCAATCTCGATGCAGCCTCGATAGGAAAGAAGAGCCGTAGATGGAGGAGGAAGAGGTCGGAAGCTGAAATCGCACTAAAAACAGGGAGTGCTACAACTCTGCCTGCTGGAAAGAAGGTCTCTAACGCGGAGGCAAAGACTTCAGCCCCTGACGGCCGCAAAGGGAAGTGCTAAGGTAGGGGAATACCCGCATCCGAAGCGACAGTTAGAGGCCATAGAAAAGGTGAAGGAATGGGTGAAGGAAGCCCAAGAGTATCTAAAAGACGCTGAGCCCATCATAGAGAACGAGATTGATGATCTCTCCAACATAAGTACGCCGACCTCACCTCCACAACCAAAGTCGGGAGAAGTAACTGCACCACAAGCAGTGCTGCTAAGGCCAAGCCTTGGCACTATATGGCCACGGTTCAGTCACAGCCACACCGGTCAGGACGATCCAGGTTAGGAGAGAGACGAACACCCAACGATCTCCTGACCATGTTGGTGACTACCCCTGTAACACTTAGCATGGGAGATCTACTTAGGCAACACCCCACCCTATGGCAAGATCTTAAGCAGTGGGTTGAAGGGTCACAAGAGCAGGTCATAGCAGACCCTCATGACCATGATGCAAAGACACAAATATCGAGTTTGATGCTACAATCTATGCCTAAATCCTTGCACGTCAATGCCTTCTGGGAAGGTTCCGAGATGCATGCGGTTTTACCGATTTTAGCCGTAGGCGATACAACGAGAAAGGGAATCGTGGACACGGGGGCTGGGGTTAGTGTGCTTAGCCACGTAGTGCTTCACACTTGGGGAAACCCAACTATTGAGACTGCTAGGTTTAATGCCACACTAGCAAACGGTATGAGAGTCAAGCCATTCGGGATACTTAAGAATTGGCCAGTGAGGATCGTAGGTGTCTAGTTCTTCATTGACTTTGTAGTCATGAAGGGAGTGGACTATGACATCCTATTGGGCCGACCCTGGATGCACAACTCTAGATTCATCGAAGATTGGGGTAACAGCTTGATCTTCCTTGGCAATAAGACGGACGTCGTGAGAGTAGAGATGGACACCTGGAAGACCTCACCAGTCGACTTAGATGCCATCTCTGCTATGCTCAAGGGTAATGCTCAGGTCAAGAAGTCCTATGGGCCCTTGACCAAGTATATCCCATGCTCAGAGGACGAGCGAGATTGGATGCATGTCCTTGCTACAATCAACCTGCCATTCTCTGATCGCGAGGCGTATGAACAAGCCATCAAAACAATTGGCAAGGCTAACGACACACCCTCCATACCAGTCTACATGATGGCAGGAAGCCTTCGTGGGAAACCGAAGCACGTCAACTTCCAAGTTCCAACCAACAAAAGGAAACTCCAAGAGATACTGGAATACCTAATGAACAAGATAGCTCGCAATCCAACTGCAAATTTCAAACCACTCCAGGATCTCTTAGATGAATCCAAGTGGCAATGGACGAGAGTGCATGACTTAAACCTCAGGTATAACTGGGCCCTGGTTCCTGACCAATGACCAGAGATATACCAAGCCCTAGGAGACGATGAGCAGTCTGATGAAGAGAATTCTAACGACGAATACGAAGACTGCCAATCCTTCATAAAGTGAGGGTGAGGTAGATACCGTGGAATATGACACTAAAGGACAAGAAATAGAGCAAATACGTGCAGACTCCAAGCCGCAAAAAAAGAGTATCTTCAGGATGGAGCGAGGAGTCATGCTCGTGGAATGTGATCATGCCTGGTTGGAACACGTAGGAGCCATAGACCTTGACCAAGCAGGCCTAGCCCAGCTATGAATGACATCAGTGCTTAGGATTGAATCACCATCTGAACTGCGCCCACCAGGGGAGACCACCTCTTCTAGCAAAGACGAAGGGTTCGACTCTGAATCGGAGGTTAGTTCGAATAGTGATCTAGAAATCCCTAGGCCACCCACGACCAAACGCACCAAGGGGGACCTACCCCTCCACCTGAGGCGCAGACGATCAAGGCAGGAAAAGGCAAAACAACCCAGGGATACACAAACGATAGAACAATGAAAACCGCAGGACCTCCCTAAACGATTTACGAAATTCAAAAAAGGGGATAGGGTGGTAGTTCTGTTAGGTGCCAAATGTCAAGCGCAGACAAGCAAACCAATCGAGGGACTAGCCAAGGTCAAGGAGTTGGACCTAGCCCAGGAAGGGGAAAAACCCCGACGAGTCTTCATTACCGATGACTTGACTGATGAAGAAGAAACGAGTCTTGTTGCTCTCTTGCGAGAGTACATAGACGTGTTCGCCTGGTCCTTAGAAGAGCTTAAGGGGGTAGATCCGAGTGTCATGACTCACAACATACCCATGACGCTAGACGCAATGCCGGTCAAGCAACGACCGTACCCTATGAATCCAAAACACGCTCATGCTGTCAAAGAAGAGATTGATAAGCTGATGAGAGCGGGATTCATCTACGAAATTGAGCACACAGTCTGGGTATCGCCCATAGTCACCGTGATGAAGAAGAATGGAAAAATCCGAGTGTGCGTCAATTACAAGAAGGTGAACGCTGCTACCAAGAGGGATAACTATTCGTTGCTGTACACCGAGCACATGCTTGAGAGAGTGGCAGGCAAGGAAGCCTATAGTTTTCTGGACGGCTTCTCAGGATACAACCAGGTGCAAGTGCATCCTGTGGACAGGCATAACACTGCCTTCGCCAACTAAGTGGGGCGTCTTTGCTTACATAGTCATACCCTTCGGGTTGACTAATGCCCCTGCCACTTTCCAATGCCTCATGTGCACCATCTTTAAGGACATGCTTCGCAAGGAGTTAGAAGTCTTTGTCGACAACCTCTGTGTCCACTCGATTGGATCGAACACCTAGACAAACTTCGAGTGGTCTTCGAGCGGTGTCGCTTATATCGTCTCTCCTTGAACCCCTTAAAGTGCCAATTTTGGGTGAAGCATGGATGCATCCTAGGGCATGTGGTGTCAAAGAACGGCATTGCCACTGACTTCTTGAAGGTCAGGGTCATTGTTGACCTTCCACCCCCAAACAACTGCAAGGGATTTCAATGCTTCCTAGGCCATACTGGATACTATCGATGGTTTGTATTGAATTATGCATTGATCGCTAGACCCTTGTACAAGCTGCTTATTGTCTTCGAATGGACCGAAGCATGCCAATGGGCATATGAAGAGTTGAAGAAGGCTCTAACCACAGCACCAATCCTACGAGCCCCAAATTGGACCATTACTTTCCATGTGCATATTGATGCTTCTAATTTTGCCATGGGGGCAGTGTTGTGCCAACCTGGTGAACACAATTTAGACTATTCAATGAGCTTTGCTAGCAGACAACTCACTGAGACAGAAATGAATTACTCGATGACGGAAAGGGAGGGATTAGCCATGGTATTCGCTGTGAGGAAATTCCGGCATTATCTTTTGGCCATGCCCTTTACCTTCTTCGTGGACCATCAAGCCTTGCTCTATCTTAAACAAACCTTGCACTATAGGATGCATAGCTCAATGGCTCCTTCTGCTTTTAGAGTTCAACTTCTCTGTGGTGATATGGAAGGGAAAACAGCATTACATGGCTAATCACATGTCACGCATTCCCACTGGAGAAGCCGCTGGACAAGGTGTTGTTGATGAATTATCCGATGCCCATCTGTTTAACCTTTCCAACAAAAGAGATCTATTTAAGGCTGATCTAATGCCATATTGGGCAGATGACATAGTCCAAGTGCTTGAGCACGGACTGCTTGACCGACCGATAGAAAAAGCCCGACTTAGACGATTAATCCTTAAGATATAGCCCTATCAGTTGATTGCAGGCCAACTCTATAGGCTGGGGTAAGATGGATTGCTGCGTAGATGTGTTTGCGAGTATGAGATGCATGATGTGCTCTCAGAGGGACACAACGGCATTGCTGGAGGGCACTTTAGCAGGTACGACAGTACGAAAGGTGCTGCAGTCTCAACTGTGGTGGCCCACGCTTTTTCGCGAGGCGGCACGATTTGTCAAGCACTATGACGAGGGCCAACGGACGAAGGTTCCGATTTGCAAGGATCAAATGGAATTAACCCCAGTTATTGCTCGACAACCCTTCAAAAAATGGGAAATTGACTTCATTGGACCCATCAGTCCTACGGCACAGTATTCTCAGGCCAAGTACATCATTGTAGCCACGGACTACCTCACTAAATGGGCAGAAGCGAGAGCAACCCAAAAAAACAACACTAAAATGATTGCTAAGTTCTTGTGGGAGCAAGTGATCTCATGATTCGGCTGCCCCATCAAACTGGTCAGTGACCAAGGCGCGCACTTCATCAATGAAGTGATCGCGCATCTCCTGTCCACCTTCCTCATCATCCATCGCAAATCCTTGCCATACTACCCTCAGGCAAACGACCAGGCCAAATCGACGAATAAGATTCTTGTCAATGTCCTAACCAAAGTTGTCTCTGCTTCACACAGCGACTGGGACAACAAGCTGATAGCAGCCTTGTGGGCTTACTGCACAGCTTATAAAACGGCTGTTGGTCAAACCCCCTTTAGGCTGACATATGGAACAGAAGTGATTCTACCATTAGAGTTCTTCATTTCTAGCTTGAGAATATTGCTTCAAGAACGATGGGAAGGGAAGGAGGCATGGGCACATCGCCTAGTTGAACTTGAATGCCTCTCAGAGACTCGTCTTCTAGCCACCCATGCGCTGATCTGTGAGAAAGCCCAACGCAAGAGCTGGTGACCAGCATATCAAGCAGCACGAGTTCGAACAGGGTGATTTAGTGCTCCTCTACTCAGTTAAGGGGCATAAGCAAAAAATGAAATTTAGAGGTCTTGGACCCTTCAAAGTTCGTGCGATCAGCCGAACCAGCAATGTCGAACTTGAGACCCTCGACGGTGAAGGAATAGGCTTCTTCAATGGCGATCGTGTCAAGAAGTATTACCCTCCTACGCATCCCTTGCATGAGCCACCGATGTTAGAACCGCCTGTCAAAGTACGAGTAGCCACAATCACTGAAATCGACGATGATGATGAGGAAGCCGTAAAGCCCACATACCTCCATATCACGGTCACTGCCAACCAAACATGCACTTTTAATACCCTAATCGACGAGGGAGCAGACTGCAATGTCTTAACTCATGATCATTGGACCCAACTTGGCAAACCACAACTTCAACCCACCACTGCCAAATTAAGTCCATATGGCGCCCACTCATACACACTTCTGGGCAAGTGCAGAGCCGCCGTCTCTATCGAGTTTGCGACTGTGCCACTGATTTTTTACGTGTTGCCAGACACTAAAAACGCAGGCATGGAGTCGCTGTTGGGGCGAACTTTCAAAAAGAAAGCTCACTGCAATGTTAATTATGCATCGCAGCACATCCACCTCACAATAGGCAACGTTCGCATGGTTACAACCTTCAACAAGGGCTCCACGACCTCATCTTGGGCCACAAAGCCATCGATAGAAAGATATGTAGTCAAGTCTAAGGAGGGGGGTAGTGCGCGGCCGCCACTCCCCGAATTTCATAGACCGCAACCCATAGCAGCCAAAGCTAAGGCCTCACAGCCTCGCCTCCAATGGATGCCTAAACAATCGCAACAGCCACCTCGAAATCGACGCTCCTACCCTCATAAGACCAGAAACTCTAAACCTAGGAGGCCCAAACGCAGTTACAGGAATAGCTGTGTAATCAGTCAACGAAAGGCACCACTCATATGCCAGCCTCAAGCTTGATCATCCCAAAAACCGTAAAACCTCAAAACCACAAACCGCAAAGCTTCCTTGACCCGCTACCATCAAATTCATCCACGCAAGAACCCAAGAGAGTCGCCCAAGCCTATCGGCCCAAGCGACAGCCACCGTCACAAGAGTCATCAATCGCCAGAGTTGATCCGACTTCCCAAATCCATCCTGAAAGTAGCAGGCCGTCACTCAAGGCTACTGCTAACCCAGCCATAGTCCCAGTGACCCAATCGCAAGCTCAAGAACACTCACAACCGCAACTTTTCGTTGCCAAAGGCTCAAGTCCTACCAAACCCCAACCACCCGTAGGCCTCAGACCCTCTTACGAGAGGAAATCCTTTCTCACACTAGCAGCTGATTTAGCTGAAGAAACAGGGGATGATGTGATGGATTGCATTAAGCGACTGCATGCCACTTTTATGTCGCTAGCTCTGAGCTATGACCGCCTAGACTTAGGCCTATTGGACAAATTATTCGCAACCGAAGTTCAAAAAATGCCTTGTTCTTGGGAAACATTTGAATTCGCATTTGCAAAAGCTGCTACCTCCGCTGCTAAATTGCTCAACAGTAAGATCTCCAAAGAGCAAGCAATCAAACAACGCCTCATCACATCGTATGATCAGTGAACCACTTCGGCCATCACTGACCAAGAAGTTATAGAGCTGTCAAGACTTGCTGAGATGGAATCCCAGTTCTTAAGGCATTGGTACACTCTTAGGTTCCAATGGGAAGTTGAAGGATGCCGAATAATGATCAACGATGAGCAGCGCCGCGCTATCAAAATAGCAGAGTACGACCCCACATATGTCGTGCAACCTCATATCGAGTGTTAACCACTCTTCAGGGCCATCCTATAGAAGAATACATCAAAGGGCACCCCTAACTTGATTGCTTATTGACCGAGGAAGAGTTACACATTGCTAGCCGAGTCAACTCTGGTGACTTCCTAATAGATGTTCTCACATACATCACCCAAGTGGGGATTAAACCCTTTGACCTAGACCGCGAAACTCATTTGGAATACAATCCCAATTTCTATATTTGGCTCCTTCACAATTAACCCCTACACCCCCATGCCGAAAGCCCTTATCCTTCTAACCCTAAATCCTAGGAAGGATTCTTCTCAAGCTGGAAGGGGAGGGGGTAAGGTGAATCAAATCAGAATAAGTAAATCAAATCAAAGTCAGTGAAGCACATAAACATATATTATGGAAAACGGATGGGGTAGGAAAAGGGCATGAAAATTTTGAAGTAAAGGGCAAAAACTCAAAGTCTGAAAAGGAGAATCTACATTGGATCTTAAGGAATTCATTCAAAAGCATAGAGTTTTTCTTTTTCAAAAAATTATTATATCGCAAGCACTAATGAAAATTACGATTTATGACAGGAACAAAAGATGTCACAGCAAGACTGCACCCACCGACTCCCGTTCACAAACGAGGAAAGAGAGCAATATCGCATCTACCTAGAAAACTGCGCCTTTGGCCAGCTTAAGTTTCGAACCATCCACAACATAGAAGTTGTGGTGGCTAGGGAGGAAGCAGCTAGGAGGGTGGTCGAGCAATGTAACCTCAGCAAGTACCTTGAAAAATTCTCACAGGAGCCGGACCACCTGAAGTGTGTAGAATTCCTCAGATCATACGACCCAGACCAAGAATGCGGCACAGTGACAATGGGTAGAGCAGAAAGTGCCAAGCAGGTGCAGGTCCAGACCCAGCCTTGGTGGAGAAGGCATTGGGATTGGAGCCAAAGATGGAGAGAAAACAAAAGAGGGATGTCTATGCGATGCTGAAAATGAAAAAGGAGGAGGTGCTCACCAATGACGGCATCAGCATCCTAGACATCCCCGACGCAGAAGCTAGGATACAAGCAAAGCTAGTACATGCCCTCTTCTCTAGCCAGTGCTACAACTCCCTGATGCATCAAATCAGCGTGCCCATGCTGGAGAACATAGCGGCCCACACTCTGGGCAAAGTTGACTGGAACGGGTATGTACGAAAAACTATCAACCAGGCAGCCAAAGCATTGGCTTTAGGAAGTGTGCCAGCAAGTGGAGGGCCTCTAGCCTCCAAGGCTACAGAGAGGAAGAAAGCTTCATCCAAGGCCTCTTACATCAGGTATGGAGGTGTCTTAACAGTGCTTATCCAGGAGGCCATGAAGGAGGCACAGGAGACAGAAGAGCGGGAGGGGGAAACACTCGATAGATCACCTCCTCATCAACACCAAGAGAGGTCCAGTGATAGGACTGAGACCGAGGAAGAAGGGGAAGAACAGAAAAGGAAAAAGCAGGTCAAGGAGACCGAGAAGAAGGCAGTGCAAAAGAAAAAGAAAAAGGATGACAAGGGCCACAGGAAAGAGAAAGAGGACTTAGAGAAGGCCAAGAGAGAGTCCCTTAGGGAGGCCAAGGAGAGGGAGAATAAGAAAAAATAGGAAGAAGAAAAGGAAAAGAAGCAATTACAGAAGGCTAAGAAGGCATCAAAGCAGGAGGCAGAGGAGAGAAAAAGAAAGGAAAAGGAAGAAAAAGAGAAAAAGAAGGAAGAGCAGAGAAAAGGAGAAGAGGAAAGGCGAAGAAAGGCTCATGAAGAAGAGGAAGAACTAAGAAGGAAGGAGAAAGAGGACCTGGCTGAAGCTACTCGTCGGTCCATGGAACAACAATGCAGAGCTAATGAACTGGGGAGTTTGAGCCCACATAGAGAAGAAAGGCCTAGGTCAAGCACACAGGTGCCAGAGATTGTGCCACCTGCAGAGTCACTGAGGGCAAGGGCAAGGCCCCAATCCACCCAATTTCTACTCTATTGGTGCCTCCCACCGAGCCAACCGCCATCACTCCCAACATCCCCACCAGTACAGACGTATCAAATCTTGTGGCATGGATGCAGTACTTCATTAACAAGGAGATAGCCCAGGGGACGAGCACTGAAACTACGGCTACAGGGCAAAAGCGGCCGGCCACAGACGCAGAGTCTAGGCAAGATCCTAAACGACAAAAGGTGGAGGCCTCAACAACACCCATCCAAACAACAATGATACTGCTAGCTAATTACGACGAATACGTTGCCAAGCTACTCTCGCAGTTGGAGAGAGCTAAGGAGGAACGAAAGGTAGCGATGGCTGAGTTGGTAGCTGAGAAGGAATCAATAGCCACCTTCCAGCTTGACAAAACAAGGATGATAGCCATGCAACAAAGGGAGATCGCAGATCTCAAGCAGGAAATAAAGGCTAAGGATGACAGAGAAGAGCTCTAGAGGCTGCAACTCGAGAATGAAACATAGGAGCTGGTGAAGATGCAAAGAGAACATAAGCTCTTGATAATGCAATACCAGGAGCTCATTACAAAAACTGCTAAAGTTGAAGAGCTCATGGTTGAGCTCAACGCCAGGGATGAGAAAAGAAAGCATGACATGGAAGAGTAGCAAGAAGAGATTGAGTGCCTAACCGATCAGTTGAACTCTGAAAGAGAAGAACAGGAGAGGCTGATCAGGGAATTGGAGTACCAAGAGCAAAGGCTCATGATACTGACCCTGAAGCAAGGGGAGAGCATGGAGGAAATGAACAAGAAATCAGAGGAGTGGGTGGTGCATAATGAAAAGAAGTTGAAGACACTAGCACGGTGCCTTGCTCTGGTAGAAAAGGAAAAGTTCATTGCAGAGAGCAAGGCAGAAGCCGCCCAAGTGGCCTTCAATGCCCAACAAAAAGCCTTCCTCGACACCATCATGGACACTACCCGCCCAGAGGAGGGAGAGTCGTTGGAGGTGGCACAAAGGAAGCTCAGCATTGCACGCAGAGCCTTACATGCAGGACTGCAAATGCCACCCCAACCTGGGGAGGTTAGGCTGAGCCTAGACGAGTAACAGAAATACCTATTGCTAGCCGGTCTAACCCCCCAGGAAGTGGATGCCCTAGGATTTGAAGAGAGAGCACCACAGGGAAACCGGCAGGGGGAGGAAGCCAAACTTGACGTCGACATGAACAGATTCAGCGATGACCTGATCCCACAACCCCCCTCGCCGCACATTCAAGAACAGCAACCACTTGACCCTCCCCTGGACAGATAAGCCACGCTCAAGGAATGAAGGAAAAAGTTGGTGGAAGAAGCCAGAAGGTGGCTGTAGGCCAAGCCAGTCATGCGGCCATCCGCATCCCTCCCACCATGCCCCGATGACCTCCCAACGCAATTCCACGCGGACCTAGTGGTCTGGAAACGGCAAGAAATAAAAAAGGACCCTTTTTCTTTTAGCTTCCTTATGCCTGACAGCCTGAGAAGAATCCTAGCGATCAAAGTAATGGAAGAGGTAATCGCGGCCGACTGGGCCAAAAATGGCTGGATGACAGGGCAAAGACCCCACTCTGTGGGGCACGAAGGAAGCAGAATTTTGGCAAGACAAAGTGTACGAAGTGCCACACACCATAAGGGGCTACAACTGCCAGCCCCTCTGGAGAAGGCGAATATGCAATATTAACATGCTTGCCTGGATGGCATTTTGCAACACCCTGCCCTATGAGAGGAACGACCCCACATTCATGGCGTATCCTCGTAGGGTAGGCGTGGATTTTTTCGCCACCCTCCATGGGAGGCATGACTTCCCCATCATCTACAATTCCAATGCCACCTCCTTTGAGGATGCTCTACTTTTTGATTTAGGAAGCCTAACTGACTCCATGATGCGCTTCCTCGCAGAATTCTCCTCATGTCTTGATCCCGCTTTCATAACTACGTGTAATTACCTTAGGCTTCTTAAGCTCCTACTCAAGCAAGATCCGACACCGCAGGAAAATGGCTTGCCTCCCCTCTTTTTTGATCCCAATGCTATTGATAGCTTTGCTATGGCCCTCTTAATGATGAGAGCTAGCCTACTACCTTCCTTTTGCCTAGCTCTCCTAGAGGATATGAGTGACAGCCAATTCACTAGGTGTAATCACCCCTTCCTTTCCACCACCTCTCTCCATGTCTCCATGAACCTGAAAGGGTACATGTAAAGCCACAAATTTTTGCGCAAATCCATCCGTCCTCCTTCCCCCCCTCGTTCAGACGAAGAGGATTAGGCCTAGCTGTCATTCATTCCACAAAAAAAAAAAAAAAAACTGACTGGTCAACATCACCCACTCGTAGAAGTACTTATCACCTCAAAAAGCACAATCATTGCACCTAGGGGTTCTTAAGTTAGGCGTGTTCGGTGGCTTCGGTCGGCCGGCTCCACTCCCAACCCCCTAGCCCTTTTTGCTCCCCCACTTCACGCTTAGGGCCCATCAAGCACAAGACACACCCAGAGAGGTAACACTCACCTTGGGTTAGACCTGTCACCCTAAGCCACTGGCACCGCACCCCCCTTGGCACAAATGGGGTCCTCAAGTGTGGGACATCACCTAGGCTCCCCTGCGGTTAGATCCACCTCCCCATTCCACTAGCACGAGCACAATGCACCAACACGCTGAGGAAAGCACTCCCCTTAGGTAGAGCACCGCACCTTCTTCTTCAAGCACCCCAAAAGCGCCAAACCACCAACTTCGGAGGCCCTCATCCACCCATGACATCCAGTTAGTTGCTCTGACAAACATCATTCTTGAGCTTCCACAAGCACCTAAGTTTACATGTGGCCCTCACCCTTACACAACCCAACGCCGAAGTGCCATGGGACTGGCACCCGTCTACGAGGGGGTTAATATTAACCCCAAGTCGAGATGGCGAAAAAATGAAGGAAAAAGAAAAAGGAAGATGGAAAAAGAGCAAAGACCCACAGGCGACCTCTAAATATGAACCGGGGAAAAAAGTGCAACTTTAAATGAAAAGGTGCCTCAAAAAACTCGAAAAACTCTTGTAAAAGAGCGCCAGGATCCCTCCTATGCCGATTGTAAAATATTAGATGGGCGTAGGCTAGAGGCATAAGGCTAGAAGAGGGAAATGGAAAAAGGACCTTGCCACAATGGCCAGTCATGTCAAAAAGGGATGGGTGCCCATGGGATTTTAGGGTTTGTATATATAAAGTTCAAAAAGTGAATAAGAGCTCATTCTTTGGTGTGTGGCAACAAGAGTCTTCTTCTTCTTCTCTCATTCTCATCTTCTTGCTTGTGTGTGCTCTTGAGAGAGGGAGTGTGAGAGTGTGAGGGAGTGAGTGTGTGAGAGTGAGGGATCAAGAGGGTGAAGCTCTTCATCATCTCCTCTTCTCTTCTTCTCTTCTCTTCTCTCTTCTTGCACACGTGGCTATGGAGGATGGAGCTTGGAGGTGGAGGAGGCTTGAGGATGCTTGATAATCCATCAGTAGGCTTTCCAAATGATGCCACCCGACGCTCCCTTGGAGTATCAGGGGGGTTTTCACTTAGACCCTACTAAGTCTACATCACAATAGAAGAGTTTCGGCCAAACCCATTAGGGTCGACTTGAATCTTTGGGTTCCTAAAATCAGACGTGTCTCCTAACAACTAGCTAGCATCAGTAATTTTGAGTTCCCACTTCCTACAAGAATATTACTCAAATAGAAGTGGACTTGCCATTGCACTTGGTTTAAAAAGAATGGGAGACGAAGTGGAGTGCGGTATGTCAACTCTCCTGGCCATAAGGCAAAATCCCATTCTGGCCCCCTAAAACAATGCAAGCTGGTTATACCTAGTGACTAGTTAGTCCAATTATCATCTTTCTATTTCTATCACTGATTTAGACAAGCTCCTAGTTTAGCGGGACCACCCTACCGTTGTTGGATAGACCCATCGGGGATCACGCCCACTTGCTTTCCTTTGATGACAATATCATCTTTAGTTTTTTAATTACCTACAACACATTTATTGAAACATATATAACTAGCTTCTTTAATTAGTCCGTTAAATTACATGTTCCTTCACGTAATTTATCTCACGAACATGCATACAATTCAAACAAACCTTGAATAAAACAAATTCCTTTATTATATTGGAAGTTTTCTACAACTTCCATCTTTTCAATCCTACAGAAGATATACAAAATTCTATGAGGGTATTCTACCCACCAAGATTCCTCCCTTGTAACTAGTATTAGGGTTCCAAGATCCCATCTTGGGTCATGAAGGGGCTCGTCAGATTCTAAGAGTAATGCGGAATTTATGACCACAGTCCCCCCTGGCATCCACATTTCCTAGTGCTCCAGACTATCCCTACGGATAGACCTTTCCATTACGAAGCCGATCTAAGCCTCTCAAAGCAATAACCATGACCCCCCTTTGGATTAGGGTCTCGCACAGCTAGCTTGGGGGTAGCTTAGTGTGATCTTTCCTTTCATCATGTTTGTCAATGTTTTTAATTAGAGATCTGTCAAGATTGTGGGAGAGAAGGAAGGAGTCTCACTTGTAGCTTTCTTGCTTGCACAATGGGGGAATACACACAGAGGTGGAGGCTGAAAACAGTTTTCCTCTTCTTAGTTGTGTAAGCCAAAAAGAACTCTTGTACAAAGAAATAGAAGAACCCTATATATGGGTCTCAAACCAAACTCAACTAACTAAGGTGGCATACTAACTGAGCCACGAAGTAGAGTAGATAAGGATAGCTATCATGTAGCTATTATTCATGGGCGGTGTACCAACCGCATCTGCCAACTGACAAGTCGGTGACATAAATACACAACAGTCACCCTGGAGTATCATGAGTGGAGCTCGATATCTCAACACTCCCCCTCGAGCTCAATCCCAATTCCTGCACACCAAGCAGGTCTCTGAACTTGCGCAGCTTCTCTGTGCCCAATGCCTTCGTGAATATGTCAGCTACCTGATCCTCTGTGCTGACATAAACTAGATCAATAAGACCTAGTAAAACCCTCTCTCGTACATAGTGATAATGCACCTCAATGTGCTTTGTTCTAGCATGATAGACTAGGTTATTTGCCAAGTGTATACTACTCATGTTGTCACAATAAATGACAACTGGCCCATCTGTAGACTGATGCATATCATAAAGTAGCTTATGCAACCAAGCTACGTCACATGCAGCCATTGCTGCACCCCTGTACTTAGCCTCTGTGCTTGACAAGGCAACTGTAGGTTGTTTCTTGCTGCTCCAAGTGACTGCAGCACTCCCAAAAGAGAACACATATCCATTGGTAGATCGTCTATCAGAAATACTACCAGCCCAATCAGCATCAGTGTATCCATGCAACTGTATCTGAACCCCAGTCTCATAAAATAGTCCATACTGCAATGTGGACTTCACATACCTGAGTATGCGTCTAGCTGCATCCAAATGTGGTTTCCTTGGAGCCTGCATAAACTGACTTACCAATCCAACAGCATTGCTCATTTCTGGCCTAGTAATAGTCATATAAATCAAACTTCCTACTATGCATCTGTACATAGTAGGGTCTTCTAGAAACTCACCTGCATCTCTGCTCAGCTTCACATTCTGCTCCAAAGGAACTAAAATAGGCTTACAGCCTGTCATCCCATATTTGGACAGCATGTCCAATCTATACTGCCTCTGCAAGAGCTGTATCCCACTTGGTGATCTAATCACCTCAATGCCCAAGAAATAACGCAACTCTCCCAAATCCTTCATCTCAAACTTCTGCTTCAATAGCATTTTCACATGAAGGATATCTTCATCACTGTCACCTGTCATAATCAAATCATCAACATAAATGACAAGTAGCATAATACTTCTCTGTTTTTCTCACATAAAGTGAGAAATCTGCCTTGGAAATCTAAAAGCCAATAGTGACAAGATACTATCCTATCTTGTCAGACCATGCTCTAGGTGCTTGCTTCAAGCCATACAAGGCTTTCTTCAACCTGCAAACAAACTCAGGATGAACAGCATGCACATAACCTGGTGGCTGCTCCATATAGACCTCTTCTTGCAAATCACCATGCAAGAAGGCATTCTTTACATCCATCTGATGTAAAGACCATCCCTTTGATGCAGCCATAGCAATGACTGCTCTTACGGTTGCCATCCTTGCAACCGGACTGAATGTTTCTTCATAGTCAATGCCATATGTTTGTGCATACCCCTTGACTACTAATCTTGCCTTGTATCTGTTCACAGAACCATATGCATTGTGCTTCACCTTATAAACCCACTTACAGCCAATTGCATTCTTACCTTTAGGCAAAGATACTAACTCCCATGTAGCATTTGCTTCCAAGGCATCCATTTCTTCATCCATGGCTTTCTCCCATTTTTCTTTTCCCATGGCTTGCTCAAAAGAAGTGGGTTCTGGTTCATGTATCACTTTGACCATATATGCATAGTGAATGGCTGTAAATCCATCATATTTCAGCCTATCCACAGGATACCTAGCTCTCGTAGACCTGCACAAAATAGATTCACTCCTAGGTGCTCTCAAAACATCCCTGGTCTTCCTTACTCCAGGTGTAACAATAGAAGGAATACCCAACTCATCATCAATGCTCTGTTCTGAGCCACTTGATTCACCATCCACATAAGAGTGACCTACATTCACATTAAACATGGGCTGATCAACCTTCTCTTTTCCTTCTCGTGATACTTGCATACCACTATCTGCATTGCTTTGAGAAGATTCTCCTGATCTCAATCTGCCTGTCCATGGCAAAGAATGTGAACCACTGCTAGAGGACGCTCCAGGTCCACTAATATTTTGTGACTGCTGCTGTGAATTCTATGCAGCATTACCATTTTGTGCATCTACATCATCAATCACATTTATTGGTTTATACCAGCTACTCATCTCATCAAAAACATCTCTGCTCACTGTAAACTTACGAGTAGAAGGGTTATAACATCTATACCCTTTTTGCTACAGAGAGTAACCAATAAAGATACACTTCTCAGCTTTTGGATCCAACTTGGATCTCAACTCATCTAGCACATGTACATAGGCAATGCAACCAAAAATTTTCAAATGAGAAATATCTAGTTTCCTGCCAGTATACCTCTCCTCTGTAGTCATCCCATGTATTGTTGCAGTGGGAGTCCTGTTCATTATATAGACTGCTGTAGCAACTGCTTCAGCCCAATAAAAATCTGGTAGGTCTTTTTCATTGAGCATGGCACGAGATACCTCTCCAATATGCCTGTTTTTCCTTTCTGCAATTCCATTTTGTTGTGGGGTATGACTGCATGAATATTGTTGCTTTATGCCATGCTCCTACAGGAACCTTGCAAACTCATTTGAGAGGTACTCTCCCCCTCCATCTGACCTTAGGCATTTTATTTGCAAGCCTGTTTCTTTTTCAACCATAGCTTTAAGAGTTTTGAAATGCCCAAACACTTCACTTTTCTTTTTCACAAAATACACCCAAACTTTTCTGCTATAGTCATCAATAAAAGTGACAAAATAATGACAGCCTCCAAGAGATGCAGCTTTAGTAGTCCACACATCAGAGTGGATTAATTCCAATGGCTTCTCACTCTCTTGAACATGTCTAGGAAATGGTTTCCTTGCCTCTTTTCCAAACTGACAGGCTTCACATACCTTATGCATTTGTGCAACCTTGAATTTAGGCAATCCTGCAACAATATTTTGGGCCTGCATTGATTTAAGTCGTTGTACATTAACATGACCAATGCGTTTATGCCAGATATCAATATCTGCAACTACACCGGTCCCATGTGCAAACATTGCTGCACTCAATTCAGACATGTCTGCATCCAACGTGCCCTTCTTCTTTCCTTTTGCTATCAAGCGACCTTTATTTTTCATATCCTCAACAAAGCATCCATGAGGATTAAATCTGACCTGCAAGCCCTGCTCAACCATTTGACCAACAGAAACCAGATTCTTGGTGATATTCGGGACATGAAATACATCCAATAGGTATTTCTTTTTCCCATCCTGCATAGACAAAGAAATTTTTCCAATCTGCACAATAGGATGTGCAGTATCATCACCAGTCTCCACAAATCCTGGTTTTTCCATTTTCCTTGCATCCTCCATCCATTCTGCATGACATGTCATGTGGTTTGATGCACCTGAGTCAACATACCATACATCATTGCTTTCTTCTGCACTTGTCACAGAATTGTTCATGTGCTGCACCATAAAAAAGTGCTCATTTCTGTCATCACCCTGTCTACTAGAAGATGTATAATTCCCTTGTTGCAATTTCCCATTCATAATGTCATTCTGCTTTTTATAGCAGTCTTTAGCCATATGACCCATTTTACCACAGTAGTAGCATTCAACATTGTTGTTTGCATTTTGGCCTCTTTGCCATCCACTACGAGCTCTTTGGCTCCCCCTGCCTCTAGAGTTACCACGTCCTCCTCCATAGGACTGGTTTTCTTGAGTTTGCTGCATATTCTGATTTCTACCACGGCCTCCAAATCGGCCTCCTCTACCTCTGCCTCTACCTCTTCCAGCATTTGAGTAGAAGACAGCTTCTTTTGAAGTTCCTCCTGAAGAAGATGCACCACCGTTTCTTTGCTCCTCAGAAATTAGAAGAGCAATCAGCTCCTCAAAATCAGGAAATATTTCACGAACTGAAATGGATGTCCGAAACTGTGCATAATCCTTTCCTAGACCATTCAAGGTCACAGAAACTAAATCATCATCTTCCACTCGCGACCCAATGGAAGCAAGTGCATCTGCAATCTTCTTCACCTTCATGTGGTAGTCATTGATGCTCATATTTTCTCTTTGCACATTATGCAACTCTTGCTTGAGCTGCATTTTCCTGGCTTGCGTATTTGTGCTATACATTTTTGACAAAGTATCCCATGCCTCCTTTGGCGTACTTGCATCCTGAATATGCACAATCATAGAGTCTGAAATGCTGATAGACAGCCAATACATAACTTTCCTGGCTCTCTCATGCCATGCTTTAAATGCCTGCATTTGCTGTTGATTGGGAACATCAGGAAGAACTGGTTCTTCTTCATTTCTTGCAACAAATTCCCAATATCCTTTTCCCATAAGGAAATTCGTCATTCTAAACTTCCATGCTTGAAAGTTGTTCTTGTCAATCTTTTCAGTGACAATCTGTGAAAGAGAATCAGACGCCATTACAGAACACTGCAAAAAATTCTGTCAGTGCAAAAAACACAACTTCACCCTCACAAGGGCAAATCTGCAAAACTGGCGAAAGTGGTATTTGACCACACAGTCACTTCCTAGTGACGATTTTGCATAAACAAGAACCAAGGATGGTTCTGTAACTCCCAATGTCTCTGCACATAAGCATATGATGCAATTTCTGCAGTAACTTTTCACCGACCTGTAGAACAGTGGCTGCACAGCATAAAATTGGGCCTTTTCCTGAGTGCGTGCAGAAAACTTCCGCCTCCAAAACAGGCCCCAAAATGGCCTCAAATCAAAAAAACAAGGTCGCCGAGGGCTAAAGCCCATACCCGCAGCATATACTGTCCTCTTGCTTCACCGCGAAGGGCGTCTCAACCTGAGACAATGCACTCCTGCACTTTCCGGCTGTGCTTCCTGTAGAGATCTGCTCCCAAAACAGAAAATGAAAGCAACACTGCTCCTCTTACCAGAACACCGCGAGCTTGGCTTGCTTTCTTGAGCTCCTTACCACGAACAAGGCTCTGATACCATGTCAAGATTGTGGGAGAGAAGGAAGGAGTCTCACTTGTAGCTTTCTTGCTTGCACAATGGGGGAATACACACAGAGGTGGAGGCTGAAAACAGTTTTCATCTTCTTAGTTGTGTAAGCCAAAAAGAACTCTTGTACAAAGAAATAGAAGAACCCTATATATGGGTCTCAAACCAAACTCAACTAACTAAGGTGGCATACTAACTGAGCCACGAACTAGAGTAGATAAGGATAGCTATCATGTAGCTATTATTCATGGGCGGTGTACCAACCGCATCTGCCAACTGACAAGTCGGTGACATAAATACACAACGGTCACCCTGGCGTATCACGAGTGGAGCTCGATATCTCAACAAGATCTAGATTCTAGAAAACACAAACAATCCTTTTAAGCATATAATGATGCAATGGCAATCATACCATCGTGTAGCTCACAACTTCACATAGCCAAGGTAGACCTTATCCTAAGGTAACCTTATATTATAATGTGGATTCTCCTCCCCATAAAGAAGTATTGAGCACATCTCTTACAACTTTGTTAAGCAAGACATCAATTTCCCGTTTAGGGATTAACTTACCCAACATAAGCAATACCATTTCACAAACTATTATGAAGATTATGTGATATCATTCTATTTCATTTTTCGGGAGTTTGTAAGTAATACGATAGACATTGGGAATTTTATCTTTGCTTGCACTTGCATTCGCCATACCCGATGTTCCGTTGGTAGTGGCAACTCCGACAACCTTGGGCACTCCCGTATCTCTAGCAATAATTGTTCTTTGACCGGTTACGGTGGATCTCATTGTCTTTTCATCTTGTTGCTTCGGAGCCATCATTCGCAAGTGGGTTTGAGAGATAGAGAAGGAGGAATGAATTCGGGATGGGAGACTTGCACTTTGTCACTTTTTTCTTGTTCTCACCACACTCAAACACATTCGCCTTTAAGTCGAAGGTTATTGGGAGTTAAAGGTTACTTGTGTCTAGTTGCTTACATTTACTTGTACTTACTGGCTCCTGCACATCTCTGCACTATAGGTGTGGCCTCTTTAAATGACAATAGAATAAGGAAAGGTTGGTCACATGTTATGACTATTTTGGAGTTCCCACATATGGTGTTGCTATCTCTTTCTTCAACCTCCATAGCTCTTGCTTCTCTCTTGCTTCCACCCTTGCTCCACCTTTTTCAATGTATACAAAGTATAGATAAGATGCCACATAAATGGATGTGGCCTATTAAGACATACTGCATAACAGACTATACTAATCAATAAGTACTATAACTATGCTAACTATAGGTAGGTGTAACTAACCAAATATAATAAGTGACGTCGATGGCCATGTTGGGATCAGAATGACCATTGACATGCTGTGTGGACATGTGGACCCATTTGACCATGCGATCCATCATCAATGTTTACAGGTATTGAGCAAAAAAACAAAGAGCTTACTCAATTGTGGAATTTAAGAAAATGGAAGAGAAACCCCTAAGTAAACTCTAAATCTTAATAATAAACCCTAGAATGTATTTAAATGCATAAAGTTGATAAGAAAACCAAAGTTATAAAGGTCTAATTATAAGACTCCATCCTACAATAACAGTACAAAGGCCATTCTTAATCCCTATAAAAAGGGATCATTTGAGGTTAAATAATGTATATGGTGTGGATATTGGTTGGTCAAATAGCACATAACACAAATGATTTTTTTTCATTGATCAAATTGTTGTAGTTACATTATCTTGAAATGGATTGAATTCCTTGAAAGAGATGTTTTGTACCTTTGCATGGTTGTTTTTGGTTACTAATTGTGATTAAAAAGTTACTATGAAGTACATGCACCTTAGTTGGACTTCAATGTAGCACTTCCCTATGTTCTTTGTTGGGGCTCCATCACCCTAAGCTAAAAGCATAACTACCTAGAGTATGGAGATTGATGCCTAAGACAAGAGGTCATCCATGGAAGGAAGATTCTCTCTTGTGGTGGCAGCATAGGAACTAGTGGGCCTTTGGATGTGCAAGGAATCCCCACGACTTGCCCTAAGATGGAGAAAAAAACTCTCCATGAGATAACATATGTGCATTCGAAGGTCAATTCTAAATAAGGACAAGATGGAATCTAAGAAAGGTTGAAGTGCCTTGGCTTGATTATGTGTCCAGAAAGGGATAAGTTATGCAACCTACACAATCTTACTTTCAAATAATTGCTTTAGTAAAAGTATTGTTCTCCATTATTTTTTTGTAATTGCCTAAACAACATTCAATGAACCTTGTAATGGATTGATTCAAAAATTTGTTTTTATAATGTATTCACAGCATGATAAAAACTTAAGTAGAAAACTAAAGATGATGGATGTGTTTGATAGAAAGTGGATGGTGGTGGTCTCAATGACCCTGTCCTAAGGATGGGTTAGCTAATTAATCAACTAGTTTCCTATGTGATTATCTAGGACTAGAACTAATTGATCATGACTATCTAAATGGTAGGTTAGAACCTAGACCAACATTGTCTTAGGGAAGTGGTGTGTGGTAGAGAACTAGTCCTTGAGATCATGGAAGACTAATAAGCTACCACACTCTATGAACTGAGTGCCATGTTGGTTACTCTTGTCCTTTAGAGGTTGTGAGGTGGTCTCTTTAGGGTGGGCATTAGCTTGCTATTTAGAGAGATTGTAGAAATATAAATACCCTTAGGTCAATCCATTTGGGTTGAGGCCTTGATATTTCTCTTAAGATAGACTTGAAGACCATTCAACAACCAACTAAGTCTATGCATCCTATAAGATCCAAGCTCTCAAAGATATGTGCAAGAGACTGCTATACATTTCCTGCTCTAGCCTATCTAGGGGTGGGTTCATTACATTGAAAGAAAGAATGGTGTTGCTCATAGAGATGTGTCCAAGCAACTACTAAACACTTGCTTCTCTAGCCTAGCTAGGGGTGGATCCATTACAATGAAATAAAGAATGTGCTAAAGCTTTGTAGGCCTAAAGCAAGGCTAATGTAAGATGAATTCTAGGTAATTGAAGTGATTCACCAATAGAGCAATGAATATGCAATATTTAAGGTGTGTTTCTACCTTTACAAATTGATTATATGCTTGCAAGTTCACTCACATCAACCATCATTCCTTCTTAAAGAGGGTGGTAAGGATATGATTAAGCAACAACTACAGCAAGCATAAAATTCACATAAGCTAAAAATGAAAGTATTACCACTTAATCTTGGATAACGGCTAGCTTGTTGCCCCAAAACTAGTGCCCCTTGTAGTATTTCTTTATTTTGAATTGCAATCTAGATGGAATACAATGAGATTCCTTGAATCTCCTCTGTTCTCCAATTGCCTCTTGTTATCATAAATGGCTAGCAAGCCTTCAAACCAATTTTCCCCTTGGTTTGCTTGGGAATTGGCCTTCAATTGTGCTCCTTAGGTGACAAATTTAGCCCCAAATGTTCATTGACTAAATGGCCACTTGAATCTCTTGAAATTTTCTCAATTTCAGTGACTAAAATTTAAGTCCCTAGGCCTTCAATTTCTGAGCATGCTTCTTGAGTTGGCTATCAAAACCTAGTTTTTGTCATAAATAGGGCACAATAGAGATTACTCAAAATCTCTGCCTCCAATGTTTGATTTTTCATAAAATTACTGAGAAATGATGAGAATCAATACACTTCCAAATCAATTGGTTGTCCTATCTTGATAGCCATGAAAGTTGTGTCCACTGATGGAGCACCCTAAATATGATGTTGCTTGGCTGAGATAGCCTTGAAACTGATGTCGTCTACTATTGTAGTCCCTTCAAAGCATGTCACCAACTCCTAGAGGGTTTCCTATTGACTAAATATGGCTTGTCAACCATTGCAACAACAATGGCAACCTTCTATCTTTCCCTAAGCTTGCACGAGAGTGGAATGACCCCTCTCTCTCTCTCTCTCTCTCTCTCTCTCTCTCTCTCTCTCTCTCTCTCTCTCTCTCTCTCAAAATGATCTTTTCACTTACATGGGCAAGTTTACCAAGTGGCATCCTTTCAAAATAATTTCCAACATTAACCAATCATATTAAATGTATGTATGAGTATTAATTTTGTAGTTATTTTAATAATTATTTATGGCTCATAAAAATCATCCAACTGACTAACAATTAAATTAGCTAGACCAAATTATCATTCAAGTGATCATGAGCACTCATTAGTAGTTGAGCATTGGAATGAATTAATTAATTAATGTTAATTCTCTAGTGCCACCACTGATACTAATGGCCAATTAAATGTTTTATGACAAGGTTTGACACCAAGTACCACCTAGTATCTATCACCATAACTTATTACACCTTTTACCATTGTCACACACACTAATCACTAGGGTTACTCAAGTCTCACCATCACTGAATTAACTTGCATTTCACATGTGTGACTCACATGTGCACAACTTAATAATGCCAAAGGTAAGCATTAAAAATACATGTCCTTGTGACATATCTCCCCCTTGAAATCCTTACAAAATCATCCTTGAGTGCACTACTAGGTGACAAAACCAAACTAAGACTAAACTAGAAAAAGCATAAGTGTCATAGTCCAAGAACATCAGTCGATATTATTCTATTATGCCACTGTAGTACTCATGCTGAAATTTCCAGTCTCATAACTTAAGTCATAATTGACTTAAGGAAACTCTAACTACTATTAGAACCATTTTGGATGCATCCACTAACTTTATCTCAAAATTATTTTAATAGAACAACCATAGAAAAGCATAAGTGTCATAGTCAAAGAACGTCAATCGATATTGTTCTATTATGCCACTGTAGTACTCATGCTGAAATTTCCAGCCTCATAACTTAAGTCATAATTGACTTAAGGAAACTCTAACTACTATTAGAACCATTTTTGGATGCATCCATTAACTTTATCTCAAAAGTATTTTAACAGAACAACCATAGAAAAGCATAAACCATGGTTGTACTATCAATGGCATTACTCTACATGTTGTTGTCCATAAAAACCAACCGAGTACCACTGAAAACTATTGACCATATACTGAAAATCAACAACTAATGATCTGCCCCTTATTATCTTAATGTGATGATCATAATCTAATGTAAATGTACAATTGCAGAGCTACAGTGAAAACCATGCCCATTTGCATACCAACTACAATGACTAGTACACTAAATAGTGACCTTCTAGGAGACATAGTGTCAACAAGCAATAGCCTAGATGCATGTTGAATACACCTAAGATCCACTATATACTAAAGTTTTCCATCACCAGAGGAGTGGCAGTGCTATCTCCCCTATGAGAATTAGGCAATACTTTGGACCTTCTCTAAGCTATTAAGCTTGATTGAGCTTGATCTAAAGTAGGCTCCTACTAAAAGTCTTCTAGGTAAAGTTGCAACAAATGAGAGTGGTTTGTTAAGTCACCCTCTTCCATCCATTTGGCATCCATGGGTGAATCGTTCTAAAATTCCACCAAGTACCTTCTGGAAACTTTACCTCTAAGTTTGTTGCTTATTGGGACAATCCCTTGCCATGGGCCCCTCCTATTCTCATACAAAGCATTTATTTTCAATCATTAAGTCATTGCATTGTGCAACTATTTTCTAAATTTTTCCTTGCTATTTTTGCCTCTTCTTAGCCCTATTTTCAAATCTACCCCCTTTTTAGCCTTTGAAAACTTCTCATGCATCTCCTCATCATCATCATTTTGGAAGCTTGAATCTTTTCCACATAGGAAAGCATTGGCTATAGTTGCTATCTCTATGAGTTGTGACATGCTTATCTCACATTGGTCTTTATGCAAAAATCCCTAATTCCTTTTCACAATCCACAACAATAATTATCCACTTTCTCTAGAAGAGGGATAGCTCAATAAGAAGTAATAGAGGTAGCAATGCATCCCAAAATGTCTTATTGTATTGCTTCAAATTTTGCATTGGGATGCATCCAACTTATTCTAGGCTGTCATAATATCCATTCAAAGGTATTTTTCAACCCATTATAAGCAAACATTTTCTTAAAGTGTACCCATGTTGACAATTCTCTACCTTGCATTAGAAGTGTGGACCACCAAAGCAATGCATTTCCCTTCAAGAAAGTGGTTATCTTTTGAATCTTGGAGCATCTAGTGAACTTGCCTCCCGAATAGGCTACATCAAATTGGTGAATGAAACTCAATGCTTTCAACCTATCTTGTGCACCATTGAAAGCCTCAAACTTTACCTCTTTTTCACCCTCATCATAGTCCTTTGTTAATGCCTTGAGAGTCAAATTATCATAAATTGCTATTGAAGCCACTTTGTGCCCCATTCATCATGCCAATACTACCATACATGGGGTTTTGCATTCCACTTGCCACACCCGAATACATTGGGCCCCTTGCACTCCATTCATTATTTGTTGTGTACCATAAGGAGTTGTACTTTGCATCCCCATACGCAATCCTTGACATACCATAGCATGAAATATAATACCACCACCAAAGTATCCTGATTGCCCCATACTTGCATGTATGCCTTGCTGTCCAAAATCCATTGCATTGGCACTACCAAGATGGTCTTGCATTTGCATGTCTTGCACCACCTCACGAGGGATTCACTAATAGTAATAAGGAGACGTCACATGCGTGCAAGAAATATATGAAAGTACTCCTTATCTACCCCCTATTTATGGGACCTTACCTTATAAAATGTACCTTCCTTCCCTTAAATAACCCCCCTCCCTTACACTCATGCCATACCATACGGTAAACCCTAGTGGACCCCCCGGACCCCAACTGCACTAGTTGCTTTTGCTCACTGACAACATTGGGAGCATCTTTAGATAGTTTTGTTGTTTCCTTTAGTACATCCTACTATTATGAAGCTCTAGAAGATGACTTCCTCTTTTTGTGCTTGCCGTTCTTCTTGGAAGAATTCAAAAAGTGAGTAAATTGAGGATCATTTGCCAATCATGCAAACATATCAATTGCTCTCCTCAAAGGATCTTTAAACTAGTCATCAAAGTCTTCATCTTCTTTCTAATCATCAACTTGCTCTAAATCTAGTTTTTCTCCTTGCTACTAAGGCTCTATGATTCCTCTATTTGTGTATCTTCCAATGGTCAAGCATCATCATGCCTTGGACCCAAATCACTACATGATGACATGCATGTTATAAAAGCAGTCATTTGAACACAATTTCAACAATATGCAACTTCACTAAGTTACACACACATGCCTTGGTCCCACCTACTCAAGGGAGTTGATGGTATCCCAACAACAATAGAACCATGAAATTAACCTTCTTTCTCGAAGAGGATGATAATGACTTAATTAATCAACGATTACAACAAGCATAAAATTCACATGAAGTGAAAATACAAATGTTATCTCTTAATCTTAGACAATGGACAACCTATTGGCCCTAAAATTGGCACCCCTTGCTGTATTTATTTATCTTCACTTGCAATCTGGATGGAACACAATGAGATTCCTTGAATCTCCTTCACTCTGCAATTGCCTCTTACTATCATAAATGACCATCAAGCCTTCAAACCAATTTTCCCCTTGGTTTGCTTAAGAATTGACCTTCAATTATGCTCCTTGGGTGACAGATGTAGCCCTAAATGCTTGTTGATTAAATAGCCACTTGAATCTCTGGAAGTTGCCTCAATTTCAATAATGGAAATTCAAATCCTTATGCCTTTAATTTCTAAGCACACTTCTAGAGATGGCCTATCAAAGCCTACTTTATGTTAAAATTAGGGTTTACATTAGAGATCAATCAAAATTTTCACCTCCAATGCATGATTTGCTAGAATTGCTAAGGAAGGATGAGAGAGAATATTGAGGACAGAGAAAAGTTAGGCTTCTATCATCAAAAAATGGAATAAATCGACTGCTACCCTATCTAGATAGCCATGAAAGCTATCTCTACTAATGGAACGCCCTAAATATGATGTTGTTTGGTTGAAATGGCCCTCAAACTACTATCATCTACTACTATAGTCTCTTATGGGCATGTCATTAACTCTTAGCGAGTCTCCTACTAGTGGCTAGAAATGGCCTATCAACTATCAACTATTGCAACAACAATGGCAGTCCTCTCTCTCTCTCTCTCTCTCTCTCTCTCTCTCTCTCTCTCTCTCTCTCTCTCTCAGCCGACATTTGTTCCCCTTTTGTAGCAATTATCTGGAGTACCAGAGCTACATACGCACATACACATATACGACACTTATCACACTCACAGCACCGTATTTTCAATTTCCAGTTTTTAGCTTTTCATTCAGCACTTTTATTTTGGATAGCTGGACCTCATCAGTTGTATCACAGTTTGTCTCATAGGCCAGTTTTGGTCTTTAGAAGACGTTAATGTAACTTACTTACTTACTTTCTTTCTCTCTCTCTCTCTCTCTCTCTCTCTCCACTTGCATGGGTAAGTTTTGTTAAGTGTCGACTTTTCAAAATAATTTCGAGCATTATCTAGATTTATTAAATTAATTTAATTAATCAAACAATAATATAGCTGGCCAAGAATTAAATTGGCTAAGCCAATTTATCACCACCCTAGTGATCTTGAGCACTCATTAGCTCAAAACTAGCATTAATTAATTGATTAATGTTAATTTCCTAGTGTCACCACTAACATTAATTATGAATTAAATGTTTTAGGCTATGTTTGGATGCCCGTAACCCACACTGGTCACTAGTGTGACTTAGGTCTCATTAACACTTAACTAACTTGCATTTCACACGTGTACCTCACGTGTGCACAACTTAATAATGCCAAAGCCAAGCATTAAAAATACATGTCCTCGTGACATGAAAAGCAGTTATAAGGTAGCATAACCTCTTCTTATGCTCATATGCTAGTTGTATGAATCATTTTTGAATGTGGACGTGCTTCTTGTTCAAATTATACAAGTGTATGAAAAGGCATCAACATAACATTATACTCAATCTTCTTGTTTGCCCTTTTTTAATACACGTGGATTATCGTCCTCGTCTTGACAGGAGTAAACATGTAGTTTTGCATCCTAATACATGCATTTCCTTTCTCTTATTCATGTTGATAGGAATAAGCAAGACACTCAAGAAGGGAGACATTTTCTACCATTGATGTGTTTCCTTATCTTTTTTATACATTTCTAAAGGTAGAACTTTAGCCTAGTGAAAGCACATAATAGGTAATTGCATATCAACTTATAAAAGAAGACACAATTGCTAGTAACAAGACCTTGAGCAATTCTAGGTCTCATGTTCACATAGGTACCATCGTGATGCATTGTCTAGTAATGTTTTGTTGTGATCACACAAGTGAGGTGCTAACTAGTGCTTACACTAACCTTGCAATCTTCCTCTATGAGTCATCACTCTTCATTGCCAATTTCTATGTCAAGATAGTCTATATGATTAAATTCAAGCTTTTGTCATGCAAATTCTTGTTATTTATGATCGCCTCTTTCTTTTGGAATCTACTTTTCGTATCAAGGAGTTGAGTCTTTTAATGTTTAATAAGATTCCTTCCAAGTTTAAGATAGTTGCCAAGGCCTTCATGTGTTAGGTATCAATTTCAATTCTCATCTTTAATTTTAATCCTTAAATTTTAAAGGAATCATTCTTACCTACAAAAGTTCTTTGTCTCATGGTGATGATGGAGAGGGAGCATTGTGTCTTCATCTAAGTCAACAAATAAGTAAAAGAAGAAGAAGGTTCATTGCTTCTCTTGCAATAAAGAAGGCATGCCAACAAAAAGTTACCAAAGAAGTCCAAGAAAGATACAATGGCACATGGTAGCAATTCTTAATCAAAATGACTCCAATTCACAAAAGGCCGATAAGGCCATGTTGACTAAGGATGCTTGACAACCTTCAAATTGTTCCCATCAAATGAACACATCAAGTGAGAAAGGGTATCCTCTTGCTCTCATGCAATGGACTATGTGGATTAGGTCACACGTGTTTACTCTCATACTTTGCCGCACACGGTCTTCTACTACAAAGGAGGTCGTGGAGTATTTAGGCATATGGCTTACACTTGGGAAAAGCACTTTAGGCGTGCATGCATTACCTGCAAATCCAAGGTGGATATAGATATGTCAAAGCTCTTGCATCCTTTTTACATGATGGCATCTTGGGGCATGTTAATGCTCTTTGATTAGGAGTTTAGTTTCATGTTTAGCTTACTAGTGGCTGCTATGATGGGCAATGGTCAAATTCCCTCTTCCTTCATTTCCTTTGTCTTCATGGATCGCTACATTAGTTGCCATACTTTACTACCACATCAAGTCTAATAGTGCACATTTTAAGACTATCCAAGGTGCATCTTAGATAGCCTGCTCATTTAAGATGTGATCACATATAACCATGGTGCACCTTGGGTTTCTACTTCATACATTTCATTAGAGTTGTGTGATCGCCTATGATCTGAGACATGGTGTGAGCATTTGTTATTTGGGCATATAATATGTGCTCACTTTTATCATTCTATGGTTTTAGGACACTATCCAAGACTGTGTGCCTATATATAGAGGGGCATGGGGCATGGGGCACACTTCCTCAAACAACTGCTTGCACATGCAGGGTAGAGACTTGAGCAGTGCCGTGAACATCTTGTCATGAGTTGGTTGTATCTCATGGATTATTGCTCATGGATCCCTTACCTCATCTCATTGTATCTCTTTGTTTCTCGTGTTCATTGATTATCATGTTCTTTTGCTTCTATTTTGCACTGTTCTAGCACATGCAAGCTTCCACAACCAATCTGTCAATAGACAATGGCAACCACCCTTTGCCTCAACTAGATTTACAAAGCAAGCTCATGCCCTTTCAACAATTTCTTCATCAAATGGAAGTGTCTCTTTTCAGGCAATGAATGTAATCTCTACTACAAAAGGATTAGGCTTAGCACCCAGCACCCAATTTTGGCCAGGATTCCCTAAAGCTCCATGCACCTTCCTTCTCTCTCAATCTTTCCACTTCATTTGCACACTCCATCATACCAGCATAAGCATATATATTTGACATAAAAATATATGCAGTGGCATCTTTGGAGTCTAAAGCAACTGCACAATCAAATGCTCGTCTCCCTAGATCAACATTGCTATGTAGCTGGCATGCACCCAGCAAACGCAGCCAAAGCACTGCATCAGTTTGAACTGGCATTCCTAAAATGATATATTCCAGTCTCTCAAAATCTCCTACACGCCCTAAGAGATCTATGATAGCTACATAATGCTTCACCTTTGGAGTTATGTCATAGTGTCTCATGCAACCAAAATAATCAAAGCCATTGTTAACAAGGCTGGCATGATTACATGCACACAAAACTTCAAGAAATGTTACATCATTTGGTGCTGCACCTGTTAAACTCATTTCCTCCAACATCTTCAAGGTTGCTGTCATGTTTGCTGCTTGTGCATAACCAGTAATGCACGCATTCCATGAGACCGCATTGGTTTGAGACAGTCCATCAAAGATCACCTCTGCATCTTGCATGCATGCGCAACATCCATAGGCACGAATCAGAGTGTTTAATAGAAGTGGGATAGCATCATACCCGGCAAAAATGGCATTAAAATGAATCTGTCTAGATATCTCAACACTTCCTGCTTCACAGCATGCCTGCAAGGCACCAATCATTGTAACGAGATCCACCCCTATATCTTTCTCTTGCATGCGACTATACAGCTGCAATGCCTTCTTGCTTTGACCTAGGCCAACATTAGCTGAAAGCATTGCATTCCACAAGACAACATCGTGATGCTGATGTAACCTGTTAAACACATTCTCTGCTTCCTCAATACTTCCCAACTTGGTATACAGAGTCAGAAGGCAACTAGCAACAAAAGCAGATGATATGAGGCCCATTTTCTGTGCATCAGCATGCAGTGCCTCTGCAATGTTTGAAGCTGCTTTTTTGATTATGCCACCCTCCTGACTGTCAGCTGTTTCCACCCCTGTAAGACTCCCACATGCTTGAAGAGCACTCACAAGCGTCCAAGAATTTATGGTCATTCCTTCTACTTGAATTTGTCTGTACAACTGCAAAGCCCTCTCTCCTGAGCCTGCTTCAACATATGCTGAGAGCATAGCACACCATGTCACAATGTTACAATCAGAAATCACACTGAAAACATTCTCTGCATCTGCTATTCTTTGGCACTTACCATACATACTGACAAGAGCACTACTGACACAAATATTAGAAACCAACCCACGCCGAACAGTATCAGCATGTAAAGCTTTACCAATATAAAAAAATGAATGTTTGACTGAATCTCCCTCTACTCCCATAGATTCTTCCTTTTCCACCATAGTCCAGCATGCTTGAAGAATAATCATAAATGTCTGGTGTGTAAGGCCTAACCTTTCATCCAGCATTTGTCTGAACAACAACAGTGCCTCCTTTTCTAGGCCCTGTTCCATGTATGCAGAGAGCATGGCATTCCATGAAACCACAGTGCGCAGATATAATCTATCAAAAACATGTTCTGCCTTTGAAATTTCCCCTAATTTTCCATACATGCTCACAAGGGTGCTACCAACGTACACATCCGAAGCCAAACCATTTCTACGCACATCAGCATGCAATTTCTCTGCCTGGGAAATATCTGATAGATTTGTACATGCCCTCAACAGGCTGACAAATGTGTGTAGGTCCGGGATAACCCCATCTTCCTGCATGAATTGATACATTGCCAGCGCTTCCCGGCATTGACCGCACTTGATATAAGCAGCAATCATGGCCCGCCAAAAGGAATCCAGACGGTGGTGCAAGGAGAGGGAAATCCGGTTAACATTATCGAGGACACTGTGCCTGCGAAGTGTGAGGACCGCTGTATCAGCTTGTGGTTCTATGAGCTTGCCTGTAAGCCGCTGAACCTGGGAGTAGACAACATGCGCAGGTGGGAGCGCTCTGGCTTTGTGACATGCCTTCAGCAGGACCTGACTGGCACCATGGGGGTTCATGTCCTGGAGTATCACATCTAGGGCTGCGTCGACCTGCCCAGTCTCGCACAGGGTTCTGCATTGGGCACCAATGGAATCCAATGAAACCTCGAGACGCAGGGCAGAGATCGGTCTGCCATCGACCCATGGAGGCGTGCTGGGGCTGTTCAGCGGGAGGGGTTGTTTGGAGACCTTGTGGCAAAGATCAGGGCAGCGGGGGTTTGCCTTGGAGGGCCTGTGATCCCACCTAGAAGAAACATGCAACTCGAGAGAATTCTTGAAGGAAGTCTAAAAACTCCAATGGAAGTGGATATTTATTGTATGTAACTACCAATGCAACCATATATATACTCATGCAATTAGACCATTACTAGTATGGCATTTGGTATGATTATCAACAATTTCTTCATTTATCCCTCCCTCCTTCTCTTGTGTGTGTGTGTGTGTGCGCGCGCATGCGTGTGTACGCGCGCACTTGCATGTGCATGTGTATGAGTAAGTGTGTATAGTTATCTCTAACATATGTTTGAAGCTTCAAATACGATATCATAGCTTGCTAAACCTAATGCTTGACAATGTACTCATAAATTATATTGTGATTCTAAACGGATGAATAATATGTGGGATTAAAAACTATTAGATTTGCATGTTTATATGCTTGAGAGGATGTTGGGAATTTGTGTGTGTGTGTGTGTGTGTGTGATTTTGATTGTGCTTGCACACATCATATTTGCATGTGTGGTTTTATATACATATAAGTGCTTTTATGTTATATGGGATACATGAGGTAGTCTAAGTGTATGGGTATATAATAGATTTAGGATTTAAGAAATGCAATTAGAGTATGCCAATATAGATATCAAAGAGTGCATGTGCGTTCAAATATGGAACTTGAGATTTATGTGTAAAGGAGGGGGTTCAAGTACACATTCACATTCAAATATTTTATTTTATTGTGGGTTATTTTTTTAAAGGGGGAGTGTCAAGCAGAGGACTGAGATATGAGAGAAGAGTGTGTAGAAGAGAGAGAAGGATAGGAGAGAGATGAGAGAAGCCATGGAAGTTTTGAGAGAGAAGGTAAGATGAAGATATGATAATTTGTATTGATGAATTCATTAAAAAAATACAAGTTTCAATACCTTATATATCTATGCCAATGTGACATGGTGTTATTAAATAAACCACACTAAAATAATATTTTTTCTTAGCTTCTCACAATCCATTCCTCCTGGAGGTATTTGCCCACAAAAACAAAATTGGAAAGATATTACCATGGTTGAGAGAATGGGTATAAAAGAGTGTGGCTCTCTATCTGTAGCCATACAAATGGTAGGACATAAATGAGAAAATTCAAACATTTAGCTAGAATGAAGACACATATAGAAGTCTCTTCCATGTATTGCATTTGGATGCCTTCAAAGGAGAGTTTGAACCTTTAAATCTTCAAGAAAAGATCCATGCAAGAGAGTTTGAACGTTTAAATCTTCAAGAAAAGATCCATGCAATTAGTAGACAACTTGCTCTAAGAACAGGCCTTGCTAAACAAAATCTGCCATAACTCCTCGTAGAGTAGTGCAAATGGGGTGTGCCATATATCAATATGAAGCTCTCAAAGAGTACTCTGGCATATGTAGGTGGCCCTTCACTAAAAATTGGACATAATAAAATCTATTCTAAACTAGACTGCTATCTAGGTCCTATTTGTACCCACAATCTAGCCCACCAACTAGAGTTATGCTTCAGCCACCACTAAAGAATTCTAAAGGTAGGGGAACTCATCCAAAATAGAATCAAGCCTCCAACAAGCTTCCTTAAGGGGCAATACCCTCCACTTAATCAAGTACTCAATGATAGACCTGGAGCGATGCTTCTTCTCATGATGTCCTATGATCTCCTTATTAGGGATGTACTATATGAGACCTTTGTTGTCAATGGGAGGCAGCTCATCTACTATATCCACCTAGGTGCTATAAAATGGTTTGAGGAGCTAATTGACATGAAACACATTATGAATCTTAGTGGAAGAGGGTAGTTCTAATTTATATGGCAAGTCTCCCATGCACTTTAGTATTTTACATAGTCCAGAAAACTTTATACACAAGTTTTTTACTAGAACCATCTTTCAAGGTAGAGTAAATGAGAATTGGGTACTTTCAACAAAACCAACTCTCCTTCCTGAAACTCCATAGGATGCCTCTTCTCATCAACAGACATCTTTATCTGCCCTTAGGCTTTCCTAAGATTCGCTTTGCACTACTAAAGATGGGTTTGCATTTTCGCTAGCTCTTCTTTTCCACAAGGGTTTATCTTTTCACTAAGAAGAATTGAGAAGGGGCACTTTATATAAAATGTTTGTTGAAGATAGATCTCTAACCACTTATTGACCCTTTCTATCTGGCCATCAATCTATAGATGATAAGCTATAAAGGGAGCCATCTTACTACCCATGGAGCTAAATCTCACCTACCCCTATCATGCACAATTACCTGTGGTAGTCTATGTGACTTAAAGATATGCTCCATGAAGAACTGACTAACCACCTCTGATGCAATGAACTATATCTTTATGTTAATAAAATGAGCTCCTTTCAATGAGTCTATCTATCACCACATAGATGTTAGGCCATTGCATGTTTAGTCATAGGCAAGCCAATAATAAAATCCATGGCTATATGCATCCACTTTCCTTTAGGAATGAGTAATAGTTGTAGAAAACCACCTACATTATGAGTGATATCCTTATTTTGTTGGCATGGAATACACTTCATGACATAATCCTTCACATCTTTCCATAATTCCTTCTACTAAAAGCTTTTCTTCATTTTATGATAGGTCTTGAACACACTTCAGTGTTAGCTATAGGCAAAGATTTCATATCCTCTATAATTTTTAGCTTGAATTGAGAAAAAGATGGTAAGTTGAAAATGTGAGCTTTCCTATATTAATCCTTGTTGTAATTTCTAAAATGTATGGCTGAGCTCTTCATCCAAAAGGTAAGCTTCTTGTAGCTCTTCAACCCAGTCACTATGTAGCTCAAAGTCATGGCTGAAACTTTACATACCCACATCTTAGAAATAGAATCAGCCATAATATTATCCTTACTCCATGTATGTGTGATATCAAAATCATAGTTTTCTAGGGTACCCACCCACCTACACTACTTAGGAGTGAGATTAGACTGAGTAAGAAAGTACTTAAGAACCATGCGATCACTCTTGACCTTGAATCGACTATCATACAAGTAATGGTGCCACTTCTTGATTACATGGAGTATAGCCAACATCTCTTGGTCATAGACATTCATAGCCATCTCTTTATTAATGATCTTGCGAGTCTCAAAGGCAACGACATCATGTTCTTGTAACAAGATAGCCCTTGTACCTCTACCACTAGCATCACACTATATAGTAAACTCCTTAGAGAAGTTTGGACATAGTAAGATAGGAGCAAAAGTGAGAAGTTCCTTTAACTTATTGAAGCTTCTATCTGCAATGGTATTCCAAAACAAAGCTCCCTTCTTTAATCTATTAATTGAAGTGTTGGGGATAAAGGCATATGTGCCTGATGCCCTGCTCGGAGCGCCCATTCGTTACAAACCCTAACTAATAAAGGGATCAGGCCCTTGGCACACATTGTGTTGGGTTGGAGTTCCCATTTGGTCTCTCTATCTCTCTCTTGCTCTTGCTCTACCACCATAGCTCTCCCATGCAAGCTTCGATCCTTCTCACCTTTCAATCGGTATCAAAGCTTGGATCTCGTGGAACTCGACCTCAACTCGCATTACTTCAAGTTTCAAGCAAATACCTACATCCATTTTCTCAGGCTCATGATAGCCATAGCTTAACCTTCATGGTATGTATCTTTATCTTCCCACCTTCCCACCCTTTACCACTTGTTGTAGGCCACTCTTGGGCTCCATTAGGCTCCAAGAGCTTAGATCTTCATATCTGAGAGTATACCAGGTGCAATCAAACAGGACAATAGCACTCATAGGTTTGATTTATTGGTTTGGGGTGCTTTCTCAATGATCTATGGTGCTTGAGACTTATTTTGGGCACTTTGGCACCTCTTTTACCCTCCCCAACCTTTGGATCAAGCTTTGTGGAGTCATATGGTAGCTCACATGTGCTAGAATCATTGCGCCAGTAGGGCAGCATTGGGCACAACTCACATTTCTCTTCCTCTAGCTCCTTTGAAGGCTCTTAAGTAGCCCCTCTGTCACTTTGCACCCTTTGTGCCCACCTTAATCCTCCCCAAACCCTCTCTCAGCAGCCCGTGGCTTTTTTAGCCCCTCCCAGCAGGCTGTATGGTCTTCCCACATGGTGCCTATTGGCTAAATGCCTTCCCAATCAACTCCTCATGCACTAAAACACCTCTTGGCACTCTCTTACCCACTTCTACCACATTTGGTTGCTTGGCTTTGATGCTAAGCCTTAACCCTTTACATTGGAGGTGCCTATACTCTATTTGCTGGCTGGAAATTTCATATAGCAAGCTGTATTACAGGGTAGCACATGCTTGGTTGTGTTACATGCTCATGGATCATGCTTGTGAGGTGGATACTTGATGCATACTTATGCCTCTTGGATGCCAAAAGTTTGGGGATGATAACACGTGACTTGGATATGGTTTTGGGGCTGATTTGAGCCACTATCTACTCAATTTAGATAGAGATTTGTTGTTGTAATAAACATGGATGATCATACTTAACAAGGATTATTTAATGCCTATGGCTTATGGGGTATGATTCGGGTGTTTCCCATGATGTATTAATGCTTCCCATGGATGGTGCACACTCGGATATGAAATTGGGGATTTTTTGGGACTGAAATAGTGCTTGGCAGTTGTGACTTTGGCTATGGTAATGTACTTACAAGTTTACATGAAGAGCTTGAAAATGCTTGGTTGGTCTATGCTTCCCGTTTGGGCTATATGGTTGATCATGCTTCATGTATGCTTTGGAGTGATGTTGGAGCCTTGTCCTTGTGACATTCCCTATCATGACAGCAGCATGAATTTATTTGAGACAGTTTGTACCCTTTATCACTATGTGATGCTTGTGGGTTTCCTCTTAGCAGGAGTCTTATGTCTTGGATGGATGATATGCACCTAGTTGACCTATGACGGATGTTTTGTTCCGTATCTATCATGCCCAGCTGCTTTGGAGTGTGACATCATTATGCAGTTATGGATCTAGGATGCCTTTTGGATTGTGCCGGTTGGACCTGGGATATACTTAGGCTTTATGCCTATCTGGACTTGGACCCTAGGATGTCTTGGATATATTGCAACAGTTGCTCCCTTGGCATCTTACCTTTCCTATCTAGTGGGAGCTATGTCTCAGCACCCCTGGCTTGGATTTTAGATTGGTTTTATGAGCTTTATGGTTTGGTTGCAGATGAGCTTGGATGATGAGACTGTGGGCTTCTACCCCTCGTCTATGCTCTTGTTGTCTTTGACATATGGATGCTTGTATAACTTTGGCACTTGGCATGATATTTGGACACCGCCCATGCATTTTTTATTGACTTTGGGGACACCTATGTGCTCTGCCCTCTCTTTTCATTGACTATGGCAAGGCTATTGCTCTCTTACGGGTTTAAGAGGGTCACTTACATGCTTGGATGCTTATTACGTGCTCCATACGACTACTATGTGCAGTGCTTACCTATGTGGGTTGTTTTGATTTGGGTAATGCCTTGGATCTGATTACGGTCTTGCTGACCTATTTGTCAGTGACAGTGACATGCCTCTTGTTTATGGCTTGAGCCTTTGCTCATTTGGTTATGCGTATGGCAGTTCTCCGAGGGCCCCGCAAGACATGTCATGCATGCCAGTTTTGCGTATTGGGGGTATGCTCTTTTGACACATGTAGCTATGTCAAACATGAGTATGGATGATGGCATGCCTTGGCCAGTTGTTCGGTTTTATTCCGACTTGTTTGCTAGTGGGAGCTTATGTCTCCTTGATCAGTTGCCTACACTTGGTTATGCTACAATTGTGCTTACCTTGCAGGTTTATGCATTCCTATTGAGGGCCATGACTTGGATGGGCAGTTTATTACCTACAATTGGTGTGTAGCACCCTGCCTTGCTTGTTTTCCAGGCCTTCCTGGACTTGGTTGGCTCTACATGTACACTACTCGATGATGTCTTTTGTTGCTACAAGACTTGTGTCCACTACCTTATGCCTTTTATGCACTGCCATGCAAGAGGATGTTGATGTGTATGCGTAACCCTGGCTTCCCTATGCCTCTAGTTGCTTATTGGGACATGCCTTATACGGATTATATGCAGTTATTCCCATTTGTAGCTTTAATGCTTACGCAGGGCTTGTTTTCGTGCCTTCGCACGATGTTGACCTTTATGGTCTTGATTGTCTCTGGGTTGTTTATCCATGGGTGTTCTCTTGGCAAGCAGGATGTCTTGTCTACTCCACCCTTGCCTCATTTATAGACCCCAAATGTAGTCACCATTATGGTGTCCTTTGCCCATAATGATAGCCTGGCTAGGAGTACTCTATGTCTTGAGATCTCAGCGGGATTTTTGGCCTTCTTTAGGTAGATGGGCATTGAATGAGATGACCTCTTTCCTCATCCTATTGTCAGGTTTGTCCTGATTGTACTGTATGTACATGTTGTACTACTATTTTTTATTTTTCTTTTCACTCCTTACTGAGGCACATTTGCCTTTAAGTGGGAGGTTTTTTGGGATAAAGGTATATGTGCTTGATGCCCTACCAATCACCCATTCGTTACAAACCCTAACTAATAAAGGGAGGCCCTTGAAACATTTTGTTGGGTTGGAGTTTCCATTTTCTCTCTCTCTCTCTCTCTCTCTCTCACTCTCTCTCTCTCTCTCTCTCGCCATAGCTCTCCCGTGCAAGCTTCGATCCTTCTCACCTTTCATGAAGGAGCTATGATAGTCACATAATGCTTTATAAACTTGTAGTAGAATGATGATAGACCAAGAAATCCTCTAAGAGAAGTAGTGTTTGTAGGTGTTGGCCAATCTCTAACACATTGCACCTTCTTTGGGTTAACATGGATCCCTTTCTACCTAACAATATATGTTGAAAGATCAGAGTGAGAGAATAAAGTTATGTGCACAAAAGGGAGAGAGAGCTCAAGTACAAGAAGGAAATCTTGCTTAGTAAGTTACTCAAAGTACATCTAGTACATTCTCTCTTCTCTTGAGAGTGACCTCTAGACTGTTTATATAGCCTCATTGTGGGCTAAGGTTAGGGTTTCCCTTGCCCTTCAATTCATTCACACCTCTACCTTCCCTCATGCATCCTTGCTTACTCAGGGTTTCCATGCTATACTTCTACTACCCCCTCAATGACAAGGTGGCATTGGATTACATAGGATGTAAATGGTTCCCCCCCTCAATGAATTAGTGGGATGCCTTTATAAAATAGGCTACAAGTATGTTTATGGAAAGATGGTACAACGGATACTAGAAAAGTTGATCATCAGGTGCTTTGAAGACATAGTTGGCCTCCAATTCTTTGGATACTTCAGGAGAGTTTGGACATTTACTCTAGTGATATGCCCTATTTGTTTTCATTTATTGCACTTCATCTTGTTGGGATATTTTTTCAGTATTTTCTTACAATATGCCATTTTTAATTGTAAGAGGAACATTTAGTAGTCACAATATGGACTAAGAGTTGGTTTCTTGAAGTAGATGTTAAGCTGATGCTACCTTCCTTTAGGTTTCTTTTCTCCTCATCCAAACAAGAATAAATGACACCTTCAAGTGTAGGATTTGGTACATTTGTTAGGGTAGTGACAAGATTTGAAAAGAATTTTCTTATGGCTTTCAAGAGTATTGGAATTGCATCTTCTTTAGCAACCAGAGCTTGAACTTGAAGCTAATTGAGCCATTAGACCCTTCATGTGGAAAATGAACTTTCCCATGTCTTCTCCTTGCTTTGTATTCTAAGTTGAAAAACTCTATTTTGGGGAAGATTTTGGAATTCTTTCTTGTTGCACGATATAGTTTCTTGACCTCATCCCACTTCTACTTTGTAGGCAAGCTGGTCATATATGATGAATTTAGGATTCATCCAGGTGCAACATTATTATGGCTTGGACTCTTTCATTATCTTCAACATCCATAGGGTTGGATGGATCAATTGCTTTGGTACTGTTGTTGATGAAGAGCCAATAACCCTCTCCATCATTTTATATTTTACTAACACCCACCATGGGTGGAAGTCTCTCCTATCAACTTGCGGATTTGAGGCTTTACATCAACATAAGCCATGATAGGAAGGTCTTACCAATTGCATATGACAATGGCAATGTCTAATCCTTTACAAGGCAAGCAATACAAGTAGAAGCAATTAAAATGATGTTTTAATTCAAGTGAATAGCATGCTGAAAATAATTGATGTGTACTAAAATTAGATGAAGAGAAGGAAATGGTCTATGTATTTTATATCCAACACATAGCCCTACAATGATCCAAAGTGTGATTATGAGAGTTAAGTATTTAGGGGACATGCATAAGGTGAAACACTTAATCTCGTAAATATCTTCCACAACTAATTTAAACCAAGATTATGGCTAAGAAATGGAGCATTAGTGCATACAAGCACTCATCTCAAATTTATGCCTCGAGATGTGAAATGTTATGGACTTACTAATGTCTATTAAGTGTGCCCGCTTGAAGAGGGAGCTTCCAGATCTACAATAAACTCTAGAGAAAATTAAGCATTTATTAGAATCACTGCTAGTGACTTCCAAGGTGATTAAAGTTGGAGTGGGAAAGCTTGAAAATTTCTAGTTATGACTACCAATCAGATCCATAGTTAGGGTTTTGCTTTATATGAAAGCTGCAAAAGAATTTTAAGAAGCCCTTTTAGGATTGGATAGCCCACTTGGGGAGCTAATGAACCCCCATAGTGGCCCACATGATTGCACCCTCTATAGCTCGCAACATCAAACTCCATGCTATTTAGAAGTACATCAATTTGGGAGCAATGCCAGGCTCATGTGTGCCCAATGTTAACCCTGGTGTGCCATGCTGCTATAGCCTTGAGGTGGGGAGAAAGTTCCTAGAAGGAACGTGATGGAGATATTGCCTCCTTTCCTCTCCCTAGGTCCTCCATTGGTTGGTGGTTAGAATTGGCTATAGTGGAGAAGAAGGTAAAGTGAACAGAATTGGCTATGGTGGAGATGAAGGTAAAATGAACAGGATGAGGTCTTCTTGTGCACTTGGATCAAGATAGAGTTAGGGAAACTATGGTTGATCAGAGATGGTTCTAACACCATGTTGAAATATCAGAGTAAGAGCTTAAAGTTGTGTACACAAGAGGGAGAGAGACCTCAAGTACAAGAAGGATATCTTGCTTAGTAAGTTGCTCAAGGTACAACCGGTACACTCTCTCTTACCTTGAGAGTGACAACTAGGCTATTGCAGAGGCTTCTAAAAAAGATAAATACCAAATGAAAGTCAAACTCAAACCTATCAATGTTACAGAATCAAAGATAATATTACCACTTGGTTTTCATTATGATCTAGTTTAGTCGGATTCCATAGATTAATTGATGATGATCTCTCATTGGTATCTTGAAATTCTTTAATATACTCTGACTATTCTCTTCCAAAATTGAAAATTCTAAGCCGGTTTGGAAAACGATTAAACTCCTCATTAGTAATCCCCAACTCTTTCTCAACATCTCTCGTCTTGTTGAGACAAACAAAAAGGACATCCCTTGTATCAATAAACTTGTCATTTGCAATTCTTTTATCTAGTTTAAGTAACTCTTCATTGGATCCATTCTCGACATCAACTATGCCATTTGCAACTGGGGATTGCAGATTTTGATAACTTCATGTAACATGGCAAAGGTTCGAGAGTTGGTGGTAGTTCATTAAAGGATGTTGCACTTGGGCATTAATCCTCACGTTTTCTTAGTATTCCATAACTTGACCTTCTTAGAGGAAGTAACATGGCCTATACTGTGTATTAAGGTACTTACAAGGCTACTTGGTCTCTTTGGGTTACAATATAATGCCCACAAGGTGATGTTTTTGGAGAAGAAAATAGCAATTAGATCTTTGGTTACCGTAACAACTGGTATTAGGGCTGGTCCTTCATGAGAACTTTCTGGCATCAACACGAGGTATGGGAGTTCTTCTCTCACTCAGTTTTTAGCTCACAGGTTCACAGTAGGGTTTGAGCTTGTGGTAGCCATTGGAGAGCTTGGTTGCTTACTTAGCTTGATTTGTGGCCTTCCTTGGCCCCTTGGGGACCCCCCCCCACCACTTGCAACCTTTGTAGCAGCCCCCCAGCCTCATATCTATAGCTGGTGCAATCACACCATATTGATAGACATTTTTTCCAGCATGACAGAGATCTACAACAGCTCCTCACCCACTTGGCACTTGTTTATGGTCTATTGAGACCCCCCGGTAGTTGGTATTGAGCTTGGGCACTTCCACACGACTTGGGGCTTTCATCTTGAGCTCCTCTTGGATGTATAAATAGCAGTAGGCATGATTTCAAATTGTCCCAGATATTTACAGTAGCCCTAAGATCATTTACTTTATCTGGCACACTTGGTTATGGCTTATTGAAGCCTCTCGACACTTGGTTTTGGGTTTGGGCCTATCATAAACAAGGAAATAGCATGTCATTGATCTTTACAAGAACATGTGAGGGTCATTTGATGCCCGATTATCCCCGGATGATGCCTATATGTCAGGGAATGTATGCCTATGGTTTGCCCATCGATTTGAGCTTGGTTTGAGCACTGATTTTCTTAGTTTGTAGAGGTTATTTGCTATTGGAATATTCAAGGCTGAACCTCATTTTCCCTGTCATTGATATTTATAGGTACATGTGATGGTCATTTGATGCCCGATTATGCTCGGTTGGTGCCTATACATATGGGAAAGTATGCCCATGGTTTGTCTATGCTTTTGAGCTTGGATTGAACCACTATTTGCTTAGTTTTGGATGTTTATTTACTGCTAGAATATTTAGAGCTGAAGCTCTTTTACTTATGTTTGGATATGCCTATTGCATTCGGGCTATGTCTTGGATGTATACATTGATGTAGTGACTCTTAGGGATCAACATAGAGCTTGGATTTTCTCTCAAATCATTGGTTGCTCTCTTCGCATAGCATTTGGATCTTCATCTCTACTATACTTATGGCATGTACTTTGC
This sequence comes from Lygodium microphyllum, assembly GCF_053477565.2. Taxonomy (NCBI): domain Eukaryota; kingdom Viridiplantae; phylum Streptophyta; class Polypodiopsida; order Schizaeales; family Lygodiaceae; genus Lygodium; species Lygodium microphyllum. The sequence goes on along the minus strand of NC_141160.1, from coordinate 40,494,844 downwards.
TTATGTTTGACCGGTCTTGACATGCTTGGCCTATGCCACTACTACATGTCAGTTACATTGTTTGGAGTTGGATGTTACTGAGCCTTGATTTGGCTTGCTCGGAGCTTACTTTGGTTAGCTTGCCAGAGTTACAGTTTCATTGTACTTGATATCTATGGGTGCTATGTATGGATGCTACACGACCTGTATGCTCATGAGGTCTTATTGATGCTTGATCTTGGATCTTTTGGCATTGGTGCTATCATATGCCCTTGTTGAACTTCTTTGCTTGATATTTATGGCTTTTGTGCCAGTGGGAGCATCTTGATATGCTTGATAAACATTGAGAAGGCGGTTTATGGTACTTGAGCATTCAGATACTTGAGACTAGGACCTTCACTTGGATGTTGCATGGTTGATATAGTATGGTCCTCACAAATGTATTTGGGCTGATTTGGGCTTTGCACTTCCTGAGCATACACCTATTAGTGTTAGGTCTTGCCAGTGTTGTGTACACTTTGCCCTATTACACAGAGGGTGTGCCGATTTATTGACGGATTCATTTGATATGCTTCGGTGTTTGCTTGATGTCTATATGACTGTCACTTCCTGATTTATGCCCGCTTGATGCCGGTTATTCTTTGACAGTCAGTGGTTGACTTAGTGCATTCATTTTGCCTATAGTTTGCTCTCATTGTACTTGACTGTAATTTATTCCAGCAAGCAATTATGCATGGAGTGATGTGGAATTTTCATACTAAATCATCCCGATTTTATGTACTTTTGATGGTACTTTGTGGGCAGCATCATTAACTATCAATTTGTGGTCATTTTACCTTGGTTTTGGTGGTATTTTGTTGTTTTTACAGCAAAAAACAGCAAGCAGTTTTGAATTATCTACGCCGTTTTGGACTACAGTATGGCATCTTCTTCCATTGATAGTTCTATCTTCAACATCATTAAGCTTGATGGTATGAATTATGCCTATTGGAAGAGCCAAGTTTGGCTGGTATTGGTGTAGAAATCTCAGATCAAGCCACTAAGGATGCATGGCGAGTAGCCTAAAACTATGACTGATGACGAATGGGATGAGCTTGATGAATTATGCAAGTCCACCCTCATATTGTCACTCACTGAACATGTGCATTACAATGTGATTGAGGAAGCATAGAGTGCTTGACAGCTTTGGGATAAAATTAAGAACCTGTATGACAAGAAAAGTCTAGCAAGTCAGATATATTGGCTTAAGCAACTTATGGACCTGCTCATGAAGGAGAATATGATGATGTCTACTCATTTGAGCCAGTTCCATGCTATTCTCAAGAGATTGACTTGATGTCTACTCATTTGAGCCAGTTCCATGCTATTCTCAAGAATTTGACTTCACAGGGCATTACTTTCAATGATGAGGTTACTCTAATGTTTTTGCTTGGGACTCTAAGTAAGTCATTGGATGTATTCTGCATTGCCTTATGTGCTCTTGCTACTATTTTGAACTTGTCTAATGTAGAGAGTGCTCTTCTACAGGAAGAAATCAACCGTAAGAACTTGGATGCCTCTCGTGTGTTGCATGCTTTGACTGTTAGAGGCAGAGATGGTAATGGAAAGAATGACCGTGGAAATGGCTGTGGCAGAGACTCGTAGAAGTCTAGGTCTAAGTCGTGCAGCAAGTCTTGTGGGAGAAATGCTAATGTGACATGCCATCATTGTGGCAAGAAGGGTTATATACGCCCATAGTGTCATGAGTTGCGCAATGAGAAACACAAAGAGAAGGGGAAAGACAAAGTACAAGAAAAGTCCTCTGGTTGCAGCATGGTACTTGCGAAATCTAGTGTGAAAATCAAGGAAATAAATGTCATGCAAGCCGAGGATTCCTTTGGAAAGTACATACTTGCAGCTAGTTCTTGTGATTCTATGCCATTGACTGAGGTTCACTCTATGTATGCGCAAGTCCTGGCTTTTAAATTCTAGTGCTTCATTTCATGGTACACCATGCCGTGAGTGGTTCTACTCCTACTCCACTATCTCTGGTTTAGTTTACTTGGGTGATGATATATCACTTGCTATTGTTGGCATTGGGGATGTATGGCTGCAATTCTCTACTGGTAGCACTTTTCTATTACAAGATGTACGTCATGTACTTGCACTTACACACAATCTTATGTCTACAGGGCAGCTAAATGATGTTGGGTTTCATGTCTCTTTTGGGGATTCTACCTAGAAGATCACAGGTGGCAAACTTGTGCTTGCTAGAGGTGCCAAGGCTGGTAGCCTTTATCCTCTTTTAGTTGATGGGTCCTTTGTTGACCATGTTTTGTCAATGGGTTCCATCCCACATAAATCTCTTTAGCATGCCCATTTGGGCCATATGTCTTTGAAGGGAATGAAAATGCTTTCTGGTTTGCAGTACTTACCGCCCCTTGACTATGCATGTTTTGATTCATGTGAGCATTGCCTTTATGGCAAAAAAACTAGGAATATGCATAAGAAGTTTGGTAGGACACACATGAGTGAGCCCCTAGCATTGGTTCAGATGTCTATGGGCCCATACCTTGTCAGTCTATAGGTGGTGCAAAGTATTTTAGGATGTTCATTGATGATTTTTTACGTAAAGTCTAGGCTTACCCCATTAAGCTTATGTTAACTGTCTTGGCTGTGTTTTAGAGATGGCTTGCATTGGTTGAAAATCGGACTGGGAATAGGCTAAAATGCCTTAGGACTCACAATGGGGGAGAATATGTGTCACGTGCCTTTGAGCGGCTATGTGACAAAAGTGGTATTAAGCGTTAGTTGACCGCCCCCTATACCCCACCCCAGAATGGTTTGACTGAGTGGATGAATAGAACCATCCAGGAATGTGTACATAGTATGCTTAGCCATTCTAGCCTACCACAGAGCTTTTGGGCTGAGGTAATCAGTACAGCTATGCACATCATAAATAAATCACCTTCTAGTGGTTTGGATTTTCAGGTTGCAGAGGAGGTATGGACTGGGAAACCTCCATCTTATGCGCATCTACGTGTCTTTGGATGTGAGGCATATTGTCATGTGACCAAGGACAAGCATAGTAAGCTAGATCCTAAGAGTGTCAAATGCATTTTCCTTAGCTATGGAGATGTAGGTGAGATGGGTTACCGCCTCTGGAATCCGCAGGCGTGGAAAGTCATCCGTAGCCATGATGTAGTCTTCCATGAAGAGATGCATAGGCAGCCTGAGAAGGTGGTAGAGATATGCAGGATTATATTCTAGGAAGAGCCACATGCTTCTACACAACCAGTTGGATAGCCTATATCAGCAATTGGTACACATGGCCAGGGTGTTGGACAGGATGCTAGACATGTAGCAGAGCTTGCAGTGAGACAGTCTACTAGAGCTAGACTTCCACCTGATTGATTTGAGCCCTCGATGCATTATGTCTTGGTTACAAATGTAGAAGAGCCTCTCACCTATGATGAGGCTATGCGCAGGGGTGACAGTCACTCCTGGAGAGGGCTATGCAATCTGAGATGGACTCCCTATATAATAATATGACGTGGGATTTGGTTGCATTGCCTAATGGCAAGAAGGCTTTGCCAGGAAAATGGGTGTACAAGGTGAAAAGTACCCCTAGGCACCCCAAGCTGGCTTATAAGGCAAGACTTGCTAAGGGTTTTAAACAGGAGCATGGAGTTGACTTTGATGAAGTATTTTCCCCAGTGGTCAAGATGACCACCCTACTTTTGGTTTTGGCCTTAGTCACACAGTTTACTTAGACATGTATCAGATGGATGTCAAGATTGCAATCTTGCATGGGGATATGCATGATGAGATTTACATGGAGCAGCCCAAGGGCTTTGCAGAACCTGGTAGGGATCACCTAGTGTGCAAGTTGAAGAAAAGTCTTTATGGTTTGAAGCAAGCACCTAGGGAGCGGTATCATAAGTTTGATGCCTTTATACAGTCACAGGGCTACAACAAGAGTGCTATGGATACATGTCTTTACACGAAGACAGACATGAAGACAGCCCATGATGGCTCATTGCTTATTTTGGTACTTTATGTGGATGATATGTTGATAGCAGGGAAAGCTCATGATGAGTTGGATGCTCTTAAATCTCAACTGAAGAAGAGCTTTGAGATAAAGGATTTGGGACATGCCTCACATTCTTGGTATGCACATTAAGCGCAATAGGTATCAGGGACTACTCTACCTCTCACAGAGGGAGTACATTCATAAAGTCCTTGAGCATTTCTGCATGCAGGATGTGAAGCCTATTGGCTATCCATTACCTTCTTATGTGAAGGTTTCACAAACCGATTTTCCGTAGACAAATGAATAGAAGGCCAAGATAACCAAGATCCCTTATGCATTAGCTATGGGTAGTTTGATGTATGCCATGATAGCCACTAGTCTAGATATTGCCTTTGCACTTGGTATTGTGGCATGCTATATGGCACACCTGGCAAGAAACATTGGGATGCCGTGAAGGGTATCATGAGACACCTGAAAGGCATAGCAGATATGTGTATTTGCTATGGCAGCCAGGATACAGGAGTTGTGGGATACACAGACTTTGATTACGTAGGACATGTAGATAGTAGGATGTCCACTTCTGGCTATGTATTCACCTATGCTGGAGGTGCTGTCTCTTGGATGTCTAGGGTTCATAAGTGTATAGCTCTCTCTACCACTGAGGTGGAGTATGTTGCAGCCACTGAGGCTTGCAAGGAGGCCGTATGTTTGGGCCGCTTGGTTCATGACCTTGGGATTGATACTATACCTACGCTACATTCGGATTCTATGAGTGCTATCAGCTAGCCAAGAATCCGGTCTTCCATGTGAAGCAAAACACATTGAGGTGAGATATCACTTCATATGTGAGGTTGTGGAGGACAAGTATATTGATCTTGTCAAGATCTCCACTAACAAAAATCGTGCAGATTTGCTTATAAAAAGCCTCACTACTAAGCACTTTGCCTTGCTCAGGAGGCGTTGGATGAGATGATGTTTTTCCTCATCCTGTTGTACATGTGTGCATTGTATTGTCTTTTCTTTTTCCTTTCACTCCTTGTTGGGGCAGATTCGCCTTTAAGTGGGAGCTTGTTGGGGGTAAAGGCACCTCCGCCTAGCCGCCTGTGTATTACTATACTCACAGTATTCGCCATTGCACATTGCAGGCGGAGACGCTCGTCACCGTCACTTTATTCTTTATCATTTTAGTGATAGTTTGAATAAAGGAAGGCCTGGTCACACATTGTGACTGTTGGAGTTCCCATTTGGTTTCTCTCTCTTTCTTGCTCTTTCTCTCCCTCCATAGCTCTTCCAAGCAAGCTTCAATCCTTCTCACCTTTCATTTTCTTTGTCTTGTACTAGGGTTAGCATTACCCCCTCCTAGTTGAGTGCTAGCCCCATGGCACTTTTGCGGGACCTTGTTGATGAGGGCTCGGGTGATTGAAGGGTGGTCATGTGAGTCGATGATGGGGTTTTTGTGGGGATTGGACATGGGGGAGGGGCATGTTGAAATGGTTGAGGTTGTGGAGATTGAGGGTATATTGTGTGGGTGATAGAGGCCTCCAATGTTGGTGGTTAGGCGAGGGTGTCAGACTCACTTGAAAAAGAGAAGAGAGTGCACTACATGGGGATGTGCCTACCTCACCGTGCAATGCATTGTGTTTGTGCCAGTGGAACTAGGAGCTGGGTTGCAAACTGTTAGCAAGCTTGGGGTGTTGTTCCACACTTGAGCACCTAGTTTGTGCATAGGAAAAGTACCATGGGTGTAGCTTAGGGAGATAAGCCTACCTAACCGAGTGTGACATCCCTAGGTGTGTCCTGCCCTTGATGTGCCCTAAGCGTGATGTGGGAAGAAAAAGTGCTAGGGGGTTAGGGATGGCGCCGGCCAGCCAAGGCCACTGGGGACGCACTTAACTTGAGGACCCCTAGGTGCATGATTGTGGCACTCATCAAGGGGGTGTGTTTCTCTGCTTTCTACTTGATTTTCTTTTCTTTATTTGCTCTTATCTTTTCCTTTTTTCCCTTTTCTTTCTTTTTTTCTTTTTCTTGTTTCCTTTTTTTTTCTTTTTTTTTCTTTTTTTTTAAAATGTACACGAGGAACTAGTCCTCGTGTTCTTGGTCGTGGGAGGAAGAGGTTGGGGGTTTAAGAGACTAAGGAAGTTCTGGCTTTGCATGTAGTCCTTTAGATCTATATGTACATTTAGAGGGGTTGACAAAAATGGATGATTACATCTAGTAAATCGGCTATCATTCATGTCCTCTAGTAAGGCCATGCAAAAGGATGGAAGGAGGGTGGCTCTCATCATGAGCTTGGCCATCACATAGCTATCTATATTGGCATTCAAGTCAAAAAACAAGGGCGGTAGGCAGTATTCATGAGAGGTAGGCTCTTGATTAAAGTATCCTAAGGTTGTTACAGGTTGTAATGAAAGCAGGCTCGGGGCAAGAAGAGAATTCACTAAGGAAATGGGAGATGGAGGTCCCTAGGTCATTTTCATAGAATGTAAGGGCTTCGTTTGGCTTAGTAGCATTTACATTATAGATTTTAGGGAAATCATAACGACCATGGATGTTAGAGTTAAAGTCCACTCTTACCCTTCTTGGATATAGCATGTATGTTGGGTCATTTCTCTCGTAGGGTAGGGTGCTACAAAATGATATCCATGCATCCATGTTCCCATCCCAAATTCTCCGTCTCCACTTTGGCTATGACTTGTACCCCTTCTTCATGGTATTGGGCACCTCCATAACTTTGTCTTACCAATAGTCAAGTGCCTCTGTCCCCCACAGTGTTGGATTCTTCTCTCTTTTTGTATTCCACTAATCTCCAAGCCTTTTGCCTATGCTTATCACCTCCTCCACCACTTTAGGGGATAATACTCGGCTCACTATGGGGGGTATCAAAAGGTAAATTTGAAGGGCTTGCACCTATTTTCCCATTGTTCCCACATTGCAAGTTCCATGTTCCATTTGATAGGAAAACATTCTTCTTTTTGTGGGATGGGAGCTTCCGGAATTGCTAGGGTTCATAGCCTTAACCTTCTTTGTGCTTGTTCCAAAATCTTCTTCCTCTTTTTCCTAGCTTCTGCTTTTCTTTCCGCACTTGTATTCTTTGGTGGCACTTCTTGCTAAGCTTCTGATCTTGGAGAGGGTGGTTGGGGGACTTGTTCTTTGTCTTGTTGCCCCACCTCAAAGTCCTGCCCTACTTCAAGAAGTGGTATCTGTTGTTCTTCTTCTCTTACTAGCTCATGTGGTCCATGTTCCTCAGTATACCCTAGCAATTTTGTGTCTTGAACTGTTAGTTGTGCCCTTAGCAAGTACTCCCTTTACTCTCATTGACTTAGGTGGTTTCTTCTTCGTGTTCCTGGACAAATAGGCCATGCATTATGGCTCTGTGGGTAATCTCTAGCTTCTTCTTTAAGGTTTCAACAATCTCCTCTTCTTCTTGTTACATGACATCTAAAATGGTGCTAAGGAAGGCACATTGCTGGGCTTCCATGCTCATCTACGGTCTCTGCCTTGCTCTCTATTAACACTATGTTGCCTTCAACGTGGGCTAGATGACTTGCCAATTCTTTCACTCATCCTTTGCTCTTGCCTACCCATTCCTCTGCTTATTGCTTCATTTCCTCTAGGCTTTCATTTTGCCTTTGTGCTAATGCAACCATCCTTGGCTCATATTCCTTCCACCTTTGGACTACTTCTTCTTTCTCCTTTTCCAAGTGCTCAATTTTCCTTTCTAGCCTTTCTTGCTCTTCCAACTCCATTAGCAACCTATGCTCCATTTCCTTCATGTCTCTTTGATACTCATCCTCTTTCTGAGATTTTTCTGCATCCTCTGCTTCCAGTTTCTTTGCAGCCTCTTCGATCCTTTTCAACTACTCTTTTTCAACTATTCTCTCAATTCTTCATGTTGCACAAGGATGAGCTTGTCCTCCCTTTGCAAGACTATCAACTCTTGTCATTCTTCCTTGAGCTTTCCTTGCCAATTGTCTTCTTCCTTTTGCTTGGCCTTGAGCTCTTCCTTCAATTCGTAGATTTCCCTTTGGTACCCTGCCACTTGGTGAGTCCTTTCCAACTAGAAGGTTGCCAATGCTTCTCTTTCAGCCTCCAATTCTACCACTACTATCTTCTTTTCCTCCTTTGCTCTTTCTAGTGGTGCTAGAAGATCCTTGACGTATTCATCATAGCCCATGGACGGCGGCATTGTTGTAGGTATAGGCATTGTCAATGCCTTTATCTTCCACTTCTTGGGATCTTGCCTTGATTCAGCAACCGCAACTATCGATCTCTTTGTTCCACCCACCATTGGAGCTCCTCCACTTGAATCTAGGGCTATTTCTTGCACTTTATTCACTAGATATTGCACCCAAGCCATGAGGTTGCTTGCATCCACTGTGTTAGTGATGCCTTGGGTGGTTGTGGTTATTGGTTAGGGAATGAGAGTAGGCAGGATTGGATACAACAAGCCCTTGCCTTTGCCTTGTACTATCGACGGTGGTTTAATATCTAGTACTTTGGTGCTGGTGCTTGGGCCTTCTTCCCTTAATGGACTCATAGTAGCCAACTCCTCCTCTTTAGAAGATTGTTCCACCGATATACAAATGGCTTGTGCCAAATCTTCCTCTTCCTTTCTGTGTAGCTCTTCTGCCTCTACTTTTGCTTTCCTTAATCTCTCTTCTTCAGACCTCTTCGACTTTTCCTACACTCTCTTCAACTCCGTGTTTTCTTCCTTATTCATTCTCTTCTTGGTTTTTTGTTGCTTCTTTTGAGGAGTTGATGACCAGGAAATATGTGCAAAAATAGGCACCAAAATGTGCTCAACATGGAAACATCTTTTATGAAATGGCATTTGGCTTTTGTACTCTCTTGTGAAAAAAATCATTATATGAAGCAATGTAAAATGTGTAGTCCAAAAGAGACACACTATAAAATATTCCTAGGAAAAGGAAAGGTCAAACCCTTTTGTCTCATTCCAAAAATTGAAAGGTCCTTAGACCTTAGCCAATGTATGCAAATTCGAATTTCATAATTCAGGAAAGGAAAAGGAGGTGGTTGCATCCGTGGGATTTGGGGAGGTGGGAGGTTGAGGTGGTTACACCCTCTCTCTTCCTTTATCTTCTCCTCTCACGGTTCATTTCTTCCTCTCTCATTTTGGCACAACTCTTGCCTTCTTGTTCTTGTTTTCCCTCTCTTGTGCTTCATGCTCATTTCTAATGGAGAGTGAGGAAGAGGAAGAGGGTGAGGATGGAAGAATTGTTCAATTTCTTGTGTGCCTTCCTCTTGTGTGTCTTGAGGATATGGATTCTTGGTGAGAATGAGAGTTTTCTTGCAAGTTTTTATGGCCAGCAATGTATTTGCAGCCTCTACCTAGCCGGTTCGTGGTTCTATTTGTGCCGTGGTAGGGTGCTCTTCATTTTTGCACATATTTCCTGGTCATCATTCCTCCCACGCTTAAGTGTGAAGCGTCCTCGCGAACAAACTTGAAGAAGAACCACAATCAGCTCTTAGAAAAGTCTTTGTCTTCATCTTCGTCTTTGGTCTTCATTATCTTTGAATTGTCATTGGATTTGGATAGGAAAATAGTCACAAAAATACACACACAACTAGGACATTGAAGCCTAGGTTTAAACACATGCCAAATAAAACTACAAGAAAATACCCAAAAGATAGGGCTTTTCAACAATGTTGCATACAAGAACAATTTCACACTTAGGATAGAAAGAAAAAGGAACCACATCATAAAGCTCATAAGGAAAACCCGAAAAATATATAATTGTACTGCATACCCTCACAAAAGATATGACCATGATGTATTCCACCCAGTTGTTTGTTTGTTTGTTTTTTTTTTAAAGGAAAGGAGAGATAAGTTTTATTAAAATTGGAAAAGAAAACAACAAAAGGGAAAACCTAAATTAAGGCTTGTGAGCATAGGAGAATGTTCTTGGTGAAAATAAAAGGTTGCATTACATATAAACCACCCATGAGAAAATTGTTATAAAGGTTAATAATTAAGGTTTCTTTTGTTGATTTTTAAAATGTTTCTTAGTTACATGAAGATAAGAAAGTTGCTTGTGGTGATGAGACGACACAAATAATTGGAAGCGCAGAAGAATAGCCGAAGGTGCCAAGATTAGATAGCCAACGATTGGCCATGGACTGTCGCTTGAACACGAGGTGTAGGAGCATTGGTCCTGATCGATATGATGGCACTATTGAAGGTAGTACCGTGTGAATCAATTGGAGGAGAGCTTGTAGAATTAGCGGCAGTCTGGAGCCATTTTGACCATAGCAGAAATCATTGAAGTTGCGACAGCAGCTGCTCGGGGCTGTTGACGAGTTGATGAAGGAGGCATGAAGCTCAGTCCACCAAGAAAGCAGCACAGCGGCACATCTGGGGCACGGGTCAACTAGTAGGCACATGGAGGCATAGAAGGGAGTAGTAGAGGAGATTTTCGTATAGCACTAGCCCTTGAGGACAATGAGGCTTCTTCCCTTCTGCCTGGTGCGAGCTGCCGTGTCTCCCCCACCAGGCGCCATCGCGTAATGGCAGACCTCAAGTCCTGCACCGTGTGCACGTGCAAGTTCATGATGAATCGCCTTCTCTCCCGCAAGCAATTTATGATTAATGTTCTTCATCTTGGTCGGCCCAATGTCTCAAAGGCAGAGCTGAAGGTAAGGGAATGGCCAAGATAGAGAAAGAAGGTACTAGAAGGGGAGAATAGTGGGCGTGAGGGCTATGTAATGAAAAAGAATAAGGTATGTACGTCAGATCTGACAGAGGCTCAACATTCCAAGAACTTCACCCTCTTCTTGTTCTCCATATGCTTACAATGGAATCAAACCTTGGTTCCCATCTTCTCCAATCTTGAAAATCCAACATGAAACCTTCCACAATGGAACTTCTTTCCTCAAAATGTAGCCAAGAAAGATAGCTTCCCATGGCCAAACTGTAGCTACAAACTCTTTCTCTTGCAAGCTTCATAACCACCTCTTAATTCCCGGCCAGTGCACCAAATGAAGAGCACCCTGCCACGGCACAAATAGAACCACAAACCGGCTAGGTAGAGGCTGCAAATACATTGCTGGCCACAAAAACTTGCAAGAAAACTCTCATTCTCACCAAGAATCCATATCCTCAAGACACACAAGAGGAAGGCACACAAGAAATTGAACAATTCTTCCATCCTCACCCTCTTCCTCTTCCTCACTCTCCGTTAGAAATGAGCATGAAGCACAAGAGAGGGAAAACAAGAACAAGAAGGCAAGAGTTGTGCCAAAATGAGAGAGGAAGAAATGAATCGTGAGAGGAGAAGATAAAGGAAGAGAGAGGGTGTAACCACCTCAACCTCCCACCTCCCCAAATCCCACGGATGCAACCACCTCCTTTTCCTTTCTTGAATTATGAAATTCGAATTTGCATACATTGGCTAAGGTCTAAGGACCTTTCAATTTTTGGAATGAGACAAAAGGGTTTGACCTTTCCTTTTCCTAGGAATATTTTATAGTGTGTCTCTTTTGGACTACACATTTTACATTGCTTCATATAATGATTTTTTTCACAAGAGAGTACAAAAGCCAAATGCCATTTCATAAAAGATATTTCCATGTTGAGCACATTTTGGTGCCTATTTTTGCACATATTTCCTGGTCATCAGGAGTCTTCTTCTTTAGCTTCCTAGACCCTCCTTGGCTAGATGCTATATTTGGTTCTCTACCCCTCACTCACTGTCCTTTCACTCAATTGCTCTTGCCTCCTAGGGTGGTGATCTTTCAAGTTTCTCTCCCACTTCCTCTTCACCTTCCGCCTCTCCCACAATCTCTTAGGTTATAATGGCTAGCACCCTGCCAAACCCTATAATCAATGCTTATGATGATGATTTCTTCCTTGCCATCCCCACTAAGGAAGCCAGAGACTTCCCACCCGCCGCTGGTCTTGTACCTGTGGCTAGTGCCTTTGTCGAAGTTTCAATGGTTTTTCGCACGTAGCCATTCCAATTCACTTCATCCAAGGACTTGGCTGCAAGGCTCTCTAGTAAGGGCACTCCAATTTTGCTCATTAAGGTGTTGTACCTTTGACTAGAGAGATCGTCTTTGCTTGCAACTTGACTTCAAGATCTAGAATATCGGCTAGGCAGATGCCATCAGGGTGTGGACTAGGTTGACCAGGCCCAATGCTCTTTCCACCATTTTTGGGTTCAACTCCACCTCAACTCTACGGGGTTCTTCTCCTTGCCTCACTTTGCAATGCCACGGTTCCTATTAGCATTGAAGGCCCATGCATTTGCTGTAGTCAACACAACAACCTTTTCCACGTACTTTCCCAAATTGCATTGGTTGATAAGACACTTCCTAATGGGTTCTTCCATGACCATGTCATCCAAGTTCATGATGTTCCTGAACTTAAACTGGGGTTGAAAGCCCTTATTTCAATTGTTAGGCCATACTTCACTATTCTTCTTTTGTGAATGGAAGCTTGCCTTTGTCTGGCTTGCCATCATAAGTTCCTATCACAATACCATAGCTTACATTAGTTTTCTTGAGATAACCCTTGCAAGACAATAAGTAAATAATGAATGTAAGCTATGGAAAGGCAAAGTGCTTAAGTATAAAATAAAGATTTTTTCTTTAAGCAATCCACACAATCCAAAAAATTTATGAAAAATTTCCTCAACTATAAGTTGATCTTTATATGTCCTTTAGACATTGGTTGAGGTTTGAGATATGGTTTCTTTTGCACCTTACCCTCTCCCCCTTGGGAATGATGTGAGTCCTTCTTAGGATTGGAGAATGAAGGGTTAAGGGCATTAAAATCGGTGCTTCGATTTTGCATTTAGACATATGTAGAAGTGTGGGTTATACTTCAAGTGAGCATGACGGTCCATGTCATGAGGTCTAATACCCTACATGTGTAATGTAGGTTAGAACATCAGTTAAATAGGAAGTCACTAGAGTTGATTCTGTGCTGCAATGTGTAACTCTTCCTTGGTACGGACTCGATCTAAATAGGGATGGGCGATGTTATAATCTTCTAAGGGTCAATTACAAGTGATAGCAAATATTCTAAAGGAGGTAGGAGCTACATAAGTAGGGTCATACTTAGAGGTTTTGATGGCACATCTCTACTCGGCATTGGTCATGATTGGGCAACCCTCTTGTTCCCATTGAAGATGTAAAGCGTGCCATTTTTACGTAGAAAGGAGGAGTCAATAGGATGGCCATCGTTTTAAGTTCTTCTAGCTCTTGCTTCATGGAAATGACTTTGCACTTGCTATAGGAGGGGATTAGCCTTCGTTTGCGAGCTTTCTCCCCAAAAATCTCAGTGGTGATCAATTCCTCAACTACCATGGGGACTTTAATGAGCATGAACTTAGATTATTCCCATGTACATGGCATCGTGCATACATTAGTTACTAAAGGCTTGTTTAGGAGGCCTAGGTTAACCATTCGTAGCTTTTAGTAAGCATTGTGAAGGTAGCGTCCAAGCATCTAATGCATGATGTGACCAAGTCATCCCCCATGTTCTCAGCTAGATTAGAGGCTAACATAAGAATATATCTCCACTCATAGGAGGGTTTAAGGCCTATAAGAGGTTGGGGTTTGACTAGAGTGGATAGCTTAGCAAGTGATGTGTGTCGCTTTGGGTGATCCTTAGGATGTGAGCTAGCCACTTGTGTGAGGGGCGTGGTTTGGGGTTTAGATGTTGTGCTACTTGCCAATTGTGAAGCCATTGGGGCACTATAGCAGTGTTAAGGTTGAGTCAGTTTAGGGGCAATCGGTTGCAGTTTTGGTCGATAGACCTATTGAGGTTCAATGGGTTTTAGAGATGGGCTAGTAGCTTATGGCTAAGGGGCAATGTGCTACTCTTGATCTTAGGCACCCAAATTTAATTGTTGCCCTCATAGTATCCTTGCGCATGCAATAGAGCCGTAGGTACCCATGGTGGCTTGATTGTTCGTCAGGTTCTAGAATGCCAACTATGTCTCCTATGCTTAGGACATTGGTGAGTGAAAATGAGCAGGAACATGATGTTGTGCGTGAAGTCAAGTGGGGCAACACATGTAAATATCAATTTTTTTTCTTTCTAACACTTACCTATAGCAAGAGTCGGATTGATAAATGGAAATCCCAAGTGGTACCATGCATGTTTGACACATGGATGTGATATTTCAGTTTTGAGACATGCGCCTCATGCAATAAGAGAAGAAAATGTGTTCTCACTTCTGATTTTGAGTCCCTGAGTGGAATTTTACATGGAAAGGGGCATGTTTGCCATCTAGCAACTAAGGAGAAGCAAAGGGTAGCTTAGTAAAATAGGGGAAAAGGCAAAAACGTGAGGAGTTTTTAAAAAGGGGAAAAAAGGAAAAAAAGAAGAGAAGAGGATTCCACACAACACAACAAGAGAGAGAGAGAGAGAGAGAGAGAGAGAGAGAGAGAGAGAGAGAGAGAGAGAGAGAGAGAGAGAGAGAGAGAGAGAGAGAGAGAGAGAGAGAGAGAGAGAGAGAGAGAGAGAGAGAATCTTGTAGGCTAAAGAAGGGAAAAATGTGAAGCTCAGAAGAAGAAGAACAAATTGTCAAAAGAAAGAGACCGTTAAGTTGAAGTAATTGGAGTTGTGGAACATGATGGAAAGGATGTTGAAGTCAATGGACTGATGCAAGTTCTCAGTTTTCAGATGATGGTAATAAGAGTCTTCTTTTTGTCTTGTTTTCTTATACTGTTGCATGGGGCAGAGAGTTCACAGATCAGTTCTGATGTATAGATATGAGTGAAAGACAATAGAGGGTTGTTCATCATGTTGAGAGTGATGTATGTTAGTTGTTGTGTGATCTTCCCATCAGCAGAGAAGAATGGAAGTAAAGGATCTCTACATATAAAGCTGGGTATATGGCCGGGAATATGTGTTATGGGTAGTTGTTGAATGCATGGGTTTGAGTTAGTGGAAATTTGAAAGGATTTGCAGCCAAGAAATAATGGATCAAAGTTCATAAAGTTCGAAGCTCCTGCAACTCTTCATCAATGCAAGATATGTTGAGATGTATTTGTTGGTAATCTAAAATGACAATTTGAAGTCAAAGAATGTGTCTTCCCCTTTGCAAGTTTGTGTTTTTGGAATAGAGTACTTGTGTTTGCTGTATAGAGTATGTAGGAATTTAGGACTACATACTGTGCACAGCTATTTTAGGGTAGAAGATCAAGGAATTTGGCTTTGAGTTGTTCTGGAGAGTTATAGATTGGAAAGAAAGCTACAACTTTCCTTTTTTAAGCTTGGAAATCCGAGATCTGGTTAGAAAGTTATAAACTATTTTGTGCAATGCTCTATGAGGCAATTTCTGTGCTCTATGAGAAAACATGTGAATTTAGTAGCATCTACATCACCAACTTGGTTTCCCATGAAAGTCATCATGATTATCCATTGCTATAACAATGTAAACTATGTTTGATGTAGTAAGGGATTGTCTAAAATAGTGAAATGCTTGTAGCCATTGAATTAGCATGAAAATTTGCCATATAAAGCTTTGGTTACCTGTGTATTTGGATTGTATTTATGTGTGCTCTGAGAAAAGAATAGAAAGGATCTACAACTAGTTTTACAATGATTGATGCAACCACGCTTTGTGGGGCAATTTGCTGTGTGGGGTTGCCATCCCTAAAAAATAGGAGTTGTGTGAATTTGAAAGCTCGTGTTGTCAAAATCTTAGCCATGGTTGTTTTAGAGTGTCAGATTCCCTCATCACTTTATCAATGAAATGAGTGCCTTGGTCACTAACTAGTTCGATGGGATAGCTAAATCGTAAGATCAATTGCTCCTCAAGGAACTTAGCCATGGTTCTAGCATTATTCTTTCTCGTGGTTGGAGCTTCGGTCCATTTTGTAAGGTAGTCTGTTGTTGCCACAATGATGTATTTGGCTTGGGAGTATTGTGCTGTAGGACTGATTGGCCTGATGAAGTCAATGCCCTATTTTTTAAAAGGTTGGCATGGTATGACTAGGGTTAAATCCATATTGTCCTTACAAATAGGAACTTTAGTCCTTTGACACTCGTCACAATGCTTTATGAATTTAGTAGCATCATAGAATAGGATGGGCCACCACAGTTGAGATTGTAGCACCTTGCGAGCCGTAGTATCTTTGCTGAAGTGTCCTCCAACAATTCCACCATGTACTTCAATTAGAACACCATTCATTTCATGCTCATATACACATCTCCGCACAACATGCCATCTTGCCTTAAAATATAGAGTTATCTGGCGATCAATTGATAGGGTTGCATCTTAAGAATAAGGTGCCTTAGCATAGCCGTCTCAATAGGTTTCTTTGATAGTCCATGCTCTAGGATCTGGACTATGTCGTCAATCCAATAAGGCATCAAGTTAGATCTGAATAAATCCTTCTCATTGGACATGCTAAAAAGGTGTGCGTCGAGTAGGTCATTTATAATGCCTTGTCCAATGGCCTCTCCTATGCATGCAGGACATGTGATCTGCCATGTAGTGTTGCTTGCCCTTGTGTACAACCACAAAAAAGTCAAACTCTAAAAGCAAAAGTAACCATCGAGCTATGAGTCTGGTAGTGGAAAACTTGCTAATAAGATAAATCAAGGCTTGATGGGTCAACAAAGAAGGTAAAGGGCGTAGCCAAAAGATAATGCCAAAATTTCTTTACAGCAAATACCATGGCCAAACCTTCCCTCTCAATTTGTGGAGTAGTTCATCTCTGTATCTGTGAATTGTTTGCTATAGCAAAGCTCACTGGATAATCAAGGCTATGTTTGTCAAGCACAAAATGGCTCCAATCACAAAATTTGATGCATCAATATGTGCATGGAATGTTATGTTTCAGTTAGGGGCTTGTAAAATTGGTGCGGTAGTGAGACCCTTTTTCAATTCCTCATAAGCACGTTGGCACTCCTTGATCCACTCGAATACAATCAGCAACTTGTAGAGTGGTCTAGCAATCAGTGCATACTTCAGAACAAAGCATTGATAGTACCCTGTGTGTCCTAGGAAGCATTGAACTCCCTTATAATTAGTTGGTGGTGGCAAGTCAACAATAATCCTGACCTTAGAGGAGTCGGTGGCAATGCCATTCTTGGACACCACATGTGCTAAGATATATCAGTGTTTCACCCAAAATTGGCACTTTAGGGGGTTCAAAGAGAGATTATAGAGCCTACATTGTTCAGAGACCATGCAAAGCTTGTAGAGGTGTTCTTTAGAGCTAGAGTACACACATAGGTCATCAACAAATATTTCTAGATCTCGTCTAAGCATGTCCTTGAAGATGACGCACATTAAACACCGGAAGGTAGCAAGAATGCTCACCAACCCAAATGGCATGACTATGTATGCAAACACACCCCACTTTGTGGCGAATGCTCTCTTATGCCTATCATTGGGGTGCACTTGAACTTGGTTGTATCCTGAGAAGCCATCCAGGAAACTATAGGCCTCTTTTCCTGCTACTCTCTCAAGCATGTCCTTTCTATAAGGCAACAAATAATTATCTCTCTTAGTCATGGCATTGAATTTCTTGTAGTTCACACACACTTGGATTTTTTGGTTCTTCTTCAAGATGATCACAATGGGTGACACCTAGCCCATGTGCTCAATCTCATAGATGAATCTTACCTTCAATAGCTTATCAATCTCTTCCTTCGACATGAGCATGCTTTAGATTCATCGGGTAAGGTCATTGTTTCACTCTCGTTGCGTTAGGAGTCATTGTGATGTTATGCGTCACAACCCTTGGATTGACTCCTTTGAGTTTGTTCTAAGGACCACGCGAACATGTCTATGTACTCTCACAAGAGAGCAATAAGATCAGCCTCCTCTTGCTTGGTCAAGTCATCAACTATAGACATGGGTCAAGGCTTCTCCCCTCCCCCTGCTAATTTGACTTCCTTGACTTTGGCTTCTCCCCTCCCCCTGCTAATTCAAGGAGTAGCAGTCCTCGTGCTCAGCATCTGAATTGCTACCTTTTGACTACTCGTTGTCATGTAGGTCTCTATTCTCAACTCTCTTTCCATCCGTGATCAGTGCACCCAATTGTACATGAGGTTTAGATTGTGCACTTTGGTCCATCGCCATCTTGGTTCATCCGTGAGATCTTGGAGTGGCTTGAGATTAGTAGCTAGGTGACTAGCTAGCTCCCTTGTTAGATACTAAAGAATCCCCTAGAGTTCAAGTTTGTTAAATGGGATCTAAAGAGGGGTGGGTATTTATTGCTTGCTAGGGTTTTTTGCCATCTTACAAAGTGGCATTAATGGTAGGGTTTTACCCCTTGAAATCTGAGGTGGGTGGATTTATGGGAGTCACCGCGACTGTCCTTGTTGTGTCTGCTTATAATCTTCTTCCTCATCCAAAAATGGTAGGTCGATGGTGGCTAGCATGTGCATCTAATCTCGCTCATCTTTGGGGTAGGGAATGTACTTCATCAAGGGTTCGCATGAATTCTTGGCTTGGGTGCCTCCTTTCAAGTTAGCGTAGATGACATCTAAGTCGACTAGCGTAGTCTTCTAGGTATCCACCTTAACTCTTACGGCCACCGATTTGTTACCTAGGAATATGAGGCCATTACCCCAGTCTTCAATTACCCATGCATTCCTCATCCATTGTCTGCCTAACAAGATATCGTAATCTACTCCCTTCATAATGATGAAGTTCACCAAGAATTGGACATTTGCTATCTTCAAGGACCAGTCCTTCAATACTTTGAATGGCTTAACTTTCATGCCATTAGCCAATGTGACATTAAACAATGTGGTCTCCACCAAAAGGTTACCTCAAACATATAGAACTGCATGGCTAAGTACACTGACTCCCACTCCCGTGTCTACAATCCCCTTTCTCGTGACATCTTCTAGTGCTGCCACAGGAAGGATCACATGCATCCCTGTGCCTTCCCAAAAAGCATTCACATGCAAGGACTTAGGCACTGAGTTCAATGTGAGGCTAGGTATCTGCGTGGCTGTGTCATTCTCATGCAAGCTAGCTACTCCTAGCTTGTTAGATCCCTCTACCCATTGCTTTAGTTCTCGCCATAATGAAGGGCTTTGCCTAAGTAGATCCCCCATCTACAACATTACATCAGCTGATAGCAATGTCGTAATCAGGCCATTATTTGCTTGCCTTTTGTCTTGCCCTACACTCTTTTGCCACTCCTCTTGAGCAGCTTGCCTACATATGGTGCCTAAGCCTTATCTTTGTGGTTTTGCATGAGGTGCAGATGCATCTCTTGAGTTTATGCATGTTGATGAGACTGGCGTGCTTACACCGGAGAACTCATTGATGTCATCTTCTAGGATGGGCTTGGCATCCTTTAGATGTTCTTGGGCTTCTCTCACCCACTCCTTAACCTTGTCAACTACCAATTGGTGCTTTGGATCAGGATATTCCCCAACCTTGGCACTCCCCTTCTCCATTGTTTTAGGTGTTGAAGTCTCAGCCTCTGCATCTGCCACTTGCTTCCCTCTCATTAGTGTGGTTGCATTGTCCATTTTTAGTGTCACTTTGGCATTAGCCCTGTTTTTCTTCCTTCAAGGAGTCTTCTTTCTTATCGAGGCCACACCTAAGTTTCTAGGTCCTGGCAATGAAATACCGGCCTATTTCATTTGTACCCTAGTCATGACATTCAAAGAGATGGGAGCGGCCTCACCATCAAGTGTTTTGACTCCAAACACCCCCAAAGGTATAGAAGGTATGATGGCTAAGCTAAAAGATGATTTTCCCTAGGATATTCGGTGTATAAGTGAGTGATTCCAAACTCAAGGCATCTCAAATTGGCCTTTTCTCAGCGGTTAGCTTGTTCTCGTTCGGGGCAATAAGATGAGATATGTCCTGGGTGGCCACAAGTCTAGCATGAGATTAGGTCTTGGATTTGCCCTCCTAGGCCCCCACCCTTCCCCAACCTAACACCATCATCGGTAATGGTCTAAATTCCATTAAGATGGGATTGCCCTCATTGTCATACGGGACATAAGGGTTTACATATGTCTTGTCCTCATTTGACTCCTCTACATAATCCATTGGAGCATCACTCGATGGATGGGTCGAAGAAGGGTCCAAGTGGTCTAGGTATACTTGTAGGGTTGATATCCATTCTGGGGACAGCCAGCTTGGCATCATTAGGTGTTGGGAGAGCTAATGAAGCTCCCCTTCCAAATTGTGGTGGTCTATTCCCCAAGTAGCATGGCTATTTGTAAAGCTATGGATATGGTAATTGCCTAGGCAATCGGCAATGTGTATCATCATGACCGAACCTACCGCATTTGGCACAAGGTCTAGACCTAGGATCCATGCACTCGACTGGGAGGTGGTTCCCTTCATACTGGACACATTGCACGTGAGGTCACATAGATATTCTAATCATTTCTTAGAGCTTGGATAGCTCTAGCTTTATGTCCACCAATTCTTGGCTTAGGTCAATACTCTTCCCTTTCTCTTAGTTACTCTAACTAGATCTCTCGTGACAATAGCTCTCTCTGAGGCTCTAGAGGCTACACTATCTCAGCTTGTGGCTCTTGAGCTCCTTTCCTTGAGCTGGTAATCTATGTTTATGGTTTCTTCAAAGTCCCTAGCTAGCACATTCCTTTGCAGGTTCGATTTGCCTACCAAGGGCTTGTAGAGTTCTTCACTCCTAATTCTGCTTATGAATACGGTGGAGACCACTCGCTCACTAGGTTGCATTTGAGCTGACGTAATCTCTAATGTCCTCCCTATCCTTCTGAGACTGATGTTCATCAGTCAAACCATGAGGTTATCCGAATATCCCACCTTAGAGAATCTCTTGATGAACATGATCTTGAGAGTATTGAAGTTGTTGTGTTCGGCATCATCTAGATTGGTGTACCATGACTATCCTTTATCTTTCAGAGAAAGATCGAAAGCTTGCACATGTTGAGCAAGGTTTGTTAGGCTGTTTGCCTCGCACACCTGCTTGAACTACTCTACGAAGCCATATGGGTCATTTTCGGGTTGGTACTTGTTGTCGAGCGTTTCTTGGCAACTATGGGTATCTTCGGTTGGCTCCTTGAATTTGGAGTGATTCCTAGTCCCACTAGCAAGAAAGTTGCTAGGACCACTCCACTCCACTATGCTCTACAACCCTGTTGTCTATAAGTCTCTTGAGAAGCTCGCTCAATGTGAGATTGGCTTCTAGCACTCTTTCCCTCTTCACATTGGGCCCTGTTCTATTCCAATTGGCAAGTGCTAAAAATCATTGGACTTCTCACATTTCTATTTCCTGCCTTAGACTTTGAGCTTGTTGTTCCTGGTTGTAAGAAACTATGCCTTGCAATGCCTTCTTGGACAATCTCCGCTCTTCCTCAAGGTCAGCTATGATATCCTCAGCTAGGCTACCATGGAGCACTAACAATGTGCACATCCTATGGTATAGTCACAATGCAACATCATGTTGTCATCTCACAAAAGAATGATGCATCTACAAAAAAATACAAGTAGCAATAGCTTTGTCGAGTAGTATTCTCATCCATGTATGCCAACAACATGGAGTCAACATTATGATAACAAAATGTCGACCATGTATTTTGCAAACAAAGAGACAAAAGAAATACATAGTCTCACTAAACGAATTCTCAAATGCAAAGTAGTTATAACTTTAGCCATTGAGTATAATTGATACATCCATCTTAGTCTCCAAAATGACAATAAGGATTGTGTTGCAGCCCAAAAGGAAGCCCAAGACAAAAAGGCCCCAAAAAGTTGAAAATGGAAGACATCCCGAGGCAAGAAAAGCAAAAAAAGAAAGGCAAGCTCAGAAAAATGTAGGAAAAGATGCAAAAAGAAGAGCACAATAATGAGTGCACCGAATATTCTAGCAAAGAAAGCACTATGGGCCCATTGTAATTCATTTTGTAAAAGAGCGTCAGGCTTCCTCTTGTGCAATTTGTAAATGTAGACAAGCATGGGCGAAGGAACCATGAAAAGAGGAAAGAAATAAAGAAAGAAGAACTTGACTAAAACTTCTGATCATGTAAAAAGGGATGGGCGCCCAAAGAGGAGAAGGGCATGTATAAAAAGACAAAAAGGGAATGGAGAAGATCATTTTTGTGTGTGGCCAAAAATAGCTCTTCTCTTTTTTCTTCTTCATCTTGTTCTTGCTTGCTTGAGCTTGTGCTTGAGAGAGGGAGTGATTGTGTGAGGGTGAGGGACCATAGTGGAGAAGCTTTCCATCTTCTTCTCTCCTCTTTCTTCTCTCTTCTCCTCTCTTGTCTTGTGCACACAGCAATGGAGCATGGAGTTTGGAGCTTGAGGATCTAGCTTTCTTAAGCTTGCGCTTTGGATTGTGGAGCTATCAGAGTGCTTGAGAGAGAATACAACTCAATTGAGCATGGAGGTAAGCTCACTACACTTGTAGCTGAGAGCATGTATGCCTATGTGAGAGGTAGCCATTGCACTTGGCTTGAAATACTTGAAGCAATAAGCAATCCATGGATCTTGGCGGTCAAGCAAGAAGCTTACACATTTTGGTTCCATTGTGGGACCACAAGATTAAAGCTTGGGGTGCTTGCGTGCTTCAAATCAAGTGATAAAGTAGGAGTTCAACTCCGAAATGGCACTCGGTTTTAGGTAGAAAGCAAGGGAGTCAGAGGTTGTTCGGTCTCTTTTGCAAATTAGTTTAGGTGTAGGAAGCTTTCTGTGCATTGGTTAGAATAGGAGTTGTGTGTTTTGTATTAGATTTGAGACATTAAGATTGGGAAATAAGGAAAAATAAGAAAAAGATAATTCTCTGGATAACCAAGAAATGGGGAAACGAGGGAAGAAAGGAATTAGATTTTGCATGTCTAGGAAGAAAAAACAGAGATAAGGGGAGAAAGAGAGAACACAAAAGGTGGAACAAGGGGGAGAGAGAGCTCATTTGCATTTAGGGAGATTGAGAGAGAGAGAGCTTGTGAGAGAGAGACATGGAGTGATAGGCTTGTAGACTATGGTACTTATGATCCTTGACTTTGACACATTCAGTCCTTCCAAGTATGCTCCAAATCCATGTTGCTATCTATTGCATTATTTGGAATCTTGGTAGCATTGATTAGTATGCATTAAGTGAAATAAAAGCATATTTATACCATTCGATGAGTTTCGCGCATTGCTCGGATAGCAAAACAACCATAGGCCTTAGATGGCCGAGTGGTGACCTGGCTCTCAGACATACGAGCAACTTAAGATGGCCGAATGATGACCTGGCTCTCAAACATACGAGCAACTTAAGTGTCCACTCAGACCACTCAACCTAGGACACAACCATACTTGGACGGGAACCACTCAGCCTCGAGGAGTCGAGTCTGAGCCTTGGACGGGAACCACTCAGCCTCTCAGACATATGAGCAACTTAAGTGTCCACTCATACCACTTGACCTAGGACACAGCCACACTTGGACGGGAACCATTCAGCCTCGAGGAGTCGAGTCTGAGCCTTGGATGGCCGATCTCAGATGTTCATCGATCTTGGATAGGCATTCCTCGTCTAAGTTCGAGTAGATCACTCGAATGTCCAAGTTTGACTAAGTTTTTAATCTTCTAGGGGCTTGCTAGGGCCTGCTGCCCCCAATCTACCAGTAAGCTAGCAAGCTAGAGTCCTAACTCGTAAATGAATCTGTAGAATTGTTTGCACCCAGAGAAAGAATGAATCTCAACCCAACAGTCTTTGGGAGACTAAAAGATCCGAGCTTTGGCCACTAAGAGACCCAAGCTAACTCACTGGGTTAGATGCCCAACAAACCACCTATCACGACCTGTAGAGAAATCAAGCTCAACTGGTCAAGAATGATCAAAACCCTTCTAACCGCTTCAAGAGCAGGAAACAGATTGCATCAGTTGACTCCATCAAAGGTCACACTTGACAATGTAGGCATGTAAGCACATATGGAAATTGGAAAGCCTGATTTTGCACAACACACATCAAAATTCTCTACCAGCGTATAAGTGTTACAAAATTGTAAACGGGTGGATTAACTAGGAATACACTAAGGAGAGTAAACTTAAGAACAAACCCACTTATAGGAGTACAACCCCAGGAATCAAACAAGAGACCCAAAAAACCAGGGAAAAGACACAGAGGGAAACAAATCATTGCATTGCCAAGTGAAGGAAAGACTCGCCAAGATTAGGAATACATTTGTAGCCGAATCAGTTGACACTAGTGGGTCAAGAGGCAACTACTATTACAGGCATCAACTCCTCGACTGAGAACAATCTAGACCTCGACCTTGACGTTAACATGGATGAGCACCCTGATGACATCCGATGACTTGTCACACAATATGACCAGCATATGAGGATAACACACCATGGAAGATTAGTGGTGGCAGATGTCATAGCTGACCTTGAGGAAGAGAGAAGATTGACAAGGATGGCATTGCAACGCATGGCAAGTTATAATCGAGAGCAAAGGGCTCAGAGGCTGTCTTATGAGAGAGAGCTCAATGAGGGTCACAAGATCCTAGCCATATTGAGTAGGAATAGAATGAGAGGCAATGCTGATAGGGAGAGAGTTCTGGAAGCTGATCTTACACTAAGCGAGCAAGAGCGAGCTACTCACCAAGAGATTGCTAGATACTACTAACATTCAGTAGAGTGGGGCAGCCTTGGCGGCATCATTGCTAGCCATTCTGGGAGTTACCCCAAATGCCAAGAGCCAAATGAAAATACCCATAGGTTGCAAAGGAGCAACTTGATAAGTACCAGTCAAGGAATGACCCCTACAGCTTCATCCAGTAGCTTGAGTAGGTATGTGAGACCAATAACCTCATAGACCCCGCTCAACGCAATGAGCACATGCATTTCATCTTTTCCTAGGAGATAAGGGGTAGAATTGGTTCACTTGTCTAGACAATGTTGAATGTAATGACTTCATCTAGCTGAAGGATCTCTTCATTAAGAGATTCTCAAAGATAGGATACTTTGATAACCTCATTGTTAAGCTGATGAATATCAATGAGAAAGACAAAGAGGACATACAAGACTATGTCACCCATGTAAGAAGTATCTATAAGAGGATACCTATAGTTGAGTGACCCAATGAGAGAGCGGTTTTTATCATGTTCATTAATAATGGGATCCACAACGAAAAACTCTATAAGGCCTTGGCAAGCAACTCGAACATGCAGAGGCATGTGTTTGCGAGAGTCTTTGAGGAAGCCATACAAATAGAAAACTTGCTTAGGGAGAGAAGCTCTCAGACGGCCAGTAGGGTAGCAATGCAATTAGGAACACTGAGAAAATTGCAGCGACCAGTGAACGAGCAATCTCCGATGAACAAGAGGAAGGGAAGAGTGTTGACTGGACCTAAGCTATAGCCAAACTAAAAGCAAAACTGGCTAGATTGCAAGAGTCAAAACAAAGACCTATGCAACCCCATGTATAGTGTGTACACTATGGAGGAAATCACCTCACATATGAATGCCTCGATCCCAGATCAAGGCCTTGTGTCAATTGTGGAAGATTCAAGCATGATGCCATGCACTGCTATTGGTTGCCAAGACGGTTTTCTTATTAGTAGCCTTACATGAAACCATACTATCTAGGGGTTAGACAATCGTATTTTAGAAGGGGAGCCCCTTTGGCCCTCCTTGGTGACCAACAATTCCAAGGCAACCATGCCAAGGATGGATATCAACCCTACAGGGATCCCTCGACCTCCAGCACCTATTGTGATCCATCCACTGAGCAAGGCCAGTGCACTTTGTGGAGGAACCCCTAGAGGAATATTCTTATTTGAACCCTACTTTATCTTATGAAGAAGAATGAAATCCCATATTTATGGACTATAAACCCATTCCGGTCATGGCCTTAGGCAAAGGAAGAGGTAGAGGCCTAGAAGAAGCTCGAAACTAGGAACCCATAGCATGTTGGACATGTGGACATCCAGGGAATATGTTGTCTTGTTGCCCTAAAAAGGAGCAAACAAATAGAGAGAAGCCTAACTTGAGGTGCCTTGAATTCGGAGTCACATATCTGTTCACTGATTGCTTGAGGTGGAAGCCCTCCACTAGCTCCACAATTATACCATATGTGCTACTTGGACTCTTTTGTGTTGACTTGTGCAACAATGATGCTACACCTATTTCCCTAAAATTCATGACATGAGCTCAAAAGAAGCAGGACAATATCTCACTATCCAAGCCTAGAAACTTGGATGTATCCTCCATAAGGAAGAAGAGTCAAGGAGGACGAAGGAAAAAGAGAATCGAGGCAAAAATAATGCTTAAGATTGAGAGTGAAACCACATTAACCAAAGGAAAGAAAGTTATGGGTGGGAAGTAGAAACATCCGCTTCTAAGATGAGGAGCGCTAAGGTTGGGGAGTACCTTGACCCCAACCAACAAGCTGAAGGTTGTAGATAAGGTTCAAGAGTGGATTAAAGAAGCATAAGCTCACCTTCAAGATACCAAACCTATAGTTGAGGAAGAGATTGAGGAACTCTCAACCATGAGCCCACCAGTCTCACCCACATATTTGAGGGTAAGGATGAAAATTCCCCCACATGAACAAATGCATGAATAGAATGAGAAGACTAGGAATACACAAATAGTTCAAGAACATTGGCAACAAGGAACCTACGGAGTTGAGGAGGGAAAGAGGGATGGCAGTTTGCTAGTCACACTCATAACAATTCTTGTGACATTGTCATTGGGAGAATTGCTTAGACAAAACCTCGCACTTTGGCAAGAATTGAAGCAATGGGTAGAACACAGTAATGACCATAAAAGCCGCAAAAATTTCCAGACCATGATGCCGTGGCACACATACCAAGCTTAACATTGAATCCCATGTCTAAGTCCCCATAAATAAATGCCTTTTGGGAGCATGCATTGAGATGCACATAGTCTTGTCATTGCCTTAGGAGATACTACACAAAAGGGGATAGTGGACATGGGAGCAAGGATTAGTGTACTTAGTCTCATGCAGTCTTGCAAACTTGGGGAAACCCATCGGTGGAAATTGCAAAAGTTCAGTGTCACCCTAGAAAATGGGATGAAGGTTAGACCCTTTGGAGTCCTAAAGGAATGGCCACTTAAGATAGCGGGGATCCAATTCTTAGTGAACTTCATAGTTATGAAGGGAGTGGATTATGATATCCTACGTAGGGAGGCCATGGATGAGAAATGCCAGAGTAATAGAGGACTGGGGTAATGGCTTAATATTCTTGGGTAATAGATTTGAAGTAGTTAGAGTAGAGATAGACACTTGGAAGTCTCACTTGTGGATTCAGGTTCCATCTCTAACTGCTGAAGGGGGACTCAAAATCAAGAAGAAATTATGGGCCTCTAACAAAGTACATTCCTTGCCTTGAGGATGAGCATTTTTGGATGCATGTATTGGCAACCATTGATCTCCCATTCTTGAAGGAAGAGGATGAATACATGTAAGCTATTGTAGACTTTGCTAGCAACACTAAGAGTGCCATCACTTCTAAGCTGCCCACACCACTTGTGTGCATGATGGTTGGAAGCCCCATGGGCCAACCGATCAGCTGTCATGTCCTAGCAAACAAACTTGAACTTCATGAAATCCTCAAGCATTTGTCAAGAAAGCTTGCAGGTAACCCAGCTGCCAACTTGAATCCCCTCAAGGATCTTATGGGAAGTAGAGAGTGGCAACGGACCAAAGTGCATGACCTAAATTTGTCATATAGTTGGGCTCTCATGACAAGTAAGACTGCATCCAGAAGTAGGAACCTTGCAAGCAACATACAGTCCCACTTTGAAAACTCTGACAATGAGTAGTACGAGGACTATTGTTCCAATAGTGAGGAGAGCAAGGATGAAGTACAAATGATAGAATATGATATAGAAGGAAGAATAATTGAGTAGATCAGAGCAAACTCTAAATTCCGAGAGATAAATATGTTTTGAGTGAGTAAAGGAGTTGACAAGGTAAATTGCGATCAAGCTTGGCTAGAATGTCTTGAGGTTGTAGATCACGAGTAAGCAGCAGGACTATCTTGTCCTTACATCCCACCACTATTTGGAGTAGAGACAACTTCAGAGTTACAAAAGCACCACGGGAGATAGCTTCTTCCAATGAGGAAGGTGAGCACAATTTTGAGTCAAAGGTAAGCTGTGATAATGACCCTGAGATGCCTCAACCACTTGAGACCAAGCACAACAAAGGGGACCTTCCAGTCCACCTAAGGTGCATGAAGTTAAATGAGAAAAAAAGGAAACAGTCAAAGTCAATAGAAGCTAAGTAGCAGAAGAAACCCCAAGGCCTACCCAAGCACTTCGCAAGGTATAACAAGGGTGATAGAATAGTGGTGTTGGTAGGAGCCAAATGGAAAGGGCAAGCAAGGTAACCCATCAAAGGACTAGCCAAGGTTAAGGAGGTCAACTTGGCAAGAGGGGAGGACAAGCCATAGATGACCTAATCAAGAAGGAAGAGCATGATCTTACAAATCTCCTAAGGGAGTGCACTAATGTATTTGCATGGTCTTTAGATGAATAGAAGGGAATATATTCGTGTATCATGACTCATAACATTCCCATGACCCCTGACGTAGCACTAGTCAAGCAACCGCCATATGCAATGAATCCTAAGCATGCACATGCCGTAAAGGAGGAGATTAATCAACTATTAAAGGAAAGATTCATTTACGAGATAGAATTGGTCCATCACGTGAATGAATCTTGCCTTTAATAGCTTGGTCCATCATGTAAATAAGCCCTAGATTGGTCCATCACGTTTCATGTGCATATTGATGGACCAAGATTTGCTGTGGGAGCAGTGTTGTGCCAACTTGGTGAACATAACCTAGATTATCTAGTGGGTTTTGCTATATCAAACAACTCATGGAGACAGAAACAAACTACTCCATAGTGGAGAGAGAAGGGTTAGCCATGGTGTTCATCATAAATATGTTCAAACATTATCTTCTAGTGATGCCCTTCACCTTCTTTGTGGACCATCAAGCATTGCTTTATCTTGTCAATAACCTTGCACAATGGAATGCATTACTCGATTCTTACTTTTGCACTTGGAATTTGACTTCTTTGTGGTTGTACCCAAGGGCAAACAACATTATACGGCAGATCATATGTCCCTATACCCATAGGAGAGGCCGTTGGACAAGGAATCAATGACAACCTATCGGACATACACCTTTTTAAATGTCTGACAAATGAGAATTGTTTAAAGTAGACTTCACACCATATTGGGAGGATGATATAGTCCACATACTCAAGAATGGACTACTAGAACGACCATTAGAGAAAGCTAGATTAAAAAGGCTCATCTTGAAGATCCAAGCATATCAGTTGATTGCATGCCAATTGTATCGGGTAGGATAGGATGGAATTTTAAGGAGATGTATTTGTGAGCACAAAATGCATGATGTACTCAAGGAAGCACATGGTGGAATAGCTAGAGGATACTATTGCACGCAAGGTGCTCCAATCCCAATTGTGGTGTGGTCAACGTTATTACGCAATGTAGCTAAGTTTGTAAAGCATTGCAATGAGCACAAATGGACTAAAGTTCTTGCTCGTAAGGACAAAATGGAGTTGACTCCAGTGATTGCGTGCCAACCATTCAAGAAATGGGGAATCGATTTCATTGGCCCAATTAACCCTAGAGCTCAATACTCCCAAGCCAAATACATCATTGTTGCCCCACAGACTATCTCACCAAGCAGACAAAAGCTTGAGCAACTCACAAAAATTATGCAAGGACCACAACTAAGTTTCTTTGGGAGCAAGTAATCTCATGGTTTGGCTACCCCATAGAGTTGGTTAGTGACCAAGGCACACAGTTTATCAATGAAGTGATTGCTCACTTGTTATCCACCTTCCTTATAATCCATAAGAAGTCCTCTCCATACTATCTATAGGCCAATGGCCAAGCTAAATCTAGAAACAAGATCTTGGTGGGTATTCTAATGAAATTCATCTTTGCCTCACACAATGATTGGGACAACAAACTTATGGTAGCTTTATGGGCATACCAAATGGCCTACAAAACAACCACAGGAGAGACTCCATTTAGGTTGACCTATGTAATTGAAGCTATTTTGCTAGTGGAATTTTTTGTTTCCAGCTTGAGAATAGTAGCCCAAGAGCAATGGAGGGCCAAGAAGCATGGAAAAATCACCTAGTGGAGCTAGAACACCTCTTAGAGACCCGCCTCATTGCAATCCACACTCTAATATGCAAAAAGGAATGCCACAAGAGTTGGTTTGACAAATATGTCAAGCAACAAGACTTTGGGTGAGGAGATTTAGTCTTGCTATACTTTGTCAAAGGATACAAGCAAAAAATGAAGTTTAGGGGATTGGGACCCTTCCAAGTTTGTATTCTTAGTAGAACAGGGAACGTGGAACTAGAAACCCTAGAAGGACAAGGCATAGTTTTCTTCAACAAAAGCCACATAAAAAAGTACTAACCCCCATCACATCCACTTCATGAACCTCTAATAATGGACCCACCACCAAATGTGAGGGTTGCAACCATCACCAAATCTTGAGAAAGCAGATGAAGAAGTAATAGCACCAACCTACTTGCAGATCACCGTAACCTCCCAAATAGTATGCACCCTTGATGATGAGGTAGTTGACACCAATATCTTAATGCATGAACACTAGAACGACCCCAATGGTAACCAACCAACGCGAAACTAAGCCCATTTAGAGGGTGACGAACCTAATTGTAACCAACCAACGTGAAACTAAGCCCATTTGGAGGGCAATCCTACCCCCTCTTACGGAAATGCAAACTAATGGTTTCTATCGAATCTGAGAGTCTACCCATCATATTCTACATGCTATCCAACAAGAAAAGTGTTGGCAAGGAGACCCTATTGGGACAAGCATTCAAAAAAAAAAGTTCATTGCAATGTAAACTACGATTTGCAGTGCATCCACCTTGTTGTCAGACAAGTTAGAATCGTAATAGTTTTCAACAAGAGCACCGCAGTTGTCCCAAAACCTGTAGTGCCACTGGTAACTAAATCTAGTATCCACCCTGAGGAGGGGAGTAGTACATTCCAGTGTGCTTCCATGATACCTACCATGTCGCTGGCAGTTTCACAAATGTCAAACACTGGGTATGCATAGTTTCCATACTTCATGCTCTAGGCCTAAAGGAGGGCAGAGTTGAAATCCCCATAGTGTAGATGCCACTAAGAAGCATTGGGTTTCAAAAGTCTTGCTACTTTGCAATCCCAAGGATACTATGAGGGTAACACCTCCCTATGGTGGTTGCCCAAACTCGAGTATGCTAAGTCAAATCCTCAATATCATGCCCCAAAACCCAGGCTTCCGCAATGTCAATCGAAACATGGGATAAGAAGAACTAAAGTAGAGGGTGCTCAATCCGTGAGTGCTCAAATGGTCTATTGACTCAAAGTTCAACCAAGAGTCCATGAGAAACCTAGCAAGACCCTACCTAAGGACTCTAAGATAATCACCAAAAGACTTGATGAAAAATTATAAAACGAATTGCAAACCTCACAACCTAAGCCTGCCACACCCACTAAGAACCTTCCAATGGAAGTGCCCCAAGTCAACTTGTCCCATTCAACTAAACCCAAGCCACTAGACCACCTTAAGCTGCCGCCACCACGATGATCCATACTTAAAGTGGCATCCAATGTGGCCATGGACATAGGGGATGACTTGGCTACATGCATTTGATAGCTAGATTTAGCTTTCACACTATTTGCTAGAAGTTATGAATGTTTAGACCTAGGCCTAATTGACAAACCTATAGCAAACAAGGTATGTTCCTTACTGTGTTCTTGGGAAGAATACAAATTCATATTTATCAAAACATCCACTATTGCAAACAAGACGATTAGAAATGAAATCTCATGAGAAAATGCCATAAGCCAACACTTGATCACATCTTATCAAAAATGAAAAATTTCCATGCCACCCCAGGAACTTTTTGAACTCCAATGACTCGTCGAATTTGAGTCCAATTTCATATGCAATTAATATAATTTGTGCCTTTCATGGGCCTAAGAGGGATACCAAATCATGGCTAGTATAAAGCAATAACATGCCATCAAGACTTCTGAGTACAACCACACCTATGTGGCCCCCAACTCATTTAGAGTGTTGGCCATAACTAGGAATCAGCCATTAGAAGACAATGTCATACTTCACCCATGCTTGCATAAGATTCTAATGTAGGAGGAACTCCACATTGCAAGTTGGATCAACTTAGGTGACCTATTGACTTATGTATTGACTTACATAATGCAAGTAGGCATTCGTCCACAAGATTTGGACTGTTATGCAATTCTTGAATATAACCCCAAGTTTTAGGATTGGTTTTGGGAAAGTAAGGCACACCACATACACATTGAATG
This sequence comes from Lygodium microphyllum, assembly GCF_053477565.2. NCBI lineage: Eukaryota > Viridiplantae > Streptophyta > Polypodiopsida > Schizaeales > Lygodiaceae > Lygodium > Lygodium microphyllum. Next base: position 40,462,552 of record NC_141160.1, on the reverse strand, counting down.
CCCATACACTTTGATTTTCACAATCCTAGGAAGGATTTTCATCCTTTCCAAGTAATGGATGAGAACTCAAAATAGGAATTGAATTCTAAAAGGAAAAAATGAAGATGTGGATCAATTGGTACGAGAGTTCTTAATTTGTGGGTTTTTGTGGGTTATATTCCTCATTGTATGAGAGTTCTTATTTTCAAACATTGATCTTTCTAGTCATCTTACTTTCCATGCAAGAGACACCCTATAAAGAAAACTAACTCTGAGATGTTGTGTGGCAACAGGAACCTAAATGGCAGGGCAACAAGAGAAAGCCAGCATGCTTCCCTTCTCTCAAAGGAGGAGCATAGAAGATATGGATTAGCCATGGAAATCTGGGCATCCAACCAATTGAAATATTAGAGCATCCACAATCTAGAAGGAGTGGCAACATCCAAAGAGGTGGTGGCACAGATGCTGGAGTGATGTAACATTATCAAGCACCTAGAAAAGGTGGGACATGGCATATACAACAGTAAATGAATTGAATTCCTGAGTACCTTCTTTGATGTCCAAAGGAACGTTGGCATGGTGATTGTCAAGCAAGGAGAGACATCTAGAAGTGTGGTGGTTCCCCTTAGTCCAGAGATCATAGAGAAGGCATTGGGGCTAGTAGAGAAGCCAAAGAAGAGATCCAAGAGGGCTGTGTATGGAATGCTAGTGACAAAAAAAGAATGGTCTACACTAATGATGGAATTAGCCTAGCTAATATCCTAGACCCCACCATTCAACTGCAAGCTAAAATGATCCACACACTTTTTTCAAGCCAGAGATACAATGCCCTTATGAGTAGAATCAATGTACCCTTGCTTGAAAGCCTTGTAGCCAACACCCTATGGATGAGGTGAATTGGAATGTCTACATCTGGAAAACAATACAGGCCTCAGGAAAGATACTAGCCACAACACTAAGGGTGGCATGAGAAGAGTCCTTGGCTACCACTGGAGAGTCCAAAAGGAAAAAACCTACCTCCAATGCTTCAACCATAGGTTTTGGAGGAGTATCAACGGCCATTATCCAAGAAGATCTAGAGGAGACAAAAGGAAAAAAACTACCTCCAAGGCTTCAACCATAGGTTTTGGAGGAGTATTAACGACCATTATCCAAGAAGCTCTAGAGAGAAGTGGTAGAGGAAACCCCAAAGCCCATCACCAATTCACCAATAGGAGCCATCATCAATCTGAGGAGTGTCGCTCTCCCACCTAGCAAGCTCGACCATCTCAATTTTAGGAGGAGAATAGGAGGGAGAAGAAACCCATAAAGAGCAATAGGATGACATGGCAAGAATCATTAATGAAAAGGAGAATGACTAGCCACCTCAACCATAAGAAGCTTGGAACGAGAGGATAGTTAGGGAGCAACGAGGCTCACAACTCTTAAGCCAAGGGGAAAGAAGAACGATTACTCTCAAAATCCCCATATGGAAGGCTCGCTCCACTATGGGAGCTTTCACTCGACCGCCAAGATACATGTGCCACTTATTGCTGAAGCGTTTCAAGCCGAATGCTAATGGCTATCTCTCATCTAGTCGTACGTACTCTCAATCCTACAAATGTATTGAGCTTACCTTGATGCTTGATTGAGTAACCTCTTCTCTCAAGCACTCCAGTAGCTCCACGATTTGAGATGTGAGCTCAAGCAAGCTTAATCCTCTACCTTCAAGCTCCATCCTCCATAGCCGCGTGTGCAAGACAAGAGAAGAGATGAAGAGAGGAGAAGATAGAGAGCTTCTCCACCACAGTCCCTCACCCTCACAAACTCACTCTCACACACTCTCACACTCCTCTCTTACACTCTCACACTCTCACACTCCCGCGTGTACGCTAAAGTGGGGAGAGGGCTAGGGTGGTCCCTGGGTGCAGTGTTTGTGTTGCTTTTAGTGTACAAATGGCTGATTTCCTTGTCGACTTCTGAGCTTTCCACTTCCTTTCTTTTTGTCCTCATACTTTTCTTATCCTTTCTTTTCTTTTGTTTTTCTTTTTTTTCTTTATTTTTGAATAAAAAATTTAAATGAGGGAGCATGCTAAGAAGCATCCCATTGTGGAGCAGGGGTCAAAATGTGTGGTGGCTTGAGGGCTTTCCTGAGGAATGCTCTACTTTATAGATACCCCTTTAAGTTGGTTTTGACATTAAGTGGAGTAGATGAAAAAATTGGGTAGTTATACCCGGTGAATCTACTGTCAATCATGTCCTTTAAGAGATTCATAGAAAATGTTAGCAAGAGAGTGGCTCTCATCATGAGGCACACCATTGCACAACTATCAATTCTAGCATTGAGGTAAAAAAAGAGGGGCGGTAGCTACTCTTCCTTTGTAGTAGGCTTTTGTTTTAATAACACTCACAATAGGCAGAGGTAATTACAGGTGGTGATGAAAGCAAGGTCAAGGCATGAGGAGAAATCATTCAAGAAACTTGTTATAGAGGGGCAGAGGTCCCTTCGATAAAAATCAAGCTCTCTTCAGGGATTGAGGCATTTAGATTATAGACTACAGAGAAGTTGTATCTACCATGCACCTCTGGGTTGAAATCAACTCCAATTTTGCTTGGGTAGGGCATGTAGATAGGATCATCCCTCTCATAAGGTAGGGTGTTGCAGAAGGTGATCTAGGCCTCCAAGCTAGAGTCCCAGATGTTTTGGCACAACCTTGATTGTGCCTCATATCCCTCCACCCTTCAGGGTACCTCCACTGCCTTGCCTTCCCAGTAATTGGCAGGTTCATGTTGCCACCTTGTGGGGTGCTTCCTTTGGTCCTCTAGCCATCTCCTTCCCATACTAATTGAGGGATTGATGACATTCTCCACCACCCTAGGAGATAGTACTCTATCTAATGAGCAAGGGAAGATGAAAGAGAAATCAAAGGGGCTATGGTTCTCCCATTTCTCCCACACCACAAGTTCTTGACCGTAGTTGATGGGATTACACTCTTCACTTTGAGGGATGGCTACTTGAGGAACTTGCGGTGTCCTAGCTTGAAACTTCTTGCGGGTAGTTTTCACTTGCTCCCTTCTATGCTTGTGCCTTGCCTCCACCTTTTTCCTGGGTGGCTCTTGTGATGGGATAGGGGGTTTGATTCATGCATTTACTCCTCCTCTTCATGATTCACTTTGAAATTAGGTCCTTCCTCTTGGACCGGCTCCAGTGGCTCTTGTTGCGGTGGCTGTTTTGGCTATTCTAGCTCTTGAGTCCTAGAAAAGTGAGTTGTTGTGTGTGGTTAAGCCAATTGAGGGTAGATGAGTGTGTTGCTCCTCTAATCCCAAATTGGTGCTAGTCGTGGGTGCCCTACCATGTAGTCCCAAATTGGTGCTAGTTGTGGGTGCCCTACCATGTAGTCCATATTGTAGAGCCCTCCTTGCCACTTCTAATTTTCTCTTGGGCTACTGTGTCGTCTTGTCTCCTCTTGGCTGCGTGACATTCAACACTATTCATAAGAATATACATTGTTGCTCCAACATTCTTGTCTCGATAGCTATGGCTTTGCTTTCTGCTAGGAGATGCTCACTCTTGGCATGGGCAAGCTTATAGGCCAAGTTTCTGACTTGATCTTCATTTTTGGCTGCCCATTCTTTTGTTCTTTCCTTCAGCTACTCTTATCCTTGGTTTTGGTATTGGGCCAGAGTGGCAATGAATTGCTCTTTCTCTTGCCATAGTATATTCATTCGCTCGAGCTCATGGGTTTTTCTTATCACTTGCTCTTTATGTATGCTTTGCTCCATGAAGAACTGATTACAACTGGTTGTGCAACTCGACTAGTTTCCTCTTGTTCTCCTTGTCTCATTGGTTTCATACATCTTGCAACTCCTTCATAGCTTGTTCATTTTGTTTCTTCAGCTCATTTATTTCTAGTTCTAGGCACTTATTTTTGCGGGAGTTGAAGGCGCACATTTTTTCCAAGGAGATGTGATTTTCTCTCTCTTTCTCATATAACTCCTTGAGACTCTCCTCTCCCTATCTTGCCTTTAGGGCCTCTTTTAATAAAATTATTTCTCTATTAATTGTTAAGATATTTGCAATCACACCTACTTCAGTCCCTTTGTGAGAAGCAATGAGGGCTCAGGACAGAATCCCATATGCACAGTAGGAGAAAGTACCACCACTCAATTCCTATAAAGTATTGTACTTGCACTCTTTTTCTAATGCAATGATAGTACTCTTTTCTTTCCAGTAAAGTGTCATGTCAATGTCAATACACAAGATTGTGTTTATGAGTCCAAGTCTCAATTTTGAAGATCATCAAGTCAAACTCAAGAAACAAATATCAAAGTTCAAACTAGTACCTTTTGATACCACCTTGCCATTGCTTGTGTCTTTTGACACATTAAAAATCAAATCTACTACTAAAAATTTTCAGAGTTTCAAGATTGATTCTCAATGAAAATTATGAAGACTAAGGTTTGAAATCAAATTGGAGCTAGACAACAACTATATCTACCATGTGGATAATTGTGAGAATTCACAGGATACATGGAAGAGACTTGACACTTTGTTCGGTGCACAGTCTAAATCATCAAAGTATGGTCTCTTGATAGAGTTTTTTAGGCTTGAAATGAAGTTCAACACATCACTTGCCACGCATCTAAATTACATGGGACTGCTAACCCAACTTGCAAGAATCAACATTAAAATGGAAGAAGATGTTTGCATTGGTGTTCTACTTATTAAGAGTTTTCCTCCTGAATATAATAATGTATCAACAACTCTAATTAATATGCCAAATCTTGAACTTTTTGATATCGATGCATCACTGTTAGAGGAGGAAAAGGAGCTAAAAACTAAGGAAGAACCTAGCACCTCTAGAGATGAACATGCATTATATGTTGGCAACAGGTACAAAGGCAAGAAGGATAAGCTCTTTTGTGACTTCTGCAAAAGGACCGGACACACTGAGAAGTTATGCCATGCCAAAAAGAGGTCCCAAAAGGCATATCTAGTTGCAGTCAAAGAAGAAGAAGAAAACAGAGCAAAGGAAGAAGAAGAAGAAGAAGAAGAAGAAGACTACCAGGAGAAGGACAAACCTCATCGGTCCTTCTATTCAGATAAACTTTTTTAGCTTTGCATTTCCTAAGCCCTAATGCCTCAGACATAAACTTGTAAACTCCTCAGTTAGCCATGTACTACAGCCTCTGTACACTTTGTAAGGCCCCTGCTATAGCCTCTGGATGTCCATCATGTACCCACACTTAGCCTTTTCTATGACAGCCTCTGGTGTTTTGCCATGTGTATGGTGTGCCCACACTTTGCAGGTGTTGCTTTCACTAAAGCCTCTATATGCTTTGTACTTATGGTTGTGATTGAGGAGGGGTATTGAGATATTTGCAATCACACCTACTTCAGTCCCTTTGTGAGAAGCAGTGAGGGCTCAGGACCAGAATCCCATATGCATAATAGGAGGAAGTACCACCACTCAATTCCTATAAAGTATTGTACTTGCACTCTTTTTCTAATGCAATGATAGTACTCTTTTCTTTCCAATAAAGTGTCATGTCAATGTCAATACACAAGATTGTGTTTATGAGTGTAATGAAGGAGACCTAGCTGTCCTAACTAAGGGGAAAGAGATAGAGAAGGACTGCTGAAGAAGAGGGAGAGGAGAGAGAAAGGCAAGAAGAAGAGAGAGAAAGAGGGAGAGAGAAAGAAGAAGAAGAAGCCATGGAAGCTTGAGAAGGTGAAAAGAGAGTTTCTTGATAATTTCTATGATGCCTCAAAATACCCTCTTACACCTTATATACCGTCAGTGTGACTGGTATGTTCCCATGCCATATTCCGTGATCCCCGTTCATTACAAACCATCCCGTCTCATAAAGTTTTTGTCCTAAAAACCAAGGGATGTAGTCATGGACTGTAAGAGTGTGCTGTAGGAAATCAACCATAACTTTGTGTGGGCAACTCCGAATGGGAGAATTGAGGTGTCGTTACGGAGCCCATGAGATGTACTTTCAGCCCATGTGCGTGAGGCATGGCCGCAATCATGTCAGGACCAAAACTGGTACAAAATAAAGGGCTGTCCAGGAATTTCTAGTGTGCAGTCCCAGATGGTATGGCTGGAGAAAAACAGCCATAACTTCCACTAGGGAACTCCGATCGGGGCAAGTAAGGTGTCAGCATGGAGCCCTTGAGATATAATTTCTGGCCATGTAGGGAGGATGGGGCTGAGAGTGGACCAGGACCAAATTTGGTACAAAACAGGTGGCTGTCTAGATGCAGATTGCAGCCCAAAACAGGGGTCATGGTGAAGTGCCAGCCAACACAGCCTCCTTGAGGTGTGGAAATTCATCCAATATAGATGCTGGGTGCCAAGAGGCTTCCTCTATTGGTAGGCCTTGCCATTTGATCAAGTATTCATGTACGGAATGAGTGCGAAGTTGCTTTTCACGTTACCCAATGACCGCTTCCGGAATGTACTGAATAAGGCCCTCCTCATCTATGGGTGGGAGCTCCTCTACATGATCTTTGGGAGTACCAATGAAAGGTTTCAACTGGCTCACATGGAAGACATCATGGATCTTAGTGGTGGGAGGCAGTTGGAGGTGGTAAGCCAAGTCCCCGACCTTCTTAATGATCTTGTAGGGTCCATAGTAACGGTGTGCCAACTTGTTGCAAGAGCCGTCCTTTAGCGTGGCATAACGGGACTTGGGGACCTTGAAGAGTACCATTTCACCCTCTTGAAAGTCAAGGGGTCTTCTTTTTGCATCAGCATGGAGCTTCATGTGCTCTTGAGCCCTTTTGAGGTTTACCTTGCATTGTTGAAGTAGAGCTTGCATGCGGTCTAGCTCTTCTTTTCCCAAGGGGTTGAGCTTTTCATTGAAGATCACAGTAGGAAGGGGCACCCGATAACCATACAATGCTTCGAAGGGAGAGACTCCAATGCTTGAATGAGTGGAGTTGTTGTAAGAAAATTCAACCAAGTGCAGACACACATCCCAAGAATTCTGCACATCATTACAAAAATGTCGCAAATAAGTTTCAAGCCACTTATTGACTCTTTCGGTTTGCCCATCCGTTTGGGGATGATAGGCTGTAGATGGAGCCAATTTGGTCCCCATGGAGCTGAAAATGGTCTGCCAAAACTGACTCATAAATTTGGTGTCCCGGTCATGTACTATGACTTGGGGCAAGCCATGCAACTTAAAAACATGCTCCATAAACTGAGTGGCAACTTGGGATGCTGTAAACTGGGATTTTGTAGGGATGAAATGGGCTGCTTTAGTGAGTCGGTCAACTACCACGTAAATGCTATCCCAACCCTTCTTGGTTGTAGGTAAACCAGTGATGAAATCCATGGTAATGTGGGTCCATTTTCCTTCGGGAATAGGTAAAGGCTGCAACAAGCCACCCGGTTTAAGAGAGCTATCTTTATTTTGTTGGCAAGGCACACATCTAGACACAAAGTCTTTTACATCCCGCCATAGGCCTTTCCAATGGAAGCTTTTTGAAACTCGGTTATATGTTTTGAAGACCTCTAAGTGGCCAGCAATCAGGGAAGAATGCATCTCTTCAAGGATCCTTTGGGTGAAGGGAGAGGCATGGGGAATCACAATACGGCCATGGATCCAAATGAGGCCATTATGGAGCTGATATTGGGAATTGTCATCCATGACACCTTGTTGTAATTTCTGGAAAAGAGGGCTGAATTCAGCATCAAGCAAGTATGCCTCTTGGAGCTCTTTAATCCAATCATGGTGGAGTTCAGTGATGGATGAGACCTTGCATGCCCACATGCGAGAGAGTGCATCGGCCACTACATTCTCCTTGCCACGGGTGTAGGTAATCTCAAAGTCATAGTTTTGTAGTGTCGCTACCCATCTACGTTGTTTGGGAGTGAGGTTGGGCTGAGCCAAGAAATATTTGAGCACACAGTGGTCACTTTTCACCTTAAATATGCTGCCATACAAGTAGTGATGCCACTTTTTGATAGCATGAATGACTGCCAACATCTCCTGATCATAGACATGCAACTCTCTCTCTTTATCATCCAATTTTCGGCTCTCAAATGCTATTACCCCATGTTCCTGTAGCAAAACTGCACCAATACCCTGTCCACTAGCATCACATTGGATGGTAAAATCCTTTGAAAAATCGGAGCATACAAGGATGGGGGCTAAAGTGAGCAAGTCTTTCAGCTGCTAAAAACTGCGGGCATCCAATTCATCCCATAGGAAAGCCTCTTTTTTCAACTGGTCTGTTAACGGGGCTGCGATTATGGCATAATGGCAAATAAATCTCCTATAAAAGGAGGAGAGACCAAGAAAACCTCACAAGGAGGTAGTGGTAGTGGGGGTGGGCCACTCCCGGACACATTGTACTTTTTTAGGATCAGCTTAGATGCTTTTTTCACTAACGATGTGTCCTAAGTACTCAACCTCCGTTTGTATAAAGACACACTTGCTTTCTTTGGCAAAGAGGCAGTGCTCTCTCAGCACATTAAAAATCTGCCTGACATGCTTCAAGTGCTCATGCATTGACTTGCTGTAAATGAGTATATTATCAAAGAATACCAACACAAACTGGAAAAGCCATGGCTGCAATATCTTGTTCATTAAGCTCTGAAATATGGCGGGTGCATTTGTGAGCCCAAATGGCATGACAAGGAAATGGTACAAGCCACGGTCAGTCCGAAAGGCTGTTTTGACTTCATCACCCGCCCTCATTCTGATTTGGTGGTAACCGAATCGCAAATCAATCTTAGTGAAGTAGCGTGCACCCTTGAGTTCATCAAGCAAGTCATCAATTCGAGGGATGGGGTATCTATTTTTGACGGTGATCTTATTGAGATAACGGTAGTCAATGCACAATTGGAAAGATCCGTCCTTTTTCTTAACCAATAGGACTGGGGAGGCATAAGGGGAAGAGCTAGGCTCTATGAATCCCATCTCAGTGAGCTCCTTGACTTGCTTTGCTACTTCCTCTCTCTCACATTTAGAGAGTCGATATGGGGGTTTATTGATGGGCTTGGCATGGGGCTCCAAGTCAATCGGGTGATCCACCAATCTTTTAAGGGGGAGGGTAGTGGGAGGCTGAAATAGGTCCTCATATTAAGCCAAAAGTGCTTTTAGTACTGCATTTTTCTTCCCCAAGGTGTGTTGGTCATCATTATCCTTATGCAAATGCAAGACAAAGATTTGGGAGCGTTTCTTGAATTCCTTTTTGAGTTGTCTTGCTATTATAAGCTGAAAATCTGCATTTTCTTTGATTCCCTCCAAGTGTACAAGCTGCCCATGCATTACAAACTCCATATACAGCTGAGAGAAGTCCATAGAGATTTTTCCCAACTGCTGAAGCCAATCACATCCCAATACAACATCCACGGGGCCCATATCAAGGGTAATCGAGTCCACCTTTGCTGTGTAATTTTCAGCCAGCATGAGAGGCACTTGTGTGCATACATGGGAGCTCACTTCCTCCTTTCCATTGGCCACTTGAACCCGAAGGGGTTGCTGTAATTCAGTGGGAACACATGTCAAACGGCTAAGAGTTGATTTATTTACAAAGCTGTGAGTCTTGCCACTATCTATGAGGATGTATACACTCTTGCCATCAATGTTACCATGCACCCGTAAGGTGTTCGGACTCCTAGAGCTAGTCCATGCATCCATGGAGATTGAGTAGGCTGATATAGCGGTGAATGAGGGGTGCCAATGGTCATTCCCAAGCATGTCATCAATGGGGCAGCCACCAGGGTCAAAAGGGAACCCATCCGGTGAGTCATAAAACTGATTGGGATCAATATCCTCCTCATATTAAGCATTTTCAGCAAGTGTCATTATTTGAGAGCTGTCATGCATGTCTTCTTCCAGCTTGTCACTATCTTCCAGCACATACATGCTATTAAACTTGACAATGGTGTTCTTAAAGGGGCATTTCAATGCATAATTAATCGTGTACTTATCCCTGCATTTGAAACACAAGCCTTTGACTTTTCTATCCTTGACAACTTCAGGAGGAATGAATTTTTGACCGTTGGGACCAAAGCCATTCCTGGCCTTATTTTCAACATACTTTGGGTCACTTTTGGAGGGTGGTGTTGTCCCAAAACTGCCATATTTCCTTTCAGCATTAAAAGTGGGGTAAGTAGGAATTTTGGGGCTGCCATTCCCCGCATTATTGCTACGATAATTATTAGCATATGGGGGTTGCCTAATAGGGTATCTTTGCTATCCGGCAATGGGCTGCGTGCTCTCATTGCGGCAGTACTTTTGACCATAGCGTTCGGCCAATTCTATGGCTGCAAACAGGGTGGCTGGCTTTTGAGCCATTACATCAGCTGAGAGATGCGCATCCAACCCATAAATGTATTTATGAAATTTGGCCTCATCACACTAACTACCTCAACATACATGGATAGGTTCATAAACTGGTTGGTGTACTCCCTCACGGTGAGATTTCGCTGATCAAACTGATACCATTGCCTAGCCAAGTGTTCTTTTTCCACCGGGGAGACAAAAACTTGGATCATGTGCATCTTGAACTCTTCCCAATTACGAAACTGCTGGTTTTCTTGTTGAACAAATCTCCACCATGTGTGGGCAAAACCTTCTAAGTGAAGGGAGGCAAAAATAATCTTTGCTTCATTGGTACGGGGGTAGATGAGAAAATAGGCTTCCAATTTAGAGGTCCATTCCTCTAGTTCAGCTGGGGATGAGGATTGCCCATTGAATTTTGTAAACACAATCTTGTCACGCAGCTCATTTGGGCCTCGTTGCCCATGAATACCATGTGCTATATGCTGCCCATACATGCTTTGCTGTCCAAAATTCCCATGGGGGCCATGTTGCCCGTGCATTACATGAGGACCAAATTGCCCATTAGGACCTTGCTGTCCAAAATGTCCATGCTGCCCATTACCATATACATGCTGCCCATTGCCATGTGCATGCTACCCATTGCCATATGCATGCTGCCCATTGCCATGTGCACGCTGCCCATTGCCATATGTCCATGCATTCCATGCTGCCCAAGGTTTGCATTGGAGCCATTCCCTTGAGTGTGCAAGTAGCTTCCGTACGGGGGAGTTGGGGTGCCAATGATGGGCTGGAAGGATTCGTAATGGGGGAGGGAAGGAGGGGCTCATCATGTCGAGTGGAGGGCTCATCCGTCTCATAAGTGCTATGGGGAATGTCATGGGTACCACCAAGACCTTGTGGGTTGCGCCCGGTCTCCAAGGGGGGAGGGCGGTTAGCCTCACGGGGAGGGACATACTCCTTGGGTCGATCCGAGGGGGGGGGCAATGGTAGGAATGAGGGCGTCTATGCGCTCTATGAGTAAGTCCATCTTGGCCATCATCTCGGAATGACACTGATCTTGGCGGGTTTCCATCTCCCTATGGCGTTGCTCCATCTCTCGATGTCGTTCAGCATGACGGGTCTCATATTGGCATAGGATTTGGTTGAGCAGAGACAAGCGATCTATCTCGGGGGCACCTTCTTCAAACAAGTCTTCATGATCCTCCTGGGCTGAGCTAGGATTTCTCATTGAGGCACGGGTGTCCCTTATTTCATGCTGAAATTCCTCCTGGGCCTTTGCTTTACCCTTATGGCCTGCCATCCCAAGTGCAGTCTACTACACCCCTTGTTACAGAAATGATGATCACTTGAGCTAGGGAACTCCGATTGCCAAAATTTCTGATTCAAATGAAAGCCCTCAATCCCCTCTACGAGTCTATGTAGAAATATCTCCAACAGTAAGTGATTAGGGTTTTGATGTAATCACTTTTTGTGGATAGACTGTGCAGGACTACTGCCTGTCCCACAGTACCTCTAGGCACAAAACTGAGTGTATCTCCCAAATCGTAGGGCAGAATAGAGAGATTTTTAGCTCAAATTGAAGGGGAAGATTCCCTCTTTGAATCAAGCTATAGAGCTCACGCTCAGTCACACGAGAAGGCTTTGCTGTAATGAGTTTTTGCAGACTGACTGTGTAGGACTGCTGCCTATTCCACAATACTTCTGAGCACAAAACTGAGTGTATCTCCCAAACCGTAGGGCGGAATGGGGAGGTTTTTAGCTCAGATCAAAGGGGAAGATGCCTTCTTCGAATTAAGCTATAGAGCTCGTGCTCAATCACAGAAAAAGGCTTTGCTGTAATCAATTCTTGTGGGCTGACTATGTAGGACTGGCTGTTTGCAATATCCTGCAAAGGCTCCCTCAAGGAGCATACTTTATCCCAATGGTGAGGGTCTTATCCAAGACATCCAGGGCCTCAATGGTGGCTCTCAATGCCCCATAAAGCCATACATTCTTTGCATCCATAGCTCATTGCTGAGACTAGTTCCGCACTACATACCCTGCCCTTCTTGCATTGCATCCACCATACATTACCAAGTGGTTCAAGACATTACCAATGCATGTAGGGGTTTGTAGGCTCAAGTGATCAGGGTTCGGTCTATTCCATCAAATGTACCTACACCTGCAATAATTCTTTGGGCTCCGCATTACCGGGAGGTGGGCAAAGTTCCCCCCGGGCTGGGTTGTGCACCCCTTCAGGGGCTTTGATGGCAAGGGGGGAGGGTCACCCATCTTTTGTCTTGCCACCTCGCCTAGCATCGGGCTTTTCCTCACCCGAAATATACATGGCAGACATTTATTAATTAAACAACCAGCATGAGATGCATTTCAAAAATCAAAATTTTGGGCTTTTCATGAAGTGCATGGAATTGGAATGGAGAATAGGGATAGGGAGCTTACCGGTAGTGACTCATTGCCTAGTCACCCTTATACAATGGATTTTTTTATCACTTCTTGGCTTAGCCAATTCACAAGAAGCCAAACGGGTTATGGGTAAGCAAAATATAATCACAATGAAGCTTCAGCATGAGTAAAATTCATTTCAGCACTATAAGATCCAAGGGAAATGACTGGGACAATTAATCAGCATGCATTCAAGGTCTGGGTCTCTGATTATCTACTTGGACTCATACATTCTCTCAAACAAATGGATGGGATTCAACAAGAGGCTTAAACGGAGAGAATGAGAGCCAAGAATCAGTTACCTTGAGTCTTTTGGAGAAGAAGGCGGCCACTAATGCCACCTCAGTCCTCCATGAGAGCTCCATTTGATCCGGAATGCTCCATGGCTCCAAAATGGGTATGCTTCGTCAAGAAAGGGTGAAATCAAGCTTAGGGCAGGATGGTTCAGGACCTCTCCATGAAGAGTTCTTACTGAAATTGAGGTCTTACTCCATAGCCATGGCTGCCCACAAGTGCATGCCTTCAAATCTTGCTTGTAATCTTCTTCCCGTTCTTCTTGATGGTGGATGAAATCTTGAGCATGTTGAAGAGGGACTCCCGGGGACCAAGGAGAGACAAAAAACTTCAGGATTTCTGAGCTTGATGCCAAGGTTCCATGGCTGCCATGGACTGCACCAGACCAGGGTTTCTTGAGTGCAAAAGGGGAGTCCAAGGGCTGAGGAAGATGTCTTTGATGCTGCCCAAGAGAGTTGCCAAGGGCCAGGGCTGAAGCCAGGAAGGAGGGGAGGGCTGCCATATAGGCCAGGAAGCAGCCCGTTTTTTGCGCCGCAAATTTCGGGCTGCTCCTGGGGGCCACAAGTAGGGACAATGCAAGGTTGTTGTTACTCAATATGCTGCTCCAATTGAGAGGAAGACCTTGGGACCAGCCAATCTTGTTGAGGAAGAGGAGGGAGAGCAAGATTTCTGAGTTTCTTGGGCTGGAGCTTCCATGGCAGCTTGGGGAGAAGAGGAGAGAGAAGGTCTTCTTGAAAAGTAATTGAGTTTTTGGCATTCTCTAACTATGCTACCCTCCTTTTTGCCCAAAACCCTAAAAAACTTGCATGAAAATTAGTGACGACCTGTCAAATTTGTCTGCGTGCCTCCAGATTTGTCCATGGTTCCTGGGAAAGCTCCAAGAAAGGCTGCCACAGTCTTCAAGAGGGCTAACAGCCTGCCTGAGTACTCCTGTGTACCTGTGAAAGAGATGTAACTGGAGCTTTCTAACTGTGGGAAACTGTGAGAGCCCTAAATCTAAGGGGAAAGAGAAGGATCAAGGACAAAGCTCTGATACCACTTGTAATGAAGGAGACCTAACTGTCCTAACTAAGGGGAAAGAGAGAGAGAAGGACTGCAGAAGAAGAGGGAGAGGAGAGAGAAAGGCAAGAAGAAGAGAGAGAAAGAGGGAGAGAGAAAGAAGAAGAGGAAGCCATGGAAGCTTGAGAAGGTGAAAAGAGAGTTTCTTGATAATTTCTGTGATGCCTCAAAATACCCTCTTACACCTTATATACCGTCAGTGTGACTGGTATGTTCCCATGCCATATTTCCGTGATCCCCATTCATTACAATGAGTCCAAGTCTCAATCTTGGAACCTAATTCACTTGTGTAAAAATTTGTCCTAGTAAGGGTCAATGTCTTCATGAGTTCCTTTTTCCTCTTTCAACCTCCATAGCTTCCACATCTGCCATGTTCTAGATCCATGCTTTTCACATTAATGATTGTCATCACTCTTGCTTGCTTGATCTGTAGTTTGCGAATGCAGCTTTTTCTGTTTCGAGTTCAAAACGGGTGCCTTTTTGTCCTCAGTTGCCTTATGGAGTTGGCTTTGAAAAATTTTATCCAATTCATCTTGATCTTTGTTATGGTGCATGGCCAAAGGTACTGAAGTGGTTGAGACTTCCAAAGGGGGTACCTTTGACCCTTGGTGTGACTCGACATCAGCATAAGTGGTCTCTTGGTTCCTACAAGAGGAGCTCCTTCGCTAGGTGTAGGTGTAATCTCTTGTACATTGCTGACTAGGTGCTGCACCCAGGCCATGAGGTTGCTTTCATTGACTATTCCCTTTGCAATGCCCTCTGTTGGGGTGATTGTTGGTGTGGCCAAGACTTGTGGGATGGGGTGCATTGGGGTTTTGCCATTGCCTTCTATTGGGGTGATTGTTGGTGTGGCCAAGACTTGTGGGATGGGGTGCATTGGGGTTGCTTCACGGATCTCCGAATGGCAAGAGCAATCTCCTCTTCTTCTTGTTTCCTAAGCCTTTCCTCCTCCTCCTTCTCTTGCCCCCTTCAGCACTCTTCTTCTAGTCTTTTTGACTTCTCTTCTACCCTTTGTAGCTCTACGTTCTCCACAATGGTGGAGCGGGCCTTCTATATGGGGATTTGAGGGTAATCTTCATTCTTCCCCCTTGGCTTAAGTGCTCTAAGCCTTGCTACTCACTAATTGTTCTTTAACTCGAGGCTTCTTAGTGTTGAGGTGGTTGGTCATGCCCCTCTTCATTAATGACTCTTGCTGCATTGTCATGTTGCACTTCACAGGTTTCTTCTCTCTCCCATTCTCCTCCTAAGATTGAGATGGTCGGGCTTGTTGGGGTGGGGCAACTGGGCTCCTCATAGACTCTGGTGATGGCTCTTGGTGAGCTGATGATGGCTATGGTGTTTCCTCTACCATCTCTCTCTCTGCCTCTTGTAGTGCTTCCTGGATGATGGCTGTTAATACTCCTCCAAAGCCTATGGTTGAGGCCTTAAAGGCAGGTTTCTTCCTTTTAGATTCTACTGTGATCGTCACTGGCAGGGACTCTCCTCTTGCTGCCCTTGGTCTTGTAGCTCGCACCCTTTCCGAGGCATGTATCATTTTCCAAACATAGGCATTCCAATTCACCTCATCTAGGGTGTTGGGGCTGCAAGGATTTTTAGCAAGGGCACCCAAATTCTACTCATAAGAGCATTGTATCTTTGGCTTGAAAAGAGTGTATGGATCATCTTAGTCTTCAACTGAATGGTGGGATTTGGGATATCTGCTACGCTGATGTCGTCATTGGTATAGACCCTTCCTTTTTCCATCCCTATCATTCTGTACACATCCTTTTTGAGTCTTCTTTTTTGGCTTTTGTACTAGCCCCAGTGCATTTCCTACAATTTCTAGGCTAAGGGGAACCACCACACTTCTAGAAATCTCACCTCACCTAACAGTCACTATGTCGATGTTCCTTTGGACATCAAAGGTCCTCAAGAATTCAATGCACTTGTGTTGTGGTCTATGTCTTGTCCCACCTTCTCCAAGTACTTGGTAAAGTTGCATCATTCCACCATCTGGGCCACCGCCTCTTTGGTTATCACCACTTCTTTGAGATTGTGGATGTGATACTTTAATTGTTTGAATGCCCTGACTTTCATGGCCAATCCATATTTTCTTTTCTCCTCTGAAAAGGGAAGCCTATTGGCTTTATCTTGCTGTTCTGCCATTTAGGTTCTTGTTGTTGAGATAGCAAGCTCAACACATGCGGACATTGATGATGGACTGCCTGGCTAGATGAGTTCGCACATCTACACTTAGCACGTTGGTGGTCATTATGATACTCACATAGCCACTGACTTATCACTTATTATATTTAGTTTGTTACACCTACCTACAGCTGGCAAAGATATAATGCCAATCGATTAGTGTAGTTGATTATGCACTGTTTGACTTAGAAGGCCACTTTTCTTTATGTTGTATCTTATCTATACTTTGTGTACATTGTATAGTGTGTGGAAGAAGAAGAAGAAACCAGCAAGAAAACGTTTTGGCCTCTATCTCTCTTCTTGTATTCTTGAGTGAGCTTCCTCTTGTGTATACAATGTGTGTTTGGCGCAGCAGCTCAAGCACATCCCCCCATCACGCGATTCTTGACATGGTATCAGAGCTGCGTCACTGAGAGAGGCTGATTTTGAAGGCTGAAGTGAAGGAGAAGAAGCAAGGTTCGAGCAAGCAAGCAACGGGTAAGAAACTATTCCATTCTTCCACTCTCTCTCTTGGATAGTGCCTGTGGAGGCATTGGAAGCAAGGTCGAGCAAAAATCTTAGATTGCTGTGAGATTTGGTGTACGAGCAGATCACTGTATATTCTACAATTAAGCCCTTTAGGGTGTACCTGCAGTTATTTTGGGCATCTAAAGGCCGTTTCAGGCGCCCTGTTTTAGAGCCGCAAGGTTGCAGACAAAAGTTTCAGGGTACACTTTGATTTCAGCTGTATTGATCGAAAGTGGATGCATAGGTTACATATTGTGAATCTGTAAATTTTTAGGTGTTTGTAAGAAGCAAACATAAGGTTTATGTGCAAACAAGTTTCACATTACATGTACTATTGAGCAATCAATGAAAAAGATTACTTGGTGTATTGTTGTGCACGTGTTGTGAAAGATTGCAGAAGACTAGCTTGCTGTGTTGTATATTTGTTTGTGATAATGGCAGAGAACAGTGGAAATCCCATTATTGAGAAGCTCAACAAGAACAACTACCCTTCATGGAAGTTTCGTGTGACAAACTTCTTCATTGGAAAGGGCCTTTATGAGTTTGTTTTAGGTGAAGAAAAGGAGCTAGAGCTGGGTATCTCTCTGACTGCAGATGAGTTAAAACCATGGAAAAAGTGGAATGTGAAAGACAAAAAGGTGATGTACTGGCTATCTGCAGTCATTGATGATACTATGCTGAGGCATATCAGGAATGCAGAAACTTCACATGCAGCTTGGACAATTTTTGAGAGCATGTTTTCAATAAATACAAAGGCACGAAAGATTCAACTCAAGCAAGAGTTGAATGCCTTGAAGAAAGGGAAAATGTCTATCAATGAGTATGTGTTGAAGGTGAGGAGCATTGTAGATGCTTTAGCAACGATTGATGCAATGCCCGATGATGATGATTTGGTTTCATCCACTCTGAGTGGCCTTAACAATGAGAAGGCATGGAAATCATTTGTTACTTCAGAAAATGTACAAAAGCCATTTCCAGATTTTGATGAGCTGATCTCTCTCATGATTACTGAAGAGATCAATATGAAGGGTGATTCGTCTAAAAGAAATGGTGAATAGGTCTAAGTATTTTACTCGAGTTCAGAAAGGGGACATGGTAGATCCTCTTCGAGAGGCCGTGGTATGGGATGTGCTCGCGATAACCAGCAAAACAGGTTCAATCAAAACACTTTGGTGAAATGTAGGTTTCTCAAGGCAGAGGAAACTTTAGAGGCAAGGGGAGCTCTTGATGCTAGGAGGCATATTTCACAGTGGATTCCATGCCACAGTGGATTTTGTGAGGTTTTACGGTGGATTCCGTAAACTTTGCTGACTGGGACTCATACACAAAGTGGATTCTTTGTGCGAGAAGTTGATGGGGACGCCTATCCTTTTCGGGCGTTTCATTAATTTAGTGTGTACATGGGTGATTCCATAGCGGGTGATTTCGCAAAATACATATTAAATTAATAAACGTTTATGAGTTTAGAGTGTGCACTTGTAATAAATTAAGGTTAGGATTGATTTCTAACCAGTTGATTTATTTATGTAGCTGAAAACTACTAGATATTCACTTTTGTTGGTTTAATTGTATTATTTTACTAACGATTGTGAATGCTTCAATTGATGTGTAGAGATAGCAGTAGTGGCGGAGGAAAGCATTGGAGGATAGCATGTATTTGAGTTATCACTTATATTTTGATGGGCGCATACCTTAGGCATGGCACCTATATTTTATCGTGCCTATTTATTGAGGCGTTGGATATTTATTTATTATTTTGTATGCGCATGGGTGCACGATTATGATATTTGTATTTGGACATTATATTGGGTACGCCTGACTCTTTGGGCGCCCACCCATTAGCTTTATTTCTATTTTGTGCTAAAGCAAACTCAAAAGCTAAAAGCGTGCTATTTTGTAATTTGGGCTATTATTTGATCTTGAAGATGATTAATACATAAAATACATGCTTTGTGGAGCGCTCACACAAGGCATGGGGGGAGATTGCACCCAATTGGTCTCTTGTTCATGTCGTGTATGCTTTTTACCTTGAGTTTTGTGCAAAAAGTGGAGTTCGTTTGTTCTTGGGGACCTTCCCGCATTCACTACGCGAGCGTACAATATCCGATCTGTGCATCAGTGGTATCAGAGCGAAGCTGAGATCGAGAGCTTCCAATCGCTACCCATCTTGTGTGAAGGCGGAGCTCCTGGAACGATCGAGCTCTACGGTCAGTCTCATCACGAACGGTCAATACGGGTGGATTCCTGGCGATCAAGAACCTCTGTTTCCAGCCTCTGATCGCGAAGGACTGGCCTGCAACGGCGGAGGACCACTCCTACATCCTCTTCTCCAAGTCGTGAATATACAGAGATAAGCTCATATCTTTCACAAAACTTAAAAGCTTAATATAAAAGGGGAGAAAGCTTAGTTTTAAGTTTAAAGAAGCTTATTATCAAAATCGTCAACAAAAACGGCAAGAGGACGTGCTGGGCGGCGAAAATTCCGTCGAGGACATGAATATGTCCTAAAAATCGACGATTGGCTAAGAAGCTTAAAGCTTCTTAGTAATCTAAGTTTACTAAGGTTTTCCAACTCCTCAAGTTCAAATTTACCTATCTTGCAAGTTCTCTAAGTCATCAGTCACGTAAATCTACCAAGTTGATCAAGTTTCGTAAGTCTGCAACTCTGCAAGTCTGACAAGTAACCAGAAGTCAAAACTGACTTGTGTTCAAAACTCCTATAAGGACTGTTCCTGTGCAGAAGTACCGAACTGCAAAGTTGTTCCCTGGAAGGTTCTGTTCACATACGCAGACTTGCTGAACCAGTTTCAGCATACGCAGAAGGTCAAAACACAGATTTTTCAAAGATTTCAAATTCCGTAATTGCCAAAGACGAAGATTGTGAAAGCCACACACAAAAATATATAAGCCTTGTACACCCGATCTTGAGCTATGCTCATCCCGCTAATTGGATTTTGAGAGTGTGAGGTCTTTTGAAGTTTTGCAGGATGATGGAACAAAATATGGATGATTTGATGGCTGAAGGCGAACTTCCTGAACCTACGGTGGAGCAAAAGTTGGATTTAATTATGATGTAGTTGGACGAAGAACGACGTGCTTGGCAAGCATTGCAAGTTCAATTGGCCAATTTACAAAGATCGACTACCGACAAAGAGGAACCACAATCTGAAGATCTTATCCGACGTACCATTGATGCAACTCTCAAAGCTCAATCCATCCGCAAAGAAATAAAGATAAGTAAAAGAAATTTCAAATTCCGTACTTTCAATGGCACTCGAGATGGAAAAACTGTTCTTGCATTCATCAGTCAGTTTGATGATTACTTTCATGACAAAACATATGCTGAAAAAGATAAAATCAAGTGTGTCACTAATCATTTAGTGGATAGAGTATCTCTTTAGTGGACTGTGGTTCGTAAGAGCATAGATTGTCCCACTACCTGGGAGAGTTTCAAGAAGAAATTTATGCAGAATTTCCTTCCTCCATAATTCCATGAAAAATCCGTAAAGCAATGGAACCTTCTTCAGCAAAGAGATCGTGAGCCTATACCTCAGTACACCGAATGCTTTTGGAATGCATTACTCCAGTTACGCATGCTTGAAGACGTACCTGAAGCGACTCACAAGTGCAAGTATATGTCTGGATTACTTGGGCATTACTACGCTGAAGTCAATATGTTCAAGCATGCAACTCTTGAAGATGCAATTTCTTTAGCTCATGACACTGAAGAAAAGCTTCGAGGAAGAGACAAGCATCCACAACAATTTCAAGCAAATGGTAACTATGGAACTAAGCAATTCAATTCAAATTTTAGAAGATTCAATCAAGGTCGATTTCCTTCATCATCTTTCCGTAAGTCTTGGGCAAAACCACCTGCTTTGCCATCGAATACCAATCAAAACCCTAAGCCAACTTCACAACCAAATGCTAATTCCTAAACTTCCTGCCATTGCAAACAATGTATCTAAAGCCAACTGTAACGTGTCCACTAGAATCACCCCGGACACGTCTTAGCAGTCCATCGGGAAGGATGTCTAGAAAGCTTCGCCCGGCACTCCCATGGAATGTTACGGGACTTGCGATCTAGGTCTTCCCGCGTCTGCCACGTAGCGGAAGTATCCTGGCCGTTTCCACTTAGGATCGACCTGAATTTGGGTTTCCCTGTTTGGTCATTAGCTATCAACAACTAGCGTCGGACCCGAGCGAACTACTTTACGCAGAAGCGCCTGGACCGAAGCGGATTCGCGCTGCACTTGGTTCAAGGAGAATGGGAAACGAGAGGGATGCAAGGCTCGACCTCTCTGCCATAAGGCATAGTCCCATTCCGTTCCCCTAAAACAGCGTGAATCGGGTAATGGTTAATTCTAAGTCATCGTTCTCGTTACTTGTTTCGGTGATGACGGTCATCCTTTGTTCGTTGAAGACTTTGAGAAAAGTTCCCGGCTAACCGGGACCACCCATCCGTAGGACGGACCCATGGTCCATCCTCCGCACTTTCCTCGGTTTGTTTTAGTTATGTAATTACCTACCACATTAGTTTGACATATAACAAACAGCTTCCTTGATTAACCCTGTTAAGCACTGGTTCCTTCACGTAATCTTATCACAGGACATAAAGAAAACAATGCCAAACAACTTCTTTATTATCATTTTATCCTTTTATCTTTGCAATACAAGGAGTTCCCGCCCGTAGGCGTATTCATAATCCGCCCGAAGGCTATCCAGTAATCCACCAGGGATCACTAATCCAAGTTTCCGTCCGTAGACTAGTATGCGGGCCTCGAGATCCAATCCAGAGTCACGTTAGTCTCTTGTGCAGGGCCCGGAAGGCGAGGGATTTACAGCCGGAGCCCCCCCTAGCACCCAAGCGTCCTCTTGCTCCAAGTAGAACTCAACGGAGAGACCTCTCACGGCGGGTTCGGTCCACGTTCCCGGCGCGGCTAACAACCCCCTTGGTTAGGGTTAGGTAGGCAGTCGGGGGTAACTGAAGCTGCCTCTCCCTTCAGGCTTCAACCTGAAGCTTTAGATATCTTTTCATCCTTTAGTTCCTTGAGCAAACAATGCAAACAGTGCTTTCTAACTTTTACAAGCACAATCAATTCCAGGGGTCGTTTTATTTAGCCAACTGTTAAAAAGTGAATCATTCTCTCCGAATGCATCCAGCATTCGACCTGGGATCAAATTGCGACTTGGCAAGATCCCCAAGGTCTGTTTGTTCACCCTTTTATCCTTGGGTTAGGGCCATACCCTGTTAACCCAACTTAACCAATACCTTAGGTAATAGTAAATCTTGGCGACCATGTCGCTTCAATTTATGGATTGGTCATTTGCCTCTAGGCAAATACCTAACTTTCCTTTTCCTTGGCAATTATCCCCCAAGAAAAGTGATGTAACAGGATGATTACTCATCCTTTTTGTAAGTTATCCTAGCGCAATAACTTGCCAACATAATTTCAAGAAATGACAAGACTCTCTTGTGGACAAATCTCAGTCTATACGATGTTGCAACTTTTTCCACATGTGTTGCATTTATTCCACGGGATCATTCCACCTATTGGATGGTGTTTCCTGGTCACGGAATTACCTCCAGCCGAGTAGCAGGGTTTAGGGTATCTTCTTACCCAATCCATTCCTAATTATATTGGCCCACGGCCCTAGGAATTTCCAACTCAATCGAAGTTTCATCATTTGTACGAGTGATCCTTAGGATAAAACCTTAGATCATTTTATGCATAAGCACCCAATTGACTCGACATTCCGAATGTGTGTAAGATCCTAGGGTTTGCGGTTTTAACTTGGCAACAAGTGTAAAACTAGGTCGAATTCTTGCCGCACCAAACCCTAGTTAGCACTTGGGATACTTATCATATCGACTGAACCATGCCCATATGAATCCCTGTGGTTTAGGTGATTTAGACAACACAATATACTTGTCTTGCGACAAGGATGAACCTTTCCCAAAGGTGATAAACTAGATCAATAGTTACAACTACACCTATACGTGTAAACATGCGATTCACTGCTTCTACGCAACACATGGTTCACAATAACCCTATCCTTTCTTGGCAGGGTAAAAATGCCTGATAATATGGACACTAACTTTCCTAGGTCCTACTAGGACTTACATCAAATAATCATGCCTCTTGCAAGTCCATAGATCAATTTCGTGCCCTTCTATTCCTTTTCGAAAAACATCTTATGGGTGTTAACTTTTCCTCATGAATCATTACAAGGAAGATCTATCCAAAAACGGGACATGCCATTAATCTTTCCATGCCTAGCAAAAAGGTGTACCTCAATAATTTCAACCTTGAAATGAGGCAATAGTTGTCCTAGGCTCGTCACTTTTGAATATACAAAAAGGAAACTTGCTGATAAGGTCCTACAATTTCATAGACACCTTATGCTCTTTTCATTCATTCCTTTGAACGTACCAATGATCAATTTCCAAATCTTAAGCTATTTCTAATAATGTTCAAATAGCCAATTCATGTCCCAATTGCATTTAACTTGACTAGTTGAATTCGAACATGCATGAGTGCTTCCTAATCCGTGAAGTTATCGTGATTAATTCAATACTTTTGTGTGGAATCCAAATAGATCAAACCTGGACTTGTGAATTCCGGGAAATGTCCACTTGTATACTCGGAGATGAACCTTCCGCATCGCACCTTGTGATCTTTTTAGAGGCCATCGCGAATTCGATCTCCAGTTAGCCTTTGTGGATTTCAACTTTTGGCCTTGGCTTGCAGTCTTATGACCTTGGCCCGTCTCCCTTGTATGCGCAATTTTCTTTGATATATGACTTCCTTGACCGAAGTTTCGACTTGCGGAATTTGACTTGGGAAGGCCTTAGGGTTCTTATGAGATCCCTTGGACAATGGAGATTTGAGAGCTTTAGTCCCCCTTGAAATTCCGGGTTTAGGAAGGATTTTGTGGACCTTACGATGATGTTCGCGGAAAAGGGCTCTTGCGAATGGGCCTTGCAAGAATGGGGCTTTAGAGTTCTTCTTCTTCTTCCAAAAATCCTAGGACCGGCCTTGTAAGTGATTAGTGGGAGGGCCTTTATGGGCTTCCTCTCTTATTCTTTAAAATCCCGAGGGTTAAGGATATTGTGGAAAGGTGTTTAAGGACCCTTCTTCTTCTCTACAAGCCCTGGGCCTAGAGGGCTTATGGAAAATCGGTGAGAAGGTTCGTCGCCTCCTTCTCTTCAAAGTCCCGGGGGGGTGTGTGGATAGACCTATGGGCAATGTAATGGGAAGGGGGCTTAAGAAGCCCCCTTAGAAGCTTCCTAGAGAAGCTTCTAAGAAGCTTCTCCCATCAGTGTCCACGTGTGGAGGAGGAGGGTCGTGATCCAGGCGGGCGGCGGCGGCTATGGTGGCTGGCAGCTAGCGGCTGGCAGCTGGCGGACTGGCAGCCTGAGTGGCAGCGTTCCTACCCTCCCTTACGGCGGGCAGCGGCAACCTCTCCCCCCCATCTCACAGTCGTCCCTCCTCCACACGGCGACCTGGCGGCCCTTCCTTCACACGGCCGGCCTCCCCCTCCTTCACACGATCAGCACGTCCTCCCTCTCACGCTTGTTTCTCCCCCCCCCCCCCCCCCCTCCCAAGAGGGGGTTCTTATAGTCCAAGGGGGGAGAGGGGACCTCCCCACGTGGCCTGTTGCATGGCTCTCTCCCCCACGTCCTCATGCTCCCCTAGCCCATCCCTTTCCCCCAGCCACACATCGGCTGGGGAGAATAAAAAAAATTGCAATAATTCCACCTTTATCCCCTTATCCTCCTCCCAAGAGGGAGTTTTCCCGCGGCTATGCCGGTTTGAATCCCCGACCTTATTTTCGTAAGGTGGAGTGTCTCCATTTCCCGCGTGTGGCTATAGATTAGCTGTTGGCACTAGTGATAATCTTTCCACGAGATTTACACGACGTGCGGGAAGTCAATATTTACGGCACGCAGTGTGCGGAAATATTACACCAAACCTATAGTGTGTTACAAATGCCATCAACTTGGACATCTAGCAGCCAATTGCCAATCGAAGAAGCCACCTGTCCATATCAACTATCTTGGAGCAATGGAAGATGAAGAACGTGAAGAAATGCCTGACTTTACGGAAGATGAAGACGATATTACTACTCCTTCGGATACTTTACCAGGTATGCCAACTCCACATTCTTTGTTGACAATGAAATGTTTAGTGCATGGAAAAGAAAAGATTATTTTGCATGATGATGGTAGTACACATGATTTTATTTCTACAAAGTTAGTGAAAGAATTGAAATTACAAACTGTTCCTACGCATTATCGTATTAAAGCAGCATTCTTAGGCACAAGGTATAATGGAACACAAGAGGTGCATGACTTAGAAATTCAAATTGGTGAATACACTGAAAGAAGGAATTTTCTAGTTGTACCATTACAGTCTAGTGGTATTATTTTAGGTATGCCTTGGCGACATCAGCATAATCCTGATATAGATTATTCCACGCATTCAATTAATATTCATTTTCAAGGAAAACATATTACATTGTATGGTATGCATGCATCTAATGCTTTTCCACTGCTTTCTCATACTCAAGCTAAACGTGCATTACGCAAAAGTAGCAAATCTTATCTAATTTGGGTGAATGAACTGCAAGCTAAAGAAAAACATATGCACCCTAGGCATAAAGAATTCATTGCACAATTTAAAGACTGTTTTGCAGAAGATCTACCACCTGGATTACCTCCTTCACGCCCTAAAGACCACAAAATAGATTTAATTCCTGGTACACAACCACCTTGTAAAGCACCATATAGGCATAACCAGATAGAGCAAAAAGAAATTCAAAATCAAGTTGAGGAATTACTAAATAGAGGATTGATTAGACCTAGTAGTTCTCCATTTGGTGCACCTGTTTTGTTGGTAAAGAAGAAGAATAATACTTATCGTATGTGCATTGATTATCATGCTCTAAATAAGATTTTAGTAAAGAATAGATATCCAATTCCTAGAGTCGATGATCTTATGGATAAACTACAACGTTCTGCCATATTTAGTAAAATAGATCTTAAATCTGGTTATCATCAGGTGAGATTAGATAAGTTTGACATATTCAAGACTGCATTTAGAACACAATTTGGTCGTTATGAATTTTTAGTGATACCTTTTGGATTGACTAATGCACTTGCTACATTTAGTAGAATGATGAATCGTATATTTTTGAAATATCAGCATTGTGTTATTGTATTCTTTGATGATATCTTGGTCTTTAGTAAAAATAAGAAAGGACATTATGAACATCTGTCCTTGGTTTTCAAGTTGTTGAAAGATAATCAATTGTATGCTAATCCGGAAAAGAGTGAATTCTTTCAAATAGAAATTGAATATTTAGGTCATATTGTATCATCAGATGGTATTAAAGTTGACCCTAAGAAGATAGAAGCAATATTGAACTGGCCTATACCTAAAAATGTGCATGAGTTACATTCTTTTCTAGGTCTTGCTAGTTTTTACAGAAAATTTGTGCGAAATTTTTCATTACTTGCTTTGCCTTTGACTAAACTTTTAAAGAAAGGTATTGTTTATCAATGGTCTGATAATCAACAGAAATCTTTTGATTTATTGAAATATGCATTAACCCATGCTCCTGTATTACAACTACCTGATTTTAATAGACCATTCTTTTTAGTAGTTATTGATGTTAGCCGATCTGGAATAGGAGCCGTACTTATGCAAGATAATCATCCCATAGCCTATTCTAGTTGTAAACTGAAACCCTCCGAACTTAAATATTCCACATATGATAAAGAATTATTAGCTGTGGTACAAGCTTTAAGACAATGGAAACATTACTTAATGGGTTCTGAGTTTATGATTAAGACTGATCAACAAAGTATTAGACATTTACTTAGTCAACCTCAAATATCTAACCGACATATCAAATGGGCAGCTTTTATTCAGAGTTTTCATCCCTTTATTCAATATCAACCAGGTAAAGAAAATGTAGAGGCCGATGCATTAAGTAGAAGTCCTACCATTCATAATATCTCTGTTATATCATTTGATTCTCTAACTCCTATGAAAGATACTTATCATCAGGACATTACTTTTCATGCTAATTGGAATAAATTAGTTGAAAATAACTGGATTCCTATTGATTCACCGTCTTATAATGATGGATTCATGTTTTATGAAAAGAGATTATGTGTTACAGTTTCATTTAGATCTTTTGTTTTGAATGAGATTCATTGTCCTCCATATCAATGTTATAGAGGTATCATATCTACTTTACGTATATTGATTGAAGATTTTTATTGGCCACATATGGACACTGATGTATCTAACTTTGTTTCTGAATGTTTGATTTGTCAAAGAGTTAAGAGACATCATGGTAAACAGTATGGATTACTTATGCCTTTATCTATTCCATTAAGACCTTGGGAACAGATTTCTATGGATTTTATTACTGGTTTACCTAATACTAAAGCTAACCATGACATGATTTGGACTGTAGTAGACAGGTTTAGTAAACAAGCATATTTCATTCCATGTAAGAAAACTTTAACAGCATCTCAGGCAGCAGAATTGTTTTTGAAAACTATTTTTACTAATCATGGATTACCAAAAGTTATTATTTCTGATTGTGATTCTAGATTTTGTAACAACTTTTGGATTACTTTGTTTGCTAACCTAGGAACAAAGATTGATTTCTCATCTGCATTTCATCCTGAAACTAATGGACAAACAGAAGCCACTAACAGTACTACTTTAGATCTTTTACGTGCTTACACTATTTCTAAACCACAGACATGGGACACACATTTGCATTTACTACAGTTTGCGTATAACAATACACCACACATATCTACAAAGAAAGCACCGTTTGAAGTGATTTATGGTTATAGATTGTCTACACGTGTTGCATATTTATCAAATAGAATTCAGAGTGCTGATGATATTGCTACTATGCACGCTACTATTTTTGATGAGGTTAAAGACATGATTGCCAAAGCCCAGCAATCATATACCAAACAAGCCAATAAGAAAAGACATGCCATGAATTTCAAAGTTGATGACTATGTTTGGTTGAGAATAGAAAAATGTAGATTACAAAGTGTAGATAAACACCCAGTTGTGAAATTAGCACCTAGATTCTATGGACCATTTAAGATCATTCACAAAATCAATGACAATGCATTCAAATTAGAATTACCACCTCACTGGAAAATTCACAACACATTTCATATTAGTTTATTACGACCCTTTAGAGGCCAATTACCTGTACACCCTATTTACGAAAA
Organism: Lygodium microphyllum; assembly: GCF_053477565.2. Lineage (NCBI taxonomy): Eukaryota > Viridiplantae > Streptophyta > Polypodiopsida > Schizaeales > Lygodiaceae > Lygodium > Lygodium microphyllum. The sequence goes on along the minus strand of NC_141160.1, from coordinate 40,434,522 downwards.
CCCACCTTAGTTAGATGAAGAGACTGAAATACTTGAACCTGAAGCTATTCTAGATACTGACTTTATGACCACTAGAACTGGCCGAAGATATTCTAGATATTTAGTGAAGTTTAAAAACCATCTTGTAGAGGAAGGTCAATGGATGCATGCTAGAGACTTAAATGCTTTCCCCACTCTGTTAGCTCCACATTGAGCTAATAGCAATTGAGGACAATTGCTATCCCACCCCGGGGGTATGATAACAAGAGGCATATTTCACGGTGGATTCCATGAGGTTTTATGGTGGATTCCGTAAACTTTGTTGACCGGGTTCATACACAAAGTGGATTCTTTGTGCAAGAAGTTGATGGGGACGCCTATCCTTTTCGGGCGTTTCATTAATTTAGTGTGTACATGGGTGATTCCATAGCGGGTGATTCCGCAAAATACATATTAAATTAATAAACATTTATGAGTTTAGAGTGCGTACTCGTAATAAATTAAGGTTAGGATTGATTTCTAACCAGTTGAGTTATTTATGTAGCTGAAGACTGCTAGGTATTCACTTTTGTTGGTTTAATTGTATTATTTTACTAACGATTGTGAATGCTTCAATTGATGTGTAGAGATAGCAGCAGTGGCGGTGGAAAGCATTGGAGGATAGTGTGTATTCGAGTTATCACTTATATTTTGATGGGCGCATACCTTAGGCATGGCGCCTATATTTTGTCGTGCCTATTTATTGAGGTGTTGGATATTTATTTATTATTTTGTATGCGTATGGGCTCACGATTATGATATTTGTATGTGGACATTGTATTGGGTATGCCTGACTCTTTGGGCACCCGTCCATTAGCTTTATTTCTATTTTGTGCTAAAGCAAACTTAAAAGCCAAAAGCGTGCTATTTTATAATTTGGGCTATTATTTGAGCTTGAAGATGATTAATACATAAAATACATGCTTTGTGGAGTGCTCACACAAGGCATGGGGGGAGATTACACCCAATTGGTCTCTTGTTCATGTCATGCATGCTTTTTACCTTGAGTTTTGTGCAAAAAGTGGAGTTCTTTTGTTCTTGGGGACCTTCCGGCATTCACTACGCGAGCATACAATATCCGATCTGCGCACAGCTCTAGAGGAAGAGGTGGATGGCAGACAGAGGCTTTGGAAATTTTGATATTGTTTGCCGTTATTGTGGGAAAAGAGGACATATTGTAGCCAATTGTTATGCTAAGAAGGATGATATTCGCAGTGATAAATTACAGCAAGGAAACTATTCATCGACTTCACAACAGAATGAAGATAAAAATGAGCGTCTATTTGTTATGCAGCATATGATGAATGCAGTTACAGAAAAGGGGACACATGATGATGTATGGTATGTCGTTTCAGGTGCATCTAATCATATGACTAGTCATGTTGAATGGTTTGGAGAGATGCAGGACTTACAAAACCTAGGTTATGTGCAGACGGGTGATGATTCGTGCCACCCAATTTCACACATTGGAAAAGTTCCCTTGTCCTTGTATGATGGTTAGACAAAGAGTCTGATAGATGTATTATATGTGCCATCAATCACAAAGAATCTAGTGTCTGTTGAGCAGGGGTTGCAGATCCGATTCAATGCAAAAGGTTGTTTGGTAGAAGACTTTAATGATAGTGCAGGTTGGTCGCAAAAGGAAGTAGAATTGGCTGAACGTTCACTTTAGATATTGGAATTCATGCAACGGATGCTGCTATGTATGCTAAAGGAAAAGGAGTAGTCATCATAGATATTGAAATATGACATAAAAATATTGGATATACAAATGTGCAAAGGCTGAAATTAATGTAGTCCAGAGGATTGGTTACAGGGTTGCCATCTTTTAGAGTTGCAGAATTGCATAAAGTCTATGAAGCATGCCAGTTTGGTAAGCAAGTGAGACAACCCTTCTCGCATGATAGAGAAGTGAGAAAAAATATACTTGATGTAGTACATACAAATGTTTGGGAGCCTACACAGAATGTATCTCTTGGTGGCAGCAAATACTTTGTCACATTTATTGATGACTGTTCAAGGAAGCTATGGGTATACTTCATGAATGAAAAGAGTGATGTATTTGAGTACTTCAAATCTTTTAAGGTAGCTGTTGAAACAGAAATAAGCTTAAAAGTGAAGTGCTTGAGATCAGATGGAGGGGGAGAGTATCTCTCTAACTAGTTCAGTGGCTTCTTGAGTACTCATGGAATAAAGATGAAATTTACTTGCAGGTATCCCCACAGCAAAATGGTGTTGCAAAAAGAAAAAATAGGCATATTGTAGAAGTTGCATAGGCATTAATGGTTGAAAAGAATATGCCCAAACATTTTTGGTTTGAGGCTGTCCATACTGCTATCTACATTATGAACAGAACTCCCACAACTGCAGTTCATGGGATGACTCCTGAAGAATGCTTTACTGGCAAGAAGCCTGATGTATCGCACTTGAAGGTATTTGGCTGTGTTGCATACGTTCATGTGCCAGATGAGCTACGGAAGAAGCTTGATCCAAAGATAGAAAAATGTGTTTTTATTGGATACTCTTTAGAGTAGAAAGGGTATCCCTGTTATAACCCTGTCACACAGGTGAGTTCAGAGTGAGCAAGGATGTTATCTTTGATGAGATGGGAAGTTGGTATACACTTGCTGGTGATGTTTTGGATGATGATAATGATCAGGACAGCTATGTGCAAAAAGATAAACAAGAGTCATGGAGTCTTAGTGGACCAGAAACATCATCTAGTACTACACCTACAATGAGCCCTTGGTCTGGGAGACTAAGAAGTAGCTCCACATCTTCAGGTGGATCTATAAGTGTTGCAAGGAAGGACAAAGGAAAGAAGAAAGTACTGGATGGTAATGATGCATCTACCAGTCATTTGGGATTTCATGGAGATTCTAGTGGTTCAGAGAGTTTGGATTATGAGCTTGGCATTCCTTCAGTTAGGACACCAGGTGTACAGAGAGCTCATAGTAATGTAAAGGCTCCATTGAGTGATCTAGTGGTACGTAGATCTAGCAGTTTAGATACCCTGTTAAAAGATTTGGTTTTGAAGGTTATGCAGCTCACCATTATGCTTATACGGTGAAACTAGTTGAGGATGTTGAGCCCACTTGTTTTGAGGATGCTATTGGTCATGCTCATTGGGATGCAGCAATGGATGAGGAGATGGCTGCATTAGAAGCCAATAAGACTTGGGATTTGGTATCCTTACCTAAGGGTAAGAAAGATATTGGCTGTAAGTGGATTTACAAAGTCAAGCATAATGTAGATGGTTCAGTTAGGTATAAGGCTAGGCTGGTTACAAAAGGCTATGCTCAAACATATGGCATAGATTATGAAGAGACATTCAGTCCAGTTGCTAGGATGGCAACTGTTAGGTGTGTGATTGCCTTGGCAACAGTCAAAGGTTGGATTTTTCAGAAAATGGATGTTAAGAATGCCTTCTTGCATGGTGAATTGCAAGAAGAAGTGTATATGGAGCAGCCATCAGGTTATGAGGATTTAGAGCATTCCAAATATGTGTGCAGGTTAAAGAAGGCACTCTATGGGCTAAAGAAAGCACCTAGACCATGGTTTGACAAGATTGGAGAGTATCTTGTCGATATTGGAATTTGTATTTCTGATGCTGATCATTCACTTTATGTGAGAAAGGGAGACGTAGGTTTGGTCATCATAGTCATCTATGTGGATGACTTGATTATTACAGGTGATAGTGACAATGGGATTGCTAAAGTTAAGGACTTCTTGAAGAAGAAGTTTGAGATGAAAGATTTGGGTGAGCTGAGATACTTTCTTGGTATTGAGGTGATCAGATGTGATGATGGTATATGGCTATCCCAAAGGCAGTATGGCTTGGATATGTTATCCAAGTATGGTATGACAGCATGTAAGCCTCTTTCAGTACCATTGGAGCAAAATGTGAAGTTGAGTGCTGATGTTGGGGATGAGATAGAAGACCCTACTATGTTCAGGAGGATAGTGGGGAGTTTGATTTACATGATTATCACAAGTCCATAATTGAGCTATGCCATTGGCCTTGTCAGTCAGTTTATGCAGATGCCTGGAAAGCCTCATTTCAATTCAGTTAAACGTATATTGAGGTATGTGAAGTCCACTTTACATTATGGACTTTTTAATGAGGTAGGTAAGGACGTACATGTCTTTGGATACACAGATGCAGATTGGGCTAGTAGCATGTCAGACAGAAGATCTACGAGTGGATTCATGTTTTCCCTTGGTAGTCCTAGCAATTACAGAGGCTGAGTATAGAGGTGCTGCTATGGCAGCATGTGAGGTGGTATGGCTGCAAAAGTTATTAGGTGATTTTGACGTGCAGGGAGATGGTCCAGTTGTCATTCATTGTGACAACATGAGCAGCATACAACTAGCTAGGAATCCAGTGTTCCATGCTAGGACAAAACACATTGAGGTGCACTACCACTTTATGAGAGAGAAGGTACTTGCAAGAGAGATTGACTTGGTATATGTCAGCACACAGGATCGGATAACTGAAATTTTCACAAAGGCATTAGGTGCAGAGAAGCTTCGAAAGTTTTGAAGCTTACTTGGAGTTGCAGAGATAGAATTGAGCTTGAGGGGGATATGATACTCACATGGCCACTGACTTATCACTTATTATATTTAGTTTGTTACACCTACCTACAACTGGCAAAGATATAATGCCAGTTGATTAGTGTAGTCGGTTATGCACTGTTTGACTTAGAAGGCCACTTTCCTTTATGTTGTATCTTATCTATACTTTGTGTACATTGTATAATGTGTGGAAGAAGAAGAAGAAACCAGCAAGAAAACGTTTTGACCTCCATCTCTCTTCTTGTGTTCTTGAGTGAGCTTCCTCTTGTGTATACAGTGTGTGTTTGGGGAAGCAGCACAAGCACATCCCCCCATCACACGATTCTTGACACTTATCACCACACAACATCCACACTTAGTTCTCTTAAAAGGATGTCTATTGCACAAAAAGTAAGCTGACTAGAAAGATCAGTATTTGAAAGTAAAAACTCTCATATAGTGAGGAATATAACCCAAAAAATTTGCAAATTAAGAATTCACATACTAATCAATCCATACCTTCATTCTTTTCTTTAAAAATTCAATCCTCATTTGAGTTTTCATCCATTACCTCCCCTTCCCCCTGGAAGGATGAAAATCCTTCATAGGATTGTGGGAAGCAAGGTGTATGGAACTTCAACGTATGTGTGGTGTGTCTTACTATTTCAAGAACCACTCATAAAACTTGGGGTTATATTCAAGGGTTTCATAATGGTCCAAATCTTGTGGACGAATCCCTACTTGTGTGATGTACATCAATACGTCAATCATCAAGAGGTCACCTCAGTTGAGTTGACATGCAAGGTTGAGTTCCTCCTCTATTAAAATCTTATCCAAGCATGGGTGAAGTATGAGATTGTCTTCTAAGGGCTGATTCTTGGTTATGGCCAACACCCTAAAAGAGGTGGCGGCCATATAGATTGGGTTATACTTCGAGGACTGGATGGCACGTCTTTGCTTTGCATTGGTCATGATTTGATGTCCCTCTTGGACCTATGAAAGGCACAAATTATACCACTTATGCATGACATTGGACTCTAATTCAATGAGTCGTTGGAGTTTAGAGAGTTCCTAGAGTTCTATGATAAGATGTGATCAGATGTTAGCTTTCGGCCTTCTCTTGTGAGATTTCATTGCTGATCATCTCATTTGTAATAACAGAAGTTTTATTGAAGATGAATTTGTAGTCCTCCCAAGAACACAGTAAGGAACGTACCTCAGTTGCTATAGGCTCGTCAAGTAGACCTAGGTCTAAACATTCATAATTTCTATAGAGAACAGTGTGAAAGTTAAATCCAGCCATTGAATGCATGTGGCTAGATCATCCCTTGTGGTGGCCATGGCCATGTTTTGGGTAGGACTAGTTATCTTGTGGCCCTTCCACTAGAAGACTTGTAGGTAGTGGTTGTGGCAAGCTCAGATTTTGAGGGTTGCAATTCTATTGATACATAGGTGTTAGGGGGTCTTGGTGATTATTTTAGAGCCTTTAGGTAGGACTACATTCAGTTGCGCATGGACTCTAGGTTGCAGTTTAGGTCACAGACCATTTGAGCGCTCAAATATTGAGCACCTTCTGTCTTAGTTTCTCTCTTCCCTTGTTTCGATTGAGGTTATGAAAGCTTAGTTTGTGTGCCCTAAGATCAGGGATCTAAGTTAGCATTCACTAGTTTGGGCAACCACAATGAGGTGTTACACTCATGGTATCCTTGGGCTCGCAACAAGGCCATCGAGTCCTAGTGTTGCTTAGTCATATGTGCACCATGGGCGTGATTTTTCACAATTTAGAGCATGTATTGGAATGATATGAGTTTCAGAGAGGCATTTTAGCTCTACTAGACTATTTTTCCATGCTTCTTGGCCCTCCCATTGTTCTTGGGCAGCTATTCTTAAATTGAGAATAAAGAATTCCATTGGCAAAACAACTTCAATTCCATAGGTGAGTTGCAATAGGGTTTGTCCTTCATGTGCCCCATTCGGTATCCCCATAAGGCTGCCCTATGGATTATTAGGAAGGTGGATAACAAGTGAGCAATCACTTCATTGATGAAATGTGTGCCTTGGTCACTAACCAACTCTATGGGGCAATCGAATCGCAAGATTGCTTGCTCCCAAAGAAACTTGGTTATGGTCCTTGAGTCATTTTTGCAAGTTGCTTGAGCTTCTGCCCACTTGGTGAGATAGTTTGTGGCTACAGTGATATATTTGGCATGGGGGTATTGAATTGCCAAGGATTGATTGGGCCAATGAAATTGATTCCCCATTTCTCAAATGGTTGGTGTGAAATCATTAGGGTCAACTCCATTTTGTCCTTTACGAGTAGGGATTTTAGTTCGTTGGCACTCATCTAATGCTTTACAAACTTAGCTGCATCGTGGAATTACATTGGCCACCACAATTGGGACTGGAGCACCTTTGTGCAGCAGTATCCCTGTTGAAATGCCCCCTAGCTATTCTGCCATGTGCTTCCTTGAGTATATCATACATTTCATACTGACAGACACATCTCTTCAATAGTCCATCTGTCCTACCTAGTACAATTGACCTACAATTAATAGATATAGTTGGATCTTCAAGATGAGCCTTTTTAATCTAGCTTTCTCTATTGGTCACTCTAGGAGTTCATTTTTGAGTATATGGACTATGCCATTTGCCTAATATGGCATGAAGTCTTCTCTAAATAGTTCTCGTTCTCCGGACATTTGAAAAGGTGTGTGTCCGGTAGGTCGTTCAGTGATCCCTTGTCCAAGCAACCTCTCTTGTGGGTATGTAGGACATTTGATTTGCCATATAATGTTGTTTGCCCTTGCGTATGACCACAGAGAAATCAAATTCCAAAAGTAGAAGTATTAATCGGGAAATTGTAGCACAAGGTTTATTCACAAGATAAAACAATGCTTGATAGTCTACAAAGAAGGTGAAGAGTGTTGCTAGAAGATAGTGTCTGAACTTCTTAACAATGAAGAACACCATGGCCAACCCTTCCCTCTCTGTTTGTGGAGTAGGTCATTTATATTTCCATGAGCTTTCTACTTGCAAAAATCACTGGATAGTCTAGGTTATTTCCATAAGCTTTCTATTTCCATGAGCACAACATTGCTCCCACGATGAATTTTGATGCATTAATGTGCACGTGAAACATGATGGACCAATCTAGGGCTCTTAAGATAGGAGCTGAAGTTAGAGCCTCTTTAAGCCTTTCATAGGCTTGTTGACATTCTAGAGTCCACTCAAATACTATTAGTAGCTTCTAGAAAGGTCTAGCGATGATGAATGCATAGTTCAGTATGAACCGTGGGTAGTATCTTGTGTGGCCTAAGAAAGATTGAAATTTCTTAAAGTTGCTTAGAGGGGGAAGATCTACAATCACCTTGAATTTAGAAAAGTCCATGGCTATCCCATTCTTTGACATGACATGCCCTAAAATGCAACCATGCTTAATCAAGAATTAGCACTTCAAGGGGTTCCGTATTACCTATACCACTCAAAGGCTATTCAGAGCTTTTCCAGATGCTCTCCCTAGTTGGTGTGGATGCAAAGGTCATCGACAAAGAATTCCAACCATTTCCTAAGCATGTCCCTGAAAATGGCACACATGAGGCATTGGAAAGTAGTAGGGGCATTTGTTAGTCCAATGGCATGCCTATATAGACAAAAACACCCCATTTGGTGGAAAATGCTATCATGTGCCTATCACTTGGATGGACTTGCACTTGGTTATAGCCTGAGAAGACATCCAAAAAGCTATAGGCTTCCTTTCCTACCACCCTCTCTAGCATGTGCTCTGTGTAAGGCAGCGGGTAATTGTCTCACTTGGTGGTTGCATTGACCTTTTTATAGTTCACGCACACTTGAATCTTCCCATTCTTCTTAATGACTATGACTATGGGTGATACCCAATCTGTATGCTCTATCTTGTAAATGAATCTTGCCTTCAATATCTTATTAATCTCCTCCTTTACAATGTGTGCATGCTTAGGGTTTATTGCATATGGCCATTACTTGACTAGTGTTGCGTTGAGGGTCATGGGAATGTTATGAGTCATGATACTCGGATCTATTCCCTTAAGTTCATCTAAAGGCCATGCAAGCACATCAATGAACTCCCTTAGGGGATGTATAAGATCATGCTCTTCCTTCTTGGTTAGGTCATCTACTATGTATATATAGGTCAAGGCTTATCCTCGCCTCTTGCCAAATTGACCTCCATAACTCTGGCTCGTCTTTTGATGCATGCACTTGCTTGACCCTTCCATTTGGATCTTACCAACACCATTATTCTGTCACTCTTCTTATACCTTGTGAAGTGATGGGGTAGGTCATGGGGTTTCTTCTATTGCACTCAGCTTATGTCGCCCGTGATTGTCTCCTCTTTTCCTCTAGCTTCTTGCACCTTAGGTGGACTAGAAGGTCCCCCTTGGTGCATCAGGTCCTAGTTAGGTGGTTGAGGTATCTTGAGGTCACTATCAGAGCTTTCCTCTGACTCTGAATTGTACTCACCCTCCTCACTAGAAGAAGCTATCTCCCTTGGTGCTTGCAACTCTGAAGCTGTCTCAATTTCTATAATAGTGGTGGTGGGGCAAGGAGGACGAGATAGTTCTGCTTGCTCATGATTTATCACATTGATACACTCTAGCCAAGCTTAATCACAGTCTACCTTGGCCACTCCTTTGCTCACTTGGAACATGCTCATCTCTAGGGGTTTAGAGTTTGCCTTGATTTGTTCAATTATCCTTCCGTCCAAATCATATTCTATGGTCTATACTTCTACCTTACTCTCCTCACTGGTGGAGCAATAGTCCTTGTACTCATCATTGGAACTTTCAAAATGGGTCTATAGGTTGCTTGCAAGGTCCCTATACCCAGATGCGGTCTCATTTGTCAAGAGGGCCCAATTATATGACAAATTTAGGTTGTGCACCTTGGCTCATTGCCACTCCTTTCTCTCCATAAGATCCTTAAGGGGCTTCAAGTTGGCAGCTAGGTTTCTCGCCAGCATTCTTGACAAGTGCTTGAGGATTCCTTGAAGTTCAAGTTTTTTTGCTTGGACATAATAGGTGTTATGGGACTTTCAACCATCATGCACGTGTTGAAAGATAAGCATAGGAACTCTCCTTACACTAGAGAGGATAAGGATAGCTAGGTGTAAAAGGGCTAGAGGACAGGGGAAACCCTAACCCTAACTCCTCCAGTGGCTATATAAACAGCCTAAAGTACACACTCAATTAGAGGAGAGTGTACTAGTTCTTTGATCAATTGACCAAACAAGATCTTGTTCTTGTACTTGAGCTCTCTCTCTCCCTCTTATGCACAATCTCTCAAGCCTTAAACTCTAATTTTCAACATGGTATCAGAGCCATCTTTGATCCTTCAACTTCCCTCAACCTCTTTACCCATCTAAGTGCACAAGAAGTACTCTTGCCATCTTAGTTACCTTCCTCTCCACCATAGCCAGCCAGACCCCCTGACCTTGGAGGAGCTGATGTGGGAAATAGAAGCAGTTTCAGCCTCTGATTTGTTTTGGAGATCTTCTTCTTAGTTCAAGATGACTCAGCATGGCACATCAAAGGCTGGAATTAGGTGATGTGGTGGACGACATTGCATAAAACACAGATCTGGTGCATTTTACGCAGGCGACCTAATTCAAGCTAAAGCACGATTGGTACAGGGCCCTATGGTTGACCATATTCACCTAAGAGGGTTTTTCCTAATTCATCTTCTATAGCCTGTTGTGATCAAAACCCTAGATGTAGGTCTCCTGGCAGCCATAGCCAGGAAGCTTCAAGCTTCTTCCATCTTCAAAATTTTTCAATGTTTGGTCATTAACAGTGATTTTAATCACTGAGTCAACTCTTTGAAAGTCAATTACTAATCTGGAAACTTCATTTCAGAGGTTCTTCTACTCTAAGGTTCATCATCAGGCTCATCAAGACCGACGTCTACCATCTCTAGCAACATGAGCTACATGTGAGTGCTTGTAAGCACTAAGGCACATTGCTTAATCATCATTGCTGCTGGTACTTACACAATCTGAATGTTTTCATCAAAAAACTAAAACAATTGAGTGCTTTACTTCATGTTGTAAGGCTATGTGTAAAATTATAAACACATAGGCCATCCTACCCTAAACTTGTATTGCAGATCTTGTGTGACTTTTTTCAAGTACATTAGTCAATGAAATCAGAGGGATGAGTGTCATTGTACTCTCCTCAGAATCATCAGCAACAAGCATTGAAATCATAGACCATCCTTGTCCAACACAAGGTTCATCCACTGAGCCATACCACAAGGAGGAGCCCGAAGTCCAGTCTAGGTTCACATCATTGAAGCCTAAAAAGACCATTAAATCTTGAAAGAAGATTGCACATAAGAAAGGACCACCAAAGTCATATTTTGAGATATTACATATATATGATTTTTATCCTTTCTCCTCATTACAACTTTGATATCAATTGTTTGATTTGCTTCCGCATTCAGTGGCAAGGTTGTAAGGGACTAGACACTGCCCTTGTTCTAACAAGTGGTAAGAGCTTCCCAATGGCCACAACATATGCTAATGTCCGTCCTCAAATTCAGAAATTTAATGGAAAAGATTTCCATCCTTGGCAAGTTTTGATCAAATACAAAATGATGGAAAGAGGATATTGGCCCTTCATAAAATGGACCAAAGTAATTGACCCATCTGATCCCCTTGATGTAGAAGATGATGAACAAGCTTAGGCCATCATCATTCTTCATTTAGATGAATCCTTAATTCATCACATTGACTAGCTCTCAGCTGCAAAAGAAAAGTGGGATGAGCTCAAAAGGCTCTACGGTGCTACAGGGAAGAACTCTAAGATATTTCTCAAGATTGAGTATTTTAGCTTGGAATACAAACAGGGAGAAGATCTAAGCAAGATCATTTCACATATGAAGGGGCTTATGGCACATCTTGCCTCCGTTCAAGCACCTATCCATGATGAAGATGCCATTGCCATCCTGCTAAAGTTTGCGAAGAAGGTCTTTCCAACCTTTGTGGCTACCCTAACTAATATCCCAAAAACCCAACTCTACCAAGTACCATTCAATCATGCCTGGATGAAGAGAAGAGAAACCATACTGAAGGGTCTTTATCATTTACTTCTCGTGAGAAAATGTTAGTCCATACAACTTCTAATAAGTGCTCCTTCTGTCACAAAAAGGGGCATATTATGAGCAACTACTAGAAGAAATATCATGACAAAATGAAGTGCAATAAATGCAAAAAGACCGAGCATATCACCAGTAAGTGTCTTGATGTTCTAGAAGTACCTAAGGAATTGGAGGTCAAATTTGTTTCCCAATTCATAGGTGATCGACTCTTTTGAGTCTTGTAACACTCTCTACCTATAACCTTTTCTAGTAGCCTAATTTATAAAGGCATCTCATTGAGAATTAAGGGGAGGAATCCTATTATGTTTTTATCAAATGCCACTTGGCATTGAGGGGGGGTGTTGAAAGATAAGCATAGGAACTCTCCTTACACTAGAGAGGATAAGGGTAGCTAGGTGTAAAAGGGCTGGAGGATAGGGGAAACCCTCACCCTAACTCCTCCAGTGGCTATATAAATAGCCTAAAGTACACACTCAATTAGAGGAGAGTGTACTAGTTATACTTTGAGAAACTGACTAAACAAGATCTTGTTCTTGTACTTGAGCTCTCTCTCTCCCTCTTGTGCACACTCTCTCAAGCCTTCAACTTTGATTTTCAACAGCACACAGGTACTATGGGCAGCTCAGAAATGTTGGCACTCTTAGAGTTGCTAGCAAAGTCCATTGCTTGCTTGTACTCATCCTCTTCCTCCAAGAATGGGAGGCCAATGGGGTTGCTAACACGTGCATCCAATCCTGCTCATCCTCAAGGAAAGATATGTACTTTTTTAGGGCCCTATAATCGTTTCTCACTTTTGAGTCCCCCCTCAACAAGTTAGAGATGGCATCTAAATCCACAGATGAGGTCTTCCAAGTGTCCATTTCTATCAGACTGCTTCTATTGCCCAAAAATATTAGACCATTACCCCAGTCCTTTATTACTCTAGCATTTCTCATCCACGGTCTTCCTAGAAAAATATTGCAATCTACTCCCTTCATGACGATGAATTTTATAGAGAATTGGATTCCCACTATCTTTAATGGCCAGTCCTTTAGGACTCCAAAGGGTCTAAACTTCATTCCATTTGCTAGGGTGCCATTGAACCTTGTAGTTTCTATTGGTGGATTTCTCCAAGTTTACAAGATTGCATGACTAAGTACGCTAACCCCTGCTCCTATGTCTCCTATCCCCTTTTGTGTGGTTTCTCCTAAGGCAATGACAAGTATAGCTGCTTGCATCTTAGTGCCCTCCCAAAAGGTGTTTATTTGTGGAGGTAGGATCGCTCTCTAGGATTTCAAGTTGAGCTTCAACACCTGTCACCACCAAGTCCCAATATCCTTTACCTATCAACAAGTAGTTCTCCATGTGGAACTTCCATATGGCATAATTATTGATATCAAGATTTTCCCCCACTATTTGGGTTATGTTGTCAGTCCTGTCTGCATTTGCCATATTGTAACAGACAATGGCTAGACAATGCATGACTTCCTACAAGCCAACAAGTATAATTGACCTACTGCAGTCTTTGACTATTTATGATAGTTCTTTGCACTTAACTGTCTACTGTAATAAGGGTATTTCAGCCCATTAACATCTCAAAACCATCCACAAACATGTGGCATAACTTGTAAATACATCAACCAACACATAGAACATATAGTTGTTGTAACTCTATATCATGCAACCTCACTGCAGTCCACCAAACATGCAGTGTGAAATCTGCAGACTATCAACGACCACCAGCTCTTTCAAGGTCAAAACTAAGATGTATATATGCCATACATGCTCCAAAAACTCTCAGATATCTACTAGTACATGTAGGAGTCCATAATGATCATGCGAGCATAGTTTAGTGCATATACATAAAGTAGAAGTGTTAAATACCTTGCTTGCAGGTTGTAGCTAGTCAATACTCAGTCAAATTAGGTTTATCTAGCTCTAAAATGTCCTCAAAGTTCTTCATACATGTGCTATCAAGTGTAGGGGTCAATACATGACCATACAAACAACCATAGACACTCTGTCTTCAAGAGACAGTGTCATAGAATGCATTCCTTGTTTGTAAGCAGCCAAAACAATGTCATTGCATTTATTTTTAACTCCAAACTTCATCTTTCATGAGCATTCGATGCTATCTTAGTCCTCCGGACATTCAATAGACATATGCCATGTCATACATTTGATAGAAGTTAACTAATGTTATGTAATGCTTCAGGACCAATGAGTGCTTATTGTTCACAGTTTTATGACAATTTTCAGCCTGTCATACACTCTCAAATCTGAGTGTTTTTTCCAAGAAATTGCAACTCAAATACATAAGACACAAAACATATGTCTTCCAAGATGTATCTACACTTCAATGTGTTAGATATGCTCAATGCCCCACTCTCATAAGGTGCCACCAATGATCCATGGTGCTCAAAGTTGTAAGGCCCCCACTATGAGGAGAAGCCAAATGTGAGCCCGGTTGAGTCCTGACTTGTATATCAGATGAGATCTATGTGACTGAATGGCAAAAAGGTGACCATTGTGGGTCTAATCTTTGTGTTGGAGTGAGTATTTAACTTGGTAGCAACTCGAGGCACATTGCATCGAGTTGTGGGGGCCCTCAGTCCGATGAAAAAATGAATATTCACTGGAATATTCCCTGGCCAACTAGTGGAGACTCATATGGTAGGTCGGTCATGCCGACCTAACCGCCTTCACAGGCTATAAAAGCTAAACCCCTTCACAGCCATTGATCATCTATCTTTTACCCAGTCAGAGTTCTTCTAGCTAGCCTTAAGCTCTTCACCTATCTTTTGTCTAGATTGCCATCTAAGCTTCACTGTGGAAGTGCACAGGTGGACAGAGCCATCTTTGTATCAGTTTTTTGGAGCTAAAGAAATTTTCTAATTCTCCTCTTATATGTTGTGTACTCTCTATTTCTATCTCTTTCTCAGATTCTGTTCATTGCGCAGTGTAATTTTTACATGGTATCAGAGCCCAAGGGGCTCTAGGGATCGAAGAGTGCGCAAGAGGCAAAGGCTTCAATAGCAAAGAGGAACAATGTCATCTTTTGAAAGCGGTTCTGGCGCATCAGGAACAGTGCAGGAGGTGGTGCTACTGTACCAGCTATTCAAACACTGAGGATTCATCCACCAACCTACAGCGAAGGAAAGTTAGATGGTACAAACTATACCTTGTGGAAGTTCAAAATTACAACTATCCTTGATTCTTATGAGCTTTTGGAGAGTGTGATGGGGACTGATGTAGAACCACAGCCTACCTTCGACCCATCAAATCCTAGTGTGATGATTCCACGGAATGTAGATCTTTTACGAGCTTGGAAACAAAAGTGCATAACCTTCAAATTGAGCTTCCATCAATACATAGCTTCCATCAATGCATTGCCATGTGAAGACCTTCAAGTACCTTCCAAAGTGTGTATGTAAGTGAGTAGTGATTATTTCATTGATTAGCAGCCATGTGGAATCATTTGGACAACAGGCACAATACGCTAGTAGCCTGGAGGTGTAATTCAACAAATCTTCAATACACTGATGATCATCAGTGCTCTCTCTAGTATGATCAATGAAGCCTCCAAATGCTCCAATAGGACCCATGCACACTCCAATAGCAAAGAGAAACATGAATGACCTTGGCACTTACTCAGCATGAACAATGGAAGCCTGCTCCTCTTCAGTGAGATCCCATCTCTTCAGTCTTCATGTCTTGTTCACTTTGTTAAGTTGCAAAGAGCCCATCCAAGATGGCTCAAAAGCTCTTTGATTTTCTTCACGCAACTAGAAATTCATCTAGATTTGTTTACATAAGAGATATGCTCAATGTTCCCTTTGATTTGCAAGAGCTCTTGAAGGATCTTGAAGATAAACTGAAGGATTTTATGGAGTTTTATGATAGACATCTGAAAGGCCTAGAGATTGAAGGATTTTTCCATTATAGTGATGTAATGGAAGCTACAAATGCTGCTAGAACAACTTTGCAAACAAGGTTTAGCCTTTGATGAGGAATTCAAGAAGTGGAAAACAGATTGCCCTTTTCATTAGAATCGACATCAATGTATTCTTGTAGAGTAGGATGTTGGATTTCTTGTATATCTTCAATATATGGATAGTTGTTTTCTAGATACAATACAAGAGAAGAAGATAGAGGATATTGCAAGCAAAGATAAAGAAGTTGAAAAGAAGGGGAAAATGTTTTAGGAGGATATTGAGAACCAATTAGTGCAGGGATTTGATGTTGCTTTGTTTAAAAGTGATAACATTACAAAAGTGGAAGAAAAGGAGATATAGTTAAGTGTAGAGATTGAAATAGGTCCTCTTGAATGTGTCCCAACATTTCCCAGCTATCTCAACAACAAAATGAGATATGTATTGCTAAATGATATTCAACACCTTTTTGATCTTAGAGAAGATTACTGCTTGGCAATCTTTGCAGCATGGGGTCAAAATGATAAGAATTTTATCGGTTATGAAGAGGAATTGCTAGCAAGTCTTGATGTTGAGGGAGAGAATTTTCAAGACAGCTTTGTAGCCTTGCATTCATGCATTAATCAGATTGTGTTGGGATAAAGGGTAGTGCCCGTGTCTGCCTGTAAGGGCCAGGTTGTACATAGTGCATATACCTATCTAAAATCATTTTTCATGTACACTCTTTAGTACCACAAATCGTGTGTCTCTATCTCTTATCTCTCTCAACTTGCATCTCTACACAGAAGATCCGTTGCAGCTAACTCAACAAACTAGTATCAGTTGGTTCGGGCAATTAGGAGCTTGGCATTTCTTCAAGTGCAGGAGCTTGAAGTTAAAGAAGAGTTCACTCTGAAGAGTTTGCAGGTAGGGCAATAAGGTTTGAAGCTTCCCTCATCATTTGAGCTTGTTGGTAGCTATCATTGGCCACTTGGGGACCCTCCTAAGTGCCATCATCTCCAACACTTGGACCAACATTCTAATCTCTTCAGGGTTGAAGGCACCATCAGCATGGTATGCAGATCTAGTTTTTAGCATGCTCAAGACCGTGTTTTTCTAATTCCGTCTTCTTGCTTCATACCCTAAGCCTATACCCATCTATTCTTTTACAAATGGCACAGGAGGAGCCTGGCGCTCTTTTACAAGAGTGTTTAGAGTTTTTTGAGGTGCCTTTCATTTAAAATTGCTCTTTTTGCCTCAGCTTAGCTTTAGGGGCCGCCTCTACGCCTTTGTTCTTTTTACATCATTTTTTCACTTTTTCCTTCATTTTTTCACCATCTCAAATTGAGGTTAACATTACCCCCTCTGAGACGAGTGCCAGTCCCATGGCACTTCTAGCTGTTTGTTGGGAAAGGGTAGGGGGTTGGCAAGTTGTTGGTCAAGTGATGGTACGGTCATATGTGGACTCAGATGCTTTGATAACTTTGGCAATGATGGTTGACGGAGAAGCCAATTAGATGTCAAGTGGATGATGGGGCCTCCGAAGTTGGTGGTTTGTCGCATTTTGTAGTACATGAAAGGAGAAGGTGCGGTGCTCTACCTAAGGGGAGTGTCTACCTTACTGTGTGGTGCATTGTGCTCATGCTGGTGGAATGGGGAGTTGGGTCTAACCAGAGGCAAGTCTGGGTGATGTCCCACACTTGAGGACCCCGTTCGCACGGTAGGGAGGTGTGGTGTGTGTAGCATAGGGTGACAGGTCTAACCATAGGCGAGTGTTACCTCCCTAGGTATGTCCTGCACTTGATGTGCCCTAAGCGTGAAGTGGGGGTCAAAAAAGGGCTAGGGGGTTAGGAGTGGAGCTGGCCAACTGAAGCCACCGGACATGCCTAACTTGAGGACCCCTAGGTGCAGTGATCGTGTCTTGTGTGGTCTTGGTTGTGTCTTCATGTGAGTCTTTCTTTCCATGTCTTTTTCTTTTCTTTTATTTTTATTTTTCTCTATTTTTTATAAATAATTTTTATTAAGCCAGGATGACATCAAGTTTCTAACTTTCATCGTCAGAGTGAGGTGGAGAAGAGGGCCGGATAGATTTGCTCAAAAACTGCTAGCTCTGCATGTATCCCTTGAGATTCATGTAAACATGGAGTGAAGTGGTGGAGAGGAAGGGCTGGTTACATCGAGTGAACTGGCTATCGTTCATATATTCAAGAAGAGCTAGGCAAAAAGGTGGAAGGCTAGCTCTCATCATCAAGCGCATCGTGGCGCAGCTATCGATGGTGTTAGGATAAAAAAAGAGGGGTGGGAGGCCACATTCTTGTGGGGTAGGGTCATGCTTAAGTAAGAGTTTAAGAAGCCTAAGGTAGTTACAGGTGGTTATGAAGGTTGGATCGGGGCAAGAGGAAAAGTCGGTGAGGAAGCGGGTCATGGAAACGTCTAGGCTTTCAAAGGTGAAGGTGAGAGCTTGTTCAAAAGAGGCACAGTTAGGATTATAGATAATGGGGAAGTCATAGCATCCATGGAGGGTAGCATCAAAATCCACTCCTACCCTGCGAGGGTATACCATAAATGTTGGGTTGTTCCTCTCGTAGGGTAAGGTGTTGCAAAAGGCCATCCAGGTGAGCATGCTAATGTCGCACACCCGTCTCCTCCACATGGGCTGGCAGTTATAGCCTTTATAGAATGTGGCACCTCAAAGACCTTATTCTGCCAAAAGTCTACCTCTTCAGTCCCCTAGAGAGTGGGATTCTTTTTTCTCTCTTCCAGCCATTGCTGGCCTAGTTAGCTTCCAATCGCAATCACTTCCTCCACTACTTTAAGTGGCATGACTCTCCTTAGGTTGTTGGGCAAAAGAAAGCTAAAGGAGAAGGGTTTTTTGTCCCTTTCCTGCCACTCCCAAACTATTAATTCAGTGTGGAAACCTGCTGGGAGGTCATCTGGGCATGGTGGTAGGGGTGCAAATTGTTGCACGACTAGCTCGGCTCTCATTTGTTTCATGGTTTCTTCCACCAGTTTCTTTCTCCTTTCCTTGAGGGCGGCTTGTCTTTCCATAGATGTGTCAATTGATGGATGCTCTTGGGAATGTGGCGAGGGGGGTTGCGGGATCACCTCTTCTTTAAATCTGCCCATATCAAATTGGAGTTTAGCTTCATCTCTCTGTCGATCTGCTTGCTGTATTTCCTCTTCAAATCCTAGTGCATCGACCTCTTGAGGGGTTAGGCTGGTCATCAATAAGTACTTCCGTTGATCATCAAGGCTCAGCCCCATGACATTGGGTTGGGGTGGCATGTGCAGTCCTGCTTGCAAGGCCCTGCGGGAAATGCTTAGTTTCTTCTTTGCTACCTCAAGGGACTCCCCTTCCTCTGATTGGGTGGTATCCATTAGTGTATTCAAGAAGGCTTTCTGTTGAGTGTTGAAGGCTACTTGGGCGGCCTCTGCTCTGCTCTCTGCGAGGATTTTCTCTTTTTCCAAGCCATGTAGTGTTGTTTTCCCTTCCGTACAACCACAAAGAAGTCAAATTCTAAAAGGGGAAGGAGCCATCAAGCTATGCCTCATGTAGCACAGGGTTTATTTACTAGATATAGCAAGGCTTGATGGTCCACAAAGAAAGTAAAAGGCGTAGCCAACAGATAATGCCGAAACTTCTTTACAACAAATACCATGGCTAAACCCTCTCTCTCAGTCGTCGAGTAATTCATTTCAGTCTCAGTGAGTTGTCTACTAGCAAAGCTCACTGGATAGTCGAGGTTGTGTTCGCCATAGGTTGGCACAACATTGCCCCCACGACGAATTTCAAAGCATCACTATGCACGTGGAAGGTAATGGTCTAATTTGGGGCTCGTAGAATTGGTGCAATAGTCAGAGCCTTATTCAATTCATCATACGCTCATTAGCATGCTTCAGTCCACTCAAAGACGATCAACAGCTTGTACAAATGTCTAGCAATCAATACATAGTTTAGCACAAACCGTCGATAGTATCCCGTATGGCCTAAGAAGCATTGAACTCCCTTATAGTTGATTGGGGGCAGAAGATCAACAATAACCTTGAATTTTGAGAAGTTAGTGGCAATGCAGTTCTTCAATACCACTACATGCCCTAGGATGCATCCATGTTTCACCCAGAATTGGCACTTTAAGGGTTTTAGGGAGAGAGGATATAGGTGACACCGCTCAAAGACTGCTCGGAGTTTGTTTAAGTGTTCTCTCCAGGTCGAATGAACACACAAGTCATCCAAGAAGACTTCCAATTCCTTGTGAAGCATGTCTTTAAATATGGTGCACATGAGGTGTTGAAAGGTGGTTGGGGCATTAGTCAACCCGAAGGGCATGACTATGTAAGCAAAGACACCCCACTCAGTGGTGAAGGCAGTCTTATGCCTATTGGCAAGATGCACTTGCACGTGATTGTATCCAGAGAAGCCGTCTAGAAAGGTGTAGGCCTCTTTGCTCACCACTCTTTTGAGCATGTGCTCGATGTACGGCAATGGGTAGTTGTCTCTCTTACTAGCATCATTCACCTTCTTGTAATTGACACACACTCTAATCTTTCTGTTTTTCTTCATCACTATGACTATGGGTGACACCCAGTCTATGTGCTCAATTTCATAAATGAATCCTGCTCTCATAAGCTTGTCAATCTCCTTTTTGACTCCATGAGCATGTTTTGGATTCATTGGGTACGGTCGTTGCTTGACTAGCATTGCGTCTGGCGTCATGGGTATGTTATGAGTCACTACACTCGAATCTACCCCCTTAAGCTCTTCTAAGGACCAAGCGAATACGTCTATATACTCTCGCAAGAGAGCAACAAGACTCGTCTCCTCTTTCTCAGTCAAGTCATCGGCAATAAAGGCCGGTCGAGGCACCTCCCCTTCCTGTGCTAGGTTTACCTCCTTGACCTTGGCTGGTCCCTCGATGGGTTTACTCGTTTTCCCTTGGCGTTTGGCACCCAACAGGATTACTACCCTCTCACCCTTCTTGAATTTTGTAAATCTCTTCGAGAGATCTTGAGGATTTCTTTGCTCTTCTTTTTGGATGTCCCTAGGATGTTTTGCCATTTCTTCCTTCAACCGTCTGCACCTCAGGTGGACGGGTAGGTCCCCCTTGGTGCTTCTGGTCTTGGATGGTCTAGGTATTTTTGAGTCGCTATCAGAGCTTACTTTTGACTCAGAATCGAACTCACCATTTTTACTAGAAGAGGTGGTTTCTCCTGGCAGTTGCAGCTCAAAGGGTGACTCTGTTCCAAGCACTGGTGTTGTACCTGGTTGGGTTAGGCTTGTTTTTTCAAAATCTATGGCTCCTATGTGTTCTAGCCAAGCGTGGTCACAATCCATGCACATGACCCCTCGCTCTACCTTAAAGACACTCTTTTTCTATGGTTTGGAGTTCGCTCGTATCTATTCTATTTCTTGTCCCTCAGTCTCGTATTCCACCGTGTCTATCTCACCCTCACTTTTGTCACTGAAAGAACGATAGTCTTTGTACTCGTCATTGGAGTCATCTTCATCCGATTGCTCATCATCTCCTAGGTTTTGGTATATCTCTTGTCTCTGATTAGAGACTAGGGCCCAATTGTACATGAGGTTTAAGTCATGCACCCTGGTCCATTGCCACCTTGGTTCATCTAGCAGATCTTGGAGTGGCTTGAAGTTTGCTGCTGGATTGCCAGCTAGCTTGCGAGTCAAATACTCCAAAATCTCTTGGAGTTTCCTCTTGTTATTTGGCACTTGGAATGTGATAGGTTTAGGTCACCCACGAAGGGTTTCTGCCATCATGAAGACTGGTAATGGAGGGTGTGTCTTTTGACTTGCCAACTATCTTGATGGGTTGCTCGTATGCCTCATGATCCGAGAATGGCAAGTCGATTGTAGCAAGGACATGCATCCAGTCTTGCTCATCATCCGGGCATGGGATATACTTGGTCAAGGGCCCATAGGACTTCTTGACTTGAGTGTTACCTTTAAGCATCGCTGCGGAGATGGCATCCAAGTCGACTGGTGTAGGCACAGAGTGCAGCATTAGACTCGGTATTTGTGTCTTTGCATCATGGTCGTGCATGTCTGTAGTAGCTTGCTCTTGTGATCCTTTAGCCCACTACTTCACGTCTTGCCATAGGGTGGAATGCTGCCTAAGCAGGTCTCCCAGGCTCAGCGTTACAGGGGTGGTCACTAGCATGGTAAAGAGGTCATTGGCTGCTCGTTTTTCTCCTATTCATGATTGTCCTGGCCAATAGCCATGACTGATTTGTTGGCATGTAGCTTCAAGGCTTTGCTTAAGCAGTACAGCTTGCGACGCAGTCGCATCTCTTGATTTGGGTCAAGGGGATGAGACTGGCATGCTTATGCTAGAGACATCTTCGATCTCATCCTTTAGGATGGGCTCAACATCTTTTAGGTGCTCTTGGGCCTCTTTTACCCATTCCTTCACTTTCTTGATAGCCTCTAGTTGGAGCTTCGGATGCGGGTATTCCCTTACCTTAGCACTTCTCTTTTTGGCCATCTTAGGAGCTGAGGTGTTTGCCTCTGTGTCATTGACCTTTTTTCTAGTGGGCAGAGTCGTGGCACTCTCAATTTTCAATGTGATCTTAGCTTCGGGTTTCTTCTTTCTCCATCTACGACTCTTCTTCCTGATCGAGGATGCATTGAGGTTGCTAGGACTTGGCAATGATATGCCAACCTGCTTCATCTGTGCTCAGGTCATGACACACAATGGGATAGGTGTGGCCTCCCCATCGAGGTTCTTGATGCCGAACAACTCCAATGGGATAGATGGCACGTTGGCTAAACTTGAGGATGGTTTTCACTTGGGATAGCCAATGAAGAGATGAGTGATTCCGCACTCAGAGCACCTTAGGTATACCTTGTCTCTATTTGGTTGCTCCCAACGTGATGAGACGTGCCCTGGATGACCGCAAGTCCAACATATGATCCTGCATCTGCCCTCCTAGGCCTCTACCTCGATCTCTTCCTAACGCCAACACTGGTACTGGTTGATAGTCCATAAGGATCGTGTTGCCCTCGTCGTCATGCGAGACGTATGGGTATACGTAAGTCTCTTCCTCATTTGGCTCCTCTACGTAGTGGACTAGAGCGTCACTTCGGTGGGTGGGTCACGTAGGGACCAGGCGGTCTAGGTATGCTTGTAGGGTTTATATCCATTCTAGGAACAGCCGGTTTAATGTCGTTAGGCACAAGAAGGGCCAATGGGGCTCCCCTTCAAAGAATTGTTGGGGTCTGCTCACTAGATATGGCTGGTCATATGGTTGTGAGTACAGAAGTCTTCTCGGTAATCTGCAATGCACGATGTCATGACCGAATCTACCGCAATTAGTGCAAGGTCATGACCTAGGGTCTTGACACTCAGTTGGTAAGTGGTTTTCGCCACAGTACACGCATTGGACATGTGGGTGCATTGGTCGTCTCAACATATCTTGCAGTTTGGCTATCTCCATTTTTACCTTAGCCAAGTCTTAGTCTGTCTCAATGGCTTTCCCTTTGTCCTGGGCCATTGGTCTGTCTCCATTTTTACCTTAGCCAAGTCCCTGTCTCAATGGCTTTCCCTTTGTCTTGGGCCATTGGACCTGATCGTTCACTAGAGGTTGACACTCTTTTTGAACTCCGCAAGTTGGTCTCTTCTGAATTTGAGCTCTTGGAGCTCCGCTCTTTCAGCTGGTCGTCTACTTGAATGGCCTCTTCAAACACCCTAGCTAGCGAGTCTTGCTACAAGCTCGAGTTGCCTGCCAAGGCCTTATACAACTCCTCACTCTGTATTCCACTGATAAACATGGTGGAAACCACTCTTTCAGTAGGTCATTCACCCATGGGGATTCTCTTGAAGAGGCTCCTTACCTGGGTGAGATAATCGTGGATGTCCTCTTTCTCTTTCTGCTTGACATTCATCAGTCTTACTAGCAGATTGCCAGAGTGTTCGAGCTCGGAGAATCTCTTGATGAAGAGGTTTTTGAGGCCGTTAAAGTTCGCTCGCTCTTCGACATCTAGACTCGTGTACCAAGTCCTACCCTTATCGCCTAAGCAAAGCCCAAATGCTTGAGAGCTTTGAATCAAGTCGGTGAGGCCATTGGCCTCGCAGACTTGCTCGAATTGCTCTACAAAGCTGTATGGATCATCGTGGGGTTGGTACTTGTCGAGTTGCTTTGTAACAATTGGGATTTTAGATTGGCCCTTAGAGCCTTGGTTTGCTCCTAATCTTGCTAGTAATGATGTCACTAGTGCTGTAGCACTTTGCTCCGCTGCTGTGTTGTCGAACAGTAGCTTCATGAGAAGCTCACTTAATGTCAAGTCTCCTTTTAGGGCTCTCTCATGATTGGTCCAATTCCCACCTGCTAGGTTCAGCACCCGTTGTACCTCACGCAATTCAGCGTTCTGCCTTAAGCTCCTAGCACACTGGTCTTGGTTCTATTTCACTATGCCTTGTAGCGCCTTGTGGGATAGCTTCCGTTCCTTTTCTAAGTTTGTTATGATGGCCTCTGCCATTTTGCTGCGGTGCTTATACCAAGCATGCACATCATAGTTGCTCACTAGTTGCTAAATTGCCTCTGAAAAAACTCCCAAGTTGAGTTCCTTGTTCAGCCTGTGGTCTGAGCTTTCCTCTGTCATGATCACATTCTCGTGCTCCACCAAGCTGTCGATCAAGCTGAGCAAGTTGGTCAGATCCACTTCTCTAGCGCGCTTGCTTGGTCCTACTGTGTGCTTTGGTCGTTCGTCTATGTCTTGGGATCTTCTTCTATTGGTGGGTTTCTTGAGGTGTTTATTTGAGTGAGTTCCTTGACTTATTGCATCCAATCCTCAATTGATCTCTACTCAATGTGTGTGTGTTCTTTCTCGTGCACTTATGCTCAATCAGGCTTTCAGCTATCCTTAAGTGTACTTCAAGTGCAGAAATTTAGGGTGAGTGTGAAAAACAAGTATCTAAGCGGCTTGCGCACTCTCGCTTCGTTTTAGGCCTGATAGGTTTGTTGATCTACTTCTGGCCATCTTGTTAGGTTTTAGGGTTTCTCGCTGCGTTGTCTTACCTGTTTTAGGTCTGTTCAAGGTTAAAGGGTCTTTGGCTCATCTAGCTGTTGCTAGGACTCTAGGGGTCTTGCAATAGCCTACTCAAGCTGCTAAGTGGATACGTCCTACGAATTTGCCTATTCCCTGTGCCAGAATCGAGTTCTGCGCATTAGGAGGACTCATGAAGGTTTACGCGATCGAACTCTAGCCGGGTTTGGTCTAATTTCTTGAAAATTTGGAAAATTCCTAACTCAGCCCAACTCATTTGAATTGCAGGGGCCGAGTGATGGATTCGAACGGCTTGGGCTGAGGACCGAATGGAAATTGTGGGTTGAGTGTGTCGCTCGGATGGGCCGAGTTGTCGTGGGGCCGATGGTCGAATGGGAAGCTCGGACAGGGTGACTCAAACGGGGTGATTCGGACGGGTAGAGGAGATTCACTTGGATGGGCCGAGGGGGTCTATTTGGATGGGTGGAGGCACGCGGTTGAGGGCCGAGTTTCGATATATGGTCGAGCGAACTTTTGGTTGAGTTGGTTCGTTCGGACAGGCCAAGGACCGAATGGGGTAGATTGGCCAATGGTTGAGTTGCAAGTGGGCCGAGTGATATGCTCAGATGGGCCGAATTGACTAGTGGGCCAAGTCAGTCTGATACTAGGCCCAAGAACTGACCATTCGAATGGGCCGAATGGCACGTGACGACGGCAACGAAGGCACTAATTTGCTCAAATCTTGTGACATATGCAATCATATCACACAATAGCTACCAGATCAATACCAAGGCATAAGGGGAAGGGCTTGATATACCAGGAACGCACGGTAGACTCCCTAGCGGCAAGATCGAATCGAATCTCCAAGAGAGCTCTCTCTCTCTCTCTCTCTCTCTCTCTCTCTCTCTCTCACTCAATGTTAGGGTATGAAATGAGCTATTCCTTGACCTCTTGGCTCTTAAACCCCTTCCCAAGTAAGGTTTTGATGTCCCCAATCACTCACTTGCTGACATTAAATATCCCAAGCACTCTTTTTTCCCATTTTTGCAGTCCCTTTGCATGTTTGAATCACTTGCTAGGGCCTTATATAGCTCTTCATTGTGGATCCTATTAATGAACACAATTTTGAGAAAAAATGTTTGAGCTTGTTTGATCAGGGTCTGTGAGACTATTTTCCTCACATACTTGCTCAAATTTCTCGACAAAGCTATAGGGGTCATTTTTGGCCTAATATTTATCAAGCTGCTTTGCAACTATGGGTATTCCCATTCGACTTTTGGTGTTTGGAGTAACTCCCAACCCAGCTAGCAATGATGTTGCCAAGGCTGCCCCACTCTACTTAGCACTAGTAGTGTTAAACAATCTCTTGGTGAGTAGGCCATCAATTTCACTTGACAGGTTTGTTCTTGGTGCACAGTATGCTATAGATTCTATCATGTTGACGGATTGTGGTGAGCTGTCATGCTTCAAGGAAGTAATGACTAGATCAGACATCAAGAAGTGGTTCAAGGCCATAATGTTGGAAATGGAATCACTTGATAAGAATGGTACTTGGGACTTGGTGCAACTACCTAAAGGGCAAAAAACTCTTCCATGCAAGTGGGTTTATAAGATGAAGGTCACTTCTAGTTCTTCACCAAAGTACAAAGCGCTGTTAGTTGCAACGGGGTACAAGCAAGAACAAGGAATTGACTTTGATGAGGTCTTCTCTTTTGTAGTCAAGATAACTACTCTAAGAACCATTTTGGGCTTGGTTGCAGCTAAATATATGGAGCTCATACAGATGGATGTAAAGATTTCATTCTTACACAATGATCTACATGAGGACATATATATGCAGCAGCCTGAGGGTTTTTGCTAAAGGCAAAGAGACGATGGTCTGTAAACTGAAACAAAGTTTGTATGGGCTGAATGGGAACTGTGGGAATGGTATCATAAGTTTGATACTTTCATGCAGTCTTAGGGATTTCAGAGAAGTCAAGTTGATAATTTCTTGTATACTAAGAAGGCAACACATGGTAGCCTAATTATCTTGGTTCTGTATGTTGATGACATGCTGATTGCTAGCAGGGTACTCATGACTTGGATTCATTGAAGCAAAGTCTTCATGGTAGCTATGACATGAAGGATCTTTGTGATGCCAATCACATTCTTGGGATGTGGATACTCAGAGATAGATCAAAGGGATTACTCTATCTATCTTAGTAGGAGTATGTATCCAAGATTTTGTAGCATTTCAATATGGAGGGGGGAAAGCAATCGGAGTTACATTGCCTCCATATGTAAAACTCAGTGCAAAGGACATCTCTACATCTGATGATGAAAATGATAAAATGGCCAAGATTCCGTATGCTTCAACCATTTTGGCAATCTGATGTATGTGATGATTGTTACATGTCCAGACATTGCCTTTGCAATGGGAGTGGTTAGAGGTACATGGAAAACTGTAGAAAGAAGCATTGGGAAGCAGTGAAAGGTATTATAAGATACCTCAAGGGCACAAAGGATTTGTGCATCTACTTTGGTAAGCAGAAGGCATTTTTCATTGGCTTTACAGACGCAGACTATGCTGGACATGCGGACTGCAGGAAGTACACTATAGGGTATGTGTTTAACTTCATAGGGGGATCTGTCTCTTAGATATCCAGGCTACAGAAGTGTGTTCCATTATCTACTATGAAGGCATAGTATGTGGCTGCCACCATTGAGGCATGCAAAGAGGCCTTATGGCTGTCACATTTGGTTGCTGAGCTTGGGATTACTAAGGTTCATGTCCTCCACTGTGATAGTTAGAGTGCTATCATGCTAGCACGGAACCCTGTCTTTTATGCAAAGACAAAACACATACAAGTGAAGTATCATTTCATTAGAGAGGTACTTGACAGCAAGAACATTGAGCTAGTCAAGGTACACACTGATGATAACCCTATAGACCTTCTCACAAAGGGTCTTCCAGCAGAGAGGTTTACCCATTGTCGGCAAATGATGGGTATTGGATAGGTATAGTCTCTTCAGTTTTGTACATACTTAAAATTAGCTGATTTTTTTCCTCTACCTTTGGGCACATTGCCTTTAGGGATGAGGTTGTTGGGATAAAGGACAGTGCCTATTGTTGGAGGGGTTTTTGTTGAAAGGTAGTATCCACTGGGGATCAGAGATAGAAGGAAGTAGAGATAGGAGATGGAAGAGAAGAAAAAGAATAGACAAGAGGTAAACATGATAAAGACAAAGCACAAAGAGTCGAATCAATATGTATTGATAGAATATGGAATCCCTTGTCTGGCACTACTTAGAAACAATCTCCAAGCATTAGATCTCTTGGAGCTCTCTCGTAGACCAAAAACATGCATCCAAACAACAGCTTCCTCTCTGCTGCTCGAAACCCAAATCTAATGGCTCCGTTGGCTTTGACAGGGGGATAAAACCTCAGGACACCTACTCCAGAATCTCCAAGTTTACTCCTTCTTCCAGTTCAAAATGTTGTTTTCAAATTATCAATTGTGATCGCGATGCAGCGCGTGATTTTTTCCATCTTTTTTTTTAAATGAAAAATCCAAAATTGGCTGAAAAAGGAGCTTGCCTTTTGCATGCCATCCTAATCTAGAAGGTTTCCTAAAATTTTAGGATTTTTACAATAAATAATATAAAAAATAGGCTAAAATTATCCAAAAATCTAGTATGGACCATTCATGCCACTCACACTAGCACTAATGACTCAAATCACATTGACTCTCTAGATCAATAAGAAAGTTGGATGATGATGCACTCTAGAGTTTTTCACAATGTGTCCGTGTAGTGGCACGATATCCACCCCCTTTGAACCTGCACATCCTTCGATTGTTGAGATATTGAGCTCCACTCGTGATATGCCAAGGTGACCATTGTGCATTTATGTCACCGACTTGTCAGTTGTTGCAGATGCGGTTGGTACACCGCCCATGAATAATAGCTAGATGACAGCTATCCTTATCTACTCTAGTTCGTGGCTCAGTTAGTATGCCACCTTAGTTAGTTGTCTTTGGTTTGAGACCCATATATAGGGTTCTTCTATTTCTTTGTAAGAGACTTCTTTTTGGCTTACACAACTAAGAAGAGGAAAACTGTTTTCAGCCTCCACCCTTGTGTGTATTCCCCCATTGTGCAAGCAAGAAAGCTACAAGTGAGACTCCTTCCTTCTCTCCCACAATCTTGACATCGATATGTGCCAAAATCCTAGTTGTCACTAGATTTTGAGTCCTCCTCATCCTCTTCAACCATATCCTTTGCTTCTTCATCTTCCATATCTTCCTAGCTAGCCCTTGTATCATGGACACTATTTTCTTCCAATTCTGGCAACTCATAGGTATTAGATTCTGGTCTCTTGAATAATTTGATTTTTTCCCTGCTACCGAAAGTTTTATGGTTGTTCCATCTAGATCATTTAATGCATAAGTAGCATTATCAAAACACCTATCTTACCACATAGGGTCCAAACCATCTTTTGGAAACTTTACACATGGCACTATGCTGGTTGTCTAAACTGCTATCATAAACCAATACCCGATCCCCATCTTTATGGTTCTTGGTCTCAGTCTATGTCTTTTGTCAAACCATTTCTTGTTCTGTATTCTTTCTGCCCTTAATTTTGCAACTACTATCTCTATGTCTTCTAGCTTTCTTTCCAAGTCTCTAATACGCAAGGCACAACAACTCCTCTCTATTCAATTCCTCTTCCCAAGGTAGCACACTCCATGTGAGTGTCATATCTTCTATCGCCATGATAGGTTTTTGACCATACATCAATTTAGTAGCCATATATCCTGTAATGACAGTATGAGTTTTTTTGCCAGCCCACAAAGCATAAGGGAGCAATTGTGGCCACTCTTTCACCTTCTCTCCACATGCTGTTGCCAATGCCTTCACATAGGCAGATGACCTCTTTCACTTTTTCCATTTCCTTCGGGGTTATAAGCTGAAGTTAAAGCAAGATTTATCCCCAACCGTGCAAAGAAATCATGAGTTTCATTTGCATCCAGCTCGCCCCTTTCTGCTGTAATTTTTTCCACATAGCCATACTGACAAAAGATCTCTTCTAAGAGAAAAGTACACACTGTAATTTTGCCCACATAGCCATACCGACAAAAGATCTCTTCTAAGAGAAAAGTACACACTGCATTTGTTGTCTAAGTATGTAGAGCTCTCCCTTCTACTTGATTAGTCAATTCTTCACGAGAAAGTACAAGATATCTCATTTGCCAAAGACGTGTAGGCATCGTGACTAAATCCACCACCCACTTAAAACGAAGAGACAATGGATATGTGGGTTGCAATCCATCCCGATGTCTCACAGATGAATACATTTGACATATCATACATGTTTCCACAAAGTGAGCAACATCCTTATACATATCTTGCCACCAATATCTTTCTTTGATCTTTGCAAAAGTATCCCAAACACCTCTATGACTGGCCCATAAGCT
Organism: Lygodium microphyllum; assembly: GCF_053477565.2. Classification (NCBI taxonomy): domain Eukaryota; kingdom Viridiplantae; phylum Streptophyta; class Polypodiopsida; order Schizaeales; family Lygodiaceae; genus Lygodium; species Lygodium microphyllum. Next base: position 40,404,469 of record NC_141160.1, on the reverse strand, counting down.
TTCATGAAATTCTTGCATAACATTTACTTGTGAAGCTCTGTTACTCAAACCTCGCAATGGCATACCTTATTTCTTTTTAGCATGTTTCCATAAGTATCCATCTTTCAAGAAAAACCTATAGACTTTCCTCTTGATCTTCTTAAACTCCTCATTTGACCATTCATCTCTCTTGGTTAATGTATTGAAGTATTGACAAACTCTCAGCCACTCTCCTATATATTTGTCTTCTAGAAACACTTCTACACAAGATACAAAACATCTAAAGTGTCTTCTCTTTGTTGTCCAAGCTTATGTTATGTTAGCGGTTGTAGAAACTCCTTGCATTGCTAAATTCACTCGTACAACATCATTTTCAGCCGCAAGAAAGTCTTCTTCATCCTGATCCATCATGCCAGCTTCATTCTCATAGCATGCCCGAAATAACATGTTTGCCACTAGGTTATCTCTTCTTGCAATATGCTGAAATTTAGGGTTCAAAGTTTTGATGTATGAAATCCACTAGAGCATAGCAATGTCTAGGGTAGCAAAACTAGTAATCATACCCAATACCGGCAAACAATTGGTCTCAATGACTACACGAGCACCCATAAAATACTCCTTATCACATTTAAGTGTTGTCACAATTCCCCATAATTCTCTTTTTACTTGTGGATACCTTCTTTGTTGTTCAGTCACTACTTTAGAACCAAAGCGAATTGCATAACTTTGTCCTTCCTCATCATCTTACCTATTGAAAATGAGGCATCAGAAGCAATAGAAGGCACACAATGAACATCCTTTATTCATGAGAGAGCTAGAATATATAGACAAGAGATTTTAACTTGGCATCATTGATGATTCCATGAATTGGAATCCAGATCCTATAATCTCTCCTCTAATTTCTCTACGATTCTCTCCACACCACACATGGTACTCTCCTAGATTCTAGCCTACACACACATGGGTATACTGCCTTCTTACATCATAGATTAGATCACTCACACTAGCACACTCTTGAGTACACATCTAGTCCTATGTTCACCGTGTGAACTAATGCTATCTTCCTTTACATTTAGTCCTCTTGAGTTTGATTTACCAACACCCCCTCTCAAACTCAGGATGTACAATAGTTTATTAGGTATGACGTGACTTGGTCATCCATAACCAATGTAGGGACGTGGTTTCTCAGTGGTGTGGAAGGTATAGGAGACTTGGGTCAGAGGTTTAGCCATGACTTACAATGAGTTTAACTTTGGGATTGGCATACAATGTCAAGACAAGGTTAATGTTCTGGGGTTACATCTTTATTCAAAATAAACAGTCATCAAACGAAGTTGAAGAAGTTTTAGAGGCCTCCTTCTTCTTCACTTCATGTTGAGATTCTGGTGTTCTTCCTCTTGATGCTCTTGGTCTTCTTCTTGATCATATTCTTCTTTGTCGGTGATGCTCATGAGATAGGATCTTTTTGTTTTCTTCCTTGAAAAATAGTCCCTCTCTTTGTGGCCTAGGCTTGTGGTAGAAATCACAAATGATGGTGTCATTGTACTTGTATTTCCCTTTGATAGAAAATCCCTTGTGGTAAAGTACTTGCTCTCTTGTAGATGATCTTGTAGTAGCTGGTGGAGATTCTTGCTCGAAATTATTTTTCTTCTCCTCCTCAAGAAAAGAAGTTTTTATTTCCACTAGTCGTGGATTCAGCATATTGGTGAGAGTTGTTACAACATTGTCATATTCTGGACTAGGAAGGGATTTAAGCAATACACCAATTGAGATATCTTCATCAATGTGTGAATCAATACTGGCAAGTTGAGTTAGGAGACTTTTTATGTAATTCAAATGATAAGAAAGTAAGGTTTGAGGCTTCATTTCAAGATGGAAAAACTCAACTAGAAGTCCAAAATTGGAACTCTTTGACTTCAATCCAAAGAGAGTATTTAGAACATCCCAGGTGTCCTTGGCATTGTTACATTCATCCACATGATGGATGTAGGTATCATCCAACTCTATCTTGATTATGGCTTGTGCTTTGTTGTCGCGAACTTCCCATGCAGTGTCTTGAGCAGGATCTCGAGGTTTCTTCTCCTTTCCATTTGCAATATTCCATAAACTTTTCTTCATGAGGACCAACTTGATCCTAGTTTGCCATGTATGAAATGAAGTTCCAGAGAACTTGAAGCTTAAGTCATTATCCTTCAAAGGCATCTTGACCAAAAGAATAGTGTCTAAACTAATTAAAAAAAGGAAAAAACTCCTAACTAATCTTGGAGAGCACAAGCACCCAAGAATTTGTTCATAATAAAAAGAACTATCCCTCCTTGGGGCAGAAGAAACTACCATCCCCATACAAATGCATGTTCATTGCAAGGAATTTTGAAGAACCAAGACTTTTGGCATAGTGATATCCAAGTGGTTTGGTCTTCTTCGTTTGATACTCCCAAAGCCTTTTGACTAGTGTCTTCTTGACTTGATATTTGGCTTGCCTTTATGACTTGGTCTTCTTCACATATGCCTCATTAGATGAGCAACAAGAGCTTGACATTTGAAATAATTTTGATGCAACAGTAAGGTGCCCTATATAGTGACAAAGATCCTGCAGAAAGTTGGTTGAAGATTAAGCTCGAAATCGGCCGCCATTGTTGCTGCAAAGATCGTCAAAATTTTTTGACTGTAACAGCTTGAATACTAGAAGATAAACTTCCAAACTACATAGATAGGTTTGTAATGATGTTGCACATGCTCTTATAAGAGCATTCTGACAATGGTTCACCTGATGAGCAGCTACATCAAAGAAGGAGGTTGATGATCAAAGTGAAAATAGAGCTATTCTGTAGCTTTTCTCATGAATCCCTTCGGTCAGAAGTGTGCCTTGAGGTTAGGAACACTGAGCTAGAAGCATTGTGGAACACTGAGCTAGAAGCATTGTGGAATCAATTGGTCAGATGTGAGGAGATCAGTCTTCCAAGCTTAGGCAGAAAGGGAGAAACTCATAACTGATCATTTGGTAGGGATGACCACATGGCACCTAGCTAGGGTTTAGACTAGGCTAGGTTGGTTCTAGCTTTGATACCATATTGAAAATGAGGCATCGGAAGCAATAGAAGGCACACAATGAACATATTTATCATGAGAGAGCCAAAATATATAGACAAGAGATTTTACAACTTGACATCATCGATGACTCCATGAACTAGAATCCATATCCTATAATCTCTCCTCTAGTTTCTCCATGATTCTCTCCACACCACACATGGTACTCTCCTAGATTCTAGCCTACACACACATGGGCATACTGCCTTCTTACATCATAGATTAGATCACTCACACTAGCACACTCTTAAGTACACATCTAGTCCTATGTTCACCATGTGAACTGATGCTATCCCCCTTTACATTTAGTCCTCTTGAGTTTGATTTACCAACATTCCCCAATTTCCCATCCAATCCCGATTGGTGGGCTTGTATCAACAGTAATAATGATAGGCTGTCCATGTGAATAATCATCCTTTCTCAATGTAGGAGAAGATTTTAAGAGTTTCTTCAATTTCTTTATTGCTTTCTAATGCTTCTTTTCCCAATGAAATCTCTGACCTTTCCTTAGAAGCTGATATAGAGCATCAGCTACATGTGCAAAGTGAGGAATCCATATCAAATAGAGCACACATGTACCCAAGAATCTACGCACCTCTGATACATTTGTGCATACATATTGCATTCTGTCAATCCCATCTATTTTTCCTAGTGATGGTCTTCGCCCATAGGGCCCACACATATGCCCAACCATCAAAACCTCTTCAACTCCAAAAGGTAGAATTTTGTCCAAAAAGAGTTAAATGCACCTCTTCTAGACGCATCAAAATCCTCTCACAATTCCCAATATGGTCTGCAATAAACTCTTTGCACCCATGAGCATCCATCTCTTCATTCTTTTCATCCATTGCACACCCTTTGATTGGAACATCATCCAATAAGGTCATTGTCAATTGTGGCATAAAATCCTTGAGTACACTATTCATAGCATTTGTCATGTGTGCCACTGAGTTTGTTGCACCCTGTAGGAGAGTACACATCCGTACTAACCCCAAGGGAGTCCTCATGGTTGTAATATCCCTACTCTCAACTATAAGATGAAACTGATCATACCTCGAGTAAAGATCACCTAGAGAATAGATTGCTCTACCTACAAAAGCCTCTACAAATTCATCAACCACAGAACCTGCACCCACATTTCTTATGGTCACTTTATTGACTGGTTGCATGTCTTGAATAAATATCAAAGCCCTATTCTTTTTGGATATAGTAAACCAACGATTTGAGTACGGGGCTGAAGAGGGCTCCAAGATCTTCATGCGTAACTTTTCATTCAGCAAATCCATTAGCTTTGGCAAGTAAGATTTAGGTACTAGAATAGGCCTCAAGTTCCATGGTACATGTGGCATAGTAAATATTACCATAGGAGAGACAACATTTGGATCCACACAACCTATTTCAGTTGGCTGAAATGCAAATGCCTTTCCATACCTAGCCAACATGTGCATAAAACAATCTCTTTCACAATAGGTAAAAGAAACCCTTTTGCACCAGCTTTCAATTCCTGTAATGTTTCAAATGTAAACCGATGACCTATATCTTTAGGATCCCGCAAGCTTGGCTGCCTTGATACTTTTTCATGCAGACCCTCACTTTCTGGTGGAAGTGGCAAAGCAATTGGTTTCACCTTTTTGTCAACTGTTTTATACTTTTTCTCTGCAAGTGTTTCAGTCCATTGTAATTAGGCTTCCTGCTGAGCAAACAATGCTATAACATCATACATGTCCAAAGAACATATTAACAACACTCTATTTTCAGCCTCATTTTCTGCATGTACAAATTTTGAAATTTAGCCATAGTGCCATTAATATTCAGCCCGTAAAAGATGCCTAAAATTCCTTCATTTTCAACTAACAATTCCAATGCTTTTAGTTTGTTAGTAGCTCGTTTCATGGATATGCATTCAGCCTTGCACATAGCTTCCATAGGCTTAAACCAACATGAACTATTTGCTGTAAATTGAGAATAACCAATTGTAAATACATGCTTCATTCCATCAAGAGGCGAGTACATCCTTTGAACATCACTATTGTAGCCTTGCATTACAACAGTGCTTAATGAAAATCGTGGTCTTTGAATTCCCTTGCATTTGGAGCCAAAGGAGACTCTCAAAGCGTATCCCGATTTCTAGGATGATTAACAGAAATAGTAATAAATTGGACTACTTTCCTCTCATCCTTGCTTCTGACTCTTGCATAAGAAAAACCATCATCAATCACCTTTGTTTCCATATGCACTCTTGTAATATAGGGTTGTCCCAAAATCACCGCATATGAGGAATCATCTTGCACAAAGAATTGTTGCTCTTCTTGTACATCACCAATTGTCACTTTTACATTAGGACATGCAGCATAGAGCTCCCTTGAAGAGTTATTTGCAGCCCTCATATGCCAAACATGATCAGTGTCCATAGGCCATGCACACCATTCTCATATAATCCACGCTCAATGACATTAATCTTAGACCCATGGTCAAGCAAAGAAACACAAGGAGTTTCACGTTCCTCTATTTTCACTACCATTTCAATGTTAGCCCTGGCCCAATGATTTCTTGTGTAATGATTCGAGGAATAAATCCTAGAGTCTCTTCCCCATATTGTTGCATCTGCCTTACTCCACCATGCATATTGCTATAAGACAATGCATTTTCAGCCACCTTATTCTTTTTTCCACATGCTATCCACTGATTAGTAGCATCTTGCATAGATAATCCAGTACTTAATTCATGCTCATATTCAGCCCGAATACCCAACAAACCAGTTTCCTCTTCAAATTGCAGCAATGCACTAGTGGTTGTCAAGAATCGCGTGGTGGAGGGGGTTGCTCAAGATGTTGCACCGAACACACACAGAATGCACAAGGAGAAGCTCACTCAAGAGACAAGAAGAGAGATGGAGGCCAAAACGTTTTCTTGCTGATTTCTTCTTCTTCTTCCACACTCTTTACAATGTACACAAAGTATAGATTAAATACAACATAAAAGGAAAGTGGCCTACTAAGTCAAACAATGCATAACCGACTACACTAGTCGACTGGCGCTATAACTATGCCAGCTGTAAATAGGTGTAACGACCTGAATATAATAAGTAATGAGTCAGTGGCCATGTGAGATGCATAATGACCACCGACGTGCTAGGTGTAGACGTGTGGACCCATCTAACCAAGCGGTCCATCATCAATGTCCGCATGTGTTGAGCTTGTCATCTCAACACTCCCCCTCAAGCTCAACTACATCTCTGCAACTCCAAGTAAGCTTCGAAACTTTTGAAGCTTCTCTGTACCCAATGCCTTCGTGAAGATGTCAGCTATCTGGTCTTGTGTGCTGACATACACCAAGTCAATCTCACCTGCTAGTACCTTCTCTCTCACAAAGTGGTAGTGTACCTCAATATGTTTTGTCCTGGCATGGAACACAGGGTTCCTAGCCAACTGTATACTGCTCATGTTGTCACAATAAATGACAACTGGACCTTCCACCTGCACATCCAAATCAGCCAATAGCTTTTGCAGCCATACTACCTCACATGCTGCAATAGCAGCACCTCTATACTCAGCCTCTGTACTCGACAAAGCAACTGTAGATTGCTTTTTGCTGCTCCATGCAACTGCTGCACTACCAAGAGAGAACATGTATCCGCTGGTAGATCTTCTATCAGACATACTACCAGCCCAATCTGCATCTGTGTATCCAAACACATGTACATCTGTACCTGCCTCATAGAAAAGTCTGTAATGTAATGTGGACTTCACATATCTCAATATGCGTCTGACTGCATCCAAATGTGGCTTTCTAGGTACTTGCATAAACTGACTCACAAGACCAACAGCGTAGCTCAAGTCTGGCCTTGTAATGGTCATGTAGATTAAACTCCCCACTATCCTCCTGAACATAGTAGGGTCTTCTATCTCATCCCCAACATCAGCACTCAACTTTACATTCTGCTCCAACGGGACTGAAAGTGGTTTGCATACAGTCATACCATACTTGGACAACATATCCAAGCCATACTGTCTTTGGGACAGCCATATACCATCATCATATCTGATCACCTCAATGCCAAGGAAGTACCTTAGCTCACCTAAATCCTTCATCTCAAACTTCATCTTCAAACAGCCCTTGACTTCAGCAATCTCACTATCACTATCACCTGTAATAATCAAGTCATCCACATAGATGACTATGATGACCAAACATGCTTCTCCCTTTCTCACATAAAGTGAGTGATCAGCATCAGAAACATAAAAGCCAATATTGACCAGATACTCTCTGATCTTGTCAGACCATGCTCTAGGTGCTTGCTTGAGCCCATAGAGTGCCTTCTTCAACCTGCACACATACGTGGGATGCTCTAAATCTTCATAACCTGCTGGCTGATCCATATACACTTCTTCCTGTAAATCACCATGCAAGAAGGCATTCTTTACATCCATTTGCTGCAACCTCCAACCTTTGGCTGCTGCCAAAGCAATCACACATCTGACAGTTGCCATCCTAGCAACTGGACTGAAGGTTTCATCATAATCTATGCCATATGTCTGGGCATAGCCTTTTGCAACCACCCTAGCTTTGTACCTGCTAATAGAACCATCTGCATTGTGCTTAATCTTATAAACCCACTTACATCCAATAGCTTTCTTTCCCTTCGGCAATGATACTAGATCCCAAGTCTTATTGGCCTCTAATGCAGCCATCTCCTCATCCATTGCTGCATCCCAATGAGCATGACCAATAGCCTCCTCAAAACATGTGGGCTCAACATCCTCAACTAGTTTCACCATATAAGCATAATGGTGAGCTGCATAACCTTCAAAACCAAATCTTTTAACAGGGTATCTCACCCTGCTAGACCTACGTACCACTGGATCACTCAATGGAGTCTTTGCATTAACGCGTGCTCTCTGCACACCTGGAGTCCTCACTGAAGGAATGCCAAGCTCATCATCTAAGCTCTCTGAGCCACTAGAGTCTCCATCAAGAACTGCATCAATGCCTTCTGACACTTTATTCTTTCCTTTGTCTTTACCTGTAGTGCTACTAGATGCACCTGAAGATGTAGAGGTACTCCTTAGTCTCCCAAACCAAGGACTACTAGATGATGTCTCTGGTCCACTAAGATTCTGTGATTCTTGCTTTTCAGCCTGCACATGAGTATCATGATCATCATCAACATCCAATGCATCACCACTAGATGCATACCAACTGCTCATTTCATCAAAGATGACATCCCTGCTCACTCTAAACTTACATGTGACAGGGTTGTAACAGTGATACCCTTTCTGCTCTAAAGAGTATCCAATAAAGATACATTTTTCAGCTTTTGGATCCAGTTTTCTCCGCAACTCATCTGGCACATGAACATACGCAATGCAGCCAAACACTTTCAAGTGTGAAACATCAGGCTTCTTACCTGTAAAACATTCTTCGGGGGTCATACCATGAACTGCAGCTGTGGGAGTTCTATTCATAATATAAACAGCAGTATGAACAGCCTCAGACAAAAAATGCTTAGGCATATTCTTTTCAGCCATCAAGGCACGTGCAACTTCTGCAATATGCCTATTTTTCCTTTCTGCAACCCCATTTTGCTGTGGGGTATACCTGCATGTGAACTGTCTCTTTATCCCATGAGACCTCAGAAAATCACTGAACTCATTTGAGAGGTACTCTCCCCCTCCATTTGACCTCAAGCACTTTACTTTCAAGCCTGTTTCTCTTTCAACTGCAGCCTTGAAAGTTCTAAAGTGCTCAAATGCTTCACTCTTTTCCTTCATAAAATATACCCACAGCTTTCTAGAACAATCATCAATGAATGTGACAAAGTATGAACTGCCTCCAAGAAATACATTTTGTGTAGGCCCCCAAATGTCTGTATGCACAACATCAAGGATATTTCTGCTTACATCTCTATCATGTGAAAAGGGTTGTCTTGCCTGCTTACCAAACTGACATGCTTCACATACCTTCTGAAATTCTGCAACTTTAAAAGTAGGCAAACCTGTAACCAACCCTTTGGACTGCATTAATTTCAGCCTTTGTACATTTGCATGTTCAATGCGTTTGTGCCAAATTTCAATGTTTGCAACAACACCTTTTCCTTTGGCATACATAGCAGCATTCATAGTAGGAATTCCAGCATCCAGAGTAAACATACGTCCAACTCTACTTCCCTTTGCTACCAACCTGCACTTGTCATTGAAATCTTCTACAAAGCAGCCCTTTGCATTAAATCTGACTTGCAGCCCTTGCTCTACCATTTGACCGACTGACACCAAGTTCTTTGTAATAGATGGCACATGTAATACATCTGAAAGACTCTTTGTCTTACCATCATGCAAGGACAAGGGAACTTTTTCAATGTGTGAAATTGGGTGGCATGAGTCATCACCCGTCTGCACATAACCTACATTCTGCAAATTCTGCATCTCTCCAAACCATTCTGCATGGCTGGTCATATGATTGGATGCACCTAAATCAGCATACCAAACATCATCATGTGCTCCCTTTCCTGTAACAGCATTCAGCATATGCTGCATAACAAATAGACGTTCATTTTTATCTTCATTCTGTCGTGAAGACGATGCATAGTTTCCTTGCTGCAACTTACCACTGCGGATATCATCTCTCTTAGTATAACATTGGGCTGCAATATGACCTGTTTTGCCACAGTAGTGGCACACAATACCAGAGTTGTTAGAACCTCTGTTCTGCCATCCACCTCTTCCTCTAAAGCTCCCCGTGCCTCTAAAGTTACCATGACCTCCTGAAACCTGCATATCGCCAAATTGCTGATTCAATCTATTTTGCTGGTTGTCACTACCACGTCTTATACCACGGCCTCTTGAAGAGAACCTGCCACGTCCCCTTCATGAACTGGAGTAGAAAGCTTGGACCTGTTCACCGCTTCTTTCAGATGTCTCACTCTGCATGTTATCTCTTCAATGATCATAAGGGAGACCAACTCATCGAAATCTGGAAATGGCTTTCTGACATATACGGAAGTTACAAAAGACTTCCAAGCCTTTTCATTATTAAGTCCACCCAAGGTAGACGACACCAAATCATCATCATCGGGCATTGCATCAATTGCTGCCAAGGCATCTGCAATGCTCCTTACCTTCAATGCATACTGATTGATAGACATCTTCCCTTTCTTCAACGTATTCAACTCTTGCTTGAGTTGAATCTTTCGTGCCTTTGTATTTACAGAAAACATACTTTCAAGTATGGTCCAAGCTGCATATGCATTCTCTGCATTTCTAATGTGTCCCAACATATTATTGTCAATTACTGCAGACAACCAATACATGACCTTCTTGTCTTTTGCATTCCATTCCTTTCGTGCCTTTGTCTCTTCTGCAGTTGGAGGATCACTCACCTCCGGCTCCTTTTCTTCACCTGAAACGAACTCGTAGAGGCCTTTTCCAATAAGAAAGTTCGTGACACGGAACTTCCATGAAGGGTAGTTGTTCTTGTCGAGCTTCTCAATGATGGGGCTTCCACTATTCTCTGCCATTATCACAAGAATAATACCAAACAGCAAGCAAATCTTCTGCAACCCTCGACCTGTAGTGCACAGCAATACACCAGACAGCCTTTTTCACTGTCTGCTCAACAATACATGCAATCTGCAACCAGTTTGCAGATAAACCTTGTGTTTACTAACTGTTAAACACCTTTGATCTTACAGATCTGAAATGTGTAACCTGCGCACCCACTTTCGGTCGATACAGCCGAAGTCACAGCGTACCCTGAAACTACTGTCCGCAACCTTGCGGCTCTAAAACGGGCCCTGAAATGGCCTCAATCTGCAGAATATACAGTGCTCTTCGCGCACACCAAATCTCACTGCAATCTGAGATTTTTGCTCTGCCCTGCTACTGGTGCCTCCACATGCACTATCCAAGAGACAGAGTGGAAGGATGGGAGAGCTTCTTACCCGTGGCTTGCTTGCTCGAACCTTGCTTCTTCTCCTTTGCTTCAACCTTCGAAATCAGCCTCTCTCAGTGGTGCGGCTCTGATACCATGTCAAGAATCGCGTGGTGGAGGGGGTTGCTCAAGATGTTGCGCCGAACACACACAGAATGCACAAGGAGAAGCTCACTCAAGAGACAAGAAGAGAGATGGAGGCCAAAACGTTTTCTTGCTGATTTCTTCTTCTTCTTCCACACTCTTTACAATGTACACAAAGTATAGATAAGATACAACATAAAAGAAAAGTGGCCTACTAAGTCAAACAATGCATAACCGACTACACTAGTCGACTGGCGGTATAACTATGCTAGCTGTAAATAGGTGTAACGACCTGAATATAATAAGTAATGAGTCAGTGGCCATGTGAGATGCATAATGACCACCGACATGCTAGGTGTAGACGTGTGGACCCATCTAACCAGGCGGTCCATCATCAATGTCCGCATGTGTTGAGCTTGTCATCTCAACAGTGGTATCACCAAGAAACACACTTCCTCTTAATTATGTCAATGATCTCATCATGAAATTATCACTTGGCGATGCCACTCTCCCAAGGTGACTGTTTAAGATCAGTTCTTCAAGAACCTTCTTAAGATTTGCGGTTGTCTCAATGTCAGATTGCAACTTATATCTTGGCTGCTTGCCCTTCTTTTTGCCCTCTTGTTTGCTATCCTGTTTTTGCTCCTAACTGACCTCTTCCATAACATGCTCAGGAGGTGATTGATTTGTAGCTTTAGGATGATCCACGCTTCTTCTTGTCACTCTTTTAGATGTCCCTACATTATCTTCATCTCTCTTTCATCTCTCTTGCACAACTACATCCCTATTTTGTACCTTTGCTAAATATGCATACATTGAATATGCATCTATCGATGATTCCCAACCAGTTATGTCACGAATGTCTTGCCTTGCATGAGAAATTTCACTATCAGTAAATTTTTTCTTTTCAACTGCATGCAAAGCACGAGTCCATATTGCAGCCTTTGGACCAAGCCACATAAGCATTTCGGATGCATGCAAAGTATGTGTCCATATTGTAGCCTTTGGACCATGCCATGCATTCTATCCAACTATAGATAAAAAGTAGAAGCATGTTTCCATATTGTAGTCTTTGGACCAACCATCACTTGGCCATGCATTCTATCCAACTGTAAACCAAAAGTAGAAGCATGTATAGCCGCATAAGCATTTTGGATAGCCAAGTCTTCCAACTTTTGTGTACCTCCCTTTCCAAAATTCAAAGCAAGAGGTAATCCCGTTTCTTATGCATGGATCTTGCCATCTTTTCAAAAGATGAGCTATCATGCCAAGGTCTCCTGATAGACAGCACAATCCTATCAACACCATATTGGGGAATATGGGAATTTCCCATAAGTTTGGGACACGTGGTCAGATCTTTGGATTTGTCATAACTTGAATACTTTAACTCCAAATCGAGCACTCTATAGCTCAATAGATTCCATTTTTCAAGCGCTTTCCAATGATAGGTCATATCATATGGTTTTGAGAAACTTATAGGCATCTTATCCGGGTGCCACCTTTTTAGTATTTAAAAAATGGGAATTGGGAGATTCCCTAATATTGTGTTTATCTCTCATGCTGCAAACTATCACAACACATATATCTTTTTCCTGGCTTAGGGGATGCTGCCCGTCCCCTTTCCTCTTGTCCTTTTTCATCTAATTTTGCAACATTCAACTAAAGATCCCGCATGCCTTTGACCAATTCATCTAATACATCTTCCCTAACAATGGGAACAATAGCAGGTACAACCATATGATTAGCCACAGAAGTGGGTGGCCTACTGGATACATCAATTGTTTTGCCCATAATAGTGGGCAAGCTAGAGACATGCAATCTTTCCCTTCTTCTATGGCTTTTCAAAAGTGCAATAATAGCTTCCTTGACATGCCTCCACTCTGTTTTAAGACCTGTCTCTATAGTCTGATCCTCTAGCAAATCATCAAGCTTCTCTTGAAGCTCAGGATCTGCTGCTTGTAGAAACAATTCAATTTTTTGACTTGCAAGAGCTGGCTGTTTCGCAAGATCTAACCGCTCAAATCGACTTTCAAAATCTCTTAATAATTCTATAGCCACAAGACTCTTATTGGGTTGTATAACCCACTCCTAAAAAGTCTTGCACGTAATCAAATTGGTATCTTCAATGTAAAATTCTTCCCTGAGTGTCTTTTTGAAAGCTACCTAGTCAGCATCCTGCATGTACAATTCAATAATTCACACTTTTAGTTCATGTACAGTGATCCGAACAAAATACTGGCTCCATGTAAGTTGAGCCACTCCAAAGAATTCCATCTTTTGAGCATAGGTTTATATATATATAGATACATTCCTACCATGGATCAACTTCATCAACTACTTGTAGAGCATTCATTACAACACTTTTTGTTTGAGCAAAAGCCTGCATCACCTGTTGTTGTTGTATCTACATAAGCATATGCATATTTTGCATCAATTGTTGCAAAACGTCATTGGAAATTGTGCTCAAAGGTTCTCCCATCTTGTCTTTCCTTCTGATGACCTTTCACATCAGGCTCACTAATGTCGAAGGGGTTTTTGTCAAAAGGTTGTATCCACCAGGGATCAGAGATAGATGGAAGTAAAGATAGGAGATGGAAGAGAAGAAAAATAATAGACAAGAGGTAAACATGATAAAGAAAAAGCACAAAGAATTGAATCAATATGTATTGATAGAACTTGGAAGCCCTTGTCTGGCACTACTTAGAAGCAATCTCCAAGCATTAGATCTCCTGGAGCTCCCGCATAGACCAAAAACGTGCATCCAAATAACAGCTTCCTCTCTGCTACTTGGAATCCAAATTTGATGGCTCCGTTAGCTTTGAAAGGGGGGTAAAACCTCAGGACGTCTACTCCAAAATCTCCCAGTTCACTCCTTCTTCTTCCACTTTAAAGTGCTATTTTTAGACTATCAACTTTGATCGTGACATGCATGATTTTGCACATCTTTTTGTTTAATGAAAAATCCAAAATTGACTAAAAAAGTAACTTGCTTTTTACACACCATCCTAATCTAGAAGTTTCTAATATTTTTGGACCATTCATGCCACTCACACTAGCACTAATGACTCAGATCACATTGACTCTCTAGATCAATAAGAAAGTTGGATGATGATGCACTCTAGAGTTTTTCACACTGTGTCCGCATAGTGGCACGACATTGTGTCCGCCCATAAGGGCCAGGTTGTACATAGTACATATGACTATCTAAAATCATTATTGACGTATACTCTTCAGTACCACAAATTGTGTGTCTCTATCTCTTTTCTCTCTCAACCTGCATCTCTACAAAGAAGCTCCATTGCAACTAACACAACAGATCATGAAATATGAAAAGGGGGGGATATCTACAGAGGAAGAGTTCTTACAAATTCAGCAAAGACTTGGTATAGATAACATGGGGTATGAAGAGAAACTGAAGTCTCCATTAGAGGAGAAAACACTATATTGGGGAATATGGGAATTTCCCATAAGTTTGGGACACATGGTCAAATCTTTGGATTTGTCATATCTTGAACACTTTAACTCCAAATTGAGCACACTATAGCTCAATAGATTCCATTTTTCAAGCGCTTTCCAATGATAGGTCACATCATATGGTTTTGAGAAACTTATGGGCATGTTATCCGAGTGCCACTTTTTAAGTATTGAAAAAATGGGAATTGGGAGATTCCCAAACTCACTAATATTGTGTTAGAAACCAAAAAGTTCAATAAATCTTTATGATGATAGACTTCTTGAAGAAGATGAAAACCCTAAGGTATGAAAGATAATTCTAAGATATCGATTGTGATATATATTAGAGTATGTTATGCATTATAGACAAATATTATTGGATATTTATCTTCTTACATCTTACACTATTGTGGTTTATTGTGCAGATAGAAATTGAAGATGTAGACAACTTTCTTGGAAGAGCCAAGGGCTCAAGGCCATTAAATCTTGGCTCAACTCCTTGGTCATTATATTGGATACTTACATAATCAAATAGTTACAATTTATCATAGCAGGTTGTCAAGCTCTCCAAGCTTACTAATAATGGCTTTGAAAGCTAAGGTGATTGGATCCCAAGTTTTCAATAGAGGTTCGGACAAGATAATTTTGGTGGAGAAGGAAAAAGATGTAAGAGTTTTTGGCTTCATGCCTCAATATAGTGGATCTAGGGTAGGATACTTTAGAGTTATTTACTCTTATTTGCTCTTCCATGTAGGAGATGCCAAGAATTTGAAGCTCCTTCCAGGATATAGGAAAGAAGAGTTCTTGAAACGTAGAGGTCTCATCGAGTGGGATGAAACTAAAGATTCCTTTAGAGGACCTAGTGAATTGCTTGAAACTAAAGACTCTTTTGCAATAGAGTCAGACTAAAAGATGCTAAGGGTTTCTTGAAACCCATCTTCTTTCATCTCTTTGTCTAGTTTGTAACCATTCTGAATATGTTTGCTTTGCACAAAAGTTTAAATATCTCTATTTTCTTCTTTGGGTAACAGTGGATATAGTCCTTGCTCAAGATGATGTATTACATAATGCAGTTGTGACTTTGAGCTTGTACCAAATTTGTCTATAGAACCATTGAAATATCTCTAATAATTTGTTTGCTTTGTATCTTCCACCTCCATGTCTTGTGTGTCTAAAGTATTTTGTTCTTGCTTGTGATAATGTAATTTTTCCATACCTTGTGTGATATCCCAACTTTAATTTCGAATATTTCCAACTTCTCACAAAATGGACTTGAAGAACTCTAAATCATTAAATAGTGAAGATCTCAAGAAAAATGGACCAAGATTTGTAACCCGATATTTTTTCAAATTGATAAGAACTATAGCCATCCATCAACGGAAGTTACCGCATGAACAAGAGTCATGGGCCATAAGTAGAATTTGACCAAACACATTTTACACTTGGTAAGTAAAATAGATCAAAAAGCTTTAAGCTTTAAAGCTTAAAAAGCTTGAAAATAAAGAAGAAGAAGAAGAAGACATCACAAACAGGAGGTTGCCCCACCTTTGTTTATTGAAAAAAATGACACCGTGAACCCCCCCAATTTCGGCATTCCTGATTCTATATCAAAAAGCCTGAATTCACCTTCAATAATTTAGCAGTTAACTCAAGAAATCTCCCCCTCTTCTTAGTTCGATGAGAGGCTTGGATTGAAGAAAGATCATCTAAGAGCTAGGCGAATCAGTCATGGGATCTTTGACAGCCTCTCTAGGCCTCAAAGATCAAATCGCCAGTATCAGATTGCATCTTGAAAGCTTCTAGATTGCTGATTTGCCAAGATAATCTCCATAAAGAGCTCTTCTTCTTGGCCAAAACCCTTCTTCTTCAATTTAGTTATGAATACGAGGCATGGGGAGTTGTTGAGAGTAGTTCGAGAAAGAGAGGAGAGACCCTTTTTAGGAGTATAGAGCAAGAGGAAGTGAGCAAGAGAAATGTGAGGACGAGAACCCTCGTCATGAAGACAAGAAGGATATTCTGCGAACTCTTGGAATCAAATTCTCTATCCCTTCTATCCTATTTCTATGTGGGATCCAGTGGTCAAAAGAAAATAAAAATTAAAGGAAAAGGAGGATACTAAGATTATCAAGAAGCCAAAAGAATGACTGGTGTGGAAAGAGGAGAGTGGTGGCAAACTTTCATGAGTTTGACCTAGCAAACATGCTTTGTAAAGTTAAACCAGATGTGAATTTGCTACAACTCATTCAATTATCATTGAATGTTTGTAAGGATTTCAAGAAAATCCTATGAACAAGTTATGTTGTTGAACCTTTTGGTATCCATCCAACTGGGTAGTAAATGGTGCGATCATGTAGAGAAGCACTACCCTAGGGTATTGGCATATGTTGAGGGGATCTTGATAGATAATGCAATGGTGGATCTTGGCTCATCCACCATAAACATTATGAGTATGGATTTTTTGGAGAGGCTAGGTTTATCAATTCAAAAGAATATCACGATGATTTTAAAAATGGTGACGATAGCCTAAGACAATTGAAGGGAATGGTAATGCAAGTACATGTGATGGTTGCTAATATTGAGTGTGTCCTCGACTTCTCGATTTTTCTAAATTCTTGGTGATCTCCTTTCCCCATCAATAAAAATTTTGTCAATCTAATTACCCTGAAGCTCCTTCACCAAAAATCCCATTTTCAATCTTGTAATTAAAGACCATGGCCCTGAAGAAGAAAATTACAAAGGTCGCGGAGGTAGGAGCTACCAATAAGCCTGTGGACACAATTATTAGAAACGGAATGATGAGTACTGGGGTTACAAATGAAGCTGCGAATACCATCAACCAAGCACCCGTCATGGATTCCCATGCACTATATTCTATAATTAAGGCAATTTATAAGCTACCATCCCATGAATAGGTAATAAAAGCTACATTCATAAAATACTAATTTTCTCAATTCCAACATAGTCCCAAAAAGTAAAAAATGGAAGACCTAAAAAGTTAAAAATGGAAGATTGTCCAAGATGAGAAAAGCAAAAAATAAAGGCAAGCTAAAAAAAAGTAGAAAAGTCCTTAATGCAAAAGGAAGTGCACAATAATGAGTGCACCGAATATTCTAGCAAAGAAAGCATTGGGTGCATTGTAATTCATTTTGTAAAAGAGTGCCATGCTCCCTCCTATGTATTTTGTAAATGTAGAAGGGAACGGGTGAAGGAATCGTGAAAAGAGGAAAGAAATAAAGAAAGAAGACCTTGGCTAAAACAGTCGGTCATGTAAAAAGGGATGGATGCCCAAAGAGAAGGAATGCATATATAAAAAGACAAAAAAGGAATGAAGAAGATCATTCTTGTGTGTGGCCAAAACTAGCTCTTCTCTTCTTCTTGTTCTTACTTGCTTGAGCTTTTGCTTGAGAGAGGGAGTGTGAGAGAGTAATTGTGTAAGGGTGAGGGACCGTGGTGGAGAAGGTCTCCATCTTCTTCTCTTCTCTTCCTTTTCTATTCTCTTCTCTTATCTCGTGCACGGAAATGAAGCATGGAGTTTGGAGCTTAAGGATCTAGCTTGCTTGTTGAGCTTGTGCCTTGGATCGTGGAGCTATCAAAGTGCTTGAGGGAGGAGGCAACTCGATCGAGCATGGAGGTAAGCTCAATACACTCGTAGGTATGAGAGCACGTATGGCTATATGAGAGGTAGCCATTGTACTTGGCTTGAAACACTTGAAGCAATAAGTAACCCGCAAGTCTTGGTGATCGAGCAAGAAGCTCACACAGATTGCGAATGGAACTTTGGACCATTGATTAATTCTTGACAACCCTCTAATATCTTGAAAAGATGCATCACTTTTGTAGCCATCTACTACAATTGACTTGACTACATTTGATATTGCAGATGCGTTTACTTTTAACATGCTACATAATCCACTGATCTAGAAGCACATGGCTATAACAGAACATCCACATCCAAGGATAGGGCTTTTTATCCTCAGCAGTCCATCGAAAGGATTCTAGAGCTCTATCATTGAAGGCTCTCCATTCAACCCAATGCTCTAAGCAGAACATGAGAATAAAAGAGATTACAGTTTGCTCGACAATATTATAGTCAAGCCAAGTTTACGATAAGCATTCCAAAGAGCTGATCAACACAAGTTCACATGCATCATATTATGGAATACTAATCATCTTGTAGAAAGAACAACAACATTTAAGATGGATGGCTTGTTTGCAAGAAGATCACGTTGCGTATATATCACTTTAGAGGTCCATTACTAGTTTAAGATACTAGTATATACACAACAATATCTAGTATAGTTGCAAGAGACAAACGAACACTGCATTGCAATAAGACAAGCTGACATAATCATCATCGATGAGATGTCTATGTTAACAAGGACAATGTTTAATATAATAGTGTGCTAGATAGTGAGTGTCTGACAAGGCTCATTACTTAGTCCATTTAGTAAGAAGCTCGTGAAACTATTTGGTGATCTTGCATGGTTACCGCCTATCTATAACAATTAAATTGAGTTTTGCAAACAATGTCATATCACATCCTCATCGTACTAAGCACATGGAAAGCAACACACTATCCAAACCTTAGTTCGACACACACATGACCTACCATTCCTACAGTTTCTACAAGTGATCAAGTAGTGTTGTCCAACAAAGCGAGAGATACATGAATGCTTACATCAGTGCATGATTGTTGAGGATGTCCTAGATTTCATCGACCAAAAAATAACAATCATATGCATACATAAGGAAGATGTTAATAACTACAACAAGCAGACCACACAAATACTACACAACCAAAGAAGTCCACACTGTCAAAGTTTAGACGAATGCAAACAATGAGTGAGCATTGCAAACCTGGCTATGTGATAAGAACTTCTACGAGATAGAGGAGATAGCAGTTGGAGAGACTGCAATTATAATTGCCTTGATCTCACTATTTGCAACAAACAGTGCGATGTGTAAGATCAACCATATTGACATATCAAACGACAAAATGATATCAAGAATCCAGGTCATGATCCAGTCAAGAAACCAATAGCTCAATTTGTGGTGCAACAAGCATCAATGCAAGGCATTGAATAGCAAGTGGTACCATAAATCCACGTTCTCATTGACACTCGCATATGCAATCATCGATCACAAATCACAAAGAGCCACAGTCAACCAAAAATCATTTCTACACATAAAAAGCATAGTCAATGCTCTCCCATGTAATCAAAAGAAGAAATTTGTGTATCATCGACCTTCTAGATTCATTTGCCTTCACTCAATATCTTTCCTCACACCATGACTCAAGTAGAGAATCAACACAGCTCAACAAAAAACAAAAAAAGATTAAACACAACACATTTCATCACATAACAATCTCATATTATAGTAAGAAATAAAGCAATGTTCAAAACTTTCTTTCAAATGTTATTTGTTAATATACTAATGTGTTTTCATATTTTTCTTGTTCTACTAATAGATTTATTAACATACTAATATGCTTTCGTTATTTTTTTCTTTACAGATACACATCACTTGTCAAGGCAAAGATGACTGTGAATGAGGTATCCACAATTCAAATGATACCTAATATCTATAAAAATACATATATATTACTTTACCTGACCACATTGACCTACCACTATGCATGATATTAAGATCACAACTCGTACACAATCTCCTACAAACTTTGCAACCTTCATTTTTACTTGAAACAATAGCTCTAACACATATGCACCTAACATGTAGAACTCCTCAAAGACATACGCGATAGACTCGAACTTGAGTATGAAGACTCGGTTGACAATCCATTATGAACAAGCACGGCCCAAGTGCTTTTGGACACAAGAACAAACGACATCAATATACCCAATTGAGCGGTTGCACTACAGATTTAGCATCTCGCTCAACCAGTTGGTCGAAGTTACGAAAAAAGAAGGAAATAACATATTAGAAGTTTACATGAAAAAAAACCACTACAATCATGGTCATAATAGTCATGTAGTAATAACAATTGAGAAGGTCACATGCTTGTTGAGTAGAGAGGTCTACACCTAGAAACATGGTTCCAACTCCGATCCATTCAGCAACATAATATATGTAACATGCAAGTTCTCAAACATGACTTCTTCTCAAATATTTTATTTTAAAAAAACTAATAATATCAACTTTTCTCACAAAAATGCAAACAGACGAAAACCAAGAAGAAATCAATCTTCTGCCAACACTAAGCTTGCAACCTCAACCAATGGAAGTCCTACTACCAACTCAAGTACATCCATATCATTCGAGACCATATGCAACCAAAACCCATGAGCCAATCCAAAAGCGCCAACGCAAAGACACAAAAGCGAGTACTTCATCTATAGCATAAGATATAAGAAAAATGACAAGGAGTACATAGGACAAATGACCAAAATTGAGAAAAGAATCCAATAACACTAAAGAAATCCCGTTAAGATAATGAAGAAAAATATAAAAATATTCTAGTTATTCGAGGATAACTTCGAGGTTAACATAGAAGCAATAGTTGATAGTATAGACAAGGCTTAGAATTTTGAGTACGCCACCATCCTTAAGAAAAATGCAACCACGTGACAGGATACAACTTATATAGACACTTAGCAAATGTAAAAAATGTTATTTTTTAAAGAGAAAAAACCTCATTTAACATAGCAAAAAAAAAGTGAATGTTCAAACTCACGATTGTTGACTCGAACTATATAAATGTACATATTCTCATTTTAAGATTCTCCATATATTTAAACAATGCTAAATACTATCTACAAACGTACTCACTTTAAAACACATGATGCATCCTAAAATGCAAAACGTACTGGTATACATGAGCGTGCCCCTAAAAGCAAAGGAAGCTTTCGTATGTATTGCGCCTTTGGCATTTAGTGCTTTTTCGACGCGTGACGGACAGCTGGCGCCGCGACGACTATATACACGAGATGCCCGTCTCGTAGCAGCCAGACAACGCCTTCTTCGTATCCTGTCTGCCGCGTGACAGCAACCCACCAACCAAGAAAATCATCGCTCGGCATTTTCATCATCATCACGATCCTTCTTCTTCGTGGCCAGCAGGCTCCAGCCGCCGAACCACACCATCGACTCTCCACTTGAAATTATCATCGACTCTCGAGATCATGGAGGAGCAGCAGCAGCGGCGCAGGCGGCGCGAACCTGAGCTCCGCCATACTTTGACACCACGGCAGTATGCTCGTTGTCGGGCTCCTCAGCACCGACAGCGCCTGGATCCTGTGAACCGCGAGGTGATGGGGTACGCCCTGGAGATGCAGACAACGCCACTACCAGCGGACGAAAATGCCGCCGCGCCGCAGCTGGGCGATCGACGTTTTCAGGGACAGGCGCACGCCTTATTTGAGCACACCTTGTCGGTCATGGAGAAGAGCCGCGCGATCGGCAGGCGACGGAGTATGACTCTTCATGATGGCCGGGAGGTGCAGTCTCATGTCATCTACCGGCAGCGCGTGCTGGTTCGATCAGCAGGCGCAGAAGAAGAAGAAGCACGTGCTACGTCTGGCGCAGATCAGCTGCTGGCGGTGGCGAGGGTGGACGATGTGCCGGAAGGCGTGGACATGGCGCAGGTGGTGGCAGAGGAGGTGGGCAGGCTGGCCGGGCAGATTGTGCAGCGGGACGACCCCAGGAGCCAGCGCCTGGCCATGCTCCTCATGCACCTCCGTCTCATATTGCAGGGGCATGCTACTAATGCTGCTCCTCCGCCTCAGGAGCAGGACATAATTGAAACCGAGCTGGCTGACCTGCAGTTTAATATTGTTGATAATACTCCTGATACTTTACATGGCCTCAGCTGCTGCTGCACAACAAGCACTCATGATGATCGACGTGCAGGGGAGCAGGAGGAGGGGGAGAGTAGTGCAGATGCAGGTAACTGTAGCGTGTGCACTGATGAGCTTAACCATGGCCCCTGCACAGAGCTGCCCTGCAAGCACCTCTTCCACAAGAAATGCATCACCCAGTGGCTGCACATCAGAAAAACATGTCCCCTCTGTCGATTCGAGCTCCCGCCCACAAACAACCCCAATAAGGCAAACAAGAGGCGGCGCGCTCAATAATAGCACAATGCTGGCAATGATCATCCGCCTACAAGGATTAATGTAGCATCTGCAGCTGCTAACTTACTTCCTACATCGGGAACACAGTTTTGGTCTAGTATTGGACACATATCTATCGGAATTTGGAAAGCAATGCTGAAATTCTCATGTATACTTAATACTGTCCAGGTCAGAACTGATGGGAATACATTAAATACTTTTGATTCTTGAGCATATTAAATACCTTTGATTCTTGAATGTGTCAAAACACTTAGACTAGGACAAATTATGCAAACTAGTTACCGTCACCCACCAATTGTCCATGATTTATCATGTCCATGCTGACAAAATACTTTTACAATTATTACCTAGTTGATGTTTAGCATACATCACCTCAAAACTTTCAATGTTACAAGGAGACACAAAGCACATGTCTTTCACCAATTTACATACCAAAGCACTTATACATGCTTTTACAAGAGAAACTCTTGTTCCTATATATCAATAACACTATCCATTTATTGGAAACCCGTGATCATGTGTAGCTTACCAAATTATCTATAGATGGCATAGAGATCTCATCAAGTGTAAATGTTCCTAAAAGATTCAAACTAGCCATAACCAACAGTTCTATCAACAAAACCTAGAGTCTCACAACAAAGAATGCAAGTGTTAATCTCAATCTCAAGATGGGCTGCAAGTAGAAAAGATCATAGTAGCACCATCCTTAAGGCCACGAAGAGCAAGGATGGTGGAGCCCCAAAAGGAACACCAAGAAAATGGGGATTCTACTACAAGAAAATCTATCTTGTATCACCAACAAACATTTTTTTCATATTTGGTATGTCCATAACAAGGAAAAGAACACCAGGAACAAGAAATCTTCATGGAGCTTTATAGAAACAATTCTCCCACAGCTTTAACTTGAACACAATTGATTATGCTTTTCATATTCTTCATAAAATTCATTGATAGACCATAAAAACACAAGAGAATACACCACTTTGAATGGAAATCATCACATATTATTCTTCTTAAAGGTTCCATAGCTTTCTCTCACAATTTCTCACTCATAAATATATTGTTTTCATAGAATTGGCTCTCTCTCTCTCTCTCTCTCAAATGTACAAAAAGTAGCTACTACAGACAGTGAGGTGATAGTAGTGAGCTCTCAAGAGACATTGTAGTGGTCCTGGTGACCTTTCATACTAGATATACCTCTTGGAAGGGGTATCCACGACCTAATAGGGTTTATGAATGATTATTCTTGATGATCTCATTCGAGCTTATTTGAACTTATATTCATCCCTTTCTAAGATTGAAAAAATTTCCTAAACTTCACATTCTTCCATTGTCACACTTACAGAGGCATATAGAACAAAACAAAACAGAAACAGATGATCTATAGATGCTCAACAGAGGGTTTACAGAAGGCATTAGAAAGCTTTTAGCTCAACTTAAATCAGTCAAACCCATCAAGAATCAATCATTAAGCTTCCAAGCACTCTCAAACTTCATCAAACCCTTCATACATAAGAAAAACAAAGCAAAACATAAGGTCAAAAAACTCAAACATGCACAATTGGACACTAACAAGACATCAACAGAATATGTTAGAACATCAGAGAACCTCATATCTCTACTAAGTAACATTATGAGCTTATCAAAACATAGTCAACCTCATCCAAAACACTCTCAAACATTTCTAAAACAACTAAACATCATTCAAAATCCATAAAAAGTTAATCAATCTGTCCTTAAAAACAACAAAAAATCAACCAAAAAATCAAAACATTTCAACCCTTAACATATCCCCACACTTAATCATGAAGCATGTTTGCCACCTAGAAAAAAGAGAATATAGGTTCAAAAGATAGCTCATCTCGATCTTCTTTATCATATTCAAGAAACCATCCAACCATGACCCCAACTTATAACGTGTGTCTAATATAGAATACAATGAATGGAAAACACCTTTATCTATCCTCTCAACTTTGAAATAGAAAAACATGACAAATTTGTAAAGGATATAATAGGTTTGTTATTTTCTGCCATAAACATCCATCCCATAGATAAAATCTCGAACCACCATTAGTTATTTTCTCAATCAACTTCATCTTCTTCTTCAACTCCACGCAAGAGGGATAAAATACCATATATACACCATACAACACATACAAAACTCACATAGACACCAAACAATGTAGTCTAAATGGCACATGCTCCCAAAAATTGAAGAGTGAGGTCCTGGTAGGCTGTAGGGATTTCCTTGACGGGTGCCCTGCGTTCGATGCCTTGCATCTCTTAAGGGTGGGACCTTTTGGAAGGAGAATAAATGTATATACTCTTTTGACACTAAAAAGAATGCTATTAAAACTTAAAATTAAAAGAAAAACTTTGGACACTTTGAAGCAAGGGATCATTGTCTGGTTGTTCTAGTAGAACATGGAGGGTTAGTAGCTAAACCCTAGGAGTCCTATTTGGTATTGTAGTATTAGCTTACCTTGTTTGGGTTCTTTGTTAAGTAACGATCTTATTAGTGAGGCTATTTCAGAAGCAATATTTCTAGTAGGATAGTAGTGTGGCAATTTATTGCCTTGAGGGATTATTGTTGTTTAGCGGCTCTAGACAGCTTCCTAGTTGGTATATTCTATGCAATGGATGAGACTCTGTTATGCACTTTAGTGGGGAGAGTAAGTAAGGGGAATGTTAGTTTGCACACGTTTTTACATAATTTCATTGAAACATTTGTATTCTTTGCATTACAATATGACACACATGAGTAATTTTTTTGCTTTTCCCCGTGTCTACTAGTCTTCTATGTGCGGCTTTGCAGATCTTGTACTTGTGCTCGTGAGGACACTTCGCAATCAAGTGGGGGAGAGTATATTTTCTCTTTCGAAGTTGCGTAGTGGTGCTCATGGTAGCTGTGTTCGTGATGTTGCATGTTTGTGAGGTAGATGTGCTCGTGAGGACACTTCGCAATTAAGTGGGGGAGAATGACAACACCTAAAAACAATACCTATATTGCAACAATTTTTTGGAAAAATTGTATACAATTGACACCTTATTACCAAATTTTTACATTAATTTACTACAGATGCGGTGCTTGTTGTTGCTATTTTGGAGGACTTGTCTCTGCAGTCTGGCAAGGGGAAAATCCTCGTTTGAAGGAGTTTTGCGCTAGAGGGTGGATTTAGAAAATACTTGCCTTTGTAGATGGCCCAAAGCAAATATATATATATATTTATTTATTTATAAGTGTAGTTGAAGATTGGTGAAAAAGGGTGGTGTTAATACAACATATTTAGATCTTGTATATGAAGCTAGCATGCTTTGGATAGGTCGACTATGCAAGGATATTTGAGAAGTTTGATAAGGACTATCCTATGTTTGGAGTGAAGCTCAGTAGAGGTATGTCCATGATGGGCATGCCCAAAGGTGGTTATGAGAAAGGCCATTGAAGGAAGTGAAGTGAAGAGGGAGCGTGTGATCTTGGGGGGCGTGAAAAAGAAAGAGCGCCAATTTTTTCTGGTCGACGAATAGGAGAGATAGAATGGAAATGAGTGCCATGCCATGCCATACAAGCACCTGCGAATGAAGGGGGCTAAATATCTGAGTTCAATCTATTGCTTCAATGGCCGTCGATTTGTTGCTTTGAAACCAGATCCTATACATCATGAACCAGTCGAAGGAGGAGCACTTTGTAGACTACAAACAAATCGAGGAGGGCAACAAAGATCGATGGACGGATAATATGCGAATCTTCTATGGATGGACAGACATAACTTTTGAATTCAGCAGCATGTGGAGGAGCCAATAGAAGACAAGGCGCCTTCCTAGAGCCATGAAAGGAAGAGATAGAAGATACCCAAAATTAGTTTGATAGTGAAGAGGGAGATCTTAACTGCATTAAGGCAAAGCCAAGGGAGAAAGACAACATCAAAACCTTCATATCTACCTTCATCGCCATGCTTTCTCTTTAATAACCAAAATGGAGCATCAATGTAACCACATGATCTGAGCTTATAGGTTGGTAGAAGAATTTCTTCTCGTCAAATCGCTCTATCTCGCGCAGGATTTGGTGGGTAGATTAAAAAGATATTGAATTAGTCTCCATCTCCCTCATAAGTCGTTGCCTCCTCAACTTAAACCCATAGCTAAAATTAACTCTTCATTAAGAGTTTTATCCTTCTAAACCCTTTAAGGGTGGTTTACATTGACTTAAAGAGAAATAGAGCGCGAGAGATCGAAGGAGAAAAAAAGACTATACTATAAGCTCACAATCGAGAATATTGGCTGGAGGATACCCTTCGTTGGACTGCATGAGGACACGGTCTTCAAAGACGTCATGACGACCCGCGGTTTAAAACGTAAGCGTCTTAATTCATTTATCTAAAATAAATGATATAGTATGAGTAAATGTTCAGTTTAGTATTTTTAGAAAATGCCTTGAAACGATTTTTCTTGTACTGAATGATTTTCTGTATTTATGTGCACCTGAAATTATTTTCTAAAAATAAAAAATAGTGAAAAATACTCTAAAATGGTTCAAAATTGACATATATGAATTTTTACAAATTTTTGTTGATCCAATATGACTTATGAATTTTCTTTATAAATGCTATGTCTTTAGAAATTTATCAAAATTTTTTCATAATATTTAAAGACTATTTAATATATTTAAAAATTCAAAAAGTGTTATTTTTAAAGAAAAATCATAGTTTTCATTTAAATAAAATGTGTTATTTATCAATGAAAATTATGATTCTTAGTGAAAGGCTGAAAAGATAGTTTCTGAGTTGTTAGTGAATTTTTGTAAGGATTAAAAGGAAATAAATAACAATTTAATAATGTTTTACATAAAGAAATGCTTGTATAAAGATATGGTGTTTTGGTTTTGATAAATAGAGATTATCTGTGGTGTGAAAATTTATGAAATTGGGAGAGTAAGAATAAGAAGCTTAATAATACTTTGTAATAATTACTAATGTCAGATTTCAGCTACAAGATTTGGTTTAAATTAAAAGCAACATAAAAATTAATAAATTAATGATTAGATGGCATGAGATGAAGTCTCAGCGTCTATATTAAATATCTACATCTTATTTACATTTAGAGAAATTAGATGATTGAAAGAATTACGAGTGGAAGGCCACTAGGAGTAACTGATAAATTAAAGAGAAATATGGACATTTAAAATAAACTATGTATGTGTTTAGGTTAGAGTGCAGAGAGTACCTGTTTTTATCCTGATTGGTATTTAGTAAAGAAAAAGAAAGAAAGGATGTTATTCTCGCAAAACTAATTAATTATCTAAACACTAAAAGCAACGACGAATTGCAATACGGAGAGGGAAAATGTTATAAGGAATTAAAATTATGGGTTTATGGTACGTTAGAAAATTTGTTTTGAATGTTTTCTATCACTTGAATAAATAAAAAGAATTAATTTTAATCAGTTGGAGAAGAGAAATATAAAAAGGAATTTAAATGGGGATATTCAAATAGATCCAAGGGATCTATACCTTGAAACAAATTTCTTAAAGTCAAATATCAAAACTTCCTAGATAAACCGCCACTAGTATAGCAGGAGAAATTTATGAGGAGTTGCTCCTGAAAGATGAAGGGAACTTGTAGTTATCCTAGGTTTAGCGTTTTAGTACCCAATATAAAGACCCAACTTTAAAAGTTTAAAAGCAACGAAGTGTGAGATTAGGTATATTTACTGGAGTTTAGATATCTATAGTTGGACTACTACAAACAAACGTCGTAAATATTATGGAAGGCTAAAATGAATTAGTATAATTAGTAGCAAAAATCACCTGTTTAGTGGAACAACTTTTAGGAGTTGGCTTGCCCACCTGGTTAAAAGTGGCTTGGTCTTTGGACAGTCATTTTTTGGTGCGTCTGCCGCGGGAGTCAAGTGCGCTCGAACGGGTGATCACGTATTATTCATGAGTAAATACGCAGTCTCATTTCTAAGGGAATATTTTTCTAATTTGCCCCAAGAGTGTCAAAGAAGAGTGCTAGATTGGGCGAGAGACACAAAATTAGTAGAGGGAGGTAAATATTTTGGCCCATAATTGACTGTGGACGTAGATCAATTATCCTCTTGGAGTTGGGGTTATAACGATTGTGCGCAAACCATAGTTCTACTAGCAACACACTTTGGGCTAATAGACACAATAGAGAAAAATACAATTAGTGTATCGTACCACTTTGATTGTATTATCGTAGCTCTGACCGAACCTTTAGAAGAGTGGTCTAGGATGATGTGTTGCCCTGGGTACGTGTATCCTTGATTTGTTTGTAGTCTACAAAGTACTCCTCCTTCGACTGGTTCATGGTGTGTAGGATCTGGTTTCAAAGCAACAAATCGACGGCCATTGAAGCAATAGATTGAACTCTGATATTTTGCCCCCTTCATTCACAGGTGCTACGATGCAGCATTCATCTCAAATACTCGTCCTATATGGCATGGCATGGCACTCATTGCCATTCTATCTCTCCTATTCGTTGACCAGAAAAAATTAGCGCCCTTTCTTTTTCACACCCCCCAAGATCACACGCTCCCTCTTCACTTCTCTTCCTTCAACGGCCTTTCTCATAACCACCTTTGGGCATGCCCATCATGGACATACCTCTACTGAGCTTCTTTCCAAACATAGGATAGTCCTTATCAAACTTCTCAAATATCCTTGCATAGTCAACTTATCCAAAGCATGCTAGCTTCATATACAAGATCTAAATATGTTGTATTAACACCACCCTTTTTCACCAATCTTCAACTACACTTATAAATGTGACTAATCATGAAAATCTACATATATATATATATATATTTGCTTTGGGCCATCTACAAAGGCAAGTATTTTCTAAATCCACCCTCTAGCGCAAAACTCCTTCAAACCAGGATTTTCCCCTTTACAGACTGCAGAGATAGGTCCTCCAAAATAGCAACAACGAGCACCGCATCTATAGTAAATTAATGTAAAAATTTGGTAATAAGGTGTCGATTGTATACAATTTTGCCAAAAATTTGTTGCAATATAGGTATTGTTTTTAGGTGTTGTCAATTTTTCAATTTGAAGCACCTAAGCCTAAGCTTGAAAACCTATTACTCCAAACTCATAACGCTTCTAAAATATGCACCAACAATGGATATTTCATAGTAAGTATACAAATTTTGCAGTGGTCTAAGTCCACCCTTGAATACATGTATTGAGTCAATGCGACCATCAAATTTAGAAGTTGCATTGATTCGAGCAATCCCAATAGTTCAAGAGATGGAGCAAAAGTCAAGAAATATAAAAATTTGGAACAAAATTTGTTACAATAAGGGCAACTCCCAAGGTTATGAAAAAAGAACCCAATGCTAGTATCAGCCAAATAGGGCAAAGAGAGCCAAGTCAAATGTAGTAGGAGATTTACTACCCACTGGAAAAGACAATGAGGCTCCAAGGTGCTTTTATTGGAAGGAATTGGGATATTTCAAGAGGCAATACCAGAAGCTTGGCCCAAATAACCACCAAGGTCAATTTTGAGGGTTATTCCAAGTAATTCACCATGGGGAGCCCTAGCACTATTTTAGAAGAGAAAATATAGAACACACCACCTTTGTATTGATTATCATGAATTTAACCAGGTGCTAGCAAAAAATAAATATCTAGTCCCTAGGATAGATGAGTTGCTTGATCGACTCTAGGGAGCAAAAATCTTCTCAAAGATCAAACATAGATCAAGATGCTATCAAATAAGAATCAAGGAGGAAGATATCCCTAAAATTGCCTTTAACAAAATATATGACAATTATGAATTTATTATGATGTCATTTGGATTAGCAAATACTCTTGCAACCTTAACATATTGATGCAAGCTTTCAGACCTTATCTTGATGAATTCGTCCATGCTTTCTTCAATGATATCTTAACATATTCCAAGAATAAAGAAGACCATAAAGCACAACATGCGAATAGTTCTTGAAAAAATGAGAACTCACAAGATCTATGCTAAAAAGAAGAATTGTGTTTTCTTCAAAAAAAAGGTTGAATATCTAGGGTTCATAGTGTCAAAAGATGATGGAATTTTAGTGGATCCGGCTAAGGTCAAAGACGTACAAGATTGGCCACCCCCAAAAATAGTCAATGAAGTGCAAAACTTTCTAGGGCTAACGGGTTGGTATAAAGTCTTCATTAAAGACTATGCCTTGATTTGCTTCACCTCTTATTAACCTACTCAAGAAGTAAGTAACCATTGTATAGACATTTATCAAACAATCCAGCTTTGAAAATCTTAAGAATAGTTTGGTAATCACCCCTATTTTAAGGCTACCTGACCTAAGCAAGGATTTTGAAATCATAACTGACGCCATCTTCCTTGCATTGGGATGCGTGCTTACACAAGAAGGACGTCTATTAGCTTATCCTTCAAGGAAATTAAATATCCATGAAAGGACTATGCCACTCACGATCTAGAATTACTTTATGTAATTCTTACCCTCAAACTATAAAGACATTATCTGCTTGGTAACAAGTTTTCCTTAGTCATTGATCATAAAAGCCTGAAATGGATTTTCAAACAGCAACCTCAACATGAGGCAACATCAATGGATCAAAATTTTGCAGGAATTTGATTTTGAAATAAAATATAGACCAAACAAAGAGAATGTGATTGCAAATGCCTTAAGCCATAAATCATTTGTCAATACTCTAATCCTAGGGAAACCCTCTAAGGTCGAAACTCTTGCTTTAATGATTTCAATGCCCAATAACCCGAGAGTAATGCTATCATAGAAATGGCCAAAGAAGTAGTGAAGGATCCACACTATCAGAAAAAGCTAAGAGAGATCCCCATTAAGGATACAGATCCAAAACTCAAGTCTAAGTATCGGGATTTTTTCATAAATGAGAAGCTTGGCTATTTCAAGACAAGGCTATGTATTCCTACAAGTCAGGAACTCAAGAAGAAAATAATTTGGAAAGCTCATGATTCTCCATGTTTGGGACATCTTGAATATGCTCCTTAAGGAGTGAACAAACAAATATATGCCTAACAAATGAGAGAGCTGGGATTTCAGATTCATCTAACATGAATCTTCTAGCCATATCTTGGCCCAAATCTTCCCTCAACAATAAAATAAGGGAAAATGTGGGGAATACAATGCTAACAGTTCTTGGAAGTTTGTGACTCGAATTTTCATTTTCTTTTTTTTTTAATGTTTGACTTCATGTCTCTCCTTTTCAGTTTCCCCCTCTTTCTTAGGCGGAACTCAAATTTATCATATCTCTTTTCTCGCTTCTTCTTTCCTGACAAAATCTTATAGTCTCATTGTTGCTTGCCCTATTTGTAACCCTGTGAAATTTCATTTCCTCTACACAAACACAGAGTGAGTTTCACATATTTTATGAGAGTAGAGCTTGTTCTACCAAAGCCCTAAGATTTTTGTGACAAAACTTTATAGGTATATTGTTCTCTTCCATGGATATTCTATGGTAAAGTTTTATCTCGTTTTTGGACAAAACCTGTGCAAGTTATGTGCATTCTCTGACATGTGATTTCTTGTGTTTTGGTACTCTAAGAGTCTCTTACAGTCAAGAACAATGATCTTTTGAACACTCAACTTCTTCTTTAATATCTTACAATTTCTTTGTAAACAAAGTTACAAATACGTTGTCTTGTTTTTTATTGCTCCATAGTTAAATTTTATCTCGTTTGGACAAAATCTATGCAAGCTATATGCATACTAAGTTTTCCTTTTTTTTAATTACTCCAAGAGTCTTCGAGGGTGGAGAACAATGATTTTTTAAAAACTCAACTTCTTCAACAGCTTTGGACTTCTTGGCAAAGAGAGTCACATGTATATTGCCACTTTTTTATGTTGCTCCATGGTTAAGTTTCAACTCATTTGGCCAAAGCCTATGCAAGTTATATGTATGCTTTGACTCAATATTTCTTTTGTTTTTGTACTCTAGGAATTTGTCAGTGAAGGAACAATGGTCTTGTTATAAGTCAACTTCTTGTTCAACATATCTGGACTTCTTTGTGAAAAGAATTACAGGTACAATGTTTTTTTAAATTGATCTATTTAAATTTCATTTCATTTGGAGAGAACATTTGCACAATATACACATGTTGATAGGTAACTTTTCTATTTGGTTATCATAGATGTCTTCAAAGAGAAAACAATCAGTAATATACTTGCAGTGGAGGTCTTCAATAGGATAAATAGTGATAGTAATTGGATTTGTGATAAGTACTATAAGTTGGATTGGATTTTGATAGAACCAATGTCAAGAATCGCGTGGTGGGGGGTTTTGCTTGAGCTACTGCGCCAAACACACACTGTATACACAAGAGGAAGCTCACTCAAGAACACAAGAAGAGAGATGGATGCCAAAACGTTTTCTTGCTGGTTTCTTCTTCTTCTTCCATACACTATACAATGTACACAAAGTATAGATAAGATACACCATAAAGGAAAGTGGTCTACTAAGTCAAACAGTGCATAATCGACTACACTAATTGACTGGTGCTATGTATTTGCCAACTATAAGTAGGTGTAACAAACTAAATATAATAAGTGATAAGTCAGTGGCCATGTGAGTATCATAATAACCACCAACATGCTAAGTGTAGACAGGCGAACCCATCTAGCCAGGCAGTCTATCATCAATGTCCACACGTGTTGAGCTTGCCATCTCAATACTCCCCCTCAAGCTCAACTCTATCTCTGCAACTCCAAGTAAGATTTGGAACTTTCGAAGCTTCTTTGCACCCAATGCCTTTGTGAAAATGTCATCTATCTAATCCTGTGTGCTGACATATACCAAGTCAATCTCTCCTGCAAGTACCTTCTCTCTCACAAAGTGGTAGTGCACCTCAATGTGTTTTGTCCTAGCATGGAACACTGAATTGCTAGCTAACTGTATGCTGCTCATGTTGTCACAACGAATGACAACTGGACCATCTCCCTGCACATCCAAATCACCTAATAACTTTTGCAACCATACCACCTCACATGCTGCCATAGCAACACCTCTGTGCTCAGCCTCTGTACTCGATAAAGCAATTGTAGGTTGCTTTTTGTTGCTCCATGTAACTGCTGCACTACCAAGGGAAAACATGAATCCACTAGTAGATCTTATGTCTAACATGCTACCAGCCCAATCTGCATCTGTGTATCCAAAGACCTATACATCCTTACCTGCCTCATAAAAAAGTCCATAATGTAAGGTGGACTTCACGTACCTCAATATACGTCTAACTGCATCCAAATGAGGCTTTCTAGGCATCTACATAAACTGACTGACAAGGCCAACATCATAGCTCAAGTCTGGCCTTGTGATAATCATGTAAATCAAATTCCCTACTATCCTCCTGAACATAGTAGGGTCTTCTATCTCATCCCCAACATCAGCACTCAGCTTCACATTTTGCTCCAATGGTACTGAAAGAGGCTTACATGCTGTCATACAATACTTGGATAACATATCCAAGCCATACTGCCTTTGGGATAGCCATATACCATCATCACATCTGATCACCTCAATACCAAGAAAGTATCTCAGCTCACCCAAATATTTCATCTCAAACTTCTTCTTCAAGAAGTCCTTAACTTCAGCAATCCCAATGTCACTGTCACCTTTAGTCATCAAGTCATCCACATAGATGATTATGATGAGCAAACCTGTATCTCCCTTTCTCATATAAAGTGAGTGATTAGCATTAGAAATACAAAATCCAATATTGACAAGATACTCTCCAATCTTGTCAAACCATGCTCTAGGTGCTTGCTTCAGCCCATAGAGCGCCTTCTTTAACCTGCACACATATATGGGATGCTCTAAATCCTCATAACCTATTGGCTGCTCCATATACACTTCTTCTTGCAATTCACCATGCAAGAAGGCATTCTTAACATCCATTTGCTGCAAACTCTAACCTTTGGCTGCTGCCAAGGCAATCACACACCTAACAGTTGCCATCCTAGCAACTGGACTAAATGTCTCTTCATAATCTATGCCATATGTTTGAGCATAGCGTTTTGCAACTATCCTAACCTTATACCTGCTAACCAAACCATCTACATTATGCTTGACTTTGTAAACCCACTTACAACCAATAGCTTTCTTACCCTTAGGTAAGGGTACCAAATCCCAAGTCTTATTGGCTTCTAATGCAGCCATCTCCTCATCCATTGTTGCATCCCAATGAGCATGACCAACAGCATCCTCAAAACAAGTGGCCTCAACATCCTCAACTAGTTTAACAATATAAGCATAATGGTGAGCTGCATAACCTTAAAAACCAAATCTTTTAATAGGGTATCTAACCCTGCTAGATCTGCGTAGCACCGGATTACTCAATGGAGCCTTTACATTACTATGAGCTCTCTGTACACCTAGCGTCCTGACTGAAGGAATGCCAATCTCATCATCCAAACTCTCGGAACCACTAGAATCTCCATCAAATCCCAAATGACCAGTAGATGCATCATTACCATCCAGCATTTTCTTCTTTCCTTTGTCCTTCCCTGCAACACTTATAGATCCACCTGAAGGTGTGGGGCTACTCCTTAGTCTCCCCGACCAAGGGCTCACTGTAGGTATAGTACTAGATGATGTTTCTGGTCCACTAAGACTCCGTGATTCTTGTTTATCTTTCTGCACATAGCTATCCTGATCATTATCATCATTCAAAACATCACCAGCAAGTGTATACCAACTTTCCATCTCATCAAAGATAACATCCCTCCTCACTCTGAACTCACCTGTGACAAGGTTATAATAGCAATATCATTTCTACTCTAAAGAGTATCCAATAAAAACACATTTTTCTGCCTTTGGATCAAGCTTCTTCCGTAGTTCATCTGGCACATGAACGTATGCAACACAGCTAAATATCTTCAAGTGCGATACATCAGGCTTCTTGCCAGTAAAGCATTCTTCAGGAGTCATTCCATGAACTACAGTTGTGGGAGTTCTGTTCATAATGTAGACAGCAGTATGGATAGCCTCAGACCAAAAATGTTTGGGTATTTTCTTTTCAACCATTAATCCCGGTGCAAGTTCTGCAATATGCCTGTTTTTTCTTTCTGCAACACCATTTTGCTGTGGGGTATACCTAAAAGTAAATTGCCTCTTTATCCCATGAGTCCTCAAGAAGCCACTGAAATCATTAGAGATGTACTCTCCCCCTCCATTTGATCGCAAGCACTTCACTTTTAAGCATGTTTCTGTTTCAATAGCTGCCTTAAAATATTTGAAGTGCTCAAACACATCACTCTTTTTCTTCATGAAGTATACCCATAGCTTCCTTGAAGAGTCATCAATAAATGTGACAAAGTATTTGCTGCCACCAAGAGATACATTCTGTGTAGGCCCCCAAACATCTGTATGTACTACATCAAGTATATTTCTTCTCACTTCTCTATCATGCGAGAAGGGTTGTCTCCCCTGCTTACCAAACTGGCATGCTTTACAAACTTTATGCAATTCTACAACTCTAAAAGAAGGCAACCCTGTAACCAATCCTCTGGACTGCATTAATTTCAGCCTTTGCACATTTGCATGTCCAATACGTTTATGCCATATTTCAATATCTGCAAAAACTACTCCTTTTCCTTTAGCATACATAGCAGCATCCATTGCAGGAATTCCAACATCTAAAGTGAACATTTAGCCAACTCTACTTCCTTTTGCAACCAACCTACACTTATCATTAAAGTCTTCTATAAAACAACCTTTTGCATTGAATCAGACCTGCAATCCCTACTCTACCATTTGGCCAACAGATACTAGATTCTTTGTAATTGATGGCACATGTAATACATCTACCAAACTCTTTGTCTGGCCATCATAGAAAGACAAGGGAACCTTTCCAATGTGTGAAATTGGGTGGCATGAATCATCACTCGTCCGCACATAACCTGGGTTTTGTAAGTCATGCATCTCTCCAAACCATTCAACATGATTGGTCATATGATTAGATGCACCTGTATCGACAAACCATACATCATCATGTGTCCCCTTTCTTGTAACTGCATTCATCATATGCTGCATAACAAACAAACACTCATTTTTGTCATCATTCTGTCGTGAATACAATGCATAGTTTTCTTTCTACAATTTACCACTACGAATATCATCCTTCTTTGCATAGCAATGGGCTGCAATATGGTCTGTTTTGCCACAATAATGGCAAGTAATAGTAGAATTTCCAAAACCTCTATTCTGCCATCCACCTCTTCCTTTAGAGCTCCCCCTACCTCTAAAGTTTCCTCTGCCTCCAGAAACTTGCATTTCACCAAACTGTTGATTGAACCTGTTTTCCTGATTATCGCCAGCACATCCCATACCACGGCATCTCAAAGAGGATCTTCCATGTCCCCTTCCTGAACTCGAGTAAAATGCTTGGACCTGTTCACCATTTCTTTTAGACGAATCACCCTACATATTGATCTCTTCAGTAATCATGAGAGAGATCAGTTCATCAAAATCTGGAAATGGCTTCCGTACATATACTAAAGTAACAAATGATTTCCATGCCTTCTCATTGTTAAGGCCACTCAAAGTGGATGAAACCAAATCATCATCATCTGGCATTGCATCAATTGCTGCTAAGCTACTTTGAATGCCTTGATTTAATCGGCATAGGTCTTGCTTAGATGAATTGTTGTGTTATTTGCATTTACTTACCATTATTTTTGTTTTTATTACAGGTATTTCATTGCTAGACAAAATGTGTGTATTCACTTTCGATATAGAAGATGGCGACTTTTGTGAGGGGAGTGGATCAGCTTGGATCAAGATACCCGAGATGAGACACATACAACTCTCATAGATGTGGTTATCTTGTGGAATGGTCATAATCCTTTTGTGGTTCAGCGCAGAGAGCCATTGGCCCATTTCTTTTCTGAGAAATCAATGAGCCCCTCTGCAACTTCTATTTCAAGTTAGATAATAGAAAAGTCAGGACACATAGTGAGCAATCCATGACATGTAAACAATGTGCTTCTCCACATATCCTTGAGATAGTGGAATCCTTGTAATTTTTTAAAATAAAGAATGAATATAATTTTTTTTTAAACTTTTGAGTACTTTCAATTTAGATAATCTTAGTTTACTATGATCCAAGTGTGCGATAATACACACTGTAATTAGTCAATCGTGTTGCTGGTTAAAATCATAATTAAATTGCAGACTGGATTTCTATAATCCATGCAATATTGTCTTTGCATAATGATATATTGTAGCTCATCTCTTCTACTTATTTCTTAAAATTAAATATTAAATTGGATCCAAGGGATTTTAAAGGTCTTTTGGATTTCTTTTCTTAAAAATTTTCTATATTTAATGTAGTTGGACTTAAATATACTCAATGATTGGTGCGCAGATCGGACGCAGGTAGCTCACGTAGTGAATTCCCAAAGGTCCCCAAGAACAAAGTACTCTACTTTTTAGCACAAAAACCAATGTAAAAGCAAGCACGACATGAGACAAGAGACAAATTGGGTTCAATCTCCCCCATGCCTTGTGTGAGCGCTTCACAAAGCATGTATTTAATATATATTTCCAATCTTTATGCTCAAAAATAGCCCAATTACAAAAATATGACAAGCTTTTAGCTTTTGAGTTTGCTTTCTACCAAAAATAGGAAAATAAAGCTAATGGACGGTGCCCAAAGAGTCTGGCACGCCCAATCTCAATGTCCAAATAGAAATAACATATCCAGGCGCATAAGCGCATACAAAATAATAATAAATAATCGATGTCTCTATAGACATAACAAAATATAGGCGTGGCGCCTATCAAAATATAGTCGAAAGGTCTAAAACCCGCTAGACTCCAATGCTTTCCTCCGCCACTGCTGCTATCTCTACACATCAACTGAAGCATTCACAATCGTTAGTAAAATAACACAATTAAACCGACAAAAGTGAATACCTAGCAGTCTTCAGCTACATAAATAAATCAACTGGTTAGAAATAAATCCTAACCTTAATTTATTACGAGTGCGCACTCTAAACTCATAAACGTTTATTAATTTAATATGCATTTTGCGAAATCACCCGCTATGGAATCACCCATGTACACACTAAATTAATGAAACGCCCGAAAAGGACAGGCGTCCCCATCAACTTCTCGCACAAAGAATCCTCTTTGCGTATGAGCCCCGGTCATCTAAGTTTACGGAATCCACCGTAAAACCTCACGGAATCCACCGTGGAATATGCCTCCTGGCATCATACCCCCGGGGTGGGATAGCAATTGACCTCAATTGCTATTAGCTCAATGTGGAGCTAACAGAGTGGGGAAAGCATTTAGGTCTCTAGCGTGCATCCATTGTGCTTCTTCTACAGGATGGTTCTTAAATTTCACTAGATATCTAGAATACCTTCGGCCAGTTCTAGTGGTCATGTAGTCAGTGTCTATAATGGCTTCTGGTTCAAGTATTTCAGTCTCTTCTTCTAGTAAAGGTGGGTTTTCATAGACAGGGTGGATAGGTAATTGTCCTCTAAATGGTCTCAATAAACTAATATGAAATGTATTATGAATTTTCCAATGTGATGGCAATTCTAACTTGAATGCATTGTCATTAATCTTATGAATGATTCTAAATGGTCCGTAGAATCTAGGGGCTAATTTGACAACTGGATGTCTATCTACACTTTGCAGTCTACGCTTTTCTATTCTAAGCCAAACATAATCATCAACTTTGAAATTCATGGCTTGTCTTTTCTTGTTGGCTTGTTTGGTATATGATTGTTGGGCTTTAGCAATCATATCCTTTACTTCATCAAAAATAGTGTTATGCATAACAGCAATATCATCGGCACTTTGTATTCTATTAGACAAAGATGCAACAGGTGTAGATAATCTATGTCCATAAATAACTTCAAAAGGTGCTTTCTTTGTAGATGTGTGAGGTGTGTTGTTGTAAGCAAACTGTAATAAATGCAAATGAGTATCCCATGTCTGAGGTTTAGAGATAGTGTATGCACGTAAAAGATCTAGAATGGTGCTATTTGTGGCTTCTGTTTGTCCATTTGTTTCTGGATGAAATGCAGATGAAAAATCAATCTTTGTGCCTAGATTTGCAAACAGTGTAATCCAAAAATTATTACAAAATCTAGAATCTCTATCTGAAATAATCACTTTCGGCAATCCATTGTTAGTAAAAAGAGTTTTCAAAAATAACTGTGATGCTTGTGATGCTGTTAAAGTTTTCTTACATGCAATGAAATATGCTTGCTTACTAAATCTATCTACAATTGTCCAAATCATGTCATGGTTAGATTTAGTATTTGGTAAGCCAGTAATGAAATCCATAGATATATGTTCCCAAGGTTTAGATGGAATAGATAAAGGCATTAATAACCCATACTGTTTACCATGATGTCTTTTTATTCTTTGACAAATCAGACATTCAGAAACAAAATTAGATACATCTGCATCCATATGCGGCCAATAAAAATCTTCAGTTAACATGCGTAATGTAGAAATGATACCTCTATGGCCTTGATATGGGGGACAATGAATTTCATTTAAAACAAAAGATCGGAATGGAATAGTAACACACAGTCTCTTTTCAAAGAACATGAATCCATCATTATATGACAATGAATCAACAGGAATGAAATTATTTTGAACTAATTTTTGCCAATCAGAATGAAAAGTAATATCCTGGTGATATGTGTCTTTCATAGCAATCAAAGAATCAAAAGATATGATAGAAATGTTATGAATTGCAGGTCTTTTACTCAATGCATCGGCAACTACATTTTCTTTTCCAGGTTGGTATTGAATGATAGGATGGAAACTTTGAATGAAT
This sequence comes from Lygodium microphyllum, assembly GCF_053477565.2. NCBI lineage: Eukaryota > Viridiplantae > Streptophyta > Polypodiopsida > Schizaeales > Lygodiaceae > Lygodium > Lygodium microphyllum. The sequence goes on along the minus strand of NC_141160.1, from coordinate 40,364,034 downwards.
GAAGCCCATTTGATATGGCGGTCAGAAATTTGGGGTTGGCTAAGTAGATGTCTAATGCTTTGCTGGTCGGTCTTTATCATGAATTCTGAACCCATTAAATAATGCTTCCATTGTTTTAATGCTTGTACAACTGCTAAGAGTTCCTTGTCATAGGTGGAATATTTGAGCTCAGAGGGTTTCAGCTTAGAACTAGAATATGCTATTGGATGGTTGTCTTGCATTAGCACGGCTCCTATTCCTGATCCGCTAGCATCGGTCACAACTAAAAAGAATGGTCTATTAAAGTCAGGCAATTGTAGGACAGGGGCATTGGTCAATGCACGTTTGAGTAAATCAAAGGATTTCTGCTGGTTTTCAGTCCATTGATAAACAATGCCTTTCTTAAGAAGTTTGGTCAGTGGTAAAGCAAGTAATGAGAAATTACGTACAAACTTCCTATAGAAACTAGCAAGACCAAGGAATGAGCGTAATTCATGTACATTTTTAGGAACAGGCCAATGCAATATTGCGTCAATTTTCTTAGGATCAACTTTTATTCCTTCTTTTGATACAATATGACCTAGATATTCTATTTCTGTCTTAAAGAATTCACTCTTGTCAGGATTTGCAAACAATTGATTTTCTTTCAGTAATTGAAAAACTAATGATAAATGCTCATAATGCTCTTTTTCACTTTGACTGAACACTAAAATATCATCAAAGAAAACAATCACACAATATTGATATTTTAGAAAAATACGGTTCATCATTCTACTGAAAGTGGCAGGTGCATTAGTTAATCCGAATGGCATAACTAAGAATTCGTAATGGCCAAACTGTGTCCTGAATGCAGTCTTAAATATGTCGGATCTATCTAACCTCACCTGATGATATCCAGATTTAAGGTCAATTTTACTAAATATAGAAGATCCTTGCAGTTTGTCCATAAGGTCGTCAACTCTAGGTATAGGATACCTATTCTTTACAGTGATCTTGTTTAATGCTCGGTAGTCAATACACATCCGATAAGTATTATTCTTTTTCTTGACTAAGAGCACAGGTGCACCGAATGGGGAACTGCTAGGTCGAATTAAACCTCTATTTAGTAATTCTTCTACTTGACTCTGGATTTCTTTTTGCTCTATTTGATTGTGCCTATATGGGGCTTTGCAAGGTGGTTGTGTGCCAGGTATTAGGTCAATCTTATGGTCTTCTGGACGTGATGGAGGTAAACCTGGTGGTAGGTCTTCTGCAAAACAATCCTTAAAATATGCAAGAAATTCCTTATGCCTAGGGTGTATATGAGTTTCTTTTGCGTGCAATTCATTCACCCAAATGAGATATGATTTAGTGTTCTTGCGTAGTGCACGTTTTGCTTGACTATGCGAAAGCAGGGGAAACATATGAGATGCATGCATACCAAATAATGTAATAGATTTTCCTTGAAAATTTATATTCATTGTGTGTGTGGAATAATCTATATTGGGATTATGTTGGTGTCTCCATGGCATTCCTAGGATAATGTCGCTAGACTGTAATGGGACAACTAAGAAATTTCTTCTTTCAATATATGGACCAATTTGAATTTCTAAATCTTGAACTTCTTGTGTGCCATTGTACCTAGTGCCTAAAAATGCAGCTTTTATGCGATAGTGCGTAGGTACAGTATGCAATTTCAATTCCTTTACCAATTTTGCTGAAATAAAGTCATGGGTACTACCGTCATCATGCAATATAATTCTTTCTTTTCCATGCACCATACATTTCATAGTCAACAATGAATGTGATGTAGGCATACCTGGTAAAGTGTCGGAAGTAGTAGTAGGATCATCTTCTTCTTCAGTGAAATCCGGCATATCCTCATGCTCGTCCTCCTCCATAGCTCCAAGGTAGTTGATATGTGCTGACGGCTTCTTTGAATGACAATTTGCTGCGAGATGGCCTGGCTGGTGACACTTGTAGCATACGATGGGCTTGGCTTTGGTCACATTAGTTGCAATGGCTGGGAGTCTGGGTATATTTGGATTTGCTTGTTGGATAGGCTTAGGATTTGGATTGACAGTGGATGGTAATGCAGGTGGTTTAGGCCAATTCTTGCGGAAAGATGGTGATGAGAAACGACCTGGATTAAACCTTCTGAAATTTGAATTGAATTGTTTAGATCCATAATTACCGTTTGCTTGGAATGGCTGTGGTCGTCGATCTCTTCCACGTAACTTATCTTCAGTGTCGTGAGCTAAGGAGATGGCATCTTCAAGGGTAGCAGGCTTGAACATGTTCACTTCAGCATAGTAATGTCCAAGAAGTCCAGACATGTACTTCCGCTTATGTGTCGTCTCTGGTACATCTTCAAGCATGCGTAGCTGTAAGAGTGCATTCCAAAAACACTCTGTATACTGTGGAATAGGCTCACGGTCGCGTTGTTGAAGTAAATCCCATTGCTTGATAGCCTTCTCATGAAATTGCGGTGGAAGGAAATTTTGCATGAACTTCTTCTTGAAATCTTCCCATGTAGCAGGACATTCTATACTCTTGCGGACGACAGTCCACCAAAGTGATGCTCTATCTATCAGATGATTAGTAACACACTTGATTTTATCTTTCTCAAGATAAGTTTCCTCATGGAAATAGTCATCAAACTGGCTAATGAATGATAAAACAGTCTTTCCTTCTCTTATGCCATTGAAAGTGCGAAACTTGAAACTTCGTTTACTTATCTTGGATTCCTTGCGAATGGTTTGTGCTTCAAGAGTGGCGTCGATGGTACGGCGAATCAAATCTTCAGCTTGCGGTTCTTCTTTGTCAGTGGACGCTCCTTGTAGCTTTGTCAATTGCGCTTGCAAGGCTTGCCTAGCTCTTCGCTCTTCGCCCAATTGTAACATGATAAGATCCAGCTTTTGTTCCATGGTAGGCTCGGGTAGGTCGTCTTCAGCCATAGGATCATCCATATGTGGGGTAGTCATCCTGTAAAACTCAACAAACCTTTCTCACTCAAAATCAGTTAGCGGGATGAGCGTAGCTCAAATTTGGGGTTACAAGGCTATGTATTTTTGGGTATTTTCTTCTTCAATTTTCAGAAATTCTGAAATATTTCTGTCTCCGTTTGCTGAAAGTACTTCAACAAACTTGTAGATAGGTAAAACAGCTTGCTGCGAACAACTTTCCAGTTCTGAGTTTTTGCAAACGAACAAGTCTTCTAGGAGTTTCGAGCGTTAGTCAGTTCTGATTTAGTCTGACTTGCAGAGTTGCAGACTTAACAGACTTGCAGGGTTGTTGACTTGCTGAACTTAGCCGATTTGCAGAACTTGCAGGACTTGATTCCAAGTGACTTGCTGAACTTGACTTCTGTAGTGCGAGACCCGGAGTATTTTGACTTCTTTGCCTTCACTGACTTGCAGAGTATGGAGGGACTTAAGCTTAATTAGTTAAGCTTAAGCTTAATAAGCTTAAACAGGCCGCCGTTTTTGAATCGTGAGGGGGGGGGGCCGTTTTTTTACTGACGCGGAAATTTCGGGACCCTCCTCTTACACCACGAAACGATTTTGAGAAGCTTAGGCTTCTCTTAAGCTCTTAAAGCTTTGTGATTAGGCTTTTAATGAAGAAGATTAAGAGCTTTCTCATTGTTTTTTTCAACGACTTGATGAAGAGAATTGATGAGTGGTCCTCCGCCGACAGAGATTGGTCCTTCGCGATCTGACAGTGGAAATAGGGGTTCTTGATCGCCAGAAGTCTGCCTGTATCGACGGTTCGCGACGAGATTGACTGTAGAGGCCGTTTGTTCCTGGAGCTCCGCCTTCGCCCGAGATTGGTAGCGATTGGAAGCCCTTGATCTCTGCTCCGCTCTGATACCACTGGTGCGCAGATCGGACGCAGGTAGCACACGTAGTGAATTCCCAAAGGTCCCCAAGAACAAAGTACTCTACTTTTTAGCACAAAAACCAATGTAAAAGCAAGCACGACATGAGACAAGAGACAAATTGGGTTCAATCTCCCCCATGCCTTGTGTGAGCGCTTCACAAAGCATGTATTTAATGTATATTTCCAATCTTTATGCTCAAAAATAGCCCAATTACAAAAATATGACAAGCTTTTAGCTTTTGAGTTTGCTTTCTACCAAAAATAGGAAAATAAAGCTAATGGACGGTGCCCAAAGAGTCTGGCACGCCCAATCTCAATGTCCAAATAGAAATAACATATCCAGGCGCATAAGCGCATACAAAATAATAATAAATAATCGATGTCTCTATAGACATAACAAAATATAGGCGTGGCGCCTATCAAAATATAGTCGAAAGGTCGAAAACCCGCTAGACTCCAATGCTTTCCTCCGCCACTGCTGCTATCTCTACACATCAACTGAAGCATTCACAATCGTTAGTAAAATAACACAATTAAACCGACAAAAGTGAATACCTAGCAGTCTTCAGCTACATAAATAAATCAACTGGTTAGAAATAAATCCTAACCTTAATTTATTACGAGTGCGCACTCTAAACTCATAAACGTTTATTAATTTAATATGCATTTTGCGGAATCACCCGCTATGGAATCACCCATGTACACACTAAATTAATGAAACGCCCGAAAAGGACAGGCATCCCCATCAACTTCTCGCACAAAGAATCCTCTTTGCGTATGAGCCCCGGTCATCTAAGTTTACGGAATCCACCGTAAAACCTCACGGAATCCACCGTGGAATATGCCTCCTGGCATCAATGATCCAAGTATATTCGAGGATATACTAATGTAGAACAAAGCATTTATCTATTTGAGTAATTTTAACAGTTACTTTAAAGTATTGAAATAAAGAAACTAAGGTAAGAGTTTTAATTTGAAACTTTAGGGTTAAAAAAGAACCTTTATTTAAAACCCTAGATACATAAAAGCTATAACTCCAAACTCATTTTCACTTTCCTTCTCTACTTCTCTACACTTGTGCGCTCCTTTCTTGTCTCTTTGTGTGCCATGGCTAGCACTCCCACCTTCGTCGCATGGATTAGCTCCACATGCTGCGCACACATAGGAGATCACATATACCCTAGGTTTTGCGTGGCCTTGAGTCTAGAGAGCTCGATTTTCGCCGTAGACCCTAGCTCTAGTATAATGGCATCGCTTTGTGATGTGGCAAACCCTCTCACTTGCACCATTCCGAACACTACTCTCAAATGGGTCCCCATAGATTTCTTATATAGTTTACATGCTAGATCAAGCCATGCAAAGGTAATAAATTGAGCCCTCATGCAGGTGGGGCACCATCTTCGTGCCAGAGTAGTGCCCACCTCATCCCAGGACAATCCCACGATGAATCTCATCGAGCACGATGCAGCATTTGCCATATATATTTTGTGCATTGAGGTGCAAGAGGATGGTGAGGAAGACATCGACACATCCTCTCGGCCACAACTAGAGTATTTCAAGAAGGAGCCTAAGGAGATCACACTCAATTCGATAGTAGAGGCAGCACAAAGCTTAGCCATTGTGCACCCACCTCCTTGCCCTGTTGAGTCACCGACAAGTGATGAGCCACCTCTCGCTTCTCTCCACGCTATCATCATCGAGGAGGTGGAATATTTACTTATGTAGAATGTACTATAAATTTTGGAGCTAAGGGAAAAAGAGCTATATTGTATCATGGTGCGTGATGCACCTGATGATTTTATATATTTTGATATACAAGATGTGCCAACACATGTTGATGAGGTGGCTCGATATGATGGCACGAGCGTCGATGACATCTATGCCATTGTGAGCATCCAAGAGTAGATTGAGAATGAGGTGCCATAGTATGAGATCTCAGATGAGGAGTTTGAGAGCGGTTGCAAGAAAGCATTGTCAACTATGTGGTACCTTCCTAAGAGAGAGATGAAGGTGGCCCAGTTGTAGAAGCAAACCTAGATGCTCCATTACATCAATAGATGATGCAGAGAAGGTAATGTTATTGGATTAATGTAAAACTTTACCAGTAGGGTCTCTAGGGGCAACTCTCGGGGCCGGATCCCGACAAAATTTTATGTGCACATTCTTGATGCCCTAGAGCCCCTATTGGTAAATTTTTATGTGAATCCAATGTATATATCTTTAGCACACTCCATGCATAGTGAATCTGACACAATGAGTCTAGCACTGAACTTGTGTGATGTAAGACATTGTCTATATAAATGAAATTTCATCTAGACAAGGTGGCCGATCTAGTAGTGATATTATTGTATTCCATAAGACATGCTCTTTGGCTTTTATTGAGAACTTCTTGAAATTGAGGGCCCTAACGAAGGATCTGCCATTCAAGACCATCCCAACAAACTCTAGCTTGGAGAAAGTAGTGTTGCTTCGACGTTTGAAGCTCCATTACTTATTCTCTAGTACTAGGTTTGGGCCACTTTTTTCCATGGTGGCCCGTGGCATGGTTGCTGGTGTTGAAGACCCCAATGTCATTAGGTAGGAACTACTAGGGAAAAATGTATTGCTGCTTATGATCAAGAATAGCTCTGACCATGGGGAGTCTAGCTTAAAGAAACCTAGGAGAGAGTAAATGTACTTAGTGGCAAATGATATCTCATCACCAATGTAATGTAATTTGTAATCTTCTCTTGAAGTAATGAAAATCAATATTTGTTGGATTTGCATGCAATGTAGTTTGTCATACACGTTGTTTATTATTGTTTTTTACTTGAATGTTACGTTTATTTATGAGATTTATACGCAACACGATTCGTACCCTAATTTAATACATAGTGCTTCATTGAGTTCGTGCGCAACATGTATTCGTTCGAATGCATGTAATGATAACTCAAAGACATAAATAAAATAAATAACAAATGAATAAACAAAAATAAGACACGCCAAATTTTTTTATGTATATTCATAAAATTTTACATGGGATCCATTACAACCAGGGTTTTACAAAATCTCTTTGGAAGCTACATTTCATATATGTTTTGGTAGTACATCCCTATTGTTGTTGATCTCCGCAAGGACTATCCTTTCATCATCGGAAGAACCTCACTATCTACAAATCCCTATCGGTGACAGTGACTCTCCTTGCATGTACTGTTGTGGCATAGACCGAGGCTCCGAACAAGTCGACGACATAAGCTTTGATTGCTTCCTATAGTGTAAGGAGGGCTTGGGTAGTCCCGCAATCGAATTGTTGCAAGCATGTTCCATCTGGGAAGTGTCTCCTGTTGTTCTTAATGAGTATGCCATCCATAATCTCACACACTAGCTTTTGGAATGGAGCCTTTGGTATCATGAGGTGGATGCTCTTCTGGTAATGGCGGATCTTACAAAGAGCCACTGTGCCTGGCTTTCATCGATGCTTGCGATATTGGCGTGGTGGTGGTGGTGGTGGTGGTGGGGGACGTGGCCTCTTCATATGATTTCTAGGGGGTGTCTCCGAGCTGCTTGCTTGGTGTGTGCCATGTCTTCTAGGAGAGAAAACTCAAAGGTGATAGTGGTGGTGGTAGAGCTGGGGGAGGTGGCCTCTGCATACGATTTCTAGGGGGTGTCTATGCGCCGCTTGCTTGGTGTGTACCATGTCTTCTAGGAGAAAAAACTCAAAACTCAAAAGTGAAATGTGTAAAATGAGGTGAAACTTTAAACTTATAGCAAAACTTTCAAAAAACCCTTAAACCTGAATTAATGTATCTAGGCTTTGGAAAAATATGATCAGTGATCTAATTGACGTGAAATTTTACATGTGGACTCCTCTAGGATAATTTAACTATCCAAAAAAAATTTGGACCCATCAAAAATCTCTGGGACACTTGTCTAGAGGCTCTATCCAGAGGCTGGCATCTGGGGCCCTAAATCTAGTTTTTTGGATACCTTTCCAGAGGCTAGCGTCTAGGGCCCTAAATGTTGGTGTCTGGGGAGACCAGGACACCTATCCGGAGGTCAGCATTTGGAACCCTGAATGTTGGCATCTGGGGCCCTGAATCTGGGGATTCCGGACCCCAGACGCCAATCTCCAAACAGGTGTCCCATAGACTTTTGATGGGGTCGATTTTTTAATATCCATGAGTTTTTATGATGCCTGACATATGGGTGAAGTTTCACTAGATTTCAATTTATAAAATTGATGGTTCAATCATTTTTTAAAATTGCATTAATTGGATTATACTTCCCTGATAACTGAAAGACTCATCACCGCACCGAGTGTACGCAGCTGCATAGTAAATGTGTTCTCAACCAAACTATGTGAAATATTGGAAACTTAAAAATTCACAACAAATAAGTCATGGGTCAAATGGAATATCTCATATCAGATATAGTGTTGCCAAACTGCTAAATATAGTAAAGATTTAGTGCATTGGCCCATGTACCACTGATCACTAATGTGTGCGTGATTGTGCATTGAATTTATCCTCAACAAAACTACTTTCAAAATTAGAAACTTAGAAATACACGCAATGTAAATAACGGCAAAATATAAGATCAAATATCAAATTTGGCATTACGAAATCATGAAATGCACGGTAGATAGTCCATTGCACCAAGTACAACTAAAGCTAGGCAAAATTTAGCTCCGTTTTGCAAATCACTGTTGTCAAATACTTGAAGGTCTATTGGAAAGATAAACCAAAACTAAGCTTCTTACAATCTACAACCAAACATGAGCTAAAAACATAGATCCAATTACAAGGTAGCTTCTCAAAGCATATTGTTGGCATTAAGATTAAATGCATCCTTGTTGTTGCGGATCCTACAAACAAGAACCATATCTATGGGCTTAATAGTGATGAGTTGGGCATGAATGGCTAAAAGTTGAGAATCACCTATTAGATCAATCAAGTAACTTTCAGCTACTTCTTGGAGAGTAAGCAAGGCTTGGCTTGACCATTGCCCCACATTCCTTGCTTGGTTCCTTGAAAAAAACTTGTGATGATGCCCTAATTGTAGATCTTGCAGTATTTCACACACCAACCTAGAGAATGGTGCCTTAGGAAACCATTGCCCCACATTCCTTGCCTAGTTCCTTGAAAAAAACTTGTGATGATGCCCTAACTGCAGATCTTGCAGTATTTCACACACCAACCTAGAGAATGGTGCCTTAGGAACAATCAAGTTGGCACTCTTCTGGAATTTCCTTCTCTCACATAGCATAGAATTGCGTCTCCATCTTCACTTCTTATGTGTTGGATGACATGTATTACCAGCTAGAGCAGTAGTGGGAGGTGGAGCATGTGGAGCATGTGGACCACTATTTCTATACAATGGTGAACCTTCATTATTGACCACACTAGGGCCACCATTGTTGGACATAGTAGCACCACCATTAATAGCTATAATAGGGCCACCATTGTCGGCCAACAAGGGACCCATGTCACTCATAGTATGCTCACTAGATTCAGAAGAGTGTTGAGCTCTTGCTCTTGTAGGCGCCTTCTTGATAAGAAGCTTGGAACATGCCACGGTTGTGATGATGAAGGATAGAAAGGTGGAGGGTAGAGTGAAGAGTGATGGGAAAAAATGAAAGGAGAGACTTGACTTAAGTACAAAAATTTTAAACTTACTGTGGTGTAAATAAACTTTAAAATTAAAAAGCATAGTTTGAAATCGACTTTGAAAAATATAGTGACAAACCTTCAAAATTTTAAACAAAATTTGCAAGACATCTCATGTTAAAGATAGGAGTATTGATGTGTCATATCCTGGGTACCTATGCTCTCTCGTGGACTCTAAATGCATCAAAAGTATTATCTTTATCTAGGTCTCCATTTCTTGCCATCTCTCTCTTGGGTTGCCAACCATTCTGTGTGGCGTTATCTAGCTGTGTTGTTTTCATATCTTGCTTTTCTCACTTCATATATTGCCCTACTTATAAATTCTTCTTGAGAGGTTTTTGACTTGTTTTCTTTTTCCACATATCATATCTCTAATCTCCTATATCACCATTGTAATAACTTCCTCATAGAATTGGAATCATTGATGCCACCTCCATAATCAGTTGCCTTTTGAAAAGCATAGCGAGCTTGCCAATGAAATTGTTCCATGCCTTGAGTTGACATACTGCCAAACTTCCTTGATCTGCAAGTATGGACCATGTGCTTCAAGTATATGATGCACAAGAAGAGAGATTAGAAACACAAACTAATTTGAAATGATGATATTACTCCATGCCTCCTCTATGATACTATGAAATTTAGCAATTGTCTCTTTAAATGTATTGGCATCACCATCCCTAAACCTCAAATTTTGTAAGAGAGCTGTTAATCTATCTAGGTGTATCCACACTTCGGCCTTTGCAATCCTCATTCATCCCCCATTGCTCCAATTTAGAATAGCAAGGTGTAACTTTTTCCATGCTTCATACTTCTCTAGCTTTTTTACAAGTATATTTCCTTCCTCATCTCGAGGTGGAGATATAAACTTCCTAGCCTTGGGTCAGCCAAAGCATGGTTTACAAGGGATATTTCCACTCTCTCTCAATTTTTTCTTGTCCTTTTTTATTTCTACTTGGCCCCCGTGCAATCCAACTTCAGAGAGGACTTGTTCTAATTTCTTGCATGTAGCATTAGCTTCTAACATAGACTACATCTTGTATGCAAAGCATATATATTCATATACTAGCTTCTCAATTATTCTAACCAAACAATGCAATGTGCAAAAGTGAACCCTTGTTAGTGGTATCTCCAAAATAGGGCGCCAGTTTGGATCCATTGGAACTAACATTCCGTTTCTCATGAATTTTTTATCATGTGTTGGAGCACCTTGTTGTCTTGCCTTGGCAAGCCATTCTTTCTTTCCATCTTTTCCATTCTTCCTAGTTTGCATATAGTATACGCACGAAAATTTTGCATTCGTTGCATTTGATAAACCAAACATACACTTTAATGGTTTTAAATCACATGCAAGATGCCATTCAACTTGATAGTGGTGCACAGATCGGATGCCGTAAGCGCGCGTAGTGAGCATCAGAAGGTCCCCAAGAACAAAAAAACTCTACTTTTTGCACACAACTCAATGTAAAAAACTTGCACGACATGAACAAGAGACCAATTGGGTGCAATCTCCCCCCATGCCTTGTGTGAGCGCTCCACAAAGCATGTATTTTATGTATTAATCATCTTCAAGCTCAAATAATAGCCCAAATTACAAAATAGCACACTTTTGGCTTTTGAGTTTGCTTTAGTGCCAAATAGAAATAAAGCTAATGGGTGGGTGCCCAAGAAGTCAAGCATACCCAATACAATGTCCAAATACAAATATCTAAATCGTGCGTCCATGCGCATACAAAAATAATAAATAAATATCCAATGCCTTGATAAATAAGCACGACAAAATATAGGCGCCATGCCTAAGGTATGCGCCCATCAAAATATAGATGATAACTCAAATACACGCTATCCTCTAATGCTTTTCACCACCACTGCTGCTATCTCTACACATCAACTGAAGCATTCACAATCGTTAGTAAAATAATACAATTAAACCGACAAAAGTGAATACCTAGCAATCTTCAGCTACATAAATAAATCAATTGGTTAGAAATCAATCCTAACCTTAATTTATCATGAATGCGCACTCTAAACTCATAAATGTTTATTAATTTAATATGTATTTTGCGGAATCACCCGCTATGGAATCACCCATGTACACACTAAAGTAACAAAACGCCCGAAAATGATAGGCGTCCCCATCGACTTCTCGCATAAAGAATCCACTTTGTGTATGAGCCCCGATAATAAAAGTTTAGGGAATCCACCGTAAAACCTCACGGAATCCACCATGGCACGGAATCCACCGTGTAATATGCCTCCTGGCATCAGATAGTCCCCAAACCCCTCAATGTGTTAAATTGCTCCATTATTTTGCTGTTGAATAACATTGGGTATATTAGTGAGGTTAGAAAAAACTTTAAGTACTTCAAGGTCCTCCTTTGATACTTCAAATATTGCGAGCCATCATATTTCATTCTCTGACTGTACACTGAACTATAAAGTATGGTTTTCATCGATGTTGGGATCCAATGCTTGATTCATAACTGTTATACTCACATGTTCAAGTTTTTTTTCCTTAATAATCTCACTCTCATAATCTTGCCTCTGCGTCCTTCCATAGACATATTGTAGAACTTGACCATAGCAATCTGAACCCATCATATATTCAATACAAAGTTGTTGGATGCATTCAATACAAATGAAACTTCTTTGGAACCATACTTTAATATGTGTGTATTTTTCAGATGTGTTGGCTCACCAATTAGCTCTAAAACTTTCTTATTTAGTTGTTTGCAAGCCTTCTTCACATGAAATGGTTTTGGCAAAGGCATTACTTACTTAGTTTTGAAGACTTGCTTAAATCCTGCATCCAATTGTTGATAGAGCAAACTATATGACTCTGAACTCATTCCCACCTTGTCACATAATCCCTGAGCATCTGTAGCAGTAAACAAGTTGCTCATAGCTAAATGAAAAGATTCGCATGAAGATCTTGGATCCTTCTTCAGCCCCGTACTCAAATCATTGGTTTACTGTGCCCAAAACGAATGGGGCTTTGAGATTAATTCAAGACATGCAACTGGTCAATAAAGTGATCATAAGAAATGTGGGTACAAGTCTTGTGGTTGATGAATTTGTAGAGGCTTTTGTAGACAGAGCGATCTATTCTTTGGGTGATCTTTACTTGGGTTGTGATCAGTTTTAACTTGCAATTGAAAGCAGGGATATCACAACCATGAAGACTCCCTTGGGGTTAGTACGGATGTGTACTCTCCCACAGGGTGCAACAAACTGCACACATGACAAATGCTATGAATAGGGTACTCAGGGATTTTATACCACAATTGAAAATGCTCTTCTTGGATGATGGTCCAATCAAAGGGTGTGTAGTGGATGAAAAGAATGAAGAGATGGATGCTCATGGATGCATACAGTTTGTTGCATACCATATTGTGGATTGTGAGAGGATTTTGACGCGTCTAGAGGAGGTGCATTTAACTCTTTCTGGAAAAAAGTTTATCTTTGGAGTTGAAGAGGTTTTGATTGTTGGGCATATGTGTGGACCCTATGGGCGAAGTGTTAAGATATCGAGCTCCACTCGTGATACGCCAAGGTGACTGTTGTGTATTTATGTCACCGACTTGTCAGTTGCAGACACAGTTGGTACACCGCCCATGAATAATAGCTACATGATAGCTATCCTTATCTACTCTAGTTCGTGGCTCAGTTAGTATGCCACCTTAGTTAGTTGAGTTTGGTTTGAGACCCATATATAGGGTTCTTCTATTTCTTTGTACTTGAGTTCTTTTGGCTTACACAACTAAGAAGAGGAAAACTATTTTCAGCCTCCACCCTTGTGTGTATTCCCCCATTGTGCAAGCAAGAAAGCTTCAAGCGAGACTCCTTCCTTCTCTCCCACAATCTTGACATGGTATCAGAGCCTTGTTCGTGGTAAGGAGCTCAAGAAAGCAAGCCAAGCTCGTGGTGTTCTGGTAAGAGGAGCAGTGTTGCTTTCATTTTCTATTTTGGGAGCAGATCTCTGCAGGTAGCACAGCTGGAAATTGCAAGAGTGCATTGTCTCAGGTTGAGACGCCCTTCGCGGTAAAGCAAGAGGGCAGTATATGCTGCGGGAGAAGGCTTTAGCCCCTGGCAACCTTATATTTTTTATTTGAGGCCATTTCGGGGCCTGTTTTGGAGGCGGAAGTTTTCTGCACACACTCAGGAAAAGGCCCAGTTTTATGCTGTGTAGCCACTGTTCTACAGGTCGGTGAAAAGTTGCTGTAGAAATTGCATCGTATGCTTGTGCGCAGAGGCATTGGGAGTTACAGAATCATCCCTGTTGCCTGTTGATGAAAAATAGTCACTAGGAAGTGACTGTGTGGTCAAATACCACTTTCGCCGGTTTTACAGATTTTCCCTTGTGAGGGTGAAGCTGTGTTTTTTGCAGTGACAGAATTTTTTGCAGTGTTCTGTAATGGCATCTGATTCTCTTTCACAGATTGTCACTGAAAAGCTTGACAAGAACAACTTCCAAGCATGGAAGTTTAGAATGACGAATTTTCTTATGGGAAAAGGATATTGGGAATTTGTTGTAGGAAATGAAGAAGAACCAGTTCTTCCTGATGTTCCCAATCAACAGCAAATGCAGGCATTTAAAGCATGGCATGAGAGAGCCAGGAAAGTTATGTACTGGCTGTCTATCAGCATTTCAGACTCTATGATTGTGCATATTCAGGATGCAAGTACGCCAAAGGAGGCATGGGACACTTTGTCAAAAATGTATAGCACAAATACGCAAGCCAGGAAAATGCAGCTCAAGCAAGAGTTGCATAATGTGCAAAGAGAAAGTATGAGCATCAATGACTACCACATGAAGGTGAAGAAGATTGCAGATGCACTTGCTTCCATTGGGTCGCCAGTGGATGATGATGATTTAGTTTCTGTGACCTTGAATGGTCTAGGAAAGGATTATGCACAGTTTCGGACATCCATTTCAGTTCGTGAAAGATTTCCTGATTTTGAGGAGTTGATTGCTCTTCTAATTTCTGAGGAATAGAGAAATGGTGGTGCATCTTCTTCAGGAGGAACTTCAAAAGAAGTTGTCTTCTACTCAAATCCTGGAAGAGGTAGAGGCAGAGGTAGAGGAGGCCGATTTGGAGGCTGTGGCAGAAATCAGAATATGCAGCAAACTCAAGAAAACCAGTCCTATGGAGAAGGACGTGGTAACTCTAGAGGCAGGGGGAGCCAAAGAGGTCGTGGTGGATAGCAAAGAGGCCAAAATGCAAACAGTAATGTTGAATGCTACTACTGTGGTAAAATGGGTCATATGGCTAAAGACTGCTATAAAAAGCAGAATGACATCATGAATGGAAAACTGCAACAAGGGAATTATGCATTTTCTAGTAGACAAGGTGATGACAGAAATGAGCACTTGTTTATGGTGCAGCACATGAACAATTCTGTGACAAGTGCAGAAGAAAGCAATGATGTATGGTATGTTGACTCAGGTGCATCAAACCACATGACAGGTCATACAGAATGGATGGAGGATGCAAGAAAAATGGAAAAACCAGGATTTGTAGAGACTGGTGATGATATTGCACATCCTATTGTGCAGATTCAAAAATTTCCTTTGTCTATGCAGGATGGAAAAAAGAAATACCTATTCGATGTATTTCATGTCCCGAATATCACCAAGAATCTGGTTTCTGTTGGTCAAATGGTTGAGCAGGGCTTGTAGGTCAGATTTAATCCTCATGGATGCTTTGTTGAGGATATGAAAAATAAAGGTCGCTTGGTAGCAAAAGGAAAGAAGAAGGGCAGAATGTTTACCTTGGATGTAGACATGTCTAAATTGAGTGCAGCAATGTTTGCACATGGGACCGGTGTAGTTGCAGATATTAATATCTGGCATAAACGCATTGGTCATGTTAATGTACAGCGACTTAAATCAATGCAGGCCCAAAATATTGTTGCAGGATTGCCCAAATTCAAGGTTGCAGAAATGCATAAGGTATGTGAAGCCTGTCAGTTTGGAAAACAGGCAAGGAAACCATTTCCTAGACATGTTCAAGAGAGTAAGAAGCCATTGGAATTAATCCACTCTGATGTGTGGACAACTAAAGCTGTATCTCTTGGAGGCTATCATTATTTTGTCAGTTTTATTGATGACTATAGCAAAAAAGTTTGGGTGTATTTTATGAAAAAGAAAAGTGAAGTTTTTGGGCATTTCAAAACTCTTAAAGCGATGGTTGAAAAAGAAACAGGCCTGCACATAAAATGCCTAAGGTCAGATGGAGGGGGAGAGTACCTCTCAAATGAGTTTGCAAGGTTTCTGCAGGAGCATGGCATAAAGCAGCAATATTCATGCAGTCATACCCTACAACAAAATGGAATTGCAGAAAGGAAAAATAGGCATATTGGAGAGGTATCTCGTGCCATGCTCAATGAAAAAGACTTGCTAGTTTATTGGGCTGAAGCAGTTGCTACAGCAGTCTACATAATGAACATGACTCCCACTGCAGCAATACATGGAATGACTCCAGAGGAGAGGTATACTGGTAGGAAACCAGATATTTCTCATTTGAAAATTTTTTGTTGCATTGCCTATGTACATGTGCCAGATGAGTTGAGATCCAAGTTGGATCCAAAAGCTGAGAAGTGCATCTTTATTGGTTACTCTCTGCAGCAAAAAGGGTATAGATGCTATAACCCTTCTACTCGTAAGTTTACAATGAGCAGAGATGTTGTTTTTGATGAGATGAGTAGCTGGTATAAACCAGTAAATGTGATTGATGATGGAGATGCACAAAATGGTAATGCTGCACAGAATTCACAGCAGCAGTCACAAAATATTAGTGGACCTGGAGCGTCCTCTAGCAGTGGTTCACATTCTTCACCATGGACAGGCAGATTGAGATCAGGAGAATCTTCTCAAAGTAATGCAGATAGTGGTATGCAAGTATCACGAAAAGGAAAAGAGAAGGTTGATCAGCCCATGTTTGATGTGAATGCAGGTCACTCTTATGTGGATGGTGAATCCAGTGGCTCAGAACAGAGCATTGATGATGAGTTGGGTATTCCTTCTATTGTTACAGCTGGAGTAAGGAAGACCAGGGATGTTTTGAGAGCACCTGGGAGTGAACCTACTTTGCGCAGGTCTACGAGAGCTAGGTATCCTGTGGATAGGCTTCATGAAATATGATGGATTTACAGCCATTCACTATGCATATATGGTCAAAGTGATACAGGAACCAGAACCCACTTCTTTTGAGCAAGCCATGGGAAAAGAAAAATGGAAGAAAGCCATGGATGAAGAAATGGATGCCTTGGAAGCAAATGCTACATGGGAATTGGTACCTTTGCCTAAAGGTAAAAATGCAATTGGCTGTAAGTGGGTTTATAAGGTGAAGCACAATGCAGATGGTTCTGTGAACAGATACAAGGCAAGATTAGTAGTCAAGGGGTATGCACAAACATATGGCATTGACTATGAAGAAACATTCAGTCCGGTTGCAAGGATGGCAACCGTAAGAGTAGTCATTGCTATGGCTGCATCAAAGGGATGGTCTTTACATCAAATGGATGTAAAGAATGCCTTCTTGCATGGTGATTTGTAAGAAGAGGTCTATATGGAGCAGCCACCAGGTTATGTGCATGCTGTTCATCCTGAGTTTGTTTGCAGGTTGAAGAAAGCCTTATATGGCTTAAAGCAAGCACCTAGAGCATGGTCTGACAAGATAGGACAATATCTTGTCACTATTGGCTTTCAGATTTCCAAGGCAGATTTCTCACTTTATGTGAGAAAAACAGAGAAAGGTATTATGCTACTTGTCATTTATGTTGATGATTTGATTATGACAGGTGACAGTGATGAAGATATCCTTCATGTGAAAATGCTATTGAAGCAGAAGTTTGAGATGAAGGATTTGGGAGAGCTGCGTTATTTCTTGGGCATTGAGGTGATTAGATCACCAAGTGGGATACAGCTCTTGCAGAGGCAGTATGGATTGGATATGCTGTCCAAATATGGGATGACAGGCTGTAAGCCTATTTTAGTTCCTTTGGAGCAGAATGTGAAGCTGAGCACAGATGCAGGTGAGCTTTTAGAAGACCCTACTATGTACAGACGCATAGTAGGAAGTTTGATTTATATGACTATTACGAGGCCAGATTTGAGCTATGCTGTTGGATTGGTAAGTCAGTTTATGCAGGCTCCAAGGAAACCACATTTGGATGCGGCTAGATGCATACTCAGGTATGTGAAGTCCACATTGCAGTATGGACTATTTTATGAGACTGGGGTTCAGATACAGTTGCATGAATACACTAATGCTGATTGGGCTGGTAGTATTTCTGATAGACGATCTACTAGTGGATATGTGTTCTCTTTTGGGAGTGCTGCAGTCACTTGGAGCAGCAAGAAACAACCTACAGTTGCCTTGTCGAGCACAGAGGCTGAGTACAGGGGTGCAGCAATGGCTGCATGTGAGGTAGCTTGGTTGCATAAGCTACTTTATGATATGCATTAGTCTACAGATGGGCCAGTTGTCATTTATTGTGACAACATGAGTAGTATACACTTGGCAAATAACCCAGTCTATCATGCTAGAACAAAGCACATTGAGGTGCATTATCACTATGTGCGAGAGAGGGTTTTACTAGGTCTTATTGATCTAGTTTATGTCAGCACAGAGGATCAGGTAGCTGACATATTCACGAAGGCATTGGGCGCAGAGAAGCTGCTTAAGTTAAGAGACCTGCTTGGTGTGCAGGAATTGGGATTGAGCTCGAGGGGGAGTGTTGAGATATCGAGCTCCACTCGTGATATGCCAGGGTGACCGTTGTGTATTTATGTCACCGACTTGTCAGTTGCAGATGCGGTTGGTACACCGCCCATGAATAATAGCTACATGATAGCTATCCTTATCTACTCTAGTTCGTGGCTCAGTTAGTATGCCACCTTAGTTAGTTGAGTTTGGTTTGAGACCCATATATAGGGTTCTTCTATTTCTTTGTACTTGAGTTCTTTTGGCTTACACAACTAAGAAGAGGAAAACTGTTTTCAGTCTCCACCCTTGTGTGTATTCCCCCATTGTGCAAGCAAGAAAGCTTCAAGCGAGACTCCTTCCTTCTCTCCCACAATCTTGACACGAAGACCATCACCAGTAAAAATAGATGGAATTGATAGAATGCAAGATGTATGCACAAATGTATCAGAGGTGCATAGATTCTTTGGGAGGGTGTGTTCTATTTGATATGGATTCCTCACTTTGAACATGTAGCTGATGCTCTATATCAACTTCTAAGGTCAGAGATTTCATTGGGAAAGGAAGTATCAAAAATCAATGAAGAAATCGAAGCAACTCTTAAAATCTGCTCCTACATTGAGAAAGGTTGACTATTCACATGGAAAGCCTATCATTATTACTGTTGATACAAGCCCAATTAGGATTGGATGGGCAATTGGGCAAGATGATGGGAAAGGGCAAAGATATGCAATATGCTTTGGTGCTAAAGTATTGACTGAATGATAGAGAAGATATCCACAGCAAAAAAGAGAATTATGGGGAATTGTGACAACCTTAAATGTGATAAGGAGTATTTTATGGGTGCTCATGTAGTCATTGAGACCGATTGTTTGCCGGTATTGGGTATGATTACTAGTTGTGCTACCCCAGACATTGCTATGCTCCGGTGGATTGCATACATCAAATCTTTGAACCATGAATTTCAGCATATTGCAGGAAGAGATAACCCAGTGGTATACATGTTATCTCAGGCACGCTATGAGAATGAAGATGGGATGATGGATGAGGAGGAAGAAGATTACTTTCTTGCAGTTGAAAATGATGTTACAAGAGTGAATTTAGCAATGCAAGCTGTTGCTACAGCATTAATAGAAGCTTGAACAACAAAGAGAAGACACTTTAGATGTTTTGCATCTTGTGTAGAAGTGTTTCTAGAAGACAAATATGTAGGAGAATGGCTAAGAATTGGTCAATATCTCAGTACATTAAGAAAGAGAGATGAATGGTCTGATGAGGAGTTTAAGAAAATCAAGAGGAAAGCGTATGGATTTTTCTTAAAAGATGGATACTTATGGAAACATGCTAAAAAGAAATAGGGTATGCCATTGCGAGCTTTGGGTGACAAAGCTTCACAAGTAAATGTTATGCAAGAATTTCATGAAAGCTTGTGAGTTGGTCATAGAGGTGTTTGGGGTACTTTTGCAAAGATCAAAGAAAGATATTGGTGGGGTATGTATGAGGATGTTTCTCACTTTGTGGAAACATGTACGACATGTCAATTGTATTCATCTGTGAGACATCGAGATGGATTGCAGCCCACATATCCATTGTCTCTTCATTTTGAGTGGGTGGTGGATTTGGTCACAATGCCTATAGGTCTTTGAAAAATGAGGTATCTTGTGCTTGCCCATGAAGACTTGACTAATCAAGTGGAAGGGAGAGCTTTACATACTAAGACAACAAATGCTATGTGTGCTTTTCTCTTAGAAGAGATCTTTTGTGGGTATGGGTGTGTGGGAAAAATTACTGCAGATAGGGGTGAGCTAGATGCAGATGAAGCTCGTGATTTCTTTGCACGGTTGAGGATAAAGCTTGCTTTAACTTCAGCCTATAACCTTGAAGGAAATTTCAAAAGTGAAAGAGGTCATCCACCTATTGTGAAGGCATCGACAAAATCATGTGGAGAGAAGGTAAAAGAGTGGCCACGATTTCTCCCTTATGCTTTGTGGGTTGACTGAACAACTCATAGTACCGTTATAGGATATATGCCTGCAGAATTTATGTATGGTCAAAAACCTATCATGCTGATAGAAGAAATGATAGTCACATGGAGTGTGATACCTTGAGAGAAGGAGTTGAATCGAGAGGAGTTATTAGCCTTACGCATTACACAGTTGGAAAGAAAGTTAGAAGACATAGAGGTAGCAATTGCAAAGTTAAGGGCAGGAAGGATACAGAACAATAAATGGTTTGACAAAAGGCATAGAATGAGACCAAGAACTATACAAGATGAGGATTGGGTATTGGTTTATGATAGTAGTTCAGACAACCAGCATAGTGCCATGTGTAAAGTTCCAAAAGATGGTTTGGACCCTTTGTGGTAAGACAAGTGTTTGATAATGCTACTTATGCATTAAATGAACTGGATGAGACAACCATAAAACTTCTGGCAGTAGGGAAAAGAATCAAATTATTCAAGAGGCAGAAATATACTGCCTATGAGTTGCCAGAATTGAAAGAAAATGGTGGCTATGATACAAGGGGTAGCCATGAAGATATGGAAGATGAAGAAGCAAAGGATATGGTTACAAAGGATGAGAGGGACTCAGAATCTGGTGACAACTAGGATTTTGGCACATAGTAGAGGATGTGCAGGTTCAGAGGGGTTGGATGTCGTGATGCTATGCAGACACAGTGTGAAAAAGCATGGAATGTATCATGATCCACTTTCTTATTGATCAAGAGAGTCAATGTGATCTGAGTCATTAGTATTAGTGTGAGTTGCATGGATTATCCAAAAATACTAGATTTTTGGATAATTTTAGTCTATTTTTTATATTATTTATTGTAAAAATCTGCAAAAGTTAGAAAAGCTTCTAGATTAGGATGGCATGCAAAAAGCTAGTTGCTTTTTTAGCCAATTATGGGATTTTCATAAAAAAGACAAATTGACGAAATCATGTGTGTCACGATCACTCCAAACAGGCTGAAATGTGCATTTTGAACTGAAAGAAGAAGAAGGAGCGATCTGGGAGATTCTTGAGTAGGTGTCCTAGGGTTTTACCCCCCTTTCGGAGCCAAGGGAGCCATCAGATTTGGGTTCTGAGCAGCAGAGGAGCTATAATTTTGATGCACGTTTTGTTCTACGAAGAAGCTCCATGAGATCTAAAGCTTGGAGATTACTTCTGGGTAGTGCAAACATTCCAGGTTCTTTCAATACATATTGATTCAGTTCATTGTGATTTGTCTTTGTCGTGTTTACCTCTTGTCTATTTGCTTCCATCTTCTATCTCTACTTCCTTCTACCTCTAATCCTAGGTGGATTCGACCTTTCGACAAAAACCCCTCTGATAGCGGGGCGATCAATTGCACACCAAAGGAGGCAGACTGCACACCCTGCCCCAAAATCCAACTATAAGCTTTTTTAACTGCAACAACTTAAATATACGCTATTGAAGCTAGAATTACCATGGCTATTGGCACCAAACTTGCCCTCCAACGGATTCTTGTTAAGGGAATTAAGATTGCTTGTAGCAGGGTAGAGAGTGTTGTAGATACAGATTATTTGATTTTGGCAAATGCTATCAAAACTACTCATGAGATTGCTTGTAGCAGGGTAGAGAGTGTTGTAGATAGTATTGAGTGTTGCTTCAGAAGAATTTGTACGCAAGAAACCATATTCTGGAGAGAAGGAGAAGAGTACACAAAATTTTGGACAAAACTAGAGCTTTGAGAGGGAATGATGAAATGCCCAGAAATAGGCATATAGTTGTCCAAAAATGATAAAAATTTACAAGGAAACTCTTGAGTCAAAAAGGTATCTCTAGGTAAAAAATGATCTTAAAATATGATGTGTACATCATTTTATATCGTTTTTAATTTCCGCCCTTTTAAGAAGCAAGAATGAGAATGATTCTACTATATTTTCATGTTGAAAAGTCATGAGGGCATTAAAGAGTCATATATTAATGATTGCCTCCGTTTTTAGAGAAAATAGAATTGATTTTTTTAGTTATGAGGATTTTGAGAAAAAGAGACCTTATCCTATAGTTTGAGAATAAAATAGTAGGTGAAATCTATTGAAAATACAAATACGAGATTTGCTCAATTGTAGAATATCTCTTATTCTAATATTATTTTGGTATCTCTTTTTAGAGAGAGAGAGGTGAGAGAAACTCCTTAAGGGGAAAACAAAAGAGTCCATATTTCTCATAATGCAAGCTTTATGCTAAAAAGAAGAATTGTGTTTTCTTCAAAAAGCAGGTCAAATATCTAGGGTTCATAGTGTCAGAAGATGATGATATTTTAGTGGATCCAGCCAAGGTCAAAGACATACAAGATTGGCCACCCCCAACAACAGTCAATAAAGTGGGAAGATTTCTAGGGCTAACGGGTTGCTATAGAGTCTTCATTAAAGACTATGCCTCGATTCACTACACCTCTCATTGACCTACTCAAGAAGCAAGTAACCATTGTATGGACATTTATCAAACAATCCAGCTTTGAAAAGCTTAAGCATAGTTTGGTAATCACCCCTATTTTAAGGCTACCTGACATAAGCAAGGATTTTGAAATCATAATTGATGCAAGATCCCTTGCATTGGGATGCGTGCTTACGTAAGAAGGACGTCTAGTAGCCTGTCCTTCAAGGAAATTAAATATCCATGAAAGGACTATGCCATGCATGATCTAGAATTACTTGATGTAATTCTTGCCCTCAAATTATAGAGACATTATTTGCTTGGTAACAAGTTTTCCTTAGTCATTGATGACAAAAGCTTGAAATGGATTTTCACATAGCAACCTCAACATGAGGCAACATCAATGGATCGAAATTTTGCAGGAATTTGATTTTGAAATCAAATATAGACTAGACAAAGAGAATGTGATTGCAAATGTCTTAAGCCGCAAATCATTTGTCAATACTCTAATGCTAGGAAAACCCTCTAGGGCAGAAACTCTTGCTTTAATGATTTCAATGCCCAGTAACCCGAGAGTAACGCTATCATAGAAATGGCCAAACAAGTAGTGAAGGATCCACGCTATCATAAAAAGCTAAGAGAGATTCCCATTAAGGATACAAATCCAAAACTCAAGTCTAAGTATCGGGATTTTTTCATAAACGAGAAGCGTGTCTATTTCAAGACAAGGCTATGTATTCCTACAAGTCAAGAACTCAATAAGAAATTACTCTAGAAAGCTCATGATTCTCCATTTTTGGGACATCTTGAATATCCTAAGACTCTTAATTCAGTCAGAAAAAGCTTCTACTGGGAGAGACTCGAGGGTGACATACTTAAGTATCTTACCAAATGCCTAAATTGCCAGTGAATTAAAGGTGAACATGTCAAGTTTCCAAGCAAGTGCCAACCACTTGACATCCTTAAAATGA
This sequence comes from Lygodium microphyllum, assembly GCF_053477565.2. Classification (NCBI taxonomy): domain Eukaryota; kingdom Viridiplantae; phylum Streptophyta; class Polypodiopsida; order Schizaeales; family Lygodiaceae; genus Lygodium; species Lygodium microphyllum. The sequence continues at coordinate 40,340,473 of NC_141160.1, read as the reverse complement.
AATGGGAATATATCATCATAGACTTCATAGTTGGATTACCCCTTATACAAGAAGGATATAACTCAATAATGGTAGTCATTATATGCTAACAAAAGTTAGAAACCTTATTCTTGTAAAAACCAATTACAAAGCTTCCAATATCGCTAAATTTTTCATCAAGGAAATTTTTAGATTACATGGACTACCCTAGAGAATCATCAGTGATCATGATTCTCTCTCGATTCTCTCTTCACATCAAACTTTTGGAAGAGTTTGTTCGAAGTTCTAGTAACTCAACTCTGCTTCACTAGTGCTTATCATCCCCAAATCGATGTTTAGACGGAGCGAGTTAATCAAGTTATTGAAGATATACTTAGAGCTTATTGTAATAGGGAACCTAAATGATGGATCCAATACCTACTCTTAGTTGAATTTTCCTACAATGCATCATATCATCAAAGTCTTCAAATGACTCCTTTCTAGGCATTGTTTAGGCAAGGTTGTCTTACACCAGTAAGTTTTTTTTATCATCCTACCCTACAAGTAGAAGAATCTAAGCAAATGCTAGAAGAAATGGATCAACAAGTAAAGGCTATAAGGCAAGATATTCAGACTCCAAGGATTGATAGAAAGCATATGCTGACCAACAAAGACAAGAACGCATTTTCAAGGAAGGAGACATGATTTTTATTTGAGTTCGCCATAGAAAAGTTCCTTATGTCTAGGAGAATGCAAGAAGCTAAGTCCCACATATTGCTGGTCATATAAGGTGTTAAAATGTCTATGACCTAATGATTATAAGCTACAACTCCCTGACAACTTGAAAGTGCATAATGTATTCCATGTTAGTCTATTAGAAGCCTATGTTCCTAACCCTGATCACGTACTTAACGACCAACAAATTGTGATGCCCAGTTGAAGAGCCCTCGAAATTCAACCCGATAGGATACTTGACAAGTGAGAGATGTTTTTAAGAAGTAAAACCCTTAGGGAGTATCTCATCCAATGGAAAGACTATCTTAAAGAGGAAGTCACTTGGGTTGATGAAAAATCACTATGTAATGAATATCCTTAGTTTCATCCAAAGATGAGGATATCTCAATTTCTCTAAGGGGAAAAGGATGTGATGTTTTGACTTTCTTGACTTCCCGTACATTAATTTTGAAGAACTTAGACTATTTAAAGCGATGTCTTGACGAATAAAATAATCTATATTTCGTACCCCAATACCTTTCGAGATCGATATGGATATGAATATCTCTACAAGGAAATTTCCATGTGCATGGTGGTTATGGCTAGTATGTTCGGAGTAGACTAACAATGTTTAATACTTAAGCAAGTCAAGACTTGACTTGAGGAGGATTAAAGGCATAGAAAAGAAAGAGCTTTAAGATTTTTTTTTTTAACTTTAAGTTTTTTTTAAAGCTTAATAGAGAAGGAGACATCAACTAATTGTGCCACCCCCTCCCCTCCCTTTTTGGCAAATCATTGCCATCTTCTCCTTTCCCAATTTGGAAAACTAAAAGATAGAGAAAAATCTTGAGATCTCTCTTCTCAATCTCAGTAAAAGACCTCAACAATCTCCCCCTTTTCTTAATTTGACAAGAGGCCCAAATTGAAGCAATATCGCCCAAAAGCCAGGTAAATAAGTCATGCATCTCTACCAGCCTCTCTCAATCTCAAATAATAGATTGCTAGCATTAGATTGCATCTCAAAAGCTTCCAAATAGCTAAATTGGCAAGATACCCTCCATAAGAGCTCCTCTTCTTGGCCACAACTCATGAGACCCCCTCATTTCAATTAAATTATAAATATGGGGCATGAGGAGCCGTTGAGGACATTAGCTAGAAGCAGGGAAAGAGACTTTTCTCGAATCGAGAGAGAAGAGCAAGAGAGAGAGAGAGGCAATAGGAGAGTGAGAGAGATAATTCTTATTGCAAAGACAAGGAGGATACTCTATCACCTTTCTAAGATAAATCTTGTCTCTTCTACTTTCACTCCCCTATAGAATCGAGACTCTACATGATTTCTTCTCAATTCCTATTGTTGCCATCTCTATCAATCTAATCGAGATGGCCCATAGCTCTATTATCGAAGTCTTCTCTACAATTTCCTAATCGAAGACCATGGCCTCAAAGAGGAAAGTTAAGAAGACCGCGGAAGTTGGAGCTACTAATAAACATACCGATGCAACCACTACAAATGGAATGGCAAATATCAGAATTACAAATGAAGCTGTGAATACCAACAACAACCAAGCCCTCGTTGTAAATCTCTAGGTACCATATTTGACTATTATTTTAAATATAAAATACGGTAAAGAGATAATCATCTCATGGTTTAGTAAAGAAAAATTGCATTCATAAGAGTAGGACTTTTCCATATAATCTAAAGCATAGAGAAATATTGTTAATTGCAAATTCAAAGGGTTAATTTAATTATATGAGATGCACTAGGAATAGGACATAGGGAAATTGCCGCACCACCTAAAAGAATTTGTGATTTTATTGCATCAATTAGGATTTACTAAAAATTAGATTTAGGGACTATGAATTTTGCAATAATAAATATTTAAATATGAAAAAATTGATTCCATTTTTTACTAAATCGATGGAACCTCTAATCGATAAATACAAATGCTAATTCCTTGAACAATCTTGAGATGGAGTTATTAGAATACTTTATGTTATAAAATATCCAAGAGTTTTGAACCAAGTGAGTTATCTTTAGACAAGGGCCAATAGAATCCCATTAAGAAAAAAAAAAGAGAGAGAAAAGAGATCATCACGAAAGTTTTTTTCTTATAGAAGTCCTTTAGCAATCTTAGAAGAATTCCCCCCAAAGAAGAGGGGAGTTTTGAAAAAAAAAAACTCTTGTTTAAATTTATCTTGGGCTAGATCCCAAGGGGAAGAGTAATCCAAGAGGATCATTGGAAGATATTGCCACTTATGCTAAGTTTAGCCCTAATATTGTTATTCTAGGAAAAGGGTTGTCTTTGAAAGAAATTCATTAAAATTGTTGTGTATAATACTAAGCTCTTTGTGGTTGTAAATTAGGTTCTGATTTTTCCAAAATTATCAAGATAAAAGATAGATAATCGAGTGCAAATTGCCCAGCACTAAGGGTTTGAGATTCCACATGGTTGGATCTTTGTAACTAAAGTTTGTATTGTAATAAGATGTTTAAGTATTTAGATTTTTTATGTTAGTAAGAATGACATGTAATATAGTAGTTTCAACAACAAATGAGTGAAGATAACTTTTTTTTTTCTGTCATGTCTTTTGTCTCCCTTTGGTAGCAGAACCTATGCATATTTGAGCAAAGTTATATTGCTTGTGATTATTTATGTGCTAATGATTCATACGAAATGCATTTAGGAAGTTTCTTTGTTGAATTCCTCCTTGGATAGGTGTCAACTAGGTTCATTAGTTTGAATTGGTGCCAAAATAGGAATTTCTAGTTAAAAATTCACAGTGTAAGTTTGCAATTAAAAATTCCCAATTGAATTTTATATTTAGAAATTCACCTATCTAGGAATGTGTGCAAACTAGGAAAAGTAGCAGATTTCTTACATACCAGTAACTAGAGAATCACCTCTCAACCCTTTTTGCATATAGGAAAGTTTTCTTGCATACCAAATTTTCCCTACATAGAATCTTAACTGGGAAATGTCCCATTTTCCCTAGTGTATACATTCCCTACATATGTGTATTTCAAACTGGGAAATTTCATGGGAAATTCTCTCTTTTTCCTATTTAGGAAAAGATAAAAAGTTCATTGTACTGGTTGTGGTGGCGATGGTGTGTTAGATTCAATCACCACAGAGGGTTGTGCTCGATCATCACACAATTACGCAAGTTCAGTCTCGTCAAGCGGTGGCAATAACCCACAACTCTTCTCCGAGCTCACCACCATCAAGGCCGCCTAGAGCTCCACCATGTATCCCAACTTTTGCAGCTACCAAGCCATCTCCTCCAACCCTATCACCCTCTCCGCCAAGCCTATACAACTCACTAGCCTCAACATCCGCCATACCCTCAACCATGTCCATGATGCCTCTGCCTTGGCCTCCCACCTCCAAATAGCCTCTCACTTCTCCCTCCTCAAAGGTGCCACTGCCTATTGTTTCGAGCTCATGGAAGACCCCAAAGATAAACTCAATGATTCCATCTCTTCCCTGGACTCCTTGAGCTTGCTCTCACCATATGCACCATAACCAAGGATGTTGAAGTCAAGCTTAGTGGCACCATGGGGTATCGGCTCGCTTGCTCATAAGGCTTTGCCTCTCAAAACCAAACCAATGACAAGACATTTGCACATGTCAAAGTTGCCCAGCAGGACAAGGTATGGAAAGAATTGATTGTTTCAATCCCACATTTTCCACATTTGCATAGGTGGTGGCATCTCTTGGAAGTAGCAACAAAAGAAGAACTAGACAAGGATGCAAGGCAATACTATAGTTGCAGCACAATGTAGGCTTGCACAAAAAGAGTGGTTATATTTGTGAGGAAAGGGGTGGATGCTACTGTCTTGTGTGTGTGATGTTACTCCATAAAAGAAAGAGAGGCTAAGTACCTCAAGAAGTTGGTATCCATCAGTCAACGGCCAACTAGGAGCACTGATTTTTTTTGTTGTACTTCGTCATCAAGGGGGAAAAAAGGGAAGCAAAGCAACAACAAAAGAAAACAATGTGGAATTAGGAATCAGGTTTCATATTTTATTTACTTGTTTTTTATTTGATAACTTTGCAACATTCATTGAGTGGTTATTGTCCATGTCCTAACTCGCAAACTTGATTTTCCACATGTTGTGATAAAGATGATAACATGTTTGTGTGTATAAAAGGCCATTTAAATGTCCTTATGAGAATAGAATATTCGACATATTGATGTGTGAGAATAATAACATCTAATATTCTTTATGTGGATTTTGTAAGTGTATGATTGAAATTTTAATTAAGTATATTTCCATTTTGTATTATTGCACATCACAATGAAAGTAGAATCCTCAAAGCTCCAATAAACCACAAGTTTTGGTATAGAGGGCTATCTCATATACAATGCTATATATAGATTTTATAACTTCTCACATTCTTCACCTCTACTTTAAGATATGGTTTCCAATGAAGGAGTAGCTCTTGATAGTTAAAATGTTTCAAAGAGTCATTAGCCACAAGTCATGAAGCAAATTGAGGCTAATCTAATAGTAGCACTTATGCTTTGAGTACTCATTTATTGTAGAGACTTCCTCACACATGCAACAATAATATTTCTACCTTCACACCATAATCATAAGTTCTTATAGTTACTCTAATGGCTTACAAATTCACATGATGTATGATATGGGCTATGTCATGTGGAAGGAGAAAACTATGCATCATGCCATCTTCAATGAGAGAACTAAGACACAACCTAGTGTGTGTGTGTGTGTGTGTGTGTGTGTGTGTGTGTGTGTGTGTGTGTGTGTGTGTGTGTGTGTGTGTGTGTGTGTGTGTGTGTGTGTGTGTGTGTGTGTGTGTGTGTGTGTGTGTGTGTGTGTGTGTGTGTGTGTGTGTGTGTGTGTGTGTGTGTGTGTGTGTGTGTGTGTGTGTGTGTGTGTGTGTGTGTGTGTGTGTGTGTGTGTGTGTGTGTGTGTGTGTGAGATCCATTATTGGGGTTTTTGTTCCTAAAAAGTTAATGGTACCCACTTCAACTTGGATGCTTGGAGGAGTTACTGCACCCACTCCAACTTGGATGCTATAAATCTTAACAATATTCTCATACAAATGTTTATGTTCCACAAAGGAAACATGTTTTAAAAATAATTGTTACACATTTAGCTAATCATTAATTTGGATTTATCTTTATTCCAAATCTGTAATATTTTTATTTGATTTTTTCTTTCTTTGCCCTCTTTTTTTACATGTGTAGCTTGAAGAATCTTTTAGCATTTTAGCTTACCTTTTTGTTTGTTTCAATAGCTTTGAAGCTCCTTTTAGTGTTTTAGCTCAACTTTTTATTCATTTTGTTCTTGTTGCCATTTAGCACTAGTTTCATTTTGTTTGTGTCCTGGCTTTTCTTTTTCCATCTTAAGCTTCTTTCTCGATCTCAATCTCGATTATGGGAGCTTCCCTTCGAGCTTCTCTTTGCTTCACTTCAACTTTGCTCTAAAGGATGGAGCTTCAATCAACTTTGTTTCATGTCGCCAAAGTGAAGCCCTATCTAGGTTACTTGTGCTAACTATTTTTGCATTTCTACTAGTCCATATTGTTGCATGTGAATTAAAGACCATCTCATCGCTAAGGCTCATCTCATCATGTGTATGGCATAAGCCTTGCCTTGTCTTGTTGTGTCTCATCTTGTATGGCATAATGCTCCTCTCATTGTGTGTGGGTAGTCTAAGGAACATCTTGTCATGACTACAATAGGCAGAAGAGCCTTCTCCCCACTTTGTCAATGTCAACATTGATAGTTAATTATTCACTTATATAATTAGCTAGCTAGTTATTAGCATTGAGACTTCAAAACAATTAGCATCGATAGCTCAAAACGATTAGTTAACTAATTTACAATGATTAGTAATATAAATTAGTTATTTAGTAATTATTTTAATATTATTAAATTATAATAATTGATTAGCTAGTTCAAAAAAATAGTTAATTAAATATTTCAGTAATTAGCAATAGTTTTGACATTCCCAAATTATAATAGCGAGTTAATTAGTTCAAAGAAATTAGTTAATAGTTAGCTAGTTCAAAACAATTGGTTAATTAAATTAGTGTTAGTAGTTGTAGTATTATTAGTTAATTAGTTAGACTTATATAGTATTAGTAGTATATGTAATCATTAATAGTTAAATAGTAGTGAAACGAAAGGGGAAAAAAACAATCTTTTGAATGTACAAAAAAAATGAAAGCGTAACAATCTTTCAAACGTATTGAAAAAAATGAAATTATATATCTTTTGAACAAACTACATATTTTGAATAGATGGGCGAATTTCATCCTTCTCCATTATTATTTAAATACGAAGAGACATGTACCAACTCTTCAATATGCTATATAGCATGTTTATTCATTTCATTTAGTTTTTGAAGTATTGTTAATTTTTATTTATTTTAATATTTATTTATTTCATTTATTTATTTATAATACTATTTTTAAAAAGTTAAAAATTATCATTCTCACATGTTAAAGAGATAAACTAGCTTATTTATTTTCTAAAATAGCATCAAGTCTGTCATGTGACAAAGTACCTTTAATTGGAAAGGAAAGTTAGGTGATCCATCCCAAAGTAAGATAATAGTCAATTAAGAGAGAAAAATTTTACCTAAAAGCCATGTCTCTTGTTGTGACTCGACACTCTACTGTGTCAAGACTATGAGTCATTTTTTATGTCCAAGTTTTGCCTAGAATCATTGTTACATAATCCTCCGATGCACTTTTTATAACGTACGTGCTTTTGGTATGTCTCAAACCCTTACATTCCTTGAACATATGTGCAAAATTTGCAATTGGTATGAACCATCTCACAAGTACATTCTTTGAGCCAGTGCTTGGCTTCATAGAGTTCAATATATCTAGTGAAATTTTTTTGCTACACATGTGCAAAATGTAACTACTACACAATGGCCATTCTATGCTATTGAGATTCGATATGCGCATAGACTCAAGGGTTCTATATTCTCGACCCCCCTTGGGCAATATGTACTTGGAGTCATAGAAAAAACAAGATCATCTACTAGCTGCTTAGCTATACGCCCCTCAAAGAGCAATCTAGCAATTTCGAGGTGGTAACACTTAAAAGAACCTATGAAATTCTCAATATTTTGACACTCACAGCAATCCGAAGGGTATACTTCTATAAATACAAGACAAGTAATTACATAGATATCATGAAATTTATCATTCTCAATGAGTTGCAAATACTTATTATTTGCAATGTTTCGTTGAAAGGGCACACTATGAGCACAATGAGCACAATATATATTTGTTTTTGCATGAATACATGTTGTACCAACGCCTCTTTTACAAGGTGAGAATCAACATTCCTTTGTCTAAGAGCGAAAATTTTACCCTTCTAGTGCTTTGATACATCTGAAACTTCACCCTAAAAGCTCCCTTCATACTTTGATGCATATGTACCCAAGACGAGCAATGATACGTATCAGTGATCCAATTCCCTTCTTCATATTTTCTGTTATGTACTTCTATTGAGAGAATTCTTGTTCTTCTCTTAGGCATTATAAACTAAGCATTAGATGTAAAGAAGTATATATTAATCCCTAAGCAGTAAGCATTTTAAGTCTGATCACCAGTATGCCATACAAATCAACATGACATTAAGAGATGTTCACACTTCTGTAAGCATACACAAACATTGATATTGAAATGCATGTGGATATGTACATTGGCACAAAGTATAGATTCAATTTCAAAACATCACTTTAAGCATACCATTTACATGATATTTAATGGAATGAATAGCACAATAATACTCAGAGAATTTTGTCAAAATAAATTTCATTATAATGAATATTAGTCTAATTTGACTCAATACATTGTGTGAAGTGAGAGTATTATAAAGTAATTGTTACAAGGATAGTAGCCACATGGCATGCAAATCTTAATAGGCACATTGGATTGACACCTGAGATATTCTATGACTCAACACATTGTGCATTATATGGATGTTATGATACAAGAGTTTCATGGATAATATTTTCCATTTGGCATGGAGATTTGAATGGACACATAGGACCAATAAAGCAGAGGATTTTTGAACCATCAACTTCTAGTAGATCCATATCACCTAGCACAAAGGAATCACTCACCACAACAAAATAGTTGATCACAAATTATCTGCTTCACCTAAACCTTGTACAATACCTGCATATACAAAAAAATACTCGTATGAATACCTTTTAACAAAAATACTAGCATGAATCCCTTTTAACAAAAAATATCTAAATAACTGCATTAATAGAAGTAATACAAAATAAGGCCAATTTACATATAAGCTAACTAAAGATAAGATTGAATCATTGCTTATCAAAACGAATTGTAATGATGGACAAAAGAAAACATCAATCCCATCAAAATAAAAGTCACTAATCAAATGAATAAATTTTGGCACCACAAAATATGGCAATTTTACCTGTAAATTGTGCTACAAAATCTCTTTGCTCTACCTTCTGTTAAGTGCTGCAACAAAAATTGGTCCTTAAGTTAGAACTAGCATCAAGCCCTATTGTAAAGATGGTAGAAAAGGGAAAACGCAGCAGAGAGGAAGAAAGAGAGAGTGTGTGAGTACGTGGAAGAGAGAAAGAAATGAGTACCTATCCAATCTTGCCCAAATTGATCTTTACAAAAGACAATAGCAAGAGTTAATGTTTACATGAAGGTATACTGAAAAAATAGTAGAAAAGAGGAAACATAGAGAGAGAAAGAGAGAGGGAGAGAGAGATGAGCACTTATGCAATGTCACCCAAAATGATATCTGTAATAAAACAAAAACAAGGGTTAGAACTAGCATCATGCTGTATTGAAAAGATAGCAAAAAAAAACCAAACAGAGAGAGAGAGAGATTAACACCTTTGTCTCTTGCTCTAAATAAACACAATAAAAGAGAAACAACACATAGAGAAAGGGGGGAAGAAAGGAGAGAGAGAGAGAGAGAGAGAGAGAGAGAAACACCTATGCCTCCTACCCAAAACAACCTCTACAATAAAATAATAATAATAGTAAGAAATGACATCAAACCCTATTGAAAAAATAGCAAACAATAGAAAATTCAAAGAGTGAAGGGCACCTATGTTTTGCCCAAAATCTGGAGCTTCATGGAGAAGAAAGTGTAGAGATAAGAAGAATGCTCAAAACCTTAATTACTCTCAGCAAGAAGCTTCAATGGAGATGAAAATTCACCAATATAAAGAAGAGAGGGAAAGTGGTATGCTGCTCAACTTTTGGGTCAAATTGATTTTATGAGAGGAAAAAAAACCTAAATTGAAAATTTTTCAAAAAAGGGGGAAAAATATGAGTAGAGAGAAACTAAAATTTTGTGTACTATTCATTATCCCTTTTTTTAAATCCCTCACTATCCCTTTTTTTAATTAAAAAATCCAAGATTTGGAGAGAGAAGATTCACCCTCCATGGATGTCAACATCTAGCCTTCCTATTGGATAATCCAAAAGGATCACATCTTAAACTATATTATTTTTAAGGGCCCATTTGTGAGTTTATTTTTTTCCAAATGATGATGATAAGGTAAAGGATAGTCCAATGGAGGTGAAAACATGGATAGAATGCATGGAAGATTATTTCATTGTTATAGGGATTGCACTATCAAATCAGGCAACGTTCACAAAGGATACTCCAACGGAGGCGAAAATATGGATAGAATGCATGGAAGATTATTTCATTGTTATAGGCATTGCACTATCAAATCAAGCAATGATCGCAAAACTAAAACTAACAAGGGATGTAGTCTTTGGTGGAAACAATGGTGCAATGACCAAGGAGTATCGAAAATCGCTATTACTTCTTAACACCATATTGGGGAATATGGGGATTTCCCATACGTTTGGGACACGTGGTCAAATCTTTGGATTTGTCATAACTTGAACATTATAACTCCAAATCGAGCGCTCTAAAGCTCAATAGATTCCATTTTTCAAGCACTTTCCAATGATAGGTCACATCATATGGTTTTGAGAAACTTATGGGCATATTATCTGGGCGCCACCTTTTTAGTATTCAAAAAATGGAGATTGGGAGATTCCCAAACTCACTAATATTGTGTTTCTTTGAACATGCTTACGGATGATGTGCATGGGAGATACCTTCCACCCACATACGGACCTAGAAGATGAATGAATTTGTCAATTTAAAGCACCTAAGCCTAAGCCTAGAAACTTATGACTCCAAACTCATAACGCTTCTAAAATATGCACCAACAATGGGTATTTCATACTAAGTATCCAAATTTTGCAATGGTCTAAGTCCACCCTTGAATACATGTCTTGAGTTAATGTGACCATCAAATTTAGAAGATGCATTGATTCGAGCAATCCCAATAGTTCAAGAGATGGAGAAAAAGTCAAGAAATATAAAAACTTGGAACAAGAACTGTTAGAATAAGGGAAACTCCCAAGGTTATGAAAAAAGAGCCCAAGGCAAGTATCAGCCAAACAGGGAAAAGAGAGCCAAGTCAAATGTAGTAGGAGATTTACTACCCATTGGAAAAAAGACAATGAGGCTCCAAGGTCCTTTTATTGTAAGGAATCGGGATATTTCAAGAGGCAATGCTCGAAGCTTGGCCCAAATAACCACCAAGGCCAATTTTAAGGGCAGAACCAAGTTGCCAAGGGAAAATTTGTTGGAATATTAACCCTGAAGGAGATCAGTGATGATAAAGATCCTACAATGAAAACTCATATGGAAAGAGCAAGAGTATATGCCACTCTCAATTAGAAGGGTCCAAATGGCCAATTCTTGGTGATTTGGACACTAGAAAATTATCAAGGTAAATCCTTCCAGATTTTAATTGTTTGTGGGAGTACCCATTCTTTCATATCATCAAGATGTGCAAAAAAACTAGGCATAAACACCATAGATGATTTTAGTGGCTATATGTCGCCAAATGGCTATATTTTTATTTTTTCGGATTTTTTTTTGAAACTCAAGTAGGTTGAGTTATAACTCCAAAATTTTTATTCTCCAACATTTCTAAGGTACATCAAGATTTTGAAGGCTCTTTCGTCATTCATGTAAAATAAATATATTAAATTTGCCACAACATTTATAAGTTATGGGATATATATAGAAACATTCGCCATATGTACATATGTACTCACACACATTACATACATAGACATATGCCACATACTACTTATCCTTGCTCCTTTACATACTCATACACATGACTCACACACACCCCTCCGCACACACACATTACTTAGCATTACATCTACTCTTCTATTCATACATACAATGATACACAATTCTTAGAACCAAAAGGTTTGAGGTACTCATGGTCCAATAACTTGAGCTAGTCAGAACTTTGAAGCATGCATCTTGAAAGTTGCAAAGCAAGATAGAGCTCTACCTAAAACCCATAAATGCTAAGGGACTTCCCCTCTTCATAGACTTGAGCACAAATAATACATCCCCTTCAATGAATGGTTTATCCAAGAGCAAGATAATTTCAGCAAGGTGCCAAGGACTCTCTCCATTTCTGCATCCAAGATTTTAGCAACACACTAGAACCAATCAACAACACTCTTGGGCTCAACTTCGGCTAGCATGGAGAGATGCTTGTGGAAAACATTAGCATATCCTAGTCATCGGTAAAGGTGCATCTATTTTTGTCCTAAATAAAGAGTGTTGTTGATTGGTCCTAGAGTGGAAATCCAAGATTTTAGCAACACACCAGGACCAATCAACAACACTCTTGGGCTCAACTTTGGCTAGCACTGAGAGATGCTTGTGAAAAACATTAGCATATCCTAGTCATCAATAAAGGTTTTCGTCCTAAATAAATGTGATAATCTCTCTTTGATGCTTGGCTTTGAAGGAATTGAAGTAAAATTGATATGGAGCATCTCTCAGGAGGTTCCACCTAACTTAACAAGAGGATCCAAATCGAATGTTCAAGCCGCTAACACACAATGATAAGTAGCAATGTTGATTATGAGGTTGGGACCCTCAAGGTGGCTAGCTATGTGCAACTCCTTCTTGAGTAGGGTTTTATACAAGAGGGGGTGATGCTCTAATTCTCAAGTCACTTTGACAGAGATTCCATGGCCCAAAAAATCTTGTAGTCTCAATTTTAATGGCTGATTCTATTCCATCCTACTATAAGGTTTTGTCAAGCATTGTGATGAATGCTAATGCACAAAAGTTTCAATTAGGAAAGACAAGATGGAGCTCATTCTAATGATTGCAGGACAACCATTTAAAAAGTGAAAAATAGATTTTGTAGGGCCTATAAGTCTTGCAACTCAATATTCTTAGGCTAGATACATTATTATTGCTACTTATTACCTAACTAACTAGGTTGAGGCTAGGACCACGAGGAAAAACGATGCAAAAACAGCATCAATGTTCTCGTGGGATTAAGTGATCTCACAGTTTGGTTGCCCCATTGAGATTTTTTGTGATCAAGGTACGTACTTCATTAATGAAGTGATTTTCACACATGATGTCCACATTCATGATTGTACACTAAAAATCCTTCCCATATTACCCACAAGAAAATGATCAAGCTAAACCTACAAACAAAATCTTGATTAATATCCTAGCTCAAACCATCTGTGTCTCTCAAAGCAATTTGGGCAACAAGCCAATGGTAGCACTTTGGGCTCATCACAGTCTATAAGACCATGATTGGTCATACCCCCTTTAAATTGACTTATGGTATCAATGCAATTATGCTAGTTGAACTGTTCATCCCTAGCTTGAGAGTAGTTATGCAAGAGTGGTGGAAAGGTAGGAAAGCTTGGACCAATTGCTTGATAGAATTAGAATAAAAACTCAATTATTGGCAACACACGCTCTTGTATGCAAAAAAGTATGACATAAGACGTTTGACAAACACATCAAGCTCGAGATTATTAGAAAGATGACCTTGCATTGCTCTACTTCATTAGAGAGTATAAGCAAAAAATGAAATATTGAGATCCAGGCGAGGATCTAGGCTCTTTCAGCATGCTATGTGAGATTACTAGAGTGGATAATGTCAAGCTTAAAACATTGAATGGTGAAGGAAAAGGCTTCTTCAAGGAAAGACGAATCAAAAAATATATCCACTTGCACTTCCACTACACAAATCCCCAATGAGACTACTATCTATTGTCATATGAGTAGTTAGAATCACTAAAGTCAACCCTAAAGATGAATGCCCTATACTTGCAACTTATCTAAGCATCACACTAACTACAAGGAAATCCTGCATAGTCATCACTTTGATTGATGAAGGTGTTGATTGTAACATTTTGACATATTATGATTGGATAGGAATTGGGTACTTGGCACTCATACCAATGACTACAAAAGTAAATATATATGGAGGATCTCCTTATGCATTATTAGGAAAATATCAAATTATGTTGACCATCAAAGCTAAAAGTCTATCCACCATTTTCTACATGTTGCCTAACACTAAAGAAGTTAGCAATGAGGTATTGTTGGCATTCCCATTTAAATGACCAAGTAAGTGTATAGTTGACCTCGAATAACAATGTATTCATTTGGAGTTGCCCAATGTCAAGATACTCAAAACTTTCAACAAGGTCACGAATGTTTCGATTAAGAAGGAAATACCACCAATACTCTCCATGTATCCAAATTCACCCCTTAAAAAGAGCTACCCTCTTCAACAAATTGCTCAAAGTTCAAGCAGAACATAGTAAACCAATCAATCATGTACATTAGTCCAATGTGAATAATAAAAAGTGGGTACCAATGTTGAATAGAAAAAGTAAATATGCTCACTTACACACTCGTCACCAATCAAAATCAACCCCTAACCAAGTACTATGGCAATGTAAACGTTACGCTCCAAATCCAACTCAAAGGGTTCCTAAAGCTCTACTTAAAGCATAAGGTTATTATGTTGGTAACAAGCACATCTAGTTGCCAAAGCTCGCATACAAGGCTACCCTAATATCCTCACAACCAAATTCTTGGGATGCCGAGTCTCCACAACCAAAAATACATTCGCCACAACTACCAACATCTAATGATGCACCTCAGCATGATAACAAAATGATAGAACCATAGGCATCACTAGTCAATCCTATAAAAAGCCCAAACTGTGAACACTGGCAAACAATGTGCAAAGAATCATAGTTCACTAAGTCGACAAGCTCACATAGGCTAGCCATCCCTAATTGTAAGGAATGCCACAAACCATAAGAACTATATCACATTTTCATTCCCAAGCCCAAGTCCAACCAATGAATGCAAGATCCCCATTTGAACCTAAAAACACACTCAAATCAGTGCCTAAAACAAGACAAGGTCAAGTAGTTACAACACTTGATCAAATTAGCCACTAGAAGCCAAAATCCCCTCATGGCCTCTGACCTTCTTATGAGAGGTAGCCTCTCTTAGAACTAGTTTCCAACAAGGCTGTTATACCAACGGTGACATAGTCACATGTATTTAACAGCTGGATAGCATCTTCACTCTATTTGCATGTAGCTACAAATGACTTGATCTAGGTCTCCTCGATGAAAATACCACAAATGATGTGAAGTCTCTACCATCCTCATGGAAGGGATATGATTTTATATTCACCAAGGTCGCCTCAATTGTCGATGAGCTCATTGCAACTCGAGTTTTATGAGAGCAATCCCTAAAAGGAATATTGCTCACCTCTTTCAAATGTAGTGTGTTGAGACCACCATTGATGAGCTTGCTAGCCTCGATCATCTTGCACATATTGATTCCTCATTCTTATAGCATTGGTTTATGTTACGGATGCAATAGAAAAGAATGGGATGCTAGATCACGACCATGTAGGGTAACAGTGTACATTAGGACGTCTGACTATGATCCTACTTATCTTACCCCCACTTTGCTTTGAAGCACATGTCCAAGAAATTAGGACATGTATCAATAGTAAGCAGAAAATAAATTAAAAAAGGTGGCAAAAGAGGAGGGTCTTCACCCATTATTCTTTGATGTGAATGGAAGAATAGATAGATATGCCATAGTGAGATTACTCCTTTAGGCCACATTGCTATTGGGATAATTTTTTTAGTTACTAGAAGATATGAACGTCATCCAATTTACCAATTGTAGCTATCCTTTTCTTCCAACAATAGCCCTAGCAGCAAAGTCCAAATTGAAGATCTATATGATGAGCAAAACATACTTAGAAAGATCGTTGCAGCTACTACCTCAACCACCATCATTGAGGAATTAGAAAGAGCTCCAATGAAGTCCTCATCATTTACTTATATATTAATTTTCTTTAAAAAAGAGAAAAATAAAAATAAAAAGACTGAGGGCTCCACACAATCATAACACCTAGGGGCCTTAACCCCTAGCCCTACCCCACTTTACAAACTCAAGGCACCTCAAGGGCAGGACATCTCAAGAACATTGGTAGACATGTCACCCTGAGCTTTGCATCACACCTCCCCAAGCATCAATTGGGTCCTCCAGCGTGAGACAATATTCCAAGCTTGCTTGGGTTTCCTCAACTCATCATCTTTTAAATATTTGTATTGTGTGTATTGTAAGCTATGGGGATACGTGCAACATGTACACTTCCACATTCTAGTCAACACACCAACGATGCTATAGAGGCATACCATGGCACCTTCAAGTACAAATTCTTAGGTAGCTCAAAGAGGTTGAATGGGAGATGGGTGGATTGGCTCCTTCATAAATTGACAAGTTCAGCTCTTCCATATTATTGGTATGTGCAAGCTATAAAAGAAAGTGGATTTGTGAGAAGCAATAACATTGAAAAGATAGTGGCTAACTCATATGAGAGGGCTTTGAAGATTCCAGTCAAGTATGTTAGATTCGAAATGAATGGTACAAGGGCTTCATGTGCATATGTAAGAAGCATGTCCAAAGACACTATTGAATACACAGTTTATAATGCGGATTGTCAATGGGCATGTTGTACATGCAAGTAGGCAGAGTTGGGGAACATATGTAAGTATCAAATCAAGGTGCTACTTCTTATAGGGGTACCGAATACTACAGTGGTGGCACAATGTATGGACTTATATAAAGGCATGGAACCAAGAGGAAAATATAAAGGACTTATAAGTAACTCTCATATGATACAGCATGAGGCTGCACATGATCCATACATGCCAACCACGTTGGATGTGGATAATCTCCAAGACATGGATACAAGTATGACTAATATCTCCCATGGAGACACCCACCCATCCACAACATTGCAACATCTATGCCACGATGTATCTGATTTGGTGGGGGATGACATGGAGCTTATTTCTGAGGCGTGTTCTTCTATGAAGAAGATGTTGAGCCAAATTCGAGCTCTGAAAGGTCGTAGAGAAGATATGTGCAGTACACAAGCTTTTGTGCCCACTAATGATGGATTTGGAAATACCATACAACAAGCTAATCCTTTCATTGAAAAATGACTAACTAAAAGAAGAGTTTCTAGATTGGTAGAATCACCCACAACATCATCCTTCATGGCTCCACCCAAAACCAAACGGCCCTCAATGCAAGAGAAGCTTGATGCTAGAGCCGCAAAAGAAGATGAAGAAGCCCATGTCTCAAAATAGGAGGAATGCTACATTGTTATATTCTTATGGTACTCTTATTAAATTGTGAAATCTTTGAGCTTTTATTCTCTATGTCCTTAAGCATGTGTATTGGTCCTATCTAGATTTAATAAAAGAGAGAGAGAGAGAGAGAGAGAGGTAGGTATGTATGTTGATGATGTTAGTCTTATGGAAATTCAAACCAACTAATTACCTATTTTGTTGTTATTTTGGGTGTAACAATTGGCTTATAATGTAGGGCACAGTATGTCCTAATGATTGGCCACCTCTCCTTCAATTATATCCACATGTATGTTACGTTTTTCATTCCATATTCTTCAATGGTATAGTTCACTAGAGCACAAAATTTGAGTAAAATTATGATCAATAACCCTCTACATTTGAGTAATCCATCACTAGAGCACATATTTTCTCACATGCATATAAGAGCACAAATATGATACACCCATTCATATGTGTATTGTTATATTATACAAGCATGTATACATATAGAGATACACACAAAATTTAATTGTTATATCAATATATACAAAGCATAAATATCTTATATTCTATCATGTAGATATGAATTACTATTCCTAATAGTTATATCATCATATAATTTTTTAACTAATAATTCCTAAAGCTAATTTGTACACCTTGGGATTTAAATCGTACCCTACTTAGTAACTTTATTCAATTGCACTAGAATTAAATTTTGGGAGGGAGGGTTTGGAGAAAATAAGGTGGGCGGCTAATTCTTAACGTGAGGAGGGAGAGAGAGAGAGAGAGAGCGCGCGAGATGGACGCACATGAGCTATGGCAAGGAACTCGAAAGGAAATGGCTATGACGGAGTGGGAAGAGGAGCGGCAGGGGTGGGAAATAAGGCTGTCGTAATGCTGGAGGTGGAAGGAAAACCGGGCGACAAGGGTGATGGCAACCCATGCATTGCGTGGGACAAAGAAGGCCAGCAACTAATCGCGACCACCTCTCACGCCCTCATCTTCTTTCACGCATGGCCTCCTCCTCCCTCCTCCTCCTCAGCCACCCACTCGCCGCTTGCCCCTTCTCGGCGCCTCTCCCACCATCGCTCTGCCATCACTCCCTTGCCTCTCTCCCTCCGACCTCACCTTCCCTTCTAGTTCCCTCAATCACTCACTCAAACTCTTCTCCTATCCAAGTTTTTTTTCCATCATCGCCCCACAGTTTTTCTGATGAATCTCTAATGGCAATTCAGAAGAACTATGCTCATTCAGTATCTTTCCTTCACAAAACTTTGTTTTGTGGAAACACATGTAGATCATTATGCTACATTAGATGTTAACCAACCGTGACTATTTTGCTATTCACTCTCTGAGTTCTTTCAGGCATAGCAACATTTGTTTCATAAAATGTCTATTTTCTCGAAGTATATGCAAAATTATTTATGGACATAATGCTGCACGAGATAAATGCTTTCAGGCATTTCAATATTTCACTCACAAATGTCTGTTTTATGGAAATCTATGAAAATTTCTTTTATGGACACAATGTTGCACCAAATGTTTCCCACAGTCGTAGCCTCACTCTTTACTCTCTAAATGTTGTCAGCCATTGCAACATTTCATTCAAGTTCTTTTGTGGAACTAAATGCTTCTCTGTGAAGATTTCTATTTACAGCATATAGATTTCTTCAGAGACACTACATGGCATGAGATCTTTTCTCTAGTAGTCACAATTTCATTCATTTTTCTCTTCAGAGACACTACATGGCATGAGATCTTTTCTCTAGTAGTCACAATTTCATTCATTTTTCTCTTCATGCCTTCAAACTAATACATGATTGCATGAATTTTACCATGGCATGAGTTCATGGCTCAGAGCCTTACACATAGGATCACATGGATTTTTATTATGTTAACCATTTTTTCTGACTCAAGATGGCCCTTGTCCATTGTAGAGATTGAGTTGCAGAGTGAGTGTTTCTCATAGCCTTCCTCTTTTTTTTTTCTCAGATGGAAAGTTCTAAAGCATTGTGACTTGCTTTACTTTGCCCATCCATGCCATTGCCTTTAGTTCCGCAGGCTCTTTGCTTGTGGCAAGAGGAGAGGATGATGGCATCAAGATCATCGGTACCATTGACAGCTCTATTGTGCGAGTCCTTAAAGGCCACAATGCACCTATCATTAGCCTTGCATTTGACCCCAACAATGAGTTTTTGGCATCAGCAGTAGTGATGGCACTATCATGTGATGGTGCCTCTCATCTGGCAAGCGAATCCACACACTTAACCATGCTGCACTCAACACAAATCTGAACAAATTTGGGAGGAATGAAATTGCTTGGCATCCAAAGGGAGATGTCTTGGCGATTCCTAGCAAAAAACATGGCGTGGATGTGATTATGTATGATCAGGATACAAGTGAAAAGGTCTTCATCCTCAAAGGTGGGCATTCAGCTTCAATTGGCTCATTAGCCTGGTCACCAAATGGCAAATACCTTGCAACCGTAGCAAGTGACAATCAGGTCATCATTGTTAGAATATTAAGCTCCGTTACTCTTCAATTAGTTGATCTTTATGTGTGTGACCACATTAGTTGGATACAACTGTACACTTGTGTGACATTCAGTAAGTCGGTGTAGTCAATGACTTAACCACAGTTAGTCTTGGTTTGTCATACCTATGTGTGTAAGTCTCTTTCAGTTTGTATGATGGAAGAATAATGAAAGAAGAACAACAATGAGCTGAGGCTCATCTTTGGCTCCACTCTGTCTCTATCCCTCTCTTTTGACATGGTATCAGCGCCTGAACGCCTGAAGCCTGAAGGCTTGGCAGTGGCCATTTGACATCAAGACATCAAGTCTAAAGAAAACGTCATTAAACGAGACTGTGCCTTCATCCCTTTTTTTTGCAGAAGCTATATTTTGCTATAGAAATGGTTTTTGGAGAAACAACACACATTCCCTGACCGTTTCGACGTGATCTACAACTTTGCAGAAGAAAGTTTTTTCAAATTCCTCATAGATTTTGAGATATTCAGCACAGACCTGTGCATACTGGCTGTTTTCTATAGTAAACATAATGTGATTCCAAGGGACTGGCGGCTTTCATCCTAACAATGTATGTGCCCTTATTATCATGCATTTGAGCATGATATTGGAGTATTAAATGCTCAGTTTTGGAGCTTATTTGCAGTTGGAAATAGCAAAACTGGTTATTGTCCTGAATTTGGAAACAATATACCTATAGGGTTGAAGTATCTGTGATGCTTATTTGCTAGTGACAAATGCTTGGATCATACCACTTGAGTGGTAGATAATTTTTGGGATATTGTGAGTGCTAAAAGTCCAAAGTTTGGATTGATTTGTTGCTGGTTACACCAGGGTATTGTGACTGGTTATTGTCTGCAGGAAGGATACCTATCATCTTCACTTGGCATACATGCAATATATTTTGACCAATTGGACATGTATCAACTCTTGCATAGAGTGGCAACTGAATGAGATGTTTTGGGGCTTTCTTGAGGTCTAAATACTCTTGTTTTAACATAGAAAGTACTGCTGGTTATAGCAATGGGTTGGTTGTATTTGGTATTGCTACTTGCAACATGACAAATATTGATACTTACATGGACATAGTTGGTTGTTGGGATGTTTTGCCACTACCATAGAATGTTTTGAACTAATTTGAGCTTGGTTTATGCTCAGTTGGATTTTTTTTTCATTATTGGAATACATTTTATAGCAAACAGGTTGTCAGAAAAACTATCCTGAATTGCAAGGAAACTGTCCTGAATAGCAGGAAACTGGTCTTGAACTGTAGGAAAAGGAGTCAGATACTTACAGGTTGTATATATCACTGAATACCTAAGCTGCAACTATGGCAAATGCTCAAGGCTCTAACAATATCACTCAAATTGTGGGAGAAAAGCTGGACAACAAAATTTTTGCTTTATGGAAGTTCCATATGAAGAATTTTTTGGTTGGCAGAGTTTATTGGGACTTATGTACAGGTGATGAGGCTGAACCTGAAATGCATGAAAGGAATCTGACAAATGATCAAAAAAGGGCTCATAAGCTATGGACTGAGAGATCATGTAAGGTGTTACATTGGTTTTCCTTATATATATCATATGCTATGGTTATACAGATTATTGCATGCAATTCTCCAAAGGATGCATGGGACATACTCATGAAGAATTATGGAAATGTAACACATGCAAGAAATATTCAGCTAAAGCAACAATTCAATAACATGTCTAGGAATAGGAGAAGCATTCAGGCCTACACTACAGAGATCAAGAACATAGTGGATCAGCTTGCCACCATTGGATGTTCAGTGTCTGAGGATGAAATGATTGCAGTGACATTGAATGGACTTGCCAAAGAGTATAGAGCATTTGATACATCTATTTCTATGAGAGCTGAATCCCCTGATTGGGATGAGCTGATTGCTTTGCTGCTACATGAGGAAGTTAAGCTTGGGTTGAATACAGGTTCTAGTAAGCCTCAAAGTAGAGACACTGCTCTTTACGCTAGCCAACGTGGTAGAGGCGGCAGAAGCAGTGGCTCTTTTTGAGGTCGAGGAGACACTCAAAATGCTTATGGATAGCATCAGTAGAATGCATGGCATGGCAAAAATACACAGGGCCTGGCAGCTTTAGAGGCAAGGGGAGATCACCCCATGGTAGAGGTAGTGGATCTGGTTTATGGCAGTCAAATGACAGTCAAACAAAGATAAGGACTGTCATTATTGCAGTAGATATGGACACATTGCAAAGGATTGTTACAAGAAGCAGGGAGATATGAAGGCAAAGGGCAAACAACATGGGCACTATGCATCTTCTAGCGGTACTCATGACGAGCAGGTTTACAAACTGTTTGTAATGTAGCATGTGTCTAAAAATGCATCTAGGCAGAACAGAGATGAGAGATGGTACATTGATTCAGGGGCTTCAAATCATATGACACCCCATGGAGAATGGTTTGATGAGATGGTTGCAGGTTTACATGGTTATGTGTGTATTGGAGACGACACCCAACATGACATTTAGCACACAAAAATTGTTCCATTGTTGATGCTTGCCTGATGGCAAGAAAAAGAGCCTACATGATGAACTACATGTACCTACAATAACCAAGAATCTTTTGACAATTGTACAAATGGCAGAACAAAATCTACAAGTCAGATTTAATAGAGATGGATGCTTTGTTGAAGAATATGGTAATGGCTGCAAATTGGTTGCTAGAGGCCGAAGACATGGCAGAATGTTTACTCTTGATGCGTTAATTCCAGAGTTGAAAGCACCCATGTTTGCACATGATGATGGTGCCATACAGGATGTTGAGATATGGCATAAGCGGATTGGCCATGTGAATGTACAAAAGCTAAAATCTATGCAACAAAAGTAGATTGTCCTTGGACTGCCTAAGTTCAAGTATCATGACTTTGGATATGTATGTGATGCATGCCAATTTGGAAAGCTCATGACATGTACAGAATAGCTTACAACCCTTGCAGTTGGTACACTCAAATGTATGGAGTCTATCTCATAATGCTTCATTTGGTGGTGCTCCTTACTATGTATCCTTCATTGATGATTTCAACACGTACAGTTGGCTTCATATACTAAAACATAAGGATGATGTGTTTGATGCACTCAAGGACTTCAAGAAGCATGTTGAAAATGAGTTGAGCTATAAAATTTGATATCTTAGATCATATGGAGGTGGAGAATATGTCTCTAATTACTTTGACAGGCACCTTGCTAAAC
This sequence comes from Lygodium microphyllum, assembly GCF_053477565.2. Lineage (NCBI taxonomy): Eukaryota > Viridiplantae > Streptophyta > Polypodiopsida > Schizaeales > Lygodiaceae > Lygodium > Lygodium microphyllum. The sequence continues at coordinate 40,317,500 of NC_141160.1, read as the reverse complement.
ATGGGACTGAAAGACAGTTAACTTGCAGCTATACACTATAGCAAAATGGTGTAGCAGAAAGGAAAAATAGGGTACTGATGGAATAGCAAAAGCTATGATGAATGAGAAGAGTTTTCCAAATGGTTATTGGGCTGAAACAGTAGTGACTACTGTCTATGTGCTGAATAGAACTCCGGCAGCAGGGGAGAGGTTGTATGGTCTCATAAGCCTGACATTTCACACTTGAAGGTATCTGGTAGCATTGCATATGTGCATGTTCCTGATGAAAAGAGAAAGAAATTGGATCCTAAAGTTGTCAAGAGTGTGTTCCTTGGTTATGCACAAGATCGAAAAGCTTACAAGTGTTATGTATTGTCTACACAAGAGACATTGATTAGCAAAGATGTTGTTTTTTATGAGCTGGCATCGTGGTATGGTAATCCGATTGCAATGGCTACTGATGGATCAGCCAGTACTAGTAATACTAAAAATACACCTATAGTGAGTGCATCTATGAGTGGTCCTATAGGTGATGGGTCACCTATAGTAAGTCCTTGGTCAGGACGCTTGCAGAGTTATACTCCTATGTCCACTAATACGGATATGTCAATGAGGGGGAGATTGGATAAGGGAAAAGAAAATATGAATGAGGATGTGACAAGTCCACTTACAGCAAGTTATGAGTCATCTAACAGTGACAATTTGGATAGTGAGTTGGGCATTCTATCTATTATGATGCCTAGAGCAAGGTAGAGTCATTATGTACCGCCTCATGAGAGGCAAGCTCAGAGTGAGCCACAACTACGGAGATCTGAGATAGTTAGAAAACTAGTTGACAGGTTTACATACACTAGTTATTCAGCCCACTATTATGCATATATGGCTAGTGTGACAGGTTACAAAGAACCTACAAAGTTTGATGATGCAGTTACAAATGATAACTAGTGTGCCATGGATGAGGAGTATGCAACCTTGGCTGAAAATGAGACATGGAAATTGGTTGAGTTGCTTGAAGGAAAAGTCACCATTGGCTGCAGATGGGTGTACAAGGTTAAGTGCAAGTCAGATGGTTTGTTAGAACGCTATAAGGCTAGGTTGGTTGCAAAAGGGTATGCATAGCAATATGGCCTTGACTATGAGGAAACTTTCAGTCCGGTGGCTAAAATGGCAACAGTCAAAACTATCATTGCGTTGGTAGCATGCAAAGGCTGGAAATTATGGCAAATGGACGTCAAGAATGATTTTTTGAACAGTGATTTGGTTGAGGAAGTATATATGGAGCAACCCGAAGGCTGTGTTCACCCGGACTTTCCTACACATGTATGTAAGCTGAAAAAGGATATATATAGACTCAAACAGGTACCTAGAGCATGGAATGCTCAGAACAGTAGTTATTTATAGCAACATGGATTTAGATTGGGTGATGCAGATCACAGTCTGTTTATGAAGAAGACAGATCATGGATATGTTGAGATATCGAGCTCCACTCGTGATACGCCAGGGTGACCGTTGTGTATTTATGTCACCAACTTGTCAGTTGCAGACGCGGTTGGTACACCGCCCATGAATAATAGCTACATGATAGCTATCCTTATCTACTCTAGTTCGTGGCTCAGTTAGTATGCCACCTTAGTTAGTTGAGTTTGGTTTAAGACCCATATATAGGGTTCTTCTATTTCTTTGTACTTGAGTTCTTTTGGCTTACACAACTAAGAAGAGGAAAACTGTTTTCAACCTCCACCCTTGTGTGTATTCCCCCATTGTGCAAGCAAGAAAGCTTCAAGTGAGACTCCTTCCTTCTCTTCCACAATCTTGACATGGTATCAGAGCCTTGTTCGTGGTAAGGAGCTCAAGAAAGCAAGCCAAGCTCGCGGTGTTCTGGTAAGAGGAGCAATGTTGCTTTCATTTTCTGTTTTGGGAGCAGATCTCTATAGGTAGCACAGCCGGAAAGTGCAGGAGTGCATTGTCTTAGGTTGAGACGCCCTTCGCGGTGAAGCAAGAGGGCAGTATATGCTGCGGGAGAAGGCTTTAGCCCTTGGCGACCTTGTTTTTTTTATTTGAGGCCATTTCGGGGCCTGTTTTGGAGGCGGAAGTTTTCTGCATGCACTCAGGAAAAGGCCCAGTTTTATGCTGTGCAGCCACTGTTCTACAGGTCGGTGAATAGTTACTGTAAAAATTGCATTGTATGCTTGTGCGCAGAGACATTGGGAGTTACAGAATCATCCCTGTTGCCTGTTGATGCAAAATCGTCACTAGGAAGTGACTATGTGGTCAAATACCACTTTCGCCAGTTTTGCAGATTTTCCCTTGTGAGGGTGAAGCTGTGGTTTTTGCAGTGACAGAATTTTTTGGAGTCTTCTGTAATGGCATCTGATTCTCTTTCACAGATTGTCACTGAAAAGCTTGACAAGAACAACTTCCAAGCATGGAAGTTTAGAATGACGAATTTCCTTATGGGAAAAGGATATTGGGAATTTGTTGCAGGAAATGAAGAAGAACCAGTTCTTCCTGATGTTCCCAATCAACAGTAAATGCAGGCATTTAAAGCATGGCATGAGAGAGCCAGAAAAGTTATGTATTGGCTGTCTATCAGCATTTCAGACTCTATGATTGTGCATATTCAGGATGCAAGTACGCCAAAGGAGGCATGGGATACTTTGTCAAAAATGTATAACACAAATACGCAAGCCAGGAAAATGCAGCTCAAGCAAGAGTTGCACAATGTGCAAAGAGAAAATATGAGCATCAACGACTACCACATGAAGGTGAAGAAGATTGCAGATGCACTTGCTTCCATTGGGTCACTAGTGGAAGATGATGATTTAGTTTCTGTGACCTTGAATGGTCTAGGAAAGGATTATGCACAGTTTCGGACATCCATTTCAGTTCGTGAAAGATTTCTTGATTTTGAGGAGTTGATTGCTCTTCTAATTTCTGAGGAACAGAGAAATGGTGGTGCATCTTCTTCAGGAGGAACTTCAAAAGAAGCTGTCTTCTACTCAAATGCTGGAAGAGGTAGAGGCAGAGGTAGAGGAGGCCGATATGGAGGCTGTGGTAGAAATCAGAATATGCAGCAAACTCAAGAAAACCAGTCCTATGGAGGAGGACGTGGTAACTCTAGAGGCAGGGGGAGTCAAAGAGGTCGTGGTGGATGGCAAAGAGGCCAAAATGCAAACAGTAATGTTGAATGCTACTACTGTGGTAAAATGGGTCATATGGCTAAAGACTGCTATAAAAAGCAGAATGACATCATGAATGGAAAACTGCAACAAGGGAATTATGCATCTTCTAGTAGACAGGGTGATGACAGAAATGAGCACTTGTTTATGGTGCAGCACATGAATAATTCTCTGACAAGTGCAGAAGAAAGCAATGATGTATGGTATGTTGACTCAGGTGCATCAAACCACATGACAGGTCATGCAGAATGGATGGAGGATGCAAGAAAAATGGAAAAACCAGGATTTGTGGAGACTGGTGATGATACTGCACATCTTATTGTGCAGATTGGAAAATTTCCTTTGTCTATGCAATATGGGAAAAAGAAATACCTCTCCGATGTATTTCATGTCCCGAATATCACCAAGAATCTGGTTTCTGTTGGTCAAATGGTTGAGTAGGGCTTGCAGGTCAGATTTAATCCTCATGGATGCTTTGTTGAAGATATGAAAAATAAAGGTCGATTGATAGCAAAAGGAAAGAAGAAGGGCAGAATGTTTACATTGGATGCAGACATGTCTAAATTGAGTGCAACAATGTTTGCACATGGGACCGGTGTAGTTGCAGATATTGACATCTGGCATAAATGCATTAGTCATGTTAATGTACAGCGACTTAAATCAATGCAGGCCCAAAATATTGTTGCAGGTTTGCCGAAATTCAAGGTTGCAGAAATGCATAAGGTATGTGAAGCCTGTCAGTTTGGAAAACAGGCAAGGAAACCATTTCCTAGACATGTTCAAGAGAGTAAGAAGCCATTGGAATTAATCCACTCTGATGTGTGGACAACTAAAGCTGCATCTCTTGGAGGCTGTCATTATTTTGTCAATTTTATTGATGACTATAGCAGAAAAGTTTGGGTGTATTTTATGAAAAAGAAAAGTGAAGTTTTTGGGCATTTCAAAACTCTTAAAGCGATGGTTAAAAAAGAAACAGTCCTGCAGATAAGATGCCTAAGGTCAGATGGAGGGGGAGAGTACCTCTCAAATGAGTTTGCAAGGTTCCTGTAGGAGCATGGCATAAAGCAGCAATATTCATGCAGTCATACCCCACAACAAAATGGAATTGCAGAAAGGAAAAACAGGCATATTGGAGAGGTATCTCGTGCCATGCTCAATGAAAAAGACTTGCCAGATTTTTATTGGGCTGAAGCAGTTGCTACAGCAGTCTACATAATGAACAGGACTCCCACTGCAGCAATACATGGAATGACTCCAGAGGAGAGGTATACTGGAAGGAAACCATATATTTCTCATTTGAAAATTTTTTGTTGCATTGCCTATGTACATGTGCCAGATGAGTTGAGATCCAAGTTGGATCCAAAAGCTGAGAAGTGCATCTTTATTGGTTACTCTCTGCAGCAAAAAGGGTATAGATGCTATAACCCTTCTACTCGTAAGTTTACAGTGAGCAGAGATGTTGTTTTTTATGAGACGAGTAGCTGGTATAAACCAGTAAATGTGATTGATGATGTAGATGCACAAAATGGTAATGCTGCACAGAATTCACAGCAGCAGTCACAAAATATTAGTGGACCTGGAGCGTCCTCTAGCAGTGGTTCACATTCTTCGCCATGGACAGGCAGATTGAGATCAGGAGAATCTTCTCAAAGTAATGCAGATAGTGGTATGCAGGTATCACGAAAAGGAAAAGAGAAGGTTGATCAGCCCATGTTTGATGTGAATGCAGGTCACTCTTATGTGGATAGTGAATCCAGTGGCTCAGAACAGAGCATTGATGATGAGTTGGGTATTCTTTCTATTGTTACAGCTGGAGTAAGGAAGACCAGGGATGTTTTGAGAGCACCTAGGAGTGAACCTACTTTGCGCAGGTCTACGAGAGCTAGGTATCCTGTGGATAGGCTGAAATATGATGGATTTACAGCCATTCACTATGCATATATGGTCAAAGTGATACAGGAACCAGAACCCACTTCTTTTGAGCAAGCCATGGAAAAAGAAAAATGGGAGAAAGCCATGGATGAAGAAATGGATGCCTTGGAAGCAAATGCTACATGGGAATTGGTACTTTTGCCTAAAGGTAAAAATGCAATTGGCTGTAAGTGGGTTTATAAGGTGAAGCACAATGCAGATGGTTCGGTGAACAGATACAAGGCAAGATTAGTAGTCAAGGGGTATGCACAAACATATGGCATTGACTATGAAGAAACATTCAGTCCGGTTGCAAGGATGGCAACCGTTAGAGCAATCATTGCTATGGCTGCATCAAAGGGATGGTCTTTACATCAGATGGATGTAAAGAATGCCTTCTTGCATGGTGATTTGCAAGAAGAGGTCTATATGGAGCAGCCACCAGGTTATGTGCATGATGTTCATCCTGAGTTTGTTTGCAAGTTGAAGAAAGCCTTGTATGGCTTGAAGCAAGCACTTAGAGCATAGTCTGACAAGATAGGACAGTATCTTGTCACTATTGGCTTTTAGATTTCCAAGGCAGATTTCTCACTTTATGTGAGAAAAACAGAGAAAGGTATTATGCTACTTGTCATTTATGTTGATGATTTGATTATGACAGGTGACAGTGATGAAGATATCCTTCATGTGAAAATGCTATTGAAGCAGAAGTTTGAGATGAAGGATTTGGAAGAGTTGCGTTATTTCTTGGGCATTGAGGTGATTAGATCACCAAGTGGGATACAGCTCTTACAGAGGCAGTATGGATTGGACATGCTGTCCAAATATGGGATGACAGGCTGTAAGCCTATTTCAGTTCCTTTGGAGCAGAATGTGAAGCTGAGCACAGATGCAGGTGGGCTTCTAGAAGACCCTACTATGTACAGACGCATAGTAGAAAGTTTCATTTATATGACTATTACGAGGCCAGATTTGAGCTATGCTGTTGGATTGGTAAGTCAGTTTATGCAGGCTCCAAGAAAACCACATTTGGATGCGGCTAGACGCATACTCAGGTATGTGAAGTCCACATTGCAATATGGACTATTTTATGAGATTGGGGTTCAGATACAGCTGCATGGATACACTGATGCTGATTGGGCTGGTAGTATTTCTGATAGACGATCTACCAGTGGATATGTGTTCTCTTTTGGGAGTGCTGCAGTCACTTGGAGCAGCAAGAAACAGCCTACAGTTGCCTTGTCGAGCACAGAGGCTGAGTACAGGGGTGCAGCAATGGTTGCATGTGAGGTAGCTTGGTTGCATAAGCTACTTTATGATATGCATCAGTCTATAGATGGACCAGTTGTCATTTATTGTGACAACATGAGTAGTATACACTTGGCAAATAACCCAGTCTATCATGCTAGAACAAAGCACATTGAGGTGCATTATCACTATGTGCGAGAGAGGGTTTTACTAGGTCTTATTGATCTAGTTTATGTCAGCACAGAGGATCAGGTAGTTGACATATTCACGACGGCATTGGGCGCAGAGAAGCTGCGCAAGTTCAAAGACCTGCTTGGTGTGCAGGAATTGGGATTGAGCTCGAGGGGGAGTGTTGAGATATCGAGCTCCACTCGTGATACGCCAGGGTGACCGTTGTGTATTTATGTCATCGACTTGTCAGTTGCAGACGCGGTTGGTACACCGCCCATGAATAATAGCTACATGATAGCTATCCTTATCTACTCTAGTTCGTGGCTCAGTTAGTATGCCACCTTAGTTAGTTGAGTTTGGTTTAAGACCCATATATAGGGTTCTTCTATTTCTTTGTACTTGAGTTCTTTTGGCTTACACAACTAAGAAGAGGAAAACTATTTTCAGCCTCCACCCTTGTGTGTATTCCCCCATTGTGCAAGCAAGAAAGCTTCAAGTGAGACTCCTTCCTTCTCTCCCACAATCTTGACAGGATATGTGTTTCTAGTGGTTTATGTAGATGATCTAATCATCAGTGGAGATGATGAAGAGGGCATTGCTGAAATTAAATCATGTTTACAGGCTAAATTTAGAGTCAAAGACCTTGGGGAGCTAAAGTCTTTTCTTGGGATTGAGGTAGTCTCTACGCCTCAAGGTATAAGTCTACTACAGAAGCAGTATGCTCATGACATGTTATAGAAGTAAGGTACGGTTGAATGCAAGCCTATGAAGATACCTCTTGATCAGAATGTCAAGCTACAGATTGATGTTGGAAATGACATAGAGAATGTGACCATGTATTGACAGATGGTAAGCGGCTTGATATACTTGACTATTACCCATCCTAGCTTATGTTATGTAGTGGGGCTGATTAGTCAGTTCATGCAGAAGCGTCACAAACCACATTTAGATGTAGTTAGGAGGATCATGGGATATATAAAGGGTACTATAGATTATGGGTTGTTTTATGTATCAAACAATCCCTTGACTTGACAGGGTTTACTGATACTAATTGGGCTAGTTGTGCTTATGATAGGAGGTCAACTAGTGGTTATGCATTTGGATTGGGGGTAGTAGTATGATTAGTTGGCAGAGTAAGAAACAGCCTACTGTTGCATTGTCTAGTACAAAAGCTGAGTACAGAGGAGCTGCCTTAGCAGCTTATGAAGCAATTTGGTTGATGAAATTGCTGAAAGACTTGGGAATATAGCTAGAAAGTAGAGTGAGATTGCATTGTAATAACCTCAGCAGTGTTATGTTGGCTAGCAATCCTATCTACCATGCTAGGTCCAAACATATTGAGGTTCACTACCATTTCATCAGAGAAATGGTTCTTACAGGGTAGACTGACTTGATTCATGTGAAGACTGAAGACCAAGTAGCATATATATTTACCAAGTCTCTTGGTAAAGAAAAGTTCATATACTTCAGACAACTACTTGGAATTTATCAGATGGTTTGAGCTTGAGGGGGGTGTTAGAATATCAAGCTCCCATTACTCTTCAGTCAGTCTATCTTTATGTGTGTAACCACATTAGCTGGATATAGCTCTATATGTGTGTGACATTCAATAAGTCGATGTAATTAGTGACTTTAACCACAGTTAGTCTTGGTTAGTCATACCTATGTGTGCAAGTCTCTTTCAATTTGTATGATGGAAGAATAATGAAACAAGAACAACAATGAGCTGAGGGTCATCTTCCACTCCACTCTGTCTCTCTCTCTCTCTTCCAATAATCATTTGGGATGTGGATAACATGCAAGACATAAGACTGCCAAAAGTTTGAATCTCAAATCTGCAGCTTGGCATGGAGATCGAAAGGAAATGCTTTAGCCATTGGTGACTTGTATGGAAAATTTTGGTGCTTGGGAACTCGTTGTTCCATCTCACATGACCCTACCTAGCAGTGATGCTAGTTTTCCTTCAGTTATTAACAGAGAAGAACTGCTGCACTTCAGTGATGATGGGGAGGATGGAGAGCAGTTTCACAGTGAGGAAGAAGGTGGATCTTCACCTGAAAAAAGACCCAATTCTCCTTCAGTGTTGATTTTAGAAAGAAGGAAAAGATCAAAGGTCATGATAGGCTCCAGCAATCATTCTCTAGTAAAGCTGAGGCTCTGCTCCAGAATAAAAACTTAAGCTTGTCATCTGGAGCCACTATAGGTGGACATCTAGTGCCTGCATTACAAACTCCTTTTCAGCCCTGCTCTACTACACCTAGTTTGGGCAAGTGCCATTTTCTTTCTTACAATCTCATAGGCAGCATCACTAGTTGTCACAATGAAGAGCTGTCACACATAGAGGTGCTTTCTCCCTTGCAATGTTCTCATAATCAGATGCATGATGATCATTGATCACAACAGTTAAACCAGGCTCTACTATACCATTGATTTTGTTTGGTGATTTGTAGGTGGAGTTTCATGATACAGGGAAAGGGGTTCGTGTGCCCTCAATGACGGACTATTTTGGCTTCAAAATGGATGCTATGAATGATAGCGGCTGCATTTTTGCATCTCATAGGAATGGGGAAAACAATCCAAGTACCATACTTTATCGGCCTTGTAGTAGCTGGGCAAAAAATAGTGAGGTCCACCCATTCAATTTCAATTAACTTTTTGTGCAGTAATGTTCACTGTGCTTCTCATAAATGAATGATGCAATGTTAAGGTTTCAAGTTAATGCTTCAGTGTCAATGCGGCTTGCAGCAAGCATTACCTCTTGGATGTGGATGGGTAGTTATCTCAACTAGTCTCAACCACCTCCGACTATTTTCTAAAGGTGTTTTGCAAGTGCTGCCTCATTTTCAAAGTCTAAAGTATGAATATGATCTTGAATAAAGCTATTAGTGACTTGACTTGATTGTTATTCACTATTGTCATTTGTATGTTGTAGACTTCCTTGCTGTCTTTGGCAGGCCTAGTGGTCACTATGGCAAGTCACAAGGAGCTTCCCGCTATTGTTCTACATGCAAGCTCTCCCTTGTCTTGTGACCAACAAGTAGATGCACCTTATGTCAAGCATAGTTATAATACTGCAAATAATTGCTGTCTTGGTGTGTGATGAAATTGCATGATTCTTTTTCTCTGATTTTGTATTCATTTTAGGTGATGCAATTCACAAAATTCAATGTGGCAGAACATAGAAAAGTGTTGGAAGGGCCATTTCCCTTGAGTCCTCGCTCTCATCTTACTTGGCTGGGTTTTAGCGACATTGGTTTTCTTAGCTTATATGATTCCAAGGTGCTGATTATTGGATCCATTCCAAAACTGATCCTTTCTGGATTTTAAACCTGATCTCTTCTAGGCAATGAGAAAGTTGTCTAGTAGATTGGATAATGAGAAATCATATATATGTGCATAGAGATTGTAATCCCTAAGAGGAGTAGGAATAGTACTAAACATCCAAAATTGGAGACTGTGTGTCTCTATAAATCATACATTCATACAAACATTGGGTTTTTGTGGAGGAATCTCAATGCATCTATGATGGAATCCCTTCAGGTGAGGCTCTGTAAGAATGTTTTATGGTGTGGGATCCTTGATAATCTTGTGGGTGATGAATAGTGCCAAGGGAGAAAGGCTGCCTAGCTCTACATAGTTCTATAGTTTTTTCAATGTTTGCCTTGGGTGCTCCTTTACTTGGTGGGACTGATGTGGTTGATAGAGATAGTACTTGTGCTTGATGAAGTATGTGAATGTCCACTATTGCCTTGTGCACCCATTGGTGCCGCTCGAGGTTGGGTCAATGTATCTTGGTTGTTGTGAAGCTTCTGAAGATAGAATGTTAGGGAATTTCTATCAGTGCAAGCCAGAATACAGCAAAGGAGATTGTATCTCTCATGGAAAAGGCAATGATAGTATCCTTGTATCTCATAGTAAGCAAGCATATCCATATGTAGTGTTTCTCTATCTCCACCTTCAACTTTCGTTGTTGAAATAGCTTGTTTTTCTCATGCCTCTTTGGTGTATCTCACGTGACTCAAATCTAATGTGAGGAGGTTTTGCATCTGTTGAGATGGCACACTGCATCCCAAGAAATGACATGTGCACATCCATATATCTTGGTCTATTGATGAAGCCATTCTCTAAAAGTTGGAGAAGATGATCCTCGTGGAAGACCATCTTCATGCCAAGTGTGTCTGGGAAATCTGAGTGATGTCCATCCTGACAACATGGTTCAACTCTATATGGTTAAGCTGCATGGTGGGGACATCTAGATTGTATTGGAATGCTGATAGGTCATCTATGTGAAGGCCATGTGGAATATGAGAGAGAGAGAGAGAGAGAGAGAGAGAGAGAGAGAGAGAGAGAGAGAGAGAGAGAGAGATCCAATCATTTTTTGTTAAATCAACAATCGGGGACAACTTCGAGTTCACACCTCTCAATATGGTGGCACTTGGATACCCATTTTCAGGTAACTCATTATGATGTCTACGGGGCATGTTTCTAAGCACAAGGCAACCCTAAGTTTCTTGTTCAATCAGCTTGAATTGAGTATAGAAGTGGTTACCTTATGCAGTGCTTCAAAAGAAATGAAAAGTGAGAATGAAAGTCTTTGGATGGTTGGATTGAATAATACTCAAGTGTTTTGTATCATTTACAAGCTTCTAGACAAGCAATCTCAGGTTAGTTAGTCCTACTAAGAAAGTTAGGCCTGGGAACCACATGCCCCCTTTTATTAGCCAAGTTAGTTGTAGAAAGCTTGAATGACAGTAGTTGGATGGTTATACAGCAATTGCATTTTGTTGTGTTTTAGGTACTGATTTTGTAGATATTTTTGAATGCTTAACTTATTCTTTTGCTATTTTGCCCGATCATTTAAGAGGATAGTTGTAATGGTTCTCTTTTCATTTTCTCTTCTTTTATGTAGGGGTTTTCCTTTATTTTGCCTCCCTTTGCATTTAATTTATATAGTAGAGGTCTAAAATGCATCTATGTGGTAGAGGTCCATTCAAAAGTCTTGACCACAACAACTGGTTTATTGTTTTGGGTTATCAATCGCAGGAAGAAATTATTTGTGTTATCTCATTACATGTTTTTAAATGTATAAAAATTATAGGTGTCCCCTAAACCCATTCTGAGTGTGTTCAACTTCTCTTTGCCAATGGCTCATTCTGACTTGGGAGCATATGATTTGTAAAACAAGTATTTTCTTGGAAGTTGGCAGCTTGTTCAAGTTCAAAAAATGCTTAAATGTACTTTTTCAAGTCTTCAGTTATTATCTTTTAGTATTTGATAAGTTGTCCGTTGCAAACGCATCCTCCTAGAAGACACTCATGGTTGGATATATTGACCATGGGCATGGTGAAGATGCCATTGTCACGATTAGCTATTCCTTGAAAGCATGTGTTGCCATAGGAGTAGTTTACAAGGGTTAAAAATTTGATAATGAGATTGTTAGATTGTGGATGATGGAGGGCAAGATTGTGTTCACAAATGCTCTTGTGGATAGGTATGCCAAATGTGGTGCACTTGCAAAAGCGCAAGAGGTCTTGGATTAGCTTCTTGCTCAGGATGTAGTGTCTCATTGTCTTGGAGTGCACTTATTATAGATTATTTTACAAGACTTGAGATAGTATTAAAGTATTAAATTCCCTTGCAACAGTGGAACAATTGCAACATCAAGCTTAGTTTGCCCAAATCGATCTGATTATGACATATTCCACACTTACAAAGCATGAAATCTTGTGAGCTCTCATAGAGACATGCCTTTTTCTTTTGCCCCACTGCAACCACAAGCCAATGCAAGGTATCTAGATTTCAAGCACAAAGTGATAGCAGATGCCTTGTGGTCGGATTATCAATACATATATATATGAACTAATCAAAGCAGTTCACAACAAAAAGGAGGTGTCTTTCCAAAGAAGACTAATTAGTTTTCATTTTGTGGGACTAGAAAATTCTTGTGCAAAGCAAATGGATCTATTGAAGGGCACAAGGCTACATGAGGACATTTGCAAATGGGGGTTACTTGAAAGAAGCCCCTATGTAATGTCTTGACATTCTAGTTGTTTGGTATTGCTTAATGGGATGGGCATGTAGGTTGTGCACTCGACCATAAAGTGTCCTCACGTGCGTACATATTTAAAACTCTAGCAATTTTTTTTGTATTTACGCTTTCATGAGAAAACAACTTGATGCAATCTATGTTGCATCTTCATTGTTCAATGTCTAAATGATATCATGCAAATTTTAACTCAATTGAAGTCTATATACAACATTAGTATAACCCAAGATTGATATCATGTAAAAAAAATTTAAATCAAGGATTGTATAATAAATGTTTATATTCAAGTGATGCAATTTAACTTACGATTGGGAGGCAAGGTCTTGGGTGCCCTGTTTATATGCATTTTTTCCTCTGTCACAAATTGGGGGAAATTGGCCTTGTGGAGATGGCTTTTAATGTTGCCAAAGCACTTCACATTTGCTTAATAGAGGCCATATCATCCAATACAACCCAAGTGCAAGTGCTATTTCATTTAAGGTTGGTACATCTTTATGTATCTAGAAAGCGAGTTCAAGGATGGCTTGTTAGAGACAAATTGTAAAGATGGAAACTTTTAATAATGTGGTGGAGAGTGTTAAAATCACATTAGCACAAGCTGCATGGTTTGTGTCATAGGAAATAAAAGAACGGTTTCCAAGAGATGAACTATTGGAGGCAATGTCAATAGTTTATCCACAATTTTAGAACCATCAGTAAGACGTGTGCTCTTCAAACAGATTTCAAGAAAAGAGTTCGCGTTCTTAAAGCTCACTTTGGGAAAATGTTACGATTGCAAGGGTTTGATGCAACCTTCTCGATAATAGATGGAGATGCACTTTTGCAACAATCACAATGCTTTGGAGAGACCATGTGGCATCAATTTATAGAACTTGTAGAGCCTATAAAATTAGGCGCAATTACTTGATTAGGGAACATATTGAAAGTTCTCCAAGATCGTATGCCTGAATATTTTTGACTTGTTGACTTGGCTCAAACAATGATTTTAGGATCCGTGGAGGATGAAAGAATGTTTTAGTATTATGGTGTTTTTAAAAAACAAGGTGCACAACAAGTTAGGTACAAACTTAGATACTTGCATGAGATTGTATGTTTTCCATTAGTACTTAGTAAAGAACTTTTCCTATGATCGAGCTTTGGCATATTGGATATATCAGGCAATACTCGGCAAAACCAATTGGATATCAACACAGGGTCGACATTACTACCATCATCATCAAAAAAACTACATGAAAATGATGAAGTTCCTAGTACTGATGGATGGCAAGCCTAAGATAATTAAGTTTCTCTTTGTGTATTCAACCTGATTGGTGAAGCTTTTGCATAAACAATCCAATTGAATGTCGCACTATGGCTAATCAATACATTATTTATATGTATTTTCTCACAAGAAAGTTGAGCTTTAATCAATGTGTGTTGACTTGATTTACCTTGCTTTAGTTGTACTATTTTCTTCTCAATAACACAGTCATTGGTTGAATTATCTTTCATTCAATGTTTTTTCTACATTTTTATTAAGAAAACTTTACCATCTTGAGTTCAAAACTAACACTTTAAACCTTTTATTACTTTATTACTTTAATAAAAAACATTCGTTAATCGATTATAGGGTATTTTTGGTTTAGATAACAAATCGCCACACTTTTGAAAGTCTAAAATACAAGTTTTGCCACATATTCTATAACATGAAAGTATACATTGGCTCTTAAAATCATTTATGATAAACACTATTCCTATATCTAGATTGCTTATGGAGCTAGCAAATGGTAAAGAAGTTCTTTCAACACAATAGACTAACAAGGTAAAATTCAATCTAGGTGGCAATTCTTCCAAAATGAGTTTCCAAATTATGTACCTCGTGGCTTATGAATGTCTGTTGGGTATGGATTGGCTAATTATAAAGAAAACCCATATTCATTGCAAAAAGGGTCAAACTACATTTTAAAACCTAGAAGAACACCATATTAGAGAATTTGGAAATCTTCCAAGTCCCACTTTCAAATAAGGGATAAAGATTTGACCATGTGGCTAAATCTAAATCCATGCTTCAAAGAGGCAAACTTGGAAAGACAGCCTATATATAAGTAATTAGGATGGACTCCACTTTCAAGTAAGTGAAGATTTGATCATGTGGCCAAACATTAACTATATTAGGAATTTTCAAACTATATGAGAATTCCCAACTAGACCTTCACAAATAGGGAAAGGTCTAAAAAATAATTACCCATCTATCTAATTAAACTCAGCAGGGCCGAGCAAGATAGTGAAGCCAAGGACCAACCATCTTGGCTAAAAGATTATGCATATGATTTTTCGAAAGACTCGACAGAGCTTCCAGTGATAAGAGAGGTAGATCATGAGATCCAACTCATTTTAGGTGATGCTCCTATAGCCAAGCAACCCGACCGAATGTCAATTTCTGAAGCCATTGAGCTAAAAGAAAAACTCAAATAATTATTAGACCAAGTATACATCCAGCCAAGTAATTCACCATGGGGAGCCCCAGCACTATTTCAGAAGAAAAAATATAGAACACACTACCTTTGTATTGATTATCATGGATTCAACCAGGTGCTAGTGAAAAATAAATATCCAATCCCCAAGATAGATGAGTTGCTTAATTGACTCTAGGGAGCAAAGATCTAAATTTCAAAGATCGACCTTAGATCAAGCTACTATCAAATAAGAATCAAGGAGAAAGATATCCCTAAAATTGTCTTTAACACAAAGAGAACACAAGATATGACCATTATGAATTTATTATGATGTCATTTGGATTAACAAATACACTTGCCACCTTAACAGATTGATGCAAGACATTTTCAGACCTTATCTTGATGAATTCATCCTTGCCTTCTTCGATGATATCTTAACATATTCCAAGAATAAAGGAGAGCATGAACCACAGCCTACGAATAGTTCTTGAAACAATGAGAACTCACAAGCTCTATGCTAAAAAGAAGAATGATGTTTTCTTCAAAAACCAAGTCGAATATCTAGGGTTCATAGTGTCAAAAGATGATGGTGTTTCAGTGGATCCAATCAAGGTCAAAGACGTACAAGATTGGCCACCCCCAACAATAATCAATGAAGTGCGAAGCTTTCTAGGGTATAGAGTCTTCATTAAAGACTATGCCTTGATTCGTTGCACCTTTCATTGACCTACTTAAGAAGCAAGTAACCATTGTATGGACATTTATCAAACAATCCAGCTTTGAAAAGCTTAAGCATAGTTTGGCAATCGCCCCTATTTTAAGGCTACCTGAAATCATAACTGATGCAAGCTCCCTTGCATTGGGATGCGTGCTTACGCAAGAAGGACATCTAGTAGCCTATCCTTCAAGGAAATTAAATATCCATGAAAGGACTATGCCACTCATGATCTAGAATTACTTGATGTAATTCTTGCCCTCAAATTGTGGAGACATTATCTGCTTAGTAACAAGTTTTCCTTAGTCATCAATCACAAAAGCCTGAAATGGATTTTCACATAGCCAAATCTCAACATGAGGCAACATCAATGTATCAAAATTTTGCAAGAATTTGATTTTGAAATCAAATATATATCAAACAAAGAGAATATGATTGCAAATGCCTTAAGCCGTAAATCATTTGTCAATACTCTGATCTTGGGGAAACCCTCTAGGACAGAAACTATTGCTTTAATGATTTCAATGCCCAACAACCCAAGAGTAATGCTATCATAGAAATGGCCAAAGAAGTAGTGAAGGATCCAAGCTATCAGAAAAAGTTAAGAGAGATCCCCATTAAGGATACAAATCCAAAACTCAAGTCTAAGTATCGGGATTTTTTCATAAATGAGAAGCTTGTCTATTTCAACTAGACAAGGCTATGTATTCCAAAACTCAAGTCTAAGTATCGGGATTTTTTCATAAATGAGAAGCTTGTCTATTTCAACTAGACAAGGCAAGTTAGGAACTCAAGAAGAAAATACTTTGGAAAGCTCATGATTCTCCATTTTTGGGACATCTTGGATATGTTAAGACTCTTAATGCAGTCAAAAAAAGCTTCTACATGGAGAGACTCGATGGTGACATACTTAAGTATCTTATCAAATGCCTAAACTACCTGTGAATTAAAGGTGAATGTGTCAAGTTGCCAAGCAACCACTTGATATCCCTCAAATGAAACGGGAATATATCAGCATAGACTTCATAGTTGGATTACCCCTAATACAAGAAGGATATAACTCAATTATGGTAGTCATTAATATGCTAATAAAAGTTACAAACCTTATTCCTGTACAAGCAATTAAAAGGCTTTCAAAATCGCTAAAATTTTCATCAATGAAATTTTTAGATTACATGGATTACCCTATAGAATCATCAATGATTGTGATTCTCTCTCCACATCAAACTTTTGGAAGAGTTTGTTTGAAGTTCTAGTAACTCAACTTTGCTTCAGTACTACTGCTTACTATCCCCAAACCGATGGTTAGACGAAGTGAGTCAATCAAGTTATTGAAGATATACTTAGAGCTTATTGCAACAGGGAACCTAAACGAAGGATTCAATACCTACTCTTAGTTGAATTTTCCTACAATGAATCATATCATCAAAGTCTTCAAATGACTCCTTTCTAGGCATTGTTTGGGCAAGGTTGTCTTACACTACTAAGTTTTTTTAATCCTACCCTACGGGTAGAAGAATCTAAGCAAATGCTAGAACAAATGAATCAACAAGTAAAGGATATAATGCAAGATATTCAAGCTCTAAGGATTGATAGAAAGCATATGCTGACCAACAAAGACAAGAATGCATTTTCAAGGAAGGAGACATGGTTTTATTCGAGTTCGCCCAAAGAAAAGTTCCTTATGTCCGGAAGAATGCAAGAAGCTAAGTCCCACATGTTGTGAGCCATATAAGGTGCTAAAATGTCTAGGACCTAATGATTATAAGCTACTTCTGCCTGACAACTTGAAAGTGCATAATGTATTCCACATTAGTCTATTGGAGGCCTATGTTCCTAACCTTGATCACGTACTTAACGACCAACAAATTGTGATGCCAAGTTGAAGAGCCCTCGAAATTCAACCTCATAGGATACTTGACAAGTGAGAGATGGTTTTGAGAAGTAAATCCCTTAGGGAGTATCTCATCCAATGGAAAGATTATTCTGAAGAGGTTCACCCAACGCATTGATCTATGCATGCAGATGGTCCATCTATACATTCAAAACCACAGGATCGCCCAACGTCGATCGAGAACCATCTTGCAAATACATAGAATCACATGTATGTAACAATAAACCTGATGAGAATGGTAAACGTTGCTAGGCAAAAGCCAGTACCATACGTCAACATCTTCTACTTACAATAATCTCCAAAAAATGATGGCCATGCACTCAAATTTTTTACAACAAATGACATCTTGCATCAGATGACAAGATCACAACTGGTACACAATCTCCTACAAACTTCGCAACCTTCACTTTTACTTGAAACAAAAACTCTAACTCATATGCACTAAACATTCAGGACTCCTCAAAGACATAATCAATAGACTCAAACTTGACTATAAAGACTTGGTTAACAAGCCACCACAAATAAGCACGCCCAAGCGCTTCTAGACACAAGAACAAACGACATCAGAATATACCCAATTGAGTTGTTGCGCTACAAATTTAACATTTGGCTCAACCAATTGGTTGAAGTCGTGAAAAAAGAAGGCAAGGACATACTAGAAGATTACATGGAAAAAGAATCACTACAATCACGGTCATGACAGTCCTGCAATAATAATCTAGAAGGTCACATACCTATTGAGCAAAGAGGTCTACACCCAGAAACATGATTCCAACTTGATCCATTCAGCAACATAATCTATGTAACGTGTAAGTTCTCAAACATGGCTTCTTCTTAAATATTTTATCAAAAAAACTAACAATATCAACTTTTCTCGTAAAAATGTAAACAAAAGTAAACCAAGAATAAACCAATCTTCTACCAACGCTAACCTCGCAGTCTCAACCAATGCAAGTCTTGCCTCCAACTCAAGTACATCCATATCATACGGGACCATATGCAACCAAAATCCACGAGCCAATCCAAAAGCACCAACGATCAAGAGACACAAAAGCAAGTACTTCATCTACAGCATAAGATGTAAGAAAAACTACAAGGAGTATGTAGTATAGACGACCAGCATTTAGAAAAGAATCCAACAACACTAGAAAAATCCCGTCAATAAAATAAAGGAAGATATAGAAACATTCTAGCCGTTCAAGCATAACTTCGAGGTTAACATAGAAGCAATAGTTGATAGCATAAACAAGGCTAGGAATTTTAAGCAGGCCACCATCCGTAAAAAAATGCAACCATGACAGGGTACAACAACTTATACAAACACTCAGCAATATGTAAAAAGTATTATTTTTTAAAGAGAAGAAACCTCATATAACATAGCAAATAAAATGTAAATGTTCAAACTCATGATCATTGACTCAAACAATATAAGCATACATATTCTCATTTCGAGATTTTCCATGTATTTAAAGAACATTAAATCTTATCTACAAACATACTTCACTTTAAAACATGTCATACGTCTAATCACCATGAGTAAAACTGCTATATAACAAATATGTAAGATTTTCATAGGGAACTTCATACTCCTTTACTTAACTAAACGTGTTAACCTAGTTATGAGAAAAAACTTTCGCCTCACCAAATGCAAAGCAAGCAAGATATAACCTCGCAAGCTTTGCAATGATTCACACCACACGAAACACACAACGTACTAGAACACATGAATGCCCTCCCCAAAAGCAAATGAAGCTTTCGTAAGTATTGCGCCTTTGGGATATAGTGCTTTTTGGACGCGTGACGGACAGCTGGCACCGGCGGGACGACTATATACACGAGATGGACGTCTCGTAGCAGCGAGACAACGCCTTCGCAGTGTTCATTTTTGAAGGTTACACAACCCTTCTGGGCCATTATTGACCTGCTGGAGAATCCTAAAATATTGCAAGCAATGCAGTTGAAGGGGAAAAGAAAAAATTTGCCCTTCTTGGAGAAAGGCAAAATTATTCAAGCACTACATTCGAAGGGCACTTTTTTTCCTAAAAAATTAATATATTATATTATAAATAAATTTATTAGTAGTGAGTCTACTAGTTAGAACTTAGGAGTAAGTTGTAACTACTATTATTGAGATCCGAGACTCCGACTCCCGAGTTACTAACTTAGAAGTTACTAGTTAGTAATAAATTTAGATAATAGACTATAGTACTATACTACTAACTTCTAAGTTCTAACTTTCTAAGTACACTGAGAGCTGTGGCGATCAAAACCCTAGGTACTAGGTAGTAGGTAGTAGGCCCTCATCTTCTTGAGTGCGACAGGCTCAAGAGTCAGCAAAACCCTCCCCTCAAGGCTCATGTTCTTGAAAGCGACAGGCAGTGAGGCACGTAGCTCTAGCCTCTAAGCAGAGTCAACTCGTGAGTCATCACTCCATTCGTGAGTCGTGACCACTGACCACGGTCCACCATCCTGGAGGCTGCCGGCTGGGACTCGAGAGTCGGGACTCGGCCCTCAGGTGACAGGTCCCAGGAGTGAGGACTCAGGAGTCGACGTGAAGCCTGAAGACTCAAGAGCCAAGCCTCAAGGCTGGCCGGCGTGGCCGCTGGACTCTGGAGCCGCAACTCGCCAGGCTCGAGTGGTGGTCAGTGGTCACTGGTCCGTGCGGCGTGGAGTCGTGGACCGTGGATGCTGGTCCGACAGTCGACTCCCTAGCGACTCGCGAGCGTCTCAGCCTTCAGGAGTCAGGCTTCAGCGTGGGGCGGCGGGCCTGGAGGCTGGACGTGACGAATCACGATGCATGCGTGCCCAGGGGCCAGTGCCCACTGCAGTCTGCGGGTAGCGGCACTGCCTTGAACTTCCAAGTTCCATCGTGGAGTCTGTAGATTGTGACTAGAGGGCACTTGCAAGTTGCCACTGCCTAGAGGGCTGAGTCCCGATCACTCGCGAGTCGCGAGGCTAGTACCAAATGCCATTTGGAAATTGGCACTTCAAGATTCATCATTCAGGTCCCAGGAATCAGGATTCAGCCTTTCAAGATTCAATACGAGCGTCGAGCTATAATAGAAGCTATCTTGAGGTCCACCGCCCGAGGAGCTAAAGCTTACTCACTGCTCACTGGCTCAGCCTTGCGCAGCTCGAACTTCAAAGGTACATTTATTGTCGTACAACATAGATTCTTGAGCTTGGAGAATTTAGATTTTAACATACGATTCTTGAGCTTAGAGACTTTCAAAATCTAAGACTATTAATCTTAGATAGATGTCTTTGCCTTGCAGCCTACAGGGCAGATTGATATTAGAGTATACCATCTAACTTTAAATCAAGTCTTCATCGAAACTTTGAGCAGGTATGAGTTCAACATTCTACCAATTTTTAAATCTCAAGTTTTAAAGATTGCTAGTATTTGTCACAGTCCACTACCATTTGGATTTTGGAGTGTTTAACTTTAGCATACCTTAACTCTTTGCATCCATATTATAGATATGGGTCGTCCTAAGAGGGATTTGAGTCAATTGACTCTATCTCTAGCACTTGCTCGAAGGAAACGGGTTGCTCAAGGAGATTCCATGCCTGTAAGTGCCTCATCGATTGCACCTCTGCCCACATCTGACACACCTATTGCATCTACTCATATAAATATGAGTTTGGATCTAAACATGCCTATAGGGGATGCAAGTGAAAGTGTGGATTCTTTTGATGAAGCTATGAGAAGTCTTGATGGGGTAAGAGAGCAATATGTTGCTCATGTAGATGCCACCCTAGATTATGAGGATAGTGTACCTCAAAAAGTGAAAGGTCAACGCTCTTACAAAGAGCATTGGAAAACATATCATCCATGGAGTTATTCATTGCATGATGCTTATGGTAAAGAAAGGATTTTTTGTAGCTATTGCATACAATTTCGAATGAGTAATGCTTTTGCTACTGTTGGGAGTACAGTACTTCAAAGGCCATCATTACAGACTCACGAGAAATCGAAGGAGCATGAGAAGGCTGCATTTCTATGGGCTGAAAAAGAAAGGAAATCTATGGTGCCTATGAGCTTGCATCTTGAAAAGATGGACTCTAATGCAGTAGATAAATAGGTATCTCGTGTAAAAGTTCTTTTGAAAGTTTTGTATTTCATTTCCATTAGGGATAAATCTTTGTGTGATTTTCAAAAGAATGTCGAGGAATTGGAATTCCTTGGAACACCAAATGTTCCTATTGAGAATTGTTATGCATCCTACCTTTCATACACATCTTCTTTGCTTTTCTTGGAGGCATGTTATACACACTTTTATGAGATGGTTAAAAGTGAAATTATTGAGAGTCCTTTCTTCTCCTTGATGGTAGATGAGAGTACAGATGTCTCTAATGACCATCATATGATTGTGTGTATAACATATTTGACAAAAACTGGTCATGTATGCAATCGCTTCATTAGGTTGCTTCATACAAGAAATGGAACTGCAGCTCCTTTATATGATGCACTTTCAAAGTTCTTATGCATGTATGGTTTATCAAAATCAAAATTGGTGGGATTTGCCACTGATGGCTGCAGTGTTATGATGGTCATGGAGAATGGATTGGTTGCACGTTTTGCCAGAGATGTACCTCATTTGGTTGGAATTCATTGCATTGCACATAGAGATGCTTTGGCAGTAAAAGATGCATTGGGTGGATTTCCTATTTTTGATGTTGTGGAAAAGGCAGTAAAGAAGCCTTACAAATGGGTGAATAGCTCTTATAAGAGACATGAAGAGGTAAAGGACCTTGCTTCAGAGTTTCATCTTTCAGCCCATGAGATTTTGAGAATGCATGACATTCGTTGGTTATCACGTGGGCAAGTAACAAAGAGGATGGTAACTTTGATGCCAGTGCTCTTGCGAATTTGGAAGCGAGAGAAATGTGATTTGTATACCTCCTTTACCTCTTTAAAAGTTCAGTTTTTTCTTCATTTATTGACAGATGTACTTCATCATTTGAATGTTTTGAACAAAAAGTTCCAAGTTGATCATGTGGATATTACTACAATTGGCACAGAGCTTGTGACTACAATCGATATTCTTCAAGCTCGCTTTCTTGCAGGTGAGTTTGGTAGAGGTGCTGAGCATATTACCCAGTTTTTCGGGCAAGTGAAAGATGGTTGCATGGTGTTTCAAAATGGTGCACAACTGATAGATAAGCATACAGTGCATATCAATGTCTTGGGAAATAAAGATACAACCAAGGATCTTATCACATGGGATGCTTGTATTGATGTTGGAAGACAGTTTCTTCATAGTTTGAGAACTGCATTGCATGCTCGATTTCGTGACTTGGAGCTTTTTGAGGCTACCAAAATCTTTAGCCCTAGAGACTATCCAGAGGATGTACGTGGTATTTTCAACATGGGTGCTATATGGATTAGGCCATTGTTGGAAAAGTTTGGAGATATAGTGAATGTGAATATGTGTAAGTTGCAATATGAAGAGTTCATGGCAAAACTGAAGAGAGCATGTCCTGGAAAGAGTATGCATATGGCATGGCAATTTTGTGCACATGATATCGAATGGGATCAGTCTTTTGGTGAGATGAAGAAGCTTTGGCGTGCTTGCTTGGTTATTGTTGCAAGCACAGTCAATTGTGAAAGGGGATTCTCCAAGATGAACCGGATCCAGTCAAATGACCGCAATCGATTGAGCTTGGAGAATGTTAACAAGCTGATGTTTCTTTCTTACAATGGCACACGAGATCCAAGAGAGGTAGATTGGGATGCGATCTACTGTACTTGGGATAGCTTGAAAGCTCATCGGGATGTTGATATCCATACCACAAGTTAGATAGTTGTGCTCTAGCCTCTCACTATTTTATCACTTGTATGAACTATTCTAATTTATTTTCTTTATTGACTTGAGATTTGACAATTGTTATTTTGCATACAATTCAAATAAAAAGATATTAACATTGTTGTTAAAGCTTGTAAGAATACAAAGATTTATGTCTCATTTATTACTTTGAAGTTTCTTACCAAAGATACATGAAAATAGGTCTGATTACATAGTTTATCGAGAATAGATAGTAAAAGCTATATCAATGATTCATAATAGAGTTGATATGATTCATAATAGAGTTGATTAAATCTAATATGCATAGTAAAAATTGAAAGGAAAATTTGTATTGTACATGAATTAGAATTTTACCGTTGTTAAGTGATTTTGATTAAAAAGCTTTCTTGAATCTTTGCACAAACTTTAGATCTTGAAAGGAAATATTTATTGCACACATCATTCGAAGGCTATATTTTGAAAAATGACCTTCAAGTCGAAGGGCAAGATCATAGAGAGACCTTCCGGAGAAAATATGGACTAGCCCTTCAAAAATGAACACTGCGCGGCCTTCGTCGTATTCCGTCTGCCGCGTGACAGCAACCCACCAACCAAGAAAATCATCACTCGGCATCTTCGTCATCATCACTATCCTTCTTCTTCGTGACCAGCAGGCTGCAGCCGCCGATCCACACCATCGACTCTCCGCTTGAAATTATCATCGATTCTCGAGATCATAGAGGAGCAGCAGCAGCGGCGCAGGCGGCGCGAACCTGAGCTCCGCCATAATTTGACACCACGGCAGTATGCTCGTCGTCGGGCTCCTCAACAGCGGCAGCTGGATCCTGTGAGCCGAGAGGTGATGGGGTACGCCCTGGAGATGCAGACAACGCCACTACCAGCGGACGAAAATTCCGCCGCCCCGCAGCTGGACGATCGACGTTTTCAGGGACAGGCGCACGCCTTATTTGAGCACACCTTGTCGGTCGTGGAGAAGAGCCGCGCGATCGGCAGGCGACGGAGTATGACTGATCATGATGGCCGGGAGGTGCAGTCGCATGTCATCTACCGGCAGCGCGTGCTGGTTCGATCAGCAGGCGCGGAAGAAGAAGCACGTGCTACGTCTAGCGTCGATCAGCTGCTAGCGGTGACGAGGGTGGACGATGTGCCGGACGGCGTGGACGTGGCGCAGCTGGTGGCAGAGGAGGTTGGCAGGCTGGCCGGGCAGATTGTGCAGCGGGACGACCCCAGGAGCCAGCGGCTGGCCATGCTCCTCATGCACCTTCGTCTCATATTGCAGGGGCATGTTATTTATGCTGCTCCTCCGCCTCAGGAGCAGGACATAATTGAAACCGAGCTGGACACCAATTATACTGTTGCAGATGCAGGTACTGCCCTCCCTGACCTGCAGTTTAATACTGTTGATAGTACTCCTGATACTTTACATGGCTTCAGCTGCTGCTGCACAACAAGCACTCATGATGATCGAATTGCAGGGGGGCAGGAGGAGGGGGAGAGTGCTGCAGATGCAGGTAACTGTAGCGTGTGCACTGACGACCTTAACCATGGCCCCTGCACAGAGCTGCCCTGCAAGCACCTCTTCCACAAGAAATGCATCACCCAGTGGCTGCACATCAGAAACACATGCCCCCTCTGCCGATTCGAACTCCCGCCCACAAACAACCCCAATAAGGCAAACAAGAGGCGGCGCGCTCAATAATATCACAATGCCGGCAATGATCATCAGCCTGCAAGGATTAATGTAGCATCTGCAGCTGCTAACCCACTTCCTGCATCGGGAACACAGTTTTGGTCCATCATTGGACACATATCTATCGGAAAGCAATGCTGAAATTCTCATGTATACTTAATACTTTCCAGTTCAGAACTGATGGAAATACATTTAATACTTTTGATTCTTGAGTATATTAAATACCTTTGATTCTTGAATGTGCCAAAACACTTAGACTAGGACAAATTATGCTAACTAGTTACCGTCACCGACCAGTTGTCCATGATTTATCATGTCCATGCTCACAAACTACTTTTACAACTATTGCCTAGTTGATGTTTAGCATACATCACCTCAAAACTTTCAATGTTTCATGTAGACACAAAGCACAGGTCTTTGACCAATTCACCTACCAAAACACTTATACATGCATTTACAAAAGAAACTCTTGTTCCTATATATCAATAACATTATCCATTTACTCGAAACCTGTGATCACGTGTAGTTGACCAGATTATCTATAGATGGCATAGAGATCTCATCAATTGTAAATGTTCCTAAAATATTCAAACTAGACGCAACCAACAATTCCGTCAACAAAATCTAGAGTCTCACGACAAAGAATGCAAGTGTTAATGTCGGTCTTAAGACAGGTTGCAAGTAGAAAAGATGCCATCTGACAAGATCATAGTAGCACCATCCTTAAGGCCACGAAGAGCAAGGATGGGCAATACTCTAATATGGAAAGCTAAAAACACAAACAACACTAAGAGCTATTGCCAGACTCAATCGGTTTACATTCAAGAGAGGAATTGTGTTAGTTATCAAGCGCCTATTTGAAGGCAAGCAAGGTATACCACATCTCATAGTGTGTAACAACTAGCATTAACTCGTTACTTACTACAGCTACTCATGCACCTAATTATTTTAGTGCAATGGCAAAAAGAACAACCAAATATCCACATTAACCATAATAGCATACAGGCAATACCTGATGCAATAACTAAGAGATCCTAAAGTACCATTAGATGTGGCATAGTCAAACAACATTCTTCACATTGTGGAGCATACCACTGACCTAAAACTACATCAAATGTGCGTATAGGTGTCACACTTTGAGAATTAGCCCATATGGTTACATACATGTCCAGATCCAAGATGCAATGGCGTCTCATTGTCGCACGGAATTCACAGGGGGGGTTCGTGAAAGTTGCTCAAGGACACTTTGCGATGGGAGTACTCAATGTAAATAATTATCCAGAAGAATTTTAGATTCAAGATGAATGAGAAAACAAATTCTTTGATTAAATATATAGACAAGATGTAAGATCAAAAGACTCTTGGATATGATCAAAAGAATCTCCTCTATTGTGTGACACCCGTAATATAAGCTGCTAATATCCAACCCTCTTCTAGTGTGAAAAGTTGTTCTAATCTATGTTGCACTCATTCTTCAAGATCCATCTTGTGTATAATAGCAACTCTCATACTTGGAACTACAAATTCCGTAGGAACCACTACTTCCAAACCATAAACCAACCTAAAAGGTGTAAGCCCTGTGGCAGCTTTATATGCTATCCTGAAGGCCCATAATGTTGAATCAAGTTTAATATCCCAATCCTCCCTATTATCCTCCACAATTTTCTTCAAGATGCGGAGTAAAATCTTGTTGAAACTTTTAGCTTGACCATTAGCTTGAGGGTGATACGGAGTAGATTTCTTGTGCAAAATCATATGCCTGACAGTGAGTTCTCTGATCACTTGATCAAGAAATGCTTTTCCCGATCACTAATTAGCTCGATAGGACAACCAAATCTAGTTATAATATTAGAGTATAAAAACTTGGCCACACTTGCTGCTTTATTATCCTTTCATGCATTAGCTTCTACCCACTTTATAGCATAGTCAGTGCAAACCAAAATGTATGATCTATTACCTGTCCATTTAGCTGTTGGTTTGATGGGCTCGACAAAGTCAATTCTCCATTTCTAAAATGGTTCAAGAGGTAATACATGATGATCAGGCATCCTATCCCTATCAAGTGGTTGACCTTCCTTCAAGCACTACAAACACTCTTTGGCATATTGATGAGCATCTTTCAACACAGTAGGCCCCCAAAGACCTACCTGCAAAATTTTCCTACCTATAATCTCTCCTAAAAAATGACCTCCTGATAATCTGGAATACTTTCATGCAATACTGTTGGTTGCTCAAACTCAGGAACACATCTTCGCAATACATTATCAACTCCCCTTCTATAGAGTGTGTTCAAAATGGCATGAAATAATACACTCTTTAATGCCAACCTTCTTCTCTGATCTGCTGAAAGCTGTGCAGGCATAATTCTTGACTTGAGGAAATGCAGCATCTGGTCATAATATGAATCAGGATCAAGCACCTAAACTTCAAACAATTCAGCATCAAGTAACTAATCATGAGTTCCTACTTCAGGCTCATCAGTTTGCAATCTACTTAGATAATCAGCAATGGCGTGCTCTTTTCCAGATGTATGAATAATCTTAAAATCAAACTCTTGCAATAGTAGCATCCATCTAGCCAATCTACCTGTCAACTGGGGCTTATTAATCAAAAACATCAATGCTCGATGATCCACATGGAAAACAACTTGATTCCCCAATAAATAATGGCTAAATTTTTACACCAAGAAGACCATTCCAAGTGCTTCCCTTTCCGTTACTAAATAGTTCTTCTCCGCAGCACTCAATCTCTTGCTTACATAATAAATTGGTATGTACCAACCAGACACTTTATCATGCATAAGAACAACTCCCATAGCCAAATTAGATGCATTAACAAAAATATGGAAAGATAAATCCCGTATTGGAGGTTGTAAAATTGGAGCCACCACCAACATCTTTTTCAAAACCCTAAAAGCTCTCTCCTGATCTTCTCTCCAAACAAACTGCATTCCTTTCTTTGTGAGAGTTGTAAGAGGAGAACATATATGTGACAGGTACCTTAAATTTCTATTATGCCACTTAACCTACCCCACAAACCTCATGACTTCTTGCACATTATTGGGAGCCTTAGCCTTCTGCACAACTGCAATCTTCCTAGGGTCTATACTCATACCCTCTTTAGACAGGATATGACCCAACAACACATCTTTTTTGGCTACAAACACTAATTTGAAAGGATTTAATGACATAGCAAACATTCTACATCTCTGAAAGCATAATTTTGGGTGTTTTACGTGTTCCGCTTTGTTGCCAAAAACACAAAAATTATCAATGAATACTATCATAAAAGTTGTTAAATATGATTCAAAGGTTTTGTGAGCAGCTCCTTGGAATTCAGGCGGTCCATTTTTTCAACCCAAAGTTCATAATTGTGCTAACATAAGCTCCCCACTCTATAATGAAAGCTGTCTTATCCATATCTTCTGGATGCATCATAATCTGATTATATTCTAAAAAACCATCCGGGAAACTATAGATCTCATGACCTAATACATCATCCAGAAGAGAATCGGTAAAAGGAATGGAAAACGGATCAGTAATGGTAGTTGCATTTAATTTCCTGTAATCCACACAAACTCTGATCTTCCCATTCTTCTTTGGCACTACAACAATAGGAGATAACCAAGTAACCTCATTAACCAGTTTAATAAACCCAACTCTCAAAAGCTTGTAAATTTCTTCCTTGACCTGTTTGGCATAATTAGGATTCATTCTATACCTCTTTTGAACAACAGGCTTAGCATCCTTTTCAAGTTTATCCTGTGCTGACACATAGCTGGATCAAATCCCTTCATGTTTTTATAATCCCAAGCAAAAATATATTGAAACTCTCTACACAACTGAATTAGATCCTGCTTGAAATTATCTTCCACAAAAATATTGACCTTGATGGGTTAAAGCTTGTCTTCCACATTCAAGTTAACCTCTTGAACCTCATCTTCAACCACTCTTGTCGATCTTCTCATTGTATGCTCATATCTTACTTTAGCCTAAACAATAGCTTTCTGTCCATGCTCATCCAATGTACCAAAACTATCCATGAAATTTTCCATACCCGTTTGCTGTTTAGCAAGTATTGCTTGCTGCAAAACTTTAGGATGAGTGATGCCTCGGTCTTGAATTAATTTATTCCCTTCAGGCCTTGACCTGTCCTTAAATTTAGGATTCTCCAGACCTTGAAGAAAACCCTCTGATTGCTATGCATGCTAATTTTGACTTGCAATTTCAACAGGTTGTTGCTCCAGAAATACATCTCCATCCCTATTGGGTTGCTCTTGATACCCTTGAATAATACCATCAACATCTATCTCAAAAACTAGAACTACATAAGGATTTGCTTGAAGATATAATTCCTCCTCATCATCTTCTACTTCATCAGCAAGGTTAATAGTTTGGGCCACAATAGGTCTAGATGAACTCTTCAAAATAACTTATTTATTGTGGATAACCTAATTTCCTTGAGTCCTCTTATAGAATACACACATAATCATTTCCCCAATCCTGCTTGAGTTTAGCCAATCTAAACCAAGACCTCCCCAAAAGCATTGTATAAGAATCCCCAATTTTTGACATTCTCAAGACCACAAAACTAACCCTAAACTTCAGGCCAGCTACTCAAATTTGTTGATTTCTAAGAATACCCAAAGGCTATAACCTCCTTTGGTCTGCCATCCGCACCTACGATGGGGCTAGCAATAACTCTTCTTGCTTATTTGCCAAATATGTATGTTTAGGAGGTATATTAACCACTGAACCTCCATCCAATAGAACGTCATCATACTAACTACCTACATACTCAACCTGAATGGTAGGTACTTAATCATCCACCACTTCCTGTCGGGTTGGTATCACTACTTGACAATCAGGAACTATTTGATCTTGAATTGTTATACTTTCAAGGACTCCTTGTTGCCCCTGATCTCTAGAAGTAACTTCTCCTTAAATCTTGATATTAGATCCAAGATTTTCTCCAAAGTTAACTGCAGAGAACACTTTGCTAAAGCTTGGAATAGCTCTTCCGAGCCTCCTTGCTATAAGTTTTTGGCAACACTACTCAAGAAACTATTCCCTGATCTTCAAGAGACTGGTTCTGTTGTTTAGGAGCATACTCCTGAATTTCAGGAAACTGATCCTACAATTTAGGTCTCTGTAGACCTGAATTCCCTACATCTTGAAGTTGATCAGCTTCACATTTTTCAACAAGTTTTTGCACCTTTCTTACCTGCTTTACTGCCTTTTTCCTTATCTTCTCTTGTTCTTGCCAATCAAGCTTCATACCACCTTGACTTCTGGTGACTGCTAAAACCATTGGTTCCTCTTGACATTCCTCTATTTCAATGCAATTAGAAAAATCGTAATGAACTTGCATACTTATAGCATTAGTCCCTCCTTTGCCTCTTCTTGAACCTTCTCTTGCTGAATTTTCTTACAACTAGCAGTTCCTGTACCATCAAGAGATTGCCTTTTCTCATCTCGATAAGGTAACTCTATAAGGACTACTGCAACTAGGGCAGGTGGATGATGCTGATGAGATGCTCATGCAGGTCTTTCGTCATTGCGGGACCATGCTACTGGCATTCCTCTCTCAGTCCTATGCCTTGCCCAAAGTTCACAATTTGGTCTAACAAAGTGTCCTTGACCTCCACAATAGCGACATGCCCTCGTTTGGATAGTTTGCCGTTGTGCCTGAAATTTTTTCCAAGGCTGCCTAGCCTACATTCTTCTAGGTCCTCTGAAGGGTCTCTGTGACATGGTGTCAGGAATAATCTAATTTACTGCAGTTGGTTGAATAGGTCTTGGCCTAGCCTACATTACTGGCATTTGTTGCGCCATCGTGACATTAGGATTATACCAGCAAGTCCTAGTCTCATGGCCCCTTCTCTAGCATATCTCACAATGCTTTCCTTCTTCTTACTTTCAAAAATACCCAAATCTTTTAGCTTCTGTTTTATCATTTTATCTAACTTATTGTCCTCTGACTTCCTCTTATCTTTGTCCTTTTCTTTCTTCTTTTTAGTCTTTGTTAATCCTGATTTCTCCTTTTTCTTCCTATGTCTCCTCTTGCTAGAGTTATCCTCATCAAAGTCACTTGAATCATCATTTGAATCTGAGTTGTAATCATTGTTCTCATCTTCACTATCTGTGTCTGAATCTAACCTTGAATCGGCATCAGAATCTGAGTCTGAAGAGTCCTCATCTTTACTGCTCTTAGATCTAAAGGTACCAAGTCTTTTTTCCACTCTCATAGCTACCCTTATCAATGTGTCCAATGTATCATTCTAACCCATCACTACATTGGCAATAGGATTCCGAATCTTACCTCTCATGCCCTTCATAAAATAAGTGATCCGCATTTCCACTGAAGGTGTATCATCAGCATCTAGCCTATTCAACAAGTTCCTGAATTTCTAGGCATAATCTTCCACTAATATAGTCTTCTATTTGATCTTCTTGGTCTTCCTTAGAATAACTCCCAGAGTTTTGTCCTTACGAGACCTACCTAAAAATTTTATTTTTAGAGAATCATATGAATTGAAGGTTTCCATACCATAACTGGCAAACCATTCCATAGCTTTCCCCTGAAAAGTGGCTGCAAACTGTTGCTTTTTGACTTGGTCCCTATACATTTGGTTGAAGCCACTGGTTGTCCATCTTGTCTCAAAATGAGCCACATGACAATCTGGGTCTTCTTTTTTCTTTCACGAAAACTTAGAGGCTCTAACATTTGGGTTAACAATCTGATTTGGATTCATAATGTTTGGCTTATGAGACCTCTGCAATGGCAGTAAATGATTAAATTTTAAAGACTTCTTAGATTGACGAGCTGTACCTTTCAATAAAAATGATCTCCCAAGCACGATATGTCACAGTCTTTCAAGTGCCTGCTTAGGAGGAGTTTCTTAATCTTTAGATGGTAATGATAGTTCCTCATCTTCAGAAACATTAGGTGAACCTTCAGGATTCGGAGGAATTGGAAAAGATTCTTCAATACTAGTAGGAGAATTGTAAACGATTGTTGTACCCCCAGAGGGACCCACATCTCGATAACCCTGACTATCAGGTATATCATGTTCTTCATCCAGCCTGCCCAATGTTGCAACACCCTCTGCATCAGCAGGAAAAACTTCCTGCTGCTGCTGCTGCCTTTCCAATGCCTCCCTTAATTCCTGTGAACTGCTCCTAATAAGAATAGGGTTTAAATGATAAGGATAATTGCCTAACATAAATGCTACCCATACAAGGCGCTTGGTATACGATTAATGCCATCAGCCTTCCTGTCATATAAATCTCTCAAGAATTGGTTCTAGATCTACTCTTGAGTCAAGAAATTATTTTTATGAAACTGGCAGAGATCACCAAAGTGTTGTGCCCTCTTCAAATACCATAACAATTCAAACACATTGTTCTACCTAAGAGAACACAACAACACAATACAACAAAGAACATCCTGAATGGATTTACAACCATCAGCACTTCATAACGTTCAGGAAATATATTTAAACCCAAAGCATACATCGTACTCAGCAACATAGAATTGTTGATCATCAAATACTACACTGTTTCCTATTTCCATAGCCATCATCGATTGAACAATTTGAAAGAGAATCACAATAACATTCAAGAGACAATTAGAAGATAATAGGATTAAACATCAACCGCCAATTCTGGGCGTTGTACTCAGTCGTGTTCCATTCTTGATAAAAAATCAACTGCTCAAATACAACTATCTGACTTTTTTAACTTGTGACGTGACTTTCAGGTGAAACATCATATGAAAGATAAAGGTTTTTTTACATATGCTGATTCAAAAGACTACATGCATACTAATAAGAAGGTGTAAACTAGTACAAAATATACGATGAAGTTTAAGTCCTAACAAGAGCATTGGAAGGTGATCTCACATTGAGCGAGCTTCTTTTACAAAGCGGCTGCTAGACAACTCGTCAACAAAGCAAAGTGTCATTGCAATGGCAACCTCGTTGCTTGCAAGTTTAGGAGTTAACCAAGACTCTAAGATCCAATCAAGAATCCCTATTGTGGCTAAGAAACTAGACAAGTACCAGCCAAATAATGACCCATATAGCTTTGTAGAGCAATTCGAGCAAAGTCTGTGAGGCCAACGGCCTCACTGACCTTACTCTACGCTCACAAGCTTTTGGTCTATGCTTAGGAGATAAGGGTAGGACTTGGTACATGAGTCTAGATGCTGATGAGTGGACTGACTTCAACAACCTCAAGAGTCTCTTCATTAAGAGATTCTTTGTGTCTGGGTACTCTGATAACCTTCTAGTGTGGCTGATGAATGTCAAGTAGAAAGACAAGGAGAAGATGGATGCTTTGTTGAAGAATATGGTAATGGCTGCAAATTGATTACTAGAGGCCGAAGAGATGGCAGAATGTTTACTCTTGATGTGTCAATTCCATAATTGAAAGCAGTCATATTTGCACATAATAATGGTGCTATACGGGATGTTGACATATGGCATAAGTGGATTGGCCATGTGAATGTACAAAAGCTAAAATCTATGCAGCAAAAGGATATTGTGCTTGGACTGCCAAAGTTCAAGTATCATGACTTTGGACATGTATGGGATGCATGTCAATTTGGAAAATAAACACGGTTTCCATTTATGAGACATGTACGGAATAGCTCACGACCCTTGCGGTTGGTACATTCAGATGTATGGGGTTCGTATCCTAATGCTTTGTTTGGTGGTGCTCGTTACTATGTATCCTTCATTGATGATTTGAGCAAGTATACTTGGATTTACATATTGAAACATAAGGATGATGTGTTTGATGCATTCAAGGACTTCAAGCAGCATGCTGAAAATGAGTTGAGCTATAAAATTTCATGTCTTAGATCAGATGGAGGTGGAGAATATGTCTCTAATTACTTTGGCAGGTTCCTTGCTAAACATGGGATTAGAAGACAGTTACCTTGCAGCTATACACCACAGCAAAATGGTGTAGCAGAAAGGAAAAATAGGATACTGATGGAATCGACAAGAGCTATGCTGAATGAGAAGAGTTTACCAAATGGTTATTGGGCTGAAGCAGTAGTGACTGTTGTCTATGTGCTGAATAGATCTTCTACATCAGTAGTGACTGTTGTCTATGTGCTGAATAGAATCCCTACAGTAGGGATTCATGACGTAACTCCATGAGAGGTTGTATGGTCATAAGCCTAATATTTCACACTTGAAGGTATTTGGTAGCATTGCATATGTGCATGTTCTTGATGAAAAGAGGAAGAAATTGGATCCTAAAGCTATCAAGAGTGTGTTCCTTGGTTATGCTCAAGATCGAAAATCTTACATGTTATGTACCATCTACACATGAGACATTGATTAGTAGAGATGTTGTTTTTAATGAGCTGGCATCGTGGTATGGTAATCCTGTTGCAGTGGCTACTAATGGATTAGCCAGCACTAGTAATGTCAAAAATACACCTATAGTGAATACATCTATGAGTGGTCCTACAGGTGATGGGTCACCTACAGTAAGTCCTTGGTCACGATGCTTGCAAAGTCGTACTCCTACGTCCACTGACACGAATATATCAATGAGGGGGAGATTAGATAAGGAAAAAGAAAACATGCTTGAGAATGTGATAGGTCCACTTACAGTAGCTTATGAGTCATCTAACAATGACAGTTTGGATAGTGAGTTGGGCATTCCATCTATTATGACTCCTGGAGCAAGGGAGAGTGGTTATGTACCGCCTCATGAGAGGCAAGCTCAGAGTGAGCCACAATTATGGAGATCTCAGAAAGTCAGAAAACCAGTTAATAGGTTTACATACACTATTTATTCAGCCCCAAACAATTCAACCCTGTCATAAACTTCACATACCAAGCAAAATAGAGCATATAAATTGCTTGTAGAAGAAGATAGATGGCTGGTAATCTTTCTTTCCCTTTCCTGCCTCTATAAGTGGTTGTCTATTTCAGCTTGAGCATGAGAAAGGACAAGCAAGATAGCTTCTTAATCTTCTCTTCAATATGCTAGTGCAATGTCACCTTGCACTAGACATTCAATCCATCCAATGTCAGAAAAGACCCAAATATGATTAGAAATGCTTCAAGAAAAAGAGATGGGAATAGTTGCCCCAATAATCCCTGCAATAGGCTACCTATCTTAACCTCAAAAGAATCACATAAATCATTTGAGAAGCTACACAAAGGCTCTATCCATCAAGAAGACATAATCATAGAGTATATGAGTATGATCAAGCCCAAAATCCACCATAGAATGCTTACAATTGACAAAACAAATGAGTGCGTGACATATATGGCTGGTGTAATAGGTTACAAAGAACCTACAAAGTTTGATGATGCAATTACAGATGATAAGTGGTGTGCTGCCATGGATGAGGAGTATGCAGCCTTGGTTGAAAATGAGACATGGGAATTGGTTGAGTTGCCTAAAGGTAAAGTCCCCATTGGCTGCAAATGGGTGTACAAGGTTAAGTGCAAGTCCCCATTGGTTGAGTTGCCTAAAGGTAAAGTCCCCATTGGCTGCAAATGGGTGTACAAGGTTAAGTGCAAGTCAGATGGTTCGTTAGAATGCTATAAGGCTAGGCTAGTTGCAAAAGGGTATGCACAACAATATGGCCTTGACTATGAGGAGACTTTCAGTCCAGTGGCTAAAATGGCAATAGTCAAAACTGTCATTGCTTTGGTAGCATGCAAAGGCTGGAAATTATGGCAAATGGGCATCAAGAATGCTTTCTTGAACGTTGATTTGGTTGAGGAATTATATATGGAGCAGCCTAAAGGCTATGTTCACCCGAACTTTCCTACACATGTATGTAAGCTGAAAAAGGCTTTATATGGACCGAAATAGGCACCTAGAGCATGGAATGCTCGGATCAGTAGTTATTTATAGCAACATGGATTTAGATTGGGTGATGCAGATCAAAGTCTGTTCACGAAGAAGACAGATCATGGATATGTGTTTCTAGTGGTTTATGTAGATGGTCTTATCATCACTGGAGATGATGAAGAGGGCATTGCTGAAATTAAATCATGTTTACATGCTAAATTCAGAGTCAGAGACCTTGGTGAACTAAAGTATTTTCTTGGGATTGAGGTAGTCTCTATGCCTCAAGGTATATGGTTGCTACAGAAGTAGTATGCTCATGACATGTTATAGAAGTATGGTATGGCTGAATCCAAGCCTATGGAGACACCTCTTGATCAAAATGTCAAGCTACAGATTGATGTTGGGAATGACATAGAGAATGTGACCATGTATCAATAGATGGTGGGTAGCTTGATATACTTGACTATTACCCATCTTGACTTATGTTATACAATGGGGATGATTAGTCAATTCATGTAGAATCCTCGCAAATCACATTTAGATGTAGTCAAGAGGGTCATGTGATATGTAAATGATACTACAGATTATGGGCTATTTTATGCATATGGAAAATCTCTTGACTTGACAGGGTTTACTGATGTTGATTGGGTTGGTTGTGCCTATGATAGGAGGTCAACCAGTGGTTATGCATTTGGATTGGGTAGCAGTATGATCAGTTGGCAAAGTAAGAAACAACCTACTATTACATTGTCTAGTATAGAAGCTGAGTACAAAGGAGCTGCCTTAGCGACTTGGAAGCAGTTTGGTTGATGAAACTACTTGAAAGACTTGGAAATACAGCTTGAAAGCAGAGTGAGATTGCATTGTGATAACCTCAGCAGTGTTATGTTGGCTAGCAATCCTATCTACCATGCTAGGTCCAAACATATTGAGGTTCACTACCATTTCATCAAAGAAATGGTTCTTACAGGGCAGATTAACTTGATTCATGTGAAGATTGAAGACTAGGTAGCAAACATATTTACCAAGTCTCTTGGTAAAGAAAGTTTATATACTTCAGGAAACCACTTGGAGTTTATCATATGGTTTGAGCTTGAGGGGGAGTGTTAGAATATCAAGCTCCCATTACTCTTCAGTCAGTCTATCTTTATGTGTGTGACCAAGATATAGCTATACACGTGTGTGACATTCAATAAGTCGGTGTAGTCGGTGACTTAACCATAGTTAGTCTTGGTTAGTCATACCTATGTGTATAAGTCTCTTCATCAGTTAGTATGATGGAAGAATAATGGAAGAAGAATAACAATGAACTGAGGCTCATCTTTTGCTCCACTCTGTCTCTCTCCCTCTCTTCCAACACCACATTGTTGGAGAGAAGTTGGATAACAAGAATTTTTCCTGGTGGAAATTTAAAATGAAGAAATTTTTGGTTGGCAGAGGATATTGGGATCTATGAACTGGTGATGAAGAAATTTAAAACAATGGACAAAGAGAGCATGCAAAGTGCTACATTGGTTTTCCTTATGTATATCTAATGTTATGGCAATACAGATCACTAGAATGTGATTCCCCGAAGGATGCTTGGCACATACTCATCAAGAACTATGGAAATGTAACACATGCATGAAAGATTTAGCTAAAATAGCAATTTAACAACATGTCTAGGAACTGCAGAACCATCCATGCTTACACGATAGAGATTAAGACCATAGCGGACCAGCTTGCCACTATTGGATCACAGGTATCTAAGGATGATATGATTGCTGTCACTTTGAATGGACTTGGCAAGGAATATAAATCATTTGATACAAAGGGTATGCACAGTAGTATGGCCTTGACTATGAGGAGACTTTTAGTCTTATAGCTAAAATGGCAACAGTCAAAAAAATCATTGCATTTGCAACGTCTAAAGGCTGGAAGTTATGACAAATGGATGTTAAAAATGCCTTTTTGAATGGTGACTTATAGAAAGAAGTTAATATGGAGCATCCTAAAGGCTATGTGCATCCGAATTTTTCGACGCATGTATGCAAGCTTAAAAAGGCATTGTATGGGCTGAAACAGGCACACAAAGCTTGGAATGCTCGAATTAGCAGTTATTTATAGCAACATGGATTTAGATAAGGTGATGCAGATCACAATTTATTTGTGAAGAAGACAGATCATGGCTATCTGTTTCTGGTTGTCTATGTCAATGATTTAATAATTATTGAGATGATGAGAGCAAGATTGTTGAAATAAAGTCATTGTTGCAGACTGAATTCAAAGTCAAAGATCTTGGTGAGCTGAAATATTTTTTGGGAACTCAGGTAATGTCTACACCTCAAGGCATATGGTTATTGCAGAAGCAATATGCTTATGACATGTTACAGAAGTATGGTATGGCTAAATGTAAGGCTATGGATACACCCCTAGACCAAAATGTCAAGCTACAGATTGATGTTGGGACTGAGATAGAGAATGTTACCATGTATAGACAGATGGTCGGCAACTTGATCTACCAGTGACTTGACTTGAGCTATGCTATGGGGCTGATGAGTCTATTCATGCAGAAGCCTCGCAAACTGCATTTGGATGCAGTCAAGAGAATCATGAGATATGTAAGGGGTATGACAGATTATAGGCTGTTTTATGCATATCAAAAACCCCTTGAGACTTGACAGGGTATATCGATGCGGACTGGGCTGGTTGTACCAGGAGGTCACCTAGTGGATATGCATTTGGATTAGGTAGTAGCATGATCAGTTGGCAAAGTAAAAAATAGCCTACAGTTGCATTGTCTAGTACAGAATCTAAGTACAGGGGTGCAGCCTTAGTGGCTTGTGAAGCTGTTTGGTTTTGTTGAAGTTACTGAATAACTTGGGGATACACTTAGACAGCAAAGTGAAACTGCATTTTGATAATCTTAGCAGTGTGATGCTTGCAAGAAATCCTGTCTACCATGTAAGATATAAACATATTGAAGTACATTACCATTTCATTAGAGAAATGGTACTAGCAGAGCAGATTGACTTGATGCATGTGAAGACTGAAGACCAGGTAGCGGATATCTTTACCAAATCACTTGGTAAAGAAAAATTCATCTATTTTAGAAAGCTACTTGGAGTGTTTCAGATGGTTTGAGCTTGGGGGGGATTGTTAGAAATCAAGCTCCACCCGTATCTCTTTATGTCTATGTGATTGACCGACACCAACTAGATATAGTTGTACGTGTGTGTGACATTGAATAAGTTGGTGTAGACTTGATCTAACCATAGTTACATGATGGTTAGTGTAAAACCTATTGTAGGTCTCACTTTTAGTTAGGAGACTACGTGATGGAATAATGAGAAGAAGAAGAAGATGAGCTGAAACTCATGGTTCTACTCCACTCTCTGTCTCTCCCTCTCTTCCAATAGGTGCATGCCATCTCAATCACACTTTGATTCTTCTACTCCAAAATGCCATTCTCTTGAGGAGTGTTGGTATTAGCAAACTCCTGGTGAATGCCTTTATCTACACAAAAATGAGCAAACTCATTACAAACAAATTCACCACCCTTGTCTGATCTCAAGGTCTTCAATCTCCGATCAAATCAATTCTCCTTGAAGAGAAGTCAAATCCTTGAAGTGGGAGAAAGCCTCCAACTTCAGCATTAAGAAGTAGGCCCATGTCATCCTGTTGTAGTCATCTACGATCAACATGAAGTACAAGTTTCCCTTCAAGGACTCATTCCTCATTGGGCCACAAAGATCCATAGATACAAGCTCCATAGTTGAAGTAGAACACCTGGAAGCTTTGTTGGGAATCCCATCCCTATGTTTCTTCCCATGAATGCAGGAGACACATGGCTACTGACTCACCACTATGTCCAACAAACCTTGAACAAGCAAGCCTCAAGACGCCATAGAGAGGTAAGAGCAGAAGAAGACTTCAATTTGTAGATGCCATTATCCTCATACCCTGAAGAGAGAACCTTCCTCGATCCATAATCAATAACGCAAACAGCATCACTGTCAAACTTCACCAGAGACCAAGAGAACAAATCTTGTGTACTAAAAGTAAATGACACCCTAAACCTGGCACATGCAACACCTCGAAAGTGTGGGTACCACCACATCCATCTGGAATCATTTGCATCTCACCCTGAGCAACAATAAACACAGAAGAGCTATCTCCTATGAGAATCTGCCACGCAAGGGTTGCAAATGGGTAACACCTACTATCAAAGGAGTCATGTGCCATGAGGCACTACTGTCCATGATCCACTCTCAAGCCTGGGGAGCTATCATCGTAGCATCAAAATCCCTCGATGTGGGGTCCTCAATGATTGCTAAGTGTAGAAAAGTAGCTAATGAGGGTGTAGCCACCACTCGAGAATCCTTCGTGTCCTTCTTCTTGGTATCCTTCTTGTCCTTGTTGGGGCAATCCTTCTTCCAATGGCTGGTCTTACCACAAATATGGCATGTCGATTCTTTCTCTTTGTACATCTGGTCATCTAGTTTTACATCTGGTCAAGTCCCAGCCATATCTCTCGAGCCACCATCAAGTGATCGATATGGGCTATCATGACTATTGTACAAGATAGAAAGAGAAAAGAATGAATCCTGGCACTCAATTTGTCCCAATGAGACTGAGCTTTGGTCAACTCCGCACGAGCACTGGAAGAGAGTTTGGACTCATCTCTCACTAAGGGCCGGTTGATCTCCTCCATCACATGCTCCAACAGATCATAAGACTCCAATATGGCCAACATCATCACTCACCAGATACGATAATTGTCATCATCAAGCTTCTGATCTAATGGAAGAGCTGGTAGGACAATCCATGATTGCTTGGAACTCCACATCAGTCTTTGTAGACATCTTCACCTACAATGCCTACACAAACGCAAAAGAAACCCCCTCTAAATGTGAAAACCCAGCCTATTAGGGCTCTTGTCTCCGATTCTCGAACCTTCTTCAACCGCGCTGTCGAAGTCAATGAAAATGTAAAATATGCACTTGAAGGCAAAAAACACAATCTTCTTCCTTTTCTAACAGCAGCAGCTTCAACAAATCTTCTCTTTTCTCACACGCCCACACTCGCCTCAGCCTTGTTCTGATGTGTAGCCCACCTACTCGCACTTGAACACTGAAAATGCAACCTTGTGTCACGGTGAAAACTCCTCTTTAAATAGGTCCCAGTCCTTCAATGCTCTGATACCATGTCAAAGTGAAGCAATACGGAAGCGAATGACCATGACAAAGAGTGAAATGAGAGAGAAGAGAGAGAGAAAGAGATAGTGAAACGCAAAAAATCTGCATTGAAGAATGATGTATAAGAATGCATAATCATACACGCGAGTGTAGAGAGAATATATGTGTATGTCTCCACCTTGAGGACCTCGATCTCCGTCAGCCCAAGTGCTATCTCGTCACCACCAACAGGCTGAAATTTGTCAGATACAAGTGATAGACAATGTGATGGAGGGTTGCTATAAATAGCAAAAAAAAATGCCAAATAATGACCAGGTTGGCAGTCAACTGGTGCAGAATTGTCCGACTATACCTGTCCGACTGCACTTGGCTGACTGTAGACTGCCATCATGTGGCATGTGCCCTGGCAATGATGACATGGCTGCTGCTGATGTGGCTGCTGCTCTATCCTGCTCTACACACTGTAACACTCATGCCTATCTAGGGAGTGACAATCTCTAATAGCCCCATGTTTGGACGCCCCATGTCGTGTCGTCCCACATTGTGTCGACCCCCATCACGTTAACCTCTGT
Organism: Lygodium microphyllum; assembly: GCF_053477565.2. Taxonomy (NCBI): domain Eukaryota; kingdom Viridiplantae; phylum Streptophyta; class Polypodiopsida; order Schizaeales; family Lygodiaceae; genus Lygodium; species Lygodium microphyllum. The sequence continues at coordinate 40,275,844 of NC_141160.1, read as the reverse complement.
CGCGAGTGATGACCCCTGACGTAATGACCCCTAGTACAACAACTCCAACACCAACCAATATTTGAAGACGTGACACTTTCCCACTACACGACCACCATCCGAAGATGAAATGTGACTTTTCCACATCGACAACATCAAAAGACAAGGCATGGCTTCCCACGACCATATAGAGGACGACAAAGACAATGCACCCATTCCAATGATGGAAGAGAGAGAAAGAAGAGCTAAGGTCAAGAATGGAGAGTGGCTTAAGAGAAGAAAGTAGTTGGACTAGAGAGGTAGTTGGAGGGCATGTCAGATCTATTGGACTCAATCTGGAGAAACATGCAAATGAATGAGGAAGAAGAGGAAAGGAGAAGAAAACTAGAAGTGGAGTACGGTTACATAGAGTGGGTGATACAGAACAAGAAGAAGAGAAAAGACACAAATTGCAAGAGGAGATGGATAGGTTAGGGAGAGAGGAGACTTTTAGGAGAGCTCAGGATACAAGGAAAGACAAGAAGAAGGTAGTTGAAGCAAGTAGCAAGAAGGACAAGAAGAAAGACAAAAGACACAACCATAGGGAAGAGGAGGAGAGTGACAATTCAGAATACGACTATGGAAAGTTCAAAATGCCCCAACCCACCAAGTACAAAAGAAGAGAGACAGGTTGGTTTTGAAGAAGTGGATCACAGAAGTAGATAGATACTTGAAGTATCTTGAGATCACTGAAGACAAGAAGGGAGAAGTGGTGGCCATTTACTTAGAGAAAGACATTGCTAGTTGGTACCTAGTGGAACAAAAGCAAGGATACACTATTTTTTCATGGGAAGAACTCCAATAGGAACGCAAAGACTATTTCATCCCAAAGATGGAGAGATTCAAAGTTAGAGATGAATGGAGAAACCTCAAGCAAACACAAGGAAAGATGAAGGAGTATGTCAGCAAATATAGGCAGCTCATACTACAACTACCCAATATGGACACTGACAATAAGCTACATGGATTCCTATTTGGCATTTAAGAATGGGCCAGAAGAGATGTGGAGAGATAGGAGTCGACTAGTTTAGTTGAGGCCATGAGGATGGCTGAAAGACTAGTGGACCTAGAAGGAAGAAGAAGGACAGAGCCCAAGGGAGCTAAACCAGATTCAATACCAACATCACCAACAACTCTTGGACCCCGAGATCCAATACCCCTAGAGGCCCATTGTTGAAGGTGCGGGGTCAAATCTCAAGCATAAACCTAGCCACATCACAATCCACCTTAGTGCCAAGAGAGGAATAGTTGGCCAATGGGGGAACAACCACTACAGACCACGAGATCAAATACATCATGGTGGAGATCCCAAGGCTTAACCACATGGATTAGATGTTTCAAGTGCAGCACTATCAAAATCGATGCCCCATGGATGACACAGCCTCATTGAGCGGGTCAAGAGTAGCAACCACTAGTGCATATGGAGGAGAGGAGCCGCAACCCCCATGCATCCAAGAAATTCCTAGTGGAAGTGGCAAGAGCCTAGACCACCTAAGGGTGGTGGGGACAATTAGTGCTCATCCCCAATGCATGGCGGCCTGCATAGCAACAACCCAATACTTATACCTCAAAGGCAAAGTGAGTAAAGGGGATCAAGCCATCATGGTAGACACAGGAGCCACACCCACAACATCATTACCTTGGACTATGCAACCAAACATGGACTCAAATTGTCTAAGGCTTAAAAGGGTTAACAATAACCTTTGCACAAAGAGAAGCCAAGGAAGTTAAACAAGTCTTTGCAGTGCAAGTAGAAGCAAGAAAATGAAAAGCCAAACTCGACTTCTTAGTCATTCCCATGGACAATTTTGAAGTCATTTTAGGCCTGGAGTTCTACGACAAGTATGTCATTGCAATGTTTGGGAAGGAAGTTAATGAGATAATGTTGGATATGCAAGGAGAGAGCGCTAGAGTACCTTGTGAGAGAATCCAAGTGCCAAGTAGGACATCAATCAAAGTATGGATGAAGGAGAACAAGCCTAGAGTCTCATGCCAAATGGTGAAACCACTCACTAAACCAACCATGAGCACCAACCCAAGAACCACCTTGCCAGGTTACCCATATCATGCCTCGCATTATGGCCTGCAATGCCAAACAAGTGGAAAAATCAATAAAGCAAGGGGACATGGTGTATTTATGCATGATTCAGCCCATTAAGCAAGATATCACCAAGAAGCCCAAACTCCAAGTTGACAATATAGAAGTGGAAAAGATACTTGAGGAGTTTAAGGATGTGATGCCAACAAAACTACCCAAGGGCCTACCACCCAAAAGATATGTGGACCACAAGATTGAGCTCATCCTAAGGGTAGTTCCACCAGCAGAGCTAGAGCCCCTTATTGTATGAATCACACTAAACTCATGGAGTTTAAGAAACTGTTAAATAAATTGGAAGAGCAACGTTTCATCCGACCCAACAAATCCGTGTTTGGTGCCCTAGTGCTATTTGTCAAGAAGAAGGATGGGGGACTCCAACTATGTGTAGACTATAGGGCCCTTAATAAGTTCACATCAAAGTTCCTAGGGTTCATCATAGGCTAGGCTGACATCAAAGTAGACCCCAAGAAAGTAGAAGCAATAAAGAATTGGCATGTATTAAAGACCGTGAGGGAAATTCGAGAATTCCTAGGCTTCACGGTGTTTTGTAGAAGATTCATCAAGGATTATAGGCTAGTTACCGCACCACTATCCTACCTCACAAAGGGAGATAGCAATTTCACATGGAGAAGCAAGCAGCATGCCACTTTTGAGTTGATGAAGAAATGTATGAGTCAAACCCCTGTCCTCAAAGTACCCAACTTCACAAATCCCTTCGAGATCTCCATAGATGCATCAAATTATGGCATTGGGGAGGGAGGGGGGATGTGTTGGTGCAAGATGGCCACCCTATAGCTTATGAATCCAAGAAGTTCAGAGATACCAAAACCAAATGGAGCACACATGAGAAGGAGATGCTAGCAGTGATTCACTGCCTTAGAAAATGGAAGCATTATGTCCAAGACAAACACACAATGGTCTTCACAAGCAACGTATCCCTCAAATACTTCCGATCCCAACCAAATTTTTCTACCAAACAAGATGGATGGCTCAACTTTCTAGTAGAGTTTGACTTGGAGATCAAACACAAGCTAGGTTCCACTAACAAGATAGCATCTCTAAGTTGCAAAGCTGATTTGAAAGCCGTCAATGTGGTCAAGAGCAACTTCATCAAGTTAGTGAAGGAGGCTTTGGAACATGACCAAGACATGCACAAGATTATAGAAGATGTGAAAGCTAACAAGACACCGCATTGCATGTATACCCTAGAGGAGGAAATTCTATTTGTAGGCAAAAGCATTCCCAATAGTGTGGAATTGAAGAAAGTCATATTACATTAAGTGCATGATGGGAAATTAGGTGGGCATAAGGGACAAAGAAAGACACTTAAAGCACTCAAATAGTAGTTCTTTTGACCAAACATGAAGAAAGAAGTCATGGACTATATCAAGATGGCAAAGAAAGATACTTAAAGCACTCAAAAAGTAGTTCTTTTGACTAAACATGAAGGAAGAAGTCATGGACTATATCAAGATGTGCCCTACTTGCCAACTTGTAAAGGCACCACACTCCAAGCTAGTAGGATTACTTCAACCAATGCCAATACCTAACTAGCCATGGGATGTCATTAGCATGGATTTTATTGTGGAGCTCCCAGAATCCCATGGTTACACCATCATCTTTATAGTGGTGGACTATTAAGCAAGCTCACTTCATACATGTTAAGCCACCATTGAATGCCAAGGAGGTAGCCCACCTCTTTTTCACACGTGTTTAAGCTGCATGGCTTACCCTTAGCCATAGTTTTAGATAGAGATGGTAGATTCATGAGTTGCATGTGGAAGGAACTCTTTAAGACTCTGGAAACGCAGTTGAGATTCTCATTCTCCTTCCACCCTGAGACAAATAGGCAAACAGAGAGCCAACCAAGGCATTGAAGACTATCTCAAGAGCTATGCCCGGGATGGGACCAAAAAGATTGGGCCTTGTACCTTGATGTGCTCGAGTTTTACTATAACAGCTCAATCCACTCTGCCATGGGCTACACACCCTTTGAGTTAGCTACAGAAAAAGAAGTCATCACACCCCTTACCTTAGCCTCAAGAGCTGCCAAAGCTAAAGATCAGGATGCAAAAGAATTCTTGAAGAAATGGAGAGACCACAACGCAGTAGCTAAGCAAAGTCTAGAACAGAGGAAAATCACCATGATAGAACAGGCCAATAAGAAACATAAGGCAGTACTCTTCACCAAGGGAGACATGGTCCTTATCAGCTACAAGCATATATCTCTTCCAAAGAATATGAGCCCCAAATTCAATTGCCACCATTATGGACCCTACCGCATCACTCAAGTTTTGAACAACGTAACATACAAGCTTGACTTGCCAAAAAGCATTTGCATTCGTAATGCATTTCATGCCCGCCTTCTACACAAGTTCTATCTCGATAACCAATTGGACTGGCATGTTCTAATTTCACTCCAATGGCCCCTTCGAAGTAGAAGCATTCCTTCAGTGTCAAGAATACAAAGGGTACCCTGAGTACCTCACCAAGTGAAAAGAATGTCCTCTCAAAGAAGTCACTTGGATTTCAGAAGCAGAGACTCGCGAACGTGGCAATGACCCCTTTACCACCTGGCTCAAGGAGAATTCCAACAATTCTTCCAATGCCCCTTGAGTCATCACTTGACTTATCATAGGCCTAGTAACGCCTCTACTCCTCAAATATAATTGAGTCATGGGTGGATCCGCATGGTAGCTAAAATAAACCAAAGCACCAAAGCAATCTAGATAGGCAGACACTAACTAGCTTGATAGGAAAAGTTGTGTCAAGACCCCCAAGTTATAGTACAGCAACAGTCTAATAGTAAAGGTTGCGTTAAGACCCCCGTTAATTCGTCAAGTCCTAGACCGATAGACACTGGCCAGCTTATTAGAAGAAACTGTGTTAAGACCCCGGATGAGTCAAATAACCTCTACCCTTAGATTATTACGGACAACAATCCAATAAGCGAGGGTGAGTGTAAGGGCTTTGTAGCTATACCATGGCATTACTACCAAAAACACCTATATAGGGAGTAGTAGTGACTTTGAGCCCTACTTGGTTGCCACTCTACATGTGATTACCTATATCCAATGGTGAACCCTCATATGCAACGTCACGAGAGTGTGGTCATGGGATGTGCCTATGTTGTATTGCTTCTTTCATTGAATAGTACAAGAGTATACCTTACTCTCACAAATATCATGTTACCTTTCTCTACCGTGTTGAGTGAGTGAGTGCTAGTGAATCACAAGGGGAGAACAGTTTGAAACAAAAACATGACTTTTTTTTACAAAAACTATTAGGAAATATTAAACACGATGATGATGATGATGATGAGTAATGACTCATGAAGACTCCCAAGTTTTGAATGAGACTAAAAGACTTACTTTATTGAGATTTTGTTTAGTTATTGGACTTTGTTAATCTAGTATCTATTTTTGCATTGAGAGTTTATTATATGACGTTAGTATCATCTCATTTATGAGTTATTTATTATATATTATAATCCATTTTAGATTTTGATATTTCATAAATTTATTTTGAAATGAGAATCATGATGTTGCACTTCAACTTAGTCAATATCATACATGGGCTATTTATATGTTTATTTTAATTTTATTTATATAATATGTATAAATCATAATGTTTCAAGCTTGAACCATAGTATAGCCCAAAGACTTAACTTGGACATAAATCAATAATGGATCATAGTTGTGCAATGCATTATTCTCACCTAACACTCGTGTATTCACTCAATTGGCTTTTTTTATTTAAGAAAGTCCCATAGAGGTTAAAATCTAATTTTCTAGTTAAACTATTAAAAAACCCATGTTTCTTATTTTAGCCCCTCTTGAAATAAACTTATGAAACACATTTCTAACGTTTCATTTCTAAATGTTTTCGACATTCTTGGCTATTATGAAAAGGAAGGAGTCATCAATGCAATATCTTTTTTGGAAGTGCCCAAAGTTAAACCGCTTTGGTTTTACACTAAGAAAATGGATGGAGACAATGGGCATGGATGGTGCACTAAGAACCAAGACTAGTGTGTTAGGAGATCTAGGGAAGCTCAACCAAGGCTCTTTGACCCTCTGGAATGTAATAGGCATTGTAGCCCTCGGACATACTTGGAATTTCAAGAACAAAAGTGTTTTTAGCAAGTTGCCTAGGTTTATGACCCTATATAGCACTAAATGCAAAGAGGAAGATCTGATAGCTCTGGAAGGGGTTGGTAAGGACCATCTCTTTAGGGCTGCGTATAAGGCATCCTGTTTAGGGCTGCATTTAAGGCATCAAGAAAGAATAGGTAGGCATATACTACTCAACATCCCACATTTTTGGGCTAATGTAGATATTCCTTATATATTAATAGATTTCCACGTTATAAAAGAACTCCACATCAACATAATTTGACATCACATGAAGCTAACAATTTGTATATAATCACTAGCCATAAGTTTGACATGCACACAAGCCTTCCCACAATTTGATCTCGTATGAAGCTGACAAATTGTATCTAAGCACTAATGACAGGTTTGACATGCACGTAAGCCTTACCAAAAAATATACAAAGTCTAGCAAATCGGTTTCACATATCAGCCCTTTCAGACCAAAGGTACAATGCAAAACCAAGTTTGCAAAAGCACGCATTTTGGAAGAGCCAAACTAATCAACTCTAGGCATGAGGAGACCAGACATATTGAACATGATAACACTATAATAGAAGTCGATTTAAAAAAGCTACACTAGAAAGGAGAAGGGTAAGGAGAGTACAGGTTTGTATCACGTGTCTGTCAACAACAGTGAGAATGGTTCAAGTTTCAAAAGTGCAACCACTGAGCCTACATATTTAGTAATGAAAAATATGTACGTGATGTGAGAATGGTCCATCTACAAGATGTCTCTGGCAAGTCCAAGTGTGCAAGTAATGTGGGGACATACAGGTTACAATTAAGACTCACATGACAATGTCCAACACGCACCACTTGACATCACATAAGTAGATGCCACCAAGGCTTACTTCATCAATAACTGGACCTCAACAATGTCCACCTGGCAAAATAAAGTCTTTTGTTGTGATAATGACCATTGTTCGAATGGTCAGCAAGTTACTTGTGCCAATCCACACACGATGTGCCTGTGGGACACAGGAATCAAGTGTGCACAATGCTGCCATCAATGTTGAACTGTCCATACTACATAGAAGCATTCCACTTCCTGACAGCCAAAGTCCACCCAAATCCTGCTCGACATGCAGACACGCCAAGTGCTACCAGTATAACACAAAGATTAAATTGAAGTAATATGGGTCCAATGGTTGCACCCCCTCGTGGCATCCATGCGCCCCCCCGAACACCAGGATGAAGAAGAGATTTGGAAAATACAGAACAGTGACCCAGCTTGACCATTAACAACAGAAACAATGTATGAAAATTTGAATATGTTATAGCATCAAGTGTAAATATGCCTGTGAGAAAAAGGAAGTCCAAGTTTCATTCAAGTATCCTAAACCAGATCATAAAACCTCAAATTGAGCATCGGAAGCTCTGAAAAAGCTCAAACTCAAATCTCATGTATGGTCCACAAACACTTTTAAGTAGCCAGAAAGAACCCAATACGATATAGCCCAAGGATGATGCAAGTTAGGAGGGCCCATGAAAAGGCAACCCACCAAGCCATAAACAATGCCACACCCCTAAACAAAAGCAAACTTGAAGAAGAGTCTGCCAGCCTAATGGTATGACTTTCCCAGACCCGTGACATGCCAAGAAAGAGAATCATCATCATACCTGGACAAAACAACTGAACAGCAGCTCGGCATATAAAGTAACTGTTCAGAAGTAGTTTAGCTCGAGTTAGTTCCAAATTATTTGTCTTACTGCGGTGTAAGCTTTCATACCACACTAGGACAGCTTCATTTAGATATATTTGAATGCATACACGGAACAGGCATAACTGAAGTAATCCTGTGGCAAAAAGTCCCCAATACTGAAGTTTTCTCAATGTTGTCTCTAACATGCCGAAATCCTGAGCCCAATCATCTGCTGAGTGAGCTGGGAGTAGCAATTTTCCCCAGAATGAAATTTGCAGACTCCCGGCATGATCAACTTTTCCATTAGTAAGAGTTAGCTTCTTCACATTGTGTTCTCCTCCTTGCTGCAGTAGATCTGATGGGCCAGTACTCTGATCATCTGCCACTGGCCCTTCATCAAGCTGTGTTGGCCTTTCCTCTTCTGTATGTTTTCTTCCGGTTTCTTCAGCTATATGTAACTCTTGCAACTGCTCAGTAGGTTCAAATGCTTCTCTTATGGTTGAGAGCTCAACTGATGGTTTGGAGGAAATGAACAGCTCACCCATGGGCTTGATCCAAATGATACTTGCAAAAAGAGGAAGAACCACATTCAAATGGAGCATGAATTTGACAATCCTGCCTATCCTTAAAACCGGCATATTCCACTGCAGTTGATCTGTGCCTAGCCAAAATGCCCTCACATTATGATGGGCTGGAACAACCAACATTCCAGTCAAACACCCAGCAGCCAAGGCCATTACTGCATTAATAAAGGTTGGAGATAGAATATTACTCTGCATTGACTCGAACCCAGCCCCATCACTAGTTCTAGTAGCATGCAAATACAATTTATCCAAGGCAAAATCGATAACAGAGACAGGGGCAAAATGCAGCAGATAAAGGGCCACAATGAATCCAACAAAGCCCACACAAATGCTTACAGTCAACTCAGATATCCTTGAAGTGCTGCCTTGCCATCCAACACGAGCCAAAGCTCTGACAATCTTGTAAACAGCAAATAATCCCATGAAGACAGGGATTATTTTATCATTTCTAAGCAAATCGTTCTTCCTTGATAACTTCTCAGGATTAGAAACAGTAAAGTATGTAAGTACCTCACAAGCCAGCAGATTTGTAAGTCCAACCAGTGAAAACACAATAACTTTGTCATAGTCCTGAAAAAAAAGGCGACCCTGCAAATGTGCAGGAACAAGTGTGAGTCGCAGGAGCTGTGAACTTCCTTCGTCCCAACTCGACTGATCCTTAGTTTTCTCTTTCCTCTTCTTTGCTCTTTTGTACAGTAACGAACCATTATCTTGCTGCTTTCCAATATCTGTACGGTTTTCTTCCTTTGACACTGATTGTCTTCCTGCAGTGTCACCATCATTTGCATCTACCAAGGTGTTTTCATGTGCCTTCACATGCGTACTTGTGTATCCATTCCCACTTTGATTTTTCTGCTGTTCTACCCCATTGGGGTTTTCTGGATACAAATAATAATGAAGGCCTTGCAGAAACCATGAGGACAACTGAAAGGAAGTGGCATAAAACCCCGCAATGCAGGATAATGATATGTACACTACAAGATTGAAAAAAACCACCATAAAGCTAACGAAATTTCCAACTTCCTCTTGGAGTTTGTTAACAATACTAGCAGCAAAATCTCGGCACTGATGCAGATGACAGGAGAGCCCCAACAAAACCCTTACAATTTCCTGCTCTTTCTCCTGTAGGTGTGTTCACTGGTGCTCAAAAGAAAACTGGCAGACAGGAGCCCCTTTCTAACTCGTAGCATGTCCTGCTCTGTGTCTGGACTGAATATTGAGGGCAAGCTAGCATCCATTTCCCAAAAGACGCTGCTTCAGTGGTTCAAGAGTCACCATTATTGCACCAAACCATTACTGATGCTTGAAAGAAAGATGGCAGACAGAAGCCCCCTCTAATTCTTAGCATGTCCTGCTCTGTCTCAAGAAACTGTCTGGACGGATGGTTGAGGGCAGGCTAGCATCCATTAGCCAAAAGATGCTGTTCCAGTGGTTCAAGAGTCCCTGTTATTGCACAAAAACCCTTGTTGAACAATTTCCACCGAAGATAGAAACTGATATCTGCAGATCCAAAGCTTATCCTAATAGCATGCTCTTCAGAGCATGTGTGGTTTCAAAATTGAAGAAGAACCCTACCAGAGCCTGCACATGTATGCAGCGAAATATGATTGCTGCAACCCTACTTCAAAACCCTAGCAGAGCCTGCACATTCATGCAGAGAAATATGGTTGCTGAAACCCTGCTGCGGGAGAGAGAAGTTACGCTTGTTCTGTCATGGAAGGATGGATTGCGACTTCATTGCGGTCGATCGAGAGCTTCTTCGTCCTTTGGGCGGGTGCCGAACCCAGGTGATCCCCGAAGCCACATGTCAAGTCAGGGTAAGGTCATGACTCGAGACGTACATATGCCGGGTTCACACCTAACACGAACCAACACACGCTCTCGGTTCACACTTAACGGATAGCTGAAGCACATGCCTCATGAGGGCCAGCGGTTGCAACACCGGCACCAGCACAGGAGCGTGTGCTGATGTGGATGTTTTGCTCCCTGCCGTGCATAATCCAGGCTGTTTTCTGCCTATCGGCACTCCAATTTTGTGCCACAACAAATCTTCACGCACCACGTCAGCTCAGTGGTGAATATTTTGATCAAACGACCATGTGAAAATGGACCTATTGCAGGGGCAAGTTTCCATCGTGTAAAGACGAGATTGGTCGAAGCGATGTTGGTCGTAAAGTATGTTTGTCTTACATTTCAAATAGAAAACCTACTAATGACATGATTCTTAGCCCAAAAATTGCTCACAATTCAACCTCTTCCTCTTTTCCATTCAATGGGGGGAAAAGTTTCTCATGAGCACTAGTTTTGGCATTAGTTTCTCCAAATCCAATGGGGAAAAAGTTTTTGTTAGCACTAGTTTTGTGTAACGTACCCGCCCTTGATTATGTAACGAATAGTGTTTTAGTAGTTGCCTAGAGTTGACCTTCTAGCCGTCGCCATCCGTATTCTAACCAAAATGATCGGATTTTGTTTGTCCGACTAGTTAACCTTAGGTCTACCCTGCAAGGAAAGTATCCTGTTGTTATCCACGAAGAACCGACCTGAAGGTTCCTAATTGACCTAATAGTCACCTATCAACAACTAGCTCACATCCGGAGGTGTCCTTCGAGAGACTTCTTGTCCGGAAGAAATGACTTCCATTACCCTTGGTTCATGGAGTACAATGTTTTTTTCCAGTACTAGTGAGGATTTATGAAATCCCTCGCAGTACTCTAGCACATCCGCCTTACATTTCCCCTAAGATAATTTACAGTTCGGGTTCTGAGACCAAACCCTAGGTAAGTCAGTGAATCGGCCCTTCCTCGACTTTCTTTCTAGCATTTGTTTTTTGGGAAGCCTCTCAGCTAACCGAGAGTACCTTGCCATAGGACTAGACGGTCTAGAATCCATCCACATCCTTCCCTCTATGAAAGTTCTTAATTATCTAATTACCTACCATATTATGTGAAACACATAAAAACAGCTTCATTAATTAAAAAGAATCATTTTATGCACAGTTGTTCGTTTGTGTAATTACTCACAGACATACAATTAGAATAAAACAAATTCATTGATTATGTTGCATAAGTGTGTTCTCCCGCCCATACAGGAGAAATTTCATGTGCTGCCTCATCCGGCATATTTACACATCACCAAGATCAAATCCACCTATAGCTAGCGTTTTTAGGTGTCCCAAGTAGAACGTGCACCATACAGGGGACCAAGTAGATCCTAGGTGCGTAAAAAATTTACTAGCCAGAGTTCCCCCTGGCACCCTATCCACCTCTTACTTCATATGATCCCTGCTGGGAGACCTCTCACCATCGGAGCCGTCCATGCTTCCACGACAGTAAAAACATTTCCACTTGGTATGGGGATTCAACACCTATCCTTGGGGGAGGTATATGGCTCCTCAACTTGTATCTCTTCCAATACGTAATTCAATCAGGATCTACTCTAGAAAATCACAAACAAGATTGATGTCTTCAAGCAGTTATGACTTCAATCAATCATGCAACTTTCAAGTGATGATGAATCTAGTAGCAATCGACACTTGAATTTCACATAATGAACTATTCCCCTTGGAATTTAACTAAGGGTATCTAGATTTTGGGGTCTCTAACTTCCCATTCTTGTAACCAAGTTTCTTAACCTTTAGTCAAGTTCTTTAACTTAGAGTTATTTCTAATTTTTTTAAAAAAAATCTTCTATCAAAGCTTCTAGATTAAAACTATATCCTTGGCTAGTTTCTTTAGGGTTTCGTTCTTAGTAAATTTGTCTTGAATTCACTAGTCTTCTTTTATGTGGGATTGACATTAAAATTCCTCATGACTTCTCTTAAGTTCTAGGTTTTCATAGTTCCCCTAATAGTTTCTAGCCTATAAGATGTTCTAATAATTTACCAAATGAATACTCTAAGATTGCAATATTTCTCAAGAGACTTATCGTATTTCTATTGAATTTGGATAGAAATTTTTAGAAGAACATGTGATATTGCGATTGATAAAGGGTTGTTATCTGCGCCTGTGACTCCATTGGTGACTCCCATGCTCGCAACTCCAACTATTGCTTTCACATTAGTAGGGTCATTCACGATTTCTGCTTTTGTATTCTTTTTCTTTGGGGCCATGACGGAAACATGATTCGTAGAAGAAGAACACGATAGTAATACCAATTGTAAGACTCTCGATGATGATGATGGTTATTGCAGGATTCAATGATGTAGGCCTCACGGATGGTTCTTCTTATCTCGTGGAAAGCAATACTTCTCTCTCTCCAGTACACGGAATAGAGACAAGAGTAGACGTATGACTTCTAACCAGATTGATAGAATAGGATAAAGTTTATCAATGTCTTCTCTTCTCAAATTAGAGTAGAAGAGGATGAGAGACCTTATGCGTATCCCCTTCCTTGGGTTGAATGCAATGATATCTCTTCGTCTCATAGAATAGAGTCTCCTCCTTCTCTATCAGCATCTTGTCCTCGTCAAGATTGCTCTTATCCCCTTCCTGGTCATCCCTAAGTCCTTAATTTATAATTTTGTAGGGGGTAAAAGAGAGGACGCTTGCTTTTTTTAAGTGTTTTTTTATGACATCATTGATAACAAAGAGAGAATACTTCTTTTAGCGCTTCTGATGACATCATTGATGATGTCAGAGAGGGAGCTCCATTTTTGTAGCGTGAATATAAAAATTTACAAATCTATGGGCAAGCACCACGTGGTGTGTCGTCAAGCGGCCATCACTCTAAGGCTTACAACTAAGGCGGCGACCAAGGCATAGACCTTGGCATCTTGGCCTTGGCAACGGGCTACAAAGGCTTTGTTGGTGCTGTTGGCTTCGCACGAGAAGCTCCCACTAGCTTGTAAGAAAATCTTCCCGGGAGGTCATCCATCTCAGCAATGTCATCACCCAAGTGCACTTAACTACCAAGTGACTATCCACTAGGCTAGTTCTTTTTGTTGTTCTATACTACAAACATAGTTTTAATAAGCTAGTCTTGGGAGGGTCTCCCAAGTCTTTCTTCCATGAAGAACTGGCATATAATACCTCATTAATAATAATTATTATCTTCATAATGAGAGTCAGTTTCATAATTAGAGTTAGTTTTTCTTTAAATGTGCAATATAAATCAATTTTCTTTGGAACGTATATGCACATTAAAATAAACTAAGTAATGGGAACATTACATTCTTCCCTCCTTAGAGAAATCGGGATGTCCTCGTCTCAAGAGAGACTCGTGGTATTCTTTCATAAGGGTTATCGCATCGACCCAAGTGACATCCTCTTTAGGATAATCCTTCCACTGGATGAGACATTCTCTAAGGGTCCTATTCTAAGGATTCTTTCTTTTACATCTAAGATTCTCTCAAGTTGAAGTTTGAGTAAACCTTGGCTCGTCGGCATTACAACTTGTTGATCATCAAGAATATGATTAGGATTAGGCACATAGGGCTTCAAGAGAATGACATGGAATACATCATGAACTTTTGAGGTTTCAAGAATTTGCAGCTTATAAGCATTAGGTCCAAGAGCCTTTATGACTTTGTAAGGTCCACAATATCTTGGGCTTAGCTTCTTGAAATTTTCCAAGGATAAAGAACTCCTCTTTGGGCGTATACAGATAAAAACCTTGTCTTCTTCTTGAAATATTCACTCTTTTCTCCTAAGGTCAGCATAGGCTTTCTACCAATCCTTGGCAACTTGTATATCTTGCTTGATGGTTACGGCTTGTTCATCCATCTCTTCAAGCATCTTCTTAGAAGCTTCAGCCTTCAAGATAGGATCGGAGAAGTTTAGCGGAGTTAGGCATTCTTGCCCATATAGAGCTTGAAATGGGGTTATCTGAATGCTCTGATGATAGGATGCATTGTCAGTAAATTCCACCAAAGATAGATATTGTATCCACAATCTAGGTTCTTCGCAACAATATGCTCTAAGTATGTCTTCAATGACTTCATTTACACGCTCTGTTTGCCTATCAGTTTGAGGGTGATAAGCTATACTAAAACAAAGCTGTGTACCGAGAGCTTCAAATAATCCCTTCCAAAAATGCGAAGTGAATAGAGAATCATGATTGTTGATAATTCTTTTTGGCAGTCCATGAAGTTTAAAGATTTCTTTGACAAATAACCTGGCAATATCTAAGGCTTTGTAGCTAGTTTTGACCAAAATAAGGTGGGTAACCTTAGTCAACATGTCCACAATTACCATGATCAAGTCGTATCCTCCTTACATTGAGGGCAATCCAACTACAAAATCCATACTAATGAATTCCTATTTCATTTGTGGAATATCAAGTGGTTGTAGCTTTCCTAGCAGCTTCACTCATTCGGTTGTTGGAAACTCAAACATTTAGTTACGTATTTAAGTACGTCACTTTTGAGTTTTTCCCAATGATAGCTTTTCGTAATTGCATTGAGAGTTTTGGCATAGCCAAGATGTCCTGAAAATGGGGAATCATGAGCTTCCCATAGAATCTTCTTCTTAAGTTCTTGACTTGAAGGAATACATAATCTTGTCTTGAAGTAGACAAGCCCTTCGTCAACGGAGAAGTTAATATACTTTGTCTTAAGCTTGGGATTTTGTTCTTTATTCTGAATTTCCTTCAGCATTTGTTGATATTTGGGATTATTATTTGCCTTCTCCTTGGCTAGTTCGATGATGGGATTGCTAGGCATTGAGATCATTGTAGCTAGTGTTTAAGCTCTAAGAGGTTCTTCTAAGATAAGTGCACTGAGAAATGATTTGCGGCTTAAAATATCTGCAATTACATTCTCTTTGTCCGGTCTATATTTGATCTCAAAATCATACTCTTGCAAGACTTCAATCCACCGATGTTGCCTCATATTTAGATCTGGTTGAGTGAAGATCCATTTAAATACTTTTATGGTCGGTTACCAGTGAGAATTTCTTTTTGAGTAGATAATGTCTCCATAACTTGAGAGCGTGGATAATTGCAAGTAATTCCAGGTCATGAGTAGCAAAATTTCTCTCTCGAGTCTTTAATTTTCTAAAGGAATATGCTACTGGATGTCCTTCTTGCATGAGTACCCATCCCAAAGCAAGAGAGCTCGCATCGGTCACCACTTCGAATTCTTTGCTAAGATCGAGTAGTTTGAGGATTGGGGTTGTGACTAAACTTAGCTTGAGCCTGTCAAAGCTAGACTGTTCAACTTGGGTCCATTTAATGGCAACATGCTTCTTGAGTAGGTTGGTGAGAGATACACCAATCAAGGCATAATTCTTGATAAAGATCGATACCATGCTATTAAACCCAAAAAGCTACGAACTTCACTTACAGTGGTTGGAGGCGGCCAATCTTGTACATCCTTGACCTTGGCCGCTCTACTGAAATTCCCTTTGCTGAAACCATAAACCCTAAATACTCGATTTGCTTCTTAAAGAATACACACTTTTTCTTCTTAGCATACAGCTTGTGAGTCTGTGTTGTCTCAAGAAGTGTTCATAGTTGTAACTCATGACTTCCTTCATCCTTGAAATATGTTAAGATGTTTGTAACGTGTCCACTTGCTATCTTCGAGACATGTCTTAGTAGTCCATCAGAAAGGATGTCTAGAAAGCTCCGCCCGGCACTCCCATGGAATATTACGGGGTTTGCGATCTAGGACTTTTCGCGTCTGCCATATAACGGAAGTATTCCGGCCGTTTCCACTTAGGACCGACCTGAATTAGCGTTTTCCCTATTGGTCATTTCCTAACGGCAACTAGCGTCGAACCTGAGTGAACTACTTTACGCAGAAACGCCAGGTCTGAAGCGGGTTCACGCTGCACTTGGTTCAAGGAGAATGGAAAACGAGAGGGATGCAAAGCTCAACCTCTCTGGCATAAGGCCTAGTCCCATTCCGTTCCCCTAAAACAACGTAAATTGGGATCAGTTATAACTCTAGGTCAACGCTCTTGTTGTTCGTGTTCTTTGAACGATCTTCCTACTGTCCATCTTGATTGAGAAAAGTTCCCGGCCAACCGGGACCACCCATTCGTAGGACGGACTTATGGCCACATCCCCCGCACTTTCCTCAAGTTGTTTTAGTTATTTAATTACCTAACACATTTAGTTGGACATGTATCAATCAGCTTCCTTAATTAGCCCGTTAGGCACTGGTTCCTTCACGTAATCATAGCACTTGACTTAGAAAAGAAATGTCAAACAAGTTCCTTTTTAATAGGTTATCATATTTATCTTTGAAATACATAAAGTCCAGCCTGTAGGCTTATCCACAATCTGCCCGAAGGCTATCCAGCAATCCACAGGGATTACTAATCCAAGATTTCGCTTGTAGACTAGTATGCAGGACTCAGAACCAATCCCGATTCACGTTAGCCTCTTATGCAGGGCCCAGAAGGCGAGGGATTTACGGCCAGAGCCCCCCCCCTCCGGCACCCGAGCTCCTACTCCAAGTAGCGCTTAACGGAAAGACCTCTCACGGTGGGTTTGGTCCACCTTCCCGACGCAGTTAACAACCCCCTTGATTAGGGTCAGGCAGGTAGTCGGGGGTAACTGAAGCTGCCTCTCCCTTCAGCCTTCAACCTGAAGCATTAGATATCCATTTATCCTTTAATTCTTTGATCAAACAAAGCAAAAAAATGCTTTTAAATCTGTAACAAGCACAATCATTTCCATTGGTCGTTATTGTTGGCCAACTGCTAAGGAGTGAATCCAAGCAGAACACGTATGTGTATGAGGAAGTGACTCGAGTAATCCCTGTCAAACAGAATCAAGGTGTTGGGATGTTATGAGAAGAACGAATATGAAGGGAAAGGATACCCTAATCTTCCTATGACCTATCAATTCCTGAAAATCCATGACCCCAATCCATACTATTACTCAGTTTCCATAGCTGAATGTAACACAATCTTATTCTCCTCGAATTAATGTATCAGCTTGCTCTACCATCCCAAGAATAATTGTACTCAAAAGGGCTATGCCCATGTGAATGAAATAGACTTTTTATAAATGATTGTCTTGGCTGTGAGTATTGATAAAGAAAGTTAAGTGATTAGGTCACTTGGCTAAAAGCTAAACTGGACATGAAATGTAATGAGAGAAATGCTTAGCAAGTTTTTAACGCAAAGAATCTTAATACCCAGACATAACCTCAAGTACAGGTTCCTAGTCCTACCCCTACGCCAAGTACGACCATGATTCAGGAGAAGAAGTTTCTTCTCAAGCAAATCAAGCCACCAGAATTCGATGGTAAGGGAAGGACCATCCAAACTGATGCCGAGATCTAGATGGAATCCATGGAGGATTACTTCAAAGCAACAGGCACTGCACCCACCAACCAAGCAATGCT
This sequence comes from Lygodium microphyllum, assembly GCF_053477565.2. Classification (NCBI taxonomy): domain Eukaryota; kingdom Viridiplantae; phylum Streptophyta; class Polypodiopsida; order Schizaeales; family Lygodiaceae; genus Lygodium; species Lygodium microphyllum. The sequence continues at coordinate 40,258,052 of NC_141160.1, read as the reverse complement.
CGCCAAGCTGAAGCTTACCGACGAAGCAAGACTTTGGTGGAAGCAATGGTGCAGAGACCAAGGGATCTCGGAAGGGTCAGTTACTTGGGAGAAGCTAAAAAGAGCTGTGCGAGGAAGATATCTATCACCTGCCTATCGCACACAGAAGATGAACGAGTTCTATGAACTAAAACAGCTTGGTCTATCTCTTGATGCTTACTATTCAAAGTTCGTCTCTCTTTTGAACAAATGGATATGACACAGCAGGTGTCAAAGTTTTGTGCTGTATTAAACCCACCTATAAACACTCACCTCAAATCAATGTGCTTGAAGATCTTCAGGATGCACTCATTTGAGCTGCACCCATAATATAGGAGGTGCAGACCAGGCCAAGAAATAACAAGACTTGGTCTTACAAGAATCAGAACAAAGGAGTGTATAGGTCCCATGCGAAGAGAGTACAAGGCCAAAATCAGGGACAAAGGAAGAAAGCTAGAACCAACAATGTCAATAATTTTGTTCCTACCCAAGGTAATGGCGGCAACCTCCATTGCTTCCATTGAAACGAGCCTGGTTATTTCAAAAGGCAATGTCCCAAGCTTGGCAGAGGACAATGTCAAGGACCATCTCAAGGAACTGTCGTGGCCAAGGAGTCGCCGTCAGGACGAGAGGAAGAATCACCAGTGTTGCCAACAAGGAGTTGTGTGATGAAGAAGACCTGACCATGGAAGCTGACTTTGAGAGGGCAACAGTTCATGCCACTCTTCAAAAGAAAGGCCCGAATCGCCAATTTTCAGTGATTCAGACTCCATCGGATTATCAAGGTAAAAGCTTTAAAACCTTGATTGATTGTGGCAGTACACATTCCTTCATTTCACCAGTTTGTGCAAGAAGATTAGGAATAGCCACAAAAGATGCACCTACCTTGCTTGTGGAATTAGCAAATGGTTGTGAGGTCACTTGTACCAGGCAAACTGCTAAGGTGGAATTCCTACTAGAAGGAAAGTTGACTTTGGTCAGATTCAGGGTTATGAACCTAGGTATCCATGAGTGTTTGCTCGGAATGGATTGGCTTAAACCTAATGATGCCCACATTCACTGTGGAAAGGGCCAAGTTTCCTTTCGAAACTCTAAAGGGGAACTAGTCACAACTCAAGGAGAGGCTGGGAAGCCAAAAAATCCAACTAGCCAAAGCATCTTGGATAATAAAAGGAGGTAGAAAGGGGATACCTGTCTATTTTATTAAGCTAAATAAGCTAGATCAGAATCAGGAGTCTAGTGAAGAACCTTCATGGCTAAAGGAGTACGCAGACGTATTTTCTGAAGAGCTGATAGAACTTCCGCCTCAAAGGGAAGTTGATCATGAAATCAAGCTAGTTCCAGGAGTTGCACCAATTGCAAAGAGACCTTACAGAATGTCCATCCTAGAAGCGATTGAGTTAAAGGAGCAACTCAAACAACTGTTAGATCAAGGCTACATCCGTCCTAGCAGTTCACCATGGGGAGCTCCAGTGCTGTTCCAGAAGAAGAAGGATGGAACGCTTCGGCTATGCATTGACTACAGAGGGTTGAATCAATCAACCATTAAGAACAAATATCCCATTCCAAGAATAGATGAGCTTCTTGACCATCTTCAAGGTGCTAAGATATTCTCGAAGATTGATATCAGGTCCAGATATTATTAGATAAGGATCAAGAAAGAGGATATCCCAAAGACGGCATTCAGCATAAGATATGGGTACTTTGAGTTCCTAGTTATGGCATTCGGGTTGACAAATGCACCTGCTACCTTCAACAGGCTAATGCAGGGTATTTTTAGGCCATATCTTGATGACTTCATACTTGTTTTCTTTGACGATACCCTAGTCTACTCCAAATAGGAAGAAGATCATGAGCCCAAGCTTTGCATTGTTCTTGAAATAATGAGGGCACACAAGCTTTATGCCAAGAAGAAGAAGTGTGCATTTTTTCAAGCGATAGATTGAATATCTGGGATTCATTGTATCAGTGGAAGGAATTTTAGTGGATCCGAGAGACGTTCTAGAATGGCCAACACCAACAACTGTTAAAGAAATATGTAGTTTTCTTGGATTGAGAGGATGGTACAGGGTCTTTATAAAAAACTATGCCTTGATTGTAGCGCCTCTGACGGATCTACTGAAGAAGCAAACATTGATTGTATGGTCAACCGTTGAAAAATCTAGCTTTGATAAACTAAAGAAAATCTTGGTATCACCACCTATCTTGGAACTTCCGGACCTCAATAAGGAGTTTGAAGTAATAACTAATGCTAGTACACTTGCCTTAGGATGTGTGCTTATGTAAGAAGGTCATCCTGTATTATACTCTTCAAGGAAATTGAAGAGCCATGAGAGGAATTATGCTACCCACGATCTGGAGCTATTACCTGTCATCCATGCTCTCAAGCTTTGGAGATACTACTTGCTAGGTAATAAGTTTACCCTAGTGACGGATCATAAAAGTCTTAAATGGATATTTACCCAAAATGAGCTCAACATGAGGTAACGTCGATGGGTTGAAGTGCTGGAGGAGTATGATTTTGAAATCAAATACCGGCCTGGAAAGGAGAATGTAGTTGCCGATGCACTCAATCGCAAGGCATTTCTGAATTCTCTAATTTTGCAAGATCCATCAACAACAAGATCTCTAGCCACAAAGGTATCCATGCCAAACAATCCAATTCTCGAGTTAGCTAAAGAAGAGGCATGCCATGATCCAACCTATCAGAAGTTGCTAAGGGAGATCCCTATCAAGGATCAAGACCCGAAGCTACATGCAAAGTATCAAGAATTCTCTATCAATAGTGGACTTGTCTACTATAGAACGAGATTATGTATACCAACAAGCCAGTACCTCAAGCAGAAAATACTTTGGGAAGCTCATGTCTCCCCTTTTTCCGGACATCTTGGCTATGCCAAGACCCTCAATGCAATTAGAAAGAGCTATTATTGGGAGAGGCTTAAAGGTAACGTTCTCAAATATGTCACTGAGCCGAACATGTCAAAATGCCAGGGAAGTTGCAACCACTTGACATTCACCAAATGAAATGGGAATTCATTAGTATGGATTTTGTTGTTGGCCTGTCCCAAGTTCAAGGAAGATACAACTCCATTATGGTTTTGGTGGATATGCTCACCAAGGTTGCACATCTTATTCGTGTTAAGACAAACTATAAAGCCTCAGACATCGCAAGGTTATTTATCAAGGAGATATTCAAACTACATGGTTTACCTAGAAGAATCATTAGTGATCTCTTCACATCACACTTCTGGAGGACTATATTCGAAGCCATTGGGACTCAACTCTGCTTCAATACAGCTTAAATTGATGGCCAAACGGAGCGAGTCAACCAAGTCATTGAGGACATGCTAAGGGCACACTGCTGCCGTGAACCCAAAAAGTGGATCCAATATTTGCCACTGGTTGAGTTTGCCTACAATGCTTCTTATCAACAAAGCATTCAGATGACCCCTTTTCAAGCATTGTATGGGCACGACTATCAAAGTCCTTTAAACTTCTCGGATCCAACCTTGAGGGTTGAAGCCTCAAAGCAAATGCTGGAAGATATGGACGACCAAATGAAGTCAATAAGATAGGACATCCAAGCCGCCAAGGATAGACAAAAGGCTTATGCGGACCTAAAACGTAAAGACAGATCCTTTGCTAAAGGAGATATGATCTTCATTCGCGTACATCCAAAGAAGAGTTCCCTATCCTTGGGTGAATGCAAAAAGCTAAGTCTGAGGTATTATGGACCTTACAAGATCCTCAAGTGCCTAGGGCCTAATGCTTACAGATTACAACTCCTTGAGAACCTAAAAGTTCATAATGTATTCCATATCAGCCTACTGAAAAAGTATGTGCCCAATGCCAAGATTGTGGGAGAGAAGGAAGGAGCCTGACTTGTAGCTTTCTCACTTACACAATGGGGGAATACACACAAAGGTCGAGGCTGAAAACAGTTTTCCTCTTCTCTGTTGTGTAAGCCAAAAGAACTCTAGTACAAAGAAATAGAAGAACCCTATATATGGGTCTCAAACCAAACTCAATTAACTAAGGTGGCATACTAACTGAGCCACAAACTAGAGTAGATAAGGATAGCTGTCATCTAGCTATTATTCATGGGCGGTGTACCAACCGCATCTGTAGCTAACAAGTCAGTGACATAAATGCACAACGGTCACCCTGGCATATCACGAGTGGAGCTCGATATCTGAACACCCAACCCTAGACACATACTTGATGATCAACAAGTTGTAATGCCTAGCCAAGGAGTCCTTGAGCTACGGCCTGACAAGATCTTAGATGTTAGGGAGAGGCATTTGAGATCCAGAACCTTGAGAGAATACCTCCTCGAGTGGAAAGATTATCCCTAAGAGGATGCCACTTGGATGGATGAAAGTACTCTCAACCAACAATACCCCCAGTTTTTCTTGAGATGAGGACATCTTGATTCCTCTAAGGGGGAGAAAATGTAATATTTCCACATGAAAAATTAATGAATTTTGACCACTACAGGACCCGCACAAGAGCTGCTTAAAATAATCTCCCCGCGACTAGAAGAACTTTGGGCTAAATGCTCCATTCTCACGCGTTAATAAACTCCACCCGCATGGTGCATAAGAGGCCGTGGCATGAAAACCGCAAGGAGAACACCTCTTCTAGAGGGAAAAAGGGATAACGGTTAGAATTTTGGAAATTTTTTTAATTAATTACCCCTCTCCTCAGTCGATGCATGGAAGGGGGAGAGGGAGTGTGAGAGGAATGGCGTAGTGGTGGAGTGCATGGGGGAAGGGAGGAGGCATGCAAGCCATCCACGTGGTGGCTATCTCTCTCCTCCTCCCCCCTAGCCTATATAAACTCCCCCTTGGAGCTTGGGGAGAAAAGAGGGAGCACCGTGCTGACAGAGGAGAGAGGAGATAGTCAATGTCTGCTAGGCTGCTGCCATATTCGCCACGGGCTGCTACTGTGCCAGATCGCCGCCTCCACTTCACCATCACTATTATCATTATCATCCCCATCGTTTTCATCGACATCTTCATCGACTCAATTATCTTTTTCTCTCTCTAGGTAAGCTTCTGATAAGAAGCTTAGAAGCTTCTTGGAAGCTTCCACCCTAACCCTTGTTTTCACGTGTCTTTTTGGGTTTCAAAAACCGGATTCGTAAGCCCCAACTTCTACGCGAGGAAAGAAGTATCGGCCTAATAGGCAGTTCGTAGATTGGATAAAGGCAAGGACGAGTTTGTGAAGTCAAGAATCTACATCATTGATGGCCCCCAAACAAAAGACGCGATGTGCACACGTGGGAGCCTCCAACCCAAGTGTACACGTGGACATCGCTGCGAATCCTCATGCCCAGGTTCTTAGAAGTTTAAATTCCTCATAAAAGGAATACATTAGGCACATTTAAATTTCATGAGGAAGTTATGAATGCAATTATTCATTCGTCTTACAAGTTTTAGTTGCATGTTGCACTTTGCTTGCATTTCCAAAGCTGCAATCCTAAACGCATATTGCATAGATTAAAAAGAAGAAATTGTTTAAATGCATACTTTTCTTCCTTGCAAGAAAGAACAAGCACTTAATGCATTTAGGCAATGATTCCCTAGATGTGATTCGTAGGAAATAATCATCGACATCCATAAAAATGTTGTCCAAGTAATTGCATTACATGGAAGGGATTTATGTACCATGCATATTGCATGAGATGTTAATTGCATCCTACGTTCGTTAAGTGTCGAAGGACAAATTAAAATCATTAATGGTCTCGTGATATTCATGAAATTCTTTATCAACGTTGTTTTAGAAAAAGATGCATTTCATATTAAATCATGAATTCAATGCATCAGACAAAGGGTTTATAGGTATAGTTCTTGATGCAATTCAACGTAGGGTTTGATATGAGTTAGCCATGAATTGTCTATCATTATAGACTAGGCAAGGAAAAGAGATGGTCATTTTACGTTTTATATTTGCATAGAAGGAAAACATCAATGAATTGCATATTTGCGCTTAATGTGATGTCTTGCAACTATTTACACCTTTTAGGACAAATATTAGCGCCTCTAAGAAAAGATCGTTTCTTGTCGCAAGACAAGTAGACCGATTTAGCTAAATCACTTGTAATGACATAACCCACATGGGATTCTTAAAAGAATAAACAGTTAGTACAACAAACACCTCAAAGTGCTAGCTAGGGTTTAGTCATATTAAAATTTTTTCCTAGTATCTCACTTGGGATGCCAAGTCAAGACTTTCGATCCCAAAGGTCCTACCCACGTTCACGGAACGTTAGGGTTAGCTAAACACCCATGCAACAACAATCTAGGGTTTTACCCTAAGGATTGAATGACTTAATACTGGACTTCCGATTGAGTTTAGAAACCCTAGGGTCAAACGTTGTTCGCCTAGTAAGGTTAGGGTTGGGTTGGGTCAAGAGGACTCTCAAACCCTACATCTTGATCAAGCGTATTTCTTGACCAAGAAATGTGGTTTAATGGGATAAATGATCCCACAAGTTAGGTGCGACACTTGTGCAACAAGTTGCAACGTCACATGGCTTTGTGTTTAAATCACAAGGTAGATTTGCCAGTCCTTGGAACAAGGTTGGCAAGTTCCAAGTACAAGCTTAATTTGCAAGAGGATGAGTAGTCGTCCTGCTACTGAATTGCCAAGTTAGGGTAACGAGCAATTGACCAATCAAGTTAGGGCGATGAGGTTGCCCAAGATTTACTATCTTAATTTAAGGAACCTAAGGTGTTTGTTAATTTGGGTTAATAGGGTATAAACCCTAACCTAAGGTTAAAAGGATAAACAAACAAACCCTTGGGGATCTTGCCAAGTCGCAATCGATCCCGGATCGAATGTTGGATGCATTCGGAGAGAAGGATTCACGCCTTAGCAATTGGCCAAATAAACGACCACTAGATTGATTGTGTTTGTACAATTAGGAACACTGTTTGTTCTCTTTGCTCAAGGAACTAAAGATGGAAAAATAATTAATGCTTCAAGTTGAAGGCCTGGAGGGAGAGGCTGCATCAGTTACCCTCGACTGTCTGCCTGACCCTAACCAAGAGGGTTGTTAGCCGCGCTAGGTATGTGGACTGAACCCACCGTGAGAGGTCTCTCTGTGGGTGCTACTTAGAGCTAGAGGACGCTTGGGTGCTAGGGGGCTCTGGCCGTAAATCCCTTGCCTCTGGGTCCTGCACAAGAGGCCGACATGACTCGGGATTGGATCTTGAAGCCTGCATACTAGTCTACGGGCAGAAACTTGGATTAGTAATCCTTGAGGATTGCTGGATTAGCTTTCGGGCGGATTATGGATTAGCCTTCGGGGTGGATTATGGAATAGCCTTCGGGCTGGATTATATGATGTATTCCAAAAAGTGATAAAGAAGGTCAATTGTTGAAAAGGAACTTGTTTGATATTGTTTTCCTATGTTAGTGCTTAAATTATGTGAAGGAACTAGTGTTTAACTGGCTAATTAAGGAAGCTATTTTTGCTTGTCAAAATAAATGTGGTAGGTAATTAGACAACTAAAAAAACATTGAGGAAAGTGCCGTGGATGTGGCCATGGGTTCATCCTATGGATGGGTGGTCCCGGTTGGCCGGGAACTTTTCTCGAAGGAAATTGATAGCAAGGAATGATGACCTACAATCTAGGATACTAGAGTCCCGATTTATGTTGTTTTAGGGGAACCGAATGGGACTATGTCTTACGGGCAAAGAGGTCAAGCTTTGCATCCCTCTCGTTTCCCATTCTCCTTGAACCAAGTGTTGCATGAATCCGCTTCATCCCTAATGTTTCTACATAAAGTAGTTCACCTGGGGTTCGACACTAGCTACCATTCTAGGAATTTGACCATTAGGAAAACCCTGATTCAGGTCAGTCCTAAGTGGGAATGGTCGGAATGCTTTCACTTCATGGTAGACTCGGGAAGACCTAGATCGCAAACCTCGTGACATTCCGTGGGAGTGTCGGGCGGCGCTTTCTAGACTCTCTTCCCGATGGGCTGCTAAGATGTGTCCTGCAAGTGAACAGGTGGACACGTTATAGGCCAATGGCTCTCTGATGACCACAAAAGGATTATGACCATTCCACAAGATAACCACATCTATGAGAGCTGTATGTGTCTCATCTCGGGTATCTTGATCCAAGCTAATCCACTCCCCTCCCAAAAGTCACCATCTTCTATATCCAAAGCGAATGGAGTTTTTCTAGCGATGAAATACTTGTAATAGAAATAAAATAATTCACTTCTCTGGATGTGTAGAAGCCATTTCTAGTTTTTGATGAATTGGTCTCTCTCATGATCACTGAAGAGTTCAAGATACAAGGTGAATCATGTGAAGGAAGTAGTGAATAGGTCTCCAAGCATTTTACTCAAGTTTAGGAAGGGGATGTGGCAAATCCTCTTTAAGAGGTGTAATATGGGACATGCTAGTGATATCTAGCAAAACAAGTTAAATCAACAATTTAGTGAAATGTAGGTTTCAAGCAGCCATGACAACTTTAGAGGTAGGGGGAGCTCTAGAGGAAGAGGTAAATGATAGAATAAAGGTTCTAGCAATTCTAGCATTTTTTATTATTATTGTGTATTCTCAATGCTAAATTGTAGCATCATGCATCATCTTATGACAAAATGAAGACAAAAATGAGTGTTTTTTTGTTATATAACATATGATGAATGATGTTATACAAGAAAGGAAACATATCAAGATATATGGTATGTTGATTGAGGTGCATCTAATCATATGACTAGCCATACTAAATTATTTGAAGAGATGCAATATTTATAAAATCTAGATTATGTGCAAATGGGTGATGATTCATATCACCCAATTTCACACATTGAAAAAACTTCCTTACCCTTGCATGATGGGGTTAAACAAAGAGTATATCAAATGTATTGCATGTGCCATCCATCACAAAGATTTTAGTATCTATTGGCCATACAGTAGAGCAAGGTCTACAAATTTGATTTAATATAAAAGGTTACTTTGTGGAAGGCTTTAACAATAGGTGTAGGTTGGTTACAAAAGAAAGTAGAGTTGGCTACGTATTCTTTAGATATTGAGATTCTTACTATGAATTATGTATGCTAAAGGAAAATGAGTGATTGTGTAGACATTGAAATATGACACAAATACATCGAACATACAATTGTATGAAGACTAAAATTAATGCAATCCAAATGATATGTTACAAGGCTATCTGCTTTTAGAGTTACAAAATTTCATAAAGTATGTGAAGCATGTCAATTTGTAAGTAGGCACGATAACTTTTTTACATAATAGAGATGTGAGAAGAATATACTTGATGTTGTGCATACAAATGTTTGAGGATCTACACAAAACATATCTCTAGGTAGCAACAAATATTTTGTAACATTTATTGGTGATTGTTCAAGAAAGCTATGTGTGCATTTCATGAAGGAAAGAGTGATGCGTTTGAGCAATTCAAAAATTTTAAGGCTATTGTTGAAATAAAAACATGCTTGAAAGTGAAATGCTTGAGGTCAAATGAGGGGGAAGACTACCTCTCTAATGAGCTCAGTGTGACTTTTTGAGATATCATGGGATAAAGAGATAGTTTACTTACAAGTATACCACACAACAAAATGGCATTGCAAAAAAGGAAAAATGGACATATTGCAAAAGTTACACAGGGATTGATAGTTGAAAAGAACTTGCAATTTTTTTTTTTTGTCTCAAGATGTTCATACTACTATCTACATTAAAAAGAGAACCCCCATAGCTAAATTTCATGGGATAATCCCCAAAGAATGCTTTATAGACAAGAAGCCCGATGTGTCATGCTTGAAAGTGTTTGGTTGTATTGCATATGTTCATGTGTTACATGAGTTGCAAAAGAAGCTTAATCCAAAGACTTAAAAATATATTTTCATTGAATACTCTTTAGAGTAGAAAGAATATCATTGTTATAACCTTATTACATGTGAGTTCATAGTGAGTAGGGATATTATTTTTATGAGATGAGTACTTGGTATGCATCTAATGGTGATGCATTGGATGATGATCATGATAGTTATGTGTAGAAAGAAGATCATGATAGTTATATGCAGAAAGAAAAACAAGACTCACAGAGCCTTAATGAACTAGAGACATCATATGGTACTACATCTATAGTTAGCTCATGGTCTAAGAGACTAAAGACATCTTTAGGTGCATCTACTAGTGTTACAAATAAAGAGAAAGGGAAGAAGAAAGTGCTAAATAGTAATGATATATCTAGTAGTCATTTGGGGTTTAATGGAGATTCTAGTGGCTCACAAGATTTGGATGATGATCTTGGTATTCCTTTATGGTAATGAAAAGGCTCTAGTAAGTAATCCAATGGTACACATGTCTAGCAGGATCAAATACCCTATTAAAAGATTTGGTTTTAAAGGTTATAAAGCTCACATATATACTTATATGATAAAGGTGATTGAGGATGTTGAGCCCACTTATTTTGAGGATGTTGTTGGTCATGCTTATTCGGATGCACCAATGGTTGAGGAGATAGCTACATTAAACACCAATAAGACTTGGAATCTAGTACCATTGCCTAAGGGCAAGAAAGCTATTGGCTATAAGTGGTTCTAAAAAATTAAGCATAATGCAAATGGTTCTATTAGTGGGTATAAGGCTAGGTTGGTTATAAAAGGCTATACTCAAATATCTAGCGTAGATTATGAAGAGACATTCAGTCCAGTTGCTAGGATAGAGATTGTTAGATGTGTGATTGCTTTTACAGTAGCCAAAGGTTGGAGTGTGCAGTAAATGGATGTAAAGAATGATTTCTTACATAGTGAATTGCAAGAAGAGGTGTATATGGAGCAACCAATAGATTATGAGGATTTAGAGCATCCCACATATGTGTGCAAGTTAAAGAAGGTGCTCTATGGGGGGCTGAAGCAAGCACCTAGAGCATGGTCTAACAAGATTAGAGAGTATCTTATCAACATTAGCTTTTATGTTTTTGATTCTGATCACTCACTTTATGTGAGAAAGGAAAATACAAATTTGGTCATCATGGTCATCTATGTGAATGACTTGATTATTATAGGTGTTAGTGATAGTGGGATTATGGAAGTCAAGGACCTTTTGAAGAAGAAGATTGAGATGAAGGATCTGGGTGAGCTAAGGTACTTTCTTGGTATTGAGATTAGATGTGATGATAGTACATGGCTATCCAAAAGGCAGTATGTCTTGGATATGTTTTCTAAGTATAATATGACAATGCATAAGCCTCTTTCATTGCCATTGAAGCAAAATTTAAAGTTGAGTGATGATGTTGGGAATTATATAGAAGACCCTACTATGTTTAAGAGGATAGTAGGGAGTCTGATTTACATGGCTATCATAAGGTCACATGCTCTTGGGCTTGTTAGTTAGTTTATGTAAATGCCTAGAAAGCCTCATTTGGATGCCATTAGATGCATATTGAGGTGTATGAAGTCCACTTTTCATTATGGATTTTTTAAATGACATAAGTAAGGATATATAGTTATTTGGATACATAGATATAGATTGGTGGACTAGTAGCATGTCTGATAGAAGATCTACCAGCGGATTCATGTTTTTCCTTGATAGTGTAGCAATTAGTGGAGTAGAAAAAAGCAACCTACTGTTACTTTATCAAATACAGAGGTGTTGCTATGACTTCATGTGAGGTGATATACGACAAAAGTTATTGGGTGATTTGGATGTGCAAGGAGATGACCCAATTTTCATTCACTATGACAACATGAGTAGCATACAGTCAGCTCTAGGAACCCAATTTTCCATGCTAGGACAAGACAAAACACATTGAACTACATTACCACTTTGTGAGAGAGAAGGTACTTGTAGGTGAGATCGACTTGGTATATGTCAAGCACATAGGTTAAAATAGGTAACATTTTCATAAAAAAGCATTGAGTATAGAGAAGCTTAAAAAATTTTGAGGTTTACTTGGAGTTGCAGAGAAAAAATTGAGCTTGAGGGAAAGTGTTGATATTGCAAGCTCAACATGTGTAGATATTGATGGTGGATTGTGAAATACATGAGATCTAGAGCATGGTAGATGCAGAAGCTATGGAGGTTGAAAGAGGAAAAAGAAACTCATGAAGACATTGACCCTAACTAGGATAAATTGTTACACAATTGAATTAGGTTCCAAGATTGAGACTTGGACTTATAAACACAATCTTGTATATTGACAATGATATGATACTTTACTAGAAAGAAAAGAGTACTATCATTGCATGAGAAAAAGAGTGCAAGTACAATGCTTTATAGGATTTGAGTGGTGGTACTTTCTCCTACTGTGCATATGGGATTCTGGTCCTGAGCCCTCACTACTCCTCACAAAGGAACTGAAGTAGGTGTGATTGCAAATATCTCAACACCCCTCCTCAATCACAACCAAAAGTACAAAGTGTGTAGAGGCTTTAGTGAAAGCAACACTTGTAAAGTGTGGGCACACCATAAAAATGGCAAAACACCAGAGGCTGTCGCAGAAAAGGCTAAGTGTGGGTACCACAAACATGATGGACATCCAAAGGCTGTAGCAAGGGCCTCACAAAGTGTACAGAGGCTATAGTACAGGGATAACTGAGGAGTTTACAAGTTTACGTTTGAGGCATTAGGGATAGGAAATGCACAGCTAAAAAAGTCTGTTTGAATACAAGGACTGATGAGGTTTGCCCTTCTCCTAGTGGTCTTCTTCTTCTTCTTTGTTTTCTCAGTTTTCTTCTTCTTCTTTGACTGCAACCAGATAGGCCTTTTGGGACCTCTTTCTGGCATGGCAAAACTTCTCAATGTGTCTGGTCCTTCTGCAAAAATCACAAAAGAGCTGATCCTTCTTGCCTTTGTACTTGTTGCCAATATATAATGCATGCTCATCTCTAGAGGTACTTGGTTCTTCCTTAGTTTTTAGCTTCTTTTCCTCCTCTAAGAGTGATGCGTGGATATCAACAAGTTCAGGGTTTGGCATATTAATTAGAGTTGTTGATACATTATTATATTCAGGAGGCAAACTCTTAAGTAGAACACTGATGCAAACATCTTCTTCCATTTTAATGTTGATTCCTACAAGTTGGGCTAGAAGTCCTTCCATGTAATTTAGATGTGTGGAAAATGATGTGCTGGACTTCATTTCAAGCCTGAAAAACTCAATCAAGAGACCATACTTTGATGATTTAGACTGTGCATCGAACAAAGTATCAAGTCTCTTCCATGTATCATGTGAAGTCTCACATTTATCCACATGGTGGATATAGCTATCATCTAGCTCTAGTTTGATAATGGCCTGAGCCTTATCATCATTCTTTTGCCAAGTGATAGCAAGATCCACATCACGAGGCTTCTTTTCTTTTCCAGTGGTAACGGCCCAGAGGCCCTTCTTTATCAGGATCAGTTTGATGCGGGTTTGCCAGATATGAAACTTGACTCCTTTGAAACGGGCAGTGGGAGAATCTTTGCCCATGTTTGAATTGAGAGACTAGTAGCAAATCACTTGAGACTTATCAAATTTAAGCAGCAGAAGAGTTGGTTGAGATGTGTCAAGAGATATAAGTGTTTAGATCACTAAAAATGAGTGTCAATAGACACTATGTTTCTTCCCTGAGTCTTTCAAACCTGCAAAAATCCTTCAAGTTCTTTCAAATCTAGATCTTCCCCTTCTTGATTTGATGCTGGGCCCTTCAGATCTTAGTGGCAATGGGTTGTTCTAGTGGCAGAAGAGAGAAAATGATGAGATTTTTAAGCTTGGTGAAGTATGGCTATGGCTGTCCTATCAAAACACGGACCAGACAACTAGTAAATGAGCTCCCACGAGCTCCCTAGGTCAAATTTGCTCAAACCCTTTGAGATCGAAGGCCTCCACTAATGGTTCTAACTCCCTCTAAGAGGATTTATACTGATTTTTTCTGAGTTGAGAGATCTAATCCTTCAAAGTGGTTGCTATCAAAATTGCGCCCAGATTTGGAAAAATGCAAATGCCGGGCATGGTGTGCATCAATCTCCTTAATTTTTGTGCCAAGAATTTGCGCCTTGACTTGAAGAACAACTCTTGCAAAGAAAGCTTGAAGAGATATGGTCTGGATGATGAGATATGATTGCTCCAACAGAGGTAGGTAGGTGCTATCCACAGACACAGTTATGGTAGCAACTCTGAAAAGAGGCAATGCTGAAGCTATAGTTACCCAATCTCAATGATTGAGGTGCCAAAGAGGAGCTCTAGAAGTAGAAAAACACTTCTCCAGAAGGAAGTTCAAAGAGATTTGGCCTGTGGAGAGAGATATAAAAGCTTCAAGCTGACAGGGCTATGGCTGCCATGGAAGCTTCATTGAAAGTAGGAATGAAAATGAAGTTGGAGATAGGGTCCAATACTCAAACTGAGCTGAGCTGAGATGGAAAGGAGCTGAGAGGGGTGAAAGGAGAGTTGGGCCATGCTCAACTGAGCTCTGATACCGTGTGAAATACACGTGATCTAGAGCATGGCAGATGCGGTAGCTATGGAGGTTGAAAGAGGAAAAAGAAACTCATGAAGACATTGACCCTGATTAGGATAAATTGTTACACAAGTGAATTAGGTTCCAAGATTGAGACTTGGACTCATAAAAATAATCTTGTGTATTGACAGTGACCTGACACTTTACTGGAAACAAAAGAGTACTACCATTGCATTAGAAAAAGAGTGCAAGTACAATGCTTTATAGGATTTGAGTGGTGGTACTTTCTCCTATTGTGCATATGGGATTCTGGTCCTGAGCCCTCATTGCTCCTCACAAAGGGATTGAAGTAGATGTGATTGCAAATATCTAAACACAAATTACCTAGTTAAATGGGTTTGTACATCTAAACTTAGCATGTTGGTAGTCATTATGATTCTTATATGGCCATTAACTTATCACTTATTATATTTCGTTTGTTCCACCTACCTATAACTAGTATAGTTATAGTACCAATCAATTAGTATAGTTAGTTATGCAATGTTTGACTTAGTAGATCAATTTTCTTTATATTGTATATTGTCTATACTTTGTATACATTGTATTGTGTGTGAAAGAAGAAGAAGAAACCAATAAGAAAATGTTTTGGCCTCCATCTTTCTTCTTGTGTTCTTGAGTGAGATTCCTCCTATATATATGGTGTGTGTTTGGTATAACAACTCAAGCAAGTCTACCCACCATGTGATTATTAACACTTGGAGTATTCCGCTTTGTGTTTTTCTTCCTTCATTGTTTAGGGTCATCACCAAACTATATACTTTGTCACTTGATAGGGCAATCGTAGGCTTATTGTGCCAAACTAACCCAAGGACGTCATTCACTCTATAGAATAAAAGTGTGAGTATACCATTTTTGCTTCAATTGAGATCCCAAAGATATATTTTGAGGCTTTTAAGTAAGCATTTAAATGCTATTTCACTTTGAATGGCCCCATGCCTTCTAGTTGAAGTAATTGTCATTCATCTTATGATTCAATAATGGTTGGAATGTCTCTATTATGGAAAATCCATTTTATGATTTCATGGCTCTCATTGGATACTTGTATTGTGTCTATCCACCATAAATCATTCTTTGACTAGATTCTTGAAGCCTTACCTTGAGATGATAGCCTTTTATATTTTAGAACTCTATTCATGAGTGCAATGCTAACACATTTCATTTTTTTGGTATTTTAATATTTGTGTCTCATCTAGTTTTAATACAAACATAAGTCCCCCCTTTCATATTCTTTGGAATCACATTATAGACATGTACCATTGCAGCTTATGCTCTAGTAAGGTCCACCCAAACATTGTTGAATTCATTATATTGAGAAGCAAGCATATATTTTCTCTTTGCATTTGTAAAGGGATTGAATCCTTAATATATTTGTAGTAGTCACCTAGAAGCCTTGTAATTTCAAAATTATGCTTTCGCCTCCTCTTTTATAAGGATGTATGGTCCAAAAAGATCAAAAGTTCTTTGATAATATTGATAAATCTTTTTCATCTCCATCTTGTTAATTTCTCTATACCCATTTCTACCAATTGAAGCTTTGTCACATGCTTTAAAAGTTGATGTGGTCTAACTATATTTTGAAAAATTTTACTTATCTCTTTTCAAGCATCTTTGTGTAGAGAGCTTGAAGCTAGATCCTTCACTAAGTTGATAATATCTTCTATGTTTTTGTGTGCTACTTGCTTCCTAAAATAAAAACTCTTAAATTTAACACCTACGATATTCTTTTTTATTACTCACTTTAAGACACCTCCCTTGGGTGCTAAATTATCAAGGCTATTCAATTACCTTTCTAAATCTAAAACAATAAGTACTCAATAAGGATTTCAATTTAGCCACTTGATTCTTTTGTGATTTGTTCTCTAATCTTTGAGCTTCTCTAATTTCTCCTTCAATTATTGCAACTTTGCATGTACCTTAGCCAGTCTACTCATTTTTATCCATAGTTTGCATCCCACCAAGAACAATGATTGTGATAAAGCATTTGCCTCATATTTTCAAATGTTGCTTACATGTTGAGAACACAAATAATTACAATATCCTAACAACCCATTCTTTCTATCTCTAATAATATAATTGTATCATGAAGCATCTTAAAATTGTAGTGCTTGACTTACTAATATATCTATTGGACATGGCCCTCCATTTACCTACAAATTAATGTGCTTGTTACCATCATCTCTTAACCTTTAACAACCTTATGGTTCTCTCCTCTCCACGTGGAATATATTCCTTCCACCACTATATGGATACAACTCTTCTTTTTAATGGAGGCTTTACCCATGTAGAGAGAGAGAGAGAGAGAGAGAGAGAGAGAGAGAGAGAGAGAGAGAGAGAGAGAGAGAGAGAGAGAGAGAGAGAGAGAGAGAGAGAGAGAGAGAGAGAGAGAGAGAGAGAGAGAGAGAGAGAGAGAGAGAGAGAGAGAGAGAGAGAGAGAGAGAGAGAGAGAGAGAGAGAGAGAGAGAGAGAGAGAGAGAGAAAGAAAGAAAGTTATATTAACGTCTTCTAAAGACCAAAACTGGCCTATGAGACAAACTGTGATACAATTGATGAGGTCCAGCTATCCAAAATAAAAGTGCTGAATGAAAAGCTAAAAACTGGAAACTGAAAATACGGTGCTGTGAGTGTGATAAGTGTCGTATATGTGTATGTGCGTATGTAGCTCTGGTACTCCAGATAATGGCTACAAAAGGGGAACAAATGTCGGTTGTGATAGGGGAACAACTGTCGGCTGTGATAAAATGGTGCGATGTGTATATGTAACAAATGCAGGGAGATATACTATCCTGGGATGTAGTAGCAGTCGTCGAAGTCGCTAATAGCAGGTGATCCCTCCTGGATGCAGGATGTGGTACATCAGCGGTGGAGAAAGAGCAAATTGGAGATTAGCTAAATGTGACACAATCTTATTCTCCCCAAATTAATGTATCAGCTTGTTCCATCTTCCCAAAAATAATTGTACTCAAAAGGGCTATGCCCATATGAATGAAATAGACTTTTTTTATCAATGGATGTCATGGATGTAAGAGTTGAAAAAGGAGTTAAGTGATTCAGTCACTTGGCTAAAAGTTGAATTGGGCATGAAATGTAATGTGACAAACACCTAGCAAGTTTTGAAATGTAAAGAATCTTATTGCCCAGGCACAACCTCAAGTGCAGATTCAGGGTTATGAACCTAGGTGTCCACGAGTGTTTGCTTGGAATGGATTGGCTTAAACCCAATGATGCCCACATTCACTGTGGAAAGGGCCAAGTTTCATTTCAAAATTCTGAAGGGGAATTAGCCACAACTCAAGGAGAGGCTGGTAGGCCAAAAATTCAAGTGGCCAAAGCATCTCAGATAATAAAAGGAGTTAGAAAGGGGCTACCTATCTATTTGATTAAGCTAAATAAGCTAGATCACAATCAGGAGTCTAGGGAAGAACCTTCATGGCTAAAGGAGTACATAGACATATTTCCTGAAGAGCTGACAACACTTCTTCCTCAAAGGGAAGTCGATCACGAAATCAAGCTAGCACCACGAGCTGCACCAATTGCAAAGAGGCTATATAGAATGTCCATCCCAGAAGCGATTGAGCTAAAGGAGCAACCCAAGCAACTGTTAGACCAAGGATACATCCATCCTAGCAGTTCACCATGGGGAGCTCCAGTGCTGTTCCAAAAGAAGAAAGATGGAATGCTTTGATTACAGAGGGTTGAATCAATCAACCATTAAGAACAAATATCCCATTCCAAAGATAGATGAACTTCTTGACCATCTTCAAGGTGTGAAGATCTTCTCGAAGATTGATCTCAGGTCTGGATATTATCAGATAAGGATCAAGGAAGAAGATATCCCAAAGACATCATTCAACACAAGATATGGGCATTTTGAGTTCTTGGTCATGTCATTCGGGCTGACAAATGCCCCCGCTACCTTCAACAGGCTAATGCAGAATACCTTTAGGCCCTATCTTGACAACTTTGTACTCGTCTTCTTTGACGATACCCTAGTCTACTCTAAACGGGAAGAAGATCATGAACCCTAGCTTTGTATTGTCCTTGAAACAATGAGGGCACACAAGCTTTATGCCAAGAAGAAGAAGTGTGCATTTTTCAAATGACATATTAAATATCTGGGATTCATTGTATGAACGGAAGGAATTTCAGTAGACCCGGGCAAGAAATATGTGGTTTTCTTGGATTGACACGATGGTACAGGGTCTTTATCAAAAACTATGCCTTGATTGTAGCACCTCTGACCGATCTACTAAAGAAGCAAACATCAATTGTATGGTCAACTGCTGAACGATCTAGCTTTGATAAACTAAAGCAAAGCCTGGTATCATCACCTATCCTGAAACTTTCGAACCTTGGTAAGGAGTTTTGAAGTAATAAATGATGCTACCACACTTGCCTTAGGATGTGTGCTTATGCAAGAAGGTCATCCTGTAGCATACTCTTCAAGGAAACTAAAGAGCCATGAAAGAAATTATGCTACCCACAATCTGGAGTTGTTAGTTGTCATCCATACTCTCAAGCTTTGGAGACACTACTTGCTGGGTAACAAGTTTACCTTAGTGACGGATCATAAAAGTCTCAAATGGATATTTACCCAAAATGAGCTCAAAATGAGGCAACGTCGATGGATTGAAGTGGTGGAGGAATATGATTTTGAAATCAAATACTGGCCGAGGAAGGAGAATGTAGTCGCCGATGCACTCAGTCTCGCAAGGCATTTCTAAATTCTCTGATTTTGTAAGATCCATCAACAACTAGATCTCTAGCCACAAAGGTATCCATGCCAAGCAACCCAACTCTTGAGCTAGCTAGAGAAGAGGCATGCCATGATCCAACCTATCAGAAATTGTTAAGAGAGATCCCTATCAAGGATCAAGACCCAAAGCTACAAACAAAGTATCAAGAATTCTCTATCAATAGTGGACTTGCCTACTATAGAATGAGATTATGTATACCGGCAAGCCAATCACTGAAACAAAAGATACTTTGGGAAGCTCATGACTCCCCTTTTTTAGGACATCCTGGCTATGCCAAGACTCTCAATGCAATAAAAAAGAGCTATTATTGGGAAAGGCTTAAAGGTGACGTTCTCAAATATGTCACTGAATGTTTGTCTTGTCAATGCATTAAGGCCAAACATGTCAAAATGCCAGGGAAGTTGCAACCACTTGACATTCCCCAAATTAAATGGGAATTCATTAGTATGGATTTTGTTGTTGGATTGTCCCAAGTTCAGGGAGGATACAACTCCATTATGGTCGTGGTTGATATGCTCACCAAGGTTGCACATCTTATTCCTATTAAGACAAACTATAAAGCATTAGACATCACAAGATTATTCATCAAGGAGATATTCAAACTGCATGGGTTACCTAGAAGAATCATTAGTGATCGTGACTCTCTCTTCACATCACATTTCTGGAGGGCTATCTTCGAAGCTATTGGGACTCAAGTCTGTTTCAGTACAGCTTACAATCCCCAAACCGATGGTCAAATGGAGCGAGTCAACCAAGTTATAGAGGATATGCAAAGGGCACACTATTGCTGTGAACCCAAAAAGTGGATACAATATTTGCCACTGGTTGAGTTTGCCTACAATGCTTCTTACCAACAAAGCATACAGATGATCCCTTTTCAAGCATTGTATGGGCACGCCTGTCGTAATCCTTTAAACTTTTCAGATCCAACCTTAGGGGTTGAAGCTTCAAAGCAGATGCTAGAAGATATGGATAACCAAATCAAGTCAATAAGACAAGACATCCAAGCTGCCAAGGATAGACAAAAGGCTTACGCGGACTTGAAACGTCAAGATAGATTCTTCGTTGAAGGTGACATGGTCTTCATTCGTGTACATCCAAAGAAGTGTTTCCTATCCTTGGGTGAATGCAAAAAGCTAAGTCCCTGAGAACCTAAAAGTTCATAATTTATTCCATATCAGTCTACTGAAGAAGTATGTACCTAACCCTAGACATGTGCTTGATGATCAACAAGTTGTAATGCCTAGCCAAGGAGTCCTTGAGCTACGGCCTGACAGGATCTTAGATGTTAGGGAGAGACATTTGAGATCTAGAACCTTGAGAGAATACCTTGCCTAGTCGAAAGATTATCCCGAAGAGGATGCCACTTGGATGGATGAAAGTACTCGCAACCAACAATATCCCCAGCTCTTCTCGAGATGAGGACATCTCGATTCCTCTAAGGGGGAGAGAATGCAATATTTCCACACGAAATATTAATGATTTTTGATCTTACACGCCCCGCGCAAGAGCAGTTTAAAATAATCTCACCGCGACTAGAAGAACCCTGGGCTAAATGCTCCACCCTCACGCGTTAATAAACTCCAGCCACGTTATGCAAAAGAGGCCGAGGCTAAAAACAGTAGTCTGCACGAGAACACCCTTCAGGGGAAAAGGTAAAGGGATAATGGTTGAATTTTGTGCAAAATTTTTATTATTAACCCCCTCCCCTCATTCGATGCATGGTGGGGAGAGGGAGTATGAGTGTAAGGGGAGTGAAATGGAGGAGGAGCATGGGGAGGGGATCATGCTGGCCGCCACTTGGATGGCTACTACCCTCCCCCCCCTTAGTCCTATAAGACCACCCCATCCCCAAGCTTGAGGGAGAAGGAACAGAGTGAAGGAGATCACGCTACCTTTGTCATGCTGCCCGCCATCGCTGCCTTTACGCCTACTGCACCACGCTGGCCTGCTGTAGCCTTAGCACAATCACCTTCTAATCTTAAGCCTCCATAGGCCTGGTTCCCCTGTGCTTCCCCGGGAAATTTAAACCCAAGCCTCCAAGGCCCCTGATCTTGCGTAGGAGAGAGATATCACGGACTGTGAGTCTTCGAGATGGGTGAGTAACCCAAGGGCAGCCTGCTACGACAAAAAAATACACTGCATAAATGCCCCCAAAGTTAAAGATGCAAGGCGCACATGCGGAAGCCTCCAACCCAAGTTCACGCGTGCGTGGACAACGCTATGAGTCCTCATGTCTTGGTTCTAATTGTTTTCTTGCATGAAATGGATGCATTAAGCATGATGGTTTTTAAGAAAATTTAAATGCATTTATCCATTCATTTTACAAAGTTTAGTGCATGCTGATTAATTGAAATTGCTTGCACTCCCGTCAATAAGGGTAGTTGCAAATCTTCTTGAATGATAATGCATAAAAGAGGATATCGTGCTAAGAAGGATAGAGCTTGTCGCATGTTGCACTTATGGTTTAAAATTCATGGACATGATTCGTATAGAGGATAATCTTAGACGCCATTGAATGTTGTCCAAAGAATCGCAATGCATGTAAAGGAAACTATGAACTTTGCCAGTCGCATGCAAGGATGCTTGCATTTTAAGTCAGGTTAAGTGCTGTAGGACGGATTAAGTCAATAATAGTCTTATGACATTCACTCATGCATGAACTTCTTTTATCGAAGTTGGATTTGGGAATGGATGAAATTTCATATTAAAGCTTGAATTCAATGCATTAAGCAAAGGCTTTATAAGCAAAGTTCTTATTGAAATTCAATGTAGGTTTTTATGCGAGTTAGCCCTAAATTGTCAATTATTATAGTTTAGGTAAGAAAAAGAAATGGTCATTGTACATTTTATAGTTGCATAGAAGGCAAAAGACAATGAATCGCATATTTGCATGGAATGTTATGTCTTGCAACTATTTACAACTTTTAGGAAAAATATTAGCGTCTCTAAGAAAAGATCACTTCTTGTCGCAAGACAGTTAGATCGAATTAGGTAAATCGCTTGTAATGGCATAACCCGTATGGGATTCACAAAAGCATAAATATTTCGTATGACAAATACCTCAAAGTGCTAGGTAGGGTTTGGTTACGTTAAAAATTCTGCCTAGTATCGCACTTGGTATGCCAAGTCAAGACTTTCGATCCCAAAGGTCCTACCCACGTTCACGGAATGTCATGGTTAGCTAAATGCCCATGCAACAACGATCTAGGGTTTTGCCCCAAGGATCAATCGACCAAATACTAGACTTCCATTTGTATTTAGAAACCCTAGGGCCAAACGTTATCAGCCTAGTAGGGTTAGGGTTGGGTTGGGTCAAGAGGACATCTCAAACCCTACATCTTGACCAAAGGTATTCTTGACCAAGGAATACCGTGCGATGGGAGAAATGATCCCGCAAATTAGATGCGACTCCTGTGCAACAAGTTGCAACATCGCATGGTTTTGTGTTAAATCACAAAATAGAATTGCCACTCCTTAGAAAGAGGTTGGAAAGTCCTAAGCTCAAGTCAAAGTATCTTGAGGATGAGTAGTCATCCTGCTACAGCACCTTCCCTTGAGACCGATTTGCCAAATTAGGGAAGTTGTGTATCGTCTAGCAAGAAATTGACCAATCAAGTTAGGGCGACAAGGTTGCCCATGATTTACTGTCTTAGTTTAAGGAACCTAAGGTGTTTGTTAATTTGGGTTAAGAAGGTATAAACCTTAAACCAAGGATAAAAGGGTAAAAAACAACAAAACCCTTGGGGATCTTGCCAAGTCGAAATTGATCCCGGATCGAATGCTAGATGCATTAGGAGAGAAGGATTCACACCTTAGCAGTTGGCCAAACAAACGACCACTAGATTGATTGTGTTTGTAGAGTTTAGGAGCACTGTTTGTACTTCTTTGCTCAAGGAACTAAATATGGAAAAATAATTAATGCTTTATCTTGAAGGCCTAGAGGGAGAGGCAACATCAGTTACCCCTGATTGTCTCCCTGACCCTATCCAAGGGGATTGTTAGCCACTCCGGGTACATGGACTGAACCCGCCACGAGAGGTCTCTTCGTGGGTGCTACTTGGAGCAAGAGGACGCTTGGGTGCCAGGGCGGCTCTGACCATAAATCCCTTGCCTCCGGGTCTTGCACAAGAGGCCGACGTGACTCGAGATTGGATCTCGAGGCCCGCATACTAGTCTACGGGCAGAAACTTGGATTAGTAATCCCTGAGGATTGCTGGATTAGCCTTCGGGCGAATTATGGATTAGCCTTCGGGTTGGATTATGGAATAGCCTTTGGGCTGGATTGTATGATGTATTCTAAAGAATGATAAATAAGATCAATTGTTGAAAAGGAACTTGTTTGACATTGTTTTTTTATGTCAGTGCTTAAGTTACGTGAAGGAACCGATGATTAATTGGCTAATTAAGAAAGCTGTTTTTGCGTGTCAAACTAAATGTGGTAGGTAATTAGATAACTAAAGCAACCCTGAGGAAAGTGCGGTGGATGTGACCATGGGTCCATCCTACAAAAGGGTGGTCGCGGTTGGCTGGGAACTTTTGACCTAGAATCTAGAGTACTAGAGTCCCCAATTTATGTTGTTTTAGGGGAACAGAATGGGACTATGCCTTAGGGGCAGAGAGGTCGAGCTTTGCATCCCTCTCGTTTCCCATTCTCCTTGAACCAAGCGCAACATGAATCTGCTTCGACCCTGACGTTTCTACGTAAAGTAATTCGCCTGGGGTTCGACACTAGCTACCGTTCTAGGAATTTGACCACTAGGAAAACCTTGGGAATGGCCGGAATGCTTCCACTTTGTGGCAAACTTGGGAAGACCTAGATCGCAAACCCTGTGACATTTCGTGGGAGTGTAGGGCGGCACTTTCTGGACTCTCTTCCCGATGGGCTACTAAGACGCGTCCTATAGGTGAACAGGTGGACACGTTACAGTTGGTATCAGAGTGAACCAACGAGGAACTAATAAAAAATACAACAAAAGAAAAACCCTTTAGCCATTAACACATCTTATAAACAATAACAAATCATAACAAATTTATAAAGGATATAAGAGGTTCTGCATCTTTGCTTCGTAAGCTTTCCATCCACTATTACGATCACTCCAAACCTCCAAAAATATAGCTCTTGAACAAATCTAGTATTCAACCACCACGAACTCATCATATAGATAAATTAACACAACACAAACACAAAACAACCATCTAAATGGCACCTCGAAAAGAGAGATATATCATTATGAAGCATAAAAGATACATCCAGAGGTATTAGTGAAGATGATCCCTCTTGAAGGCTTGATGATTGTGAAAATGATCCATGGATAAGGATTCATCTACAAAAGTTTTTGGAAGATTCTCGAAGAATTGAAGGCAGCACATCCTCTAATAAAACAAGGTATCTACTAGGAAGACAAAGGGCATGAAAATATAGTACATCTAGTTGTTGGGAATCAATGCTCACATTGGCATTCATACATAACTTTGGAATAGCCTTTGGATCATTATGTGAATGCCTATGCATATATGCTAGGTACTAAGCAAAGTTAGCTGTCAATCTCATTGAAGGATTTGGAGATTGTGAATATTGTCGAGCAAAATGAAGATAATTTTGATACGCTTGACTAGCAGTCATCCACTCCCCTAGAATTAATGGCTAATTAATCGGCAGTCTAGTAAGAGAATCAGCTGAGCTCCATCCTCTTCTTCTTGAAATCTTCTAATCAAACCTTGCATATCCACTAACCAACTAAGGGGGCTGAGAAATAGAAGTTGTCGGAGATGGAAGAGAAACTGGTACAAGAGGATGAAGAGATGGGTAGGAAAAATTATAAAATGAGGAATAAGCTAAAGAAGGATTAGCTGAGAATTTAGGTGAATTATTTAAGAAAGGTGTTAATTGATAAGGAGAAAAAGTGGAAGGAATATGTATAGATGGTGTCACTAAATTGATTGATTACTACTCAATCTCTATTTAATAAATTTATGTCAATAAATTAATGACTCACTTTTATTTAAGTGTTGATGATGATCCAGCATGGCCATGAGACCATTCAGAGACCAGTATTTCTAGTGCATCACTTAATGGGGTTATCAAAGCACTGTGACCGGGATATCTGGTATAGGCACTACAAGTTATGAAGAGGAAAAGAAGTGTCTGCCAAGTGTAAGAGTGTACACAAGAACCAAGGAGTTACACATAAATGAAGATGGATTGAGTTCTAAGAAGAGGAAGTGCATTAGCATTATGTATATGTATTTATGTGTGCATCCGGGGATGCTTGGGAACGTTTACTTGTGTGTAATGAGCATTGCATTCATTTGGGGTCATCCTCTCCCTTACAAGTCAAGGCTTAAGGGCTTTTCTTTCATTAAGAAAGACAAGAGAGGTAATTTTCTCACTAAGAAAGACAAGAAACGTGATCATCTGGAAGTGAAGAGAGAAGTGATTTTCTATTTCTAAGGTCTAAAATGATAGAAGCTTTTGTATGGAATTCAATCTTAAGGTTGAGACCCAATGCAATTTAATGAAATCTCCTTATCTATGGCTCAAGGTGGTTGCATGGACCACAAGTTAAGAGTACAGTTTAAAAAGTTATTTTTTAAAATAGACATGGTGAATCCATTTTTAAAATAGACATGGTGAATCCATTTTTAAAATATCTCATGATAGAAAGACGATCTCTAAAAATAGCCCACAAGGGTTATCGAAAACAATGAGATCTACAACTTTTGTGTTTGACGTTTTTTCATCCGAGCGACGCACAAAGAGATATCTCAAAATTGGTGTTGCATAGTAGGTCGTGGAATAGCCATATCTTGCATGAAGATCAACCTTTCCAATCTTGACACTCAAATCTCGCTCCAAGAAGAGAAACCCTTGAAAGCCTATAAAAGAGGAGGCTCTCCTTGGATGTGGCAGAGGTGAAGGAAGCATCACTTTGCATGCATCCAAGAGGAGAAGAGAAGGAGCAAGTGCTACAAAAGCCTTGCTGAAATCAAGTTCTAAGAGGAGGAGAGAAGGTGCAAATGCTACGGAAGCCCTACTAAAATCAAGTTCCAAGAGGAGGAGAGAAGGTGAAAGTGTTGTGGAAGCTCTACTGAAATCAAGTTCCAAGAGGAGATCCCTACACATATTGTGTAGGAGATAAGGTGCAAGTGCTACGGAAGCTTTGCTGAAATTAAGCTCCAAGAGGAGATCCCTACACATATTGTGTAAGAGAGAAGAAGAGACTCAAGAAGGATCAAAAGGTGCCAACTTCCAAGTTGTGCAAGTGTTACACGGTTGCATACTGTGCAAGGAACCGTGATCTTGTTTCCAAGATCTACAAGTAAGAACTGGTTTATATGTAACGGAGGAGCTTGCTCCTTGTCAATAATATAACTCCACAAGGGGGGGACTGCCCCATCTTCTGGTCCCTAGTGTGTTATATATATATATATATATATATATATATATATATATATATATATATCTACCTCTTTCTTTTCTCTCATATGTTCTCTCTCTGTGCCAGCATAATATTTACCATATATCTTTTAAGTATATAAGAAAGTCGAGCGTGTATCTCAGATCTTATAACAGATAGTGAAGGACAAGACGAACAAGGGGAAAATACTCGATCTTCAATGAAAGAAAAATAAGTAAAGATCGGAATTTAAGGGGCACCCTGAGGTTGAAAAAGGAGAGGTAAAATGACTATTGAGTTGGATTTGTAAAGGCGAAAATAAGCATCATATCGATGGGCCATTTGTTGATAATAAGATAAGCTAGGAATGGATGGACCTAAGGCAGATCGTCACGGTAAGTATCAAAGAAAGATGAATCAAATAAATGTTTCTTGGAAAGATAAGCTAAAAGATCCACCCTCAATTGGTTAATGTTTTGCACATGATTAGAGGCTTTTTTCTCTCTTTGGTTCAAGACTACAAAATCAATCATTGTATGCCATAAAGTTTTAGGAAAAGCAACCACTTTGGAAGAATAATAGTGGAACATTTCATCTATGAGCAACTCCAAATGTTTCACGTACAAGGCAGCTTGTAAGACCACATCCCCAACATACGAAGCCAGATCTTCATCATCTAGAATCAATAGATCACCTCTCAAATACATATAAGACATTAGCATTGTATCCAAAGTCATAAAGTCTTCAAAGACCATTCGTATGACTTCAGTCAATAAGTTAGAAGACTAGGCTCCACTCCATCTATCCTCTGGAAGAGATAGATCCATCGTTGAGAGCTTAATATACATTAGAAGAAATATGAACTCTCTTTTTTTCCCCTTAAGGAGTGAATAAACAAATATAGGCCTAACCAATGAGAGAGATGGGATTCCAAATTTATGTAACATGAATCTTCTAGCCATATCTTGGCCCAAATCTTCCCTCAATAATAAAATAAGGAAAAATGTGGGGAATACAATGCTGACACTTCCTAGAAGTTTATGACTCAAATTTTCATTTTCTTATCTTTTTATGTTTGAATTTTCATTTCTCCCCTATTCAGTTTCCCCCTCTTTCTTAGGCAGAACTCAAATTTATCATATCTCTTTCCTCGCTTCTTTTCTTTTGCGGAACTCAAATTTATCATATCTCTTTCCCTGCTTCTTCTTTCTTGATGAAATATTATAGCCTGTTGCTTGCCCTATTTGTAACCCTGTGAAATTTCATTTCCTCTACACAAACACAGAGTGAGTTTTACATGTTTTATGAGAGAAGATCTTGTTTTAAGCCCTAAGATTTTCTTCACAAAACTTTATAGGTATATTGTTCTCTTCCATGGATGTTCTACGGTAAAGTTTTATCTCGTTCCAAAAAAACCTATGCAAGTTATGTGCATTCTCTGACATGTAATTTCTTTTATTTTGGTACTCTAGGAGTCTCTTACAGTCAAGAACAATGATATTTTGAACACTCAATTACTTTTTCTTCAACATGTTATAGTTTCTTTGTAAACAAAGTTACAGGTATGTTGCCTTGTTTTTTTGCTGCTCCATAGTTAAATGTTATCTTGTTTGGACAAAATGTATGCAAGCTATATGCATACTGAGCTTTCCTTTGTTTTTTAACTCCAAGAGTCTCCAAGGGTGGAGAACAATGATTTTTTAAAACTCAACTTCTTCAACATCTTTGGGCTTCTTTACAAAGAGAGCCACATGTATATTGTCACTTTTTTCTGTTTCTCCATGGTTATGTTTCAACTCACTTGGAAAAATCCTATGTAAGTTATATGTATGCTTTGATCTCAGTTTTTTTTTTTTTTGTACTCTATAAGTTTTTCAATGAAGGAACAATGGTCTTGTTACAAGTCAATTTCTTGTTCAACATCTCTGGGCTTCTTTGTGAAAAGAATTACAGGTACAAGTTATTTTTTTAATTGCTCAAGTTGAATTTCATTTCATTTGGAGAGAAAATTTACAAATTATACACATGTTGATAGGTAACTTTTCTATTTGGTTATGAGAAAAAACATTAGTAACATACTTGCAGTGGAGGTCTTCAATAGGAAAGATAGTGGCAGTAATTGGATTTGTGATAAGTACCATAAGTTGGATTGGATTTTGATGCACCCAAGTACTCGAGGGAGTTTCAAGGTTAGGTGTAAGGATGTTGTAAACCCTAGCAAATATTGAAAAGGTAGAATTTTAGAGTTCAGAAAAGTGTTTAATGGAACAAGAACAGTAAAACAGAAGTGTTGATCTAACATGTTAAATATGCACAAACAAATCTCTATACATGACAAGAACTACATTGTAAATTTTAAACAAAATAATAAGTTTTTAAATGTTATCATTGTTTATTCTTTTGCATCAGAGTCGTTTTTAAAAATGTTTGTAGTGTTCTAATTCAATCTTGTTTTATTGACAGCTCTATATCCATCAACTTTACATGAATGGTAGAATGTGAAATGTTTGAGCGGCAAGATACATGTTTGGCATGAAGACATAGGTTCTTTGATCTATGATAATAACTTTGCAAGTCAACTTACAACTCAAAATATCTTTTTTTATAATTCATTGTATGTAGTAGAAAGCCAGAGATTGTAACATGTCCCATTGCCACCACTATCTAGTGGTAGTAAATGGTTGATTGGTAGCTTGGAGTTGTCAGGAGCATGTAAGTCCAAGATAAAATTTGACATCAATAGTGCTATGAAACCCACCACATGCTCCAAATATGTCCATATTAGTTGGTTTATTCCATTCTCATTGTTTGCACATTTGTTTGGTTCATGTGATGTTCTGAAGAAAACAAAGATTACTAGTCAATGCAAGTGTCCATCCGATGAATGGATGAGTCAACTATTGGGTGAGTCTTAGCAAGTCAAAAGAACACATTTTGATGAGACAATTGAGTGCAAGGTCAACCAATCTAATCTCACATTCAAATAAATCTTTTTTACTACTTTGAATGCCTTGATTTAATTGACATAGGTCTTACTTAGATGAATTTTTGTATTAGTTGCATTTACTTACTATTAGCTGCTAAGGCATTTGCAATGCTTCTCACTTTCAAAACATACTAATTTATAGGTATCTTCACTTTCTTAAAAGTATTCAACTCTTGCTTGAGTTGAATCTTCTATGCCTTTATATTTACTAAAAACACATTCTCAAAAATTGTCCAAGCTATACATGAAGTTTTTGTATTTTTGATATATCCTAGTATAATATTGTCAATGAATGCAGCAGATAGCCAATACATCATCTTTTTATATTTTTTATTTCATTCTTTCCATGCCCTTAACTCTTTTATAGTCACATAACTACTTAACTTTGGTTGAACAGTATATAACTACTTAACTTTGGCGATTGCTGAGCAGTACATGTAATATGTAACTTTTTACAGATAAAACTTATGTTTGCTTCCTAGAAAACATCTCAAAAGTTATAGATTCAAAATCTATAAGCTCTACACCCACTTTTGCTTGATACAACTAAAATCGCAGTACATCCTGAAATTGATGTCTGCAACCTTGTGGGTCTAAATTAGGGCTTGAAACGGCCTCAAATGGCCAAAAAAGAAGCAAGCAAGCCCTAAAGCACTTATCTATAGAATATATAGTGCTTTTCTTACACACCAAATCTTTTTTTATGCATCCACAAGAATTATCCAAGGAAAAGAGTGGAAGAATGGGGGAGCTTCTTACCCATTACTTGCTTGCTTGAATCCTTGCTTCTTCTTTTTCACTTTAATTTTCGAAACTAGCCTCTCTTAGTGGTTATGAACAATGATTATGGTGAGAGAGAAATATTAAAAATTAAACTTTTGATAGAATCTATCATTCTCAACAATTTTTGTGATGACTTGAAGTGAAACATTTGAGGAGTCTATGGCCATGACTACTCCTCTTGATTTGGATAGTTGCAAACTGCCAATTTTTGGAAATTGAGAGAGTGTTGAAAAAATGCACCCCTTCTCCTCCCCCAATCATTGAATTTTAGAGTTTTAAAGATTTGTTAAGCTTAATTAGCAAATAACAAGTTCATCAACTTTGTGTTTACATTGTTGGCAAAGTGGTTTGGTTAAAATAAGAGGCCCAAAGGAACTCGAATTTGAGATTTGAAAACATAGACACATTCCTAGCATTATTTTTTACTGAGTTGGCCTCCTAGATGCTATTTTTGCCTTTTGGATCAAGTAGTTGCTTTGTAATGAAAAAGTTACGTCTCTTTAAATGGGCTAGCTAATGAACTCCAATTGACAAATGGATGCTTCCAATGAAATTTGAACCATCAGATTTGGTTTTGAAAACTTCATCACCTCTTTATTTTGATTGCAAATGCTTCATTTTTTACTTCAGTTTTGGCACCAAGTCACACCTCTCACAACTCTTTACTATTCTTTTTTAGTGCCTTAATTCTATCATCCAATTCTTTGTTCTTTCCTTCTAAATCTTTATGTTTATCCTCAAGCTCCTTACTTTTATTATCCAACTCTTTGTTTTCCTTGTCCACTAAGTTTTGGAGGTTGTAGTGTAATTGACTTGATTATATAAAAATTCATTCATAGTTTTCTCTAGCCATATCTAATTGCATCTAACACTTAGATCTTGCCTTGATGGCTTGAGCCTTCTCCTTTGCAAGTACTCACAAAGGTATTCTAGCACCACTTGCTTTCTCTTGTTACTATTGGCCGTCTCTTTGCTCATTTTGATTTGTGGACTTCTTCAACTATTGGTTCTCTCCTCCCATGAAGTCCTTTCTTGCTGCTCTTTCCCCCTTAAGCTCTCGTACATTAGCCCATAGGGCGGCTTGAAGGGCGGTTTCCACATACATTATATAAAACCTTCCAACACCTTCTCCTTCCCTTATGTTAGAGCTATTTACTCTTCTCTCCCATTTTGCTCCTAGTCTCCCCATCAACTCCTCAACCCTCCTTTGCATGTCTTATAAGAAGGATTCTCCCAAGCCTTAGAGTAATTTCTACTAGTTCCTAAGGTGTTCTACTTGCTCTTTTTATAGCTATCACCATATCTATCCCCTTTCCCAAAGGTGGCTTAATCTAAGGTTTCTTACTATTCTTCTCCTTGGTTCCTTTTGTGACTTTGGTCTTTCAAAGTGCGCCCACTTGTTTGGTGGGATTCTACTATTGTTAAGGTAAGGGGATGTATATTTGTTCTATCTTAGGCATTAGTGGTGGTCATTATGAGTTTAGACAAGGCTGAAGAAAATACTATTATTATTTACTTTGCATTTGTACTCAATAGTGGTTTTCTTGTGGTGGTACTCACCTCAAGCTACTCTTGGCTTTAGTGGTAGACTCAATCATTGTCTCAAGCCATATGCCATTTAGATTCTATTTGGCAATGCCCTCTATCACAAAGTCCTCCATATGAATCTTATGAATCTATAAATAGAGGTCTTGGTTTGGATATAGGTCAACATTGTGTGGAAGACATGGGCAACAACCCTTAGACCTTCATCTGCGATGTTACTAAAGAGTAGTCCAGAAATCCTTGTTGTCTCACTAAGTGTTTGCCATAGTAAGCACCTTCTTTGACCTATCATACTTCATATTTTTATTCTTTAGACCCAAGATTTTTTCCACTAATTTGAGGGTAAGCATGACTTCTACGAGTCTCAATTCCCCCTTTTATGTGATGCACACTATAGAAGTTCATGTCTTCAACTTATAATCTTTGATGAAGCCTTTACACCTTCCACCATTTTGACCATGGCTTTGACATATGTTTCAAGCCAACATCTATTAATCCACTGATTATTCCTTCGGCTACTAGTCACTATTGCCATATCCAAAATTTTTATCAGAGATGATACTTTAGGTCCCCTTTGGTAAAAATCATGGATGGTAGTTGAATGACATGCTGAATGATAGGTTGGCACTTAAAACACTTAGTGAGGCTAGGTTTGGCTAGTTTTAGATTCTCCCATGCAATGTTTCAAATTCCCAACACTTTTAGTTTTCAATATTTTTAATAATTTTATTAGTTTCGAATCTTTTGACTGCGACACTCTCCGCCAAGTTTGG
Source organism: Lygodium microphyllum (assembly GCF_053477565.2). Classification (NCBI taxonomy): domain Eukaryota; kingdom Viridiplantae; phylum Streptophyta; class Polypodiopsida; order Schizaeales; family Lygodiaceae; genus Lygodium; species Lygodium microphyllum. The sequence continues at coordinate 40,225,309 of NC_141160.1, read as the reverse complement.
GACATTTCCTTTTGAAGTGTCCAGGTTCATTACAGTGGAAACATTGCATGCTTTTATCACTTCTTTGAGTGGGGACAAAATTACTGATTGCATTTGCTCTTTGTTGGAAGAGAGGGAGAGAGACATAGTGGAGCAGAAGATGAGTCTAAGCTCATTGTTGTTCTTCTTCCATTATTATTCCATCATACTAACTGAAAGAGACTTACACACATAGGTATGACTAACCAAGACTAACTATGGTTAAGTCAATGACTACATCAACTTATTGAATGTCACACACATGTACAACTATATCCAGCTAATGTTAGTCACACACATAAAGATAGGTTGACTGAAGAGTAACAGGAGCTTGATATTCTAACCCTCCCCCTCAAGCTCAAACCATCTGATAAACTCCAAGTAGCTATTTGAAATATATGAACTTTTATTTACTAAGAGACTTGGTAAATATATTTGCTACCTGGTCCTCAGTCTTCACATGAATCAAGTCAATCTGCCATGTAAGAACCATTTCTTTGATGAGATGGTAGTGAACCTCAATATGTTTGGACCTAGCATGGTAGATAGGATTGCTAGCCAACATAACACTGCCAAGGTTATCACCATGCAATCTCACTCTGTTGTATTCCCAAGTCTTTCAGTAGTTTTATTAACTAAACTGCTTTCCAAGCCGCTAAGGCAACTCCTCTATACTCAACTTCTATACTAGACAATGCAACAGTAGGCTATTTCTTGCTCTGCCAAACTGATCATATTGCTACCCAATCCAAATCCATAACCAATCGATGACCTCCTAGAATAGGCACAACCAACCCAATCAGCATCAGTAAACTTTGTCAAGTCAAGAGATTTTCCATATGCATAAAATAACCCATAATCTATAGTACCCTTTACATATCTCGTGATCCTCCTGGCTACATCTAAATGTGACTTGCGAGGCTTTTGCATGAACTGACTAATCAGCCCCATTGCATAACATAAATCAGGATGGGTGATAGTCAAGTATATCAAGATGCCCATCATCTGTCGATACATCATCACATTCTCTATGTCATTTCCAACATCAATCTGTAGCTTGACATTCTAATCAAGAGGTGTCTCCATAGGCTTGCATTCAGCCATACCATACTTCTGTAACATGTCATGAGCATACTGCTTCTATAGCAGCCATATGCCTTGAGGCATGGAGACCTCAATCCCAAGAAAATACTTTAGTTCACCAGGGTCTTTGACTCTGAATTCAGCCTATAAACATGATTTAATTTTAGCAATGCCCTCTTCATCATCTCAAGTGATAATAATAACATCTACATAAACCACTAGAAACACATATCCATGATGTGTCTTCTTTGTGAACAGACTGTGTCTTGCATCACCCAATCTAAATCCATGTTGCTATAAATAACTGTTGATCCAAGCATTCCACGCTCTAGTGCCTATTTCAGCCCATATAAAGCCTTTTTCAGCTTACATACATGTGTAGGAAAGTCCGAGTGAACATAGCCTTTAGGTTGCTCCATATATACTTCCTCAACCAAATCACCATTCAAGAAAGCATTCTTGACGTCCATTTGCTATAATTTCTAGCCTTTGCATGCTACGAAAGCAATGATAGTTTTTATTTTTTCTATTTTAGCCATCGGACTGAAAGTCTCCTCATAGTCAAGGCCACACTGCTATGCATACCCTTTTGCAACTAGCCTGGCCTTCTAGTGTTCTAATGAACCATCTAACTTGGACTTAACCTTGTACACCCATTTGTAGCCAATGGGGACTTTGCCTTCAGGCAACTCAACCAATTCCCATGTCTCATTTTCAGCCAAGGTTGCATACTCCTCATCCATGGTAGCACACCAGTTATCATTTGTAATTGCATCATCAAACTTTGTAGATTCTTTGTAACCTGTCACACTAGCCATATGTGCATAATGGTGGGTTGAATAACCACTGTATGTAAACCTGTCAACTAGTTCTTTGACTCTCTTAGATCTTCGTAACTATGGCTCACATTGAGCTTGCCTCTCATGAGGCAGTACATAACGACTCTGCCTTGCTCCAGGCATCATAATGGATGGTATGCCCAACTCACTATCCAAATTTTCGCTGTTAGATGACTCATAACCTGCTGTAAGTGGACTTCTCACATCCTCAAGTATCTTTTCTTTTTTCTTATCCAATCTCCCCCTCACTGAAATATCAGTGTCAGTGGACGTAGGAGTACGACTCTACAAGCATCCTGACCAAGGACTTACTGTAAGTGACCCATCACCTGTACGACCACTCATAGATGTTCTCAATGTAAGTGTATTTTTAGCATTACTAGAGCTAGCTGATCCATTAGTAGCCACTGCAATCGGATTACCATACCATGATGCCAGCTCATAAAAACAACATCTCTGCTAATCAATGTCTCATGTGTAGATGGTACATAGTACTTGTAAGCTTTTCGATCTTGTGCATAACCCAGGAACACACTCTTGACAGCTTTAGGATCCAATTTCTTCCTCTTTTCATTAGGAACATGCACATATGCAATGTTGCCAAATACTTTCAAGTGTGAAATGTTAGGCTATACAACCTCTCATATGGAGTTACATCATGAATCCGTGTTGTAGGGGTTCTATTCAACACATAGACATCAATCACTACTGCTTCAGCCCAATAACCATTTGGCAAACTCTTCTCATTTAGCATAGATCTTGCCAATTCCATCAGTACCCTATTTTTCCTTTCTACTATACCATTTTGCTGCGGTGTATAGTTGCAAGTTAATTGTCTTATGATCCCATGTTTATCAAGGTACATGTCAAAGTAATTAGAGACATATTCTCCACCTCCATCTGATCTAAGACATTAAATTTTACAACTCAACTCATTTTTTAGCATGTTTCTTGAAATGCTTTAATGCATCAAAAACATCATCCTTATGTTTCAGTATGTAAAGCCAAGTATACCTGTTGAAATCATCAATGAAGGATACATAGTAATGAGCACTACCAAATGAAACATTATGAGATGGACCCCGTACATATGAATATACCAATTGCAAGGGTCGTGAGCTATTCCCTACATGTCTCATAAATGAAAACCATGCTTGCTTTCCAAACTGACATGCATCACATACATGTCCAAAGTCATGATACTTGAACTTAGGCAGTCCAAGCACAATCTCCTTCTGCTGCATAGATTTCAGCTTTTGTACATTCACATGGCCAATCCACTTATGCCATATCTCAACATCCTATATAGCACCACCATCATGTGCAAACATGGCTGCTTTCAATTCTGGAATTGACGCATCAAGAGTAAACATTTTTCCATCTCTTTGGCCTCTAGCAATCAATTTGCAGCCATTACCATATTCTTCAACAAAGCATCCATCTCTATTAGCTCTCACCTACAGATTCTACTTTGCCATTATTCCAACTGACAAAATATTCTTGGTTATTGTAGGTACATGTAGAACATCATGCAAGCTCTTTTTCTTGCCATCAGGCAACATCAACAACGGAACAATTCCTTTGTGCTGAATGTCATGTTGGGTGTCATCCCCAGTACACACATAACCATGTAAACCTGCAACCATCTCATCAAACCATTCTCCATGGGGTGTCATATGATTTTAAGCCCTTGAATTAATGTACCATCTCTCATCTTTATTCTTCCTAGATGCATTCTTAGACACGTGTTGCATGGCAGACAATCTATCAACTTGCTCATCATGAGCACCACTAGAAGATGCATAATGCCCATGCTATTTGCCCTTTGCCTTCATATCTCCCTGCTTCTTGTAACAATCCTTTGCAATGTGTTCATATATGCTGTAGTAATGAGAGTCCTTATCTTTGTTTGACTGATCATTTGACTGCCATGAACCAGATCCACCACCTCTACCATGGGGTGATCTCCCCATGCATCTAAAGCTGCCAGATTGGCCTTGCGTATTTGTGCCATGCCAGGCATTTTGCTGATGTTGTCCATAAGCATTTTGAGTGTCTCCTCGATCTTGACAAGAGCCATGGCCTCTGCCGCCTCTATCACATTGGCTAGAGTAAAGAATAGTGTCTCTGCTTTGAGACGTACTAGAACCTGTATTCAACCCAAGCTTAACTTCCTCATACAGCAGCAAAGCAATCAGCTCCTAATCAGGGGATTCAACTCTCACAGAAATAGATGCATCAAATACTTTATACTCTTTGCCAAGTCCATTCAATGTCACTGCAATCATATCATCCTCAGACACTGAAGATCCAATGGTGGCAAGTTGATCCGCTATGTTCTTGATCTCTGTAGTGTAGGCATGAATCCTTCTGCCATTCCTAGACATGTTATTGAACTATTGCTCCAGCTGAATCTTTCTTGCATGTGTTACATTTCCATAATTCTTCATGAGTATATCCCATGCATCCTTTGGGAAAGTGCATCCAGTAATCTGTATAACCATAGCATTTGATATACATAAGGAAAACCAATGTAACACCTTGCATGCTCTCTCAGTCCATAGCTTATGAGCCCTTTTTTGATCATGTTTTGGATTCCTTTCATGCATTTCAGACTCGAGGCGTTCACTATATATATATAGTTTCTATATAACGTGTGTTCATGGCCTATTTATAAATATCCTAATCTGTGAATTTTTCTTGAATAAAACACAACCCTTTTCTATTGAATCTGTAAGTAACCCCTTTATATGACACCCTTCTATATGTAAAAAATGTATAAAAATAGTGTTTAAAAAAACCCTTATTTTGAACTCACGTTATATTCACATATATTCATGAGTGATCCCCCCCCCGCCCCCCCCTCTGAGATTTCAGGTTCAGTCTCATCACCTATACATAAGTCCCAATAACCTCTGCCAACCAAAAAATTCGTCATATGGAACTTCCATAAATAAAAATTTTTATTGTCCAGCTTTTCTCCCACAATTTGAACAACATTGTTAGTGCCTTGAGCATTTTCCATAGTTGTAGCTTAGGTTTTCAGTGATGTATACAACCTGTAAGTATCTGACTCCTTTTCCTACAGTTCAGGACCAATTTTTTGCTATTTAGGACAGTTTCTTGCAATTCATGACAATTTCCCTAACAACGTGCTTGCTGTAAATTGTATTCCAACAATGAAAAAAAGCAGTCAAGTGAGCATAAACCAAGCTCAAATCAGTTCAAAACATTCTATGGTAGTGGCAAAACATCCCAGCAACAAACTATATCCATACAAGTATCAATGTTTCTATTGTATGCAAGTAGCAGTACCAAATATAGCCAACCCACTACCAATATTTTCTTTGCTAAAACAAGAGTATTCAGATCTCAAAACAGCCCCAAAACATCTCATTCAGTTGCCACTCTATGCAGGGGTTCATACATGCCCAACCGGTCAGAATATATTGCATGTATGTCAAGTGAAGATGATAGGTATCCTTCTGGTAGACAAATTAGTCCAAAATTCAGACTTTCAACAATCAAAATATCCCAAAAAGCATCTACTACTCAAGCGGTATGATCCAAACATTTGTCACTAGCAAATAAGCATCACATATACTTCAGTCATGAAGGTATATTGTTTCCAAATTCAGGATAGCAACCAGTTCACTGTTTCCAGCCTACAAATAAGCCTTAAAACTGAGCATTTAACACTCCAATATCATGCTCAAATGCATGATAATAAGGGCATATACATTGTTAGGATGAAAGCCACAAGTGCCCTGGAATCACCTATTGTTTATTGTAGTAAACAACTAGTCTGTAGTGGTATGTGCTGAATATCTCAAAATCTATGAGTAATTTGAAAAAAACTTTATTTTGCAAAGTTTTAGACCACGTCGAAATGGTCAGGATTAGAGGGGAATTTCTCCAAAAACCATTTTTGTAGCAAGATATAGCTTTTGCAAAAAAACAGGCTTCAGACACAGTCTCCTTTGATGACATTTTCTTCTGATTTGATGTCTTGATGTCAAATGGCCATTGCCAAGCCTTTAGGCTTCAGGTGTTTAAGCTCTGATACCATGTTGGAAGAGAGGGAGAGAGAAGATGAGTCTTAGCTCATTGTTGTTCTTGTTCCATTATTATTCCATCATACTAACTAAAAGAGACTTACACATATAGGTATGACTAACCAAGACTAACTCTAGTTAAGTCACTGACTACATTGACTTATTGAATCTCACACACATGTACAATTGTATCCAGTTAATGTTGGTCACACACATAAAGATAGAATGACTGAAGAGTAATGGGAGCTTGATATTCTAACACCCTTGGCTTCTTCCGTTGGCCTTGAATTTGTCCTTGAGCCCTCTTGAATTGAGCTTTCAACATTCCTAGATTTTGATCCTTGTAAGACCATGGTCTATTATTTCTAGGCTTTGGTTAGACTTCTTAGGCAATAGGTCCCGATCTTATCAATGCGTCTTGCAAATCCGAAGGATGCATTGATTCCAACCGAGTGTACAATAGTGGGTTCAGTCCATCACAGAACTTTGAAACTTGTTGGGGAATGCTAATGGTCGGAGCGTATTTCAACAAGGAGACAAATCTCGAGTAGTACGTCTCCAGTGATAGGCCCAACTGTTTCAATTTGAAGAACTCATTCATCTTCTAAGTTTTGTATGCAGGTGGCATGCATCTTCCTTGCATGACTACCTTTAGCTTGTCCCAAGTTATTGTGATTTTGGAGACTGTTTGGTCCGTACACCATTGCTTCCACCAGAGCCTAGCTTCTCGATAAGTTTTAGCTTGGCAATCATGGCTTGGTTCATAGGTATTGTTCCTGCTGCATTGAAGTAATCTTCCATGGATTCGATCCATACTTTGGCATCAGCTTCAACAGTTTTCCCCTTTCCATCGAATTCTGGTGATTTAATCTGTTTGAGAAGAAACTTCTTCTCTTGTGCCTCCACTCGGGTTAGTGTGGACACAAGACTCTAGTTCTGTGCTTGGTTTTACATTAAAGCCTTCATGTTAAGATAACATTTACATTTCTCTACACCTCTTGAGTCAATGCGCAAAATTATTTTTCATCGATACTATACAACAATTCAAATGAACATAAAATTCTTATTTATTCATAAAGAAGCATAAGCCTCGAGTACAATTATTCGGGAATAGATAGACATTGGCTAGGATGATTTTTCTTTTCAATAGATACATCACCACCAAGTTAATAATTCCTTATTGGATTTAGCTATAGGGACAGAATAGTAATATGGGTTGGGAGAATGGATTGGGAGTAATATGGATTGGGAGAATGGATTCTCAGGAAGCAATAAGTCATGGAAAGTTTGGGAAGTCCTTGTTTTTGATAGCCATGACATTCGTTTTGCCCCATTACTTTAAATTTTTTAGTTGGCAAGACTTTGACCATCTCATCATAGATGTAACGATTTTGTTCTACTTGCTGTCATTCGATGTGTAGGATGGAATTCACACAAGCCTCATGGAAGATGAATAACTTGATAATCTTCAAGTCTTCCAACCATTTTAGCCTCTTCAGGTTGTTTTGAAGATAGGTGAGTTGGTTGACATCTATATAACAGTATCCTGCGCTCCAAGTCTAACACCTTTCCACATATATCAGTGAAGGGTTGTGGAATCGATCCAAGTTTCCCATCATGTTGAATTGTCGCCAACAACTTGAAGAGTTCATAACCATCTTGAACATGATGTGAAATACGAGGAACTTGCTCCATGCCTTGTAATTTTGAAAGTGATAATAATCCACAAATGAGTGACATAAAAAATTATTTTCCTAATGAAAACATCACTTCTCCCTTCCCAATTTATCCCTATCCAGATTTTTTTATTCATTGGTTCACTCTGATACCAGCTGTAACATGACTACTTAATGGCTGTCCAAGCACGTTCTTAGCACCATCAATAAACGAATCTAAGCATCATTGTCGGTACTCCCATGGAGTGTTTCGAGGTTTGTTGCCTAGGGTTTTTTGAGTCCGCTTTGCAACGCAACGTTCGTGGCCAAGCCCACTAGGATCGACTTGAAATTTGGGTTCCTAGAGGCCAAGGTCTCCTAACAGCATTCTAATGTCGGATCCTAGACATATTGATTTATGTAGAGATACCCAATTTGAAGTAGACCCATGCCGCACTTGGTTCAAAGAGAATGGAAAACGAGAGGGATGCATCGCTCAACCTCTCTGCCCGTAGGGCACAACGGTCCCCTAAAATGGCATGAGTTAGGTTCCAACTTAATAATTCCCAAAGGTCGAATGCCAATAGAAACTTGTGAGAAGCCTCCTAGTTCTCTAGGACCACCCTGCCATACCCATCAAGGGTTCCACCCACCCGCTTCCCTCAATGGGCGTTCTTTAGTTACCTAATTAGGTCCTATCACATTTATGTGGGACATTTAAAAACAGCTTCCTTAATTAAGCCTTTTAGGAAACAAGGTTCGTTTGCATAACTTATGGCACTAACACAAAAAAAATCCAGGCAAGTTCTTTGGAAGTAAACTTTATATTATCATCTTAATTGAAATACGAGTCTTGTCCAAAAAGGACAGATTCCGCAATCCGTGGGGATGCGTCTTATTTCCTCTAAGTTTTCGCTCTTGCACTAGTAACAAGGCCTCGAGAATCCATCTTGAGCCACGTAGATTGTTTGAGTGGGAACCAGAGGTAGAGAATTTATAGCGAGAGCCCCCTCGGCATCCAAGTGTCCTTCTACATTCAAACTAACCCATGGAGAGACCTCTCATGGCAGATTCAGTCCACGTTCCTATCACGGTTATTTGGAACCCCCTTGGCTAGGGTCATTGGCTAGCTAGGGGTAGCTTGGTGTGCCCTCCTTGAATTCAACTTGAGTCATTAATCAAAATTTGTTTTGTGAGCTTGAGTCATACATTCCTGTTGTAGACATTGAGTCTCGATTTACAAGCACAAACAATCAATGAAGACAAGTGCTCAGGACGTTTGCTATGGTGGAGTCCTCATCTTTGACACTGGTGTCACCCTTCTTGGTCTTTCTTGCCTAGGCATCATTTTCCATTATTTTCCGAGGGATAGAGAATACCCTCTTTTTTACCTCATTGCTATGTATTAGGGTAGAGCAATTATGTTGTAGTTTTAGATGACGGCTCCCTTGGGTTACTTTCCTTTGGTTCCTATCTTAAGATCTTGGTCTAGGGTTTTGTTTGGTCAATTGGTAATCATATTTTCCATCTTAGAACTCTATCGGGTTCTAAGTTCACCCTAGGGTCTCCTCCCTTCAAGATAACAGGAACTTGTATTTACTCCTCTTGTAAGTCAAGTCTATTTACCATTCCAAAATAGTTACGAGCATTGACTGTAGCTTGGCGAATAGTAATTCTCATCGTGGGTACTACATTTGAGCTTCCTTGTGTTAGCTTCAGGATGTTTCGTATTCTGAAAATGATATATCTAAGAGTATTTTGGATCCATGGTGGTTGGCTATTGGGGTAGAGTCCAAAGGGTGTGTTGACTCCAAGTCAAAATATGTTGTTAAGGACAAATCGATCTATTTGCAACTAAGGTCCTAGCTAGGTTGAGCTAGATCTTCGCTTATTGGCCAAGACTTCATTTACCAAACAGCTCCTTTCAAATAAGCTCAACATTTCACATGTGCATCTTAATCCACCTTTTTAGATGCATATCCCATTATGTGGTGCAATTGAGGCTATTCATGATGCCATGCAAATCTAGGTACAGGTCTTCCATGAGTTGTTGATGCGATACGAGATCCCTTTTCATAAAAATCCCTTCTAGTACATTTATGCAACTCAAAAGGCATGACCTAATTATTCAAATGCGAGTGGATATGCATTCATTGTAAATGGAGTGCAACTGATCTATACGGAATATTTATGTACCCCGACAATCTTTGTTGTATCTATGAAAGTTCGATATCCTAATACTTGACTTGTTTCCTTTATAATTGTAGATATATAATCTATTTCCTGACAACTCATGATTATTAAACCTTTTTCAACTACCTTTCAAAATGTGCAAACTACCCTATGCGAGGTGTGACTTTTTCCTAATGATACCCATGCATAAATTTTCAATTTCAATTTCTAGATAGAGTAGCAGTACGTGGTTTTTGAGTGTTGAGTTAGCGTTCGTGCTTGATAAATCGTTCGTGTTGATGATGGCGTCTTTGCCCAATCCTTCTCCTGTAGTAGTTGTGGCTTTTCCAGTTAGTTGGGAGAGCTTATGCTTTGGGGCCATTTCGGATTTGGAAAGTTACCTTCACTTCTCTCAACAGAATCCTTGGTATCGGATTCCCCTATGCTTTGTCTTGAATTTTGCAATCTCTTTTCCACTTTAAAGGCAATCAATGGAGTGGTTACAGGACTCACGATGGGAAGAGAGGGTACCCGAGCCTTCGCCCATGAGAGGAGTCCTCCTTAGCCTCTTCTCTCTCTCTCTCTCTCTCTCTTTATCTCTTACTCCAAGTTCTCCTTCCCTCTCTTTCCTTCTCTCTTCCTCTCCTTCACTACCTCTCCCTCTCCTTCTCTCTTTCTCAAATTGGTAGCAAGGGTAAGAGAAGAATAACGATTCTGCTTGCTAAAGGAAAAAGGGGGGGGGATTAAGAGGAAGGGTGACAATTAGTAAGGGAAAAGAAGATGGTTTCCTCTTGCTCGTTTAGGCAGGGGGAATTTATAAGGGTGAGGTGGGTAAAAATGGGGGGAATTCTATGATAGGGGATCCTTAACTACACAAGACCCCCAGATCTCCTACCATCATGCAGCTTGTCAAGGGGGGGTTGGAGGAGGCACACATGTGCCCCTCCCCCATCAAAGTCATCGTTGACCTCGTGCTCTTCGACGGTTCCTTTTCCCACCATGTCAACTCTTGCTTTTTTGTCATGATCTCCTTCCCTCTGTCGAATACCAAACATCACTTGCCTTCACCTCCGTTTCCTCCCAGTTTAACTCCCACTCCCTCTGCCATCTGACGACGTTGATAGGGGGGATGTAATTAAAATCATTTATTTAAAAAAAGGTTTCTAATGGTGCTAGAGGTGGAGTAAAAAGGGGATTCTTTATAATGGTGGTGACAACGGGATGTTACATTAGTCTATACCATGCCCATCACACCCCCTCCCCCCAACGACTTGGATTTGGTGATTCTCTTCTTCCACCCATCGTAAGGAAAAAACGTTTGGGCATGCTTTGGTATGGCACAAAGAGAGAGAGAGAGAGAGAGAGAGAGAGAGAGAGAGAGAGAGAGAGAGAGAGAGAGAGAGAGAGAGAGAGAGGGAGAGAACCTTCTAGAAGGTTCTTCTTCTCTTCCCTCTCCTTAGAGGGTGGCCACACATGTTTACCCCTTTCCTCTTATCTGTGAGCTTAACTCCCTCCTTGCAATAGAGGAGAGCCGCCCCGGCATGCTATCTCACTGATGAGAGAGAGAGAGAGAGAGAGAGAGAGAGAGAGAGAGAGAGAGAGAGAGAGAGAGAGAGAGAGAGAGAGAGAGAGAGAGAGAGAGAGAGAGAGAGAGAGAGAGATTCATACACTGAAAGCATGGCTCTAAAACAAAGGGTGACATGCACCAACAGTAATCCCACATCGGACAATAGAGCCACTGGCCAGGGCATGCCGTTAATATGAATACAATGTTGGATATGGATATTTCATCTCTGAATACCCAAGTATTAATTGCCATCTCTACTATTCATTGAGGCATAGGCTATATCACTTTGGCATGCGCATGAATTCATTTTACCCAGGTAGCTTGAATTTATTTTTCAATAGTTAATGAGCTCATAGGGCATAGTAGGATAATTCTTTCCATGTCAGGTTCTCCATAACCATAAATGACCTTGCATAGATTTATGCATATGGTGCATTGAGATTCCCACAAATCCTTGTACCCAAATACAATCATTACATCTCAATGCTATGCAAAAAAATCATACGTAGCATGAAAAGCATATAAGACTACCTGAAGGGTTATGCACAAAGAGTATATAAAACATACGTTAATGGTACATGAAGTGATCTTGCATTAAAAGTCTTGCATCCATCTTATGAAGGTTTCGCATTAAATAATGGTTAAAGAGTTTACCTTGTGCTACTGAACCATGAATTGATTACAACTTGCACAATAATTTGGGAATTATTTTACATTGGAAGATAGTCTTGCATCATTACAAATTTGTCTTGCATTCTTTGACTTGGGGAAAGGAAGATAAAGTCAAGTTAAAATTCTACATAGTATCGCTCTTTGATCCAAAGGTGGAGACGGGAAGGTTATTGAGACTATCCTTGCAATGTTTAGAAAAGAATACCATTGTTTTTGTTGGTTGATCAAACAACAACCTAAATGCTTTTACAATCAACTAATTGTTGGATTCTGGTTTGGATGATTATTTCAAGTGCTTGTGATTGATGGTAAATTCATGGCAGGTATCTGTGATGACAAGTTGCCATGGGAATAAATAAATGTTTTCTGAAAGATGATATTATGGCTGAATACCTTGTTTGTTCTTGATTCTTAAATTATTTAATTAAGGAAAGGTTCTTTGCATGGGTGGATCACCTCCAAGATCTCACAGTGGATCAATCCAAAAAGGGCACTATTGCTTGATTCATAGGCCGAAGGTGGAGTGGTGAAAAGGACAACCACGGAAATGGTGTTTCACTCCTAGGCAGCTTATGGACCAGGTGGAGCTCTGGACACCCCTTGCCACATTCGGAATGGAGTTGAGGACCTCTGTGTGTGACATGCCACAGGAAACCCCCCTTATTATTAAGATTAACTTTTTTTTTTTACCACCCCTCCCCTATCATCACCGACTGGAAGAGGGAGTGGAGTCGGTGAACAAGAGGAAGAAAAAGGTGAGGATGATGGTGGAGCTGTAGATGATGATGACAAGCATGGAGTCAACAATCATCATGAGGCTCATGGTGAAATAGATGGGGGGAGGGGCACATGTGTGCCACCTCACTCTCCCCCTTACTATCCATTCCCCCCCCCCCCCCCCCCATAATAAACCCCCCAGACACCTTATAAAACTCCCCTCCCCATCGTCAGGAAAAGAAGGTTAGGAGGAGGCCTCGACTTGTGGTTGCCGAGAGGGAGAGAGAGAGGAGAAGAAGAGGAGGAGGAGAAGAGAGAGGGAGAAAGAGGAGAAGAAGAGGAGAAGAAGAAGAAGAGGAGAAGGGAGAGAGAGAGAGGAGAAGAAGAGGAGGGAAAAAGAGGAGGAGAAGAAAAAGAACAGGGAGAGAGAGATAGAGAGAGGAGAAGAAGAAGAGAAGGGAGAGAGAGAGAGGAGAAGAAGAGGAGAAGAAGAAGAAGAAGAGGAGGAGGAGAAGAAGAAGAAGAAGAAGAAGAGTGAGAGAGAGTTTCATAAGTCGAAAGTATGGGCCCTAAACAGAGGGAGACTTGCGTCAACGGTAATCCCGCATTCGACAATGGAGCCACCGGCCATGGCATTTTGGCGAATACGAATATAACATTGTCTATGGATAATTCATATCCGAGTATCCAGGTATTAATTGCCATCTTTGCTATTCATTGAGACATAGGGTATGTAACTTGGCATGCGCACAAGTTCTTTTTAACAAGTAACCTAAATTATTTTTCAATAGTTAATGAGCTCGTAGGGGAATTTTGAAAATTCTTCGGTATCCATAGATGACAGAGCAAATATTTACTCATATGACACATTGAGGTTCGCAAAAACCCTTGTATCCGAATACAATCATTAGGATTAAAACTATGATACCTTGAGATCCATCTGATAGTGACTATGTTTGTCAATCCTATTCGGGAATTGGGCTGGATGTAGCAGCATCTCTAGGCCTCAAAGGCAAGAACTCTAGGGATTAGGAAACCATAAGTTGAAGGAAAGACCGACACTTTTTGAGAAGAAGTTTGGGCTATCGATCAATGAAAGTGAATAATAAAACTTACGTCATGATCAGTGTTTGAAACCCTAACATATGCCTTAGTTGAAGGAAGGAGTGTTAGGTAAATTTTACATAGAATCACTCTTTGATCCCAAGGGGGAGAGAAAATACACGATGGAAAGATTATTGTGACTTTTCTTGCAATATTTGAAAAAGCATACCATTGTTTTGTTGATTGATCAAATAACCTCTTAGATACTTTTGCATTAAACTAATTATTGGAATGTGATCTAGATGATTATTCCAAGTGCTTGTGTTTGATGGTAAATGCATGGAAAGGGTCTGTAATGACAAGTTGCCATGGGAATAAATGAATGTTATCTTGGAAGATAATGATATGAATTATTGCCTTGAGTGTGCTTGATTCTTAATGGGATTAATTAAGGAAGGATATTTTGCACGGGTAGATCATCTCCAAGGTCATGCTGCATTTCAACCCAAGATCGTAGTGCTAGATTCACAGGCTGAAGGTCGAGTGGTGAAAAGGCCAACCACAGAAGTTATGCCTCACTCCTAGGTCGCTTGGGGTCAGCAGAGCTCTGGACACCCCTTTCTGAGTCCAAAATGGAGTTGTAGACTACCGTGAGCCCAATGTTTGGGGTATTGGAAGATCTTATTCTAGGTATTGGATGGAGATTGTGGTGCCATGTGATTTGGACCAGCTACTTCTTCAGAGTAGAAGGGATACTTCTGTTGGACACAGGGGAATATATGATTTCTCATGTATGGGTACGAGATAAAGATTAACTTGAAGATAAGTTAAGAAACTTGTTTGTAAAAAGGACTGCTTGTTTTGTTTTTGTGTCAGTGCTGTAAATTATGTGAACAAACCCTGTTCCCTAAAAGGCCTAATTAAGGAGGTTGATTTTGAATGTCACACATAAATGTGATAGGACCTAATTAAAAAAATAAAGCTATCAAGGGAAGTGGGTGGGGAGAACCTCCACGGGTTTGTCCTACGATAGGGTGGTCCTAGAGAACTGGGAGGCTTCTCACAAGGGTTTTACCGTCATTTGACCCTTAGGTATGGTTAGATTAGAATCTGATTCATGCTGTTTTAGGGGATCAAAAGGCGACTATTCCCTACTGGTAGAGAGGTTGAGTAGTGCATCCCTCTCGTTTCCCATTCTTCTTGAACCAAGAGCGGCATGGGTTTGCTTCGGATCGGGTATCTCTACGTAAAGTAGGATGTCTAGAATCAGATGCTAGAATACTGTTAGGAGACATTGACCCCTAGGAGCTTAGATTTCAGGTCAATCCTAGTGGGTTCCGTTGTGAGGCGGACTCAAAAAACCCTAGGTGACAATCCTCGAAACATTCCATGGGAGTGTTGGGCAACGACACTTAGTTTTGTTTCTCAATGAATCGCTAAAAATGTGCTTGGAGAGCCGATAGGCAGCACGTTACAGTTGGTATCAGAGCCAAACTTCATAATGAGGTGTGATTTCTTAATGTATGGTTCGTAAACATATCCTAAATAGAATAAACTAAGTGGTATGGCTTGATTGTTAGGCACCTTCTGCACCTATGAATGCTGGCATGCAAGATAATAAATTCCTTCTCAAGAAAATTAAGGCACCCAAGTTTGATGGAGAAGGTATATACATCATAGCAGAGGTGGAGATATGGATTGAGTTGATGGATGACTATTTCTCTGCTTCGGGAACTACTGCTACCAATTAAGCAATGATATGCAAACTAAAGTTAGTTGACCAAGCTCTGATATGGTGGAAGAAATGGTGCAAAGATCAAGGTATTTCTGAAGCCACTTTCACTTGGGCTTAGCTGAAAGATGTTGTACGCAGACGATACCTTCCACCAACCTACTAGACTTTGAAGACGAATAAATTCTTCAAGCTCAAGCTGCTGGTATTAATATTGGAAGCTTAGTACTCAAAGTTTGTAACCCTACTAAATTGTGCACCACCTATGGATGTTGCGTAGCAAGTATCCAAGTTTTGCCATGGCACTTGAACACTCCTCTAAACCACCGTCTAGAAGCAATGTGTCCAATAGACCTGCAAGATGCATTACTTTGAGAAAAGCCAGTCATCCAAGAACTTAATTCAGACAATTGTGACAAAGAGGATTCTTCAGAATAGGGCAAGATATGCCACATGTGCAGAGAGATAGGGCACATCCATAGGAGATGTCCCTACCATCAATGCTTCCATTGCAATGAGCTAGGACACGTCCAAGTTGACTACCCTAACCTAAGTCTAGAAGACATTGGGCCTCCAAGAAAATGAAGCTACACAGGTGCAGTTTATGGATATATAGAGGAATTAGATGAAGACGAAGACAAAGACCTAGAGACTACTACACCTTTCCAAGATGACTAGCAACAATCCTAGAAATTTTATCAACATGTAATACACATTATATTGGGAATCAACCTTGCTCTTGTAACTACAATTAACTCAAGTAATATGAGTTGCATATATTTTGAGCTTAGAACTTACAAGTGATCAAAGATAGTTTAGATGTCATTTCTTCTCAACTAATATAGATTGGGTCTTACCAGAATGTCGAAGCTTGGAATTATTCGTTAGTATTACAAGCAAAGTTGATTGTCCATGGAGCTCAATCCCGAACTAAGAGGAGGACAATCTGGGAACATAGTTTTCGAGATAAAGGACCACTTCAATTCGCTAAAAGGATCCTAAGGCAATTTGGTCTAATGAATAAAATCTTGCCTAGGATGACCAACAATCTTATGACTCCAAGTGATAAAGCTTCATGATGTTTCTATTACAAGGAGCTAGGTCATTTCAAAAGGGAATGTCCAAAGCACCCTAAACACCAGTACTCCAAGTGCCACAACATTGGACATAACTATGTCAATTGTCCCAATAGGACTAAAAAAAAAATGAAATTACAAGGAATGAAATTGTACAACCTTTGCGATGATCCAGAATATACCAGATACTTAGGAAAAGCCTAGAGGATATCCATGAGATGTATCTACAATAAACTCTTCTCTTGTAATCCAGATTTGGATAGTAGATCTAATACAATAAGATGTTTCAAAAGACCGCATGCCGATGAGTGATCGTAGTAGTGAAATAGAAGTGTGGTGGGTCCAAACCCACTGGCCCTAAGAGCCACTAATGCTTGTCTTCCCCAGTTTCTTTTGAGATGAGGACATCTCGTGTTCTCTAAGGGGGAGAGGATGTGACATTTCGCATGAAATCCCCCCTTATTAATAAGATTAACCAAAAAAAAAATTATACCACCCCTCCCCTATTTGTCAGCGATAGGAAGAGGGAGTGGACTCGGTGAACAAGAGGAAGAAGACGGTGAGGATGATGATAGAGTTGGAGATGATGATGAAAAACATGGAGTCGACAATCATCACGAGGCTCACGATGAAATGGATGGGGGGAGGGGCACATGTGTGCCACATCACTACCCCCTTACTATCCATTTCTCCCCCATAATAAACCGCCCAGACACCTTATACCCCCCCCCCCCCCCCCCCATCGTCAAGAAAAGAAGACTAGGAGGAGGCCTCGACTTGTGGCTGCTAAGAGGGAGAGAGAGATGAGAAGAAGAGAGAGAGGGAGAGAGAGAGAGGAGAATAAGAGGAGGAGAAGAAGAAGAGGGAGAGAGAGAGAGGAGAAGAAGAAGAGAAGAAGAGAAGGGAGAGAGAGAGAGAGGAGAAGAAGAGGAGGGAAGAAGAGGAGGAGAAGAAGAAGAAGAGGGGGAGAGAGAGAGGAGAAAAAGAAGAAGAGAAGGGAGAGAGAGAGAGAGAGAGGAGAAGAAGAAGAGGAGGGAGAGAGAGTTTCATAAGTTGAAAGTATGGGCCCCAAATGAAGAGAGACTTGTGTCAACGGTAATCCCGCATCCCGACAATGGAGCCACTGGCCAGGGCATTTTGCTAAATATGAATATAATGTCGGGTATGGATAATTCATATCCAAATATCCAAGTATTAATTTCCATCTTCTCTATTCATTGAGACATAGGGTATGTCACTTGGCATGCACAAGAGTTGTTTTAAACAAGTAACCTAAATTATTTTTCAATAGTTAATGAGCTCGTAGGGGATTTTAGGAAATTCTTCCATATCCATAGATGACCGAGCGAAGATTTACTCATATTACGCATTGAGGTTTGCACAAACCCTTGTATTTGAAGACAATCATAAGGATTAAAACTATGATACCTTGAGATCCGTCTGATAGCAACTATGTTTGTCAATCCTATTCGGGAATTGGGATCTATGTAACAACATCTCCAAAGGCAAGAACTCTAGGGATTAGGAAACCCTAAGACGAAGGAAAAACTGACACTTTTTGAGAAGAAGGCTGAGCTATCAATCAATGAAAGTAAGTAATGAAACTTACGTCATGATCAATGTTTGAAACCCTAACGTATGCCTTAGTCGAAGGAAGTAATGTTAGGTAAATTTTACATAGAATTTCTATTTGATCCCAAGAGGGAGAGAAAATATGCGATGGAAAAGTTATCGTGACTTTTTACAATATTTGGAAAAGGATACAATTTTTCTGTTGATTGATCAAATAATGTCCTAAATGCTTTTGCATTAAACTGATTGTTGGAATGTGATCTCGATGATTATTCAAGTGCTTATGTTTGATGGTAAATGCATGGTAGGGGTCTATAATGATAAGTTGCCATGGGAATAAATGAATGTTATCTTGGAAGATGATGATAGGACTGATTGCCTTGAGTATGCTTGATTATTAATGGGATTAATTAATGAAGGATATTTTGTGCGAGTGGATCATCTCCAAGGTCACGCTGCATTTCAACCCGAGAGGGCACTTCTTGATTCAAGGGTCGAAGGTCAAGTGGTGAAAAGGCCAATCACAAAAGTTGTGTCTCACTCCTAGGTTGCTTGGGGTCAGTGGAGCTCTGGACACCCCTTTGCTGAGTTTGAAATGGAGTTGTAGCAACGTCTGGGGCGAAGATCCTATTCTAGATACTGGATGGAGATTGTGGTGCCATGTGATTTGGATGAGTTACTTCTATAGGGAAGAAGGGGTACTTCTATTGGACAAAAGGGAATATATAATTTCTCCTGTATGGGTAAGAGACAAAGATTAACTTGAAGATAAGTTAAGGAGCTTGTTTGTAAAAAGGATTGCTTGTTTTGTTTTCATGTCAATGCTATAAATTACTCAAACAAACCCTGTTCCCTAAAAGGCCTAATTCAGGAAGTTGATTTTGAATGTCATACATAAATGTGATAGGACCTAATTAAAAAACTAAAGCTAGCAATGGAAGTGGGTGCGCAAAACCCCGAGCAAAACCTTGACGGGTCTGTCCTACGGTAGGGTGGTCCTAGAGAATTGGGAGGCTTCTCACAAGGTTTTACCGTTGTTTGACCCTTAGGTATGGTTAGGTTAGAAACCAATTCATGCCATTTTAGGGGACCAGAATGAGACTATGCCCTATGGGCAAAGAGATTGAGTGGCATATCCCTCTCGTTTCCCATTCTCCTTGAACCAAGTGCGGCATGGGTTTGCTTTGGATTAGGTATCTCTATGTAAAGTAGGATATCCAGAATCCGATGTTAGAATATTGCCAGGAGACCTTGATCCCTAGGAGCTTAGATCTCAGGTCGATCTTAGTGGGTTCATTGGCCGCGAACATTCTGTTTGCGAGGCAGATGCGGGAAACCCTAGGTGACAAACCTTGGAACATTCCCTGGGAGTGCTAGGCGGCGACACTTAGATTCGTTTCTCGATGGACTGCTAAAAATGTGCTTGGACAGATGATATGCAACACATTACACCTTGACCCCAACGTCTGTGGCATTAGAGATTGTATTCTAGATAAAGGATGGAAATTATGGTGCCATGTGATTCGAACCAGGTACTTCTACAGGGGAGAAGGGATATATAATTTCTCTTCTATGGGTAGGAGACTAATATTAACTAGAAGATAAGTTAAGAAACTTGTTTGTCAAAAGAACTACTTGTTCTGTTTTCGTGTCAATGCTATAAGTTACACAAATGAACCCTATTTCCTAAAAGGCTTAATTAAGGAAGATGATTTTAAATGTCACACATAAATGTGATAGGACCTAATTAGATAACTAAAGAATGCCTATTGAGGGAAGAAGGTGGATAGAACCCTCGATGAGTTTGTCCTACGGCACGGTGGTCCCAGAGAACTAGAAGGTTTCTCACAAGGTTGTACTAACAACCGACCCTTAGTAATTGTCACGTTACAACCCTATTTCATGGCGTTTTAGGGGATCGGAATAGGACTGTGCTCTACCGGTAGAGAGGTTGAGTGGCGCATCCCTCTCGTTTTCCATTCTCTTTGAACCAAGTACGGCATGGGTCTACTTTGTCTTGGGTATCTCTGCATAAAGTAGGATGTCCAGGATCCCTAACGCTAGAATGTTGTCAGGAGACCTCAACCACTAGAAACCTAAATTTTAGGTCGATCCCAGTGGTTTGACTATGAATGTTCCGTTACGAGGCAGACTTGACAAACCTAGGTGAAAATCCTCGTAACATTACATGGGAGTGCCATGCGGCATCACTTAGATTCGTCTCTTGATGGACCACTAAAAACATGCCTAGATAGTTGATAGGTAGGCACGTTATAGGTTCACTAGACCATATCTCCTCTCCAACTCTTACATCAAGAGTAATGCATAGCTATTATTCAAATCAAATGTAGTAGTAAGTGCCTTAGCCCAAAAATGATATGGTAAGTATGCCCAATGAAGCATACTATAGACTCTTTCTTGAATAGTCCTATTCATGTGCCTTACAACACCATTTTGGGATGGGGTGTAAGGGGTGATCAACTGATGGCTAATATCTCTCTAATCATAAAATTTCTTTAAGATGATATGCCTTCTTAGCATGCCTTTTTCCCAAGGAATTCACTATATGTATACCCTTTACATCACGTGCAGTCAAGGCCTATTTATAAATATCCTTATTTGTGAATTTTCTCTTTATAAAACATAATCCTTTTCTATTCAATCTATAAGTAACCCCTTCATATGCGACCCTTCTGCATGTAAAAAATGTGTAAAATGGGTACTTTAAAAATCCTTTATGTTGAACCCACCTGATACATACACATATTTATGAATAACCTCCCTAGGGCCATCCATATGCCTTTTGAACTACTTACCTGTCTTAGGTGAGGGTTTTGTGGTTTTATCCTATGTTTAAAGACACCATTGATGTTTAACATGAGTTCTAATCAAGTAGTTTATTTTCTAATTACTCACTAGTACTAGTTTCTTTTTCTTTTCTTAGGCTATAAAGAGTTGTTATGACATGGATTTAGCTCTTCCAACTCCATTTTTTCCCCTTTTTGTAATTTGCTTCTCTCTACTCAATTATTATTCTCTTCTAGATCTTTACTCTTCTGAGAGTGGAGTTTTGAGCCCGGGATGTGCCTAAAATTTGCTAAAAAATCCAGAATTTAGGGGAAAAATATTTAACATCGAAGGCAGCGGTTGTAGGTAGGATGGTTTTAAGCACCAACAAGTGAAAGACGGCTTTTAAAAGGCACCTGAGCAACACTTGTGGATTTTTGATAAATTTTTTGACTGCCCTACGGGATGTCAGGAGTTGCCAATCAGTGCAGGATGTGAAGTTGGACGCCCAGGATTTTTCAGACCTCTAATCGGAGTCCGGGCGAGGATGGGGCCACAAATGGGCCAAGATACGAAAAGGTGGACATTTAAGAGGACCAAAGGGGGGGTGCCCTTTGGGACCTTTGACCGCCCCCCCCCCCCCCCCCCCCCCCCCGCCCCCCGCAAATTTTTTTTTTTTTTGAAAGTGTGAGCATCAGGAACGGCCGAAATTTGTGTCATGAATCCTCCACATGGTGATTGGGGGTTGCAAGCAACCCATCTAACTGACATTACCCCTCATCTTCTCCCTCTTGGCTGAGCATTTCGCCTGTCTTCACGTGAGCAATGGCTGCCCGGATGAAGAGAACAGATTCTAGTATTTCTCTCTCCTCCCTCTCTCTCTTCCCTATGGGATGTTCATGTTGTGTGCCATCTTGATGAAGGAATCGGGGAGGGAGAATGAAGGAAACGGTGATGGAAATGGATGGAGATGCTGAAGATTGAAGTATAGCATTGGATTGAGAACAATGGAGGCTCCAACTGCTGGTTATGCAGTCATTCAAGGCATCTCGGGTTACGTAAAAACACGGTATGACCATTTTTATGAAGAAAATGAAGGATTTTTTATAGTTTATGATGATAATTATGTTCTTATTGGATGAAAATTTGTTTGTGTACTATTTGCATCATGATGAATTGCTGTGTATTGGAAAATTTTGATTTTTCAATGATTAACATGCTTTATTTAATTCTCGTAAACCCGAAATGCGGTTTTTTAGTGGCAAAATGGTAGTTTTTCCGTTTCGGGTGGGTAAAAAGTGTTTCCATGGGAGGAATATAAAATATAAATTGAATGTTAGTATGCTGAAGTGATTGGAACAAGAAAAACCAGAAAATAGCCTATTTTATTTGCTAGATAAATCAAGAAAATGGGAAAAATAAGAGAAAAAATAGAAATACGTATTGGAAAAATAAGAAAAAATATAATGATTGTTTGTGGATGTGTGGTAGTGGTAAATCATGAGATTTAGCCTTAACTTGCCCTATATCTTTGTAAAATTTTATGATTTATCACTTTTTATACATCAAAACATGACAAAATGAACCTCTACACCTATGCAACGAAAGCAATACCTAAACTAGGGGGTTGGGAGGTTTGAATGGTGTGATTTGTGTGCTGATTGTTGTTGATTTTCTGATGCATACCATGTTATAGAGTTTGTGTACTTTAATTAAGAGGGTAGTAGCACGAGTGTTATCTCGGTGCTATCCTTTCATCGCTGCAACGCGCTAGAAAATAAGCATTGAAAGCTTGGTTGTGCACAGTACGTTGCTGATTTGAAAATGATATTTGAGCACTTTAGGATCATTCACCTTTGCATGTGCAATGGAATCATGGTATCGGAATAAAAAACCTGGATGCATAGCATCTGTTTTTAATGATAATGACCCACGTTGAGTGTGGAAAGGCATCCTAAGCCGTAGGATAGACGTTCGGTTCTTGTGGGAATATTTGGTGAGGAAACATGGTATCTCCTAGATTCGAAATGAAAGAGTGGAGTTTGTTCGTTTGTTTTATATGTTGAGCAGTACATCAAGGGGCCAATCCTTGCGATGTAGGAGATCTGCAGTGGGGCCGCGGTGTTTCTACTGAGAGGTTGCCTCCCATGTATGTGATTATCGTGGTATTTATTGCCAATGTATACGTATGGGTTCTCCCTCTGAGGAGTTTATAGAAAGGGAAACATTGGACTACAAACCTATAAAACTATAAATGCATAGATTAGGCTTTAGGACAGTTTGTCCTTTAGCAATAGATAGATGCTCCTGGTCTGCGAGGCCATGAGGGTGTGTTTGTCTGTCATGAGCGTGAGGTCCGGCTAGTGCCATAGCCAGTGCCGGCCCATTTCAGGTCCCATCATCTTCTCATCAACTCTTTACTCTTCTCTTCTAGTGCCTTACTTTTGTCTTCCAATGCTTTGTTCTTTCCTTCATATTCTTTATTTTTACCCTAGATGCAATTGGATGCATCTAGAGAAAAGCATGTATGATTCTCTATACAATCAAGTCAATGACACAAGAAGATCCAAAACTTTGTGGGCAAGAAAGACAAATAATCAGATAATAGAAGCAAGGAGCATGCCTTGCCTTGATGGCTAAGGCATTTTGCTTTTGTATTCCTCCCCAACGTGTTGTAGTGCCACTTGCTCCCTCTTGTTACTATTGGCCATCTCTTTGCTCATGTTGATTTGTGGTCTTATTCAACTAATGGCCCTCTTTTCCCAATAAGGGCTTTCCTACTGCTCTTTCCCTCTTAAGCCTTTGTACATTGTCCCATAGGGCTTGAAGGGTGGCTGCCACATCCATTATACTCAGGCCTTCCACCACCTTCTCCTTTCCCTTATTGGATCTCTATGCTCTTCTCTCCAATTTTTCTCCTAGTCCCCCATGAACTCCTCAACCCTCCTTCACATGTCTTGTAAGAAGAATTCTCCTAGGCCATGGAGTAAGTTCTCATAGTCCTCCTTAAGGTGTTCTACTTGATCTTTCTATAGTTATCACCCTATCTATCCCCTTTGTCCTCAAAGGTGTCCTGATCTAAGGTTTCTTACTATTCTTCTCCTTGGTTCCCTTTGTGACTTTTTTCTTTCAAGGTGCTCCCACTTGTGTGGTGGGATTCTACTATAATCAAGCCAATGCAATTGATGTTTGTGCTATCTTAGGCCTTGATGGTGGTCATTATGAGTTTTATTGTTCCTACCTTTACATTTGTATTGATAGTGATTTTTTTGGTGGGGTCACCTCAAGATACTCTTGGCTTTCATAAATAGATTCAATATTTGCCTCAAGTCATATGCCATGTAGATTCTATTTGGCAATGCCCCTTATTGCTAGGTCCTCCATTTGACTCTTAGAGACCCTATTAGTAGAGGTTTTGGTTTGGATATAAGTCAACATTATATAGAAGACATGGGCCCAGGGGGTCTACCTTATAGAACATGTAAGATATCATGTGAGTTCAAAAGAAAGGGTATTATATTTAGTAAAATTTACGGGATTATATTTAAAAAGGGGTTTTTAAATTACATTTTTAAAACATCTGTAAGTTTAGTAAACTAATGGGGTCATTTTAAGGCCTTATCGCATGTAAAGAAATGGTATTTTTCAATATCTCTTTGAACACACGTGGACTCCCTAGGGACATAGCCAACAACCTATAGATCTTCATCCATGAAGTCACTAAAGAGTAGTCCAAAAGTCCTTATTTTCCCACCAAGTGTTTATCTAGTTAGCACATTTTTAGACCTATCATACTTCTAATTTTTCTTCTTTAGACTCAACAATTGTTCCACTAATTTGAGAATGAGCATGACTTTTACGAGTCTCAATTCCCCTCTGTATTTGATGCACACTATAGAAGTTCTTCTCTTTAGCTTGTATTCTTTGATGAAGCCTATGCACCTTTTTCCCTTTCCATCATGGCTTTGACATATGTTTTAGGTCCACATCCATTCATCCACAAATTAGTACTTAGGCTACTTTGTCACTATTGTTGTATCTAAATTTTTTATTAGAAACATTACTCCAAATCCTCTATATGCTAAAAAGCATGGATTGCAATTGGTGTTGGGACACATGTTGGTGCTCTGTGGTGAAAATGATCTCATCAAAATTCTTCATTCACTTGATGGGTTTTGTGTCTAAAGTGGATGACTACTTTGACATGTATGAAACACCAATGCAATGCAAAGTGAATATTTTCTTACACACTTGGTAGCATTCAAATAAAGAGTGAATGATAGCCCTAGTACTCAAAACACTTGGTAAGGCTAGGCTTAGCTAGTTTTAGAATCTTCCATGCAATGTTTCAAATATCCAACACTCTTATTTTTCAATATTTTGCATTATTTTATTTTTTCCAAATTATTTTTGACTTTAATGATTATATTTCTGCCTATCTCGCCACTCATGAAAGTAATGGATAACATCCTAGTTGAAAATCGGTGGTTTCGAGTGTTCAACTATGTGTCAACAAAAGTGAGGTTATCATTCGTATATACATGGGGCAATGTGTTTATTTATGAAGAGGTCGATAACATGGAATCCTTGTGGAGACACTAGTTATAGAAGCTAGGTTTGTATTGTAGCCTCATAAAGGAGTCAAAGGGCCAATAAGGTAGCTTGCAAATGTAGGTAACAATATCACTTAATAGGGAAGTGCCCTTGAGTTAGCTTGCAATATGTAATTTCTCTTCAAGTAAGATTGCCTCTAAGAGGCAATCTTGCTCTAACTTTGATGGATAGGTCAAGCTATGATTATTTAGAATGATTCTAAGTTAGATGACACTATAGTGGGTGGGTCATGTTGCACAAAATGGATATTGAGAGGCACACTTATATTGGAGCTCAATCACTCCCAATATAGCATGGCACTCCCTTTAAGTAAGACAACAATATTTGACCATGTGGTCAAATAATAAAGGCATTGGGGGTTCCCAAAGTGCATGGAAATTCCCAAATTTCCTAATATAGTGTTATACTAGTTTCTTTTCTTGGGCTATAAAGAGTTGTTATATCATGGCTTTTACCTCTTCTAGCTCCATGTTTTTCCCTTCCAAATATTTTTTTCTCTCATTTGCTTGATTATTCTTCTCTCGTAGATGAGTATTCCTCTCATTAGCTCTTTACTCTTCTCTTCTAGTGTCTTAGATTTGTCTTCCAATTCTTTGTCCTTTCCTTCAAATTATTTATTTTTATCCTCTAGTTCCTTCTATTATCCAACTCTTTTTTTTCCTTGCCTACCTAGCTTTGGAGCTCTTAATGCCATTGATTTGATTGTAAAAAAATCCTTCATAGTCTTCTCCCTGGGCTGTTATAGTGCCACTTAGTCTCTCTTGTTACTATTGACCATCTCTCTGATCATGCTAAATTATGGGCTTCTTCAATTCTTGGTACTCTCCTCCCAAGAAGGCCTTTCCTATTGCTCTTTCCCTCTTAAGATCATGTACATTGTCCCATAGGGCTTGAAGGGTGGTTGCCACATCCATTATAATCAAGCCTTCAACCACCTTCTCCTTTCTCTTATATTGGAGATCTTTACTCTTCTCTCCCATTTTTCTTTTAGTCTAACCACCAAATCCTCAACCCTCCTTTTCATGTATTGTAAGAAGGATTCTCCCAAGACTTGGAGTAAGTTCTACTAGTCCTTAAGGTGTGTTCTACTTGCTCTTTTTATAGCAATCACATTGTCTATCCCCTTTGTCAAAAGTGGCCCAATCTATGGTTTCTTACTGTTCGTCTCCTAGGTTCCCTTTATGACTTTGGTCTTTCAAGGTTCCCCAAAGATATTAGCCTGACCTCACGAGGGTAGATATTAATAAATACATTGCTAAGGTTAAAACATAAGGATTGATCATCTAGAAATAAAACTTGATACTCGAATAGAGGCATTACTATTACCTAAGATAATGGGACTTATATTTGTGCTATCTCAAGCATTAATGGTGGTCATTATGAGTTTAGAAAAGGTTGAAGTATATATTGGTATTCCCACCTTTACATTTGTACTAAATGGTGGTTTTCTTGGTGGTCTTCTCAAGACACTCGTGGCTTTAGTTATAGACTTGATCATTACCTCAAGCCATATGCCATTTAGATTATATTTGGTAATGTCCCCTATCACTAGGTCCTTGGACCCTATTACCATAGGTGTTGGTTTGTATATAGGTCAACATTGTGTGGAAGACACGGGATTAGATCTTGTTCCACAATGGCACTAAAGAGCGCTCTAGAAATCCTTATTGCCTCACGAAGTGTTTGCCATAGTTAGCACCTTCTTGGACCTATCATACTTCTTATTTTTCCTCTTTAGACCCAACTCATGTTCCACTAATTTGAGGGTGAGCTTGATTTCTACAATTCTCAGTTCCCCCTTGTATGTGATGCACACTATAGAAGTTATCATCTTCAGCTTGTATAATTTGATGAAGCATGTGTAGCTTGCACACTTTCCATAATGGCTTTGACATACGCTTCAAGCCAACATCCATTTATCCATTGCTTTGTTCTTGGGCTACTCACTATTGCTATATCCAAATTGTTTATTAGACACTACTTCAGATTCTAGATGCTAAAAATCATGGATCACATGTCCAAGAAAAATAATCTTATCATCACGATTCTTCATTCCCTTGATGGGCTTTGTGCCTAAAGTGGATGATTGATTTTCCATCTATGAAATATAGGTGAAGATTTTTTTATACACTTGGTAGCATTTGAATAAAGAGTGAATGATACCTAGCACTCAAAACTATTTTTTTGCTAGGATGCTATTCATTGTTGTCATGAGTAGAGTGATTGTCCAACACTTATTTTTCAATATTTTGCATCATTTGACGAGTTTCAAATATTTTTTTGACTTTAGTGATTCTCTATTTGCTTATCCCTCTACTCATGACAACAATGAATAGCATCCTAGCTAAAAATAATTAGTTCCAAGTCTTCAACAATGTGTCAACAAAAGAGAGATTTTCATTCATATATACATGGGACATGGTGTTTATTTATTAATAGGTTGATATCATGGCATCCTTGGGGAGTGCCAGTAATAGAAGTTAGGTGTGTAATATAGCTTAAGAAGGTAATCCAAGTCAAAGGTCCAATAAAGTAGCTCGCAAATGTAGGTAACAATATTAGTTAATAGGGAAGCAACCTTGAGTCAACTCGTGATATGCAATATCTCTTCAAGTAAGATCTTGTCTAAGAGGGGATCTTGCTTTAGCTTTGAAGGATAGGTTATTTATAATTATTTAGAATGATTCTAAGTGAGATGCCACTAGTATAGTGGGTGGGGCCATGTTGCATGGAATTGATATTGAAAGGCACACTTCTATTGGAGTCCAATCACTTTGACCAACTCATGAGCCTTTGCGACCAAGGACCAATTGGAAAAGAGTCACCTTGACTTGGCACTCTTTTTTGGGAGTGTTTTTAGTATGTCCATTTGAATAGTTGTGCTTATGCCAATGATCTATTTATTTTCTTTCCATGTGGTTCTCAATGGGAGACAAGTGACCATTTGGCTTTGGCAATGTCATGTTGGATATCGCATATGCCACATGAAGCATTTCAAATGTGGCATCAAAATGACCAAAGTAATTGATGATTAGGAGGCTATTTTTCTTGGGTAGTGGTGTGGCCATTTAATGAATGGATCATTAAGTATTATCTAGCCTCAATTTTGCTAGTGGTTGTGGCTTGGTGATACTATCTTGTGCTAGATTGACACTTAGAGATTTTTCACCTTTGAGCATAGGCTGAATTGAGATTGACACTTTTTTAACCTTTGAGCATGAGACAAGAAAATGACTTTTGGCCTTTTGAGTATTAGCGTGGCTCTTTGTTTTGGTTCAAAGTTTGGGGTGTGCCCAAGTCAAGTTATTGGGGGTGTGGTTCTTCAAAGGTGCATGCAACAAGCTCTACATTATGCAAGGGATTGGTTGGCTTGGGTCTATGTATCTAGATGACATATTTAAGCTAAGGATTTTTTATGATGGGCCTAAGATCTTTTGTTGGAGTGGTTAATTTACTTGATGCTTTGTGTTGTATGTTACTAGGTACCGGCCGATAGGGGGCTTTGATGGCTTGAGAGACACACTTGAATATTTGTGACAATTTCCCCGATAGTATCCTTATGTCATGATTAGGGATTTAGGCACACATGACAAGGTGATATGTTTTCTTAGTAGGCATTTCATATGCCTCTTCAACTCCTTACATGGCCTAAGTGAGGTTTTTTGGTTTTCTCCTACATTTAAATGTGCCATTAATGGTAAACATGAGATTTTCTTAAGCAGTTTATTTTCTAATTACTCATTAGTACAAGTTCCTTTTCTTGGCCTATAAACGGTTGTTATAACATGGCATTTAGCCCTTCTAGTTCCATGTTTTTCCCTTCCAATTATTTGCTTCTCACTTTTACTTGATTATTCTTCTCTTCTAGATCTCTATCTCATAAGCTCTTTACTCTCCTCTTATAGTGCCCTACTTTTGTCATCAAATGCTTTGTCTTTTCCTTCCCCAATTGATTACTCTATTATCAAACCCTTTCTTTTCCTTGTCCACCAAGTTTTGGAGCTTATGGTGTCATTGACTTGATTGAATAAAAAATCCTTCATAGTTTTCTTTGACCTCATCCAATTGCATTTGAAGCTGAAGCCTTGGCTTTATGGCATGGTCCTTCTCCTTGTGCACTCCTCACAGGGTGTTCTAGTGCCATCATCTCTCTCTTCTTACTATTGGTCATTTCTCTATGCATGCTAATTTTTGGGCCTCATCAACTGTTGGTTCTCTCCTCCAAAGGAGACCTTTCTCGCTGCTCTTTCCCTCTTAATCTCTTGTACATTGGCCCATAGGGCTTGAAGGTGGTTGACAAATGATTTTTGATGCCGAGAAGTGCTTAAAAATAGCCAAAGATTTCAAATTTCAAGGGAAAAATAGACTTCATCGAAGGCGGCAGTTGCAATCAGTACGATTTTAAGAAAAAATGCCCGAAAGTGCTTAAAAGGCCCACTCGATGACAATTGGTAAATTTTCCTAATTTTTTGGCATGTTAGATGAGACCCTCAGAGATGCTCGGAAGTGCGAGACTTCAAGATGAACTACCAAAAATTTTCAGACTTCGAATTGGGTACTGGACGCGGAAGAGGGAGTGCCCCAACCCCCCCAACTGATCTGATGAATGAAATACACTCTATCTTTGCTCTTCATCACCAGTCTCCACTCCTTCATTGGGGCTGCTCGATTGTGGAGATGCAGTTTCAGTATTTCTCTCTCCTGCATAGAGGCACTTCATATGGTAAGAATCAAGAAGAGAATCAGGTGATGGATGCTTGTCCGAGAGGCACCGGATTGTTCCAAGAGGCTGACGAGGCTAAAGACTGAAGATCTATGCTGAAATCCATGACGAGACTAAAAACTGTGAGGGGGAGGATGATGTTATACGATAGTTTAAGTGCTGAAATAATAAAAAGTCTGATTGTTTTCTTTATGCATAACATTTAGGATGTGGTTTATTTGTAAATAATGGATCTAGCAGCACGAGGTTTGCCTTGGTGCTAGGTTCTTATAACGAAGCATTGCATATTAGTGAAAATTCATTAAAAGGATTGTTTTTGCACGATGCATAGGCTGATTTTAAACCATAATTGTTTGTGCACAATAAGGCATACACCACTGCATGAATCATACACACGGTATCTATTCCTGGCATGCATAGCAATTGGTTGAAGTATAAATGACCCATGCTACAGAGAGTAAGGCACCCAAGCTATAGATCTAGATGGTGGGTCCAAGGAGACAAGTAAGTGAAGACTAGTACATTCCTGGAATGATAGAATATTGGTACCAAGAGCGGAGTTTGTTTCGTATGTGTTATATGTGTTAGCGACACATTGAAGGGCCAATCCCCAAGGTGTAGGAGGGTCATAGTGGGGCCGCGGCAATTAGCTGAGGGGTGCCTCCTATGTTGTTCTACATGGTGAATTACACCAAAATGTGTAGAGTCTCCCTTTGAGGAGTCTAAGAAGGTTAAGGGTTGGACTATAAACACGATACAAACGCAAAATGTATGTACGATGGCAGGACAATGTGTCCTATAGACGCTCTTGACCGCGAGGCCATGGGGTTGTCTTGTGCATGTTAGAGGTTTGGCTAGTGCTATAGCAAGTGCCAGCCCATTTTAGGTCCCATTAGTGGTGTGTTTGCCGGGAGCTGCCAACAAGTGATGGTTTCGAATCTAGGGTCTCTAGGGACTAAATATTCAATTTATGTCCTCTGACAAGGATCGTCAAGTCAAAATACAAAAGTCAGAACGTGCTAAGAGGGCTAGACGGCAGTTGGAGATTGTAAGACGCTATTCTCCTCAAAGGAGCAGCCCATTACGCATAAGTGATAGTGGTTCTAGTAACCTAAGTGTTACGAGTAGCTCTTTGAGTGCAGGTGAAAGTCTTAGTACTTCCCTTCTTCCAGTTGATCAACCCACAACAAGTGGGGGTGTAGTTGTACCTACACAAAATCCTGTTGTCAATCCGGTTGTAGCTATGGCACAACCCATCGCAATTCCAACAGGTACACCACATTTATCGACATTAGGAGCACCGTTGCCTATTTTCCATGGTTTAGCAGAAGAAGATGGAGAACTCCATATTAAGGAGTTTCAAACACTCATGTTCAACTATCAGATCCAAGAGGAAGGACACCTAATGATGTTCTTCAACATGACGTTAAAAGGAAGAGCGGTAGTGTGGTATCACGGTCTAGAAGCCAGAACCATAACTAGTAGTGCTCAATTATTCTATATGGATTTCCGTAGAGAGTTTGCTCCTGAGAAGGGTGGACAATATTGGTTGCGTGTCTTGAATGTAACATGCTAAGAGCCAAATGAGAATGTCCAGGCCTATGCCAAGAAACTAAAGCAAGTTCTTTCCAAACTTAATACTTATATTCCCATTCTAGCGATTGCAGAGTTGCAATATTTTCCACATGGATTGGATTTCAATATCCAAGTGTAGCTTAGTAGTGCCGCTTTGGCCGACATTGACAGTACTATTACCCAAGCAAAAGGAGTAGAGTCATGCTTGCAAGCAGCTTATGCAGCAAGGATAAATTGGAATGGTAATAATTTGGCCTTGACCAATAGGAGTCAAGGGGACCCCATGTCAAACACGAATGGAAGAGGGAGTATCATGCCGAATTCACCTATGTTACCCACTCCTAGTATGACTATGTCTATGGCTAGTCAGACGAGCCCACTAAGTGGTGGAAGCCAAATAATGAATCTTAATGTTGTCCCAGTAGGTCAGCGGCCAATTCCTAATCAAGTAGTTAGGCCAATGGGATGACAGATAGATGATCATGGCTATGAGTTGAGTGCCTCTAATGTTCTTGGCAAAGTTAAGGACATGATGAAGCACTATACCGATATGATTTCTGAACAATACAAACAAATAGCTATGGATGTCAATTTTCTTAAGAAGCAGCAGAATTTGATAGGGAGTCAATGCCCTGAGGAGGGTGCCCCCTCAAGATTTAGCTGTAAGTGGTGTGGTGGCCAACATTTCCCTAGGACTTATCCGAATGTCGAATGTGATATTTGCGGAAAGTCTGTGGCCACTTAGTTGCTACCTATTGGAGTAAGATCAGTTCTCTCCAAACAAGGGCGTAAACAACCAGGTCCAATTAACCATCACACACAAGGGAATAATCTCCAGCAAGATGAGGAACCAAGACAAATACTGCAATGAGGAAAGGCTACTGTAGAGAAGTTGCCTCATGGCAGTGGAGTCAGCCTTATTGAGGCCGTATGTGTCAATGTTGCTGAAACTTCTATTCCACAAGCCATAACAAGAGGTCAAAATATCAAAGAGGGTGACAAAGGAATTGTGAAACCTATCGAGGGAAACCCTAAGCAAGATGCCAAGGAAAAGCGAGTCTCCTGAATCCCAATATGGAAGGTGGACCTTTAAGACCTGTTGGTAGTAAAGTTGATCCCGAGAAGGATAAAGGATTGCCAAGAAAGAAGGTAAAGGCAAAGAACGAGTCACCAAATCCGATTGAAAGATCGAAGGAGAGAATGGTTTGGTGCAAGAAGAGAACTTTGGATAACTACCACGACTTTGACCTAGCAAGTTCTCTTTGCGAAGTTAAATTAGATGTAAATCTCCTACAATTGATTAAACTTTCTCCAGGAGTACGCAAGGAATTCAAGAAACTCTTGTGTATAGATATATTGTAGAACCTTTGGGCATAGCTAGAGTGGAAGAAGATTGGTTTGATCATGCTGAAAAGCATTGCCCTAGGGTTCCAACGTATGTGGATGGAATATTAGTGGAGCACGCTATCATGGACACTGGATCCTCTACCAATATCATGAGTTCAAATTTGATGGAGAGGTTAGGTCTAGAGATCCAAAAAGATGGCTCCACACTTCTTAGGATGACTGATGATAGTGTCAAGAATCGTGTGGTGGGGGGACTTGCTTAAGATGTTGCGCCAGACACACACAGAATGCACAAGGAGAAGCTCACTCAAGAGACGAGAAGAGAGATGGAGGCCAAAATGTTTTCTTGCTAGTTTCTTCTTCTTCTTCCACACTCTTTACAATGTACACAAAGTATAGATAAGATACAACATAAAAGAAAGTGGCCTACTAAGTCAAACAATGCATAATCGACTACACTAGTCGACTGGCGCTATAACTATGCCAGCTGTAAATAGGTGTAACAATCTAAATATAATAAGTAATGAGTCAGTGGCCATGTGAGAGTCATAATGACCACCAACATGCTAAGTGTAGATGTGTGGACCCATCTAACTAGGCAGTCCATCATCAATGTTCGCATGTGTTGAGCTTATCATCTCAACAGATAGTCTAAGACAACCAGAAGGTTGCATCACTAAAGTCCATATTACAGTTGCGAGCATGGAATGCTATCTGGACTTTAGGGTGATAAGGTTTGCAAGACATCCTAGCTATCAAGTTTTTCTAGGCAAGCCATGGATTCTACGGATAGACTGTCAAGTCGATATACCCGCTGATCGAGTGATTCTAGGTCGAGGTGCCCATTGCATAATAGTGGATGCTTACCCTGAGTCTCCTTAGAGTGAGAGAACTCCATTATTCTCCATTGAACTAGAAATAGTAGATGATCCATTTGGCAATGAGATGTCATCAAGCAATGGATCTAAAAAAGGATCCACTATAGAGGATATTTATCAGATAACCTTGAATGAGCTGATAGAGCCTCAAGATCAAATAAGAGATGCAGATGTTATTGAGTTGGACCTTGGCACACCTGATGATTCGTGGCCAATCAAATTAGGTTCCATGCTCAGTTTGGAAGAGAGAGAGAACGGTGTCCCTGATTTAGGAGATTTGCCACATCTTTGCTTAGAGCTATGATGAACTTAGGGGTATTCCTCCTAGTTTGGATGTGCATACCATTCCTGTAAAGGAAGGTACCCGCCTTGTATGTCAGAAAGTAAGGCGTATGCCTTTTGAACTAAAGGATGAGCTGTTTGAATAGCTTCAGTAGTTGCGAAAGGTGGGTTTGATCTTCCCGGTTCAGCATACTGAATGGTGTTCACCAGTTGTGATTAGAAAGAAGAATAATAATCAAATTCGTCTTTGTGTAGACTTTAGAGAGCTAAATAAATATACTATTAAAGATTACTTCCCATTGCCGTTTATTGACCAAATTTTGGATCAATTGGTGGGTAGCGAAATATATTCATTCATGGATTTCTTTGCAAGGTATAATCAAATGGCGATTGTTGCTGAGCAAAACAAGCTGAAAATGACATTTATCACTGTCTTCGGTACCTTTGCGTACCATGTGATGGCATTTGGATTATGTAATGCACCTGGTTCACGGCAAAGAACAGCTGACAATACCTTTCGTGACATATCCCCAAAGGAGTTAAAAGTATTCATTGATGACCTGGGGGCAGCCACCGTAAGAGAAAGGCAATTGATTATTTTGTGGAGGTTTTTCTAGCATTGTAGACAATTTTGCATAGCTCTCAACCCACAGAAGTGTATCTTTGGAGTGCCTTATGGGCTATTGCTAGGCCATGTGGTCAGTTCTGTATGGATTGTGATTGACCCTGAAAAAATCAAGGTCATAGTAATCACCATGAGTCCACCGCATACTCCAAAGGAAGTGCATAGCTTTCTATCATCAATAGGATATTATCGGAGGTTTATCAATGCCTTGGCAAAAAGAACATTTCCATTGACAAACCTATTGTCCTTTAACTGCCAGTTTTCATGGCATGATGCTTGCAAAGTATCTTTTGATGATGTGAAGTAGGAGCTTGCCAAAGCACCTATTTTAAAAGCACCTAAAAGGGGCAAAATGTTCTATATATTTTCAACAGCAGCAACCATGTATAGTATCAACTACTACTTATCCCAAATTTGGGAGGAGAAGTGGTACCATCCGATAGCTTTTGCTAGTCGGAAGTTATGCATATCAGAAATTAACTACACCTATATGGAGAAGTTGTGCCTTGCCATGGTATTTGCGACCAAAAAGTTTAGGCACTACATCCTTTATGAGAAGGTGGTTTTTTATACGAAGTTGAAAGGGATTCGATTATTGTTGAATAAGTTACAGTTGCCTGATCGTTTAGCAAAGTGGTTAATCACTTTGCAGGAATTTGATTATGAGATTAAGAGCAAGCCATTGAAGCTACAGGGCATTGTCGAGTGTCTTGTGGATTTCAAAAGAGCCAAAAGAGGACTCAACTAAAGGAAGTGATATGGAAACTTTGTTTAAGATTGATACGACGTCTATTCCCTCCTGGTATGCTACTATAACGCACTATCTTTCTACAAGAGAGATTGGAGCTACTTTATCAAAATTGGAGAAGAGGAAAATTAAACAGCAGGCATTGAGATTTTCCTTGATCGCAAGAACACTATATCGACAGGGTGTTGATGATATTTATCGCCGATGTGTGATGCCTGACGAGGTTCCATTTATATTGGAAGAGTGCCATCTTCAAGGATTCATTTGACTATGTCAAGAGATGTGATACATGTCAAAGACATGAGAATAGAGAGAATAGGAAGCATCCACTTACGCTAATTATGGCTACCCTTCCATTTGAGAAGTGGGGCATTGATTTTGTGGGACCTATTACCCCATTATCTACTACTCAGAAAAGATACATTATAGTAGCAACTGATTACTTTACAAAGTGGTCAAAAGCACGAGCGATGAGGCAGGACAATGCAAAAGATACTGCCAGTTTCCTACTTGAGCAGATCATTTGCCTTTTTGGTTTGCCAAAGGAAATAGTATTGGACCATGAAACCCATTTTTAAACAAGGTGATTAAAAGCCTAACTGAAGCATGGAAAATTAAGTATAATAAGACGACCCCCTATAATCTGCAAGCCAATGGACAAGTTGAAAGTACTAATAAGTAGCTTGTGGGTATCCTATCCAAAATAGTTTTTGAAAAGAAACGGGACTAGGATACAAAATTATATGTGGCGGTTTGGGCGTATAACACAACATTCAAGCAAGCCACTGGACACATCACATTTAAATTATTTTATGGGGAGGAGTGTGTCTTGCCCTTAGAAATTGAGTTGCTGACCATAAGATTTGCAATCAATCATTCTTTGGGTGATGAAGATGCCCTATTTGAGCGGTTTATGACTATAGCCCACTTGGATGAACTTAAATTGCAGAGTTTGTTGCACCAGGAGGTGGCTAAACGTCGAATGAAGTGGTTGCATGATCTAAAAGCAAAGAAATACACCTTTAAGAAAGGGCAGTTAGTTCTATACTACGATGTGCATAGGGAGCTATTTCCAAGAAAGCTGACCTAGATGGGATGGCACGTACAAGATAGTTCGGTTAGGTAAAAATAAGTCCACGGATTTATTAGATGATCTATAGGGAGTGGAATTTAAGAATAAGGTTAATCTTAATAAGATTAAACCTTATTGTTTCTAAATATGCTAACGCACTAAATGCATTGCAAGTCTATGCTAGGGTTGATTGGAGACCTGCAGGAGAGCTTAAACTAGTTGATGGGGCGGTTAATCCCTTATTTGGAGCATCCATATCTCAAGCAAAGATATCACCAAGGGAAGCTTATCTGGTGAAGCAAAGGATACAAAGTGATTGAGCAAGAACACGGTACCTTTGTGTGGGAGATCAAAGTTTTTTGCCATCATTATTTGTAGATTTTGACAAGCATCCCTGTTGAGTTTAATGAAGAAGGTGGGATGGAGCTGTTAGCTCATCCTCTCAATATGTTGAATTTTGACTATCA
Organism: Lygodium microphyllum; assembly: GCF_053477565.2. Lineage (NCBI taxonomy): Eukaryota > Viridiplantae > Streptophyta > Polypodiopsida > Schizaeales > Lygodiaceae > Lygodium > Lygodium microphyllum. Next base: position 40,187,989 of record NC_141160.1, on the reverse strand, counting down.
TAATTATGAATAGGGAAGTTCTAGATGGCTAGCTATGTAAACCCATTATGGACGTATACGTTATAATTTGATGGAGTGTCTTGAGGACCTAATAAAAAAGGAAGTGTTGGAGTAGTTATCCGAGATCCCCGATGTAGAGTTGTAGTGAAATCAACGGTTTATCTCGGGGTAGGATTCACTAACAACATGGCAGAGTATAAAGCCTTGATTATGGGATTGAATATTTCCAAGAAAGGTGGTATTCGACGGTTGTTGGTAAAGGGGGATTCCTAGGTGATCTTAAATCAACTCAATGGGACATATACAAATCGAAATCCCATCCTTCATACGTATCATTGAACTGCTATAACCCTACTTGATGAATTTGAGAGCGTATCTTTTTAGCTTGTTCCACGTTATTGGAATCAGTTTTTAGCTAATTTTGCTTATGAAGAGGACCTCTTCTTAAACCGTGGTCCTAGTCCGAATGTCACTCTTGATAATGAGACGGGACCTAGTTGCTTGTGGGGAATGTTATTAGATCACATGTTATATGGCAGGCGATTGTTGATATGGGTAATGCGAAGAGTGGCTGAGACCCATCTATCACTATTATCTTGGACCCATAGGTTGATCATATGACATGCTATGCATACACCTCTTGCTATATACGCAGGAGGTATGGGTCACAACTTGATGCATTTAGTTTAGGGCTGAGAGCCCTATTTTTCTCCTTGGAATGGACTATACTTTTGTATATATGCCTTCTTCCAAGGAGGGATCTATATGAGCTGGTTTGCTTGATTTTCTTTAGGCCAAGAGGGCCAGTTTTTTTAAGGTTTTAACGATCTATTTCCTTAGGCCAAGAGGGCCAGTTAGTTTTATCGTGTTATGTTTGATTTCTTTAGGCCAAGAGGGCCAGCTAATTTGCAGTGAAATGTGCTATTTCTTTAGGCCAAGAGGGCCCTATGTCTGTTTGGTGCAATTAATGGTTTTTGTCATAGTGATTGCATCATACAGGTTGACGAAGTCATTGGAGGGACCCTTTGCTTCGAAGGAGCTTCTTGTGGCCATTCCAAGTAGTTTCGTCCCCTTTTTGAGTCTTTTCCCTTAAGCAATTAATGATATATGTGCATGCAAGGGTTACTTTCTTTTGTTTGTTGGGGACCGGAACTCGAGGCATGAAGTCCCAGGTTTAGGCTCTATATATCTAGGGGAGGTATGAGTAGTCATTGCCTTCTCCAAAAGCATTGTCTCCTCCAAAAGCATTGTTAGGCATTGAAAGACTTGTTTTAGAAGGCAATTCTAGTGACCCTGTTCTGCTGACATGCTAGGCGGTTGTTCTAGGAGTTCCTATTAGTTGTGAGGCAGTTAGAGAAGTCTACTAAAATAATGATGGAAAGAGGCAAAACCCTAAATATCTGAAAGGCAATATATGAATATACGGAGGTGTGTAAGAAGGGGTTCTAACCCCTATAAAAATAGAAAATGGAATAAAGAGAAATCCTTGAGCTATTGTTTATTGCCTTGCGAAGGCCTGGTAGGTTCCTGGGGACGAGACAAGTCCCGGGGCCGATGCCCTATCTTTCGAGGGTTGGCATCTAGCTGAAAAAACAAAGAATACAAGAAGGTTGTAAAAGTGAGCATTAAAAAAGGATTCAGTGTCGCCTTGCAGGGGCTTGGTAAGTTCTTGGGTACTGAGACAGGACCTGAGGCCGACGCCTTGTTCTCCTTGGGTCACTATGCTCATCTCCCTCCTTTTTACATGCCTAAGTATGGAAAATAAGAGGCTAAAAGAGCAATGCGCTAAAAGAAACTATTTCTTGATCAGGTTATAGGAGTTCTCGCCTCGTAGGAGCTCCTAGTTGAGTTGTGCTTAGTTAGGTAGGTAGTTCAGACCACCACTTAGGATGACCTCTTTGATAGTTCTTTTTAGCTTGGCTATGTTGGAGCAACGGGTTAGCGACTAGCTTTAGACTTTCTGTCAGATTATGCTAGACCTACTCCTCGTGGATTTCATGCCTTGGTTTTGACAGCGGGTAGGGTGAGAGCTGTGTTGTGTTTTGTTGTGTATCTATTTTGTATCAACTTGATGCTCTTGGTAATTGTATTTATGTGCAGATCTGTTCGTGGGATTTGATGGGCTAAGTCGCTCTATCCCCTGGTCGTCAATGACAGATGATTTTTTATGCCGAGAAGTGCTTGAAAATAGCCAAAATTTTCGAATTTCAGGGAAAAAATAGACTTCATCAAAGGCGGTGGTTGCAATATAATTTTAAGCGGCAATGCTTGAAAGTGCTTAAATGACCCACTAGATGGCAGTTGGTGAATTTTCATAATTTTTTGGTGTGTTAAACGAGACCCTAGGAGATGCCTAGCAGTGTGAGACTTCAAGACGAACTACTAGAAATTTTTAGACTTCGAATCGGGTACCAGATACAGAAGAGGGAGTGCCCGGGAGGCCAAGGCCAAAAGGCCAAGTGGGAAATGAATTAAGAGAATCCAAGGGGCATGCCTCTTGGGGACTCCTTTTGGGAGCCCCAAAAAATCAAAATCGTGGGGGGGGGGGGGGGGGGCGTTTTTTTCGGCGTGCAGAGATGAAGGCGCCATGATTTAATGAAGAGGAGGGGCTATGGCACTTCAATGCAATCCCCCCAACTGATTTGATAAACTAACTATACTCTATCTTCACTCTTCATTGCCGGTCTCCAGTCCTCCATTGGCTGTCCGGTTGTGGAGATGTAGTTTTAGTATTTCTCTCTTCTCTTTCTCTCTGTTGCATAGAGGCACTTCATGTGGCAAGAATCAAGAAGAGAATTGGGTGATGGATGCTTATTCGGGAGGCACCGGATTGTTTCAAGAGGCTGAGGAGGCTGAAGACTAAAGATATATGCTGAAATCCATGGCTGGTTGGTTGATACATAGTCCCAGTTAAATATTCAAAAAATCGAAAACACGCAAAAAGGCGATATGCTCTATTTTATGAAAGAATTTTGCTTGTTTTTTTATCATTCATGGTCTAAATGGTGTGCACATGGGCTGAATTTTTATTTGAATATTCCTTGCATTATGTTTGAGTTTTGCAATCACTGTTATGTAGAACACGTATTGATTTATAATAATTATAAATTTTCAAAACCCGAAAAATACTAATTTTGATGGAAATTGATAATTTCTTTGATTTTGAGTGGAGAAAAATGAGTGGATATGGAATAAAATAAGGAAAAATACAGAGTTTCAATTCCAATTATCAGTCATAAGAAAAAATTAAAGAAATACATATTTTTAATTAAAAATAAATTAAAAAATAGAGAAAAAAAGTTTCTTGCGTTCAAAAAAAATGAAAAAATGAGATCTATGTATGTGAATGTTTGACGGGGTTGAAGCATGAGGTTAAGCCTCAGTTTGGCCCTTGTCCTTTGTGTTAAAGTGTGTATTTTTTGCTTTTACATACAAAAAATGACTTAAAAGAACCTCTACACCTATGCACCGCAACAAAATTTAAACGTTGAGGGGGAGGATGATGTTATATGATAGTTTAAGCACTGAAATAATAAAAAATCTGATTGTTTTATTTATGCATAACATTTAGGATGCGGTTTATTTGAAAATAATGGATCTAACAGCACGAGGTTCACCTTGGTGCTAGGTTCCTATGACGAAGCATTGCTTATTAGTGAAAATTCATTAAAAGGATTGTTTTTGCATGACATATAGAATGATTTTAAACCATAATTGTTTATGCACAATAAGGCATACGCCATTGCATGAATCATACACATGGTATCTATTCCAGGCATGCATAGCAATTGGTTGAAGTATAAATGACCCACGCTAGAGAGAGTAAGGCACCCAAGCTATAGCTCTAGACGGTCGATCTAAGGGAACAAGTAAGTGAGGACTGGTACATTCCTAGAAGGATATAATATTGGTACCAAGAGCGGAGTCTATTTCATATGTGCTATATGTGTTAGTGATGCATCGAGGGGCCAATCCCCAAGGTGTAGAAGAGTCATAGTGGGGCCGCGGCAATCAGCCAAGGGGTGCCTCCTATGTTGTTCTATGTGGTGAATTAAACCAAAATGTGTAGGGTCTCCCTTTGAGGATTCTGAGAAGGTTAAGGGTTGGACTATAAACATGATACAAACGAAAAATGTATGTACAATGGCAGGGAAATGTGTCTTGTAGATGCTCCTGATGATCAGGAGGCTGTGGGATTGTCTTGTGCATGTTAGAGGTCTAGCTAGTGCTATAACCAGTGCTGGCCATTTTAGGTCCCATCAGTGGTTGCAACATCCATTATACTCAGGCCTTACACAACCTTCTCCTTTCCCTTAATGGACCTCTCTACTCTTCTCTACCATCTTGCTCCTAGTCTCCCCAAAAGCCCTCGTTTGCATGCCTTGGCAAACGGATTTTCCTAGGCGATGGAGTAGGTTCTCATAGTCCATGAGGTGTTTTATTTTCTCTTTTTGTAGCTAACCTCTCAGCAACATGGGATCAGTTAGAAACCTTGTTTGGAGCTCACTCAAAATCCTCCAAATATGGGTTGCTAGTTGAAATTTTTAGGCTTGATATGAAAAGTAGTACCTTACTTGCAACTCATTTGAATTATATGGAAATCTTGTTAACACAATTTGTAGGAATCAACTTGCAGATGGAGGAAGACATTTGCATTTGAGTACTTCTCAAAAGTCTTACACTTGAGTATGATAATGCGTATACCACATTAATCAACATGCCAAAGCCAAAGCTTGTGGATATCAAATCTTCTCTCCTTGAAGAGGAAAAGAAGATCAAGAGCAAAGGAGAAGCAAGCACCACAAGAGGAGACCAACTGTTGAGATATCGAGCTCCACTCGTGATACGCCAGGGTGACCGTTGTGTATTTATGTCACCGACTTGTCAGTTGCAGACGCGGTTGGTACACCGCCCATGAATAATAGCTACATGATAGCTATCCTTATCTACTCTAGTTCGTGGCTTAGTTAGTATGCCACCTTAGTTAGTTGAGTTTGGTTTGAGACCCATATATAGGGTTCTTCTATTTCTTTGTACTAGAGTTCTTTTGGCTTACACAACTAAGAAGAGGAAAACTGTTTTTCAACCTCCACCCTTGTGTGAATTCCCCCATTGTGCAAGCAAGAAAGCTTCAAGCGAGACTCCTTCCTTCTCTCCCACAATCTTGACATGGTATTAGAGCCTTGTTCGTGGTAAGGAGCTCAAGAAAGCAAGCCAAGCTCGCGGTGTTTGTGGAGAGACATTGGGAGTTACAAAATCATCCTTGGTTCCTGGTTATGCAAAATCGTCACTAGGAAGTGACTGTGTGGTCAAATACCACTTTCGCCAGTTTTGCAGATTTTCCCTTGTGAGGCTGAAGCTGTGTTCTTTGCAGTGATAGAATTTTTTGCAGTGTTCTGTAATGGCGTCTGATTCTCTCTCACAGATTGTCACTGAAAAGCTTGACAAGAACAACTTCCAAGCATGGAAGTTTAGAATGACGAATTTCCTTATGGGAAAAGGATATTGGAAATTTGTTGCAGGAAATGAAGAAGAACCAGTTCTTCTTGATGTTCCCAATCAACAGCAAATGCAGGCATTTAAAGCATGGCATGAGAGAGCCAAGAAAGTTATGTACTGGCTGTCTATCAGCATTTCAGACTCTATGATTGTGCATATTCAAGATGCAAGTACGCCAAAGGAGGCATGGGATACTTTGTCAAAAATGTATAGCACAAATACGCAAGCCATGAAAATGCAGCTCAAGCAAGAGTTGCATAATGTGCAAAGAGAAAATATGAGCATCAATGACTACCACATGAAGGTGAAGAAGATTGCAGATGCACTTGCTTCCATTGGGTCGCCAGTGGAAGATGATGATTTAGTTTCTGTGACCTTGAATGGTCTAGGAAAGGATTATGCACAGTTTTGGACATCCATTTCAGTTCGTGAAAGATTTCCTGATTTTGAGGAGTTGATTGCTCTTCTAATTTCTGAGGAGCAGAGAAATGGTGGTGCATCTTCTTCAGGAGGAACTTCAAAAGAAGCTGTCTTCTACTCAAATGCTGGAAGAGGTAGAGGCAGAGGTAGAGGTAGAGGAGGCCGATTTGGAGGCCGTGGCAGAAATCAGAATATGCAGCAAGCTCAAGAAAACCAGTCCTATGGAGGAGGACGTGGTAACTCTAGAGGCAGGGGGAGCCAAAGAGGTCGTGGTGGATGACAAAGAGGCCAAAATGTAAACAGTAATGTTGAATGCTACTACTGTGGTAAAATGGGTCATATGGCTAAAGACTGCTATAAAAAGCAGAATGACATCATGAATGGAAAACTGCAACAAGGGAATTATGCATCTTCTAGTAGACAGGGTGATGACAGAAATGAGCATTTGTTTATGGTGCAGCACATGAACAATTCTGTGACAAGTGCAGAAGAAAGCAACGATGTATGGTATGTTGACTCAGGTGCATCAAACCACATGACAGGTCATGCAAAATGGATGGAGGATGCAATAAAAATGGAAAAACCAGGATTTGTGGAGACTGGTGATGATACTGCACATCCTATTGTGCAGATTGGAAAAAATCCTTTGTCTATGCAGGATGGGAAAAAGAAATACATGTCCGATGTATTTCATGTCCCAAATATCACCAAGAATCTGGTTTCTGTTGGTCAAATGGTTGAGCAGGGCTTGCAGGTCAGATTTAATCCTCATGGATGCTTTGTTGAGGATATGAAAAATAAAGGTCGCTTGATAGCAAAAGGAAAAAAGAAGGGCAGAATGTTTACATTGGATGCAAACACGCATGAATTGAGTGCAGCAATGTTTGCACATGGGACCGGTGTAGTTGCAGATATTGATATCTGGCATAAATGCATTGGTCATGTTAATGTACAGCGACTTAAATCAATGCAGGCCCAAAACATTGTTGCAGGATTGCCCAAATTCAAGGTTGCAGAAATGCATAAGGTATGTGAAGCCTGTTAGTTTGGAAAACAGGCAAGGAAACCATTTCCTAGATATGTTCAAGAGAGTGAGAAGCCATTGGAATTAATCCACTCTGATGTGTGGACTACTAAAGCTGCATCTCTTGGAGGCTGTCATTATTTTGTCACTTTTATTGATGACTATAGCAAAAAAGTTTGGGTGTATTTTATGAAAAAGAAAAGTGAAGTTTTTGGGCATTTCAAAACCCTTAAAGCTATGGTTGAAAAAGAAACAGGCCTGCAAATAAAATGCCTAAGGTCAGATGGAGGGGGAGAGTACCTCTCAAATGAGTTTGCAAGGTTCCTGCAGGAGCATGGCTTAAAGCAGCAATATTCATGCAGTCATATCCCACAACAAAATGGAATTGCAGAAAGGAATAACAGGCATATTGGAGAGGTATCTTGTGCCATGCTCAATGAAAAAGACTTGCCAGATTTTTATTGGGCTGAAGCAGTTGCTACAGCAGTCTACATAATGAACAGGACTCCCACTGCAGCAATACATGGAATGACTCCAGAGGAGAGGTATACTGGTAGGAAACCAGATATTTCTCATTTGAAAATTTTTGGTTGCATTGCCTATGTACATGTGCCAGATGAGTTGAGATCCAAGTTGGATCCAAAAGCTGAGAAGTGCATCTTTATTGGCTACTCTCTGCAGCAGCAGAAAGGGTATAGATGCTATAACCCTTCTACTCATAAGTTACAGTGAGCAGAGATGTTGTTTTTGATGAGATGAGTAGCTGGTATAAACCAGTAAATGTGATTGATGATGTAGATGCACAAAATGGGAATGCTGCACAGATTTCACAGCAGCAGTCACAAAATATTAGGGGACCTGGAGTATCCTCTAGTAGTGGTTCAAATTCTTCGCCATGGACAGGTAGATTGAGATCAGGAGAATCTCCTCAAAACAATGCAGATAGTGGTATGCAGGTTTCACGAAAAGAAAAAGAGAAGGTAGATCAGCCCATGTTTGATGTGAATGAAGGTCACTCTTATGTGGATGGTGAATCCAGTGGCTCAGAACAGAGCATTGATGATGAGTTGGGTATTCCTTCTATTGTTACACCTGGAGTAAGGAAGACCAAGGATGTTTTGAGAGCACCTGGGAGTGAACCTACTTTGCGCAGGTCTACCAAAGCTAGGTATCCTGTGGATAGGCTAAAACATGATGGATTTACAGCCATTCACTATGCATATATGGTCAAAGTGATAAAGGAACCAAAACCCACTTCTTTTGAGCAAGCCATGGGAAAAGAAAAATGGGAGAAAGCCATGGATGAAGAAATGGATGCCTTGGAAGCAAATGCTACATGGGAATTGGTACCTTTGCCTAAAGGTAAAAATGCAATTGGCTGTAAGTGGGTTTATAAGGTGAAGCACAATGCAGATGGTTCGATGAATAGATACAAGGCAAGATTAGTAGTCAAGGGGTATGCACAAACATATGGCATTGACTATGAAGAAACATTCAGTCCGGTTGCAAGGATGGCAACCGTAAGAGCAGTCATTGCTATGGCTGCATCAAAGGGATGGTCTTTACATTAGATGGATGTAAAGAATGCCTTCTTGCATGGTGATTTGCAAGAAGAGGTCTATATGGAGCAGCCACCAGGTTATGTGCATGCTGTTCATCCTGAGTTTGTTTGCAGGTTGAAGAAAGCCTTGTATGGCTTGAAGCAAGCACCTAGAGCATGGTCTGACAAGATAGGACAGTATCTTGTCACTATTGGCTTTCAAATTTCCAAGGCAGATTTCTCACTTTATGTGAGAAAAACAGAGAAAGGTATGATGCTACTTGTCATTTATGTTGATGATTTGATTATGACAGGTGACAGTGATGAAGATATCCTTCATGTGAAAATGCTATTGAAGTAGAAGTTTGAGATGAAGGATTTGGGAGAGCTGCGTTATTTCTTGGGCATTGAGGTGATTAGATCACCAAGTGGGATACAGATCTTGCAGAGGCAATATGGATTGGACATGCTGTCCAAATATGGGATGACAGGCTGTAAGTCTATTTCAGTTTCTTTGGAGCAGAATGTAAAGCTGAGCACAGATGCAGGTGAGCTTCTAGAAGACCCTACTATGTACAGACGCATAGTAGGAAGTTTGATTTATATGACTATTACCAGGCCAGATTTGAGCTATGCTGTTGGATTGGTAAGTCAGTTTATGCAGGCTCCAAGGAGACCACATTTGGATGCGGCTAGACGCATACTCAGGTATGTGAAGTCCACATTGCAGTATGGACTATTTTATGAGATTGGGGTTCAGATACAGTTGCATGGATACACTGATGCTGATTGGGATGGTAGTATTTCTGATAGACGATCTACCAGTGGATATGTGTTCTCTTTTGGGAGTGCTGCAGTCACTTGGAGCAGCAAGAAACAGCCTACAGTTGCCTTGTCGAGCACAGAGGCTGAGTACAGGGGTGCAGCAATGGCTGCATGTGAGGTAGCTTGGTTGCATAAGCTACTTTATGATATGCATCAGTCTACAGATGGGCCAGTTGTCATTTATTGTGACAACATAAGTAGTATACACTTGGAAAATAACCCAGTCTATCATGCTAGAACAAAGCACATTGAGGTGCATTATCACTATGTGCGAGAGAGGGTTTTACTAGGTCTTATTGATCTAGTTTATGTCAGCACAGAGGATCAGGTAGCTGACATATTCACGAAGGCATTGGGCGCAGAGAAGCTGCGCAAGTTCAGAGACCTGCTTGGTGTGCAGGAATTGGGATTGATCTCGAGGGGGAGTGTTGAGATATCGAGCTCCACTCGTGATACGCCAGGGTGACCGTTGTGTATTTATGTCACCGACTTGTCAGTTGCAAATGCGGTTGGTACACCGCCCATGAATAATAGCTACATGATAGCTATCCTTATCTACTCTAGTTCGTGGCTCTGTTAGTATGCCACCTTAGTTTGTTGAGTTTGGTTTGAGACCCATATATAGGGTTCTTCTATTTCTTTGTACTAGAGTTCTTTTGGCTTACACAACTAAGAAGAGGAAAACTGTTTTTCAGCCTCCACCCTTGTGTGTATTCCCCCATTGTGCAAGCAAGAAAGCTTCAAGCGAGACTCCTTCCTTCTCTCCCACAATCTTGACACCAACAACTCCTCTGTGTGAAGGACAAAGGGAAGAAGGGGATAATTTGTGATTTTTGTAAGAGAACTAGGCATATTGAGAAGTTTTGTCATGCTAGGAAAAGATCTCAAAGAGCATATCTTACAACAATAAAAGAAGATGAAGACAACAATGGAGAAGAAGAAGAAGAATAAGACACCCAAGAACAAAAGAATAGGACTCACTAGTCCCTCCTTTGTAGCTCATTTACCTAATGGTCTTACCATAAGCTCTTGTACTCCTCATGTAACCTTTGCACACTACAGCCTCTACACACTTAATGAGGCCTTGTGACAGCCTCTAGCTTTATATGATCATTTTTTTTCCATGTCTAAACTTAGCAAGGTTCTACTCATGACAGCCTCTCTATACTCAGTGTCTTTCTTGGTTGTGATTGAGGAGCAATGTTGAGAAATGCGCAATCCCACACATTATAGCCCCTTTTTAATGAATAGCAAGGCAAAAGATCACATTGCAAATAAAACCTTAGACTAGGTCATGTATGCATGGTTTATTAAAACCATAGTTGGTGAATACCATGGTCCATTTCCACTCTTTTCCACCTACCAATACCAGCCTATAAAAGGCACTCATCCCCACACTCAATATATCCATAATTCTCATTCACTTGTACTTACATTATGCTTGAGTAATATCAATTTTTCTTCTTTGTCATTAATTATATATCATTATGATTTTCTATGTGCTCATCAGTAATCCACCCTAGCATGCATCCTCAATATTTTAACAACATCCATATTGAATAGTTATTTTCTTGGTGGCCAACTTAAGATACTATTGGAATTAGTGATACACTTGGTCATTGCCTCAAGCCATACGACATTCTGATTCTATTTGGTAATTCTCCCTATCACTAAGTTCTCCATCTAACTTTTAGGACCATATTAGTAGAGGTGTTGGTTTGGATATAGGGCAACATTGTGTGGAAGACATGGACATGGACCCTTAGATTCGTCCATAATGGCATTAAAGAGTAGTCTTGAAATCCTTCTTGTCTCACTAGATGTTTGTCAAAGTTTGCACCTTCTTGGACCTGTCATACTTCTTATTTTTCTTCTTTAGGCCCAACACTTGTTCCACTAATTTGAGAGTGAGCTTGAGTTCTACAAGTCTCAATTCCCCCTTGTTTGTGATGCACCCTAGAGAATTTATCATCTTCAACTTGTATTCTTTGATGAAGCTTCTGTAATTTCACCCTTTCAACCACGACTTTGACATATGTTTTAAGTCCACATCTATTGATCCACTACTTGATCCATGGGCTATTCACTATTTTCATATTCAAATTATCCATTAGAGGGTACTTCAAATCCCCTATGCTAAAAAGCATGGATCGTAGGTTGAAGGCATGTTAGTGCTCTATGTTGAAAATAATCTTATCACAATTATTCATTCCCTTCATGGGTTTTATGCCTAAAGTAGAGGATTGATTTGCCATCTATGAAACACCAAGGCAATGCAAGGTTATTTTTATTTTTCATAGTTGTGGTAGCATTTTCATAAAGAGGGAATGATAAGCCAGTGCACAAAACACTTAATAAGGATAGCTTTGGCTAGTTTCAGATTCTTACATGCAATGTTTCAAATTTCCAACACTCTTATATTTTAATATTTTGCATCATTGATTAGTTTCAATATTTTTTGACTTTAATGATTCTATTTTTTCCTATCTCCAAAAATAAACAAGAGAGAAGAGAGGTGAAGTACCCAAGTGTGCACATACACAAAAGCAATGAAGACTTGAGAATACACAAGATAGGGATGAAATCTTCTTCTTCTTCTTTCATCTTCTTCCATAAAAAATAACTAAGTCTATACCATGATAAAAGACTTATATGAAAGTACCACAATGTATGTATATGCGGTCACTAAGTGTGAACCCGCTAAGAAAGAAGAGGTGGCATAATGAATGTGCCATAACCAAGGATGTATTACGTGGGTGTAGTCTAGCTATAGAATCATTGTCATATCCTCATGTCAGTTACCTAATATTCCAGTGAATAATATCGTGCCACATCACCAAGCCATGTAGTGGATGCTAGCTACAATATGCACAGTTTGCATAGCAAGTGGACGGATAGGTCCATACAACTCGTTCTGATTCATGAGAAACTATTATAATAGGATAAAGACATGTACATTGAAGGATGCATTGTAGTCTAGCATTGGGAAGATTATAGGTTCTGGTGATACAATAATCTCCCTTAATCTTTCAGCCCCAAAGTACATGACAAGACGCTGTTGGAAGAAAATCTTCCTACTGATGCATACATTAACTCGGATGTTTTGTACAGAGTGGAAGGTGTAGAAATTCGGGCCATTATTATTATTCATGAGTGGAGACTACTTAAGGGAGTAGAGGGAATGCACTTTCTTGAATTATGAAGGATTTTTCCCAGAGTGTTTCTTTTTGGAACCCACCAACTTTGCTATACGGAGAATTTGCTCACCAGTGATTGTTCTTGCCTTGGTGTGTCCATCCTCGGTGACATATATTTCATAAGGTGTGATGGCCACCTTTTCAACCACACCCAACCTTCGAGCTAACAACAGTTGAAGGTAGTCTCCATACTTTGCACTTCTACAAAACTCCACACCATTCATGCATAGTTGTCCTCCTTTGATGTGGATTAGGCCAGAGAGAGAGAGGGATTTGATGATTTGGAGACGAGGACCTCTTGGAAGGGCCTTCACTTTGTTTGCAAAACACTCACCAGAATTATGAGAACCTAGCAATTGATGGAAACATAATTTTTTCAGTTGTGAGATAATGGAATTTCTAAAGTGAACACCTTTTACCCGCATGCGGGTTGTCATCCGATAGGCATACTTTCTTTCTTGAGCTTCTTTAGGAGACAATTCTGGGAGTCGTGGACTTCGACCAGCTTCAAAAATAGTTGGTGAAGGCGTTGAGGAAGAGCCACTTGGGGAACTTGTTGTAGAGGATGCACCACCATGTGTTGTATCATTCCACATAAGGAGGTAGATAATTGTGGTTGAGAATGTCCTCAGCGGGGGCACAAAAAATGAGGGCTGAAATGATGAACGGGTTGCCTCTTACCCATCCAACCTCCAATCCTCACTAAGAGAACTAAAGAGGGGCACCACCTAGCCAAAGGGAGGATGGGCTAGGACATCCCTTTTCTCAAAGAGAATCAAGAGAACCAAGACACAAATTTACAAGAGATAATATATGTGCTAGACACCATATTGGAATATAAGAGAGAGAGATGAGAGGAGAGGGAGACAAGAGGAGAAGAGGTAGAAGAAGCTTGCCATTATGCTACATGGAATGAGAAGATGAGAAGAGAGGGAGATAATAGGAGAAGAGGTAGAGGAAGCTTGCCATTATACTACCTAATAAAAGAACTTACTCATGGCTTACCTCAAAGAGATGAGGATATTCTAGAATGCTCTCATGGACTTGTCATTGTCCTTCCTCCCCCCTTCTTCATTCTCCATGGGCTCTTTATATAGCCTCCATGAGAGATTAGATTAAGCTAATCTTCTTGATTAACATAATCCTAGATGATGTATGGCTTCTTTGAAAATATGGAGAATAGTGGATGGGACAAGTCCCCACCTTGGTCATTATGCAAGAAGCCAAGGGTGGTGGTAGACAAAATAGAGAAATAGAGCTAGATTACAAGAGGTGGGTGCCCAAAGCACATTATTATAATATATTTACAAGAAGGATAGAGTGGAAAGTTGGTGTGGTGAAAGAGAGAAGAAAATTGCATGTAGCCAACAGTCTGCGCCTTCGTAACTTCAAATCTGTGAGGAATTTGAAAAAAGTTTCTTCTGCAACTTTGTAGACCAGGTCAAAATCGATCGAACATAGCGAGAATTTTCTTGAAATTTGCTTTTTCTTGGGAGTTATTGAGATTATAAAAAACGGCTTCTAAAAGCTGCTTTGACTTTAGTCCCCCATATGTATATAAATACATATAAGTATGTGACAAAAGGGGTCCATGCTTGTAAGCTTTTGTGCAAGATCCAAATGACACCATGATGTGGATATTGACTTGTGTGCTAGGGTGAGGTGTCCTCTAATGATGGTGATAGATTCCAAATCTTAGTGATGCAAACGGGGCCCATGTGTAGTTGGAGGCTAGTCCTTTGAAAAATCTATGCGCTCACTGAACTCCTAAATGTAATCCATTTCCATCTTCATTAAGATAACCATCCCTTTTACCCTTTACATTGACATGCCTCCTAAGAACTTGTTCCCCCCATTTGCTAGAGTTATCATAATTGAGAAGCAATGTAGCATACCTAGTGCTTGAAGAGTAAACCCAAAGTGATATGGTGAGCTCTTGATAGGGGCTTTGGCTAAATTTTGTGGTAATAATCCGGGTTGTAAAAAACTCGGATCACATATATATCTAAGTTGGCATAATTTTCATGGATTTTTTTTTCCATGTCTTACTCCAATATATTTTCTTTATAGCATGGTGTTATTTGTTCTATGCAAGGGGTTGCTTCCTCTTTCATGGCCTTCTTCCAAGGAAAGTTCACTAAAAATATCAATTTATAGAAATAGTTTATGAATGAATGAAAAATCTCAAGTGAAAAAGTTTATATATGAATTAGAAGAATCTCCTAACTTGTATAGTGGCATATGGGTTTTTTATTTTGGTTCTTTGAAATGATTGTACAAGTATCAAAATTTTACTTTTTTGTAATTAGTTCATTTACTTCAGAGAGCTACTTGGAGTACAATAGTTGACTTGAGCTTGAGGGGGAGTTTTGAGAATCAAGACCTAGCACCGATATTAGATACCATAGGATAGATGTACACTAGCTATTAATAGTCATGTGTGATATAATAAATGAGTCAGTGTGACTTATGTATAATTATTCTATGTGGTCAGTTAGTGACCTATCTCTTTAGTTGTATGTGTGACTCAGTAGTAGTGCGTGTTACACTAAATGAATGGTATAATGAAGAAGACAAGGGTTCATTGCCCTCTGACTTGAGAGATCCATCCTTTGCCTATCTCTTCCCCTCTCTTTGAACACCAGTTGAATTGAGCAAGGATCTTCTTGACACGATGGTACCATAGAAATCTTCTAATAAGCCCATGCCGCATGACTAAACTAGTCCCTCGAGATCCTACTAAATTTGTAACTAAAGTGGAAGGAGTCTCCAATGGCCAAGGTGTCTACATGGACAAGAAGAGTACAAGATAACTATGTTACAATGGAGGTTGATCTTGAAGAAGCTACTTGCCCACACTAGCCTAACTAAGAGAATCCATGTCTCCCCACAATGTTTGTTATGTGGCTCACTCTTATGACCTCCCAAGCCTAAGCATTGGTTGTACAAGGTTTTCCATAGAAAGCCAAGTAACATAACCTAGAGCCTCTCTTTGCATCCAAGTGATGCTATATTCACTCACCTTTTTTATTCATATAGTATCAAACATTACGAAAGAGGTGCGACCACTTGTAGCCTCCTACACTTTAAACATATTGGTTAGTCACCCACCTTTGGAAGCATGTGTCAAAACAAATGGTATGATAATGAATGCAAAGAGCTCTATATATGACTTCATTAAGGCTGATTACCTACTTGGGGTAACTCCCATGAAAATAGAAGGTCATAAGATACAGAATAACAAAAGGGAAGCATAGAAATGGTTGCCTTGATCTACAATCATAGATATATTTGCACTTATATGTTTAAAAATATTAGGAGTTTGTGGTAGTTATTGGTAGATAATCAAAATAGCTCAACATGGATGTTTTAATGCATAATGCATAAAAATGAGAGTAAATTCTTCCAAAGGAAAGTGGTTGCTATTTGCGGTGTACATATCATGACAATCAAGTGTGTTGTGTACATGAATATGTGATATACCAATTTAACAAGCATATGGAAAAAGACATGCAACTATAGAGACACAAAATTAGACACATGTTTTTGTAGTTGCTTGTGACTTTATCACCTCTACATGCTCTACCACCTTGATTTATATGGCACATGTTTTTACGCTTACCTTTATGATATATATATATATATATATATATAATAAATATTTGTGTGTGATAATTTAAGTGTAAGAATATAAGTAAATTTATCCTCAATGGATTCAATTAGAAATGCATGATGTTGCTCTCTTTTGTTATTCATATTGTAGTCTTTAAAATGTATATTTGCTTTGATGTTTGAAGGCAAATTTGTGAAAGTTAATACTTTGCAACTCACATGCAAGCTCCTCCACATCAACATTGCATAAGAGAGAATAAAGCTTTATACAAATTTTTACATGTTCTTTAGCAAATGTGCATTTTGTTGTGAGAATGAGAGAGGATGATGCATTGTTTAAACATTACAAGTAGCAAGTTTAATGGGAAGATGCAAGATTATCAATCCTTGGTGGTTGAGGGTCAAATGTTTTTTTCTTGTTATATGTGATGTTATATGATCAAAAGTAAGTAGATACACCATCATATTCATGTACTAGGGCTCTAGGCCAAGTAGATACACCATCATACTAATGTAGTTAGAAACTAAACTTCCTAGCAAACATCTTATACAACTAGTGTTTGACTTTGAAGGGGCCTAACACAACAACAACTTCTTGTATGAGTTGCACCACAAGGGAATGGGGAAATAGCGACGGCCATTTGCGATGCAAAAAAGCAGTGTCGCTATTTGCGTTGCTATTAGCATCGCTAATTCTATTAGCGACGCATATAGCGATGTAAATAGCAATGCATATAGTGACGCTAATAGCGATGCTGGTCTGAGGAAAAAGTTTCGAAAACCCAAGCGTAACATTTGCCGAGAAAACATTTGCGTGAAAGAATGAAAGAGAGAGCGAGAGAGCTTAAAGCTTTGAGAGAGAGAGAGAGAGAGAGAGAGAGAGAGAGAGAGAGAGAGAGAGAGAGAGAGAGAGAGAGAGCTCATCACCATTGTCACCACCGCCGCAGCTATATACGAAGAAGAAAGAGAAGTGTGCAAGGGAGAAGGGTGGGAAGGTGCAAAGAGAATGTACAAAGGGTTTCATCTTCAGGCCTTTGAGGTAGGTACATTGCCTCTTCTTGCTTTATTTTTGTGTTCTCTTGTTTTCTTTTTTTTGTTTTTCTTTGCAAAGAGATACATGGAAAGAGAGAGAGGGAGGGAGGAAGGGAGAAGAATGAAGGGAGAGGAAGAGAAAAAGATAGAGAGAAAGGAAACAAAGAGAAAGAGAAAGAAAGAAATGAGAGATGAAGGGAGGGAGAGAGGATGAGTGATGCCAGGAGGCATATTCCACGGTGGATTCCGTGCCACGGTGGATTCCGTGAGGTTTTACGGTGGATTCCGTAAACTTAGATGACCGGGGCTCATACGCAAAGAGGATTCTTTGTACGAGAAGTTGATGGGGACGCTTGTCCTTTTCGAGCGTTTCATTAATTTAGTGTGTACATGGGTGATTCCATAGCGGGTGATTCCGCAAAATGCATATTAAATTAATAAACGTTTATGAGTTTAGAGTGCACACTCGTAATAAATTAAGGTTAGGATTTATTTCTAACCAGTTGATTTATTTAAGTAGCTGAAGGCTGCTAGGTATTCACTTTTGTCGGTTTAATTGTATTATTTTACTAACGATTGTGAATGCTTCAGTTGATGTGTAGAGATAACAGCAGTGGCGGAGGAAAGCATTGGAGTCTAGCGGGTATTCGACATTTGGACTATATTTTGATAGGCGCCACGCCTATATTTTGTTATGTCTATTGAGACATTGATTATCGATTATTATTTTGTATGCGCTTATGCGCCCGGATATGTTATTTCTATTTGGACATTGAGATTGGGCGTGCCAGACTCTATGGGCACCGTCCATTAGCTTTATTTTCCTATTTTTGTAGAAAGCAAACTCAAAAGCTAAAAGCTTGTCATATTTTTGTAATTGGGCTATTATTGAGTATGAAGATTGGAAATATACATAAAATACATGCTTTGTGAAGTGCTCACACAAGGCATGGGGGAGATTGAACCCAATTTGTCTCTTGCCTCTTGTCGTGCATACTTTTACATGGTTTTTTTGTGCAAAAAAGTAGAGTACTTTGTTCTTGGGGACCTTCCGGGATTCACCACGTGAGCTATCTGCGACCGATCTGCGCACCAGTGGTATCAGAGCGGAGCAGAGATCAAGAGCTTCTAATCGCTACCAATCTCGGGCGAAGGCGGAGCTCCAGGAACAAACGGGCTCTACAGTCAATCTCATCGCAAACCGTTGATACAGGCAGACTTCTGGCGATCAAGAACCTCTGTTTCCACTGTCAGATCGCGAAGGACCAAGCTCTGCAGGCGGAGGACCACGCATACACTTCCATCATCAAGTCGTGGAGTTACAGAGATAAGCTCTCTTTATAATCAAGTTTATTATCATAATAAAGCTTAACCTTAAGCTTAGGGAGCTCCAACACTCAAATCGTGACCAAAACGGCTTCATCCCGAAAATTCCGGCGGAAAAAACGGACCCCCCCTCACGAAATCTGACGACGGCCTGTAAGTCCACCATTAAGCTTCATAAGCTTAAGCTTAATCACTTAAGCTTAAGGCTTTCTGCAAGTTACATAGGTCAGACAAGTCGGCAAACTCCGGGTCTCGCACTTCTGAAGTTAAGTTCCGCAAGTCAATTGTAATCAAGTTCTGCAAGTTCTGCAAGTCGGCCTAAGTTCAACAAGTCCACAACTCTGCAAGTCTGCTAAGTCTGCAACTTTGCAAGTCAGACTAAATCAGAACTGACTAGTGCTTAAAACTCCTAGAAGACTTGTTCGTATGCAAAAACTCTGAATTGGAAAGTTGTTCGCAGCAAGCTGTTCTACCTATCTGCAAGTTCGTTGAAGTACTTTCAGCAAACGGAGACAGAAATATTGCAGATTTTTAGAAAATATACAAAGAAATACCCAAAAATACATAGCCTTGTAACCCCAAATTTGAGCTACGCTCATCCCGCTAACCTGATTTTGAGTGAGAAAGGTTTGTTGAGTTTTGCAGGATGACTACCCCACACATGGATGATCCTATGGCTGAAGACGACTTACCTGAGCCTACCATGGAACAAAAGCTGGATCTAATCATGCTACAATTGGAAGAAGAGCGAAGAGCTAGGCAAGCCTTGCAAGCACAATTGACAAAAATACAAAGAGCGTCCACCAATAAAGAAGAACCTCAAGCTGAAGATTTGATTCGACGTACCATCGACGCCACTCTTGAAGCACAAACCATTCGCAAGGAATCCAAGATAAGTAAACGAAGTTTCAAGTTTCGCACTTTCAATGGTATAAGAGAAGGAAAGACTGTTTTATCATTCATTAGCCAGTTTGATGACTATTTCCATGAGGAAACTTATCCCGAAAAAGATAAAATCAAGTGTGTTACTAATCATCTGATAGACAGAGCATCACTTTGGTGGACTATAGTCCGCAAGAGCATAGAATGTCCTGCTACATGGGAAGATTTCAAGAAGAAGTTCATGCAGAATTTCCTTCCACCGCAATTTCATGAGAAGGCTATCAAGCAATGGGATTTACTTCAACAGCGAGATCGTGAGCCTATTCCACAATATACAGAGCGTTTTTGGAATGCACTCCTACAGCTACGCATGCTTGAAGACGTACCAGAGACGACACATAAGCGGAAGTATATGTCTGGACTTCTTGGGCATTACTACGCTGAAATGAACATGTTCAAGCCTGCTACCCTTGAAGACGCCATCTCCTTAGCTCACGACACTGAAGATAAGTTACGTGGAAGAGATCGGCGACCACAGCCATTCCAAGCCAATGGTAATTATGGATCTAAACAATTCAATTCCAATTTTAGAAGGTTTAATCCAGGTCGTTTCTCATCACCATCTTTCCGCAAGAATTGGCCTAAACCACCTGCATTACCATCCACAGTCAATCCAAATCCAAAGCCTATTCCACAAGCAAATCCAAATGTACCCAGACTCCCAGCCATTGCAAATAATGTAACCAAAGCCAAGCCAATAGTATGCTACAAGTGTCACCAGCCAGGGCATCTCGCAGCAAATTGCCATTCAAAGAAGCCACCAGCACATATCAACTACCTTGGAGCCATGGATGAAGATGAGCATGAGGATATGCCGGATTTCACTGAAGAAGAGGATGATATTACTACTACTTCCGACACTTTACCAGGTATGCCTACTTCACATTCATTGTTGACTATGAAATGTATGGTGCATGGAAAAGAAAGAACTATATTGCATGATGACGGTAGTACCCATGACTTTATTTCAGCAAAATTGGTAAAGGAATTGAAATTGCATACAGTACCTATGCATTATCGCATAAAAGCTGCATTTTTAGGTACTAGGTACAATGGCACACAAGAAGTACAAGATTTAGAAATTCAAATTGGTTCATATATTGAAAAAAGAAATTTCTTAGTTGTCCCATTACAGTCAAGCGACATTATTCTAGGAATGCCATGGAGATACCAGCATAATCCAAATATAGATTATTCCACGCACACAATGAATATTAATTTTCAAGGAAAATCTATTACATTATATGGTATGCATGCATCTCATATTTTTCCACTGCTTTCGCATACTCAAGCAAAACGTGCACTATGCAAGAATACTAAATCATATCTCATTTGGGTGAATGAATTGCACGCAAATGAAAATCATATGCACCCTAGGCATAAGGAATTTCTTGCATATTTTAAGGATTGTTTTGCAGAAGACCTACCACCAGGTTTACCTCCTTCACGTCCAGAAGACCATAAGATTGATCTAATACCTAGCACACAACCACCTTGCAAAGCACCATATAGGCACAATCAAATAGAGCAAAAAGAAATCCAGAGTCAAGTTGAAGAATTACTAAATAGAGGCCTAATTCGACCTAGCAGTTCTCCATTCGGTGCACCTGTACTCTTAGTCAAGAAAAAGAATAATACTTATCGTATGTGTATTGACTACCGAGCATTAAATAAGATCACTGTCAAGAATAGGTATCCTATACCTAGAGTTGATGACCTTATGGACAAACTGCAAGGATCTTCTATATTTAGTAAAATTGACCTTAAGTCTGGATATCATCAGGTGAGGTTAGATAGATCCGATATATTTAAGACTGCATTCAGGACACAGTTTGGCCATTACGAATTCTTAGTCATGCCATTCGGATTAACTTATGCACCTGCTACTTTCAGTAGAATGATGAACCATATTTTTCTGAAATATCAATATTGTGTGATTGTTTTCTTTGATGATATTTTGGTGTTCAGTCAAAGTGAAAAAGAGCATTATGAGCATTTATCATTAGTTTTTCAATTACTGAAAGAAAATCAATTGTTTGCAAATCCTGAAAAGAGTGAATTCTTTAAGATAGAAATAGAATATCTAGGTCATATTGTATCAAAAGAAGGAATAAAAGTTGATCCTAAGAAAATTGATGCAATATTGCATTGGCCTATTCCTAAAAATGTACATGAATTACGCTCATTCCTTGGTCTTGCTAGTTTCTATAGGAAGTTTGTACGTAATTTCTCATTACTTGCTTTACCATTAACAAAACTTCTTAAGAAAGGAATTGTTTATCAATGGACTGAAACTCAACAGAAATCCTTTGACTTACTAAAACGTGCATTAACCAATGCCCCTGTTCTATAATTGCCTGACTTTAATAGACCATTCTTCCTAGTTGTGACCGATGCTAGTGGATCAGGAATAGGAGCCGTATTAATGCAAGACAACCATCCAATAGCATATTCTAGTTCTAAGCTGAAACCCTCTGAGCTCAAATATTCTACTTATGACAAGGAACTCTTAGCAGTTGTACAAGCATTAAAACAATGGAAACATTATTTAATGGGTTCAGAATTCATGATAAAGACTGACCAGCAAAGCATTAGACATCTACTTAGCCAACCCCAAATTTCTGACTGTCATATCAAATGGGCTTCCTTCATTCAAAGCTTTCATCCTATCATTCAATACCAACCTGGAAAAGAAAATGTAGTTGCTGATGCATTGAGTAGAAGACCTGCAATTCATAATATTTCCATCATATCTTTTGATTCTTTGATTGCTATGAAAGACACATATCACCAGGATATTACTTTTCATTCTGATTGGCAAAAATTAGTTCAAAATAATTTCATTCCTGTTGATTCATTGTCATATAATGATGGATTTATGTTTTTTGAAAAGAGACTGTGTGTTACTATTCCATTCCGATCTTTTGTTTTGAATGAAATTCATTGTCCCCCATATCAAGGTCATAGAGGTATCATATCTACATTACGCATGTTAACTGAAGATTTTTATTGGCCGCATATGGATGCAGATGTATCTAATTTCGTTTCTGAATGTTTGATTTGTCAAAGAATAAAGAGACATCATGGTAAACAATATGGATTATTAATGCCTTTATCTATTCCATCTAAACCTTGGGAACATATATCTATGGATTTCATTACTGGTTTACCAAATACTAAATCTAACCATGACATGATTTGGACAATTGTAGATAGATTTAGTAAGCAAGCATATTTCATTGCATGTAAGAAAACTTTAACAGCATCACAAGCAGCACAGTTATTTTTGAAAACTGTTTTTACTAACCATGGATTGCCAAAAGTGATTATTTCAGATTGAGATTCTAGATTTTGTAATAATTTTTGGATCACACTGTTTGCAAATCTAGGCACAAAGATTGATTTCTCATCTGCATTTCATCCAGAAACAAATGGACAAATAGAAGCCACAAATAGTACTATTTTAGATCTTCTACGTGCATATACTATCTCTAAACCTCAGACATGGGATACTCATTTACATTTATTACAGTTTGCATACAACAATACACCGCACACATCTACAAAGAAAGCACCTTTTGAAGTTATTTATGGATATAGATTATCTACACCTATTGCATCTTTGTCTAATAGAATTCAGAGTGCTGATGATATTGCTACTATGCATAACAGTATTTTTGATGAGGTAAAGGATATGATTGCTAAAGCCCAACAATCATATACCAAACAAGCCAACAAGAAAAGACAAGCCATGAATTTCAAAGTTGATGATTATGTTTGGCTTAGAATAGAAAAGCGTAGATTGCAAAGTGTAGATAGACATCCAGTTGTCAAATTAGCTCTTAGATTCTATGGACCATTTAGAATTATTCATAAGATTAATGACAATGCCTTCAAGTTAGAACTGCCATCTCATTGGAAAATTCATAATACATTTCATATTAGTCTATTGAGACCATTTAGAGGCCAATTACCTATCCACCCTGTTTATGAAAACCCACCTTTATTAGAGGAAGAGACTGAAATACTTGAACCAGAAGCCATCATAGACACTGACTACATGACCACTAGAACTGGCCGAAGGTATTCTAGATATCTAGTCAAATTTAAGAACCATCCTGTAGAGGAAGCACAATGGATGCACGCTAGAGACTTAAATGCTTTCCCCTCTCTGTTAGCTCCACATTGAGCTAATAGCAATTGAGGTCAATTGCTATCCCACCCCGGGGGTATGATGCCAGGAGGCATATTCCACGGTGGATTCCGTGCCATGGTGGATTCCGTGAGGTTTTACGGTGGATTCCGTAAACTTAGATGACCGGGGCTCATACGCAAAGAGGATTCTTTGTGCGAGAAGTTGATGGGGACGCCTGTCCTTTTCGGGCATTTCATTAATTTAGTGTGTACATGGGTGATTCCATAGCGGGTGATTCCGCAAAATGCATATTAAATTAATAAACGTTTATGAGTTTAGAGTGCGCACTCGTAATAAATTAAGGTTAGGATTTATTTCTAACCAGTTGATTTATTTATGTAGCTGAAGACTGCTAGGTATTCACTTTTGTCGGTTTAATTGTATTATTTTACTAACGATTGTGAATGCTTCAGTTGATGTGTAGAGATAGCAGCAGTGGCGGAGGAAAGCATTGGAGTCTAGCGGGTATTCGACATTTGGACTATATTTTGATAGGCGCCACGCCTATATTTTGTTATGTCTATTGAGACATTGATTATCGATTATTATTTTGTATGCGCTTATGCGCCCGGATATGTTATTTCTATTTGGACATTGAGATTGGGCGTGCCAGACTCTATGGGCACCGTCCATTAGCTTTATTTTCCTATTTTTGTAGAAAGCAAACTCAAAAGCTAAAAGCTTGTCATATTTTTGTAATTGGGCTATTATTGAGCATGAAGATTGGAAATATACATAAAATACATGCTTTGTGAAGCGCTCACACAAGGCATGGGGGAGATTGAACCCAATTTGTCTCTTGCCTCTTGTCGTGCATACTTTTACATGGTTTTTTGTGCAAAAAAGTAGAGTACTTTGTTCTTGGGGACCTTCCGGGATTCACCACATGAGCTATCTGCGACCGATCTGCGCACCAATGAGTGAGAGAAACAACAAGAGAGAGGGGGGGAGAAACAAAGAGAGAGGAAAAAAAAGGGAAATAGAGAGAGAAAGAGAGGGGGAGAGAAATAGAGAGAGAGGGAGGGAAGGAAGAGAGGAGGAGGAGGTAGAAAAAAAGTGTAAGGTAAAGAGAGAAAGGAGAGTGAAAAGAAGAGAGAGAGAGAGAGAGAGAGAGAGAGAGAGAGAGAGAGAGAGAGAGAGAGAGAGAGAGAGAGAGAGAAAATAGAGAGCAAGAGAGAGGGAGATAGAAATAGGAAAACAATAAGAGAATGAGAGAGAAGGTTAATAAAGAAAAGTAAAGGGAGAGGGGGGAGAGAGAGATAAAGAGAGGTGGGGTGACATTTCTTTCAATATCTTTGTTTCTTAGGCTTTTTATTTTCTATCTTTGCTTGTCTTTGCAATGAGATGAGTTGAGTGAGAGTGGAGAGGGAAGGAGGGAGAGAAATAGAGAGAAGAAGAACTACAAATCAGGAAGGACAGTCCACCCTTATCTATTAAAATATTGAGAATGCATGCTATGGAGGATCATTCATGAGGAAATAAACAATCATAATGAGGTAGAAGCATTGGCAAAAAAGAACAACTAATATTATCCAAGCATAATGCAAGTATAATTGATGATAATGATTGATGGAATGAGTGTGGGGATGAGTGCATTTTACAGGCTTACAATAGGTGGTATTGGTAGGTGGAGATAGGTGGAAAGTGATGATGGTATTCACCAACTGTGGTTTTAATAAACCATGCATACATGACCTAGTTCAAAAGTGTCAAAACCCGAGCATGGCATTTTACATGTTTGTAAACAAGCAAGAGAGAGAGAGAGAGAGAGAGAGAGAGAGAGAGAGAGAGAGAGAGAGAGAGAGAGAGAGAGGCCGCCACCACTGTTGCCATCCACGAAGAGAGAGGAGACAAGTGTAAAGGAGAAGGAAGGAACTCTCGAAGGAGAAAAAAAATGAGAGAAGTACTAACGAATTCTTCTTCAAGCTTTGAGGTAAGTGCATTATCTCTTCTCTCTTTGATTTTCTCTTTTCTTTACTTCTCTCTTTCTTTTTGTTGATGAAGAGTGTATAGAGAGAAGAAATGAGAGAGATCAACGTGCACAAGGGAGATTGAGAGAGAGAGAGAGATAGAGGTCACTGCCACCGCCAATCCACCACAAAAAGAGAGGGGACAACTACAAAGAAGAAGGAGGGAACCCGTGAAGGAGAAGAAGAAGAAGAAGAGAAGCGCGAAAGGATTCTTCTTCAAGCTTTGAGGTAAATGCATTATCTCTTCTCTCTTTGTTAAATTTCTCTTTTATTTACTTCTCTTTTTATTTTTGTTGATGAAGAGATGTATAGAGAGAAGAAGGGAGACAGATCAACACAAAGGAGATTGAGAGAGAGAGAGAGAGGGAGAGAGAGAGGCTGCCACTGCCATTAACATTGCCATCACCACTAACATTGCCACCGCATCCACTAAAAGAGAGGGTACAACTACAAAGGAGAAGAAGGGAACCCTCAACCTCTGTGTCTTCTCCATCTTGCCCTCCTCGAGCTTGCATGGCAGGCACCAAGCATGTCCCTGTTTCTTAGTCATGGGAAGGCCTCATGCCAAAGCCCACCACCTTGAGCACAAGATGGAGCCTCCTCTAGTGCAGCAACATGTGCTCCCCATAGAGCACAACGACCACTAGAGAAGAAGAGGAGATGGAAACTGGGCACTATCGCCCTTCAGGAGATAAGGAGAATGCAGTGCGGATATGAGCTTCTCATCCCGAAAAGATCTTTTCATAAGGACGTTGTTCAGGAAGTCATGCAAGACTTGGAGCTGAAAGGGATAGAAAGATTTTGGGCACGAGTGCGAGACAATCCACTAGTAGGAAGGTAGACTGTTGCAGCTATGATGATAGAAAGAAGATCCTACATGATGTACTACACGTACCTTCAATTACTAAGAATCTATTGTTGATTGGACAGATGGCAGAACAAAATTTGCAAGAATCTACTGTCAGTTGGATAGATGATTTCAATTGATACGCATGGCTCTATATTCGAAAGTACAAGGATGAGGTACTCGATGTCTTTAAGCAAATGGGCTTTAAAGAGAAATGCAAGTCGGATGGTTCGTTGGAAAGATATAAAGCCCGGCTCGTTGCAAAGGGATATGCACAGCAATACGGCCTAGATTATGAGGAGACTTTCAACTCGGTTGCCAAGATGGAAATGGTGAGAGCAGTCATTGCATTAGTGGCTTCTAAGGGCTGAAAATTATGAAAAGTGGATGTCAAAAATGCATTCCTGAATGGTGACTTGCTTGAAGAGGTATATATGGAGTAGCGTGAGGGTTATGTACACAACCTGAGGTGTATATGGAGGCTAGCTAGCAACCCTGTCTATCATGCTAGATCCAAACACATAGAGATTCATTACAATTTCATCAAAGAAATGGTACTTGCAGGACAAATTGATCTAGTTCATGTGAAGACAAAAGACCAGGTGGCCGATATCTTTACCAAATCACTTGGCAAAGAGAAATTCGTTTGTTTTAGGGATCTACTTGGAGTACATCAACTAGTCTGAGATCAAGAAATGGAGTTTGAGAAGGGGGAGGATGAGCTTGATTCTTTTGATCTTAAAACACCTCCATCCATTGAGATTGAGGGTGAAGACAAGAAAGAAGAGATGGAAGATGACTTAGACGTAGGTAAAAACAAAAAGGAAGAAGTAGAGCTTAGAGACATTACCACTCCCTATATAAGTGTTTCTCGCTCCAACACCATGGTATAACTCTTACAGATGTCCAAATGCTCCCCCAAAAAGACTTGAACCAGTTTGGAATAAGCTGGAGTGAGCAGAAGATCAATGGGACTTATTCATACCTCAGGGTCCTGACTATAATGAAAGCTTGAAGTGAATCTCTTCTTCTTGGGCCTAACAAGTGATAAAAAAGCTCCTTGAGTAATACTTTTTTGAATTGATTATATCTAGCTTTTGCAATCACAAGCTCTTTTTCTTCTCGGGCCTAAGCAAGTGATGAAAAAGCTCCCTGCGAAATGCCTTTTCGAATTAATAATATCTAGCTTTTGCAATCAAAGGATTCATTTTTTTTAAAAAATCTGATACACAATTTTTAGACATTAGGTGTAGGTGGCATTGGCAAATGAATTATGCAAGAATATTTAGTGCATATAGCTAGAAGGGTGGTAAGGCTGCATGCCCTGCCACCTAATTTTTCCCCCCTCTGTAAAACCGTCGCTATTTGCGTCGGAAATTTACTCTGCAACCGTCGCTAACCCAATTAGCGATGCAAATAGTGACGCAAATAACAATGCTTATAGCGACGAATCGATTGCGTCGCTAATAGCGACGCGAATAGCGATGACAGGGGTAATTTTTTCCATGAATAATTCCGTCACTTTAAACGTCGCTATTGGGTCTATATGTTGTAGTGTTGGCTAATACAACTGTCATGAAAATCCTTGCCATGATGACAAAAGAGCATAGTGTTTCTTTTAGCCTAAATAAACTTTATTATTATACCACATATTAAAGTAATCAATCTCCAAATGCCATCATCAAGCTTAGGTTGGTCAGTAAAAGAAAGCAATGGTGAAATATCCAAAGGTATCCTCAAGATTAACATATTTAAGACACTTCTTAATTGCTTTCTAGACTGCAACCACATATAAGAAATCCCAAAATATATATTTTTCAATTTCCTCTACCCTATAGAATGGGGAGAGGGGTGAAAGGCTTATCCTCTTTGCCAACCTAATGGATGGAGGGAGTTTCTTTAGGGCCAATGCTAGTATAGGATGTTGATTCTATGGGAGGGTGTAGCCCTCAAACTTCTCTTGGATCTTCTCTTCCATATGCTCATTTTATCCATTAGGCAATCTTCGCTCCATTTTGACTAAATTCACAACAATATTGTAGGGGAAGGGGCTCTATAGTCCTATGTTGACTTGTAATACCAAAGCATATTGCCGAGTGGGCTGGCCAAGTCTTTGAGAACCTTGTCCTCCAATTTGATAAGGGAGGTGAGCTAGTCAATCTTCCATTGTTGAGTCAATCAGGCAAGCCACTTAGCTTCACATCTAGTCACACAAAATGTTCGATGATCTAGTCTAGCCCCACTACTGCAAGTCCCACAAGTCCACCCAAACAATGATCCCTTTGTTGTGGAGAGTCTTGGCAAGTGTAGCCTATGATGAACAAAAGTGATCTTCAAATCATAAGGAAAGGGTTGAGCAAAATACTACAACCCAAAGAGGAGTCACCCATCCTTGCACCTTTTGAATTCCAAGT
The DNA here is from genome assembly GCF_053477565.2 of Lygodium microphyllum. Lineage (NCBI taxonomy): Eukaryota > Viridiplantae > Streptophyta > Polypodiopsida > Schizaeales > Lygodiaceae > Lygodium > Lygodium microphyllum. The sequence goes on along the minus strand of NC_141160.1, from coordinate 40,159,146 downwards.
GACATTATTGAGAGTATTTTACCAACTTTTCACCGCATCGCTTGCGCTACCTCTGATTTAGAGATTTTGATGCTTAGCTGAGAACACACCATCACATCCTACTAGCAAATGTTACTCCACATGGTGCCTTTTATCTTGATAGTGGACATCCATCACTCTAGAATAACCATCCATGGTAGATTAGATTCCATCCTTTTTAGGAGTGTCAGGTGTAGGCTTTGTAGGCAAACTCTCCAATCTAGCTTTGTCGAGCTCCTTGGTCTCTCTGATTACATCCCAACTAATTTGGGTAGCAGACTTTTTGTTTAGTTGGGACTATAGAAAAGTCTTTGATTGATTTTTCTACTTTCCCCAACTTAGTTGCTTAGCTAAAAGAAAGGAGCAAGGTGATATATACAACCAAACTAACCTCTCAACTTCTCTTAAAACTTGCTGAAGAATAAGTTAAACTATTGAGTTAGTGACACCTTGACTCCAATCAGGGCACTCGGATATCTCACTGGGCTTCACCATTTTGAATCCAAGTTGAAAAATCCATATATTCAAATCTCTCCAAGATAGGAAAAAAAGCTAACTCTTGGCTTGATTCACCTTGGATGTAGAGAGCAAAGAGAACTTAGTGTAAGTCTCTAGAAGGTTGGAGATTTGTTCTTTGTCGGCCTCTGCTATTGATGCATTGTCATTGACAAAGAATTGAAATGCTACTTATGATGCATTAGGTAGGGGTAGGCCCTTGATAGAGCCACCTTGGATAGATTCAAGCTCCCACTCTCACACTCACTCAATGGCGATTTCACTAACCCTTTCTTGAAACCAAAAAGTTGAAAAACCGGTTGAAGGTTAAAAGTTTGATCACGTGTCAGAAAACTCGTATAGTAGATGAATATAAATCTTTTACGTATGCTTGATGGATTGGACATATTTATTTGCGGTTTGGGCTCTTGGTTGTCACGAACATCGACACGACCAACGCTAGTTCTTTGGCCTTTACCCCGTTTCACCGTCGAACCTTAGAACTTAGAAGAAGCAATAAGGAAGGCGCCCTCGCCGCTCATGCGGTTTGTCTCGAAGGAGCTGGGACATCTGACCTGAGAAGAGGAAGCAAAGGAAGTTCTCGCGCAGCGTCTTGTGTGTGCCTTTGCGCTTCAGTGGCTGGCTATGGCGGGCATAACCTTCAGGACCAGTACCGTGGAGGCAGTCCCTGTACTCCGGAAATATAATCAGCACCGTTTCTTTGATCATGAGCCGAAGGTCTGCACGCGCGCCCACTTCGTGGAGAGCCTCGATGTGTACAAGACGCAGGGCTGCGTGGAGGTCCTCCAAGGCACGCCCTTAAGCCAGGACTTCTGCGGGCAGAGCAACGGCTTCGTCATGGCCGTCACGCACGCCTACAACCGCCACCACAACCTCATCATCCGCCCCGACGACGTCTGGCTTGCCGTCATCGCTCAGTTCGGCTTCTTTGTAAACGCCAACGCCGAGTCCATGCGCCATCTCTTCGTCAGCCACCAGGACGGCCAGAAGCAGCTCGTCGTCAGTCAAGCCGCCACTCTTTCCACTGCAAACTATGCCGCCCTTGCTCAGGTAAACTGTGCATTGTTCATGCTCATGTGCCTTTCCTCCTTTTGGCTCTTCTGTCATCGTCCTTTGGCTCCAGCGTTTGTTGGTCCTCTCATTCCTGATGCTCCAGGCAGACTTTCCTCCCTTGATTCATCGTAGATTGCTTAGGCTGACTACTCTTCTCTCGCTTGATCTCAAACGTGATGGCAAACTTCATGTCCTGCTCCAAGGAATCTGAACACTAGGCCTCCGTATCAGCTTAGACGGTCGAGGTATGCAAGCTGTCCACCAACTTGGATATAGCATCATCCTTGGGGGAGAGACAAAGGATACACGAGCCCCTTCGCATCTCTCTTGAGGATTGCCTATGCATAAAACATGGCTACCACAAGAAGTTTGTCACTCGGGCCCAACAGCCCTATACCCCCAATTGCACCTAGCTAGGGTAGATGGTGCCTCCCAATTAGAAGCTCATGATTTTGAATGTAACCAAGGAAAAAAAGGCTTAGGCTGGATTCAAACAGAGGTGAGAGCAATGCAAACTGGCCTTCCGCCTGTTCAGTGTGAATGGGGAAGCCAGAGGCAACAGAGCATGCTGTAGGAAGGCAAGAGAGCTCTCTTTGAATGACAGGGCTCTTCTGGGGGAGGGTTGGTAGAAAAACAGTGGGTCCAGAAGAAAGAGGAGGGAGATCTCAGCCACTGGGGATATTCCACCTCAAAATACCCCCCCTGGTATATCCTTACCGCCACTCGTGTGAACCCAACCTTAGTGTCAAACTTCGAACATTAAATGCACCAACAAAGATTGTGTTTTGGTGGGATGAGAATAGCTCTACACCATATATGATATGGTTTCCCCCTGATGGCATGTATGGATCCGCTTGTACACATGGTAAGTTCCACTCAGTCTTAGTTAGTCTTGGTTTTCCGTTGGTTAATTGCTGCAGGTACTCTCAATGGCAGGATAGCAGTCCGCCAATCGTGCATGGATATAGAACTTTCTGAGCAGGCGACGGCCATTGATGTGTTGGCGTGCCTTAGCGCATTTGTGCATGCACGTAGTTGGTTCCTAGATAGAACGTTCTTGATAATCTCTGTCTTCTTATATCCTGCAGGCCATGACTGGGCAACTGAGGAAGAATGTCAAGGAGAGCAGCTTCTGTGACTGGGTGTTGCCTGACTTCTCGACCACCACAAGCAACGACGTCGTGGTTGGCAGCGTCCTTCTCATGGGCACTCTCAAGCAATATTTCAAGTACAAGTTCCGTCTGTGCTGCGGCATCCCAGCGGTGACACTGCTGGGGACGACAGAGGACTGGCAGAAGGTACATGAGAGGGTGGGGGAGCTGGCCAAGTATGGGGAAGTCTGCGCAAGATGGTGCGCCATGCTGAGGAAGGTGACGGTCCAGCTGATGGAGAGCAGCAAAGGGAATGTGGACGGGGGCTTCTGGAGCAGGGTGTGCCACTACTCGGGTGGGGGGTCGGGCCCGAGTTATCTATCTGGGTGGGTGACTGCGTTTTGTGTCTTCGGCGAGAACGGCGAGTGGCAGGGAGGAGCAGGAGGCGCGGACTTCCCCAAGCTGGACACCAGTCATATCCCTCCTGGCTACCTTGCTGTGGATGTGGTGGTGGACGACAATGGCTGCTCTTACGACACGCTCATGTTCGCCGGTCACCTTGGCTACGACGTCGTCGGAGAGGACAAGATGGGGATCTCACCCAAGGTCGCTTGGGCTATCGCGCTCCGGGACAAGTCCAAGGCCCAGGAGCAACCGGTCAATAAGAGACACAAGCATGGAGTTTCTCAACAGCTCGTATCTTAAGGCTCCTTCCACAAATACAATATGGCTGTAAATAGAATTTTTCATCAAATAGCATAGATATTTAAAATTACATATCCAAATTGCTCGATTTACTCCTTCAAAAAGAATCTAATGGGTTTTATTTATTTTTTTCCCGATAATGTTTTCCCCAAACAGTGAGAGGGAATGCAGAAGCTTGTATGTACATTACTCCACTCTTCTACTACATTACAATATGTAGAAATTAGAAGCCTAAGACACAAAGCCTACACCTAGCATGATTTACTTCGCTCTTCTATTGCAATACAATATGTAGAAATTAGAAGCCTAAGACACAAAGCCTACACCTAGCATGATACACCCCTTTGCATAATCATCTGGGGGAAGTTACTCATGAATATATGTGTGTATCATGTGGGTTCAAAATAAGATATTTTTAAAATATTTTTAAATATATTTTTTACATACAAAAGGGTATCATATAAAATAGTTATTTACATATCAAATAGAAAAGAATTATGTTTTATTTAGGAAAAATTCATAGACAAAGATATTTATAAACATGCCTTGAATGCACGTGATGTAGAGGATATATATATAGTAACTTCCTTGAGATGATCGTATGGCATGTAAAAGTACTTACTTAACTCTATGAAGCTCAAGACTCCAAATCCTAAAAAATGGTAGCAGTATGTACATTGTTCATGTCTAGAGGCAAATAGCTCACATATGGTTTGAAGCTCATAGATTGGAGAATAGAACTTGCATGTCTCAATTTAAGGGTTCCCTAGCTTTTCATTTGGATGGCCTTACAAGTGCTTCCCTTTTCTTCTAATGAAGGACATATAACTATTCTCCTAAACTTTTTACCTTTCATTTGAAGGGTCATGTACTTTTAACCCTCCTCTATGAGTGTAGAGCATCCTTTGAAGGGTGTTGTAATCTTCAAATATTAGATCTAAATAGAGGTGAATCACTCTCTATAGTGTGCTCTTTTTAGAAACTTCATCTCTATCCTCTTGCCTTCAAATATAGGCATGCATAGAAGTGGCTCACTCTCCATAGTTTGCTATACTTAGAAACTTTATCTCTATCCTCATGCTATCAAGAAAAAAAATGTTGCCACTCATTCCAAAAAGAAAAATGCAACCCACCCCAATTCACTCACCATGTTACATAATATATGTATCATTTTTTTGACACTTAAAGTTATGAGACAAGTTCTATGTATAAACTTAATGTGAGTTAAACAATTGAGACATACAAATTTCTTTATATTTTAGACTTTCTAAAACCTTAAGCACTACAAGGAATTGAGCAAATAGCGACGCCCATTTTTGACGTAAAATAGTGGTGTCTACTATAAGGAATGGAGTGATAGTGATGGTAATTTGCGACATAAAATATTAGCGTCACTATATGTGTTGTAAATAGCATCTCTATTAGTGATACTATTTGCGATGCTAATATAGTGACGCTATTTGTGATGTAAATAGCAACGTTGATTTGAGGGGGGAAAAAGGCCAAAAAACTCAAGCATGGCATTTGTCGTAAACTTTTTTGAGAGAGCAAAAGAGAGAGTGAGAGAGATTGTTGCCTTGAGAAGGGACAGGGAGAGGAAAAGAGAAAAAACGAGAGCTCGTCACTGTTATCACCACTGTATGTGAAGAAGAGGGAGAAGTGCGCAATTGAGAAAGAAAGGACGTTGCGAAGAGGAGGTGGAAAATAATTTATCCTCGAGCATTTGAGATAGGTACATTGGCTCCTCTTACTTTTTTTTTTGTTTTCTTCTTTTTTTTCCCTTTGTTTTCTTCTTTGAAGAGAGAGAAAAAGAGATGAAAGGAGAGAGGGAGAAGAAGAAAGGAAGAGGAAAAGAGAACGAGAGAGGGAAAAGGAGGAAAGGTAACAAAGAAAGAGAGGAAGATAGAAACAAGATATGAAGAAAGGGAGAGGAAGAGAGAAAGAGAGAGAGAAAGGGGGGAATGGTAACAAAGAGAGAGAGGAAAGAGAGAAACAATATATGAAGGGAGGGAGAGAGGAGAATGAGTAGGAGAAACAATGAGGGGGGTGGGGAGAAACAAAGAGAAAGGAAACAAAGAAAGAGAAAGAGATGGAGAGTGAATGAAGAGGTATAAAAAAATGATGAAGTAAAGAGAGGAAGGAGAGTGAAAAGAAAAGAGAGAGAGGGGGAGAAAAAGGGATGGAAAGAGGGAGAAAAAGAGAGATAGATAGAGAGAGAGAGAGAGAGAGAGAGAAATACAAAAACAATGAGATAATTAGAGAGAATGGAATGATAGAAAAATAAAGGGGGACAGGGAAGAGAGACACAAAGAGAGGTGGGAAGAGAGGGTCTTTTAATGTCATTGTTTTGAAAGCTATTTATTTTCTATCTTTGATTTTGATTGTAATGAGATGCATTGAGTGAGAGTGGAGAGGAAAAGAGAGAAAGAAATAGAGAGAAGAAGGGAGGGAAAGGAAAAGAGAGAAGAAGTGAGAGTGGGGAGGGAAGATGGGAGAGAGAAAGAAACAAAGAGAGAGAGGGGGAGGAGAGAGAAACAAAGAAGGATGAAGGGGGAAAAATTAAAAAAAGGGAAAGAGAGAGAGAAAGAGGGATGGGGAGAGAATAGAGAGGGGGATAGATAAAGACAGAGAGATAAGGAGAGTAAAGGAATAGACAAAGAGAGATGGAGGGAGGTAAACAAATAAAGGGAAAGGGAGAGAAAGAGGAGTAGACATTAAAATGGAGGAATATCATCAATAAAGGGAACACTACAACAAAAAGGCTCCATAGACGCGCTTGTAGACGCAATATTTGAACTGTGTTTGAAAATGTCGGGTGCGTTTATTACCGCGTCTACTGGCGTGTCTAAAATTTCGTGTCTACAAGCGCGCTTATAGGAAAAACTACACGCACATATAGACGCGCCTATTGATACGCTCCGTAAATATATAATCATATTTATAAAAAAGTAGATATATTCATATTCTGCATCTATACACGTATGTAACTGTGCATCTAAAAAGACATGTACTGTGCAATTTTTTGACGATAATAGACACACATTTTTCCTACAATTTAGATGCGAGAATAGACGCACAAAACAGAGGTATGAAAAAAAAACCAGAGAGCATGTGGCTTTGCAAGCCACATGCTCTCTGGTTGTTTTTCCCCCATCAACATCAAATTGTATGCTTAGGGAAAACATTAAAAGATTATTATACTGAAAGCAAAAGAATGTGGAGAGCCAAAGTCCATATATTGATAACAACACATGATGAGCGTACTGTGCTGAAACATTTGTACATATTTCAAAGATTTTTATACTGAAAACAAAACAATATATGTAGAACACGAAATTTCATATATATAGATGAAATGTTTTTACATGACGAGTTTTAGTGCTTGTGACCTCAAGCATGGTCATGGTCGTAAGCACTAGCTAAAAGTAATATATATCAAAAATGAAAACTACAAGCAAGGGGAGGCATGCATGCATGGGGCTCCTCTACATCTCCTAAGAAGAGGCATCATCATCGCTACCACCACCGCTGCCGGTGCCGGTGCCGCCATCACTACTACTAGTCCCCTCTTCGTTATCCTCAACTGCATCAGGGTTTGCCTACACAAAGGATTAAGGTATATAAATACCATTACAAACAATAAATTAGAGTTACCTATACTTTTCATGTAAAAAATAAAACATACCTCTTCTGGTTGTGGAATCCTCATGGCACAATTATATTGCTCCTCCGTGATCAGTCTCTCCTCGTAGAAATGCTACCAAGTGGACGCTCGGTTATGACCTCGATGGTAGTCTCCCTCTCTAGGAGTAGGCATCCTACCAACGATATGATACTACAAAACAATTTTAATATACAATGCATTGGAAAACACTACATAATGAATTGAAATAAATTCAAAAATTTGATTTTTTAAAAAATAAAATAATACTTATAAACTTAGCCTCCTATGACTCTCTGCCACTCGATCCATAATGCGACGATCCCATGGTTGCTATCTGGATACGTCCCGCCTCTGCATGATGGCGACTTGTCCTTTTCTCTGCTACTCTCTTCTTGGCCTCTTTTCACTCCTTGCGGTGGCAATTGGGTGGTTGGCCATATCCAGGGCGCCCCTGCTCTTGTCTCTGCAGTGACTCCTTGGCGCCCGTCATAAGGTGAGACCTCTTGTTATGAAGCGCGTCTCTCACCTTTGACCATCCCCAATCATCTGAGAATCGTGAATTCTCAAGATTAGGGTACCTTCTATGTACTACCCGCAACACCTCTTGCCACAAACCATTTTTTTTGTGCTTGAAGGGGATCATACAATCCTTGTATGTGGCATACACGACACTCCTCAAGTAGGCTATCACTTCCCTCCATGCAAGATACCACCAACATCTGTGACAGAGTAGTATATTTGTGGAGGCTCACCTCTCTCATTTCCCAGTAAGGGTGATCGAGAGCTACCTCCTAGGCAACCCCCACAAATCCCTCAACCTCCTCGTCCTCTCGCACGACTCTCCCTCCTCCCTCGATGAGCACTACCCTATACCTCACTTGATGCACGTGCTTCTGCAGATGCATGTGCTTCGGTCGATCCATGTACTTCAGCTGATCCCTGTGCATCAGCTGATCTGTGTGTATGCATAGTGCATGGAGTACCTATTAGTAGAGGTATACTAAGGTTTGGTGTTTGTGCGGCACTACTAGGCAAAGATGTGATAGGTGTTCCAGACATGACACTAAAAACCTCCTCTACAGTGGGAGGGTGATGGGACCTCAAATGGGCCGACACTGGCTATGGCACTAGCCGGACCTCATGCTCATAACAAATAAACACACCCTCATGGCCTCACGGGCCAGGAGCGTCTATCTATTGCTAAAGGACGAACTGTCCTAAAGCCTAATCTATGCGTTTATAGTTTTGTAGTCCAACGTTTCCTTTTCTATAAACTCCACAGAGGGAGAACCCATACACATTGGCAATAAATGCCACGATAATCACATACATGGGAAACAATCTCTCGATGGAATCATCGTGGCCCCACTGCAGCTCTCCTACATCGCAGGGATTGGCCCCTTGATGTGCTGCTCAACATATAGAATAAACGAACAAACTCCACTCTTTCATTTTGAAAGTATTCCAGGAGATACCATGTGTCCTTACTAGATAATCCCCCAAGAAACGAATATCTATCCTGCGGCTTAGGGTGCCTTTTCATACTCAAGCGTGGGTCATCGTCATCGAAAATAAGTGCTATGCATCCAGTCCTTTTATTCTGACACCATGGTTAACATGCACATGCAAAAGTGGATGATCCTACCGTACTCAAACATAATTTTAAATCAGAAACATGTGGTGCATAACCAGGCTTTTCAATGCATTTACTAACCCATTGCGGCGATGTAAGAATAGCACCGAGACAATACTCGTGCTACTATCCTCTTAATTAAAAATACAACAAGCCCTATGTCATGATATGCATAAGAAAATCAGCAACAATCAGCATGCAAATCACACCATTCAAACATCCCAACCCCCTACGTTTAGGTATTACTTTCGTTGCATAGGTGTAGAGGTTCATTTTGTCATGTTTTGATGTATAAAAAGCAACAAATCACCAACTTTGATAAGGAGATAGGGCAAATTGAGGCTAAACCTCATGCTTTGCTACTACCATATATCCACAAATAATCATTATATTTTTTCTTATTTTTGTGAGATATTTTTCTATTTTTTCTTATTTTCTCCATTTTCTTGATTTATTTGGTATTAAAATATGCTATTTTCTAATTTTTCGTATTCCAATCACTTTAGCATACTAACAATAAATTTATTTTTCATTTTTCCTCCATGGGAACACATTACTTCCACCCGAAACGAAAGAACTACCATTTTACCGCTTAAAAACCGCATTTCGGGTTTAGAGAATCAAATAGAGCATGTAAATCATTGGAAAATCCAAATTTTTTGATAAACAACAATTAATCATGGTGCAACCAGCACTCAAAAAAAAAATCATCCCATAAAAACATCATTACTATCATAAACTATAAAAAAACCTTCATTTTTCTTCATAAAAATGGTCATACCGTGTTCTTACGAGACCCAAGACACCTTGAACGACTGCATAACCAGCAAACGGAGCCTCCATTTCTCTCAACCCACTGCTGCACTTCAATCTTCAGCATCTCCATCACCATCTTCTTCAATCTCCCTCCCAGCTCCTCCTTCAAGAGAGTGCACATGAACAATCCATAGAGAAGAGAGAGAGGGAGGAGAGAGAAAGACTATATTTTGCTCTCTTCATCCAGACAGCCATATCCCACGCGAAGACCGGCGATAGAATTAGGAAAGAGAGAGAAGTTGGTGGCCAATCTCTGTTCCATAGGTTGGATTCAGCCTCCGAATTCGATTTGAGGGGGGGATGGCGAAATTTATGCCGCCCTGCTCTTCACGCCATATCCACTCTTCCTTCATGTTTTTTCCTTCAAAAATGAGAGGGGGGGGTCAAGGTCCCAAAGGGCACGCCCCCTTTGGTCTTAAATTTTGTCCATCTCTTCGAATCTTGGCCAATTTTTTGCCTCTTCCGCGTCCGGGCTCCGTTTCAACCTTTGAAAAATCCTGCGTATCCATCTCGGCATCCTGCACTGATTGGCAACTCCCAGTATCCCACACGGCAGTCGAAAAAATTATCAAAAATCCACAAGTGTCGCTCGAATGCCTTTTAAAAGCCGTCTTTCACTTGGTGCTTAAAATCGTCCTAGCTGCAACCGCCGCCTTCGATGTCGAATATTTTTTCCTTAAATTTCGGATTTTTTGGTAAATTTTAGGCACATCCTGGGCTCAAAACTCCCCTCTCATTGGCGATACCACGGGATAGGGTGACTCAGCCCGTCGAATCCCACAACAGATCTGCACAAAACAACCAAAGGAAGCATCAAGCTGATACAAAATAGATACATATTAAAACACAGCACAATGCTCACCCTACCCCCTGACAAAACCAAGGCATGAAATCCACAAGGAGTAGGCTTAGCATAATCTGATAGAAGGTCCAAAGGTAGTCACTAACCGACTGCTCCAACACGGCCAAACTAAAAAGAACGATCAAAGAAGTTGCCCTACGTGGTGGTCTGAACTACCTACCTAACTAAGGATAACACAACCAGGAGCTCCTACTAGGCGAGGACTCCTATAGCTTGGTCAAGAAATATTTTCTTTTAGCACATTTCTTCTTTGAGGTTTTTATGTTTCCATACTCGGGCATGTAAAAAGGAGGGAACTGAGTGTAGTGACCCAAGGAGAACAGGGCATCGGCCTCAGGTCCTGTCTCGATACCCAAGAACCTACCAAGCCCTCACGAGGTGACACTTAATCCTTTTTTGACGCTCACTTTTATTTTCACTTCAACCTTCCTTACTTTCTTCTTTTCCACCCCTAGGAAGACAAGGTATCGGCCCAGGTCTGCCCCCTGACTCGTTCGCAGGAACCTACCAGGCCTTCGCAAGGCAATGAGCAACTGCTTATAAATTTTTCTTTCTTTTCTTTTCTATTTTTATAGGGGTTAGAACCCCTTTTTACACACCTTTGTATATATTTATTGTCTTTTAAGATATTCGGGGTTTTTTTTTCCTCTCTATCATCATCATTTATCCTTCGACAAGCTTCTCTAAATGCCTCACAACTAACAAGAACTCCTAGAACGGCTACCTACTAGCAAGCTAGCAAAACAGGGTCACTAGAACTGCCTTCTAAAACAGGTCTTTTGATGCCTGGCAATGTCTTTATAGGAGGCAACGACTACTCAGACCTCCCCTAGACATACCTGACCTAAACTTGGGACTTCATGCCTTGGACGCCGGTCCCCAACAAGAAAAGAAAATCCCCTACAAGTACATAGACACATATAGCATAAAAACACGTTACTCGTAAAGGAGAGATATCATCTGGATAGGGCCAAGAGAAGTCTCCGTGCAACATAGGCTCCTTCCAAGCTCTTCTTTGAACATGTCTAGCACAGGACTAAAACAAGAAACCATTAACTACACCCGTACGAAACAAACAACTAGCCCTCTTGGCCTAACGAGATCAAACAGAATAGCACCTACACATCCCTCCTTGAAATAGTACAGATATACAATAATATGCTCCTTTCCAAGGAGGAAAAATAGGGCTCGCAGCCCTAAACTAAATGCATAAGATTATGACCTAGCCCTCCTGCATATATAGCAAGAGGTGTACGCATATAACATGTTTTCTAATCAGCCTATGGGTCAATGGTAGATGGGTCTCGGCTACTCTTTGCATCACCCATATCAACCATCGCATGCCATATATTGCATACTCTGATAACATTCCCCACAAGCGATCGGGTCCTGTCTCATTATTGATAGCAATATCCAAACTAGGACCACAGTTGAAGAAAAGGTCTTCTTCATAAGCAAGATTTGCCAGTGAATCCGCAAACTGATTCCAATAACATGGAATCAGCTGAAGAGACACTCTCTCAAACTCCTCAAGTAGGGTCATGGTAGTTCGATGATACATACAAAGGATGGGATTCCGTACTATGTACGTCCCATCTAGCTGATTCAAGATCAACTAGGAATCCCCTTTTACTAACAACTGTCGAATACCACCTTGCTTGGTAATATACAGTCCCATAATCAAGGCTTTATACTCCACCATGTTATTAGTGAACCCTCCCCCGAGATAAGTAGCTAACTTCATCGTGACTCTATGTCCGGGATCTCAAATTACTACTCCAACACTCCCTTTTTTATTAGGGCCCCTGGACGCTCCGTCAAAATATAATGTGTACGTCCACAATGGGTTTACACAACCCGCCATCACGAACTCCTCTATTCGTAATTATGATAGTCAAAATTTAGCATGTTTAGAGGATGAACTGACGACTCCATCCCACCTTCTTCATTAAACTCAATAGGCATACTTGTCAACATTCGTAAGCAGTGATGGCAGAAGACTTTGATCTCCCACACAAAGGTTCCATCTTCTTGCTCAATCACTTTGTATCCTTTGCTCCACCAAATAAGTTTCCCGTGATGGTATCTCTGCTCTAGATATGGGTGCTCTAAATAAGGAATTAACCGCCCCATCAACCAGCTTTAAGCTCTTTTGCAGGTCTCAAATCAGCCCCAACATGGACCTGCAATGCATTTTTCTGTATTAGCATACTTAGAAATAATAAGGTTTAATTTTATTAAGATTAACCTTATTTTTAAATTCTTCTCCCTCTGCAGATCAGCTAGTAGAGTCGTAGACCTTATTTTTCCTATCCTGACAATCTTGTAGGGGCCATCCCATCTAGGTTCCAGCTTCCCTGGAAATAGCTCTCTTGAAACGTTCAAAGGGTGCATCCTCATCTCCCAAAGAGTGGTTAATTGCAAACCGTATGGTTGGCAACTCGATTTCGAGGGGTAACACACACTCTTCCCCATCAACTAATTTAAATGGAGTATGGTCGGTAGCTCGCTTGAACGTTGTATTGTACGCCCATATTGCCACATACAACTTCCTGTCCCAGTCTCGTTTCTTCTCAGAGACTATTTTAGATAAGATACCCACAAGCTGCTTATTAGTACTTTTGACTTGCCCGTTGGCTTGCGGATTATAGGGGGTCATTTTGTTGTGCCTGATTTGCCAAGCTTCAGTCAGGCTTTTGATCACTTTATTCAAAAAATGGGTTCCACGGTCCGACACTAGTGCCTTCGGTGGACCGAAACGGCAGATAATCTGCTCTAAAAGAAAACTTGCAGTCTCTTTTGCATTGTCCTGCCTCGTCGCCCGCACTTCTGACCATTTTGTAAAATAATCAGTTGCTACTATAATGTACCTCTTTTGAGTAGTAGGCGACGGGGTGACAGGAGCCACAAAGTCAATGCCCCACTTCTCAAATGGAAGGATAGCCATAATAGGTGTAAGTGGGAATTTCCTATTCTCTCTGCTGTCATATCTTTTGATAGGTATCACATCTCTTAACGTACTCAAAGGAATTTTGGAAGATGGACGGCCACCAATATCCAGCTCTTAAAGCTTTCTGTGCCGTCAACCGTCCAGCCAAGTGCCCTCCACATGCAGAGTCATGGCACTCTTCCAAGATGAAAGGAACCTCGTCAGGCATCACACATCGGCGATAGATATCATCAACACCCTACCGATATAGTGTTTCTACAATCAAGGAAAACTTCAAAGCCTGTTGTTTGATTTTTCTCTTTTCTGATTTTGATAAAGCAGCTCCAGTCTCTCCTGTTGATAAATAATGCGTGATAGCAGCATACCAAGATGGGATAGAAGCTGTATCAATTTTAAACTTTTCTTCAATATCGCTTCCTTCAGCCAAAGTCTCTTTTGGCTCCCCGAAATCCACAAGGCATTCCACAATCCCCTGCAACCTCGGTGGCTTACTCTTAATCTCATAATCAAACTCCTGCAAAGTGATTAACCACTTTGCCAGACGATCAGGCGGTTGTAGCTTGTTCATAAGCAATCTAATCTCTTCCGCCTTCGTATAAAAAACTACCTTCTCATAGTAGAGGATGTAGTGCCTGAATTTTTTAGTCGCAAAGACCATCTCAAGGCACAACTTCTCCATGTAGGTGTAGTTAATTTCTAATATGCCCAATTTTCGACTAGCAAAAGCTATCAGATGATACCACTTTTTCTCCCAGATTTGGGCTAAAGAGCAGCTGATACTATGCATGGTAGCTGTTGAAAATATGTAAAATACCTCACCTCTTTTAGGTACTTTTAAAACTGGTGCTTTTACTAGCTCCTATTTCACATCCTTGAAAGCTACCTTACAAGAGTCGCTCCATACAAATAAACAGCTAAAGGATAATAAGTTTGTTAATGGCAACGTCCTTTCTGCCAAGGCATTTATAAACCTCTGATAGTACCCTATCGATGATAGAAAGCTATGTACCTCTTTCAGAGTGCGTGGTGGACTCATAGCAACTATAACTTTGATCTTTTCAGGGTCAGTTGCAATCCCTACTGAACTGACCACATGGCCATAAGGCACTCCAAAGACACATTTCCGTGGGTTAAGAGTGATATAAAATTGTCTGCAGCGCTCAAAGCACTTTTTTAATATAGCCAACATCCTTTCTCTTATAGTGGCTACCCCCATGTCATCGATAAATACTTTTAACTCATCTAGGGAGATGTCACCAAAGGTCTTGTCTGTTGTTCATTGCCATGATCCACGTACATTGCACAATCCCAAGGCCATCACATGGTACGCAAAAGTACCAAAGACAATAATGAAAGTTATTTTCAACTTGTCCTCTTCTGCAATTGCCATTTGGTTGTATCCTGCAAAGAAATCCATAAACGAATATATTTCCCTAGCCGCTAATTGGTCCAAAATCTAGTCAATAAATGGCAACGGGTAGTAATCCTTAACCGTCTGCTTATTCAGCTCTCTAAAATCTACACATAGTCGGATCTGGTTGTTTTTCTTCTTCCTGATGACAACTGGTGAACACCATTCTGTGTGTTGTACAGGGAATATTAAACCAGCTTTCCTTAACTTTTGTAACTCTTCAAACAGCCCGTCCCTCAATTCAAAAGGCATACGCCTTACTTTCTGACGTACAGGACGACTGCCTTCTTTTACAGGAATAGTATGAACAACCAGGCTAGGAGGAATGCCTCTCAGCTCGTCATATTTCGAAGAAAAGATATCGCGAAATTCTTGAATCAAGGACACATAGTCCTCCCTTTCTGTAGAACTGAGCATGTAACCTAATTTAATTGGCCGCGAATCATTTGGCGTGCCAAGGTCCAACTCAATCACATCCGCGTCTCTTATCCTATCTTGTGGCTCTATCGGCTCATTTAGAGTTATCTAATAAATATCCTCTGTAGTGGACCTCTCTTTAGATTCATCACTGGATGATGTCTCACTATGAGATGGATCATCTGCTGTTTCTAATTCAGTAGAGGACAAAGGAGCTCTCTCACTCTGAGGAGACTCAGGGTAAGCATCAACTATTACTCGATTAGCACCTCTACCTAGAACCATCGACCAACGGGTATATCGACTTGACAGTTTGTTCGTAAGATCCAAGGCCTACCTAGCAAGACTCGATAGCTAGGATATCCTGCAAATCTTATCGCCCTAAAGTCCAAGAAGCATTCTATAACATGGACTTTAGTAATGCAACCTTCTAGTTGCCTTAGACTATCATGAGCCATTCTAAGAAGGGTGGAGCTATCTTTTTGGATGCCTAGACCCAACCTCTCCATCAACTCTGAACTCATTCAGATATTGATGGAGGACCCAATGTCTACGATAGCATGCTCCACTAGTATTCCATCCATGTATGCTGGAACCCTAGGGCAATTCTTTTTAGCATGATCAAACCAATCTTCCCCTACTCATGCTATGCCCAAAGGTTCTACAATATACCCAATACACAGGATCTCCTTGAATTCCTTGCGTACTCCTGGAGATAATTTAATTAACTGTAAGAGGTTTACATCTGGTTTGAATTCACAAAGAAAGCTTGCTAAATCAAAATCATGATAGGTAGCCAAAGCTCTCTTTTCTCGCCAAACCATCCTTTCCTTTGGTCTCGGGACTAGCTTTGGTGCTTCTTTTTTAGCTCTTGCCTTCTTTCTTGGCACTTCCTCATCCTTCTTAGGATCGACTTTTCTGTCAATAGGCCTTAGAGGTCCACCTTCCACGCCAAGATTCAAGACTTGCATCCCCTTATCCCCTTGCTTAGGGTTTTCCTCGACCGGTTTTGCATTATCTTTATCACCCTCTTTAGCCTTTTAGCCTCTTGTCACGGCTCGTAGGTTAGAGGTTTCAGCGCCATTGATGCGTACAACCTCGATAAGGCTGACACCATTGCCTTGTGGCAACTCCTCTATAGTGGTCTTACCCCTTTGCAGTATTTTTCTTGGTCCCTCATTTTGTTGGAGGTTACTACCTTGCGCTCTATGATTAACTGGACCTGGCTGTTTACTCCCTTGTTGGAGGGAACTAATCTTACTCCAACCGGTAGCGGCTAAGTGGCCCGACTTTCCACAAATATCACACTTAACATTTGGACAGTTTCTAGGGAAATGTTGTCCGCCACACCACTTACAGCTGAATCTTGATGGACCACCTTCTTCAGGGTGTCGGCTCCCTATCAGATTCTGCTGCTTCTTCAGGAAATTGACGTCAATAGCTATTTGCCGATATTGTTCAGAAATCATGTCGGTGTAGTGCTTCATCATATCCTTAACTTCGCCAAGGACATTAGAGGCACTTGACTCATAGCCTTGATTGTCTATCCGTCATTCCATTGGTCTAACAATTTGATTGGGCATTGGTTGTTGACTCACAGGAACAACATTAGGGTTCGAAACTTGGCCTCCAACATTTGGTGGAGCCAACTGACTAGCCATAGGCATAGTTACACTGGGAGGAGCTGGCAGCAAAGGTACATGTTGAACCATGCTTCCTCTACCATTAGGGTTATTCATAGGCATCCCTTGACTTCCATTTGTCAATGGTAAATTGCCTCTAGGTACTAGACCTGCATTAAGATTTATTTGAGAGGAGTAGGCCGTTTGTAATCGTGACTCTACTCCTTCTGCCCGCGTGATGGCGATGTCTATATCAGCCAAAGCCACACTGCTCAATTGTACCTGAATATTGAAATCCAATCCATGCAAGAAGTATTGCAATTGGGTAGCCGATGGAATAGGAATGTAAGTTTGTAACTTACGAAATACTTCCTTAAGCTTCTTAGCATAAGCTTTCACATTCTCATGGGGGTCTTGGTGTGTTATATTCAAAACATGCAACCAGTATTGGCCACCTCTTTCAGGGGCATATTCTCCTCCGAAAGCTACATAAAATTGGTCAATTGTAGTGATGGTTCCAGTCTCTATGCTATGATACCACACTGCAGCCCTTCCTTTTAATGTCATGTTAAAGAACATCATAAGATGTCCCTCATCTTGGATGCGGTAATTAAACATTAGTCTTTGGAATTCACAAATGTGAAACTCCGCTTCTTCTTCAGCTAACCCATTAAAAATGGGTAAAGGAACTCCTAAAGCTGGCAGATCCGGCGTCCCTGCAGGAATTGCAATGGATTGTGCCATGACGACAATCGGGTTGACCATAGGAGTTTGGACTGATGCGATCACACCCCCACTTGAAGTGGGTTGACTTGGTGGAAGAGAGGAAGAACTTGCGCTTCCTCCTGCACCTAAAGGACTATATGCAGTAGTTGGGTTACTAACACCACTGCCTCTTATGCGTATCGGGTTGCTCCTTTGAGGAGAATAGTGACTTACAATCTCCAACCGCCGTTTATCCCTCTCAGCGCGTTTTGCTTTTTGTATTTTGGCTTGATGATCCTTGTCAGAGGACATAAACCAACTTTTTTGGTCCCTAAAGACCCTAGATTCAAGAACCACCACTTGTTGGCAGCTCCTGGCAGACGCACCACTGATGGGACCTCAAATGGGCCGGCACTGGCTATGGCACTAGCCATACCTCATACTCATAATAGACAAACACACCCTCACGGCCTCGCGGGCCAGGAGCATCTATCTACTGCTAAAGGACGAACTGTCCTAAAGCCTAATCTATGCGTTTATAGTTTTGTAGTCCAACATTTTCCTTTCTATAAACTCCACAGAGGGAGAACCCATACACATTGCCAATAAATGCCATGATAATCACATACATGGGAGACAACCTCTCGGTGGAATCACTGCGGCCCCACTGCAGCTCTCCTACATCGCAGGGATTGGCCCCTTAATGCGCTGCTCAACATATAGAACAAACGAATAAACTCCCCTCTTTCATTTTGAAATTATTCCAGGAGATACCATGTGTCCTTACTAGATAATCCCCCAAGAAACGAATGTCTATCCTACGGCTTAGGGCGCCTTTCCACACTCAAGCATGGGCCATCGTCATCGAAAACAGGTGCTATGCATCGAGTCCTTTTATTCTGACACCATGGTTAACATGCACATGCAAAAGTGGATGATCCTACCGTGCTCAAACATAATTTTAAATCAGAAACATATGGTGCACAACCAGGCTTTCCAATGCATTTACTAACCCATTGCGACGATGTAAGGATAGCACCGAGACAACACTCGTGCTACTGTCCTCTTAATTAAAAATACAACAAGCCCTATGTCATGAAATGCATCAAAAAATCAGCAACAATCATCACGCAAATCACACCATTCAAATATCCCAACCCCCTACATTTAGGTATTGCTTTCATTGCATAGGTGTAGAGGTTCATTTTGTCATGTTTTGATGTATAAAAAGCAACAAATCACGAACTTTGACAAGGAGATAGGAAAAACTAAGGCTAAACCTCATGCTTTGCCACTACCATGCATCCACAAACAATCATTATATTTTTTCTTATTTTTGTGAGGTTTTTTTCTATTTTGCTCCTTATTTTTTCCATTTTCTTGATTAATTTGGCAATAAAATATGCTATTTTCTGATTTTTCTTGTTCCAATCACTTCATCATACTAACAATCAATTTATTTTCCATTTTTCCCCCATGGGAACACATTACTCCCACCCGAAACGAAAGAACTACCATTTTACCGCTTAAAACTCACATTTCGGGTTTACGGGAATTAAAGAGTATGTAAAACATTGCAAAATCCAAATTTTCTAATAAACAATAATTAATCATGGTGCAACCAGCACTCAAAAAAAATTTCATCCCATAAAAACATCATTACTATCATAAACTATAAAAAAACCTTCATTTTTCTTCATAAAAATGGTCATACCATGTTTTTACGAGACCCGAGACACCTTGAATGACTGCATAACCAATAGACGGAGCCTCCATTGCTCTGAATCCACTGTTGTACTTCAATCTTCAACATCTCCATCCATGTCCATCACCATCTTCTTCAATCTCCCTCCCAGCTCCTCCTTCAAAATAGTGCACATGAACAACCCATAGAGAAGAGAGAGAGGGAGGAGAGAGAAAGATTAAATTCTGATCTCTCCATCCAAACAATCATATCCCATGTGAAACTGGCAATAGAATCAGGAAAGAGAGAGAAGTTGGTGGCTAATCTTTGTTGCGTAGGTTGCATTCAGCCTCCGAATTCGATTTGAGGGGGGGATGGCGAAATTTGCGCCGCCCTGCTCTTCACACCATATCCACGCTTCCTTCACGTTTTTTCCTTCAAAAATGAGAGAGGGGGGGTCAAGGTCCCATTTGGCACTCCCCCCCCCTTTGGTCTTAAATTTTGTCCACCTCTTCGAATCTTGGCCAATTTTTTGCCTCTTCTGCGTCCGGGCTCCGTTTCAATCTCTGAAAACGTCCGTCTCGACATCCCACATTGACTGGCAACTTCGGCATCCCTCATGGTAGTCAGAAAAATTATCAAAAATCCACAAGTGTCACTCGGACGCCTTTTAAAAGTCGTCTTTCACTTTCCTAGTTGCAACCGCCGCCTTCGATGTCGAATATTTTTCCCTTAAATTCTGAAATTTTTAGCAAATTTTAGGCACATCCCGGGCTCAAAACTCGGCTCTCAGAGGGCGACCAAGATAACTAGTCATCTCCCCCATGAATTGCTCCTTGTTTGGAAAACGTCCAAAAAAACTACTAACACCTCTAGAAAACTCCGCTAAGGTATTGTTCATGCATTCCAACTCAGGATCAATGTTGGAAGATCCAGGATTCCACATCTGCACAAGCAAAAATTCATTACTAACCTGTGCAGATAAAACATATTACACGTTGCCTCTATACCTACGTCTATACCCGCATCTGTCAGTGTGTCTATATACGCGTCTACACTGTCATCTAGACGCACTGAACAGAAGCGCAAAGTCGGACCATATTTTGCAAACTGTTATAAGAAATGCATAAAAAACCTCCATAGATGACAGTCTAAAGCATGTAAAGAGAGAGAGAGAGAGACAAATAGACAAAGAGAAAGTAAACAAGATTGAGAGAGAGAAGAAGAACTCACCTTCTTTGGTTGTTCCGACGGGTGGCGACTAGGTTGCAAGCTCCTTATCCTCCCTCTCCCTTCCCTTGGTAGGTTACTTGATTCTTCTTCTCTTCCTTGTTGTTTGGCTCTTGTTCTTTACTCTTTGGCTCTTCCTTCATTTTTTCCTCTTTTTACTCTTATTTCCTTTTCTCATTATCTTCATGAAGTGATAGATAGACATGATTAGTGATGTCGAGCTCGAACTGCAGAAAAAACGCAAAAAAGCACTGGTTTGAAAAGAAAGCCATAACTTTTTTTTAAAAAAAATTATATTCGCATGCCACGTCTGTAAGTGCATGTAATTGCGCGTCTATATATGCAGATAAAACATATTACACGCGTTGATAGACACGTAATTACAATTAAACTGATTAAATGCTAGCTTATGGTTGTTTTTGGATCAACATGACTTTTCTAGTCTTTCAATATCAAAATGTTTGTCTCCATGTTGTAAGTATCAAAATATTTAGGGAATATGACATATATACCAAATGAAATCATATATGTCTTTATGATTCAGGTGTAATTATGTCATCATCTTCTACTAGTATGGGACATGCTGAGTCAACAAACAATACATCCTCTAGTGAGGATGAGACATTGCGTCTTCACAATCGAGATGCTTGGCTATGACGGAAAATCAAATGTATGTGTGGTAGTTGTCGAGGATGTTTTTTTCGAGCACATCGAATCACAATATCACACCTCAGCATGTACGGAGAGTGGGACCAAGAAAAAAACCCAATAATTTTTACTGCTTTATTTGCACAAATATTATTGGTCTATGTTGCGTCTTCACCATTAAACAAAAATTCCTTTTTTTTATTGAGCAGGATGCGGTACCACATCCTCAAATGGTCCCTCTAGGGCATCGAGAGGCTGCGAAGCGTCGACGCGAGGATGCAGAGTCCTCAAGAAGAGTAGAGATTGATGAGGACGATAGCAGCCATCTTCAAATGCCCCATAAAGTTTTGGAGGAAGAGATTTTGGACAACATGGTGCACGATTTATTTTCCCATGAGGTTTGGGGCGAGGGCGCCACTAGAAAGACAAATGACCTACTACACATAGCGTCAAAAACTCCATTATACGAAGGTTGCACATACTCCGTTCTACGTGCATCTCTCGAGATACTGAACTTACAAACCATTTATAGATGGAGTAATGCTAGCTTGAATGCATTATTGAAGTATGTATCATTTGATATTAATTCATAAATGCTTCTAGATAATATTCGCGATTTGTTAACTTTATTTGCATAATATATGCAGATTATTGTCAAAAATGCTTTCAAATGGAAATAAATTACCAACTAGAAGGGAGCAAGCAAGGTGTTTCTTGACATCTCTTGGAGGTCTTTATTACGTTAAAATCCATGCATGTGTCAATGATTGCATCTTGTTTCGTGGGGATCATGCATCTGCATGACAATGTCCTATTTGTGGTGAACCAAGATACAACTAGAAGATGAAATCAATGGATGTGCCTTGTAAGGTTTTGCGACATTTTCCTATTATTCCACGTATTCAACTTATGTTTAAGTGTGAATCTATTGCGAGACTCATGTCATGGCATGCTAGTCACCATTCAAGTGATGGAAAGTGGAGAATTTCTTTAGACACACCAACTTGGCAACACGTAGACAATTTGTGGCCTACTTTCAAAGAAGAGCCTAGAAATTTAAGATTTGGTCTAGGATTAGATGGAATAAATCCATTTGGAATCAAAAGCACCTCATATAGTGTATGGCCAGTGGTATTGGTGAACTATAATATCCCTCCGTCCATGGCAATAAAAAAAGGACATGTAATGTTGTCCCTTTTGATTCTTGGAAAACACAAAGTAAAAAACATGGATGTTTACTTAGAGCCTTTGATCGAGGAGCTAGAAATGCTCTGGAGAGGTATTGAGGTGCAAGATGTGAGTGCATCATTATCCTCTAGAGATTTCACTTTAAAGGGCATGTTGTTGTGGACCATGCATGACTTTTCAGGCTATTTGGAGAGTGTTCAGGTAGTTGCGTACTCTATTTTATTCATTCTTACCCTTAATCAAATATATGTCATCATTAACCCACTTGTTTTTATAGGTTTAACTACATCAAGATATCATGCATGTCTAATTTGCAGTCCCTCTCTGGTTTCTTCTAGACCAACACGCTTGAAGAAGGTTATCTATGACAATCATCATTGTTTTCTTCCTATTGACCACCCCAAATAAAATATGCACCCTCCACTAATGGAAGAACTCCACAATCTCTGACCATTCAAGATTGGAAGGACACTTGGACACACGCCAATGATCATCCTCCACTCGGCATGAGTCAATAACTAGTTTACTTCTTTTTTTTGTCTTTAAAGTACAATCCATTATGAGAACGAGAAATAATATATTGTTTGTGCCTTAGATTCTCTATATTTTTTCGTCTCCTATATTGGACTGAACTCAAGATCAATCACCTGTTGGACCCCATGTATATATTCAAGAATGTTGCCTCTACATTATGGGATCACTTAATCGGGGCTCGTGATTCTGTCAATGTAAGAGAGGATTTACGCAGCATTGGATGTATGAGACAAGCTTGGCCATGCATTGGACCTAGAGGAAAGATCGAGTTACCACGTGCACCTTGGATGTTGTCAAAGACCGAATAAAAGATGGTGAAGTAGTAGATATGTAGCTTTCGAACTCCCGCAGGATATATGAGATGCCTCAATGAAGCCTTCATAAAGAAAAAGAAAAGAGGTGTGGAGCAACTATTCAGTTTGAAGTTTCAAGATTGGCACAAAATGATTCAGGTAAGGATTTTCATAGCCATAAATATATTAATTAGTGGAGTAACTATGTAGACTAATTAGCAATGTATGAATATTTACATACAGTTCATCCTTCCTACTAGCATATCCCATTGTGTTTCGAAAGATGTGCATAATATCATTTACAAGATGGGTGAGCTCACAAGGTATGTATACATTATACTTATTTTTTAGTTTACATATTACGTACATCACGTAGTAAACCCGCTTGAATTTATGGACAAAACTAATCATTGTTCTCAATTGCATGTTGGTAGATTTTGTGACAATACTCGAGCCTCTTTCATGCTAGACATGGATGTAATGTCCCATATCCAGAACATTTAAGTGCGCTTCCACGTCATATTGATATAGATTGGCTACATGAAGAAATAGGAAAGATGGAAAAAGAGGAGGCGATGGATATATCGCAAGAGAAGTGGAAATACGCACGAGGTTGCTTATCAAAGGTGAGACATACTTATAATTAAATTATCTTTAGTTATATATGATGTAATAATTTCACATGTTTCATCTTTAACTAAATCATTAATATGATCTCAACAATGTACTACTAGTGCACATTGTTCAATGCTATTTGGTGTGAAGGCAAACATTTTCCAACTCAACATATAGATGATAAGAGAAATACCCAAGATTGTGGTATCCTTACAAACCCAAGATTGTGGTATCATTGCAAACTTCCAGGATATCAATGGCACCATAGAAGGTTATTGTGGCTTGATCCAAGATATTTTGAAGCTTGACTTTAGGCGATTTTTTATATATGTACCAGATGTGAAGTGGTTTAAAGAAGTAGTAACAATGGATGAGCATTGCACAATTAGCTTGGGTTGCACCAATCCATCAAAGTTTCATCTCGGATTGTATCTTAAATTGTTGTTCTTGTCCCCTACCATTACTATAATCCAATGCCTTTTTCATAATACAAATGCTGACTCTTTCTATCTTTTGTCCCTTTTGAATCTATGCTTCATCCGATTTTAGTGCAAACTTCAAAATACCATCATATTCTTGAATAGTAAATTTATACATACAAACCATTGCAATTTGGAATCTTTTAAGATCAATTTAAATATTATTAAATGTGTTCTATTAAAAAAAGTCTTTTTTAATGCTTTTCATAGGGCATAGATCCTTCTATATGAATATACTCCCCAAAGACATCTCGAATCCTATGATTCATGGCTGTCCTAGCAATTGAAATTGGAAAAGGCCAAGGAAAACCAAATGCACTTATCCTATGACATCTAAGATGATTTCTAAAGCACAATTTTGAGAGAGCACAATAGCCTTTACGGTGGTTGATACTCATACTATCACACGTCTCCACTATTTCATTTGCTTTGACTATTCCTTTCAAATCTTTCATTAACTCTTTCAGAGTTTGGCTTCTCAAGTCTACATTTTCATGTGATTTGAGAATCCTAAAAATGTCCATCTTTGTCATGGTTTCTTTACTAAGCTCAATTCTCTCATCGTTCTCTTGAATATTAATGCTTGAAATATTAAAGACACATCTCTTCACAAGATTTAGTCTCCTTTTTTCGTCTGACTACACAAGCCCATTATATTTTTTAGCAATCTTTTTCTCTCTCTAAATCTTATTGGAGTTTCCTTCAAGTGTAGTGATTTTTCTTGCAATGACTTGTTAGAATTTTCTAGAACATCATTCTTGTTCATCAGCTCAGGATATAGGTTTTTGTGCCGATGTTAATGATTCCTTCATTTCATGTATATGTTCTCTTAATGCATAAGATGTAGAATATAACCTCATACAATAGCCAAGTATCCCATCACAACCATCTCCAATATACCTTATGAAGTCGTGAATATTATAAAAAGGAGGATGTTTACCTGTAGAAGGGTCTTAAATTGTTTCCGTCCACCCATAAGTCTACATGCTTATTTCCTTGTAATCCATCTCAAAGTTTCATCTCGGATTGTATCTTAAATTGTTGTTCTTGTCCCCTACCATTACTATAAATATTTCTGTCCACCCATAAGTCTACATGTTTCTTTCCTTGTAATCGTAACATGTTGAATAGTAAGTTTATACTTGCGTGGTGGGGCTGTGCTTGTGTTGCTAGAAGAGATATTGGTAAACATTTTGGTTGAGAACCCTTAAGAGGGCAACAATGGCGCAGAGAAGAAAAAAGAATAGAGGTGTAGAAAATGAACGTCGAGGAACAAATGAGTGTCTTTTGGTGCAAAAATTCAAAAATACAAAATTTTGCAAGTTCTAAGAGAATAAGATTGAAAAGGTAACCCTTAACATCCATTAAAGATTGAAGATATTTAATGGTCGACATCTTCAATGAATCATATTTTCTCTCATTAATCACATCCAAGTAGCCAAATTTAAAGGATTTTTTCTTTCAAAACCTCCTCTAATTAGCAACTTAATAATTTTCTTACAAGTGCTTTTTTTGAAGCATTTTTTGCTCTAATGTCCATCTTGCTCTATACTCCCAAGAAGGGCCTCTCCTCTCTTGCTCGGACTACCCTCAACTGCTCTCCATACCTCATATTTATAGCTAAATTGGAGAAAATGGGTTGTGGCTAAGAAAAAGAGCTCTTTATGGAAGGGATCTTGGCAAAATCAACAATCTGAAACTTCCAAGATGCAAACTAATGGTTCCATTGGCTTCGAAAGGGGGATAAAAATCCATGGCACCTAGTCAGAATTTTTCCAGATTACTCCTTCTTCTCTCTGTTTTTCGGCGTGTTGTTTGCTACTTGTAAATTGTGATCACGACATGCACGATTTTGCAAATCCTTCTTTTTGCATGAAATCTCCAAAGTTGATTGACTTGCTTTTTTTCATGACACCTTGTTCTAGAAATTTCCATAGCTTTTTAGGATATTTATAATAAATAATATCCACAATATAAAATATATGCTAGTTTTGTCAAAAAATCTAGTAATTTTGGGCCATCCATACTATAGATAATGACACTAATGACTAATATGGCTCATAACTCTCATTCTTCACACACAGTAACTTCCGTGACGTGTGGCTATAGTCCTTGTCAATTCGAAAAAATGTCAAGTTACGATCCTTGGGTCTTTTTTCTCGAGATATTCTCTATTTAATAATTTTAGAGTTCTCCATTTTGAGAGAAGTCAAGAAGATTTTAAATCAAAGTCGATATATCACACCTTTGCCTTTGACTCCATTATAAGAATAGTTTTTACTCTCTTCAAATGTACTTGATTTTTTTTCAAGTTATTAAAATATCACATATTGCAACCTAGAAATATGATACTTGAGTCTCGTGATGATGTGCGATTGGTGTTACGAAAGCTTGGCATGGATTGCAACAACATTTATGCACGTGTCAAAGATTGTTTGCTATTTTGAGGAGACTATGTCTCTATGGAGACATGCCCGAAGTGTGATGCTCATAGGTATCAATAGGACTTGCAAGGATAAACCATCTCTCAAAAGGCTGGGCTTTCATAATCATGTCTTTGACTTCAACAAAAATTTTAGCATGCATATTGGCAATATCATCAGCAGCTTTAACTTTGTTTCACAATGATGTGACAGGTGTAGGCAATCTATTTCCATAAATGATTTCAAAAGGTGCTTTTTGTGTAGCTGTATGTGGTGTATTATTGTATGCAAACTGAAGTAAATGCAAGTGTGTATTCCATGTTTGTGGTTTTGAAATTGTGTATGCACGTAAAAGATCTAAAATTGTAGTGTTAGTAGCTTTTGTTTGCCTATTTGTTTCTGTAATGTGTCGACCTGTTATCTTCAGGACACGTCTTAGCAGTCCATTGGAAAGGATGTCTAGAAAGCTCCGCCCGGCACTCCCATGGAATGTACGGGGTTGGCGATCTAGGACTTTCCGCGTCTGCCTCGTAGTGGAAGTATTCCAACCGTTCCCACTTAGGACCAACCTGAATTAGGGCTTTCCCTATTGGTCATTTCCTAACGGCAACTAGTGTCGAACCCAAGCGAATTACTTTACACAGAATGTCAAGTTCAAAGCGGATTCACGCTGCACTTGGTTCAAGGAGAATGGGAAACGAGAGGGATGCGAAGCTCAACCTCTCTGCCATAAGGCATAGTCCCATTCTGTTCCCCTAAAACAGCGTAAATCGAGATCAATTATAACTCTAGGTCAACGCTTTTGTTGTGCGTGTTCTTTGACAATCTTCTGGCTATCCATCGTGATTTGAGAAAAGTTCTCGGCCAACCGGGACCACCCATCCATAGGATGGACCTATGGCCACATCCACCGCACTTTCCTCAGGTTGTTTTAGTTATTTAATTACCTAACACATTTAGGCACTCGTTCCTTCACGTAAACATATCACTTAACATAGAAAAGCAATGTCAAACAAGTTCCTTGTTAACAGGTTATCATATTTATCTTGGAAATACATAAAGTCCAGCCCATAGGCTTATTCACAATCTGCCCGAAGGCTATCCAGCAATCCATAGGGATTACTAATCCAAGATTCCACCCATAGACTAGTATGCGGGCCTCGAGATCCAATCCCGAGTCATGTTAGTCTCTTATGCAAGGCCCGGAAGGTGAGGGATTTACGGCAAGAGCCCCCTGGCACCCAAGCGTCCTCCTGCTCCAAGTAGCGCTCAACAGAGAGACCTCTCGCAGTGGGTTCGGTCCACTTTCCCATCGCAGTTAACAACCCCCTTGGTTAGGGTCAAGCAGGAAGTCGGGGGTAACTGAAGCTGCTTCTTCCTTCAGGCCTTCAACCTGAAGCATTTAGATATCTTTTCATTCTTTAATTCTTTGAGCAAACAAAGCAAAACAGTGCTCTTAAAACTATTACAAGCATAATCAATTCCATTGGTCGTTAATTTTTGGCCAACTGCTAAGGAATGAATCCTTCCTTTCGAATGTGTCCAGCACTCGATCTGGGATGACTTGCGACTTGGCAAGATCCCCTATATCTTGGGTTAGGGCATACCCTATTAACCCGACTTGGTCAAACCTTAAGTTCATAGATTATTCCAATTTATCGACTGGTCTTTTGCTTCCAAACAACTATCTTTACTCAAGAAAGATACTACATTAGGATGATTATTCATCCTCTTGCAAGATAACTTGCGTAAGGACCCACCAACCTCATTTCGAGAATTGGCCATTCCCTTGTGATCCAATCACAAGATCATATGACTCTGCACTTGTTGCACAAGTGTCACATCGAACTATGAGACTATTCTAGTCATCGAATGGAGTCACGAAACAATCTGTTCCTGATTACATTAGGCTGATGTCGTCAGTCCTAGGGTTCCAAGTTCCATCTTTTTAGTGTAAGATTCTTAGGGAAAAACCCTAGATCACTTCCCAAATATGTTCCACTGTCCCCACATTCGATGAATGTGGACAAGTATTTAGGGTATAGGAGTTTCAGTTTTAACAGTACATGCGACTAGGTCACGTATTAAATCCTAGTAAGTTCTTTGGAATTGAATTAACTCTTTCTAAATCGAGTACTCCGCGGGTTTAGGTGTTTAGGTTTATGCCAATTTGTTTAATTCTTGACGATAATTATGCTATCATTTCCATAAACATATGACTCATTGTCTATGCGTAAATTGTTTTTCAAACCTAACTTATCGATTTAAGATCAAGGATAGGTTAGGTTATAACCTAATTCCAACTAATCATCCTATAACTTGCGAACAAGATTCACGCTAAACAAGCAACCTTTTGCTAGTAATTATGTAGTTGAAAAACGATAATTGACTAGAGTTATGCAACGTAAGAATCATTCCATGCCTTGCACTTCCCTATGGGTTATTAGCACTTTCTATGATGACTTATTGCGAAGAAGATATGGCCTAATAATGTGACATGATTTTATACTTCCATGCTTAAACGGAGTGCATTATCTTGATTTTGTTTTGTAAATATGGACAATATTCTAAGTTTCGTTCATTGAATGTACAAAACTACTTGCATATCAATCTTCTGCTCACTTTATTTTGTTCATTTTATTAGAAATACAAATGACTGAATTCCTTCGTCGCGAGTTAATTTTTCTAAAGCATTAAGACGAAAATGCATCCTATTTCCAAAAACCATCTACACCCAATTGAATTATAATGACGTAAATAAAAATTAGGATGAAAAAGAACCTGGACTTGTGGTGAGATGTCCACGTGGACGCTAGGAGACGATCCTCCTGCGGTTGCGCCTTGGGCTTTCTTAGGAGGCATTGCGAATGTAACCTTTCCGTCGTGGATGCAGCTTTGCGAATTCCTTTTTTGAAATACCACTGTCCTTTATGAGTCTTCTGTTCTTTCCTTTCGT
This sequence comes from Lygodium microphyllum, assembly GCF_053477565.2. NCBI lineage: Eukaryota > Viridiplantae > Streptophyta > Polypodiopsida > Schizaeales > Lygodiaceae > Lygodium > Lygodium microphyllum. The sequence goes on along the minus strand of NC_141160.1, from coordinate 40,129,633 downwards.
AGCAACTCTTCAAAGGGATACTTGTGGAGGAGGGGAGAACCCACGAAGAGGGTTTCAAAATGGGAAGGGGGTGTTTCAAAACCTTTCGCGAATAAGGCCCATTAAAGCCATGGGAAAGGCTTAATGGCCTTATAAAGACTCACACGAACGGAGAATAAAAGATGTAGAAACCCTTACGAGGGCTTTTGTGTGGGGATAGAAGGTGTCACAAAAACCCTTAACACCCTCTTTTCTTTTACATGTGGGGGAAAAAAAACAAGGTATGACAAGGCTTTAAAAAATATTTTTGCATGGGAAAAAAAAGGGCTAAGAGGGCCCTTAGGGGGATTTGAGATACGGGGGAGGAAAATGGCTTTTAAGGTAAAAGCTTTTGGGGGGGAAAGGAGCCCTTAGGGAGGAATTTTGAGGGGGTGGGAAAGGACCTAAGGGAGCCCTTAGAGGAAAATTTTAGGGGGGGGGGGGTAGTCTTAAGGCCACAGGAGGGGGGCTTAGGAAGCCCACCCTTGGAAGTTTCCAAGGGCTTCCTGGAAGGCACATGGGGGGGAAGGAATAACTCCCCCAGGTGATGTCACGACGGCCAGGGGCAGCATGGCCTACGGCTTCAGGCGACAGCACAGAGAGCCCTCCTCACCCTCTCGTTAGACTGACAGCGACTCCCTTCAGCAGCACGACAACCAACGCTCGTCCCTCCCTCACTCTTTACAGCAGGCAACCAAATTCGGCACTATGGCAGTACAGCGGCCTCATGGCAGCCAACGCTCATCCCTGCCTCACTCTTTACAGCAGGCGGCCAAATTCGACACTATGGCAGTACAACGGCCTCACCTCTCTCACTCCAGTGCATAGCCTTTCCTCCTTCCTCACTACTTGAAACCCCCCCTAATTTATATAGGTAAGGGGAGGGGGATCCTCTCTCCCCTGCGTGGCAGCAACCATGGCAACTTATCGCCAGCGAGCTCCACCGAGGAGCTTTCATATACCTTCTATTCTCCTCCCCCTCCAACTCGTCCATCGGCTGGGGGGGTAAGGGGAATATTTTTTTTTTGTCATTTATCCAATTCCATTATCTTCTATTGAGGTAGTTCATGCGTGCCTTCGGGATGTTACAGTTTTAGGATGAAATGCAGATGAGAAATCAATATTTGTACCTAAATTAGCAAACAAAGTAGTCCAAAAATTATTTCAAAATCTAGAATCACGGTCAGAAATAATAACTTTTGGCAAACCATGGTTTGTGAAAACAGTTTTCAAAAACAATTGAGCAGCTTGAGATGCAGCTAATGTTTTCTTGTATGGATTGAAATATGCTTGTTTGCTAAATTGATCTACAATAGTCCAAATCATTTCATGATTAGCTTGGGTGTTAGATAAACTAGTTATAAATCCATTGAGATATGTTCCCATAGTCGTTCAGGAATTGATAAAGGCATTAATTAACCATATTGCTTACCATGGTGTTGCTTAACTCTTTGACAAATTAAACACTCAGATACAAAGTTAGAAACATCAGATTCCATCTGTGGCCAATAAAAATATTCAACCAATGTATATAAAGTAGAAATAATACCTCTATGGCCTTGATATAGGGGACAATGAATTTTGTGCAACACATGATTGAAATGGAACAGTTACACACAACCTTTTCTCATAAAACATAAATCCATAAGTATAAGACAATGAATCTATATGAATCCAGTTATTTGGAACTAATTTATTCCAATAAGCATGAAAACTGGGGTCTTGGTCATAGGTATCTTTCATAGGGATAAGGGAATCAAAAGATATAACAGAGATATTATGGATACTTGGTCTTCTAACTAAGGCATTTGCAAAAACATTCTCTTTTCTAGGTTGATATTGGATAAGTGGATGAAAATTTTGAATAAAAGCAGTCCATTTAATATGACGGTCAAAAATTTGGGGTTGACTAGGGAGATGTTTGATACTTTGTTGGTTAGTTTTGATCATGAATTCAAATCCCATTAAATAGTGTTTCCATTGACATAAAGCTTGTACTATAGCTAGTAATTTCTTATCATATGTAGAATACTTGAGTTCAAATGGTTTAAGTTTGTAGCTAGAGTAGGCTATGGGATGTGAATCTTGCATAAGGACAACTCCTATTCTAGATCCACTAGCTTCAGTGACCACTAGGAAGAATGGTCGATTACATCAGGTAATTGCAAAACAAGGGCATGCGTTAAGGATGTTTCAGTAAATCAAAAGACTTTTTCTAATTATCAGACCAATGATACATAGTATCTTTCTTTAATAACTTTGTCAAAGGCAATGCAAGCAATGAAAAAATTCTCACAATTTTTTTGTTAAAGCTGGCAAGACCTAAGAAAGAACGTAATTCATACACATTTTTAGGTATTTGCCAATTTAAAATTGCTTCTATCTTTTTAGGATCAACTTTAATACCGTTAAATGAAACAATATGGCCTAAGTATTCAATGTGGGTTTGGAAAAAATCACTCTTTTCAAGATTAGCATATAATTGATTTTCTTTCAATAACTTGAAAACCAAGGATAAATGTTCATAATGCTCGTTGTCATTCTTACTGAAAACCAATATGACATCAAAGAAAACAATTACACAATGCTGATGCTTCAAAAATATGCCATTCATCACACGACTGAATGTGGTTGGTGTATTAGTTAAACTAAAAGGCATAACAAGGAATTCATAATGACCAAATTGAGTTCTAAATGTAGTTTTGAAAATATCAGGTTTATCCAATCATACTTGATGATATCTAGATTTAAGATCTATCTTGCTAAATATTGTGGCCCCTTGTAGCTTATCCATGAGGTCGTCTACCCTAGGAATCGAATATCTATTCTTGATAGTGATCTTATTTAGGGCATGATAATCAATGCACATCCTATAAGTGTTATTTTTCTTTTTAACTAATAGGAAAAGTGCACCAAAACGAGAACTACTGGGCCGAATGAGTCCTCAGGTTAACAATTCTTCAACTTGGGTTCAAATTTCTTTCTATTTAATTTGATTATGTCGATAAGGTGCTTTACATGGTGGTTGAGAACCTGGAATTAAGTCTATTTTATGATCTTCAGGACATATAGGTGTTAAGCCAAGTGGTAAGTTAGCAGCAAAACAATCTTTAAATTGTGAAAGAAATTGTGCGTGCCTAGGATGCATCTGATTTTTCTTAACTTCAATTTCATTCACCCATACTAAGTATGATTTGCTACCTTTTCTTAATGCACGTTTAGCGTGTATGTGACTAAGTAATGGAAATTTATCTAAGGTATGTGAACCATGTAATGTGATTTATTTCCCATTAGAATGAAATTTCATTGAATGCATGGAATAATCTATATCATGATTATATTTATGACCCCAAGGCATTCCAATAATAATGTAACTAGATTGCAAAGGCACAACTAAGAAATTTTTGTGCTTTCGCCAATTTTAATTTCTAAGTCATGAACTTCTTGTATTCCATTGTATCTAGTACCTAAGAATGCCGCCTTAATGCGATAATGAGTTGGAACAGTATGTAAATTCAATTCATTACTAATTTTACAGAAATAAAATCATGTGTGCTCCGGTCATTATGTAAAACAATATTTTCTTTACCATGCACAAGACATTTCATTGTTAATAAAGAATGAGGATTCGGCATACTTGGTAAAGTATCTAAAGTAGTACCGATATTATCATTGTCTTCTGTGAAATTGGGCATTTATTCATGGTCTTCATCTTCATTTGCTCCCAAGTAGTTGATGTGAATAGTTGGCTTTTTGGATTGATAATTCACCGCTAGATGTCTAGATTGGTAGCACTTGTATAGCAGACTATGGATTTGGCTTTGGAAACATTACTGGTAATAGCGGGGAGCTTAGGAATGTTGGGATTTGGCTGGAAAGATGGCTTAGAATTTAGATTTGTGTTTGATGGTAAAGCAGGAGGTCGTGTCCAAGATTTATGGAGAGAAGATGGAACAAAGTGATTTTGATTTAATCTTCAAATGTTAGAATTGAATTGCTTTGTACCGAAGTTATCGTTAGTTGGGAATTGTTGTGGTCGCTTCTCTCGTCCTCGAATTTTGTCTTTAGCATCATGGGCCAAAGAAATCGCATCCTCGAGGTTCGTTGGCTTGAACATGTTCACCTTTGCATAAAAGTGACCAAGCAAACCAGACATAAACTTATGCTTGTGGATCGCCTCATGTACATCTTCGAGCATTCAAAGTTGCAATAAGGCATTCCAGAAACACTCGGTATATTATGAAATAGGCTTACAATCTCTTTGTTGCAAAAGATCCCACTGTTTGATTGCTTTTTCGTAGAATTGAGGTGGAAGAAAATTCTACAAAAATTTCTTTTGAAAAGCCTCCCAAGTAGTAGGACAATCAATACTTTTGCAAACAACAGTTCACCATAGCGATGCTCTGTCCACTAAATAGTTAGTGACACACTTGAGTTTGTCTTTTTTGACATACTATTCTTCATGAAAATAATCATCAAACTGACTTATAAAAGCTAGAATAGTCTTTTCGTCATGTAGCCCATTAAAAGTATGGAGTTTGAAATTTCTTTTACTTGGCTTCTTTCGTGATAGATTGTGCTTTGAGTGTCGTATCGATTGTACATTGTATAACATCTTCAAGTTGTGGTCTATCTTGTTTGACAGTAGATTGTTGAAGAGTGGCCAATTGAGCTTGCAAAGTTTGACGTGCTCTTCGCTCCTCTTGAAGCTGCATCATAATTAGGTCCAATTTTTACTCCACCATTGGTTTCGGTAAATCACCTTTGGTCATAAAATCTTCCATATTTTGATCGGTCATCCTATAAAATTTCAAACAACCTCACACACTTGAAATCTTGTTAGCAAGATGAGCGTAGCTCAAAGTTGGGTTTACAAGGCTATTTTCTTTTTTTTTAATGGCTTTTTGTGATCGTTATTATTTTTGCGAGTACAGATCCTTCTTCCAAGCGGAAAATATACTGCGTGTGCTAGTTTACTTGCTAGAAATTGTCTCTATCAGAGTGCAAATACGAACATGGGCTTGTTGAAGGTGTAAAATTGGTTTGAGGTTGATTTGGAGAAGAACTCAATGTGAATGCCTGCTAGGAGGGAAATTTAAAGATAGAAATCTTTAAGCTTTAAGCTTTAGTAAGCTTAAAGAACTTAAGATTTTTTTTTAAAAAACCTTGACTTTTTGAAATCAAACGCGACAAGACAGTGGTATATCCTGGTCGTAATCGACGCCGTCGAGTTGATGTTGCCGCCGTAGTCACCGAAGTTTAGGAGATTAAGCTTTTTTTATAAAGCTTATTAAGCTTTATAGTCTTCAATTCATTAATGAAATTTTTTGCCTCTTAAGAAAAAAAACATTTTTTGATAAAGGAACTTTTCGGGTGGTCCTTCGTCGATAGGGAGTGGTCCTTCATGATCCAATAGCACAGGAGGGGGTTGTTCATCGCCAGGAACATGCTAGTATTGACGGTTCATCATGAGATTGACTGTAGAGTCCATTCATTCTAGGAGCTTTGCCTTTGCACAAGATGGTAAGTGATTGGAAGCCCTTGATCTCAGCTTCGCTCTGATATCACTAGTGTGCAAATCAAATGCTGTATGCATACGTAGTGAGCGCTGGAAGGTCCCCAAGAACAAAGAACTCTACTTTAAGCTCAAAAAACAAGAAGATAGACTTGCACAACATGAGGTAAATTAAGACCAATTGGGTACCATCTCCCCCCATGCCTTGTCTGAGCACTTCACAAGGCATGTATTTATAAATATCATTCATCGCAAAGCTCAAAAATAGCCCAAATTTTACAATAAGCGTGCTTTAACTTTTGTGTTTGCTTTTGTCCAAATAAAGAATAAAGCGGTTGGGCAGCCCAAAAGTCGGGATGTGTCCAAATACAATGTTCCATAATGAAATATTTAAACCATGCACCCATGCGCATACAAAATAATAAATATTTGTCAAGCGCTTCAATAAATAAGCACGCCTAAATAAATATTAGTACCACGCCTTTAATAATAAGACGGGTGCCCATCAAAAATGATAATTTCTTCTAGATAATTTGAATACACGACGCTATCGCCCAGTGCTTCCCAACGCCAGTACCACCTACTCTACACATCAATTTAAGCATTCACAATTGTTAGAAAATAATAAAACTAAACCGACAAAAGTGAATACCTAGCAGTCTTTAGCTACAAAACAAATAAATAGGTTGGAACTCTATCCTAACCTTAATTTAATATGAATGCACTCTAAACTCATAAACTTCAATTAATTTAAATATGTATTTTGCAGAATCACCTGCTGTGGAGTCAACCACGTGCACATTAAATTAACATGACGCCCAAAAAGGACAGGCGTCCCCCTCAACTTCTTGCACATGGAATCCACCTTGTGTATGAGCCCCGATAAATAAATATAGTTTTACAGAATCCACCGTGGGATAAAAACTCACGGAATCCACTGTGGTTTCATGAAATCCATTGTGGAATATGCCTCCTAGCATCATCTATACTCGATGAATGTTCCTTTTGAAGCACTTCATAAAAACCTTGAAGGGCTTTATGTGACAACAAGCTCATCCAAAGGGTACCATGGCTCAAGGTTGGCTAGTATCAGAGGCATTGATGCATATTTCAAAATGGCTGTTGATAGGGTGGATTCAATAATAATATGCTAAGAATGCTAAATAATGATAATAGAATGATAGGAGATGTGGTTGTTGGAAATGGGATAGAAAAGAGGATGGATGGTGCCATGGAGAAGAAAGTAAATCATTTTTGTTTATTGCACCATGCATCCATGGAGAAGTGACTCAGTATGTATGAGAAGGCTAGAAGGGAATGGGAGGAAGTGCAATCAAAATTTTGGTACACCATCAACGACATGTTAAATATATTGAGGGTATGAAGGAAATACCATGGTTCATGCATACAAGATGGTTGCATGATACCTTGATTGCAACTTCACACAAATGGATAGAAGTCTCTAGGGAAGAGTTGGAATTCTCAAGGAAATGCAGTCAAAAGGTTACCTCATGTTTTCTTTATTATTGTATCTAGATTTTATATTGGATAACTAACCTAATTATTTCGATGTATAGCACAAAATTTACAATGCAACATTGTCATGTGGGTGACATTTTTCAGTTGAGCGAATGGATAAAATGCACTTCATGATGGACTATAGTGTCATGGCAAAGTTTGAGAAAGACACTTGACGGTGGCCCACAAATCTAAATACTATAGTATATGAGATTGGGTATTTTGAAAACTTGAAAAGTATTATTTTTGTAGATTAATTTAGCTTCTCCATGATTATATTTGATGTATAGTGGCTCAAAGTAGTATTGAAAGTAGTAGGGATAACCATTCGGCAAGGTCCATCTAGATTCTTGGAGATAGATTCCAAGAAAAGATGGAACAATCTACACGATACCTTTCTCTTTGCAAGTCATTGTGAAGAGGTGCGTGATCTTGTTTATTAATTTTTTCACAATATGAAATAGTCACAAATGCTTATTTATTCTTTGCAACACATATATATGTGATATTGAGCATGTAATCTTCTATCCAAACCCCCAACAATCTCATTGGTGGTATGTTGTGCTATCAACATCTTGGAGCAGTCAATTGCATGATGAAAGCAATGTTCCCAATGTGGACGAGGAGATTATATAGGTAGAGGAGTCAATATTGTCGGGGGTGGAGGATGGGATATATTGCCAGGGGTGGAGAATGGAGAGGGCTTGGAGAGTGCGAAGGAGACATGTGTACGGGTAATGTAGATGAAGAGAAAAATGTACAAGATTTGTTTGAGAATGAAGTAGAATCATCTTTATGTGGAGACTTATGCATAGACCTTTTAGTATATGTCAACCTATGCCAAGAGCTTGACACGAAGCTACAAGACTAGTCGTATTTGTGTCTCCTTGTCAAATTCGTTGATAATTTTCTTTTACTAGTACTTGTATATATACTTTTTAACTAACATCATTTTTTCTAAAGTTATATTATCATGCATTACTTAAACCCATATACTAATTATGCTAATATTGTATTTTGATTGTCCAGGTTAGTATTGATGATATCTAGAGAGTAGGATGAGCCAAGGAATGATAGATGAGAGGCTTAAGAGATCTTCATGCGTATGTCTTCAGATCAGATAGCACACTTCAGAGATGTGGAAGACCACGAGTTGTCTTGATCATTGTATGGGTGTTCTATGCATTATACGTCAGTACGCTCTGATGCTTTTATCTCCAATAGATAGAGTTGATACTCTAGAGAATGACCATGGAGGGAGACTCAGATATGCCTCGCTTGATCGGCAAAGAATGGATTGATACTCTAGAGATTGAGGAGGGAGACTCAGAGATGCCTCCCTTGATCTCGGCAGAGAATGATTGTGATGCATGTCTAGGAGAGCCGGAGACTTCCTCTCCTCATTATTCTAGGGGTGGTTCTAAGGGGTGCTACATAGATGCAGACGTTTTGATCCCATGACCGATTGCTATTTCTTGCTCTTGTACCAGTTCTTCAAGAGGGTGGTTGAGGTGGATGTTGTGGAGGCATTGATTCAGTGTCTCCATCTCATTAGTCGAGTGGACACTTATAACCTCTAGGATTTGCTACATCTACAGGGATGTCTACTCCTTATCTCTAGATTTCACTTTGCTATGCATAGGTGGCACCCTTATGGATGCTACTCTGAGAAATACGATCCCTACAAGTATGCTAGATAAATAGGGGTCTCCTGATTATGCCTAGGAGTATAGTTGTAGGTGTAAGAGAACAAACTTAGAAGCATCCTACCAGGGTATGGGTACTTAGAGGATGAGAAAACCAATGTCGTGCTTATGAATATCTGGTAGGGAGTCCACCTATAGTAAATCATCTATATAATGTGCATTTAAAGAATATTTAAATCTATATATTTTTAAATTATAATTAAAATATTTTAATAAATATAATCTTATAGATTTTGCTAAATATAATACCCTTTTTTTAAAACTCATGTGATATCTTACATGTTCTATAAGGTGGACTGATGCCATGCTCATGAATGATGAGGGAAGAAGGATGATAGCATGCATGAGAGAGTAATACCAATAAGTATTTAGGCACAACATTTTCCAAGGAGTCCACTTGAAAATAATCATCTATATAATATATATTCAAATGATATTAAGAAATACCATTTTTATATGCTAGAAGGCCTTAAAATAACCCCTTTTACTTTACTAAACATTCAATTTTTTTAAATTGTAATTAAGAAAATCCTTTTGTAAATATAATATTGCAAAGTTTACTAATTATAATACTATTTATTTTGAACTCCATGGTATCTTACATGTTCTATGAGGTGGATCCCCCTGGACAATGTTCTAGACCACTGGAAAAATACACCGGAGGGGAGCAATGACTATGTGGTACCATCCTTGTAAGGTGAGTTTCCGATATCTACAATAGTGGACCATTTTTCACATAATGGATGATGGATTGTATACATGTATACATGTCACATAGATGATCAGATGTGTCCAAGGCAATCAAGAGTCGTACTCCAAAGCATGAGTGGTTGGACCAAAGGATTGATAGAGACTTAAGGAGAAGGCTGTAGACTCTCCAAGATGATGGCAGCAACAACGGAAGGCAACGAGGGTATGACTAGAGATAGGGGTCGTGCATCATCTGGAGAAAGTGACTGACATAGACCTTACTTGGAGGATTTTAAAAGTTTTCATTTGGTTATGTTCACTTTTTTATTTGGTATACTACTTATACTAATAACCTTATTTTTAGCAATACTACTTTATTTTCCTTGCGCCACTCGATCACAAACTACGATCCTACAAGTTTGGAGACTTAATATGCAAAGAAAAATAGTCTCACTACTCTCATCGATAGATTATATATATGCAATGGTCTAGTAAGTCATGCCTCTTTCTTATTTTCAGTTATTAGTTTTTTTGTGATACATTATGTATTGTGGATTAATCTCTAGTTATTTTAGATTGCAAAGTTTGTTCAATGCTCCATTGCATTAGAACCTCGGGGAAGTTACTATATGTATATCATCTACATCACGTGCGTTCAAGGACTATTTATACATATCCTTATCTGTAAATGAATAAAATATAAACCTTTTCTATTCAATCTGTAAATGACCCTTTATATTACACCCTTATGTATGTAAAAAATGTATAAAAATTGTATTTTAAAAATACCTTATTTTGAACCCACGTGATGCACACATATATTCATGAGTAACTTACCCGAGATTGGAACAAGCTCTCAGATGGTGAGGAGTTGTAGTGATCACTTGGATTCGTGGAGTGTACATCCTTTTCTTTTTTGGCCTTATGATCCATACATGCTCTTTCTATGTAGCTTTCCTTGGATATATTTCTCACCTTTTTCGTATTTTGCAATGTTTATACATACATTTCTTTGTTTGTTTTGGACTCTTCTCTCTATTGTTCTATGAGATATCATCATTGATATTATACTTATTTGAATATTGAATCAACGACTCTTTCTTTTCAATATCTCAAGATATATATATTTTGATGAAAATTTTACTCAATTTATAAATGCTTTATGAGACATTTTTCAACACATGGGATTGAAAGGGTAACAAGGTAACATCCTTGCCACCTAATTTTTTTCCTAAATAACTGTTGCTATTAGCATTGCAAACATACCTGGACACTTTGCTATTTGTGATATATACATTGATAGATATCGCTATTTAGCAACGTGTTTTTACAGACATATATATCGATGATTTTAGCAATGATGGAAATAAAAATTTTAATGGATATTTTCATCACTTTAGACATCAGTACATGGCCTATATCTCGTAGTGAAGGTAGAGTATCCTTGTGTATCTTTCTATTGACCCTTCATTGCCAATCTTTGTGCATTAACAACTAGGACTAATTGATAGAAATTTCAAATTCCCCAAAATATTCTAATATAAGATGTATAGAGTTCAACTATTAAAATTCTTTTATGAAACTCCCTTGAATAGAAAATGTATGATGAAGAATTGTTAGATAATACTTTATTGACCTCTTTATCATATTGGAATATTTTACATAATGATACATAGTGGATTATCTATTGCTCATATTTGTGCCTTGTCTTGAAGTCAATTTAGCATGATAAACTAAGTATCATATTATGCTACTACAAAAAGGGTCCATAGTGATACCTTTCTTGATTGCTTATGCTATATGCATATTACATCACTATTGGTGTTGCTATTATATATCCCATATGCATTGGTTGCGACAATGCAAAACACATAGTACAAGCATAAAAAAGAGTGTCATTATGTGACAAAAAATTCATCACTTATATGACAATGAGGCTTGTGCAATGATGTGGGATAAGCAATGCTTATTCATTGCATAGGAACACGACTCTCTATAATGGTCTTGTTTTTTCTGCTTGTGGTCATCTCTCTCTCTCTCTCTCTCTCTCTCTCTCTCTCTCTCTCTCTCTCTCTCTCTCTCTCTCTCTCTCTCTCTCTCTCTCTCTCTCTCTCTCTCTCTCTCTCTCTCTCTCTCTCTCTCTCATGGATGCTAGGATGCTAGTATCTTTCTTAGCTCTCTCAAATACTATCATGGCTAAATGTGACCTTTGAAACATAACTACACATTTGTTATACACAATTAAATAAAAATCCCTACTGATTATGGCTAATGAAAATCTCTTCACACATTATTTGAGCATTTTTATGTAAAAATATGATAAATACACATATACTAAATTTGAGAAAAAGATATAGTGACAATTGTATCTATTACAAAAATATAGAATTTGTATATACAATATATATGATACCACATGATGATCAATACTACAAAAAAATACACCCACTGTTATCCATTGTGAAAAATATAGCTATGTAAAATTGCCATGCTTGTTATCAAAGCCATCACTACTACGATCACTATGACCTTGCAATCCTCTACTTATCTCTAATGCGTCCTTCATGGGTGCTATAGCCTCCAAGGGCTAGGTCTTTGCTTCTCTATAATGGCCCTCCTCCTCTACACTCCCATACATTAGCCTCTTGATGATCCACCTCCTCCATAAGGGTCTATACATCATGTTCCTTTTGTATCCATTGTAACTAGGTTAGATTTAGAAAAAATAAACTCAATTAACCCATAAAACACATCATAATTGCACCTTTTACTATGTGAAGGTCGTAGGTAGTCACCACCTTTTTGATTTATTATGAATTAGCCATGATATTTTTAAATATTATTTATTATTTTCACTAGCTTTATTAATTTGTTAAAATTTGATGTATTTTTAAATGTGTGAATGATAAAGTTATTTTAATTCATCTTATGGGACACTAAGACCTCTATATGGTCTTTGAGTTCAAGTTACATTTCAACCTATGAATACACCTATTAAATGATATCTCTTTATATGTTAAAATTTTCAAGAAAAATTTTAAAATCCCTTCTTTTGATCTCACATAATGCACTTACTTATTTTCCCAAACTATCCCCCCCTGCACATGCCTAAAAAAAACTTTGACCCAGCCCTAAGAGATAACTGGTAGTTTAGTATTCTTGTAGTGACTACCATGAGAGTAACTTCACATTGGGCGAACAATAGATGGTTGGGATTTGTAGGGATAATCTCCTCAAATAGAGCTCATATATTACATATAAGTCTAGATAGGTGGATTCAAGGTTTTGGATAAGTATATCCTTAGATTTTATTGGAAATATACATTTTCAATGAAGGAAAATAAGTGAAATAGGTAAAAAAATGAAATTCAAATCTTAACAACTACAACTATACTAATGGACAAAGAAGAGTAATTATCATAAGAATGTATAGGATGTTTAAAGTAAGCCAATAATACATCACTTATGGCATCTAAATGATTAAAAATTAGAGTTGAAATTTGGACATAGTATGTAAAAATGGTAAACTAATAAGGTTATGATATATATGCCCATCTAGCCAATTGTGGCTACCTTAGTTGTGAAGTTGAGTATGAAGCAACTTTCATTGCTATACTTGAGTGTCTATAGAAAATGACTAGTTGAGTATATTTATCAAGTGACTTGTTACCAGTTTAGCTATTGATAATCAACCTCACCTCTTAAATTACACTTCTACTTGCAATGCTCTAGTAATTATGAAGAATCTAATCTTGAATGATCACACATTGAAGTATATGATTGGTATGTATAAGAATGACTCTCCACATTGTTAGTTTATATGCCATACAAAACAATTTGGTAAACCTATTATGAAGATTCTCTTTCATGACATTTTTTAAGTGTTTTGCAAAGCTTTCAAAACATGTTTTTCTTTACAAAGCTCTTTGCTAGGCTAGGTTCAAATATTTTAGTATGGTAGTGATATGTGAGCATACTTAGGTGGAGTGGGAGGTTTCAATTTTCATGATTGGTAAATGAATCTCATTTTGACTCCATTTCATGCATCTATGGTCTAGTATGAGAGATATGGTTGGATTTTATCATCTATTTCATGATGTGACATGGTTGGATTTTCTCATATTGATTGAGCTTATACTACTATCTCTTGATTACTACTAGGTCCCTATTACTATATCTCAATATTTGTGAGAGTTTTCTGATGCTATATGGTTGGATTTTCTCATCTTGATTGAGCTTGTGCTACTATATCTTGATTGCTACTAGCTCTTGATTACTATCCTCAATCATTTGTGATATTTGTGTGACCTTTCATGTCTCTTTTATTCATACATTTCTTTTGCTCTATCTATTTCAATGGGCTCATCTATTTAATTCCTAATGTCAAGTCTTTTGGCCCCTCCAACTTGGAAATTTTGATAAAAATTAGACATGCCTCTAAAAATAAAAATAAAAATATGTGTGTTCTTTCATGATGGTTTGATGGGATGCTTGAGTAAATAGATTTCTTAATTGTGTATAGAGGTAAGTGACAAGTCTTTTTTGAAAAGAATAACATGTGATGTGAATGAATATATTAAGGATTAAAAACATTATATTTTTTATATATTTAAGTTTCTTATTATTATCATTATACCCTTACATAGTTTATCTCCACTACTTTGTCTACTTTTGAATTTTTGAGATAGAGTCTTTTTTATCTCATCTTTAACTTTTAATGTTTCAAGAGAGTGAAATAGAGAGAAAATTATATAATATACTAAGAGACAAATATCAATTGATGCTTGCACTAAGCATGATATCTAGATCCCTTGCCTATATTGATTTGCACTTACTAGGGCATTATACTTAAAGCGTATTCACATATTTACATGTTTTTCTCATAGCCTCTGACTTAAGGCTTACATTGGCCACTTTTTATGTGACATGCAACTCACAAGAAAGGCTTATAAGGCTAAAGGACATTAAAACAAAGATTTTGATATAGCTCTTATTTTTGTATTTCATATGCCATTATCTTACTTAGCTACTATATGTTAGCATTATTTTCCTCATATAGCACAAGATAATGAAAAATATGAGCGAACACCAATATACTTTGTGTCATAGTTATTTTCCATGGATAATCTATCATCTCTCTCCTAGATATACTATGACAATGATATGTGCTTTCTTCCTAATTATCCTCAATTATTATCTATATCTTAGAGAGAAGGAACCTAGGTTTTAATATGTTTTGTACATAAATATCTCAAAATGTACGAAGGACTATGAAAGAGATTAAATGATACCACAAAGACAAAAGATTAACTCATGCTTTTCCTAAGCATGGTGTTTAGGTTATATGTCCATATCAATTGGGATTAAGGGGTACTATGTCTAGTGTCAAAACGTTAGTCCATATCAATTGGGATTAAGGGGTACTATGTCTAGTGTCAAAACGTTACTATCAATGTTTGTTATAGTTTGTAACTTAAGAAGTACTTAAAGTAGGCTTTGTGATAATGTCCAAAGCCTTGCTTGGCAGAAAGAGCCACAAATATTAAATTATACTTGCATATATAACATTAACTACCCATATTTTTTATAGGTTGGAACTTGAGAATTACTAATAATGGGGAATACTTTGCTTTATGTCCATGTCCCAAGTCTCACTTCACACAAATACCAAGATTGTCTAGTACTTATGCACAAAATGTTGTCTAGGTTCCACGTCTTTATAGCTTGGCATTAAAGGACACCATGTCTAGTAGTGTAGTCACATTATTTCCCATATTTTTGTGGCTTATAACTTAATCATTACTAGGAAACACTAGGCCACTTCATGCTAGCTTCACACTATCAATCATCAAAGATATTGTGAAGCAACATTGCTCACATATTGGAGTTATGGGACAATAGGATTCCCTCTTTGTAATTTTTTATCTTCACACACAAACACACTCACTCACTCTCTCTCTCTCTCTCTCTCTCTCTCTCTCTCTCTCTCTCTCTCTCTCTCTCTCTCTCTCTCTCTCTCTCTCTCTCTCTCTCTCTCTCTCTCTCTCTCTCTCTCTCTCTCTCTCACACATTTTTATCTATTTCTCTCATCCTTTTAATTCTTCGCTTTCTTGTTTTTCTTATCCTTCTCTCTCTCTCTCTCTCTCTCTCTCTCTCTCTCTCTCTCTCTCTCTCTCTCTCTCTCTCTCTCTCTCTCTCTCTCTCTCTCTCTCTCTCTCTCTCTCTCTCTCTCTCTCTCTCTCTCTCTCTCTCTCTCTCTCTCCCCAAACTACTACTTTGCTTTATGTCTGTATCCCAAGTCTCATGTGGAATAAATAAACACAAAAATCATTTTATATTCCTACATGACATAGTGTTCTTTATGGCAGCTTGGTATCAAGGGATTCCATGTTTAGTGTAGTCATATTATTTCCCTTATTTTTTATAGGTTGGATATTGTTCATAATTTACAAATAATTTCCTTTGATTCCATCTTCCAAGCATCACTTGGTATAAACAAAAACAAAAATTTTCTTTATGCACATATTTATCGTATCTTGTAATATGAGAATTGTAAAAACTTTGCTTTATGTCCATATCCCAAGTCTCACTTCACACAAATACCAAGATTGTCTTATACCTACTCACAATATGGTCTTTAGGTTCCATGTTTTTATAGCATGGCACTAAAGGATACCATGTCTACTGTAGTCACATTATTGCACATTATTTTTGTAGCTTGTAACTTAATCATTACTAACATTCCTTGCTTGCGAAGCACTAGGCCACTTCACAATAGCTTCATGCTATTCAGTGAAGATAGGTTAAACAAAGATACCAAGAGTTAGAAGAAGATCAAGTTATAATGTTTGATTTTAAAATATCTTACGAAAGAAAATTGCAAACTACTCAACCTCTGAAAACTATGTAGAAAAGTTGAGGTCCATAAGAAATATGGAAGATTTAGCCAAAGTGGTGATATGTTCTCTTAGAGATGGATGACATTGCAAGGTTAGCATTCTACTATGTTGCAAGCTAGGAGAGGGAAAATAGCTTTACTCTCCATACCCCAAGTGACATGCACAATACAATCTACAAGTGTATGGTTGGTATAACCTTTCTAAGATCTCCAATGTCAATGCCATGGTTTAAGAAAAGTTATACTTACTCCAACTAATAGACTTACAACCTTCATTTTCCACATTTCTCAGACACTTTACCAACTTCACTCACCATATATTTATCACAATGAAATAAAACATTTCACTACAAAAACTGATCGGACCTCTTGGCCTAATGAAATAACACATTTCAAACCTCACAAAACTGGCCCTC
This sequence comes from Lygodium microphyllum, assembly GCF_053477565.2. Lineage (NCBI taxonomy): Eukaryota > Viridiplantae > Streptophyta > Polypodiopsida > Schizaeales > Lygodiaceae > Lygodium > Lygodium microphyllum. The sequence goes on along the minus strand of NC_141160.1, from coordinate 40,112,872 downwards.
TTGGCCTAACGAAATAAAGCATAATAGCACCTACACATCTCTCCCCAAAATAGTATAGATATACAATAATATGCTCCTTTCCAAGGAGGAAAAAATAGGGCTTGCAACCCTAAACTAAATGCATAAGGTTATGATCCATCCCTCCTGCATATATAGCAAGAGGCGTACGCATAACATGTTGTCTAATCAGCCTATGGATCCAGGATAACAACGGTAGATCGGTCTCGGCTACTTTTTGCATCACCCATATCAACCATCGCTTGCCATATATTGCATGATCTGATAACATTCCCCACAAGCGATCGGGTCCTGTCTCATTATTGATAGCAATATCCAAACTAGGACCACAGTTGAAGAAAAGGTCTTCTTCATAAGCAAGTTTTGCTAGTGAATCCGCAAACTGATTCCAATAACGGGGAATCAACTGAAGAGACACTCTCTCAATCTCCTCAAGTAGGGTCATAGTAGTTTGATGATACATACAAAGGATGGGATTCCGCACTGTGTACGTCCCATCTAGTTGATTCAAGATCAACTGGGAATCCCCTTTTACTAACAACCACCGAATACCACCTTATTTGGCAATATGCAGTCCCATAATCAAGGCTTTATACTCCGCCATATTGTTAGTGAATCCTACCCCGAGATAAGCAGCTAACTTCATCGTAACTCTACTTCGGGGATCTCAGATTACTACTTCAACACTCCTTTTTTATTAGGGCCCCTAGACGCTCCGTCAAAATATAATGTGTACGTCCACAATGGGTTTACATAGCCTACCATCACGAACTCCTCTATTCGTAATTATCATAGTCAAAATTTAGCATGCTTAGAGGGTGAACTGACGGCTCCATCCCATCTTCTTCATTAAACTCAACATGGATACTTGTCAACATTTGTAAGCAGTGATGACAGAAGACTTTGATCTCCCACACAAAGGTTCTGTCCTCGTGCTCAATCACTTTATATCTTTTGCTCCACCAAATAAGTTTTCCCTGATGGTATCTCTGCTCTAGATATGGGTGCTCCAAATAAGGAATTAACCGCCCCATCAACCAACTTTAAGCTCTTTTGCAGGTCTCAAATTAGCCTCGGCATGGACCTGCGATGCATTTCTCCGTGTTTAGCATACTTAGAAATAATAAGGTTTAATCTTATTAAGATTAACCTTATTTTTAAATTCTACTCCCTGTAGAGTAGCTAGTAAGTCGTAGACCTATTTTTCCCTATCCTGATAATCTTGTAGGGGCCATCCCATCTAGGTTCTAGCTTCCCTGGAAACAGCTCCCTACGCTCATCGTAGTATAGAATTAATTGCCCTTTTTTAAAGGTAAACTTCTTTGCTTTAAGGTCGTTCAACTACTTCATCCAACATTTAGCTACCTCCTGGTGTAATAAGCTCTGCAATTTCAGTTCATCCAGGTGGGCTATGGTCGTGAAACGTTCAAAGAGTGCATCCTCATCTCCAAGGAGTGGTTAATTGCAAACCGTATGGTTGGCAACTCGATTTCGAGGGGTAACACACTCTCTTCCCCATAAACTAATTTAAATGGAGTATGGTCAGTAGCTCGCTTGAACGTTGTATTGTATGCCCATACTGCCACATAAAACTTCCTGTCCCAGTCTCGTTTCTTCTCAAAGACTATTTTAGACAAGATACCCACAAGCTGCTTATTAGTACTTTCGACTTGCCCGTTGGCTTGCGGATTATAGGAGGTCATTTTGTTGTGCTTGATTTGCCAAGATTCAGTCAGGATTTTGATCACTTTATTCAAAAAGTGGGTTCCACGGTCCCGACACTAGTTCCTTCGGTGGACCAAAACGACAGATAATCTGCTCTGAAAGGAAACTTGCAGTCTCTTTTGCATTGTCCTACCTCGTCGCCCGCCCTTCTGACCATTTTGTAAAATAATCAGTTGCTACTATAATGTACCTCTTCTAAGTAGTAGATGACAGGGTGATAGGACCCACAAAGTCAATGCCCCACTTCTCAAATGGAAGGATAGCCATAATAGGCGTAAGTGGGCGTTTCCTATTCTCTCTGCTGTCATGTCTTTGATAGATATCACATCTCTTAACATACTCAAGGAATCTTGGAAGATGGACGGCCACCAATATCCAGCTCTTAAAGCTTTCTGTGCCATCAACCGTCCAGCGAAGTGCCCTCCACATGCAAAGTCATGGCACTCTTCCAAGATGAAACGAACCTCGTCAGGCATCACACATCGCCAGTAGATATCATCAACACCCTGCCAATATAGTGTTGCTATGATCAAGGAAAACTTCAAAGCCTATTGTTTGATTTTCCTCTTTTCTGATTTTGATAAACCATCTTCGGTCTCTCTTGTTTATAGATAATGTGTTATAGCAGCATACCAAGATGGGATAGAAGATGTATCGATTTTAAACATTTCTTCAATATCACTTCCTTCAGCCAGAGTCTCTTTCGGCTCCCCGAAATCCACAAGGCATTCTACAATCCCCTGCAACCTTGGTATCTTACTCTTAATCTCATAATCAAACTCCTGCAAAGTGATTAACCACTTTGCCAGACAATCAGGCAGTTGTAGCTTGTTCATAAGCAATCTAAGCCCGTCCGCCTTCGTATAGAAAACTACCTTCTCATAGAGGATGTAGTGCTTGAATATTTTAGTCGCAAAGACCATTGCAAGGCACAACTTCTCCATATAGATGTAGTTAATTTTTTATATGCCCAATTTTCAACTAGCAAAAGCTATCGGATGATATCACTTTTCCTCCCAATTTTGGGCTAAACAATAGCTAATACTATGCATGGTGGCTGCTGAAAATATGTAAAATACCTCGCCTCTTTTGGGTGCTTTTAAAACTGGTGCTTTTACTAGCTTCTATTTCACATCCTCAAAAGCTACCTTACAAGGGTCGCTCCATACAAATAAACAACTAAAGGATAATAAGTTTGTTAATGGCAACGTCCTTTCTGCCAAGGTATTTATAAACCTCCGATAGTACCCTATTGATGATAGAAAGCTATGTACCTCTTTCGAGTGCGTGGTGGACTCATAGCCACTATAACCTTGATCTTTTTAGGGTCAGTTGCGATCCCTACTGAACTGACTACATCGCCTAACAATAGCCCATAAGGCACTCCAAAGACACACTTCCGTGGATTAAGAGCGATACAAATTTGTCTGCAGCGCTCAAAGCACTTTCTTAAGATAATCAACATCCTTTCCCTTATAGTGGCTACCCCCAGGTCATCGATAAATACTTTCAACTCATCTGGGGAGATGTCACCAAAGGTCTTGTCTGTTGTTCATTGCCATGATCCAGGTGCATTGCACAAACCAAAGGCCATCACATGGTATGCAAAAGTACCAAAGACAGTAATGAAAGTGACTGGCTCTCACCCAGCACTCAAACAAGCACAAAATCAAGGTACCGAGCAACAAAGTATATGCTTGGAGCTTTGCTCCTCACCATGAAACCTGCAAACACCCTCTCTTGCCATGAACACACACACACAAAGCCTCAAGACACACCCTCACCAATCAAGAAACAAGATCAGGAGGCTCCTCCTATTCCTCTACACACTCAAGATCCATAGTTGCAGCACAAAGGAAGAGCAAGAAGAAGGATGGACAAAGATAGTTTGGAAAAGAGGGAAGAAGGAAGTTAAAGAGGCACCACAATCTGTCGTGCTCCAACCTCCTCAACCACTTTTCCCAAGAACCCCAATTGCACCATTTTGAACCTTTATTAAATCATAAGAAGAAACATTGAAAATCCACCAATTTGACACCAAAAATGTGAAAAACCCACAAAAGATCTTCAAAATAGCACTCCCACTTCATCAGATTAATCTTTAATGTACTCCCGTCCGTGTTACTTCGAGCTTGACTTGTTCATTAACAAGGATAAAATACTCTGAATACTTGCTTTGTTTATTATGTGCTGCATATGAACTAGCATTATAAAGACCTTAGGGTTACTCTTTAACTGAAACATTATCTTCCTCTTTGAGAGGTTGTGCAGATCGCAGTTGTGGAAGATATGGCGTGATAAGGAAAAACATGTCGTGATAGATCCCGGTTCCCATTGCTACACTGGGGAAAGGGAAAAGAGAGAGAGTAGCTGCCTCTTGTTGCAAGATGGCAGCTATCGCTGCTTCTTCTTCACCTTCTTCCTCGTCCATTCACCTTGCCTTGAGGTTGTAGATATAGGCTTCTAAGAAATCGTCTTCCTCCATACCCTCGCCATCTTCTTTATCCTCCATTTTGCTACGGGCTTCGATAACATCAAGGACCCTTGAAGATTCCTAAGCTTAATTTGCAGGCCGCCTTGTGGACGAGGGCGTAAGAAGGAAGAATAATATGTTGTAAATCTGTGAGATAGGCGAGAGCGGAACAGATCGCCATGGTCACATAGATGAAAGGGGAGAGGGATGGAAATGGACCACCATTGGTCCTAATCTGAATTACGATTTATGCGCTAAGTGAAAGGAAAAAGAGAGGGAGTCGTTGAATCATGTTGTATCCTTCACTGCAGCAACTTCCTCCATCCCTTCTTCCTCTTCTTTCATTAAGCTTTTTTCCTTCTTCTAATACTTCAAGTGCAGTAATCAAAATAACTCGCCCATGAAATGGGAATTTCCAAAGACAATCTGATCTCCTTCTCCACATTCATCTCTGCCAACCTCTGCTCCAAGATGGCTCTTTTTTCTTCCTCCTCCCCTCATCCACAAGAAGCTTGATTCTCAATTTGCAAATTTGCTAGTAAAATAGAGCTTGTGAGAAACAAATCTGTGTGTATCTCCCTGCTGCTTCAAAGATCTTCAACACCTGCTCTTCACTTTGCAGAATCCATGGCTAGCCCAGTCCCGGCAATGGAACCAAAAATGACTGGCTCTCACCCAACACTCAAACAAGCACACAACCAAGGTACCGAGCAGCAAAGTATATGCTTGGAGCTTTGCTCCTCACCATGAAACCTGCAAACACGCCTCTCTTGCCATGAACACACACACACAAAGACTCAAGACACACCCTCACCAATCAAGAAACAAGATCAGGAGGCTCCTCCTCTTCCTCTACACACTCAAGATCCATAGTTGCAGCACAAAGGAAGAGCAAGAAGAAGGATGGACAAAGAGAGTTTGGAAAAGAGGGAAGAAGGAAGTTAAAGAGGCACCACAATCTGCCGTGCTCCAACCTCCTCAACCACTTTTTCCCAAGAACCCCAATTGCACCCTTTTGAACCTTTATTAAATCAAATATTTTGACCATACAAAAGCAAAGGTTGAAGCCCTTATGTGTTGCATGTATTCTAGGCAAGATTCCTAAGGTTTTTAAAATAAAAGAACATATGCAATGGCTTTTATAGCTCCAAGCCAAGCATTTACAATGGTAAAAATATATATCAATGAAGTACAACTTAGATACAATATCACAAACATTTTTGATAAAGTGAATAATTTTTGTCGATGTAGAGTCCATGCTTTTAGCCTTTTTAATGACAAAATTGGAGGCTATCAGAAAGTTGTTTTCAACTTGTCCTCTTCTGCAATTGCCATCTGGTTGTATCCTGCAAAGCAATCCATAAATGAATATATTTCCCTACCCACTAATTGATCCAAAATCTGGTCAATAAATGGCAACGGGTAGTAATCCTTAACCGTCTGCTTATTCAACTCTCTAAAATCTACACATAGTCGGATCTAGTTGTTTTTCTTCTTCTTGATGACAACTGGTGAACACCATTCTGTGTGTTGTACAGGGAAGATTAAACCAGCTTTCCTTAACTTCTGTTACTCCTCAAACAGCCCGTCCCTCAATTCAAGAGGCATACGCCTTACCTTCTGATGCACAGGACAACTGCCTTCTTTTACAGGAATAGTATGAACAACCAGGCTAGGAGGAATGCCTCTCGGCTCGTCATAACTCCAAGCAAAGATATCACAGAATTCTTGAATCAAGGACACATAGTCCTCCCTTTCTACTGAACTGAGCATGGAACCTAATTCAATTGGTTGTGAATCATTCGGCATACCAAGGTCCAACTCAATCACATCCGCATTTCTTATCCTATCTTGTGGCTCTATCGGCTCATTTAGAGTTATCTGATAAATATCCTATGTAGTGGACCCCTCTTTAGATTCATCAATGGATGATGTCTCACTACCAGATGGATCATCTACTGTTTCTAATTCAGTAGAGGATAAAGGAGCTCTCTCACTTTGAGGAGACTCAGTGTAAGCATCGACTATTAGTCGATTAGCACCTCTACCTAGAACCACTCGACCGGCGGGTATATCGACTTGACAGTCTGTTCATAAGATCCAAGGCCTGCCTAGCAAGACTCGATAGCTAGGACGTCTTGGAAATCTTATCACCCTAAAGTCCAAGAAGCATTCTACACTTGCAACTGTAACATGGACTTTAGTAACGCAACCTTCTAGTTGCCTTAAACTATCATCAACCATTCTAAGAAGGGTGGAGCTATCTTTTTGGATGCCTAGACCCAACCTCTCCATCAACTCTGAACTCATGATATTGACGAAGGACCCAGTGTCTACGATAGCATGCTCTACTAATATTCCATCCACGTATGCTGGAACCCTAGGGCAATTCTTTTCAGCATGATCAAACCAATCTTCTTCTACTCGTACTATGCCCAAAGGTTCTACAATGTACCTAATACGCAGGATCTTCTTGAATTCCTTGCGTACTCCTGGGGATAATTTAATCAACTGTAAGAGGTTTACATCTGGTTTTACTTCGCACAAAGAACTAGCTAAATCAAAATCATGATAGGTAGCCAAAGCTCTCTTTTCTCGCCAAACCATCCTTTCCTTTGGTTTCGGGATCGGCTTTGGTGCTTCTTTTTTAGCTCTTGCCTTCTTTCTTGGCAGTTCCTCATCCTTCTTAGGATCGACTTTTCTGTCATCAACAGGCCTTAGAGGTCCACCTTCCACACCAAGATTCAGGACTTGCATCCCCTTATCCCCTTGCTTAGGGTTTCCCTCGACCGGTTTTGCATTATCTTTATCACCCTCTTTAGCCTTTTGGCCTCTTGTCATGGCTCGTAGGTTAGAGGTTTCAGCACCATTGATGCGTACAGCCTTGATAAGGATGACTCCATTGCCTTGTGGCAACTCCTCGATAGTGGTTTTTCCCCTTTGCAATATTTGTCTTGGTCCCTCATTTTGCTGGAGATTATTACCTTGCGCTCTATGATTAACTAGACCTGGCTGTTTACTCCCTTGTTGGAGGGAACTAATCTTACTCCAACAGGTAGCAGCTAGATGGCCCGACTTCCCACAAATATCACATTTAACATTTGGATAATTTCTCGGGAAATGTTGTCCACCACACCACTTACAAATGAATCTTGAGGGACCACCCTCTTCAGGGCGTCGACTCCCTATCAGATTCTACTACTTCTTCAAGAAATTGACATCAATAGCTATTTGGCGATAATGTTCAAAAATCATGTCAATGTAGTGCTTCATCATATCCTTAACTTCGCCAAGGACATTAGAGGCACTCAACTCATAGCCTTGATCATCTATCAGTCATTCCATTGGCCTAACAATTTGATTGGGCATTGGTTGTTGACTCACAGGAATAACATTAGGGTTCGAAACCTGGCCTCCAACATTTGGTGGAGCCAACTGACTAGCCATAGGCATAGTCATACTGGGAGGAGCTGGCAGCAAAGGTACATTTTGAATCATGTTTCCTCTCCCATTAGGGTTATTCATAGGCATTCCTTGACTTCCATTTGTTAATGGTAAATTGCCTCCAGGTACTAGACCCGCATTAAGATTTATTCGAGAGGAGTAGGCCGTTTGTAATCGTGACTCTACTCCTTCTGCCTACGTGATGGCGATGTCTATATCAACCAAAGCCACACTGCTCAATTGTACCTGAATATTGAAATCCAATCCATGGAAGAAGTATTGCAATTGGGCTGCCGATGGAATAGGAATGTAAGTTTGTAACTTACGAAACACTTCCTTAAGCTTCTTGGCATAGGCTTTCACATTCTCATGGGGATCTTGGCGTGTTACATTCAAAACATGCAACCAGTATTGGCCACCTCTTTCAAGAACATATTCTCCTCGAAAAGCTGCATAAAATTGGTCGATTGTAGTTATGGTTCCAGTCTCTATGCTATGATACCATACTCCCGCCCTTCCTTTTAATGTCATGTTAAAGAACATCATAAGATGTCCCTCATCTTGGATGCGGTAATTAAACATTAATCTTTGGAATTCACAAATGTAAAACTCCGCGTCTTCTTCGGCTAACCCATTAAAAATGGGCAAATGAACTCCTAAAGCTGGTAGATCCGGCGTTCCTGCAGGAATTGCAATGGGTTGTGCCATGACGACAATTGAATTAACAATAGGAGTTTGGACTGATGGAATCACACCCCCACTCGAAGTGGGTTGACTTGGTGGAAGAGAGGAAGAACTTGCGCTTCCTCCTGCACCTAAAGGACTATGTGCAGCAGTTGGGTTACTAAGACCACTGCCTCTTATTCGTATCGGGCTACTCCTTTGAGGAGAATAGCGACTTACAATCTCCAACCGCTATCTAGCCCTCTCAGCACATTGTGCTTTTTGTATTTCGACTTGACGGTCCTTGTCAGAGGGCATAAACCAACTTTTTGGTCCCTAAAAACCCTAGATTCAAGAACCACCACTTGTTGGCAGTTCCTGGCAGATGCACCACTGATGGGACCTGAAATGGGCCGGCACTGGCTATGGCACTAGCCGGGCCTCATGCTCATAACAGGCAAACACACCCTCATGGCCTCGCGGGCCAGGAGCATCTATCTACTGCTAAAGGACAAACTGTCCTAAAGCCTAATCTATGCTTTTATAGTTTTGTAGTCCAACGTTTCCCTTTCTATAAACTCCACAGAGGGAGAACCCATACACATTGGTAATAAATACCACGATAATCACATACATGGGAGGCAACCTCTCGGTGGAGTCACCGCGGCCCCACTGCAACTCTCCTACATCGCAGGGATTGGCCCCTTGATGCGCTGCTCAACATATAGAACGAACGAACAAAATCCACTCTTTCATTTCGAAAGTACTCCAAGAGATACCATGTGTCCTCACTAGATAATTCCCCAAGAAACGAATGTCTATCCTACGGCTTAGAATGCCTTTCCACACTCAAGCGTGTATCATAATCATCGAAAACAGGTGCTATGCATCCAATCTTCTTTATTCTGACGCCATGGTTATCATGCACATGCAAAAGTGAATGATTCTAGAGTGCTCAAATATCATTTTAAATCAGAAATATGTGTGGTGCACAACCAGGCTTTATAATGCATTTACTAACCCATTGCGGCGATGTAAGGATAGCACCGAGACAACACTCATGCTACTATCCTCTTAAATAAAATACCAAACTCTATGTCATGATGTGTATCAGAAAATCAGCAATAATCAGCATGCAAATCACACCATTCAAACATCCCAACCCCCTACGTTTAGGTATTGCTTTCGTTGCATAGGTGAAGAGGTTCATTTTGACATGTTTTGATATATAAAAAGCAATAAATCACAAACTTTGACAAGGAGATAGGAAAAAATGAGGCCAAACCTCATGCTTTTCCACTACCATACATCCACAAACAATTATTATATTTTTCCCTATTTTTGTGAGTCCTTTTTCTATATTTTCCCTTATTTTTTCTATTTTCTTGATTTATTTGTTAATTAAAAATTATATTTTCTGATTTTTCTTGTTCCAATCACTTCAGCATACTAACATTCAATTTATCTTCCATTTTTCCCCCATGGGAACATATTACACCCACCCGAAACGGAAAAACTACCATTTTACCGCTTAAAACCCACATTTCGGGTTTACGGGAATTAAATAGAGCATGTAAATCATTGCAAAACCAAAAAAAATTTATACACAACAATTAAACATGGTGCAATTAGCACTCAAACAAATTTTCATCCAATAAGAACATAATTATCATCATAAACTATCAAAAATCCTTCGTTTTTCTTCATAAAAATGGTCATACCGTGTTTTTACGTAACCCGAGATGCCTTGAATGCATGCATAACCAGCAGACGGAGCCCCCATTTCTCTCAATCCAATACTACACTTCAATCTTTAGTATCTCCATCAATCTCCATCACCATTTCCTTCATTCTTCCACCCAGTTCCTTCTTCAAGAGAGTACACATGAACAGCCCATAGAGAAGAGAGAGAGGGAGGAGAGAGAAAGACTAGATTCTAATCTCTTCACTCAGTCCACCATTCCTCGCGCGAAGACTGGCAATATGATCAGCCAAGAGGGAGAAGTTGAGGCCCAATATCTGATAGATAGGTTGCTCACAGCCCAAAATCGAGTTTGGGGGGGAGGGGGGTGGGCAAAATTTGCGCGCGCTGCTACAGGCTACCATATCCACGCTTCCACATGAAAAAATTGAGGGGGGGGGTTAAAATTCCCAAAGATCACCCTCCAAGATTGATCTCAGGTCTGGATACTATCAAATAAGGATCAAGGAAGAAGATATCCTAAAGATGGCCTTCAACACAATATATGGACACTTTGAGTTCCTAGTCATGTCATTCGGGCTTACAAATGCACCTACCACCTTCAACAGGTTAATGTAGGATATCTTTAGGCCATATCTTGACGACTTTGTACTCGTGTTCTTTGACGATACCTTAGTCTGTTCCAAACAGGAAGAAGATCATGAACCATAGCTTCGCATTGTCTTTGAGACAATGAAGGCACACAAGCTTTATGCTAAGATGAAGAAGTGTGCATTTTTCAAACGTCATATTGAATATCTGGGATTCATCGTATCAGTGGAAGGAATCTCAGTGGATCCAAACCAAAGTCAGGGATGTTCTAGAATGGCCAATACCAACAACTGTCAAAGAAATACGTAGTTTTCTTGGATTGACAGGATGGTATAGGGGTTTTATCAAATACTATGCTTTGATTGCAACACCTCTGACGAATCTACTGAAGAACTAAGCATCGATTGTATGGTCAACTCTACCGAACAATCTAGCTTTGATAGATTAAAGCAAAGTTTAGTATCAGCACCTATCCTGAAACTTCCGGACCTCAGCAAAGAGTTCGAAGTAGTAACTGATGCTAGCACGCTTGCCTTAGGATATGTGCTTATGCAAGAAGGTCATCCTGTAGCATACTCTTCAAGAAAACTAAAGAGCCATGAGAAGAATTATGCTACCCATGATCTAGAACTGTTAGCGGTCATCCATGCTCTCAAGATTTGGAGACACTACCTGTTGGGTAACAAGTTTACCCTAGTGACGGATCATAAAAGTCTCAAGTGGATCTTTACCCAGAATGAACTCAACATGAGGCAACATCAGTGGATTGAAGTGCTGGAGGAGTATGATTTTGAAATCAAATACTAGCCTGGAAAGGAGAATGTAGTTGCCGATGCACTCAATCGCAAGGCATTCCTTAATTCTCTAATCTTGCAAAATCCATCAACAGCTAGATCTCTAGCCACAAAGGTATCCATGCCAAACAACCCAATACTTGAGCTAGCTAGAGAAGAATCTTGCCATGATCTAACCTATTAGAAGATGCTAAGGAAGATCCTATCAAGGATCAAGACCCAAAACTACAGGCTAATTATCATGAATTCTCTATCAATAGTGGACTTGTCTACTATAGAATGAGATTATGTGTACCGGCAAGCCAGTCACTCAAGCAGATGATACTTTGGGAAGCTCATGACTCCCCTTTCTCAGGACATCCTGGCTATGCCAAGTCCCTCAATGCAATCAGGAAAAGCTACTATTGGGAGAGACTTAAAGGTGACGTTCTCAAACATGTCACTGAGTGTTTGTCTTGTCAACTTATTAAAGCCGAACATGTCAAAATGCCAAGAAAGTTGCAACCACTTGACATTCCCCAAATGAAATGGGAATTCATCAGTATGGACTTTGTTGTTGGTATACCCCAAGTTCAGGGAGGATACAACTCCATTATGGTTGTGGTTGATATGCTTACTAAGGTTGCACACCTTATTCCTGTTAAGACAAACTATTAAGCCTCAGACATTGCAAGATTATTTATCAAGGAGATATTCAAGCTGCATGGGTTGCCCAGAAGAATCATTAGTGATCGTGATTCTCTCTTCACATCACACTTCTGGAGAGCTATCTTTGAAGCCATTTAGGACTCAACTTTGTTTTAGTACAGCTTACCATCCCCAAACCGATGGTCAAATGGAGCGATTCAACCAAGTCATAGAGGATATTCTAACGGCACACTCTTACCGTGAACCAAAAAGGTGGATTCAATACTTGCCTTTGGTTGAGTTTGCCTACAATGCTTCTTACCAACAAAGCATTCAGATAACCCCTTTTCAAGCATTGCATGGGGACGATTGTAGAAGTCCTTTAAACTTCTCAGATCCAACCCTGAGGGTTGAAGCTTCAAGGCAGATGTTGGAGGATATGGATGACCAAATGAAGTCAATAAGATAGGACATCCAAGCCACCAAGGATAGACAAAAGGCATACACAGATTTGAAACATCAAGATAGAACCTTCGGTGAAGGAGACATGGTCTTCATTCGCATACGCCCAAAGAAGAGTCCCCTATCCTTAGGAGATTGCAAGAAGCTAAGTCCAAGGTATTGTGGACCATACAAGATCCTCAGGTCTCTAGGACCCAATGCTTATAGATTGCAACTCCCTGAGAACCTAAAGGTTCACAATGTATTCCACATCAGCCTACTGAAAAAGTATGTATTTGAACCAAGTGCAATATGAATCGCTTCGTCCCTAGCGTTTCTGCATAAAGTAGTTCGCTTGGGGTTCGACGCTAGCTGTCGTTTAGGAAAGTGACCATTAGGGAAAAACTTGATTCAGGTCGGTCCTAAGTGGGAACGGCCGGAATACTTCCGCTACGTAGCAGACGCGGGAAGTCCTAGATTGCAAACCAAGTAACATTCCATGGGAGTGCCAGGCGGAGCCTTCTAGACTCTCTTCCCAATGGACTACTAAGACGTGTCCTGAATGGGAACAGGTGGACACGTTACAGAAGTTGCTTCCATAAATTCAGAGAGAATATATGGAATTTTCAAAGTGTAATGAGGCAAGCACAAATCAAAGCTTCACATAGATTTTCTCTCATCTTTTGATAAAAAGAAACTAAACCATTAATCCCAATCAAACTAGATATGAACCATCAAATTCTAAGCATCATGCACTTAATTCCAAGTATTGGCCTTTACATCCTTAATTAGGGATAATTGATAACTTAAAGGCTAAAAGCTAATTTGTGTATTTGAAGAAGAATGAGAAAATTTTAAAATTTTTGATTTTTTATAACTTTTAGTGATTTTTGAATTATGTCTCTCTATGTGTTACCCAACTCCTTAGGCATTTATCTTTCTTTCATAGGATGCATAGCAAACTAGCAAGAATACTTAAACTTTGGTATGGTTTTAAAAATTCAAGTATTCCATGACTCTTGTGATAATTCTTATTCAATAATTCCTTCCATTAAAAATCAACATATTTTTAAAAATCATTGCTTTCACAATAAGTTTAGCTTTTCAAATATCTTTTCTATATGTTTGGTTTCATTTTCGGAGTTATTAGTAGCTTACTTATGTAAAGGTGTAGATAGAATGTCCTACGTGGTAAGAAATGAGTATATGTATTGAAGGTACTCTTTTATCCCATTAGCAAGATAAAAATTACCTTCAAGGGAAACCCATTGCGTATAGTGACATGCTTTAATAACCTTGTTTACTTTCATAGGAGAACCCACTATATGTAGAGATTACACTATCTAATAGGCCCCTTGCATGTTAGTGTCCCATGTAGAAGTACAACATGCTCACTCTACTGTAGATGCTTGGTGTACCATTGAGCAAGAAATTGTTTTGCCGACTTAGAGAGAAAATTGAATGTGGCTCAAATGAAGCACAAGAAGGCTCATTACACTTGAGCAAGTTCCTTATGAGACTTGCTAGAAGATTCTAAAGGTTTCATGCCAAATAAGAAATACATACATGCAACTGTGATGAGAACAATGGAGAAGTATGATTCCAAAAAGGATTATAGCATCTAAAAAACATAGAATCATATCATTGAGGACTATGATGAGCATGCAAATGCCTTGAGAAATATGATTTATTTTTTTCCTTAAATAGTCGCATGTGATCTATGGTCCTTTTTTTATTTTTTCTTTGTGTATACATTTATTAATCAATTTTCATTTTGAAACAACCTCATACCAAAGGAGATATAGGAGGTGTCACAGGTTGAGGTTGAGAGGGCTGCTCTTGATGAGGGTCAAGGCACTGGTCAGTATCTTAAGTTGCAGAGAGTAGAGCATGATTTTTAGATACCTTTGGATGGTGTGCTTTAAGAAGGTTCACTACTAAACCCATGATGACACTACATTACATGTCAATTTTCAAATGTTTTACTTGTGTTTAGATGAAAAGGCATTACATTCTTTCAATCCTTGAGTACTTACATAAATTTGTATTACATAATGATATAGAGATGCACATTGACTTCATCTATTAAGTACATGAAAGCATTCATATTGAGATGATGTCACTGGAAAATTGCTAAAGATTTGAGAATGGTGTCACTTGCCCATTGGGAAATGTAAGAGTTAATTGTCACTCCTCATTCTAATTAGTACATGTCAATCCAAAATAGAGCAAGTGTCATTATAAGTTCCATCATAGAATTGTACCACTCTACTGATTAAGATTGATACTGCTAGATGTGAAGCATACCTTAGGGTGAAGGAAAGTAAGGCATGGTAACTACGGAAAGAAAACAAGGCCATAGATCGACCAAGAATATTTTGGTGCAACAATGAGAACAATATATGTGAACTTTTGGGTTGAACCTCACACATCTCCTTCCTTCACTAGTGGTTATGTTTCAACACACCTAGGACACAAGGACTCTTGGATTATGAGGAAAAATCCAATTCCTTGTTTATACAATGGTGAGAATTCTTACCTTGTCCTAGATGTGTTAGTGTACCATTTTCCTAGATTTAATAGATCCCACCTTTCATAAGCATATCAATCTCATGTGGACTAAATGCGTGAACAAGAGAGCCTTTGGTACTTTGCAATTTTCACATGCAAGCCTCCCTTTGTGTTGAGTTGTACAGTCCTCAATCTTTTTGAGGAGCCTTTTAAATTCTTCTATAGAAGACACAATATTACTTATACTACATACCCTCATCAAAACATGACATCTCTAAAATAGGATTTTCAATACCATGATGACCACATGATGCTTCATCAAAAGCTTGTACATTGTCAATAATGG